>NW_028274812.1:120334334-121584334 GCF_037043125.1 Eumetopias jubatus | reverse complement strand
TCTCCCTCATGGCAGTCTGCACAGTGCTAGCTCTATAAGCATCTCATGACATAGCTTTCCCAGTGGGCTGCGGGCACTGTAGCATGATTGAGGCACTGCAAACTATCCTCCCCCGCTCTTCATGGGCTTTGGTACAGGGTGTGGGGGCCTCTCACATGGGCACAGTCTGTAGCAGAGGTTCAGATGCCACGGCTGATGGCCTTAATGTCAGAGGGTGTCATTTCTCCAGAGAGGCCAGAGGAAAGCACAGATCAGCAGGGGCACACTGGCAGGCATGGATGCTTCTGAACGCTTTCTAAAGATGAAAGCAGTGAGTCACAGGCCAAGCTCCAGATAGCACACTTCAGGACAAAGTGTGTAGGAGAACCCATGCTCCCCACTCAGACCTACTTTTAGTATCAGCTTGTTGACACTCAGATACTTCTTGGAAGCTTGTGGCACTTCCTTCATCCTATCACTGTGTCTCCGCCCTACCCAAGGCTGAGCTCCAGGGCTGCCTGTTGTATGGCAATCACCCTGTTCTGTCCCCCCATGGCCATGGCATGCAGAATCCTCTGTTGGCCAGCTTCCCATTAGGTTCAGGGAGATAAAACAGGAGGTCACCAGATGGGAAACTTCTACTCTGCTTCCTCCCAGCCTCCCATACTTCTTAAAGACCTGCCCTGCTCAGGTCCTACTGGGCACCCCTGCATGGCTCACTTCTTACTTGGCTCTATTAACTCCATCTCCCAGCCCTGGCCCTCAGCCCCAGGGGTTGGAAGGAGGTCCTGTCAGTCTCTGGTTCCTTTGACATCCACTGTTGCTGACATCCACTGTTGATGAGTGTCTCCATTTGAGTTATTTGACTTGAGTGACAGCAAATCCCTGAGCTTCTTGCAAAAACCTCACTGAGGTTCCTCTATTTGCATAATGATGGCACATCAAAGACAGAATACCATCTGCTTAAAGAACCAGGCACTAGCCCTCTTCCCCCTTCCTGTACACACATGGGCCATTCTGTATTCTTGCAAAGGGCCTCCTGGGGCCCCAGGACATCTCAGTACTCTGTCTGCTACTCTGGGCGAAATCAGAAATGCCTAGTCAGAGGTTTGTGTGGCAGCCATAGTGTACACACAATGGGTAGACTTTGATGGAAAGAAAAAAGAAATGCCTTTCTCGTGTGCCTATTTAACTATATACTTACCTATCTTCCACCTTAATCTCCCCACTAGGCCTCTAATCTAACATAAACCCACCTTCAGAAAAAATCTTGAACAGAAATGCACATGACTGTTAGCATTTTATTAGCTTAGCCCTCCCAGGGGTAGTGCACCTGAGTCAGACTGCTTGGATTCCAATCCTCACTTGGCCACTTTCTGGCCCTGAGACTGGGCAATGCTCACGTTCTCTAGAACTTGGTTTCTCCCATAGTGAAATCTATCCCATGAGATTGTTGTCAGAAGAGATTTCAAGAAAAAGTCTCAATGCCAGCTTCTCTCCCACATTAAGTGCTGAATAACTGTTGACCATCACGAGGTTGATTGTCTTGTTATCTAGATGGGAGGTCTTCATGATTAGAAAGGCCTTTCTAGACACATAAAATGGCTACCCAGGAAGGCTGGGAGGCTACCTCTGCCGACATCACCGTGCCATGACACAGGGTGCCCTCTAGCACTGCTCATCCCTTCTAGGGAGCTTCTTTACCCCAGTCTTAGAAGAAGTTCCCCACATGAGTGGGTTGCCTCCTCTGGGACTTCCCCAAGGTATTCCAGAGAACCAGGATGAAAATGGACCTCAGTCAGGCCTGTCTGGCATGTGACTATCTTGTCTGCCTGGTCACCAGTCCAGGATCTTGGCCTCTCATCTCCCCCAACCTGCTCTATCAGGACCTGTGCCTTCCTGCTTGTGGAAGGTGGAAGATGACAGGTAGAGGCTCTGGCAAAGCAGAGAATAGGCCTCTCTGCTGTGGGACAGTGAATATCAAGGCATGAAATGGGTTTTAGCTCACATCTGCAATATACCTCTGGGATGCACCGATTTGGGGAGATTCATGAAGGCTTCTGCAAACAGTCTAGAAATGGTCCTCTCCTTTCACACCTTCTTGCCTTTCTCTGTCACCACGTCAGTGAGAAAATCCAAAGGAGAATCCAAACATCTAACCCCTGGCACATGACAAGCTTCTCTAGGGATTCCCATTCTGAGGAAGCTCAGCGCCACTTGGGTCTCTTGCCTTGAAGGGCACACCCTTTGCAAAGCAGAAGGTGACATTTCTTTAGTGCACATGTAGAAGGCTTTTGATTTTTATTTTCCAAAAAGGCTCCATATCAGTGCCTTGGGGAAACCCACAGCCAACCAACAAAAGGCAAACCTGCTCACCAGAAAGTATGGTTCCTGTTTGTGCTGGTTTGGCCACTTCTGGTGAAGGGCACAAGAGGCTGAGGGCAAAGCACTTGATAATGAACAGACGTGAAGGGGGAGAGAGGGACCAACACCATGTCAATGGCAATGTTCCATTCATATATTTGCTTGCCACTGATGTGTGTCCTAGAGGACTGAGAAGCTAAGTAGAAAGGCCACTGTAATTCGGCCTTCTTGGGTCAAGTTGGACAAATAGGCAAATGGTGTGATCAGCACTATTTCCAAAAACTACATTATTCCTAGAAGGGGTTGTTAACCCCACAAAAATCAAAGTTTTATTTTTTTACCCCTGGCTCCTATCTAGTTTTCTTTTCTTTCTCCTTTCTTTTTCTTTCTTTCTTTCTCTTTCTTTTTCTTTCAAGATTTTATTTATTTATTTGACAGAGAGAGAGAGACAGCGACAGAGGGAACACAGGGGGAGTGGGAGAGGGGGAAGCAGGCTTCCCGCTGAGGGGCTCAATCCCAGGGTCCTGGGATCATGACCTGAGCAGAAGGCAGATGCTTAACCATCTGAGCCACCCAGGCACCCCCTATCTAGTTTTCTTAAGTAGGCCTTTGAATAAAAGATGTGCTCAGGTACAATCCCATCCAATACATCTCCTAACCCCACCTCTAAACAGTCAACATCACACTCAGAATGTTGAACTGCCTAGTAATTTCAGTCACCTGCTAAAATAGCTCTTTTGACACCAGACTCTAATAACTGAACTAGAAACTTCAGGAAAATTAACTGCAAATTACTAACTCTTGATCAACAGTTTGCATAGATATCCAGAGCCAAAATAAACCTAAACTCGCAGATGTTCAAATACATACTGGCAATTCTTTCCCCCGATGGAAAGAGACACAGGCACAGCACTTGCAACCTTTAGTCAGATGCTTATTAGGTGGTTAAGCCTCAGCTACAAAATAGATACTAATTTTGATTACTAATTTTGGTACTGGCTGAACTAATTACGTCCTGTTACTGCAGTGACAGGTCTCAAGATCTATAGCGCGGATAGAAAAACAAGAGTAAAGTGTCAAGATCTCTCTGCATGATGAAATGTGGCCACTGCATTACATGCATCCAAGTGCATGAGCCTAAGGCCTAAGGAGACCCTACTAAATCCAAGAAGGGAAAAACTGACATGCTCAAGCCTCCGGTGACAAGTCAAAGGCACCATTTTTTTTTTTTCTTCTTCTCCTTCTTCTCAGTTTCTCCCCTTCTCTGGGCAATAAAAAGGGAAGGGAAGAAGAACTTCCCTCTGAAGTCTTGGTGATTTCTTGTTAAGTACATATATAAATATAAGCATGTTGAAAGCACATTCTTAATAAAATTATTAATAACTTAGGGTCAGGATGGGAGGAGTCATCTAGTGTGGGATCACAGGGTTTTGATTTTTAGTATGTTCCCTATTTTTATGACTAGATACTGGTATGCAGAGCAGCCCTTTGTGACTGGCTCTGGTCGTGTAACATGGGCTTTGACATTTCCCTGGTTGCCCCAGGTACCTGCCATCTAAGGTACCCAAGCTCGAGGTACCCTTAATGTTGCACACGTGACTCCCTTGAAAGCTAAGAATTTCTCTAAAACAAAACTAAAAAATATAAGACCCAGGTGTATGTGCACACACACACACAAACACACACACACATACGCACACAAATCACCAGATTTTCTAAGTTGTCTCTATGCATGAGTAACACAAAACAGCGCCAGAAGTTGGAAGTGGGGTTCCCTACTGTGACAGAAACTAGAAAGAACAAGCACCCAATAAATAAGAAAAAAAGCCACTAGTGGGAACCCATCCTCACAGAAAAGCATAAATGCTATTGAAGACACATGAGGATACCCAAGGTTAATGAAGGTGCTCTAAAAAAGGTGATTTAAGTCAAAGATCACCTTTGTACATAAACAGGATGGTCTGCTAGACCCTGGAAAGGTGACTTCAGGGAGCAAAGCAGGATCCTGGTAGAAATACCACTTATGTATGTTATGGGAATAGCAATCTGATTATGGGGCATATCAGATCAGTATTATCCCCTGCCCCTGCCAAGGCTCTTAGCTCCATGTCCATCTCACAGGACAATGCCTAATGACTAATTTGGCTTCCTCCAAAATCCTGATAATGAAAGAGAGATAGCCTAGGGAATAAAATTGGTTTTCATAAAGATACTTTTTTATCTTTCACAATAAATTATAAAATTGGACATCTGAATTCCACATTGTCATGAGTCTAGTTCCTGGGAGTCTGTCCTGGGTGCACAGATAAACTTGAGGACCTAATCTGCAGAGCTGGGATGATTGCCCTTGGGGGCCCTAGGTCTGGCAGTACCCTTAAATCTAACTTTGACATTTCAGAGCCCATACACTACCATCAAAGGAAAGGAGGATGTTGATACAAAGAACCATTGTGTTGGAAGCAAGATTCCAGAGTGTCAAGGCCACAAAACCCATAGTCCCCCACATTCAATGCAGTACCAAGAGCATTTGCTTCTCCCTTCCCAACCTCCCTCAAGCCCAAATCTATTTGCCTCCTTGGCCCCTCTTCTTCTCCACCACCATGACCCTGTTCAGGGCATCATCTTCAATCACCTGGATGATCGTAACAGCTGCCCCCGACCGGCCTCCAATGTGGACCCTCCATTATCCACCTACACACCAACCAACCATGGTACCTGCTTACCCTAGCAAGTTCAGCGAGCCCCCACCCCTACTCATTACATCCGCATAATGGCATGCATGCTTCCTATGAGGCTCTAAGCTCAGGAATCAGCCCTGTGGGAAGCTGGCAGGGCACGACCTCTGAGCTTGATTAGCTCCAAGGGCTAGTATAAGAAGTAAACCAGTTACTGTATACTAAGATATGGTACTATACAGATACTAAGCAATGGTATCAACCTGGCTGACTGGGCCCTTGCTTGTGTGTGCAGCTTTGTCTGTATCACTTACCATCATGCCCACCCCTTGGTTCTTGCTCTAGTCACACAGAGTGACCTGGGGTCACCCCAGTGCACTGTGCTTCCTCATGCCACCAAGTTAACACACATGCTGAGTCTCTGCCTGGACCCCCCTTCCTCCAGCTATCCCCAACTAATTCTAGCACTTAAGCTTGAAGTTTCAAATTAGGTATCACTTTTTCCAAGATGCCTTCCCTGAACACTGCCTTCCTCACCCCACTGGAATGGTGTTTCTCTTCCCCTTCCCCACACATAGCACCAGGAGCACCTATACTAGTCCCTATGACCCACTCTGTAATTGCCAATTTTCCTAACTGCCAACTCCACTGATGGGGCCCCAAACTCCCCAGGGAGACAGGGGTGTGGAAGCAACCAAATAGAGGTTCTGGCTTCTGCAGCCATACACCTTTGCTGCAGGGGTGTTGGTTCTCCCTTGGCCCTTATTAGAGCCTCACAAACTTCTAAGTTCAAAGCACAGGGGCAGCTCAGCTCCTCCCTCTCTTAACCCACTGATTCGGGATCAAAAGTTCAAAATTCAGGCAAATCAGAGCTAACATTTTCTGTTTTTGGTTTATTGTTTGGCCTCTTTGAGCCTCGAATGAATAAAATAATACCCTCTGTGGATTTATAAAGCTTTGCAGTGATAGTTTGTAACCCACAGAACACCAGACAATTAGAGGATTATTGTTGGTGCCAGATCTGGTCCTATAGCAAGAAGAGGGGACAGGAAAGGATGTTAGCCTGAGGGATGGGTGACTCCTGGATTGGGTCCATCACCAGAAAACCTTTTTTCCTAATTCTGCTGCCTCGTGTCCTACACACAGCATGGAGGTCTTCCTGAGGCTCTATGCTATGTCTTGGCCACTGTTCCCGAGTTTTCCACAGAGACAAGGCTCTGGCACATCCTCACAAGTGGGAAGTGGAGACATCTCAGGGCTTTTAGGGCTGGCACATGAGAATACTCAGAGGTTCCTCAAAACTGGATTACCTGTGCTACATCCAGGCAGGCTTGCTGAGTCAGAATAAGCATTTTAATGACTGAAACTGATCAGTGCATATCATCCCACACCCGGCAGGGGCTGCCACCAGTACAAAGCGTCCTCTTCATTCCAGCCCCTTCCCTGAGCCCTTGTCAGGAGCTTCCAGGCATTAGAAGCAGAAACTCAGAACATAGGTGAAGCCTGCCACCTACAGTTAAAGGGTCCACGTATATTAGCTCCTGTATCCACCTGCCCTTACTTCAGGCCCAAATTACCCTTGGAGGGAAACGTTAAATCTCCTTCTTCCTCCCCTGGATTTAGACAAGGAAAATTGAGGAAACTGACTTAAATTGCTCTGTGGTTCTTCAAATTAAAAGCTGAATATGGAATCAGAGTAAACTGCATTCAACAATGTGCAGCAAATGTTCATGGAACACCTGGGCTGCACACCCTTGTGATAAATGCAGTAATTCCAGAGGTGCCATGTGCAAGAGAACTATGACTCCAATTTCTGGGTTTCTTTCTGTTCACGCTGAGGATCAATTTTTCTCTCATGGTGAAATTAATTCACTTCTCCTAAGTGCCCTCTGTACTACCTTCTGGAGGACAGAGTGGCCTCTGCAATTAAACCAGCAATTACTACTATAGGAGCAGGCTCCGATCCTGCTTCACAACCCTCCTAGGCAGGAACATGTATGACATCCACACCTCAGCTAAGGAAGAGTGCACTGCACGTGGAGTTCAATGCTCAGTGGCCCTTTCTTAACAAAAATGTGTAGCTTTTGGTAAAGTCCACCATGGAGAACACAAACCATGGGTAGAGCACACAGCAAGTATTTCCCAAGCTGGGGAATTTAAGAACACATGAGTAGAGTTTACACAGCACAATTCTCATGAAAAGCAATCATGATTACTAAACAGTTACCAAAACAGTGCAGCAGGGCTCTTGAGATTGCTTTATAAACCCAAAGTTAAGGTTAAAGAAATTGCTGTAGCAGTGGCATTAAGGTAAAAATATTTTCTCTTGCTGAAGAATATCTTTAGTTCTCAACATAGAAAATCATTACACATGTATTCAGTTTAAAATGAAAACCAAATTTACAAATCATTTCTGGATACTTAAAAATAAACTCTAGGTTGCTTTTCTTTTTGGCAGCACCAGCCTAAACTCTGTGACTTTGTGGTATTTCAGAAACTTCGGGTACCTTACAGTCTTCTGAGAAAGGCCCAGTACTTCAGAATTCCTGCAGTGGCTGTGGAGAAAGAACATTACTGGAAACAAAAATTAAAACAACATTTCAAGACCTACAGGAATACAGATGTTCATAAATGTACACACATTTCAGCATTTCAGCTGATATCCTACATACTTTTTCTGTGAGTATATTCACATTTCTTTTTGGTTCAAGGAAAAAAATGTACTTTATAGACAAATTGTTTCAGCTGTAGGTAGAAAATTCCATGGCCATGCTTCTCTTTCCTGGTGTATATCTGGGGCCTGTGTGGGTGTGTAGAGTTTTCGCTGGTCCCCAAAGCAGCTCACCTGTGACATTACCCTTTATATGCACAGGAAAGTTGCTCTTCTTAGTCAGGGGCTCTGTTGGTGGTGGAATTTGGAGAAACTGGGCTGCAATATCTTTATAGGAAGAGGCCAAGTATACTTTTTCATTCTTGTGGCTTTGTGTGCTTAAACAATTTGAGCTGGTATAAAAGACTGGACCACGAAATTGCTCACAGAATTCCAGGATCCTGCTGCCCCACACTGCAAACTGCAGACGCTCTCCAGGCCTGCTGGGCTTGGCCTGAATGTGGAATTTTACCCACCAGAAGCATTACTGGAGCTCAAGTCAGAAATTTTAAATAGCTCAATGATACTGATGCCTTTGCCCTCTGGCTTCAAAAGCAATCACGACCAAACATTTTCAACTATGACCTGATTACAATAACAAAAATACCTTTTCAAAAAACATTTAATGAGGTAGCTGAGATCACATTATCAAATCCACAGCATACACGAAGGGTGCTTAATAAGTGCACAGGCATTTTAAAATGTATTTTTAAATGCAAACTTGCTACAGTGCCTAATAAATGCTCTTTCTTCCCAATTCCTGAAGATGCATGCAGATGTTGCAAAGAGGCCCTTGCAGAGTTGTAACAGCAAGAGAACAAGAGGTTGAGAGTAAATGAAGCTGGACAGGAGGAGAAAGGAAGGGGCTCTGGGCATATAGCTTGGGCTGAGGGGGTTGTGCTCCCCATGGAACTGAAATAGAGTCAGTGCCACTGAGAACACACACCAAGAACTCAGGGGCATGATAGGCTGAGAAGAGGGTCTTGACTTGAGGTGGTAGGAACCACAGCCTGGGGCACTTTCATTAAGATCGAGGCAATGCTCAGAGCACACCCCCACACACCTTTGAGGGCCCCGGCGAACCACCCTCAGGAGGGAGTCTGGCCTCCTGCTGCCCTCACCATGACCACTCTGGGTTCCGTCTGCTCCCAGCCATAGGCTGCTTTATGCTGAGCAGCTTTTAAGATGTTAACTTCAAATGATTTCCATGTGGAGTCTTGGACAAAAGGAAAGGTGGTGATACCAAGCCTGGAAGCATGGATTTTGTGACTGTTCCAGCAATATGAACATTTAGAGTTCACACATCCACACACATGGGCACACACGCACACTCGCCTGCACACAGGTGCACGCATGAGTCGGTGTGGGGCAGCCAAGCAGACTCCCCAAGCTCAGGCAGGGCAGGAGTAGGCAGGATGAAGGGGCCTGGGGCAGGGCTGGTGGATTCATGGAGAAGGAGCCTGGATCCACCTTTGCCACCCTCCCTTTCCTGTCCTCCACGGGGGCAGCCAGCACACCAGGGCACCTGGCAGAAATACACTGAAGACAAGGGATGGACAGGCAGGCACCAGATCACTCAGTTATTAGGTCTCCGTCGTATAGTTGCTGTAGGCCAAAGGAGGCAGGGTCTGAAAGTTGCTCCACCGCCTTGTACCAGGCTGGGACTCCACACGCCCTTGCTCTTTATATTTACCCAGAATGTTTTTGGCTTCTTCCGCATCCCGCAAAGGGCTCTCTCCATATTCTTCCTTCAGCCACTGCCGGTACTGGAGAAGTTGAAAAAAAACCAAAATGTCACACACACACCTGCATCTACATAGATTTCACCTGTTACTTAATGTTACAGATTTTGCCACATATAACCAAGGAATAAATGGGCATTGGGCAATCATAGATCTGTGGTTGGCCAGCCAGTGTCCAGCAAGAGAAATAACTGTTTCTTCCAGGTTTTAGCCTGAGGACATGAAAGCAAGCCAAACCAAGAAAATGGCACTTGGCCCAAAGGGAAATAAACAGACGTTAATATGGGGTCTGAAGATGGTAAAAGATAATGTCCTACAGCTGCAGCTGGTGAACAAGGGACCAGTGATGACTTTGATTGGGATGCAAGTGGGGCATTCTTGTCCTCTGTGGGCCTTTCAAACTCCAACCTCCCTGATTCTAGGTGTGCACAGGAAGACTGAGGCATCTTCCCAGAGGCTGCTGCTCACATCACCAAAGTCCCCTGAGCACGGTTACCTGGTGGACTTCATGCTTCTCAAACTCCTGGAGCTGTCTCTGGAAGCCCAGGTTGGGGTTGGCACAGGACCTCCCTGCACGTACAGTGTGCAGGGCATCCTCCCAGCCAAAGTCGGTGACGGTCATGATGTATGCGATCACCAGAGTCACACTCCTGGAGACGCCGGCCAGGCTGCAAGGGCCAAAAGAACCCACAGGGGCAAGGGTTTTCAGTCCATGAGTCTATCTCCTGATTCATCAAGAGCAGGGGATTCTGTGGATCTCATTTTAGAGTCTCCTGCCTTGGATTATGAGTGGACAGCAAGCCAGTATGAAATTACTCAGAAACATAGGCGCTTCTACTTTATTACACTAGAATCTCAGGTATCAGTATATGTGTGAGCCTCATTTTTTTTTTTTTTTTACAGATTTTCTACTGGCTATGGCTTTGGACGCCAGTTTTATGATTCTCTATGCTCCTGAGCCCTTCTTCAGATAGTCCCCATTTCCTCGGACAGAAAAAATAACTAACTAAAGCACATAAAGGGAACTTGAAGGGTCTGGGATCCATGCAATAAATCTATTTACAACCCACAGCAGTTTAGAAGGCTTCATGGTTTTTTGTTTTGTTTTTTTAAGTCTGGTTTTCTTAGATAAATGAAGGCTAGATCTATAACTGAAAGCCCATTAAATACAGAAGCTCTTATGAAACAGTTTGTGTTCTTGAAATAACTGAGCAGAGCACAATAGAGGGCACATTCCATGTGCTCTGGGATGTGGGGGTCAATAACGGTTAATTATATGTAGCAGGCTGAGTAAGGGGACCAATTTTAAATGCATATGCAAATTAAGGTGTCACAGAAGGCTGTGCTGCGTCAGATTTAGAGTGTTCTAGCAACGGTTTAAGATGGGGAAGTTTAGCAAATTTCTCATTTTTAGAAAGGCCTATATTCAGATTTATATAACCGTATAGAAATACAAATTTGTATAGAAATACAAATTCCTAGAGTATCAGGGCTACACATATTCAAATGATGATGATAATAATAATAATAATAATAATAAAAGACAACCATTCTCAAGTAGTGGCTCTTCCTTAGGCTTTTATATCAGAAATACTGAGAGAGCTTTTAAAAAATACATCCTCTTTGGCAGCAAACCTGGAGATTCTAATTCACCAGAAGCCATAGAGGCCCAGGCACAGGATTACAGAACTCCCCGTATATGGCTCCAACTGCACCCCCCAAGATTCTTTAAAGCAAATGTAGACGAACATTATAAAATCTACAATTTGGTACATGTCTTACTCTTTTTAAAAGTAAAAAAAACCATAAATCACATAATTTCAAGAACTGCATAAAACAACCAAACATCATTTTTTTCTAAAGCAATCAAACTACTGTCCCTGCTTTCCTGATATCGGTTACAGGCCCTTAGAACAGATTAGTTTTCATGAATGGCTCTTCTGGGTATCCTGCACTGGATCTCCTCTGTCACCAACATCAGCAGCAACACAGCTCAGGAGACATCACTTTACATTTCCAAAGAGCTTTCACTGAAATAGCAACTTCTTTGGGGAAACTCAAAAGACTGTTAAGTTTTGGTTTTTTTTTTTTTTAATGTATTTCACAACATAATATTGTCTTTTTAAAAAAATCTGAGTAGAGTTGACATATAATGTTAATTTCAGGTGTACAACATAGTGATACTACAAGTTTTACATTAGGCTGTGCTCACCATAAGTGTAACTGCCGTCTGTCACCGTACAACACAATTATACCATTGACTGTATTCCCTGTGCTGTGCCTTTTATTCCCATGACTTTTTCATTCCATAACTGGAAGCCTACCTCTCCCACTACCCTTCATCCATTCTGCCCATTCTCTCACTCCCTCCCCTCTGGCATCCATCAGTTTGTCCTCTGTACTTATAGGTCTGGTTCTGCCTTTTGGTTTTTTGGTTTTTTTTCATGTGTTTTGTTTTTCAGGTTCCATATAGAAGTGAAATCATATGGTATTTGCTTTCTCTGATGTATTTCACTTAGCATAATACCTTTTGATCTCTCCATGTTGCTGTAAATGGCAAGATCTTAACTTTTTTTTTTTTTTTTTGCGGCTGAGTAATACTCAATATGGAGTCTTATTCAATATAGAGAGGGAACATGCTCGGCTTGCACTTTAATGAACAGCAGAGTTCTGGCTCCAGAATGTTGGCTGCTGGTTCCTTTAACATATTAGTTATGTGATGAGTATGACTACTGATGGTAATGAGTATTTCACAATGTATATAATTGTCAAATCACTATATTGTACACCTGAAACTAATGCCAACTATATTTCACTTAAAAATAAAATAAAAATTTAAAAAAATAAAATATGAGAGCTAACATTCCCCGAGAGCTTACCATGTGCCAGGTACAGTGCTAAGAACTTTATGTGCATTGTCCTTGGGTTATGTGTATTATAACAGCTTTTTTTTTTTTGCAGGGTGTACTTATGTATATGTATTCGTATCCATATGAAGTATAGCTGAACACAGGTGGAGAGCTGTATATAAACTGTTTAATTCTAAGATCCTACTCAGATCTTTTCAAAGCAAAGTACTAAGCTAAACACACACAAAAGCCCCCATCTGCAAATGGAGAAGAAATGGTCATTCTGGTGTTACACTAATGCAAAGCTAAACACCACATATGTGATCAAAACTCTCCAGAAAGAAACAGTGTTTTGAAAGGGCACTGAGGTTTCAGGGATGAGCCCACAAAATCTGTACCCTCCACAGGAGGCTATTCCAAGGCAATAATAGACATGGGCTAGAAAAGAGGCTCCTGTGGTTCCGTAGCCTTGACAGTCCCTACAGAAATCCTAACTGTGAAAATGAAAATCCTAAGTGAAAATGAAAAAAAAAAAAAAATCATAGGGTTCTCTTTCATCAAAAACAAACGATGACTAACAAATGGCAGGGGTCAGATGGGGTGTGTATTCAAGATTCAGAGGGCAGACAGAACTATTAGGAGTTGAAATAATCACACACAGAAAAACCCTTGAGAGAAATCAGGCTGAGTAGAAATACTAAGCTATGATTCGGCAGAGGCATACATACCAGTGTACAAGACAGCCCTCACCCCTGAGTCGGCACTCGTGAATGAATTTAATACTTTCTTTGAAATGTCTTGTCCTGTGGGGGGAGAAAAAAGAGAGAAGTGACATCTCTCTACTTTACTCAACACATGATGAAAAGAAAAATCCGCTTGAGGTTTCTTGAAAAGGTCTCAGAGTCCCACAGCTTCAAAACCCTGGTCACACTGTCTGAGGCTGGAGCTGGCTCAGCTTTAGAATCTGTCACACACAATGCTGAGGCCTGGGGAGGGCTGCCCATCTTCTGGGATTTTCAGAATTTCTCTGCAAGGAATCCCTGAAACACAGCATTGCCATTGACTGGTATGTGTGTGGGGGGTGGTTTCTGCCTAGCCCAGGGGTCGTTTGGGGTCCCTGAATATTCAGGAGCATACTAGTGACCCCACACTGACAATCCACACACCATCTGTGCACATTCAGAGCCATTCAGGTGAAGAAGGTGCCCATATCATGCAGGCTCCCTAGTGCTAAGAGGTAGTTTACTTTTGATGATCTGAAAAACCTAATAATATTGTCCCATATTGGTCTCCCTTGACTTTGGTACATCCTGTCGGCATGTCATCAAGAGGGCTGTGGGGAAAGGAAAAATATAGCTTCAATCCCTGCTCAGCCACTTACTGGCTGTGTGACTTTGGGAGAGCCACTTAGTTTCCCTTAACTTCATTTATAAAGTGGAAATAATGTCTTATGGGGTGGAATGAGGTGATATATGCCAATATGCTTTGCAAACTCTAAAATCCTTTGTGACAATGAAACCATGATCCTTACTTCTTCTGACCATTAGCCTTTTTAACACCCTTTCTCCTGCACGTATGTACCAGCATCATTTAGAGCATGTTCTGGACTGGCTGGTGGGTTAACTATAAATACTCCAAGACGACCTACAGAGTACATGCTTTTTGAGGTCTTTTACCTTTGATTGACTTACAGAGCAGCAAAACATCTAAAGTTGCCCATGGAATCAATTCATCCTCTTTAAAACACCAACTGAGTACTATTTACTGGAACTCTGCAAAGCTGCAGGAGATTCAGGGAAGAATGAGATGTAGTTTCCAACCACACAAGCTAGGTCTATCATTTCATGAAGGATGACAGGATAAATGAACGTAATAATGAGAAATTCAGGTATGGCATAACAAACT
Organism: Eumetopias jubatus; assembly: GCF_037043125.1. Taxonomy (NCBI): domain Eukaryota; kingdom Metazoa; phylum Chordata; class Mammalia; order Carnivora; family Otariidae; genus Eumetopias; species Eumetopias jubatus. The sequence goes on along the minus strand of NW_028274812.1, from coordinate 121,570,170 downwards.
CAGCCAGGTATTAAATACAGAAGAAACTCAGTAACCTAAGTACAGGTGCCCAGCTAGATTAAGATGGAGAGACAATACAGAAACTACATGTGCATGCATACACGTACATATTCCATGACCAACCATAAGGCGTGATGAAAAGTCCTAGGGATCGAACCCAAGGACTCCAGACTCTTACCTAAAATCTGTAACTACCAGAACATTGCAAGACATGCTTTTGCTAACTTTCCCAGACACAAATGCTCCCAGACATAAACTTATAAAATGACTCTGGGCATTGAAACTATACTCACAAACACTGGCTTGGTATAAAGCAAGCAAGATAAGATTCCTGCTATAATTCCTGAAATCTGAAGTATCAGTACTGGAAAGAGATGCCCAGAAAGGATTGTAAGGCAGAAGCCCATGGAAGCCAGGCAGTGAAGCCGAGTGCACAGAGGGGTGAAGAGATGGGGGGTGGGGGGGCACTGTGATGTGACTGGCAGAAGCCTGGCCCACCGTAGGTGGGAGAGAAGGCTCGGTGCTATTGGAGCTTCCTGTCTCTCAAGCAAAAACAGTCTGCAGTGAAGTCTTCTGATTTTGAAGTATTGAAACTGTGGCAGGCATCTTGAGTTGCGCTGATTTTGTTGGGGCAGCAAAGTTTGTCAGAATTGCCCCCCTTCCCTCTGATTCCAGCCATGGAGAAGTAAAGAAAAGGTTGTGAGGTGGGGACTTCTGGAAAAGTTTTCCCTTCCTAATGAAAGGAAAGTCATCTACCTCTGTGCCAGGTTTCCTGCTAGCGTCACACTTATAGCTGCATCAGGGACCCTGTAACCACAGGTGATAAAGCCCCTCGGGTGAAGAGGCAGCAGGATGGAAAGGGAGACCTCAAGGGACTGATGCCCAGGCCTGGGAGCACCCACCACCAGGTTTCTTAGTCAAGGCTTTAAGTAAATTTCTCTGTAACTTAAAACATTATCAATCAGATACTCTGCTACTTTAGTCAAATATGATCCACCTGATAACAGCAACCACTTCAACAATTTTAAAAACACTGAGCTAAGTGGCACCTGAGTGGCCCAGTTGGTTAAGCCTCCGACTCTTGATCTCAGCTCAGGTCTTGATCTCAGGGTCGTGAGCTTAATCCCCACATTGGGCTCTACACCCCAGTGTGGAGCCTACTAAAAAAAATAATAATAATAAAATAAAAAACAAAAGAAAGCAAAAACATTGGGCCAACTCATCTGGCCTAGGAGTGGTTACAGGCTGCCTGTCTGCCATCTGCTTCGTGGGGCAGCCTGACCTCCTGTGTTGGCCACTGCACATGGCAGACATGCCAGAGGGTAGGGTGGGTCTGACTATAGATCCCAGGACCAGGCTGCCCAGAACTCAGACCTCATCCCTGACTGCAGTCTAGCAGTGGCTAGAGGGTACACGTTTGTCCACTAGGTCAGCCGCGCCGGGGCATCCAAAGGTTCGGAGAGTCCTCTCCACGCCTGCAGCCCATGCTCGTGCCTGTCCTTTATAGGTCTCTTTCTAGTCAAGCAGAGCTGCATCTGTGACAAGACGGGCAGGGAAGAGCACAGCAACCAGAAAAGGAAAAACAAATCTAAAAATGAATGACAATTGCCTGAGTAGTGAACAAACCACAGACTGCTCCAGAACACACTGCAAAGGCCCAAGTGACATGAGAGTTAACAGTGCCCCTCTGAGTGGGCAGGACTTAATGTTTTAGGGGAACACGGTCAGTGCTGTGGAGCTCACCAGGATTTTGCAAAATGACAACAAATGAATGCCTTTGCTGAAACCTGCGAGTGGGAACGTCTCCTTCGATCTGGCTTTTATACCTGCATGCACCAAACCACATGCACAATGAAACCTGGGGCTCAAACACTGTCCGGTGTGTCTGGGTTCAAAAGTCAGTCCTGCCTGTCCTCAGAATAAGAGAGTGGGGTGGGAGTGGGGTCGGCAGGGCAACATTGCGGACCTGCCAGAGCCCAGAGGGAGTGTATGAAAGAGCTAAGGGGCCAAGGAAGTCATGAGGAGGTGCCCCCACTTTGCTCCCGGCCAGCCCTTTCCTCTTTCAGCTCTAACTGTGCCAACCTTAAGTCTAGGACAAACCCACAGATGGCTCCTGTCCACCACCATGCTGGGGCAAGGGCTGTGGAACCCCAGGGCAGGCATCTGTGTGGGGACAGCTCACAGCCCAGCCCAGGAGTGTAAATGATGCCACTGAAGGGATGGCTCAAAGCCCCACCACAAAACCTGACTCATAAACACAGTTGGGCACGAGGCCACACCAAGTAGACATTCCTAGAAATGCTTTTTCCAAGTAAAGCCAGGAGGCAGGCACATTTACTAGTGCTTTGGTGTGTTGCAGGGACTGTGGGTTATTTCCAGGGAAGCTGATGACATAAACCCTAGCGCTGGCCATTAAACTCCCTCCTCCACAGCAGGAAATACCCAAGACTCTGGCTCCTGTTGCCCAATTCTCTGATGTGAAGCAGAAGCGAGCATCTAAGCACCATCCCACCACAGGCTGTTTCAATGAACACAGGTTCCCTATTCTTGCTCTTCGTTTTGTACCTTCACTTCCATACAAAGACATGTGAGTAAGTTCTGTTGGAGGAAAGCCAGAGGGGCTCATCCACCTACGGGCATCACAAACTTACCTCATAGTGCTTGCTGCTGCCAGCAATCTGAAGAAAACACCTTGGGGAGGGCAGAGGGGTGCTTCAGAGGAGACCCATCAAATAGCCCTGCAGCTGCCACTGTCCCCCTTCCTCAGTCTGAGCTGGCCGTCCTCCTTGAAGAGCCTCCTCCCCTCCCTGGCCGGAAGCCAAGAGACAGGACCAGCAAAGTTTCCCTGACCTTCGGAGAGTGCACAGAAAGGATGGTGGATGGGAGCTAGCAAAACTACACCACATGATGCTCATTTTTTGAGGCCGAACAACTAGTTCTTATTCCAAGACTGCAAGATTTGGAGGCTGTGATCCCCACTGCGGGATCAGAGGCAGCCCTCTCCTGCTGAGGACTCTGCTTATCTGAGCAGTAGCCTAAGGGATCTGGCCACTTACCTTAAGTGGTAGCTGGGCATACTCCAAAGTCAGCAGTATCAGACCAGGCTGTACTGACAGGAGACCCAGGATGCTTCTCCTTCCCATATACATATACATGTCTGTACATATGTGTATATGTGTGCACACGTGTGCATGTATGTTGTATATGAAAGCAAAGGAGGAAAAAAACAGGAAAGGCAAGCACTCTTAGATATTCCTCCTAAAAAAGGAATGCTTAAAGAAAAAAAAAAAAAAGCAAAAAGGCAAAAAGCAAGTGGGTGGAATGTTCTATCTGGGCTCTGGAAGGTGGGCTCAGATCAGAAAGCTGTTTCTCCTGGGGCAGAATCGGCAGAGGCTCCCAGGCTGTGTGTGGGCCCCCTCAGCTGGAACACCGGGAAGCTCTCGCCTCAGCCAGAAGCAAGCAGGAAGGAACATTCTCCAGCAGGACAGACACTGGCAGAGCTGGTCTATCAGCACCGGGCACTGAACACACACAACTACTCATACTTATATCAAGGATTTCCCACATTTTGTATTTCCTGCACTTAAACATTTTTTTTTAATGGGGGGGAATTAAAACACACATGTGGTGTGTATTGTGCTTTTCATTTTGCCACATAAGGTCATTTTAAAAACAAAACCCTTTTTACCACCTACTATAACATCATTTCACAAAGAATAGTTGAGAGGAGGACACAGTTTAAGACTAAAAGATAGTTAAGTTCAATAAGTGAAGTCTTATGAAAAATTCAATATTCCTTTTCTGAGTATTTCTCATTCCTATGGCCTGCAAAGTCCTCAGGAGTCATGTGTGAGCATGTGTGCATGTGCACATGAGTGCTCAAGTAAGTATGCATCTGTCTGGAAATAGGACCACAGCACTCCAAGGGCCCACATCATTTTGATCTTGCAAAACTGCTTTTTAATAATTAAAGAAAATTGTTAAGTGAGAGAAAGAAAGAGCTGGATGTACAGAAGACATCAAACTAAAGAAAACATACACAAACAGATAAGGAGGTAGAATAAGGCAAGGAAATTTTACTGATACTTTAAATATAAGCTCACAGTATTGCTAATACCTCTTCTCCCCACAAAAACCTCAAGAAATTGAGAGACCGGCTCGATACTCAAACCACTGAATGTCACAAAGGCTCTATTGTAATGATGCAATGCTACCAACTCCACAGCACAGATCAAACTCTCCTGGACTTGACAGAAGAAGATTAAAAAAAAAAAAAAAAAAAAGTAATTATTCCCTTAACAATGTCTAAATACAAAATACCAATTTAATAAATAGTAAAATAAGAATGAATAAATGAGCTACTATACATCCAGTAATTCACTCTCAAAATACATTAATACTCCTTACTTGGATAGACAGCAAATATAATCTTATTTTTTGGAAATGCTTAGAGTTCATAAAAAACACTTTCACTTATCTAACCCAATACTATAAAAATTGTGTGAGATAGGTATTTTACAGATGAGAGAAATGAGGTTAAAATGACTTGCGTATGAAAGTACAGAAAGAAAGCAAAAGCAAGTATTTCCAAACGCCTGAATTCACTAGCTCGCTCCATATCGGCCAAAGAACATGGAGCATGTGCATTTGATATAAACTCTAGGATGCCTCTAATTGTGACAATTCATGCAAAACACAACAGCCTGGGTCTGTAGGGTAATTATGACTACGAGAACTTGAACTTTCACATTTCCTAACTTTGAAAGGCAAGGTGGTTGGAGGAACTGAGCTAAAATTTTAATGTGTTAATGTTATCTCAACCAGGTTTCTGCATTTTAAGTTCCTGGAAGATCAGAGGGGGAGTTTGTGAGGATTAAAGCCAAGACAGAAAATTGACCTTTCTGGGCAGTTTATGGCCCCTGAATGCCAAGTGAAAGCAGTTAGTTTCAAAAGGTCACAAACCTCTTACTAAGCATAATTGGCAAGAATTCCTGTTGGTATAAAGATTTGTGGGGAGAGATTTAGGATATAAAACTTAAATTATATCCAAAGTTGGAAATAATTTTAAAAAGTCTGTAAGTTTACAACGGGGATACAGTTTTCTAGAATTTATTTTGTCATTAAATATAAGATTTCTCAGGCATCAGTAATTAAAAGTGGCTAGACTAAAGAACTACTAGTTCTACTCGTCTGAGGTACCCAGGGCATATTTTCCAGTGACAGACATGACTTCTCTTGCTTTTGTTAACCAGAGCATTAAGAGTATTTGTCTCCTGACCACCTACATTGGTTGATGGTATAGAAAGTGAAGGTTCACTGCCAACCTATATGTTCCTAATATTTGCTGAGTAATAACCACAGGCTACCTGAAGTGAGATGGATCATATAAACAGAATCAAGTGTTCCACTTGCCAGTGGTTAATAGTCTAATTATATCATGAAAGCATGCTCACTGTTAAAAGGCATGTTATGCTTCCAATAAAACATTCGTAACAGGTAAAGAGAAACTCAAGCTATTTCAGAGGCTGTCTCTTAACATACAAAGTATACTCATATTCCAAACTTAACTCCACAATTTCCATGTAACTTCAGTAGAGCAAGAAATATTTACAAAATCATGGACATTGATGTGCCCAAATCCTTACTTATGCGTAAGACTTGCTATTACTAATGGATTAAAACTAAAAGTTTCCCCAAAGAATCACATGAGTGCCTATGAACTTAACTCCCAACGGGAGTTACGGTTTTGACTTTATTTTCCAACTGAAACAGAGGTTGTATTGCTGTAGGACTTCACTCAAAATAGCAGCAGTGGTGCATCCTCCTCAGGTTCTCTCTGTCATTAGCCTCACACTTGGGTGCTGTAATAACCACCTATTGGAATCCTATCCTACACTTTTACCAAGATGTGAGGAAAGGTCTAAAAAGGCAAATCACACATCTTAACAAGACCTCTGCACATATTTGGATGGGAGAGAACAAATTCAAATCTTACGGGCTAGTCCTCTGGACCCAAGGTGCCTGTGTTTGGGCTGGTTTTGCCAGAAGATCTGAACTGACCCATGAAACACTGCAACTCAGAGAAACATTTTCTGTCACTCTGGCCTTTCCATGTAAGGAAATCTTCCAAATCTTCCACTGAAGTGGCCTCCTGAGCACCGAAACTTGTTATTTCAACTACCTTCTTTTGTAACTCTCAAGATAAATTAACACACCTTGAAGAGAGTAAAAGTATACTCTTATTTTCAAAAGTGCTTAGAGTTCATAGAGAACACTTTCATATATATGCATTTTTCAAATGAGGGAACTGAAGCCCAGATGGGTTTAAATGACTTGTTCAAGGTAGATGCAACTAGTTTTAAAGTTAAGATACCTAACATCAAGGTCTACTGCTTATTTGTTTATGTAGTACAGGGCTGCTCAATGCTCAATCTTCATTTGGTAAGCCAGTCATGGTCCTGGACATCAAACACAGTGCTTGGCTCCTAGCAAAGCTGAAAAGTCCTGGGGGCAATCAAGTGCCTTCTCTGACAACAAATGCCCAGAATGTGTGACAATCGGATTCCTCTGAAGAGTCACTGCCAATCAGGTATTGACAAGTTCAACAGTATGTTAGAATCTCAGTTTGAGATAAGAGCAAAGCAACCGTTCTAAAATAGCCACCAAAACATGGGCAGAAGATTGCTGTGGTCTCCAGAGAAAGGCAGTGGCTCACTTCCTTCCGTATACACCATGCCCTTCCAACCACTTCTGTTTCTTTACACGACTAGTAACCAAGGAAGTTCTCTGCTGCTTCTTCTCCTCCTGGACCCAGGCTACTACTGTTTTCCTAGTGATCCTAGTAAAATCTTTCCTCCACCATCCTCAATCTTAAAGATTGACTTTTTCTGTGAAATACAGAGAGTCAGTGTGAAAACAGGCCTTGCATAGAACATGTCTGTCCCTGCTTCCAATCACCCTTCCTGGTGTAACTCTCTACCACCTGTCCCCTATCCTACACTCCACCACACAATCTTCCCCACATCAGTCCATCTGACTCTAGCCCCATTTTTTTTTCAAACAGGTAGATCTCTCAAAACTATTGCATAATCTGTGATTTCACTGCTCTCCAGCAATGAAACATCAAGATAGGCTGATGTTCCAGTATTCCATGGGACGAAGATAGTAAACTTAAAATTACGTGGTGTGTCATTCCAATATGTAGGATTTGTAGGCAGTAGAGCTTAAGAATCATGAAGGATGAATCCTAATAGGTCTATAGACTCCGAAATTTACAAACACCACCATAGCTTACAACTTTCCTAATAAAATGCAGTAATGTATAATTCTAGCAGGGTTGTTATGTCTGACATGCAATGTAAGCACTAGGCCAGCCTGAGAAGCAGAGGCTGGTGTCTACTGGATGCACTGAATGGCTCAGTACTTTCTGCTCCAGCCTCTCAGCCCGCAAGGTTCAAATCCACGCTTCAGTAAAACTTTACTCCATTTCGTGGTCTTTCTCGGTCACTGCTGGACACCAAACAGTGTGAATGTTAAAGCTGCGACTGCTGTGGGTCTCCAAAGCCCCGTCCCCCATTCTGCCGAAGCCTAACCCCTAACCTAACTCCATACAATTGCTGTGTTCTGGAAATGGTAACAATTATGAATTTCTCTTTATAAGGATATCAATGATGTATTCAGCTGTGAGGAAATAGAGGCCTGAACTTTCCTAAGCCAGAAAGACCTATTCATTCAACTCAAAACAGGTTTTAGAAGTATGCTGTCCTGTTTTGTGGCCACTAGCCACGTGCAGCTGCTGAGCACTTAAAAGGAACCTGGTCCAAACTGAGATGTGCTGTAAGTACAAAAAAAACTACAGATTTTGTAGGATGAAAAACTACAGATTTTGTAGTATGAAAAAAAAAAAAGGATGTAAAAAAATCTCAATTTTGTTTTATATTGGGCACATGTTGAAATGACAGTATTTTGGATATACTGGGTTAAATAAAGCATTATTAAATTATTGTCACCGATTCCTTTTTTACTCTTTTTAATTTGGCTCCTAGAAAATTTAAAATTACCCTCATGGCTTACATTTGTGGTCCATATTCTATTTCTACTGGACAGTGCTATCTTAGACAAAACCCATTAGCTTCTTTAAATCTTTGGGAAGCAAAACCCATTTGCTTCCAGAGAGAGGATAAACATGCTAAAAGTTTAGTTTGAGGCATCCTTTTTAAAAATGAGGCTCTTCTTGTAGACATCCCATCAGTCAGTGTTGTATAGTTGAAGGACTGGCAAACAAACAGCATGCCTCCAGCTACAGTTCTGCCTAACTTGGCCGCACAGACCTCTGTGCTTGGCATCCCATGGCTCTGATGATTTCACGGCCCTTTAGTTATTTGACTTTACTGCCCTTTGTACATTTTTAATATCTCCAAAAAATATAGGAAAAAAAAACAACTTACAGGTTCTGAGACGGTGAATCCGCTGCTGGAATGCACAGGTATTTAACCCCCTGTAGAATAAAAATAGTAAAATAAAATAAAATTAAAATTAAGTAAAAAGATGATACTTAGTGGAGAAAACCAGTTAAAGGAACTATTTACTCAGGTCAAAAAATAAAAAGTAAAAAGGAGAAGTTTTTCACTCATCTTTTGTTGCCAAGGAACCAGGGAAAAACTCTTTAATTAAGGTTCCTGGTTATTTCCGTGACCACACATACAAATATTCATGCTCTGGCTTGCAAACAGCTTGTAGGTTTAGATAGGGTTTATCAAAAAAGTGAAATAATTGAGTGCTTCCCAGTAAGGGTCAACAAGTTTCCAAAACTATCATTTCCAATGCTTGTTTACACATTCAACATTTTTAAAAATCTATTTCACTTAAGATCCTGAGTGGCCAAAAAGGAAGCACTGTTAGTAAAAACCTTAACATGATGACTAAAAATTACAACATTATATTACAGAGTTTTCTATATCAAATTTTAGTAATTGAAAAATCATAATTTCCCTGCTGTATTAAGAGGAACTTTACACATTCAAAATATTTTGATTTATTTTGCTTGCTTTTCAAAAGAGTAAAAGTTTGTGGACCAAACTGTTACATTTTTTAAAAAGAATGGCCCAATTTGAAAAAAAAAAAAGTTCATATAGGTCTCCATAAAAATCTATAAAAAAATGTCTGTGTAAATTCATGCTGTAAAAACTCAGGCTAAATTTAAGTTTTATTATAAACCTGGTTGTTTTGGGACACCTGGGTGGCTCAGTCAGTTAAGTGTCTGATTTCTCAGGTCATGGTCTCAGGGTCCTCAGATTGAGCCCTGCCTTGGGCTCCCTGCTCAGCAGGGAGTCTACTTGTCTCTCTGCCCCTCCCCCTGCTTGTGCTCTATCTCTCGCAAATAAATACATTAATTAATTAGTTAATTAAATCTTTAAAAAAAAACTGGTTGTTTCTTCTTCAGAGGGATTTAATGTACAGTTCCAAAGGTCTTCAATGTCATGTAAAAATAGAAAATCTAGAAATCTCAGCAACCTTTGCAAAAGAATATGGTTCTGTGAGGACTTAGATGAACCATTTTTAAACCCCTCCTCCTTTGATAGCCTAATCTCATAGGATCTTGCCACCATGTCATGGATAATAAAGTAGGGGAAGAAACACATCAACACTGAAAAAATAACCACCTAAGAGGGTAAATGAAGGAGAAATATATAGACTACCACAAGTCCCTCAGCAAATAGTCATAAAATGTCTGCTAGAATTATTTGAATTTTTTGCAGTTGATCATTAAAATTTTATTGTTAATTCATATCATGAGGCTTTTCTATGTTGTATTTACTAATGTACTCTTGTAAGTAACATCTAAATTTGTGGCTGCCCCAAACCCTTCTAGACCTCCACATTTTGATACTTCCCGACATTGTGAATCCTACTTTTCCAATACAGAATCCATGTAACCTATATTTTTCAACCTCCTTTGCTATTAGGGTGTAGACTCAGGACCTGGTTTCATCATATGACACACCTACTTGAGGTGGATTTGGAAACTGGACACGGGACGAGTCAGATGGGTAGAGAGCACCTGCTTGGCAGGTGCAGGTGGCAGTAGAAGCAGGTGGTTCTGGGGGCAGACGTGGCAGCAGATCTCACCAGTTGTGTGATGTGGTCTAAGTATTGTTCCTTTAACTTCAGCTGAAAGCCTGTTTCTCCAGCTCTTCTGAGGAGACCATAAGCTCTCAGCTATCTCTTAACAAGCACCTTCCTGCTTAAACCAGTTTAGAGTGCAATCAGCTGTCTGTCACTAAGACCCAAGAGATGAAATTCCCCTCCCTGCCTCCTAGTATTATGAGAGGTCAGAAAAAAAAAATTCCTGCTAAATTCATATACACATATATTTTTTTTCCAGCTCTGAGTCAATCATTACATCTTCCAACAAAGGCTCTTGAAGATGAGTTTTACCACTGCTTCTCCATGTGAGAATACTTCACATGAGACCAAACAGGCTTGAACATGTTGAGGGTAAAGTTTAGGGATGGGCCAGAAGATGTTTCTCCCTCATTTAACCTTCACTTTGTCATCCCTGATTGCCTCCTGTCTCTGTCCTCATTTCTTCCTGGACAGTGGGCACTGTGCTCTGCTGGAAATATCAAGGCACTTGTCTGAAATTCTAAAGCACCTCCAAACCCAGAGAGGTATTAAAGCAGTGATTTAAAAGGAAGGAAAATGGAAAAGGAAATGATACTGTGAAAATAAGTAATTTCACTACTTCCCTCCATCAAGGCCAAGCAAGCTTATTGGCATAGATACACATACTGATCATTTCATAAATTCGTCATTGGAATGATTCATTTACTTTTTTCTTTTACTCTTAAGTGAGAGTTGGCCATGGATCAGGCCCAGAAGTTTATGAAATTCTTTCCTCCCACACACTTCCTCTAACCTCTTTCAGACCAATCCTTCCAGAAGGATGGGGAGGATTCTAAGGTTTCCACCTTCCCTTCCACTGTGACCATCAGCCTGGGCAACTTCAATCAGTCAAGGATGCTGAGGTGGATCCCCTCTAACATAGGATAAAAATGCTTGCCTGTCACACATGCTGACTGACAGCCATTTAATCCTCACAGGATCTAAAATCAGCCCAGCCCATATGATGGGAGGAAAGAAAAAAAAAATGAAGGAAAGGAAGAAAATGGACAGAAGGGCAGGCCAAATAGCTCCTAGCTTATTAAGAGCATTCGCCATAAATGCCAACGGCAGTGTGACTGGAAAGCACTTCATTTCCTTCAGATGTTCCCTGAGTGGGGTCCCATTCCCCTTTTTGGTGCCTGATGGGAAAAAGAAAAGGCTGCTGGCCCCATAAGGCAGGAGCAAGATGCAGGAAGACAGCAACAGGTAACCCTCCCTCCATGCCCACAGATGATGAGGAGGCCACCACTTTCAGCCATGCTGGGCCCCTCACCCTCACTAGCTGGGATGGGCATGTGGCAGCTATAGCTTCCCATCTGTGAAGCTTCTAAGGAGGAACAAAGTAGCTCTCAGCCACAAGTTTGGGGATCCCCTACTGTTAAGGAAGGACAGAGAAAACATAAAACATAAGATCATGTTCTCTCAAAAGTAGAACAATAACCATAACCTTCCTTGGCACATAGTAACTAAATATCTGTTGAACAAGGTGAAAACCAATTTAACATGAAGATCATGACGATCACACTACAGGAATAGTATGAGGGAAGAAAAATACCATAAAGTGCCCATACCTGGGGACCATAAGAATAAGAGAGCTGAACTTTTAGCCGTGACATAGGAAGGGCACACTGCATGCACATGCTCCAGACACCAGTCTCCTGACTGCCCACACCAATGGGACTGGGTTAAGAATCAGCTCACCGTGATCTACAATAAGAAGGGAACAAACTATGCAAATACAGTAAAGAAAGGAGTCAAAACTGTCAAAAAGGTTCAGCTGCTCACCGCCCAAGAATATCTATTTATCTTGGCTTAGTCATTAACAAAGCATGAAAAGTATCTCTCTTGGAGGCCACAGACAGCAGAACATAAAGTACCTGAAAAAAGTCTTCAGATGCCTGCACATGTGTACAATTCATGGCAGTTAATTACTAATTCAGAAAGCAGCAAGAGTGAGGACAGCATTAAGGACCTCAATGCTACAAGCTGGAGAGACTTAAAATTATCCTAGTATTAATGGATTCCCCCCCAAAAAACCATTCTTTAATATTGAGGTTTGTAGAGACAGAGGTACAGGGCAGGATGTGTTAAGCTAAATTATGGAAAAAATGGCAAATGAAGTAAAAAAGTAACAAATATCTTACTCTAGAACAAAATTCTAGAACAATCTGAAAAATTCATAAGTAATAGGAAATAACAGAGGGGAGGTGGGTATGGGGATGGGTGAAATAGGTGAAGGGGATTAAAAGTGCATTTATCATGATGAGCACTGAGTAATGTACAGAATCCCTGAATCACTATATTGTACACCAAAACTAATATAACACTATATGTTAACAATATTGGAATTAAAAAAAAAATAACAGCAATGTTTCTATTCCTATAGCATTTGCTATGTGATATTTACTCCTACATATTACCTCTAAAACTAAAAAAAAAATAAATAAAATGAAAATTATCTTCTTTGAAATAAAATTATTACATAGGTAAAAATTTAATACTTTCCATGATGTTCCAAAACAGTGATTGGTGGAAAGCCAATTAATATTAAACTTCTGTGGGGCTAGTAAGTGTCAAGTTGCAGATTTTCAATTTAGGCAGCTGGCCCAAGAATACAAAAACCAGTTAAGGGAAAGGGGCTCAGTCTATGCTTTAAGACTGTCTTGATTTCTAGGAGGGACAAAGAAAGAGCAGGAAATTTCTTTTGACTACATGGCATTTTGAATGGCCTAATACATCCTGAGAATGCTATTAATGCTGATACAGTGGGGACCAGACAGAGGAAAAAGGCAAAGAATTAAGAAAAAGCCTCATATTTACACTGACCACATATACACTGAATATTCATAATAACAAGCAACACATCAATTAGTATCACACTGTGGAAAAACATTAGGAAAATACAGGAAAGAAGTTAGACTTCAATGGGATCATCCCAAGAAAGTTTTTGGGATGAAGTTTTTGTGTTAGGTTTTGGAAGAGACAACAGACATCAAATTGAGAAGAAAGTTTAGAAAGTATTCCAGAGATTCTTCTTGAACAAAGTTTAAGGCTTTCTAAGTCCATATTCTCAAAAGTTCTAATATTTTTCTGTTTTCTGTTTCAACAAGCACAGTAACCACCAAAAGTAAGGTTTTTGCCTTTCTTTGGGGCTGAAACTAAAGATTACACTTAAAACGATACATAGGCAAGTACTTGAAAAGCAGGGGCAAGATTCTGATTTCAGGACTAGTAAAGAGATCAAACTCTCGCTTGTTTCAAGTACAATTTCTAAAATTCACTGTTCTTTTCTTTCTGAAACATAAGAGGCTTCCGAAGAACCTAGGTGACATTCTACTTTTCTAAAGAAAAGAAAGATCAAGCCCTTCAGAATCTGTTTTCTCTCTCTCAGGAAAGCTAATAAAACCAGTTACAGAATGTATTTTCTACAAGGGGTTATTCACAACCTAAGAGGTGACATTAAGTAGGAGATGGAGTTCACTAAGAGGCCAGAATCAGGAAATCCATGCGATGGAAAAATCATTTTAGCTGCTAATAAAAACGACCTGATCTTGGATCTTGGTTTCTCATCTTATCCCATCCAAATACCAATACCAATATGGGTGTACAAAGGAGGAGCCCTCTGAAAGAGATGACATTTTTTGACAATCACATTTACAAGGTATCAGGGTGGTACACTGAATTGGACTCTGCAATTCCTACACACGGAACTCTATTAACACTGATCATCTAATGCCCATTAATGAATTGAGCAAAGTAAGTTGGGGACCCCATTTAGACCTAATTCACCAAATTATCAAAAAATCTGACTCCAAGAAAGAAACAAAATTTAAAAAGAATTAAGTTTAGACTGTCCCACACTTGATCAGAAGCGAGACCACAGTTTATACACCACTACAAAAAACAGAAGGCTCTCCCACTTGAGACAAATCACTTTGTACTTTGTGATTGTAGTAAAATATACATAACATAAAATTTGCCACTTTAACCATTTTTAAGTATGCAGTTCAGTGGCATCATGTATGTTCACATTCTTATCACCACCATTCATCTCTAGAACTTTTTCTAGTTTCCAAATGTAAACTCTGTACCCATTAAACACTAACTCCCATTAACCCTGGTAAGCCCCAATTCTACTTTCTGTCTCTATGAATTTGACTACTTCTGCACTTTCATATAAACCTAAAGGCAGGTAACCTGAAAAAATTAGTCTCACCACACTCCTGAAGGTCATAGACCCAAGAGATGGCAACTGCTGACTTGAAATTGCTTTCAGATGTACATGCAAGGTTTGACAGCCTTACTCTGCTTTTAAAGTCACCTCTTCATGGAGTTGTCTTACTCCAGAGAATGCATAGGAAGATCTCCACCTAGGTTGTGTACATGGATGCCAAACCTAAGACCTGGCCCATGGATTTTGATCATTATTTCTCCTCAATTTAAGAATTTTCACATAGCCAATAACACTTTTTAAAGGGAAAAAGTAGAATACGAAGGTATATCTGCAGAAGGATTACATCTGGAAAAACTTATGTACGTCTGTGAACTAAGAACTAGAAGTAAACATAAAAAAAAACAAAAACAGGGCACCTGGGGGGCTCAATCAGTTAAGCGTGTGCCTTTCAGCTCAGGTCATGATCCTGGGGTCCTGGGGTTGAGTCCTGCACCAGGCTCCCTCTCCAGGGGGAGTCTGCTTCTCCTTCTGCCCCTCCTCCCACACGTTCTCTTAATCACTCTCTCTCTCTCTCTCTCTCTCTCTCTCTCTCTCAAATAAATAAAATCTAAAAAACAAAAACAAAAAAACAGGTAAGGTTTAGGGGGTGAGATTCTTGACCATCTCCCTTTTTGTTTGTACCATAACAGAAATCTCACAGGAATACTGTAGAAAATCACCACAGAAGATAAATACAGTCCTTTAGCTGTGCTACATGATATATGTTTTGAGTCTAGGCTATAAACCGAAGATGCATTTTCTTCAGGCACCCATTTGCCACTGATTCTTCCTGCACCAGCTAAATTTAGGAAACACTACTACAAATAACAATTTCCAAGAACTCTGTGGTACTTGATGGGGTGGGGAGGGGTGGGAAGGTCGGAGTGGAGAGACAAGATTTAGCCTTTGGTTTGATTTTGTGAGAAAAAATGCAAATGAGAAACCTCCAACACCTGTTGGCTTCTTTCAGGTTAGTCAAAAAACGACATACATTTGACTTGTCAGATCAACAGATGAGGACCCAAATGCTTATTTTTGCTCAAGCTATTTCAATGAAAGGCTAAAGTGGGCATAGTCAGCACATTGAATTTCCTTGAGCCAACATGGGTGGGTTATGGGAAGGTGGTGAGGGAGATACACACCAGCTCCAATTCACCACTGAAAGCCTCTTCTGTGATTTCAGTTGTGTCTAAGGACCTCTGATATATTCAGTGTGACTCATGAAAACAGGGCCCGTTCCAGCAATCTCTCCAAACCAAGTAATTCTACACTATTACTTAATGAATGTTAATGATAGATGACCATACCAAAAAATTACCATGATTGAAAACTGATGCTTGGAAATCAGGAGAAATCAGCAACAGATACTTCAGGACCATTCTACAGCTACCATGTGTAAAAGATACAAAGGTAAATTTGCCTCAGCTGCTAAAACATATTCAGTGGCTCCCACCTGTCTTCAAAGTAGAGCTCCTCTTCCACTCTTCCAAATCCTTCAGTACTGTCTACAACTTACCTCCTAAGCTCACCTCCCCCAACTCACCATACTCCAGGTACCTGGGCAGCCTGAGAATCTCTCCAAATGTTCTGTACTTTCCTGCCCACTCCTCCCCAGAGTTCCTTCTTCTCCCCAGTGTTTGTTTGTTTCCCCTCTGGAATACCCTTCTGTTTCAGGACTCCTCCCAGGGGCACTTCCTTAGTGGAACCACCCCTGATGTAACCCACCAGCCCTATGCACAGAGCCTTCCCTGACATCATCTCCCTCCGCCTCAGGCTGGCTCCGGCTCCATTCTAAATGCCCTGATACCACACCACATGGCTGGCACACAGACTCCTGGAAGATGCCAACAGAGTTGGCAAAAAGGCCCCTGTTTATTGGGACACAGTCACACCTGTTCATCTATGTATTGTCTACAGCTCCTTTCGTACTACAGGAGAGAGTAGTGTATGTTACAGGAAACTTAGGGCCCACAAAGCTCAAAATATTTACTATCTGTCCCTTGATAAAAAAAAAAAAGAAAAAGAAAAAAGTGTGCTGAGCCCAGTCTAGACAGTGACATTTCAGAGTCATTTTGATGGCTTCAGGTCTGTTTTGCATATCACACGTTTCTTCTACATTTAAATGATATCTGATAGAGCACACCACCTTCTTAGAATCGCAGTATTCTAAATCATTAGTTGTGCTCAGTTCTCTTCCTTACTGCAAAAGAAAGGGACAGAGCAATTTTCCTCGAATATAGGACATTTTTAACAAAGAAATTAGATGGAATATGTGAAACACACTAAGTGCAGCTGGAAGGTGCTCAATAATGGAAAAGGCAAGTTTGCCAGTCATCTCCCCCTTGATGGCATCCTTGGGTTAGGAGCAATACGGCATCGCACAGACAAGGCTGCAGAATGCAGACAGCAGATGACTCACGAGAAGGAGTGGAGAGAGCCACACTCACGCTTATTTGTCTTCCAGACCTGGATGAGCACACCTGCCTGAGTCATCCTCACCTTTTCAGCAAGAAGGTGACTATTTCCCTTCTTAAATGCATCTCCCTACTCAGGAACACAGTATTGTTTCGAACGTCATTTGTCTCCTCTTTTGCAGATTACTAAGCAAATGAGTTCTCAGACTCTCTCACTTACGATAGAATGATAAATTCACCGAAAGGTGAGTTATCAACTTTGTAGATTGCCCCCTGTCTTCAGTCTTGGATGTAATCTGCAGCTTTGAAAAGGCTAAGAAGTTTTTTCTAAAGAGCATTCATAATCCCTCGGGCCTAATATCACCTCCTCTACGTGGGATCAGACCTAGAAATGGTTTCAAGAATGAAACAAACACTGACCCAGAGCAGGGTTCTGCCCTGGAGAACTGGCTAGCTGTACATGGGTAGGGCTAATGCTTATGACATGCAAAGGCTACACATGGTAAGATCAGCACATGAGCCACAGAAGAAGGGCCATGTTGCTCAGAGCAGTGAGAATGAGCCATGGGCTGCGAGGGTAGAGAAGAGTGGAGCAGAGAACAGTAACTCTCCCATTTCTCCTGAACATAAGCACCTATAATGCAGGTAAACGTGGATTATTAGAGATGGCATTAAATTTCTATGTTTCATGGTACATTCATGTACAAAAGGGGTGTCCTAGTTCCCAAACATAATGGGGGGGTGCATTTCCTTGCATATTAAGGATTGGCTGGTCAACATTCCATGGCCTGCCTCTGAAAGGGCAGCACTTCACCAAATCTTCCCTCCCCCACTGCTGCCATTGAAAGCAATTTGATGGTCTATTTTTATTTTGACAGCTGCATCCTCTTGCACTGGGCACAGAAGGAAGTCCCAGGCCACCTTCGTTAGAGCCCGTGTAGGACTCACAAGGAGTGAGTGAGCATTGGCTACCAAGGAGGCCAGAGGTCCCTCCCTCACTGGGGTCAGCAGGACCTCAAGATGACTGGTTGAGACTATTCAACCACAATGCCACCACGCATACAGGAGCAACCTCGGCAAGAGAGGTTTCCATGAGAAAAGGTGGCTAGCCTCAGTTTAAAGGAACATTAAAAAAAAAAATACTAGGAAATGTTATTCTGACTTTGTTAGCTACGAGATCATTTTTGTTCTTTAGGGCATAGTATTGGAGCATTCTATAATGCAGTTTAAATTAATCATTTACAGTAGATTTGGAATTGCCTTCTGCTTGGGTGCTATGGGGCTGGTCTCCTTGACAAGGTATTTCATTAAATAGGGAAAGTCATTTTGGACTAGTTCCACCATTGCTAAGCCCCAACTGGCTTTAAAAACCAGTACACTCTGAAATGATCTCTATACTACTGTGCCTAGGAATAGTTCCCATGACCAGAAGGCTCAATTCAAGGTCTGGGCTCAGCTCTGTTTGTCTGAGATACCTTCTCCATGATCACAGAATATCAGAAAAACTATCTCTTTGAAACCATTTAAAGGATAAAAGGACAACCCAAAGGCAGCTTTCCCACATGTTCTTTCCCTTCTTTGGCAGCTGGCTGTGCTTCTCACCAAGGGAATCTTACAGATTGTCTCCCTTTCATTGGGGAAAAATCTGAGAAGCAAACAAGCATGTGTGTATTGGCCCTCCAGAGAAGGAAGCTCTAATTCAGGTTGTAGGTGCATCTACTTCTTTTCCCTCACCAGTGCCGTACACAGGTATGGCTTGACCAGCTCAAACTTTCACCATGCATTTCATTTGTCTTCCCATTAGAAAAGCGGGTAAGAGCTAGTTGAAGATGTCGCTGCTCAGTACTGAATGTTGAAACTCAACATCTGTACTAACTGCGGTGATAACTGAAAGAAGAAATAATTTCTCAATTCAAACCCAGGGTCTGACAGCATCCTCTGCCCCAGCACACACACAGAGGCCTGCAAAACATCTCAGGAGTCAGACCACAGAGAGGGGGGCCCTTCCAAGAGCAGGATAGGCCTGACTCAGCCAGCCCTGAAATGATGATACTAGCGAGGTGCTGCTGCTTTACTCTCGGCCTTTTAAAGTCAGTTTGGATCACTTCCCTTGCAGCTGTGGCGGGCACAAGGTCCACCTGCAGTGCCTACCAGCGAAGAATTATTAGGAGCACCTGAAAATGGCAAATTTGCTTAGACCAGTCTTCAGTAAACCAAGCTACATTTAAATCATTCTTTTTCTTATGGCTAAAAACAACAGCACCTATAGAACCATTATACCCTGCTTTGGGTCTTAACCAACCAACCAACCACTTTTAACTTCTCATTCCAACTCTGACTGCAGACCCAAAGGCCCTTCACCCAAGAAGTCTGAAACCTGTTCAGTCTCCTTGGGCTAGATGTCCTCTGCCATGACCGCCATGATGCTTAGGTTCCTCGACGGTCTGCCAGCCACACGCTGTGTTGTCCTAACCTGGAACCAGAAACATATTTCCCTCAGGATGCTCACTTTGGTTGTTTCTTCCAAACTAAGCTGCTCTTCCCTTTTAAACTCCTTAGCAAAACTGGGTCCCTATTAAAGCTTTCCAGATTTTGCTCCTATGTCACTTACTCTCCTCCTTCTAGTGCTCATAGCACCCAGCACAGTCATGCCTAAGAGCTTCTTGTTAAGGGCCAATGGCCAAAGAACTGCAGAAGTGCATTATATCTGCACCAGAGCTTCTTCTCTCCAACCCCTCTGTGCCCTGGGGTGCCCCTAAAGGGATTTCTGTGCCTGTCTCTTCTAAACACTGGGGCCCATCTTACTTCTCTTTGTATTTTATCCCCAATCCTTGCTACAAGGTAAGTAAACATCTGCTGAATCTGAAGGAATAACTCCTAATTTAGCCAAAAGGAGAACTGAATATGGCCCCACCCTTACCCCCACCATGTTGACCACCTTCTCCACTCTAAAATCAGCCGACTTCCACACATCTTCTATGGCTCCAGGGCTTATTTCCCCCTTCCTGACCAGCCCGGAAGGACTGCTCCTAGCCAAGACATATCTCCCCACTGAACCAAACCATACTAGTCCTGCAAAGCTGCCTAAACACCCCTCTTTACAAATTCTTCCCCAAATTTCCCAGTCCATGAGCGTGAAAATCTTGTATAAATAGAGCTTCTACCCTGTGCTTCAGCATTTATGGGCATTTTACGTAGTTGTATCAATGCATACTATCACTCCAGCTGAAGGACAGATGGGAGACCATGTGCTACATGCTTTTCCTGAGATATTGGTTTGGAGATACCGGGAGATCTTGCCACTGGTATATTTCCCATTGAGGAAAAGGAGGGATGCAAACAAGGCAAGCCCACTTCAGAAACACAGCACTCAGCACACAATGTGCTCAGTACTTGATCACACAGGGGAGTCAGGGCAAGATGGACAAGACGGGGCACTCACCAGGAAATGTTAAAAAAAAAAAAAAAAACCTGGGACTTGACTGAGAGAAAAGTTTAGCAGGAGTGTTTTGTAAAAGTCTTCAGTTATGTGGCGAGGCTGGTTAGTAAGCTTGAATACTAAAGAGAAGGTCCACACCTGAAAAGCAGGGTGTTCTAGAATGCCAGAGAAAAGAAAGGTTAACATAGGTCTCATTCATTTAGAAACAAAAAGCACTGTTTCCTCCCTAGAATCAATGAAGTACTAGAATATTTCAAGTCCATTTTAGTCCATTCATGCTGGAATTCTGGTTTTAGAACTCCATTTGCAAATGAGCTTGTCACAGAAGGGTCAGCAGCCAGATGGAGCTGTCTAATGCACTTGACTGCCCACACACACGGAACTCAAGATACAGCTTGATTCAAGAAAGAACAATTACTAGACAGTTTTCGATACCTACCATAATCATTTCTATTTGAGTCATTTCTATTTAAGTCTGGGGTTGGCTTCAAACAAATTTACCTCAATACATGAAAGCTGCTGCAAGCCTTTGGTATGGTAGGTACCATTGACACTTGGGTGGCATCAAAGAAACTTTCTTAGAGAGGTGAAAACAACTGGGGTTCATTGAAAACAACTGTCAATCTGAAAACAATGGTCAAACAATGATTTGTTTTTAAAGGCCCTGGACCTCAAGAGTGTGATGTTTTTTACAATGTCAATATAATAACTAAAATCATCCACAATGGATACAATGGCCAATCCAAAGAGGAAATCTTGCCCAATGCTTCAAGCTGCATCACTAGGGAATCTATGAATCTTGAGGAAGCACATAAACTCATTTAAGTGAAACAATCAAGTAGAAGATAACTGATACTGAAAATAAAATCTATACAGTTGAAAGGTTTGTCTTGGGCTATCTTCTCCCTTTTAAGATTAAGATGATTGAAATGAATGGTTTATACCACTGATCATGGACGACAAGGATGCAGCATGTCTAATGTCAAACATGCACATATGAATACACAGGGAACACTGTTACCACAGAACCCATTCTGGCCAATCCTGAACATCCAAATGGAATCTACTAATCATTACTACAGACACCAAGAGTACGATCACCCACCTGCCTACCTTCCTTCCCTACCTCTCTTCATTCAAAGAGAAATTATGAAGATACTCCCATTGTGAAAAATAAATAAAAATAAAGACAAAAGTGAAACTCATCCTTCCTACCCACTTCTCCCAACCTATTCCACTTTACCATTCTGAGGAATCTAGTATGGTCCTTCTAGACCCTTATCTGTGCATTTACATGCATATATATGTACCCACAGAAATATATAACTAATATTTAGCTTTACATAAATGGGGTCATATTGTGGATATTATTCTACAACTTGCTTCTTTTGCAGATTGGTTAGCCCGGTGATGGGTATTAAGGCAGGCACGTACTGCATGGAGCACTGGGTGTTATATGAAAACAATGGATCGTGGATCACCACATCAAAAACTAATGATATATTGTATCGTGACTAACATAACATAATAAAATTTTTAAAAAAAGAATTAATGTTTCCCTGTGCATACATACATACCTTCCTCTTCTTTTTGAATTGCTGCAGAGTATTTCTTAATATGGATGTATCCTAATTGAGCACTACCCTTCTGCTGAATGTGTGGGTTGGCTCCAATTTTTTGCCATTACAAACAGAGTTGTAGTGAACATCGTTGCCCATACCTCTGTGGGTGCAAGATGAAATGTGTGGCTTTCATCAATTATCTATCCTCCTAGGGGAAATATGCTATGGGAAATGTGGCCTATAGCTCCTGTGACTTGAAGGTCATGAGCAGGGTGGGCACTTGGGTCCCGAGAGCTGAGGACTGACACGGGCACCAGAGCTGGGGGTGACAGCATGCAAGTCTGCCTGTGTGGCTGCCAAAGGAGGACCACAGGCAATAAGCATCTTCCTCCTGAGCCAGAACACAAGCCCCTGTACCTTGAATGTTCTCTCGGCTTTTCATGATCTGGCTACGAGCTCCTTGAAATCTGAAACAATGCCTCAACCATTTCTGCCTGCACTTCAAGCATGCTGCCTTGGCTGTGGCAAACCTTTCAACTAATCATTCACTGTGTTTTAGATGTACTTTCCTCCTTGTAGGACCAAGCTTCTAATGTAAACCAAAGGTAGCTGAAGGATCCTTAAGAAATCAATCAGAAAGTCACAGAAGTGTCACAGGGGATTCTTGGTTATAACTCAGCAAGAGATAATTCTGAACTAGAGTCCGCAAGAGCTCCATATGACAGTACATCCATATTTGCTAACACTTACTGACAAGTGAGGAACAGAACAAACAACCCACATAAATGAGGCTGCATTTCATTAACCAGATCCTCCGGCTTCACTTACTACTCATGGCTAATAAATCATTCTTGGTGCAGCTCTTCTCTCAATGAGCCACAAATGACCAAAGACATGATTTCTCACTTTGGAATGGAGTTGAAAATGCATGTGGCTCTCAGTTCATCAGTAAGCATCTGCAGAGGGGCCCCTGTGTGCAGACCCAGGCTGAAATCCCGAAGTGGCACCTGCCTGCAGTGGGCCTGACGCCAGCTGAGGAGCTTGGACACAGGCAGTGAAGAGCTGGTTCATCAAAGAGTGGTTAACTAGCCATTCAATAGACTATAGAAGCTGTCAGAGTGCATACAATTCACAACCCAGTTAAGATTACAAACTACACATATTATAGAGAAAAGGGAAGAAGTCCTGAGGTTGGAGGGCACTGGGAGTGTCCTTCTCAGAAGGAGAGCAAGGGCCGAGCTGTGAGGAAGGGTAGGGCTTGGGCAGGCAAGAGGGTGGAAGAAAAAAAACACATAGAAGCATAGTTTGTTAAACTTTAAATGCCACTTAAGACCTTGGTTCTAGTTTGCTTTACACTTGGAAAACCAGCTAAACTTCTGAAGTAGTGAAATGGGGTGGGTCACCAGACAGACATAATAGCAGATGACCAAGGTCTGTCAGGGGACCTCTCAGTCTCCCAGCACCACTGCCCAAGTAGACTGAACATCCCACCTTGGTGAGAGTTTTCTAATAAGTGGGTAATGAAGACAGCAGTACCAACATGTAGATAACAATAAGTATTAGAACCAGAAGACATGCCCAACTATAAACAAAACTAACAAAATTAAATTGGGAGCCTGGGCACCTCAAAAAAACGTCTTTAGCGTTAAAGGAAATATAAAACAGAACCACCAGGAATAAGTGCCTTCTATGACTTTTCTTTGGGAAAAAAAAAAAAAAAAAACTTCGGCGGTTCAAAGTATAAAAGTCCCAACTTAAAATGGAAAGAATACATATCCAAGCTGAACTCAAGCTCAAAAACCTACCTGGTATACACACAATACCCTGGTTTGAATATATGCATATAAACTACTGTTTTTCTATTTAATCCTAAAATACACATCATTTAAAAATTAAAACTATTTGGAGAATTAGTCCAGTGAAGGAATAAGAATACTTTTTAAAGCATTTTTGTTGATAGCAAAAAATAGTTTTGTTTCCTGCAGGTGCTCTGGTTAAATACACAGAATGAAAAATGAAACAAACTCTGAAAATTTTACATTAGAAAGATAGAGTTCTGTTTCTTTTTTCAGGGGAAGGGAGAAATCTTTCATTGCTCAATATTACTTCCTCAGCACCTATAAACAATATGGGGTTCCTGATATGAAAAGGCCCGTCTTTGTGACAGGAGTTTTCACCACCCTACATATCTGGAGCAATCAGTAGGCACTGAAGACACAAGTCACAAATAAGGAAACACCCTAGCAAAAGCAACCAACCCCCCAACCAAGTCCTAAACATAGAAACAGACAAAGGCTTTTCTCCCCTTTAATATTTTAATTATGGGTCTGGACTTAATTCCTATTTGAAATTAATAAATGTGGCAATTAATTTTTTTCCCCTGGCCCTGCCACGTGTCGGAGGTGATGTGAGCACGTCACCAGGTCTGATTCCGCTATGAAGGAACCAGGACAATGCCATCTGCCTTGCTGGGCTCTGAGTTTTTGGAGGATTGAAAGTGATTGGTGTGGCTGTCATGGGGGCAGAGCTCTACCAGAAGTCAGGTCTTGGCACTACCAGCTTCCTCCTGGCTGGACTGCCACTGACCAGATTTTTCAAATTCCCAGTCACTTCCAAAAACCCCATCAAATGCCTCCAGATTCATGTGGCAGAGGGACCTTGTTCTCTGAGCTTCCACAGCCTCTGTTCCTACTTGACTCCTAGCACTGAGGGCCTATCCTGAGTCAGAACTCTTCCTTCACTGGACTTAATTATTAGTAGTATTTATAAAATATCCATAACATATATCTTGTTTATACTCTAAGGGCTTCATTGGGGCAAATACTGGGATTGCTTCACTTCTGTTATCTCCACCACCTGTCCCAGGGCCTGGCATGTAAAAGGAGCTCAACCAATCAGTCAATCAACCAGTCACTCCCTGTCTTCAAAGGGATAAACTGTCTGGACAAGAGACTCAACAGTGTGAGGATGGCATTCACAGCAAACAAAACAAAACAAAAATTTTGCTAATTAATAGTGATGAAGAATAAAATTCTGTGCAGGTGATAGTACGGGAAAACAGGAACTTTCATACACTGCCAATAAGGGCACAAATGGTATAACCCTTTCCAAAGCCGATGTTGCAATACCTACTTGCAGACTCACAAGCATCAGTCATGCAAGGAGAGGACCAAGACAGTAAGGCACTCTGGGGAAATCTCTGGCCTGGGAAAGAAGACCCAGGTTCCTTCCAAGCTACCCGGACCAACTATGGAATTGTGGGCAAGTCCATTTATGTCTCGGAACTTCAGCTTCTTTGTCTACACAGTGATAGAATCAAGGTAAGTGATCCCTGGGACTCTGTTTGGCTGGGATGTCTATGTCAAACACAGAGCAGTAGGAAAGGCCATCAGAGCTCTTCAGAATCTTAGATATTAGTTTAGGGCTGACTCAAGTGAATATAAAGGCCCCCAAGTTTCTACTGTTTCTAAGAATCTTCACTTTGGAAGATCTACTCCTCAGATACTCTTCTGGAGAAACAGGAATTGGGGCTTTGGACCTCCTTCTCTTGGCTTACCACCTTGCCCCATGATTCAAAGGATAAACAAATCTTGTCTCATCCACCAAGGAAGCACCAAATATCACCTGGCTTCACTAGATGACCAGAGGCGAGATGAGGCCCCGCCACTGCAAAGGCCTGAGAACAGTACCTTTAATTCTTGCATTTCTTTCTGCCTATAGGGTTGCTAGAAAGGGTACAAAACCCTGCTAGCACTATGTTGGGAGACCTGTCTAAAAAGTATCCAAATAGTAGAGAATCACATCTAATCTAACTGAAGTCAACCAAGTCACAAGTTCCTTAAAAGTCCCTCCCAAAGTAAAATCAATAAATGCATAATAACTAAAGATGTATTCAGCATATCCATGAGGCTTTTCATGGCAAGTGCACTTTATAGCATTGTCATTGATCAGGTGTTACAGTAGGTTACAAGTCATTATGACCACAGAGGATGCAACAGGTACAAAAACTGCGCAATCTTCCATTCTACAAATACTAGGTTCTCACAACAATCTATACTAAGGCAGCCTCATTTGGTAATAAGATCAGGTTTGGCACCCTTTCCTTGACCACAGTTGCCTTAGCTTACCAGTTATATAAGTATCCCTCTGAACAAGTGCTCACCCCAGAGGCTCACCCTGGACTTTGAGGGATAGCAGACCCCTTTCCTGAGTCCTTAATCTGAATGTCCATGACTGTATTCAGCAGAATATAGTCCCATGGGATGTTAATAGGTAATGTGTTACATAAGGAGGCACACACACAAACTGGTTCCCTGTTTAGAACGATTGATAAATGTGTGTCTTCAATGCAGAACTTGAAAGCTTTTATTCTGTCAATAAATCTGTGAATCTTCTGGAGGAGCTTATGGTGTGCTAAATTCCCTGAACTTCTTTATTTTTTTGAAAAGCATCACATCCCAGGCATACTGTTCAACAGTCTATCCTTTTAGAATCTTCATGAAGCCCTTGACCTATGACCTCTGTTCTAGAAACCACATTGCATAATATGACCCCTCTCTCATTTAGCCTCCATCACAATAAGAGCATACCTAATGATTATGAAAGTGTTGGATACTTGATGCTAAACACCCAGTGCTTTTAAACCCATTCAGATATTTGTTGGAAATGAACCAAAGAAGTACCTACAGTGTAGTGACCAATATATAGTTACATGGCAGCAAGGCTTGAAGAACTCCTGCATGGAATCAGTAGCACTGAAACCCTTCAATTTTAAACAATAACAACCTTGCCGCTCCCAGCCCAGCCCCAGACTAGTGCTGCCCAGAGTAAGTTAGGGGCCATTCAATAAACATGTGTGGAGCTTTGAAGATCTCGGAACATGAAGGAGGTCCCAGCGTCCCTTAGCCTTCCACCTTTTATTAGGGCCCCTTATCAGGGTGGGGTTCAGCTAATGCAGTTGCTTGGCTCTGCACACATTCTGCCCTCTCACCTTCATCCCTGATCTACCTCCCCCTAATGATCAAGGCCAGCATAACACAGAGCTGCTGAAGAATAAAATCCATCCTTCAATTCCCTCCAACTCCAAACATTTTCCCTGACCCATCTCAGGCTGGGAGAGATCGTGACTTCTGGAACTGAATTTAAAATTTAAGACAGAGGGCGCCTGGGTGGCTCAGTCCATTAAGCGTCTGCCTTCAATTCAGGTCATGGTCCCAGAGTCCTGGGATCGATCCCCACGTAGTCCTGGGATCAAGCCCCACATCAGGCTCCCTGCTCAGCAGGGAGCCTCCTTCTCCCTCTCCCTCCACTGCTTCCCCTGCTGTGCTCTCTCCCTCTCTCTATCTCAAATAAATAAATAAAATCCTAAAAAAAGAAATTAAGACAGAAGAGTGCCTTTATGCATAGGCAGAGGGTTAAACAAAGTTCTGAAACTTCTGGGACCCTGGCAAACCTCCTCTATCCCAGTAACTTAATGTGAGCGCATGAGTTCAAATAACTTTTTGTCCCCACTTGTGCAATCAGAGAGGTACTGTTTTAATTTTTTTATAAGAATGTATCCATGAATTATTTGTGAACTCAAAAATGAACAAAATAAGAGGGGTGACATTAAGCTAAATTATGCTATAAAATGATGGTCTAACTCTTAATGAATATGAAATCAAAGAAAAGTACTTATTATCAAGCTGAGGTAATAACAGCATTCAAAGACTATAACAGGATGCCACTAAGTAAAAGCTGTCTCTGAAGAAAAGGCACAGAATTTCACCTTTTTTTTTTTTCAAGGCAGAATTTGTCCTTATAGACTGAAATATGAGGGGATAAAAAAGAATACTGATGAGGGAAACGCAGTTTTCCTACAGAGCTAAGGTTTTTACACCAACAGTGTCTCTTTTTACAGGGTTACAGTCCCACCTACTTTACTTTCTAGCCCTTTGTTTCCCACATGTAACCTGGACACAAATAAAGACTAGAGCTCTTTTAATTTTCTAACACATGAAGGTCTTGCATCTAAACAGAAGTTACAATGTGAACAGATTTAAGGGCCATGTTCATACATGGCAATGTATTCCATTAAATGAAACATAAAGTAGTGAGGCAGGCCTGGAGGGTGAGGGTGGGAAGGACATCTATGTAATTTATTAAAATAAAGGAAACCTCAAGCCTCATCTTGTGATTTAAAGAGGAAGTCAATCATGACCAGTTTGCATTTAACTTATTATCTTGGCCATAGCGTGGCTATATTTTAAATATACTATTGTTGATGGATGAAGAAACGGAGTAACCATTTTCAAAGGAACTGTTAATCTCCAAAAAAATGATGTGCTGTTGTTATTGTTTCCAACAAAATCATGTTGTAACACAAATTATAACACCTTAAAAAAAAAAAAAAAAACAGCCAAAACAACAGAAGGAAGTATGAGTTCACAGATCTGGAGAAGTGAACTGAGGTTTCTTCACCACCTATGGTTCTCTGGTACTATAACATTTAATAGAATCACTTATTATTCCATGTCCTCATTTCTTTTACACTAACTGAAAGCCAGCAGCTCTAATGGCTAAGGAAAATAGATACATTTAAAATAAAAAGTATATTACCTGCTCTTGCATAATATGAATTTAAATGAAAACAGCTTGAACTAGGATTATTTCTTCCAGAACGAGTTACCCCTCCCCTTCCAATACCCCACCCTAAGACAGAAGAACACATATGCATCACAACCACACATGTATTTTTTTTTTCTTAAAAAAGGTAACTTGGGCTCTGTTGAGGCTAATAAACAGAAATAGATTTTACTCCTGGCCAACAGCTCAAACCGTCCATTAGCGTAAAATTTAAGATGCGAAGATGTTTTTGGAATTAGTGTACAGGCAGACACACCCTGTTTACTCAAAAACCTAAACCTTAGCAATAGCTTCTACACAGATAAGTCTCTGTATCAGAAGCCCTGGAAATCTCCAGTGACAATTTATCTTCCATGGTCTTTTGTCTTTAAATGTATATGGTAGATAACCGAGCTTAAATGGAAAAAAAAAAAATCAAGAAATGAGCATCCTGAATTCTTTTGGATTCTAAAACCAAGGATAATATTGAAGGGAATGCAAATGAGTTTTAAATGTCCTTAAAATCTAGAAGTAAATGTAGCAACAGCTTATTCTTTGGCACTGAGTCAAGAAAGCCAAGGAAGCCGAGCTAGCAATGTAGCAGGAAAATAATCAGAGAAAGAATACACTCTTCTGCCATGCCACAGACTGGGCATAGACACAAATATGGCCTCGAAACAAAATTAATACGGCTACAGGTGCACAACATTAAGAGGGGCACACTGGGGTCAGAGAGAATGTGGTTGCCTTCATTAATGTCCTATGCACTCATACATACAAATATATACATATATACATATATACACCTACATACATATATGCAGATAAAGACCCATGCACATAGCTTTCCCTTACCTCCAACAGAGGCCTGGCACTATCATGGACAGACAGAATGTGTGTCACCTTGTTCTTGCTCAATTGCTCTGCATCTCTGGCATCTGTCATAGAAGAAAGAAGATGACCATTTTATTCTTCTCTGCAAGTGAATTATTTGTAAAGTTTAGCCAGGAAAAAATACAAAATGCCTTGCATATTTCCTTCTTGAAACTTCATAATTCACCATACCCAGAATAAATCTAGACCTAGGGAATTTAGGACTATTGCTTTAATGTATTTTGCAGATAACTAAATTTATTTCTGATTGCCAGATTTTTTTGATACAAAGTGGTCACCTAAAACTTGAAATGTATTTAGATTAATAAACACTGTAATCACGATTGTTGCTGTTTAAAGAAAGTGAACCTATGAGCTCATTTTGTAGTTGCCATTTGTTTTTTTTTTTTTTTTTAATTTTTTATTGTTATGTTAATCACCATATATTACATCATTAGTTTTTGGTGCAGTGTTCCATGATTCATTGATTGTTCATAACACCCAGTGCTCCATGCAGAACGTGCCCTCCTCAATACCCATCACCAGGCTAACCCATCCCCCTCCCCCCTCCCCTCTAGAACCCTCAGTTTGTTTTTCAGAGTCCATCATCTCTCATGGTTCGTCTCCCCCTCTGACATACTCCCCTTTTCTTCCTCTCCTGTTATCTTCTTCTTTTTCTTTTTTCTTAAAATATGTTGCGTTATTTGTTTCCGAAGTACAGATCTGTGATTCAACAGTCTTGCACAATTCACAGCGCTCACCATAGCACATACCCTCCCCAATATCTATCACCCAGCCACCCCATCCCTCCCACCCCCAACCACTCCAGTAACACTCAGTTTCTTTCCTGAGATTAAGAATTCCTCATATCAGTGAGGTCATGTGATACATGTCTTTCTCTGATTGACTTATTTCACTCAGCATAACACCCTCCAGTTCCATCCACGTCGTTGCAAATGGCAAGATCTCATTCCTTTTGATGGCTGCATAATATTCCATTGTGTATATATACCACATCTTCTTTATCCATTCATCTGTCGATGGGCATCTTGGCTCTTTCCACAGTTTGGCTATGGTGGACATTGCTGCTATAAACATTGGGGTACACGTACCCCTTCGGGTCCCTACATTTGTATCTTTGTGGTAAATACCCAGTAGTGCAATTGCTGGATCGAACGGTAGCTCTAATTTCAACTGTTTGAGGAATCTCCATACTGTTTTCCAGAGGGGTTGCACCAGCTTGCATTCCCACCAACAGTGTAGGAGGGTTCCCCTTTCTCCACATCCCCGCCAACATCTGTCGTTCCCTGACTTGTTAATTTTAGCCATTCTGACGGGTGTGAGGTGGTATCTCATTGAGGTTTTGATTTGGATTTCCCTGATGCCAAGCGATGTTGAGCACTTTTTCATGTGCCTGTTGGCCATTTGGATGTCTTCTTTGGAGAAATGTCTGTTCATGTCTTCTGCCCATTTCTTGATTGGATTATTTGTTCTTTGGGTGTTGAGTTTGATAAGTTCTTTATAGATTTTGGATACTAGCCCTTTATCTGATATGTCATTTGCGAATATTTTCTCCCATTCTGTCGGTTGTCTTTTGGTTTTGTGGACTGTTTCTTTTGCTGTGCAGAAGCTTTTTATCTTGATGAAATCCCAATAGTTCATTTTTGCCCTGGCTTCCCGTGCCTTTGGCGATGTTTCTAGGAAGAAGTTGCTGCGGCTAAGGTCAAAAAGGTTGCTACCTGTGTTCTCCTTTAGGATTTGGATGGACTCCTGTCTCACGTTTAGGTCTTTCAACCATTTGGAGTCTATTTTTGTGTGTGGTGTAAGGAAATGGTCCAGTTTCATTCTTCTGCATGTGGCTGTCCAATTTTCCCAACACCATTTGTTGAAGAGACTGTCTTTTTGCCATTGGACATTCTTTCCTGCTTTGTCAAAAATAAGTTGACCATAGAGTTGAGGGTCCATTTCTGGGCTCTCAATTCTGTTCCATTGATCTATGTGTCTGTTTTTGTGCCAGTACCATACTGTCTTGATGATGACAGCTTTGTAATAGAGCTGGAAGTCCGGAATTGTGATGCCGCCAGCTTTGCTTTTCTTTTTCAGTATTCCTCTGGCTATTCTGGGTCTCTTCTGGTTCCATACAAATTTTAGGATTATTTGTTCCATTTCTTTGAAAAAAGTGGATGGTATTTTGATGGGGATTGCATTGAATGTGTAGATTGCTCTAGGTAGCATTGACATCTTCACAATGTTGATTCTCCCAATCCATGAGCATGGAACGTTTTTCCATTTCTTTGTGTCTTCTTCAATTTCTTTCCTGAGTATTTTATAGTTTTCTGAGTACAGATCCTTTGCCTCTTTGGTTAGATTTATTCCTAGGTATCTAATGGTTTTGGGTGCAATTGTAAATGGGGTAGATTCCTTGATTTGTCTCTCTTCTGTCTTGTTGTTGGTGTATAGGAATGCCACTGATTTCTGTGCATTGATTTTATATCCCGCTACTTGACTGAATTCCTGTATGAGTTCTAGCAGTTTTGGGGTGGAGTCTTTTGGGTTTTCCACATACAGTATCATATCATCTGCAAAGAGTGAGAGTTTGACTTCCTCTTTGCCGATTTGGATGCCTTTGATTTCTTTTTGTTGTCTGATTGCTGTGGCTAGGACTTCTAATACTATGTTGAATAGCAGTGGTGAGAGTGGACATCCCTGCCGCGTTCCTGACCTTAGGGGAAAAGCTCTCAGCCTTTCCCCATTGAGAATGATATTCGCTGTAGGTTTTTCATAGATGGTTTTTATGATATTGAGGTATGTACCCTCTATCCCTATACTCTGAAGAGTTTTGATCAAGAAAGGATGTTGTACTTTGTCAAATGCTTTTTCTGCATCTATTGAGAGGATCATATGATTCTTGTTCTTTCTTTTGTTAATGTATTGTATCACGTTGATTGATTTGCGGATGTTGAACCAGCCTTGCAGCCCAGGAATAAATCCCACTTGGTCGTGGTGAATAATCCTTTTAATGTACTGTTGGATCCTATTGGCTAGTATTTTGGTGAGAATTTTTGCATCCATGTTCATCAAGGATATTGGTCTGTAATTCTCTTTTTTGATGGGGTCTTTGTCTGGTTTTGGGATCAAGGTAATGCTGGCCTCATAAAATGAGTTTGGAAGTTTCCCTTCCATTTCTATTTTTTGGAACAGTTTCAGGAGAATAGGTATTAATTCTTCTTGAAATGTCTGATAGAATTCCCCTGGGAAGCCATCTGGCCCTGGGCTTTTGTTTCTTGGGAGATTTTTGATGACTGTTTCAATTTCCTTAGTGGTTATAGGTCTGTTCAGGTTTTCTATTTCTTCCTGGTTCAATTTTGGTAGTTGATACATCTCTAGGAATGCACCCATTTCTTCCAGGTTATCTAATTTGTTGGCATAGAGTTGCTCATAATATGTTCTTATAATTGTTTGTATTTCTTTGGTGTTGCTTGTGATCTCTCCTCTTTCATTCATGATTTTGTTGATTTGGGTCATTTCTCTTTTCTTTTTGATCAGTCTGGCCAGGGGTTTATCAATCTTGTTAATTCTTTCAAAGAACCAGCTCCTAGTTTCATTGATCTGTTCTACTGTTCTTTTGGTTTCTAGTTCATTGATTTCTGCTCTGATCTTTATGATTTCTCTTCTCCTGCTGGGTTTAGGCTTTCTTTGCTGTTCTTTCTCCAGCTCCTTTAGGTGTAGGGTTAGGTTGTGTATTTGAGACCTTTCTTGTTTCTTGAGAAAGGCTTGTATTGCTATATACTTTCCTCTCAGGACTGCCTTTGCTGTATCCCAAAGATTTTGAACACTTGTGTTTTCATTTTCATTGGTTTCCATGAATTTTTTTAATTCTTCTTTAATTTCTTGGTTGACCCATTCATTCTTTAGTAGGATGCTCTTTAGCCTCCATGTATTTGAGTTCTTTCCGACTTTCCTCTTGTGGTTGAGTTCTAGTTTCAAAGCATTGTGGTCTGAAAATATGCAGGGAATGATCCCAATCTTTTGGTACCGATTGAGACCTGATTTGTGACCTAGGATGTGATCAATTCTGGAGAATGTTCCATGGGCACTAGAGAAGAATGTGTATTCCGTTGCTTTGGGATGGAATGTTCTGAATATGTCTGTGAAGTCCATTTGGTCCAGTGTGTCATTTAAAGTCTTTATTTCCTTGTTGATCTTTTGCTTAGATGATCTGTCCATTTCAGTCAGGGGGGTGTTAAAGTCCCCCACTATTATTGTATTGTTGTCAATGTGTTTCTTTGCTTTTGTTATTAATTGCCTTATATAATTGGCTGCTCCCATGTTCGGGGCATAGATATTTACAATTGTTAGATCTTCTTGTTGGATAGACCCTTTAAGTAGGATATAGTGTCCTTCCTCATCTCTTATTACAGTCTTTGTTTTAAAATCTAGTTTGTCTGATATAAGGATTGCCACCCCAGCTTTCTTTTGGTGTCCATTAGCATGGTAAATGGTTTTCCACCCCCTCACTTTCAATCTGGGGGTGTCTTTGGGTCTAAAATGAGTCTCTTGCAGACAGCATATTGATGGGTCTTGTTTTTTAATCCAATCTGATAGCCTGTGTCTTTTGATTGGGGCATTTAGCCCATTTACACTCAGGGTAACTATTGAAAGGTATGAATTTAGTGCCATTGTATTACCTGTAAGGTGACTGTTAACTGTCTGTTGTCTGTGTTCGTTTCTGCTCTTTGCTGTTTTTAGGTTCTCTCTTTGCTTAGAGGACCCCTCTCAATATTTCTTGGAGGGCTGGTTTCGTGTTTGCAAATTCCTTTAGTTTTTGTTTGTTCTGGAAGCTTTTTATCTCTCCTTCTATTTTCAATGATAGCCTAGCTGGATATAGTATTCTTGGCTGCATATTTTTCTCGTTTAGTGCTCTGAAGATATCTTGCCAGTCCTTTCTGGCCTGCCAGGTCTCTGTGGATAGGTCTGTTGCCAATCTAATGTTTCTACCATTGTAGGTTACATATCTCTTCTCCCGAGCTGCTTTCAGGATTTTCTCTTTGTCTCTGAGACTCGTAAGTTTTACTATTAGATGTCGGGGTGTTGACCTATTTTTATTGATTTTGAGAGGGGTTCTCTGTGCCTCCTGGATTTTAATGCCTGTTTCCTTCCTCACATTAGGGAAGTTCTCTGCTATAATTTGCTCCAATATAGCTTCTGCCCCTCTCTCTCTCTCTTCTTCTTCTGGGATCCCAATTATTCTAATGTTGTTTCGTCTTATCGTATCACTTATCTCTCGAATTCTGCCCTCGTGATCCTGTAGTTGTTTCTCTCTCTTTTTCTCAGCCTCTTTATTTTCCATCATTTTGTCTTCTATATCGCTGATTCTCTCTTCTGCCTCATTTATCCTAGCATTTAGTGCCCCCATTTTTGATTGCACCTCATCAATAGCCTTTTTGATTTCGATTTGGTTAGATTTTAGTTCTTTTATTTCTCCAGAAAGGGTTTCTCTAATAACTTCCACGCTTTTTTCAAGCCCAGCTAGTATCTTTAAAGTCATGATTCTGAACTCTAGGTCCGACATCGTACTAATGTCCGTATTGAGTAGGTCCCTGGCTGACGGTACTACCTCTTGTTCTTTTTGCTGAGGTGATTTCTTTCGTCTTGTCATTTTGTCCAGAGGAGAATAGATGAATGAGAGAACAAAAGGCTAACAGGTTTACAACGTCCCCAGCAAATATACTGTATACAAATCAGAAAAGACCTGAAACCAGGGGAAAAGAAAGGGAAAGAAAGAAAAAAGAAAGAGAAAAAGAAAAAAAAAAAGAAAAAAAAGATAAAAACAAAAACAAAACAATTCAGAAAAGGCAGAATATGATCAAATATGATCAGGCTAGTGCATAGATCAGTGCCACACACTAGATTTTGGGCGTATTTTGGTCTGTTAGAAAAAAGTGCCTCCTAAAATTTTAAAGGAAGAAAGACATATGTACAAAATAAGGGTTGATACAATGAAGGGGTGGAAGATGACTGTAAAGATGAAAATTATAAAAGATTTTATAAAAGGACTTGGTAAGATAAGTTGTTTGAAAAAAGAAAGAAGATTTAAGGAAAAAAAAAAAAGGAAAAAGGGAGAGAATGTGATCAGGCAGGAGACTAGAACAAAGCCATACACTAGTGGTTTAGGGTATATTTTGATCTGTTAGAAGAAACTGTACCTCAAAATTTTAAAGAGAGAACAACTTATATATATATGCCAAAAACAAGGATAACTACTATGAAGGGATAAAATATGACTCTAAAAATGAAAAAAAAAAAATAAAAAATGTTTTTTTTTTTAAAAAAAGGGATTTATAAGATGTTGGTTGAAAAAGGGAAAAAGAAAAATAAAAAAAGTCAACAAAAATTAACTTTGATGAAATAATGAATCATGGTAAAAAAAAAAAAAAAAAAAAGAAGCCATGAATCTATGTGCAGTATTCCCCTAGCGCTGGAGTTCTCCTATTCTCCTTGATCGATCAACTTGGTCTTGGCTTGCTGGCTGTTTGTGCTGATCTTCTGGGGGAGGGGCCTGTTGCTGTGGTTTCCAAATGTCTTTGCCGGAGGCGGAATTGCCCCGCCCTTGTCGGTCCGGGCTAAGGAAGCTGCTCCAGTTTGCTCTCAGGAGCTTTTGTTCCCTGCAAGCTCTCGGTACAGCTTTGGAGGCCCAGGGCGAAAATGGCGGCCTCCCAGTCTCCGCCCGGAGGAGCCGAGAACTCGGGGCCCCACTCCTCAGTGCGCCCCCAGAGAAAAGCAGTCACTCCCGTGTCCCCGGTCTCCGGCCGCACTCCGTGCTCACCCGGCCTGTGATCGAGCGTTGCTATCTCTGGCACCCGACCCCGCTCGGAGTCTCCAAACCCAGCAGATCCCTGCAGTGCGTTCCCGCACCGCTCCTCCCCGGGAAGGAAGGGGAGTCTCCCCGGATCTGCTGCTTGTTGGGTCCCTGCTGGGGGAGCCGTGCCCCGACTGGGCCGCAGATCACAGTTTGTGGCAACCCAGAGCTGAGAGCCCGCGACTCTGCTCCGTCTCTGCAGCCGGCTTCCCTGCTCTGATACCTGGGAGCTCTGCTGCACTCAGGCACCCCCGGTCTCTCTGTGACCCCAAGGGTCCTGAGACCACACTGTCCTGGGAGGATTCCACCCCCCGCTTAGCCACTGCAGCGACGTCCCTCCACCGAGCCAACTTTTAAAAGGTCCGATTTTGTGCTCCGCGGCTCTAGCACTTGCCAGAAGCGGCCGGCGGAGGCCCCTCCCCCGCCGTCTATCCTCCCGAATATCGCCTCGGATTCACTTCTCCGCACGCCCTACCTTCCAGTAAGTGGTCGCTTCTCTGTTCAGAGAGTTGTTGCTACTCTCCTGTTCGATCTCCTGTTGAGTTCGTAGGTGTTCAGAATGGTTTGATCCCTATTCAGCTGAATTCCTGAGACCAGACAAAATCTAGGTCTCCTACTCCTCCGCCATCTTGCTCCGCCCCCCGCCATTTGTTATTAACGATTAATAATCTAAGTTAAAATCACATACAAAAGACCCACTTACTATGTACCCTGGTGTCAAAGGCAAGGATGGGTTTAAACACAGATTAGACAGTGGTTTATAACATCTACAATTCACTTCAGGGCAAAAGTAAAAATGGAACATTTTCTGGAAATCCCAAACAGAATAAGTTATCAGTGAGCTAATTATCTGCATATGAAACTAAGGAGACACAAAAATTTACATTCCCTTCTAATGCTCCTACCTAATGCTGCATAAGAAAGACTGAATAAATATCAAGTTGAAACCCTTCTGCTAATCTATAAAACAGGGGTCCAGCAAGAAAAGGCTTCCCACATGCCCATGTCCTGAGCTGGGACAAGCTTTTTTAAATGATACAGGGTAAAATGGACTGAGTCAAATATTTACTTAACATGTTTCTAGAGAATATTAATGACATGGGAAAATGCTTAGGATATAATGTTAAGCAGGGTGTAAAAGCAGGTATCAAACTATAAATACAATGTGAACTCAATTTATAAAAACGTAATAAAGACAAACACACATACAGAGGGAAAACTACTATAGGGAATTAGCTCCAACAGTGACAATCTTGAAAAGATGGAATTACAAGTGTTTCAAAATGTTTTAAATAGTTTTTTTGGTATAGTCAACACAAGAGGCTCTGAAAGTTTAACATGCCTATGAACTAAGTTGGGGCTTCAACTTAGTTCAAGGTCTATGGCAAGGCTGAGGAATCTGCAGGATTTTTTTTAAGATTTGTTTGTTTGTTTGTTTGTTTATTGGGGGGGCAAAGGAAGAGAAGCAGACTCTCTGCTTAGCACAGAGCCTAATGATGCTGGGCTAGATCTCATGACCCTAAGAGGAATCTGCAATTTTAAGAAGCCTTGATGATCATGCAGAGACTGAAAAATTTTCCTAAATGGTCTGCAATAAACATGTACCACTTTAAAGTCAGAAAAAAAGTCTTTAAAAGTAACATTAAAATGTTGGTTTTAAGACCTTCTTCGTTGCTCCAACCATCTCAAGCTTCAAATTCAGATGTGCATAGCAGCCATCTATGTCACACATACAGGACTCAATTCCAAACACCCCCCTCTGCTCCACAACTATCACAAGTTTTGGCATCAGTAAGTTTGAATTGAATAGGAACTAGAATCATTTAGGATCCCACTGGCAGCCAGCTTCCACATTCTCACCCAAAGGCAATTTTCCCAATCGCCACCAGCATGTATGTTTTAGCCCAAGTGGAGAAGCAAGATCAAGCTGGAGCTTTCAGCGCTCACAGAAGAGCATGGACGAGGCGGGGCAGCAAATGGTGGAAGGAGGAGGAGCAGCTGGTGGAGTGCTCCAAAGCAGCCTCCTGACACTCTAGGGCAGAATCTTCTGGATTCTGGTCCTGCCCAAGATTTGAATTTTAAAGATTTGTTTAAATAGGGACGCCTTGGTGGCTCAGCCGGTTAAGCGTCTGCCTTCAGTTTAGGTCATGATCCCAGAGTCCTGGGATTGAGCCCCAGGTCAGGCTCTCTGCTGGGCGGGGAGCCCACTTCTCCCTCTGTCTGCCCCTCCCCCTGCTTGTGTGTGCACTCTCTCTCTAACAAATAAATAAATAAGATCTTTTAAAAAAAAAAAGATTTGTTTAAATATACTTTTTCTCTTTTACAAACAGCTTTCTTGAGATAATTTGCATACCATAAATTCACCCTTTTAAAGTGTATGATTCAACGGTTTTTAGTGTATTCAGAGTTGTTTAGTCATCACTGCAATCTAACTTTGAAACATTTTCATCACCTCATAAATACACTTTTATAACACAGATGAAAAATAAACAAAAAAAGTGGTTTGGTAATAAAAGTATACATTTTTGAATACAGAAGACCACTTAACATCACAAATGAGACAACAGACTGTAGGGCTCCAAAGAAAACAGAAGCAACTCTTGGACAATGTTCCTTTTGCTCCGTGCTCCTTTCTATTTTATCATAGTGCTGCCTGTACTGAACGCCACTCTGGGATTACCCTGTCCCATAAGCACAGGCTCTAACTATTTGAGAGTACATAAAGTGCTTAATCGACATTTTTGGATGATAACATTGGACCTCTTATTCTTTAGGACTACCGGTTACTGATGGTTCTGGATGACTGCCTACAACCACGGGCACTGTGGTCATAAGCTGTGAATGCAGTTGTAAGACATGGGATTATCAGCTCATTCACATGCATGTGAACAAGCTGGAAGTTTCATACTAGCTCTCCTTGGGCACAAAATCAAAGGGGCAAAACTTAGCCCTTTGCTGCTCAAACCAGGGTCTGCCAAGCAGCAGCATGGCATTACTTGGGAGCCTAGTGGAAATGCAGACTCCCAGGCCCACTACATATCTACATGATCAGAACCCACATCTGAAAAAGAACCCCAGAAGATTGTGTGCACTGTACACATGGAGCTCTGCAGGGCCTTCAGGGAATGAGCTATGACTGGGTACCAACGGTGCCCGTTCCCCACCATGGCATTTTGATGCCATTTCTAAGCCAGAAAACAACGCACAGCCACTTGCAATCACAAATGCAACACTATCAATGCAACGCTATTAATAAACCAACAGGAAGATTACAAATTAGAATTCACATGGAAAGAAATCAAGAAGAATATACACTGGCCATGGTTATCTTGGGATGTACAGTATGGGGAAGTTTTCACTCTATTTAACATATTTTTATCACATTTGGATTTTTAAAATTTTTATTTTAACTGAAGAGCCTACATTACTTTTATAACCAGGAAAAGAAAAATTAAAAAAAAAACACTATTCATAAAATTCAACTAAATTACATTAATAAGTAAAACAGTCAAACTTTCATTGGTAAAACAGCTAACTATGTTCTTTTTCTCTTTCTGCCAACATCTCCCCTGGCCCCTGGACTCCTGCCCAGTCTTGCTGCCTGCCTCTGCCTACTCTCCTAAGGCCTCAGGTGGCCTTCAGAAGAAGCAAATGTCATTTTTACACAGTGGGAGCAATGAAATGGAAACACCTACCTGATCTTTCTTCTTTGCTGTTGCATGTTCCCTCAGTGGAAGACCCCATCCATCACTGGTAAGACCTTGCTAAGGGAGCAAGTGGATTCCTGGAAGATACTGTCTTCAAAAGGCAAAGTGGCAGCCACATGCTTCCTTAGGAAGAGGAATTAGTGCTCTAGATCTTATATTGATACAGAAGATGTACAGGGGTAACCAGTGCTAAGATGTGGGAAATGCTAGAGTGGCCATGGGAAATAAACTAGTCCAGCAAAGTCAAGCATAATTGCCTCCAAATAAAATTAACAAAAGTATATTGGAAGAAGCACTAGAAAATAATGCCATCAATATAAGCACTCTAGAAAAACATATTTGGAAGGAAAGAACTTCTTTGGTAATGCCTTTCCAGTATCAGAGCACCTGTTATACTGATTTGTGGACTCAAAAGCATGGCCATGCAAGATGAGAGAGAGAGGAAAGAGAAGAAGCAAGGTCTCTAATTCAAAAGGACTTAATTCTCTCTGTTCTGACCTTGAACCCCAAGCCATGTTCTGAGTCACTTCTCAAACAACTTTTGCCTCCCAAGCTGAGAATCTGCTCAGTGGTAGGTAAGTGATTCTGATCTGTTTTGCTGTTATACTTAATCCCACTGTGAAAGTAATTTAATGAATCCTAGAGTTATAAATTATTGTACATAACAATAACTTCTAGAGTTATAAATTAGCTGTTAGTGTGTTCAACCTTTAAGTGAGTACATTTCCAACCTGAGATGGGGGCCAAAATGGGCAGTCCCTACGTGTTCCCTTTTTTTTTTTTTAGATTTTATTTATTTATTTGACAGAGAGAGACACAGCGAGAGAGGGAACACAAGCAGGGGGAGTGGGAGAGGGAGAAGCAGGCTTCCCGCAGAGCAAGGAGCCCGATGCGGGGCTCGATCCCAGGACCCTGGGATCATGACCTGGGCTGAAGGCAGATGCTTAACGACTGAGCCACCCAGAT
Source organism: Eumetopias jubatus (assembly GCF_037043125.1). Classification (NCBI taxonomy): domain Eukaryota; kingdom Metazoa; phylum Chordata; class Mammalia; order Carnivora; family Otariidae; genus Eumetopias; species Eumetopias jubatus. Next base: position 121,529,370 of record NW_028274812.1, on the reverse strand, counting down.
GCCCCTACCTGTTCCCTTTTTTACCAAACATGGGCTCTGACATTTATTGGTGTCAACCTTGGACAAGTTTTTCTGTGCCTCACTTTTCTCACCTTTAATGTGGGAAAATGATAAGAGTACTACCTCAAAGGCTGCTGGAAATACTAAATGAAATAAAATGCTTACAAGAGTGCTCAACTCACATGTAGCAAATGTTATCACTGCCATCACCATTATTATAATCATTGGGACAAGACTGATTAAGTCTCAAGGCTACAGTATGGGCTCCACTCTCCATCACCTCTGAATGTTTCCAAATACGTGCTTACATCAAAGACACCTGAATTCCAGCTCTATTCCACCTCCTAATGCTCACCATTCACCATGCAGCTCTCACAGCAGACCACCAAAGATCACTGTTCAGTAGTTCACCAGGTCAGCCTTATCTAAACAACTGGGGAACCACCACTGGGAACCATGACCATTGTCATCAGCAGACAGAACAAAAGCTCTGAGACCTCAAACATGTCTCTATGTACATCACCAGTACACACATGGGGTGGGAGCTTGTTTCCCACGTTTCTAGAATTTCGTGGACATCTTCAAACAATGAAGGCTTCTTCTGTGAGCTAACATCCATTTTGGGATCTGTCAAGTTATGAGGCAGCAGATAACCCCACTCTCTTGGTCCGGGGTGGAGCTGCTCTTCAAGCTCCCACTCCCACCTTCCCTTCTGGCTTCTGGGCAGAGCCAGCTACAAGTTAAGGCACCTCAACTGAGAGGCTCTCATTAAAAGACCAGGCTCCAGAGTCTGAGTCGGTTTGTGAGTTTTTCTCTAGGTGGAAGAATCACCAGGACCAGGTGTTGGAAAATAGTTTGTGATTCACTGCAAGTTAAAAAAAAAAAAAAAATAAGGGAAGTTGCAGAGTGACATGTAAAGGATCCCCACTGGAAAGAAGGGAGGCAGGGAGGCATGGAGGGAGGGAGGGAAGAGAGACAAAAGAAGAGAAGGGGAGGTGGGAAGGTGGGGGAGGGGAGGAAGGAGACAGGATAAGAGACTATCCAATGATAGGACTGAGACCATGGCCACTAGAACCAAGGCCTGGGTAGCAGTGCCAATCCACACTGTACAAAAATGAAGATCTCTCAGAAAATAATAAATAATAAATTTCCATTAATTTTTCTTTATACATTTTTGTACTGGTTGTTGTGTTGCAGTAGGCACATATTATTTGTAATTGGAAAAGGAAAGAAAATGACTAAATGAGACACCGTGCTAAAGTACATATGACAGCTGGATTCACTTTCCAGGAGCAGTCACAAACCTTTCAGCTTGGTCTTCCACACTTGCTAGCTGATGATGATCAGCACCTCCTGCACAGCATGGCGTGGGTGCTGTCTGAGCATCTAGCTCCCTTCCACAACAGCCTGAAGTAGGTGTGTGGTTCCTATTTCACAGATAGAGAGGGTGAAGAGGGCCTGACAGCGGCTGAGCTGTCACGTGCCAGACACTGAATCGTGTGCATCGGCTACACTGTCTGGTTCATCCTCACCACAACCCCTCTCATGTCCAGGCTGTGGAAAGTCTGAGGGTCACATATGGCACATGGACAGTTGGCGGGGGGGGGGGGGGAAGGGGTGACCAGATTCCAAGGCAGACTGCCTCACAGCTTCTCTTCATGGTAAGACCTGCTCCCCTGTTCCGTTCCTACTCCTCCTGACTCTGAACCACTAAGAACCAAAATGTGCATCCATATCAGACCCCCAGCACATTGCAACAAGTTTCTGGAATGAATGAGTTAATTCACAGGCAACTAGATGGACAGCAACGCTTCCTTCCAGCTTCTTGTCAATTCACTGCACTATTATTCCTTTGCTTTAAATAAGCCTTACACCTAGTAAGTGGTTAATAAATGCTGAATTGATGAGTGAATAAAACATGACCACATACTAATGCCAGAATAACTGAAGACAATAAAAAAAACATTAAGCATCTGAACAAGGAAAGGTAATGGATAGTGTAGAACTCTCTAACAGGCAAAACCCATAGCAAGAATCCAGAAACTGTGAAGGATTCCCATGTCACTGAATACTTTGAAAATAGGTACAGATTTTAGTACAAAGAGTTTTAAAAATGTGCCTTAAAATTGTGCACATGTGAGGGGGGCGGAGCAAGATGGCAGAGGAGTAGGAGACCTGGGTTTCGTCTGGTCTCAGGAATTCAGCTGGCTAGGGATCAAACCATTCTGAACACCCACGAACTCAACGGGAGATAGAATAAAAGAATAGCAACAACTCTCTGAACAGAAAAGCGACGACTTTCTGGAAAGTAGGACATGCGGAGAAGTGAATCCGAGGCAATATTAAGGAGGATAGACGGTGGGGGAGGGGGCCTCCGTAGGCCGCTTCTGGCAAGTGATAGAGCCGCAGAGCACAAAATCGAAACTTTTAGAAGTCGGCTCCGCTGAGGGATGTCACTCCAGTGGCTAAGCGGGGGGTGCAACCCTCACGGGACAGTGCGGTCCCAGGACCCTCGGGGTCACAGAAAGACCCGGGTGCCTGAGTGCAGCAGAGCTCCCAGGTATCGAAGCCGGGAAGCCGGCTGCAGAGATGGAGCCGAGGCGCGGGCTCTCAGCTCGGGGTTGCCATAAACCATGATCCACGGCACAGTGGGGCCACTGCTCCTCCAGCAGGGACCCAACAACCGGCAGATCCGGGGAGACTCCCCTTCCTCCGGGGGGGGGGGGAGGGGCGGGGGCGAGGGACGGCACAGGAGCGCACCGCAGGAATCTGCTGGGTTTGGAGACTCCACACCTGGTCGTGTGCCAGAGATAGAAACACTCGGTCACAGGCTGGGTGAGCACGGACTGCGGCCAGAGACCAGGAGACGGGAGTGATTGACTACTTTTCTCTGGGGGCGCACTGAGGAGCGGGGCCCCGAGTTCTCGGCTCCTCCGGGGCAGAGATTGGGAGGCCGCCGTTTTCACTTTCGTCCTCCATACCTGTACGGAAAGCTTGCAGGGAACAAAAGCTCCGGAGAGCAAAACCGAGCAGATTACTTAGCCCTGACCGGCAAGGGCGGGGCAATTCCGCCTCCGGCAAAGACATTTGGGAACCACGGCAACAGGCCCCTCCCCCAGAAGATCAGCAAGAACAGCCAGCCAAGACCAAGTTTACCGATCAATGAGAACGGGAGAACTCCAGCGCTAAAATACTGCACATAGAATTCATGGCTTTTTTACCATGATTCATTAGGCTTTCAAAGTTAATTTTATTTTAACTTTTTTTTTTAATTTTTCTTTTTCCCTTTTCAACCAACATCTTATCAATCGCTCTTTTTAAAAAAATATTTTTATTTTTCATTTTTAGAGTCATATTCTATCCCTTCATAGTAGTTACCATTATTTTTGGCATATATATATGAGTCGTTTTCTCTTTAAAATTTTGAGATACAGTTTCTTCGAACATATCAAAATATACCCTAAATCTCTAGTGTATGGCTTTTTTCCAGTCTCCTGCCTGACCACATTCTCTCCCCTTTTTTTTCTTTCTTTCTATCCTTTTTTTTAATCCTCTTCTTTATTTTTTCAAACACCTCCCGATCACTTCCTTTTTTAAAATTGTTTTATACTTTTCATCTTTACAATCATATTCCATCCCTTCATCGTATCAATCCTTATTTTGTACATATATGTCTTTCTTTCCTTAAAATTTTAGGAGACACTTTCTTCTCACAGACGAAAATACACCCAAAATCTAGTGTGTGGCACTGATTATGCACCAGCCTGATCATATCTGATCATATTCTGGTTTTTTTGTTTTGTTCTGTTTTTGTTTCTTTTTATCTTTTTCTTTTTTCTCTCTCTTTCTTTTTTCTTTCTTTCCCTTTCTTTTCCCCTGGTTTCAGGTCTTTCTCATTTGTTTACAGCATATTTTCTGGGGATGTTGTTAACCTGTTAGCATTTTGTTCTCTCATTCATCTATTCTCCTCTGGACAAAATGACAAGACGAAAAAAAATCACCTCAACAAAAAGAACGAGGGGTAGAACCATCTGCCAGGGACCTATGCAATATGGACATTACTGCGATGTCGAACCTAGAGTTCAGAATCATGATTTTAAAGATACTAGCTGGGATTGAAAAAAGCATGGAAGTTATTAGAGAAACCCTTTCTGGAGAAATACAAGAACTAAAATCTAACCAAGTCAAAATCAAAAAGGCTATTAATGAGGTGCAATCAAAAAGGGGGCCACTAATGGCTAGAATAAAAGGGAGGCAGAAGAGAAAATCAGCGACATAGAAGACCAAATGATGGAAAATAAAGAAGCTGAAAAAAAGAGAGATAAACAACTACTGGATCACAAGGGCAGAATTCGAGAGATAAGCAATACCATAAGATGAAACAATATTAGAATAATTGGGATCCTAGAAGAAGAAGAAAGAGAGAGAAGGGCAGAAGGTATATTGGAGCAAATTATAACAGAGAACTTCCCTAATGTGGAGAAGGAAACAGGCATCAAAATCCAGGAGGCACAGAGAACCCCTCTCAAAATCAATAAAAATAGGTCAAAACCCCAACATCTAATAGTAAAACTTACGAGTCTCAATGACAAAGAGAAAATCTTGAAAGCAGCTCGGGAGAAGACATATGTAACCTATAATGGTAGAAACATTAGATTTGCAACAGACCTATCCAGAGAGACCTGGCAGGCCAGAAAGGACTGGCATGATATATTCAGAGCACTAAACGAAAAAATATGCACCCAAGAATACTATATCCAGCTACGCTGTCATTGAAAATAGGAGGACAGATAAAAAGCTTCCAGGACAAACAAAAACTAAAGGAATTTACATACATGAAACCAGCCCTACAAGAAATATTGAAAGAGGTCCTCTAAGCAAAGAGAGAGCCTAAGAGCAGCATAGACCAGAAAGGAACACAGACAATATACAGTAACACTCACATTACAGGCAATACAATGGCACTAAATTCATATCTTTCAATAGTTACCCTGAATGTAAATGAGCTAAATGCCCCAATCAAAAGACACAGGCTATCAGATTGGATTAAAAAACAAGACCCATCAATATGCTGTCTACAAGAGACTATTTTTAGACCCAAAGACACCCCACATTGAAAGTGAGGGGGTGGAAAACCATTTACCATGCTAATGGACACCAAAAGAAAGCTGGGGTGGCAATCCTTATATCAGACAAATTAGATTTTAAAACAAAGACTGTAATAAGAGATGAGGAAGGACACTATATCCTACTTACGGGGTCTATCCAACAAGAAGATCTAACAATGGTAAATATCTATGCCCCTAACATGGGAGCAGTCACTTATATAAGGCAATTAATAACAAAAGCAAAGAAACACATTGACAGCAATACAATCATAGTGGGGGACTTTAACACCCCACTGACTGAAATGGACAGATCATCTAAGCAAAAGATCAACAAGGAAATAAAGACTTTAAATGACACACTGGACCAAATGGACTTCACAGACATATTCTGAACATTCCATCCCAAAGCAACGGAATACACATTCTTCTCTAGCGCCCATGGAACATTCTCCAGAATTGATCACATCCTAGGTCACAAATCAGGTCTCAACCGGTACCAAAAGATTGGGATTATTCCCTGCATATTTTCAGACCACAATGCTTTGAAACTAGAACTCAATCACAAAAGGAAAGTCGGAAACAACTCAAATACATGGAGGCTAAAGAGCATCCTACTAAAGAATGAATGGGTCAACCAGGAAATTAAAGAAGAATAAAAAAAAGTCATGCAAACCAATGAAAATGAAACCACAACTGTTCAAAATCTTTGGGATGCAGCAAAGGTAGTCCGGAGAGGAAAGTATATAGCAATACAAGCCTTTCTCAAGAAACAAGAGAGGACTCAAACACACAACCTAACTCTACAACTAAAGGAGCTGGAGAAAAAACAGCAAATGAAGCCTAAACCCACCAGGAGAAGAGAAATAATAAAGATCAGAGCAGAAATCAAAGAAATAGAAACCAAAAGAACAGTAGAACAGATCAACGAAACTAAGAGCTGGTTCTTTGAAAGAATTAACAAGATTGATAAACCCCTGGCCAGACTGATCAAAAAGAAAAGAGAAATGACCCAAATCAACAAAATCATGAATGAAAGAGGAGAGATCACAACCAATGCCAAAGAAATACAAACAATTCTAAGAACATATTATGAGCAACTCTATGCCAGCAAATTAGATAACCTGGAAGAAATAGATGCATTCCGAGAGATGTGTCAACTACCAAAATGGAATCAGGAAGAAACAGAAAACCTGAACAGACCTATAACCATTAAGAAATTGAAGCAGTCACCAAAATCTCCCAACAAACAAAAGCCCAGGGCCAGATGGCTTCCCAGGGGAATTCTACCAAACATTTAAAGAAGAATTAATACCTATTCTGAAACTGTTCCAAAAAATAGAAAAGGAAGGAAAAACTTCCAAACTCATTTTATGAGGCCACCATTACCTTGATCCCCAAACCAAAGACTCCATCAAAAAGGAGAATGACAGACCTTGATGAACATGGATACAAAAATTCTCACCAAAATACTAGCCAATAGGATCCAACAATATATTAAAAGAATTATTCACCAGGACCAAGTGGGATTTATTCCTGGGCTGCAAGGTTGGTTCAACATCCACAAATCAATGAACGTGATACAATATATTAACAAAAGAAAGAACAAGAATCATATGATCCTCTCAATAGATGCAGAAAAAGCATTTGACAAAGTACAGCATCCTTTCTTGATCAAAACTCTTCAGAGTATAGGGATAGAGGGTACATACCTCAATATCATAAAAGCCATCTATGAAAAACCCACCACGAATATCATTGTCAATGGGGAAAAACTGAGAGCTTTCCCCCTAAGGTCAGGAACGCAGCAGGGATGTCCACTATCACCACAGCTATTCAACATAGTATTAGAAGTCCTAGCCTCAGCAATCAGACAACAAAAAGAAATGAAAGGCATCCGAATTAGCAAAGAGGAAGTCAAACTCTCACTCTTTGCTGATGATATGATACTTTATGTGGAAAACCCAAAAGACTCCTCCCCAAAACTGCCAGAACTCATAGAGGAATTCAGTAAAGTGGCAGGCTATAAAATCAATGCACAGAAATCTGGCATTCCTATACACCAACAACAAGACAGAAGAGAGAGAAATCAAGGAGTTGATCCCATTTACAATTGTACCCAAAACCATAAGATTCCTAGGAATAAATCTAACCAAAGAGGCAAAGGATCTGTACTCAGAAAACGATAAAATACTCATGAAGGAAATTGAGGAAGACACAAAGAAATGGAAAAAAGTTCCATGCTCATGGATTGGAAGAACAAACATTGTGAAATTGTCAATAATACCTAGAGCAATCTACACATTCAATGCAATCCCCAACAAAATACCATCCATTTTTTTCAAAGAAATGGAACAAATCATCCTAAAATTTGTATGGAACCAGAAAAGACCCCGAATAGCCAGAGGAATGTTGAAAAAGAAAAGCAAAGCTGGCGGCATCACAATTCCGGACTTCAAGCTCTATTACAAGCTGTCATCATCAAGACAGTATGGTACTGGCCCAAAAACAGACACATAGATCAATGGAACAGAATAGAGAGCCCAGAAATGGATCCTCAACTCTATGGTCAACTAATCTTTGACAAAGCAGGAACGAATGTCCAATGGAAAAAGACCGTCTATTCAACAAATGGTGTTGGGAAAATTGGACAGCCACAGGCAGAAGAATGAAACTGGACCATTTCCTTACACCACACACAAAAATAGACTCTAAATGGTTGAAAGACCTAAATGTGAGATGGGAGTCCATCAAAATCCTAGAGGAGAACACAAGCAGGAACCTCTTCGACCTCCCCCACAGCAACTTCTTCCTAGAAACGTCGCCAAAGGCAAGGGAAGCAAGGGCAAAAATGAACTATTGGGATTTCATCAAGATAAAAAGCTTTTGCACAGCAAAAGAAACAGTCAACAAAACCAAAAGACAACCGACAGAATGGGAGAAAATATTTGCAAATGACATATCAGATAAAGGGCTAGTATCCAAAATCTATAAAGAACTTATCAAACTCAACACCCAAAGAACAAATAATCCAATCAAGAAATGGGCAGAAGACATGAACAGACATTTTCCCAAAGAAGACATCCAAATGGCCAACAGACACATGAAAAAGCGCTCAACATTGCTCGGCATCAGGGATATCCAAATCAAAACCACAATGAGATACCACCTCATACCAGTCAGAATGGCTAAAATTAACAAGTCAGGAAATGACAGATGTTGGCGGGGATGTGGAGAAAGGGGAACCCTCCTACACTGTTGGTGGGAATGCAAGCTGGTGCAACCACTCTGGAAAACAGTATGGAGGTTCCTCAAAAAGTTGAAAATAGAGCTACCATCTGATCCAGCAATTGCACTACTGGGTATTTACCCCAAAGATACAAATGTAGAAACCCGAAGGGGTACGTGTACCCGATGTTTATAGCAGCAATGTCCACAGTAGCCAAACTATGGAAAGAGCCAAGATGTCCATAGACAGATGCATGGATAAAGAAGAGGTGGTATATATACAAATGGAATATTATGCAGCCATCAAAAGGAATGAGATCTTGCCCTTTGCAATGACGTGGATGGAACTGGAGGGTGTTATGCTGAGTGAAATAAATCAATCAGAGAAAGACATGTATCATATGACCTCACTGATATGAGGAATTCTTAATCTCAGGAAACAAACTGAGGGTTGCTGGAGTGGGGGTGGGGTCGGGGGGATGGGGTGGCTGGGTGATAGACATTGGGGAGGGTATGTGCTATGGTGAGCACTGTGAATTGTGCAAGCCTCTTGAATCACAGATGTGTACCTCTGAAACAAATAATGCAATATATGTTAAGAAAAAAAAAAGAAGATAACAGGAGGAGAAGAATGAAGGGGGTAAATCGGAGGGGGAGACGAACCATGAGAGAGGATGGACCCTGAAAAACAAACTGAGGGTTCTAGAGGGGAGTGGGGTGGGGGGATGGGTTAGCCTGGTGATGGGTATTAAAGAGGGCACGTTCTGCGTGGAGCACTGGGTGTTATGCACAAACAATGAATCATGGAACACTACATCAAAACTAATGATGCAATGTATGGTGATTAACATAAGAATAAAAAAATTTTAAGGAAAAAAAATCGTGCACATGTGACCTTCTACAAGAAAGTAACCTACTATGAATAAGGATAAAACTCTCATAAACTGTTGGCAGAAGTACTGAATTTGGTTGGTATGCATTACTTTTAATTTGTAAACACTTTCACGTAGCAATTCTGCTTCTAGGAATTTATCCTAAACTCTGTTCTCAAACATAAAGACCTTCTCCTATCTTAATGAAAGCAGTTAATAACTCCCTAGGTAACCCCAAAACATAGTTGTTCCTTAATGTAGTCCAGTACTACCGCCTACCTACCACAAAGCACTTGCTTTTTCAGAACTACAAAGCTTACTAATTTAAGAACTCTAGTACTATTTTTAAAATGTTCTAGTAGTAATTAGCAGCTGTCAGCTCCCTATGCTCAATTCTCTCTGAGGCCAATTAACAGCACTAGGAGCCAAAGGCGGTTGGGGGAAGAGAAAAGGAGGAAATAAACATTATGCAGAGAAATCAAAAAGATCAGCATCATGCATTTTCTCATTCAATGTGGTTTCTCCTGGTGCATTTTTGTTAATCAGTGGGTATTAGAACCTAAAATTTTCTGGGCTGTTCCTACGTATGTCTTACTAGTTTCTCATATACTATTTTAGCACACTTTACAAATGTATCCCTTTTTTGAGGGTTCTGAGGAGTAAACATAGCATGCTATAGTATTTGTGTTTTTTGTTTTTTGTTTTGTTTTGTTTTTTTGTTTTTTTTTTACCAGTTCAGATTCTTTGGAGGAAGAAAACCTGATACAGATTCACAGCAATATAGACATATAGTGGTGGGATCTGAATGATCTATAAATGATTTGTAGATATAGTCATCATCTGCTTATGAAAAATAGATGCTCCCTTATGTGTATTTTTAGCAATTATCTTAATGGTTAATTTCCTATGACATTAAAGTAATTTAAAATATATTGGGAGGGAGGAGCAAGATGGCAGAGGAGTAGGCCTAATTTTCATCTGGTCCCAGGAATTCAGCTAGATAGGGATCAAAACATTCTGAACACCTACGAACTCAACAGGAGATCAAAGAAAAGAATAGCAGCAACTCTCTGAACAGAAAAGAGACCACATTCTGGAAGGTAGGACATGCGGAGAAGTGAATCCGAGGCAATATTCAGGAAGATGGATGGCAGGGGAGGGGGCCTCTGTCACCCGCTTCTGGCAAGTGATACAGCAGCAGAGCACAAAATCAGAACTTAGAAGTCGGCTCTAGGGTGCCTGGGTGGCTCAGTTGTTAAGCGTCTGCCTTCAGCTCAGGTCATAATCCCAGCATCCTGGGATCAAGCCCCGCATCAGGCTCCTGCTCAGCAGGAAGGCTGCTTCTTCCTCTCCCACTCCCCCTGCTTGTGTTCCCTCTCTCGCTGTCTCTCTGTCAAATAAATAACTAAAATCTTTAAAAAAAAGAAAAGAAGTCGGCTCCACAGAGGGATGTCATTCCAGTGGCTAAGCAGGGGGTAGAACCCTCATTGGGACAGTGTGGTCTCAGGACCCTCAGGGTCACAGAAAGACTGAGGGATGCCTGAGTGCGGCAGAGCTCCCACATATCAAAGGAGGGAAGCCAGCTGCAAAGATGGAGCTGAGTAGCAGGCTCTCAGCTTGGGGTTGCCATAAACTGATCCACAGCACAGTCAGGCCACTGCTCTTTGAGCAGGGACCCAACAAATGGCAGACCCAGGGAGACTCCCCTTCCTCCCCCAGGAGGAGTGGTGCGGGAGGGCACCACAGGGATCTGTTGGGTTTGGATACTCCACATGGGGTCATGAGCCAGAGCTAAAAACGCTCGGTCACAGGCCAGGTGAGCACGGAGTGCAGCCGGAGACCGGGGAGATGGGAGTGACTGACTGCTTTTCTCTGGGGCTCACTGAGGAGTGGGGCCCCGAGTTCTCGGGTCCACCAGGGCAGAGGTTGGGAGGCCACCATTTTCACTCCCATCCTCCAAAGCTGTACCAAAAGCTGTCTTTTTCTCTTTCTTTTTCTTTCGTTTTCTTCTTTTTTTTTTTCTTTCCCTTCTCTTCCCCCAGTTTCAGGTCTTTTCTGATTTGTTTAGCATATATCCTTGTGGGGTCGTTGTTACCCTGTTAGCATTTTGCCCTCTCATTCATCTATTCTCCTCTGGACAAAATGACAAGATGGAAAAAAATCACCTCAAAAAAAAGAACAAGAGGCAGTACCGACTGCCAGGGACCTATAAATATGGACATTAGTAAGATGTTGGAACTAGAGTTCAGAATGATGATTTTAAAGATGCTAGCTGGGCTTGGAAAAAGCATGGAAGATATTAGAGAAACCCTCTCTGTAGAAATAAAATAACTAAAATATAACCAAGTAGAAATCAAAAGGCTATTAATGAGGTGCAATCAAAACTGGAGGCTCTAGGGCGCCTGGGTGGCTCAGTTGGTTGGACAACTGCCTTCGGCTCAGGTCATGATCCTAGAGTCCCAGGACCAAGTCCCACATCGGGCTCCCTGTTCACCAGAGAGTCTGCTTCTCCCTCTGACCCTCCCCCCTCTCATGCTCTCTCTATCTCATTCTCTCGTTCAAATAAATAAATAAATAAATAAATAAATAAAATTCATTAAAAAATGGAAGCTCTAACTGCTAGGATAAATGAGTCAGAAGAGACAATTAGTGATATAGAAAACCAAACGGTGGAAAATAAAGAAGCTGAGAAAAAGAGAGATAAACAACTACTGGTTCCCAAGGGCAGAATTCGAGAGATAAGCGATACCATAAGACGAAACAACATTAGAATAATCGGGATCCCAGAAGAAGAAGAGAGAGAGGGACAGAAGGTATATTGGAGCAAATTACAGCAGAGAACTTCCCTAATTTGGGGAAGGAAACAGGCATCAAAATCCAGGAGGCACAGAGAACCCCCCCTCAAAATCGATAAAAATAGGTCAACACCCCGACATCTTATAGTAAAACTTACGAGTCTCAGAGACAAAGAGAAGATCCTGAAAGCAGCTCGGGACAAGAGATCTGTAAACTACAATGGTAGAAACATTAAATTGGCAACAGACCTATCCACAGAGACCTGGCAGGCCAGAAAGGATTGGCATGATATGTTCAGAGCACTAAATGAGAAAAATATGCAGCCAAGAATACTATATCCACCTAGGCTGTCATTGAAAATAGGAGAGATAAAAACCTTCCAGGACAAACAAAAACTAAAGGAATGTGCAAACACAAAACCAGCCCTACAAGAAATATTGAAGGGAGTCCTCTAAGCCAAGAGAGAGCCCAAAAGTAACATAGACCAGAATGGAACACAGACAATTTACAGTAACAGTCACCTTACAGGCAATACAGTGGCACTAAATTCATATCTTTCAATAGTTACCCTGAATGTAAATGGGCTCAATATCCCAATCAAAAGACACGGAGTATCATATTGGATAAAAAAACAAGACCCATCAATATGCTGTCTGCAAGAGACTCATTTTAGACCCAAAGACACCTCCACATTGAAAGTGAGGGGGTGGAAAACCATTTACCATGCTAATGGATACCAAAAGAAAGCTGGGTGGCAATCCTTATATCAGACAAATTAGATTTCAAACCAAAGACTGTAATAAGAGATGAGGAAGGACACTATATCCTACTTAAAGGGTCTACCCAACAAGATCTAAGAATTGTAAATATCTATGCCCCTAACATGGCAGCAGCCAATTATATAAGGCAATTAATAATAAAAGCAAAGAAACACATCAACAACAATACAATAATAGTAGGGGACTTTAACACCCCCCTGACTGAAATGGACAGATCATCTAAGCAAAAGATCAACAAGGAAATAAAGACTTTAAATGACACACTGGACCAAATGGACTTCACAGATATATTCAGAACATTCCATCCCAAAGCAACGGAATACACATTCTTCTCTAGTGCCCATGGAACATTCTCCAGAACTGATCACATCCTACGTCACAAATCAGGTCTCAGCTAGTACCAAAAGACTGGGATCATTCCCTGTGTATTTTCGGACCACAATGCTTTGAAACTAGAACTCCATCACAAGAGGAAAGTCGGAAAGAACTCAAATGCATGGAGGCTAAAGAGTATCCTACTAAAGAATGAATGGGTCAACCAGGAAATTAGAGAAGAATTTAAAAAATTCATGCAAACCAATGAAAATGAAACCACAACTGTTCAAAATCTTTGGGATGCAGCAAAGGTAGTCCGGAGAGGAAAGTATATAGCAATACAAGCCTTTCTCAAGAAACAAGAGAGGGCTCAAATACACAACATAACCCTACAACTAAAGGAGCTGGAGAAAGAACAGCAAATGAAGCCTAAACCCACCAGGAGAAGAGAAATAATAAAGATCAGAGTAGAAATCAATGAAATAGAAACCAAAAGAATGGTAGAACAGATCAACGAAACTAGGAGCTGGTTCTTTGAAAGAATTAACAAGATTGATAAATCCCTGGCCAGACTGATCAAAAAGAAAAGAGAAATGACCCAAATCAACAAAATCATGAATGAAAGAGGAGAGATCACAACCAATGCCAAAGAAATACAAACAATTCTAAGAACATATTATGAGCAACTATATGCCAGCAAATTAGATTATCTGGAAGAAATGGATGCATTCCTAGAGATGTATGAACTACCAAAATCGAACCAGGAAGAAAGAGAAAACCTGAACAGACCTATAACCACTAAGGAAATTGAAGCAGTCATCAAAAATCTCCCAACAAACAAAAGCCCAGGGCCAGATGGCTTCCCAGGGGAATTCTACCAAACATTTAAAGAAGAATTAATACCTATCCTTCTGAAACTGTTCCAAAAAATAGAAATGGAAGGAAAACTTCCAAACTTGTTTTATGGGGTCACCATTACCTTGATCCCCAAACCAGACAAAGACCCCATCAAAAAGGAGAATTACAGACCAACATCCTTGATGAACATGGATGCAAAAATTCTCACCAAAATACTAGCCAATAGGATCCAACAACATTAAAAAGATTATTCACCATGACCAAGTAGGATTGATCCCTGGGCTGCAAGACTGATTCAACATCTACAAATCAATCAATGTGATACAATATATTAGTAAAAGAAAGACCAAGAACCACAGGATCCTCTCAATAGATGCAGAAAAAGCATTTGACAAAGTACAGCATCCTTTCTTGAGCAAAACTCTTCAGATTACAGGGACAGAGGGTACATACCTCAATATCATAAAAGCCATCTATGAAAAACCCACAGTGAATATCATTCTCAATGGGGAAAAACTGAGAGCTTTCCCCCTAAGGTCAGGAACGCGGCAGGGACGTCCACTATCACCACAGCTATTCAACATAGTATTAGAAGTCCTAGCCACAGCAATCAGACAACAAAAAGAAATAAAAGGCATCCGAATCGGCAAAGGTGAAGTCAAACTCTCACTCCTTGCAGATAATATGATACTTTATGTGGAAAACCCGATACTTTATGTGGAAAACCCAAGAGACTCCACCCCAAAACTGCTAGAACTCATACAGGAATTCAATAATGTGGCAGGATATAAAATCAATGCACAGAAATCAGTGGCATTCCTATACACCAACACCAAGACAGAAGAAAGAGAAATTAAAGAGTTGATCCCATTTACAATTGCATCCAAAACCATAAGATTCCTAGGAATAAATCTAACCAAAGAGGCAAAGAATCTGTACTCAGAAAACTATAAAATACTCATGAAAGAAATTGAGCAAGACACAAAGAAATGGAAAAACATTCCGCGCTCATGGACTGGAAGAACAAATATTGTGAAGATGTCAGTGCTACCTAGAGCAATCTACACATTTAATGCAATCCCTATCAAAATACCATCCACTTTTTTCAAAGAAATGGGCCAAATAAATCCTAAAATTTGTATGGAACCAGAAAAGACCCCGAATACCCAGAGGAATGTTGAAAAAGAAAAGCAAAGCTGGCGGCATCACAATTCCGGACTTCAAGCTCTATTACAAAGCTGTCATCATCAAGACAGTATGGTACTGGCACAAAAACAGACACATAGATCAATGGAACCGAATAGAGAGCCCAGAAATGGACCCTCAACTCTATGGTCAACTAATCTTCGACAAAGCAGGAACGAATGTCCAATGGAAAAAAGACAGTCTCTTCAACAAATGGTGTTGGGAAAATTGGACAGCCACATGCAGAAGAATGAAACTGGACCATTTCCTTACACCACACGCAAAAATAGATTCAAAATGGTTGAAAGACCTAAATGTGAGATAGGAGTCCATCAAAATCCTAGAGGAGAACACAGGCAGCAACGTCTTCGACCTCAGGTGCAGCAACTTATTCCTAGAAACGTCACCAAAGGCCCTTGGAAGCCAGGGCAAAAATGAACTACTGGGATTTCATCAAGATAAAAAGCTTTTGCACAGCAAAAGAAACAGTCCACAAAACCAAAAGACAACCGACAGAATGGGAGAAGATATTTGCAAATGACATTATCAGATAAAGGGCTAGTATCCAAAATCTATAAAGAACTTATCAAACTCAACACCCAAAGAACAAATGATCCAATCAAGAAATGGGCAGAAGACATAAACAGACATTTTCCCAAAGAAGACATCCAAATGGCCAACAGACACATTAAAAAGCACTCAACATCGCTCGGCATCAGGGAAATCCAAATCAACCTCAATGAGATACCACCTCATACCAGTCAGAATGGGTAAAATTAACAAGTCAGGAAACAACAGATGTTGGCAGGGATGCGGAGAAAGGGGAACCATCCTACACTGTTGGTGGGAATGCAAGCTGGTGCAGCCACTCTGAAAAACAATATGGAGGTTCCTCAAAAAGTTGAAAATAGAGCTCTCCTATGATCCAGCAATTACAGTACTGGGTATTTACCCCATAGATACAAATGTAGTGATCCGAAGGGGTACGTGTACCCCGATGTTTATAGCAGCAATGTCCACAGTAGCCAAACTATGGAAAGAGCCACGACGTCCATCGACAGATGAATGGAAAAGAAGATGTGGTGTATATATATACAATGGACTATTATGCAGCCTTCAAAAGGAATGAACTCTTGCCATTTGCAATGATGTGGATGGAACTGGAGGGTATTATGCTGAGCGAAATAAGTCAATCAGAGAAAGACATGTGTCATATGATCTTACTGATATGAGGAATTCTTAATCTCAGGAAACAAACTGAGGGTTGCTGGAGTGGAGGGGGGTGGTAGGGATGGGGTGGCTGGGTGATGGACATTGGGGAGGGTATGTGCTATGGTGAGTGCTGTGAATTGTGTAAGACTGTTGAATCACAGACCTGTACCTCTGAAACAAATAATACATTATATGTTAAAAAAAGAAGAAGATAGTAGCAAGGGAAGCATGAAGGGGGGGAAATTGGACGGGGAGACAAACCATGAGAGACTATGGACTCTGAGAAACAAACTGAGGGTTCTAGAGGGGAGGAGGGTGGGGGGATGGGTTAGCCTGGTGATGGGTATTAAAAATGAATCATGGAACACTACATCAAAAACTAATGATGTAATGTATGGTGATTAACATAACATAATAAAATAAAATAAAATAACAAAAAAAAATAAAGTAAAATATATTGGGGAAAAAAAAGAGATTTTTTTTACAGTCAATTTGAACCTGAACTCAAATTTAAGGAGCAACCGACAAACAGATAGGAATGTGTTCTTGCTTTTCTAGGAGGGAGGAAGTTCAGATGCCTATGAGTCTAGGAGGGAGGAACTTCAGATGCCTATGAGGAGGGTTGGCTCTCTCCAGTCTTGCAAGTTTCCTAAGTCTACTGCATCCTATTAAGTATGCACATATCCACTGGTTGAGCGGTTGGGCACAAGTATGAGGGCCCAGCAAGGGGCCTGGACAAAAGTGGTGGCCATGTCCAGATCAGACTGGGTGTAAACTGAGTCGATACCTTGACTCAATCATGCTTGATTCCACCTTTGGTGGAAGCAGCCCAAAATGTCCATCAGCAGATGAAAGGAAAAATAAAAATAAAAATAATATGTATACATATAGCCTTAAAGAGGAAATAAATTCTGACACATACTACCACATGAATCCATATTATGATCAGTCAAATAAGCCAGACACCAAAGGACAAACACTGCATGAAAGACTCCACTCATGTGAAGTACCTAAAGCAGTCAAATCCACAGAAACAGAAAGTGGAATGGTGTTTTCTAGGCACTGGGGGAGAGGGACTAGTTAGTGTTTAATGGGCACAGAGTTTCAGTTTGGATGACGAAAGAGTTCCAGAGATGGATTTGCACAGCAATGTACTTAATGCGACCTCAAGTGTTCGCTTAAAAATGGCATAAGTGGCACATTTTATATTATGCATATTTCACCACATTAATAAGAAAAGGTAACTCACCTTTGAAGTTGCCGATGTATAGGCCAGGCAGGATCTAGGGGAGAGACACAGATCAGATGTCAGTGTTACAGACCTGACGCTGACAGTGTTTTGCACACAAAGGCTGGGCCCTCACCAGAGCACTGGGAGCACATCCCAGGCCTGTTGCCTGCCACACCCACTTCCCAGCACCTTCCCAGATAGCTAGCACAGATGACCCGACATCCTTGTCTCCAGGGCTCTGGCCTGCCTATGGCCACTAGAAAGCCTGATCAAATAGCCTGTGAATGGCTGCACGATGGTGTCCCCATCAGCTCATGGGCCTTTAAAGACCAGAATTCCCCCAACAGATCTACATGCAAGCCCTTCGGTGGTCCTTGGCATTCTGAGAGTCTAGTCCCAAACCCAAGGGCCTCCAGCCTTCCACATCTCCTGCCTACCCTTCCCCCTTGACTCCTCCTTTTCTCACAACAATGTGAACATCCCCCACTTATCTCAGAACTCCAGTAAACCTCCCTTTGCTGAGGCCTTTGTGCATACTGTTCCCATGTCCAGCAGCTATTTTCCTACTCTCCTCATCCTTCAGATTCTAGCTCTGACTCATACCCTGGAGGGGCCTGTCCTGAGCCCAGAATCTGGGGTAGATGCTAGCTTCAGCATCCACAGTCCTCAGTACTCCCCGTGTAGTGATATATCACAGGGGTATTGCTAGGTGAAGGTCTGTCTCCTCTGCCAGAATGGAAAGCTCTTTGGACAGCAAACACATCCTGTCACTCACTGCTGCATACCCAGCTCCTGGCCCAGGGCTTCACTCATGATTACTACTCAATAAAGAGTTACTAAATGAATGAATGAACTGTCCAAACGTGCAAGTTAGTAAGAACATATAGTTGCTCCAAAATGTCTACTTTACTAAGGCAGTGATTCTCAAACAAGACAATCCATCAGAATCACCAGAATCTGTTAAAAATTCAGATTTCTGAACAAGCCCCAGCCCCAGCCCCTATATAGAATGATTCAGTAGAAAGATCTGAGATAAGAACCAGGGACTGGGTTTTTCACAAGCAACCCCCCACTTTGCAAAATACAAAGCTAATTCTTGTCCTGCCACTACTTTGTATGAAGAGTCTTAAATCTTTGCTTTGGGAGTTACATCACCTGACATGATTTCCAAGTGCATAGAGCATACTGGCCACTGCAGACCCCTGGTGCCCTGGCGACACCCTCCTGTCAGTACTACCATCTCACATCCCACTCAGCTTCATCTGCTTCACACTCCCTATTTTTTATCCATTCCCACCAAGAAAGCTGAAAGTGGCATGTAGTAACATTCTTCATGTGTGCAGATTTCTTTGAGCATCTTCCTGACAACCAGCTGCCTTGCTAAAAATTGATGGCATCTGTTCAAGTCACTGCAGGGGGAATGCGTTGTGGCACTGTGAAGGCAGTCTGCTGGAGCTCAGTAATACTAGGTCTAGGGCTAGCTTCTGTGCTGGGGTGGGGAGGTTGCCAAGCTGAGGGACAACAGAACATAGAGACCAAACGGGGACACTTGTGAGAAGGAAAAGAGACTCCCTTAATAATTACAGTTGACCCTTGAACAATGAGGGGGTGGGGCATCAACTCCCCACACAGCTGAGAATCCATGAATAACTTCTGACTTCCCAAAAACTTAACTACTAATCGCCTACTGTTGACCGGGAGCCTTACCAATAAATAGTCTATTAACGCATATTTTGCATGCTATACATATTATATACTATATTCTTACAATTAAGTAAGCTAAAGGAAAGAAACTTTTATTAAGAAAATAATAAGGAAAAGGAAATACATTTAGAGTACTGTAACAAAGTCCTTGCATAAGTGGACCCGCGTAGTTCAAACCTGTGTTGTTCAAAGGTCATCTGTCCTTCAGGACAGCAGGCAAGGCCCAAAAGTGAGCAGGGTATGGAAATGTGTGATCACCCTGGCTCACTGAATACTCAGGGAGGCAAAATTAGTTTGGAGTGCCCCATGGGATTGAGAAGTCAGTTATATCCATGGCTGAAGTCATAGCACTGAGGTAAGCCGGGTTAGCTCTGTAACTAGGAACATGTGAAACAGTATCTCAGAGGAAAACACCAGCATCCACTGCCCAGGAGCAAAAACATTTGACAGGTCTTTCTTGAAACAGAATCAGTCTTTGGGATTCTCCTGGGAGGAAGGGTGGAGTAAATACTATATCGTTCCTGTTTTAAAATATAAGAACAATACAAGTTCATCGCGTAGATGGATCAAACTGATATCCTCTGGCAGCTCTTGGCTGCATTGAGCTTTTTCATGTGCAATCTCCCATTCTCCAGGGTCTCTCCTATCTTTATCAGGAGGCAACATTAGATACTAAAGGGCATAGTCATCACGTGGCTCTCTTGGCTGACAGTTACAGCGACTTCCTCCTTAATCAAACTTGATTCAGGCTCCTTTGAGCCTTCTTCTTGACTAGGCCTCATCTGTGGCCTGCCAGTTTTAGCAAAGAATCCTGCTAAGCCCGTTTATCAAGAATCCTCCCATTCTTGATATCCAATCAAGCTCATCTTCCTCTACCCTTGATATCTAATCAAGTTCTTTTCAGTAATTTTCCCTCTTTCCCTCACCTTGCCTATTGGCTATAAATCCCCACTTGCTCCTGTTGTATTGGGAGTTGAGTTTCTCACTTGCACTAGTATCTCCTCCTATTGCAATAGTGTCAAATAAAGGCTTCCTCGCTATTTTTAGTAAGAATAATTTTTCTTTTATAACATTGACCACAAATGGCTCCAGATTCGTATAACTGACAGTTATAATGAACCCCAAAATCACAGAACGTGTAACAGTAGATGAATGGTTTACTGATTCCTGTCACAGGTGGACTTCATGCTGGGCACTCAGGATACAGGTGTGATGGAGAGAGAGGGCCCTGCCAAAGGCCTACTACTTCCCTTGTGGAGCTTCTTGCCTAGGGAAGGAGGAGGTGACTTAACCACTCTGGGATCCCCAAGGATTTGCAGAAGGCAGCCACACTTAAGGGACCTACAATTCAAGAGCAGTGGGTCAGGAAAGAGGGAAGGACAGGCAGAGGAGCAATGGAAACCACGAGGGCAGAGAAAGAAGGCCAATCTCTACCAGGAGAGAGCATGAGGGAGGCAGAGACACAGCAGGGAAGAACAGGAGGAGGCTGTGGTCCAGGCTGTGGACGAGGCTGAATGCAGCAGACACAGGCAGCCATGGAAGGCTTTCAGGGCTCTATCTAAATTAAGTAACACTAAGATGATTAAGATGTGTGGGGCCATTAGAAAGATATTTTCATATGTTTTTATTTAATATATCTTGGAAGTGTCATGATAAAAATAGAGGAAAGGTAAATTTGTGTATGCAGCCAATGTCTTCATTATCATATTACCTACATAAGGGGAACACTGGGGACTGGTGGGAAGGGTCCAAGGAGGGCCACTTCTCTATTTCTCTTTGCACTTTTCTATATGGTTTGGATGTTCCAATTGTGTGCATGCATTACTTCAATTTACTTTTTTTCAAGTTAAGAGGGGTTATTTAGGGAAAAGATTATGGCCCAGTTTTTCTTTTCCTTTTTGCACTTCTACTATTTTCTCTACCAAAATAAAATAATAGATTTCATATTATTTTTTAAATAAAATAAAGCAAGGACATGAGATTAGATCACCTCTGTGCCCTCCTGCTCTACAACCATGGTTTTATGATTCCTAAATCCATCCTTTAGAAGCCAACTCCAGTCAGGGCTATCTAAAACAGAACATTATCTTCCCACCCCCATTATCAATTCCTCAAGTTTCCTGATGATGTCACCTTCTCCCAGTCCCCCAGAATGAAAACCTGGACCCCACTCCCACCATGGCACTTCCCCACCCCCGCACCCTCCCTAGTGCTTCTCTCTGCCCAGTGAGTTACAAAGTCCTAGCACAGTCCTGACTCCTTGGCCCATAGACAGAGCCTCAGTTCATGCATGGGCTAGAGCAGTCTCCACTGAACTAACTTCACTGCCCCAACCAATTAGTTTTCTAATGTCATATTCTCACTGGGTCATTTTCTAGATGATGTTGAGTGGCAAACACTTTCCCAAGAAAAATGAAAGCCAAAACTGAAATTCAACTGAAAATTTCAACGTGGCTTCCACAGGATGGCTCCAACTTACCCCTGAAGGACTTCCCCCATTTCTCTCCAATCTGCAGCCAAGCCAAGTAACCCCCAGTTTCCCAATACCCCTTACTGGTCCTACCTTGCAGTATCACATTTCTTTGCTCTCGTCGCCCTTGGCTATACTAAAAAATTATAAACCCTGCCAGGCTGGGGGAGCAAGATGGTGGAGGAGTAGGAGACCTGGATTTCGTCTGGTCCCAGGAATTCAGCTGGATGGGGATCAAACCATTCTGAATACCTACGAACTCAATGGGAGATAGAATAGCAACAACTCTCTGAACAGAAAAGCGACTGCTTTCTGTAAAGTAGGATGTGCGGAAAAGTGAATCCGAGGTGATATTTGGGAGGATAGATGGCGGGGAGGGGGCCTCTGTCAGCCATTACCGGCAAGTGATACAGCAGCGGAGCACAAAATCGGAACTTTTAGAAGTCGGCTCTACTGAAGGACATCGCCCAAGTGACTAAGGGGGGGGCGGAACCCTCACTGGGACAGTGTGGTCTCAAGAACCTCAGGGTCACAAGAAGACCGGGGGTGCCTGAGTGCGGCAGAGCTCCCAGGAATCAGAGTGGGGAAGCCGGCTGCAGAGACAGAGCCGAGGTGCGGGCTCTCAGCTCGGGGTTGCCATAAAACATGATCCGCGGCACAGTCAGGCCACTGCTCTTCCAGCAGGGACTCAACAAGCGGCAGATCCGGGGAGAATCCCTTCCTCCCCTTGGGGGGAACGGCGCGGGAGCACACCGCAGGGATCTGCTGGGTTTGGAGACTCCACACTGAGTCATGTGCCAGAGATAGAAACGCTCGGTCACAGGCCAGGTGAGCACCGAGTGCGGCCGGAGACGGGGGAGATGGGAGTGATTGACTGCTTTTCTCTGGGGGTGCACTGAGGAGCGGGGCCCTGAGTTCTCGGCTCCTCTGGGGCAGAGATTGGGAGGCCGCCGTTTTCACTCTCATCCTCCAAAGCTGTACGGAAAGCTTGCAGGGAACAAAAGCTCCCGAAGGCAAACCCGAGCAGATTACTTAGCCAGGACCTGGCAAGGGCAGGGCAATTCCACCTCCCGCAAAGACATTTGGGAACCACAGCAACAGACCCCTCCCAAGAAGATCTGCAAGAACAACAAGCCAAGACCAAATTTATGGATCAATGAGAAGGGCAGAACTCCAGCGCTAGGGTAACACTGCACATAGAATTCATGGCTTTTTCCCATGATTCTTTAGTCTTTCAAAGTTAATTTTTTTAACTTTTTTTTAACTTTTTTCCCTTTTTCAACCAAAATTATCAATCCCTTTTTTTAAAAAATCCTTTTTTTATTTTTCATTTTTAGAGTCATATTCTAGCCCTTCATAGTAGTTACCCTTATTTTTGGTATATAGATATATATAGATATAACTATATATATATAGATATATAGAAATATATCTATATATAGATATATAAGTTGTTCTCTCTTTTAAAATTTTGGGATACAGTTTCTTCTAACAGATCAAAATATACTCTAAATCTCTAGAGTATGGCTTTGTTCTAGTCTCCTGCCTGATTACATTCTCTCCCTTTTTTTTATTCCTCTTCTTTTTTATTTCAACCAACTTCTTATCTTATCAATTCCTTTTACAAAATCTTTTATAATTTTCATATTTACAGTCATATTCCATCCCTTCATCGTATGAACCCTTATTTTTGTACATATATAAGTTTTTTGTTCTTTAAAATTTTAGGAGGCACTTTGTTCTAACACACCAAAATACGCCCAAAATCTAATGTGTGGCACTGATCTATGCACCAGCCTGACCATATTTGATCCTATTCTGTTTTCTTTGTTTTGTTTTGTTTTTGTTTGTTTGTTATCTTTTTCTTTTTCTTTTTCTTTTTCTTTCTTTCCCTTTCTTTTCCCCCAGTTTCAGGTCTTTTTTGATTTGTTTAGTGTATATTTTCTGGGGATATTGTTACCCTGTTAGCATTCTGTTCTCTCATTCATCTATTCTCCTCTGGACAAAATGACAAGATGGAAAAAATCACATCAACAAAAAGAACAAGAGACAGTACCGACTGCCAGGGACCTAATCAATAGACATTAATAAGATGTCGGAACTAGAGTTCAGAATGATGATTTTAAAGATACTAGCTGGGCTTGGAAAAAGCATGGAAGTTATCAGAGAAACCCTTTCTGGAGAAATAAAAGAACTAAAATCTAATCAAGTTGAAATCAAAAAGGCAATGCACCTCAAGAATGAGGTGCAATCAAAAATGGAGGCTTTAACTACTAGGATAAACGAGGCAGAAGAGAGAATTAGTGATATAGGAGACCAAATGATGGAAAATAAAGAAGCTGAGAAAAAGATTAACAACTACTGGATCATGAGGGCAGAATTCAAGAGATAAGCGATACCATAAGACGAAACAATATTAGAATAACTGGGATCCCAGAAGAAGAAGAAAGAGAGAGAGAGGCAGAAGGTATACTGGAGCAAAATATAGCAGAGACCTTCCCTAATTTGGGGAAGGAAACAGGCATCAAAATCCAGGAGGCACACAGAACCCCTCTCAAAATCAATAAAAATAGGTCAACACCCCGACAACTAATAGTAAAACTTATGAGCCTCAGAGGCAAAGAGAAGATCCTGAAAGCAGCTCGGGACAAGAGATCTGTAACCTACAGTGGTAGAAACATTAGATTGGCAACAGACCTATCCACAGAGACCTGGCAGGCCAGAAAGGACTGGCATGATATATTCAGAGCACTAAATGAGAAAAATATGCAGCCAAGAATACTATATCCAGCTACGCTGTCATTGAAAATAGAAGGAGAGATAAAAAGCTTCCAGGACAAACAAAAACTGAAGGAATTAGCAAACATGAAACCAGCTCTACAAGAAATATTGAAAGGGGTCCTCTAAGCAAAGAGAGAGCCTAAAAGGAACATAGACAGAAAGGAACACAGACAATTTACGGTAACAGTCACCTTACAGGCAATACAATGACACTAAATTCGTATCTTTCAATACTTACCCTGAATGTAAATGGGCTAAGTGCCCCAAACAAAAGACACAGGCTAACAGATTGGATAAAAAAACAAGACCCATCGATATACTGTCTGCAAGAGACTGATTTTAGACCCAAAGACACCCCCAGATAGAAAGTGAGAGGGTGGAAATCCATTTACCATACTAACGGACACCAAAAGAAAGCTGGGGTGGCAATCCTTATATCAGACAAATTAGATTTCAAACCAAAGACTGTAATAAGAGATGAGGAAGGACACTATATCCTACTTAAAGAGCCTATCAACAAGAAAATCTAATGATTGTAAATATCTATGCCCCTAACATGGGAACAGCCAATTATATTAGGCAATTAATAACAAAAGCAAAGAAACACATCAACAACAATAATAGTAGGGGACATTAACACCCCCCTGACTGAAATGGACAGATCATCTAAGCAAAAGATCAACAAGGAAATAAAGACTTTAAATGACACACTGGACCAAATGGACTTCACGGATATATTCAGAACATTCCATCCCAAAGCAATAGAATACACATTCTTCTCTAGTGCCTACGGAACATTCTCCAGAATAGATCACATCCTAGGTCACACATCCTAGATCACATCCTAGGTCACAAATCTCAGCTGGTACCCAAAGACTGGGATCATTTCCTGTGTATTTTCAGACCACAATGCTTTGAAACTAGAACTAAATCACAAGAGGAAAGTCGGAAAGAACCCAAATACATGGAGGCTAAAGAGCATCCTACTGAAGAATGAATGGGTCAACCAGGAAATTAAAGAAGAATTAAAAAAATTCATGGAAACCAATGAAAATGAAAACACAACTGTTCAAAATCTTTGGGATGCAGCAAAGGCAGTCCAGAGAGGAAAGTATATAGCAATACAACCCTTTCTCAAGAAACAAGAGAGGGCTCAAATACACAACATAACCCTACAACTAAAGGAGCTGGAGAAAGAACCACAAATAAAGCCTAAACCCAGCAGGAGAAGAGAAATAATAAAGATCAGAGCAGAAATCAATGAAATAGAAACCAAAAGAACAGTAGAACAGATCAACGAAACTAGGAGCTTGTTCTTTGAAGAATTAACAAGATTGATAAACCCCTGGCCAGACTGATCAAAAAGAAAAGAGAAATGACCCAAATCAACAAAATCATGAATGAAAGAGGAGAGATCACAACCAACACTGAAGAAATACAATTATAAGAACATATTATGAGCAACTCTATGCCAGCAAATTAGATAACCTGGAAGAAATGGATGCATTCCTAGAGATGTATCAACTACCAAAACTGAACCAGGAAGAAAGAGAAAACCTGAACAGACCTATAACCACTAAGGAAATTGAAGCAGTCATCAAAAATCTCCCAACAAACAAAAGCCCAGGGCCAGATGGCTTCCCAGGGGAATTCTACCAAACATTTAAAGAAGAATTAATACCTATCCTTCTGAAACTGTTCCAAAAAATAGAAATAGAAGGAAAACTTCCAAACTCATTTTATGAGGCCACCATTACCTTGATCCCAAAACCAAAGACCCTATCAAAAAGGAGAACCACAGACCAATATCCTTGATGAACATGGATGCAAAAATTCTCACCAAAATACTAGCCAATAGGGTCCAACAGTACATTAAAAGGATTATTCACAATGACCAAGTGGGATTGATCCCTGGTCTGCAAGACTGGTTCAACATCCGCAAATCAATCAATGTGATACAATACATTAATAAAAGAAAGACCAAGAACCACAGGATCCTCTCAATAGATGCAGAAAAAGCATCTGACAAAGTACAGCATCCTTTCCTGAGCAAAACTCTTCAGAGTATAGGCATAGAGGGTATATACCTCAATATCATAAAAGCCATCTATGAAAAACCCACCACGAATATCATTCTCAATGGGAAAAAACTGAGAGCTTTCCCCCTAAGGTCAGGAACGCAGCAGGGATGTCCACTATCACCACTGCTATTCAACATAGTACTAGAAGTCCTAGCTACAGCAATCAAACAACAAAAAGAAATAAAAGGCATCCGAATCAGCAAAGAAGTCAAACTCTCAACTCTTTGCAGATGATACTTTATGTGGAAAACCCAAAAGACTCCACCCCAAAACTGCTAGAACTCATACAGGAATTCAATAATGTGGCAGGATATAAAATCAATGCACAGAAATCAGTGGCAGTCCTATAGAACAACAAGACAGAAGAAAGAGAAATTAAGGAGTCAATCCCATTTACAATTGTACCCAAAACCATAAGATTCCTAGGAATAAATCTAACCAAAGAGGCAAAGGATCTGTACTCAGAAAACTATAAAATACTCATGAAAGAAATTGAGCAAGACACAAAGAAATGGAAAAACGTTCCGTGCTCATAGATTGGAAGAACAAATATTGTGAAGATGTCAGTGCTACCTAGAGCAATCTACACATTTAATGCAATCCCTATCAAAATACCATCCACTTTTTTCAAAGAAATGGAACAAATAATCCTAAAATTTGTATGGAAACAGACAAGACCCCAAATAGCCAGAGGAATGTTGAAAAAGAAAAGCAAAGCTGGCGGCATCACAATTCCGGACTTCCAGCTCTATTACAAAGCTGTCATCATCAAGGCAGTATGGTACTGGCACAAAAACAGACACATAGATCAATGGAACCGAATAGAGAGCCCAGAAATGGACCCTCAACTCTATGGTCAACTCATCTTCGACAAAGCAGGAACAAATGTCCAATGGAAAAAAGACAGTCTCTTCAACAAATGGTGTTGGGAAAATTGGACAGCCACATGCAGAAGAATGAAACTGGACCATTTCCTTACACCACACGCAAAAATAGATTCAAAATGGTTGAAAGACCTAAATGTGAGATAGGAGTCCATCAAAATCCTAGAGGAGAACACAGGCAGCAACGTCTTCGACCTCAGGCGCAGCAACTTATTCCTAGAAACGTCGCCAAAGGCCCTTGCAAGCAAGGGCAAAAATGAACTACTGGGACTTCATCAAGATAAAAAGCTTTTGCACAGCAAAAGAAACAGTCCACAAAACCAAAAGACAACCGACAGAATGGGAGAAGATATTTGCAAATGACATTATCAGATAAAGGGCTAGTATCCAAAATCTATAAAGAACTTATCAAACTCAACACCCAAAGAACAAATGATCCAATCAAGAAATGGGCAGAAGACATGAACAGACATTTCTTCAAAGAAGACATCCAAATGGCCAACAGACAATGAAAAAGTGCTCAACATCGCTCAGCATCAGGGAAATCCAAATCAAAACCTCAATGAGATACCACCTCACACCAGTCAGAATGGCTAAAATTAACAAGTCAGGAAACAACAGATTTGGCGGGGATGGGGAGAAAGGGGAACCCTCCTACACTGTTGGTGGGAATGCAAGCTGGTGCAGCCACTCTGGAAAACAGTATGGAGGTTCCTCAAAAAGTTGAAAATAGAGCCACCCTACGACCCAGCAATTGCAGTACTGGGTGTTTACCCCAGAGATACAAATGTAGTGATCTGAAGGGGTACGTGCACCCCGATGTTTATAGCAGCGATGTCCACAGTAGCCAAACTATGGAAAGAGCCAAGATGTCCATCAACAGATGAATGGATAAAGAAGATGTGGTATATATACACAATGGAATATTATGTAGCCATCAAAAGGAATGAACTCTTGCCATTTGCAATGACGTGGATGGAACTGGAGGGTATTATGCTGAGCAAAATAAGTCAATCAGAGAAAGACATGCGTCATATGATCTCACTGATATGAGGAATTCTTAACCTCAGGAAACAAACAGGGTTGCTGGTGTGGTGGGGGGGTGGGAGGGATGGGTTTCTGGGTGATGAACATTGGCGAGGGTATTTGCTATGGTGAGCGCTGTGAATTGTGAAGACTGCTGAATCACAGACCTGTACCTCTGAAACAATACATTATATGTTAAAAAAAAAAGAAGAAGAAGATAGTAGGAAGGGAGAAATGAAGGGGGGGAAATCGGTGGGGGAGACGAACCATGAGAGACGATGGACTCTGAAAAACAAACTGAGGGTTCTAGAGGGGAGGGGGGTGGGGGGATGGGTTAGCCTGGTGATGGGTATTAAAGAGGGCACGTACTGAATGGAGCACTGGGTGTTATATGCAAACAATGAATCATGGAACACTACATCAAAAACTAATGATGGTGTTGTATGGTGATTAACATAACATAATAAAATTTTTTAAAAATCAAACTTGTTCTCCTCAATAGCTCCCCAATTTGTTTGCTCCTCTTGAAACTTCTGTGCAGTACCTTTGCTCAGCTTCTTAGTGCCTCTCCTCTGACTTGAAACAGCCTCCTAAAGATCTCCCGACCTTTGGATCTATCCCTCCAAAGGAATGCTCAGCCTGCCTCCAAGTGCAAAACTGACTATGTAACTCTTCAGATTAAAACCTTATTAGGGTTCTAAGTAGCTATCACCATAGAACCTAAATGTGGCACCTCAGCAAGTGAGACCTTCAAGTACTAAGTTTGCTATGTCTGCAGCCTCAGCCCCATGCCTAGCTTTTCCCCCAAAGTTCCCCATAGCTGACGTGACCATACAAAGATGCAGGGTAAGACCCCCAATTCCAGCATCCAGGTTTTAAGGGAAACAGCCCAATTTTCAACTGCTATCAACTACAAAAAAAAAAAAACACAAAACCTTAAATATTGTGATAGACAAATAAAACACATCTGCAAGCCAACTATAGCCCATGGACTATAGTTTATGACCTCTATCTGCTGCCTGCATCATATCTGTATGTTCTCTCTAAACTTGGATGGTTCTCCCTTGATTGGTAGATACTCAAGTAAATGTTTTTTCAATGAATAAATGAACAAAAAGAGAATGTGAATAAGGTGGGAGGAGGTAAAGCAAGGAAAGGAGAGATAAGAAAAACAATGGTGAGTAAAGCCTGAGAAATCAAAACTTGCCCCTTTGTGCCCTGGGCAGGTTCCCAGAGGGGTCAGTGATGGCCACACCAGTATACAGGGGGCCAGTGCTGGATGAGAGCAGCATCCCAAAGGGATGCCAGAGCACAGTGCTGGCAACGACAGCGGCTTAAACTTACTAAAATCAAAGAGCCAACTTACTAAAAATCATTTGATACACATTTTTATATGCATTTAAAATTTATTTTTTTTAAGATTTATTTATTCATTGGTCAGAGAGAGGGAGAGAGAGAGCACAAGCAGAGGGAGTGGCAGGCAGAGCAGGCAGAGAGAAAAGCAGGCTCCCTGCTGAGCAAGCCATCCCAGGACCCTGGGATCATCACCTGAGCCGAAGGCAGACGCTTAACCAACTGAGCCATCCAGGTGTCCCTAAAATTTTTTTCTTTTTTTTTTTTCTTTTTCAAGTCTTTATTTAAATTCCAGTTAGTTAACATATAGTGTAATATTAGTCTCAGGTATAGAACTTAGTGATTTATCACTTATATCCAACACCTGGTGCTCATCCTTAATCTCCATCACCCAGCTAACCCATCCCCCACCCACCCCCCCTCCAGCAACCTTCAGTTTGTCTCTGGTTTGTCTCTTCCCCTCCCCCCACGCCCATATTCATCTGTTTTGTTTCTTAAATTCCACATATGCAAAAAGAAGACAGAGCTAATGTCAGTAAACTTTAAACTTCATTTTCAAGACCACAAGAGTAAGCTAGTGTTTCAAGGGCCGGAAATAGAAAGCGAATGGCTCAATCCCAGTTTTTGTAGTTTCTTCCATATAGAATTACA
Source organism: Eumetopias jubatus (assembly GCF_037043125.1). Lineage (NCBI taxonomy): Eukaryota > Metazoa > Chordata > Mammalia > Carnivora > Otariidae > Eumetopias > Eumetopias jubatus. The sequence goes on along the minus strand of NW_028274812.1, from coordinate 121,498,839 downwards.
AAATAAGACAAAGGAAGGCTGGCCATTGGCAGAGAGAGAAATTAGATTTTTGTTTTCAAGAAGAGCAGAAACCCCATGAATATTTAAACTTCTACTCTAGTCAGCTTCATAATTCAAACTTGAAACAAAAATTTTGACCCAGGGCGCCTGGGTGGCTCAGATGGTTAAGCGTCTGCCTTCGGCTCAGGTCATGGTCCCAGGGTCCTGGGATCGAGTCCCGCGTCGGGCTCCCTGCTCAGTGGGGAAGCCTGCTTCTCCCTCTGCTTCCTGTCTCTGTCTCTCATGAATAAATAAATAAAAAATTAAAAAAAAAAAATTTGACCCATCTACTTCCCTGATATGATTGTTTCTGGTAATCCTTAAGTACAGAGAAAGAGAAAATGAAATGAAATAATTTTCCCACAGAAAGATAGCTTATAGAGGAGACCATGGAAGAGCAGAGTGTTCATCTGGACAACGTGGCTGGCCAGTCAATTCATGAAGTCTGAACTCAAGCCAGAAGCAAGAACACAAGGAGAGTGAAATCATTACCACATGGGAGGGAAGAAAAGCATAGATCAAGGAAAGAAGTTTGTATATACAGTTTGGTATGTTTGGGAATGTTCTATGACTCTAAGATAACAACAACCAGATTGGTCCTAATCATCTTTTAGCCTTGGAAATAATTTCTTTTTTCCCTCTGCAGAGGATGTTCTTCCCCCATTGTTCACCCATGAGATGACAGCTCTTAAGGAAGTCTCTCCTGACTGCTTAATTCCCTGACACCCTCCATCACATCCCCTTGTTATTTTCTTCATCATATTTATCAGTACTTAAAATTATTATTTGCTTACTTTTTTGATTGACCTTGAAGCAGGGGTATGTCTATTGTGTTCCCTGCTCTGTTTCAAAAGCCTGCCACAGAGTCTGGCACATGAAGAGTTAATAAAAGGCAATGGAAGATGCTCTCTAGCACTATGCTAGTCAAAAAAGATTCTGTTTTCTGACAAAAGCCTGTCTAGAAATAGAAAAAGCCAAGGAAGACTCTTGCAGAAATACTTTGAGACCATGCTAAAGATTCTCCATGGTAAATGCCTCCTCTTGATCAGTATCCTTCACACCCACACTGTTCTAACATTGTTCATAGAGAAAAGCATAAAATCAAATCCTTCACCACAAAAAAACACTTATGAACAAAACAATACTGCTTCTAAGGGCAGTAAATATTTTGAGTTTATTTTTTAAACATTTCTCTTAGTGCTTCAGGATGCCATGGAATCTAAGAACACCACCCAAACAGATTTAAGAGATAAAATTCCTGATCAGGCAGCAGCACAAGGTTGTGGGGGTGGGATAATCTTAATTCTTCCTAAATCAGAAAGAACTTTCTGGGTTTCAAAGCCAGGAATGAGGGGGAGAACTTTGGTGGATTCTCTGAAGGGTCAAATGTCACAGACTTTCTTAATGCCATTTGGCCATGGACTTAACCAGTTTGCATTTGCAAAAGGACAAATCTGAGAATATTCTTGGGGCACCTGGGTGGCTCAGTGAGTTGAGGGTCCAACTCTTTATTTCACCTGAGGTCATAATCTAAGGGTCATTGAGACAGAGCCCCATGTTGGACTCTGTGCAGAGTCTGCTTAAGATTCTGTCCCTCTCCCTCTACCCCCTACCTTCCACTTGCGCTCTCTCTAAAAAATAAAAAAAAATTTCAAAAATCTGAGAATAATCTTGTATGCACTTAGAATAAAGCCGTAAGCATTTGTTCCTTCAATATGAAATAAAACTATGATGTTGAAAAGAGAAAATATCCAGAAGGTAGTATAGAGGACAGAAGACAGATTACCAGCATAGAGCAGTCTGTCTATACAGCTGCCTACATGGTGTGCTCACTTCCCACAGAGGGACTCCTCTGTAAGCCGCCTGGGGCCAGGGTGACAGGGCTTCCTGTCTTTCACATTCATCTCCCAGTACAGGCTCTAGCACAGTGCCTTGACAATAGCAGGTGCTCAATAGTATAATCTGATGAATGGGTGGATGGACAGATGAATAAATTATGAAGGTGGCCAAGTCAGGTGCTGTCACATGGAAACAGCAGCATTAATAGCACAAGGATGTCTAACCTTCTAGCCCCTCACCATATGAAAACAGAGATTCTCAACCTTTAAGGCCCTATTCACCTTTTGATAATGATCCAGTTCTAGATCAGCCAGACCCTCTCCTCTGAGGGGGGACACCTAGGCCAGTGGCTCTCAATGGGGGACAATTCCGCCCTCCAGCATATATCTGGAAATACCTGGAGATATTTTCGGTAGTCACTATGGGGGAGGAGTGCAACTGGCACCTAGTGGGTAGAGGCCTGGAATGTTGCTAAACCTCCTACAATTGCACAGGACAACGCCCACAACAAAGACTGACCCAGCCCAAAATGTTAATAGTGCAGAGGTTGAGGAACTCTGGCATATGCCTAGGGAGGCATATTCATGTCTTTGATCTTTCCCCTTGAACTAAACTTTCTCAACTCTACTCCCTTATCTTCCTATGGAGAACAGAGCCATCCTAAACCAGTGTCATCACTGTAATCATTAATGGGACAAATCGACTCACACTGATAGCAAGGCATATTTGCACTTTACAGGTTGCAAGAATATCTTCTAATAAATTCTCATTTGCTTCTCTCAAGAATTTGGGAAGTATCACCATATTCATTTTTGAGCAAATGAGACTGGATAAGCTAACAACCATCTCTATGAGTCAAAAGAGGTAAAGAAACTGAAGCTCAGAAACATTAAGTGACTTGTTCAAGACCACACTCATGAAGCAGCAGAGTGGTAGAGACACCCCAAATCAGGCTTTGTGCTAGCCCTGCCCCTCTGTCTTTCACCACATGAGCTTCTCATGGAACAGTGGTGGCCCAATGGAAATGGAATGTGAGCCATAGGGGCGCCTGGGTGGCTTAGTCATTAAGCAGCTGCCTTCCGCTCAGGTCATGATCCCAGGGTCCTGGGATAGAACCCCGCATCGGGCTCTCCTGGCTCAGTGGGAAGCCTGCTTCTCCCTCTCTCACTCCCCCTGCCTGTATTCCCTCTCTCGCTGTCTCTCTCTCTGTCAAATAAATAAACAAAATCTTTAAAAAAAAAAAAAAAGAATGTGAGCCATATATGTAATTTAAAATTTTCTAGTAGCCACATTAAAAAGTAAAAAGAAACAGATGAAATCAATTTTAATATATTTTGTTTAACTGAAATATATTCGGAATATTTATAATACACAACCAATATATAAATATATTTCTGTAACCAATATATACAACTATACATAGAATGGTTTAAAATTTTTTGTACTAACTCTTCAAAGTCTGATGTGTATTTTATACTTAAATCACACCTCATTTGCAATTAGCCACATTTTAGTACTCAATAGCCCTGTGACTAATGGCTACTGTTGTGTGTGTGTGTGTGTGTGTGTGTGTGTGTGTGTGTGTGTGTGTGTGTGTGTGTGTGTGAGGGAGGGTGGGGGGGAAAAGAGAAAAGGAAGAGAGAGGTGGGGAGGTGTGGAGGTTCCAGAGGGTAAGACATAACTTCAGGAGAGTGGGGTAAGTTGACTGCTTCAAGTTTAGCAGTTTTTATGTCCATGTCATGTCCTCATGGAGGATGTTCTCATCAATACATTCCAGTCTCCTGTGTGTCAGAACATCATGTCCATCTCAGTTAGGAGGACACAGCATGTTACACAGGCAATGTAAGGGAATGAGGCTTCTGTGTTCTGGCCTATTAAAGATGATGAGGAAGTAGAAAAAGAGAACACAGCAGTTGTGATCTATTATTTTTTAAGCCTTATATCATTTGCCTACAGCTTATAAAATCTAAGCCTCACTATAACCGTGGGAAGTCAGTGTGTCTTATCCTCTTTGTGCAGATTGGGAAATGGACCCTCAGAGAGATTAAATAACATTACTAAGGTCCTAATGCTAGGTTTGAAACCTAGTTCCTGTTGATTTTGAAACTAGTGGAAATCTTTCCTTTGTGCTAGGATGGCAGTTCAGCCCAAGTGAATTCTAAAGACTCTGAAAAGTAACCTGAAAAAACTCCCCAGAGCTCCAAATTAATTGCAAAATAGGAAAAGCCACCTTCTCTCTTCCTTCATGTTTGACATTCATCCAGAGGAGAGGAAGGCAGGCAACTAAAATAATCTTTGATTACTTTTTGTGCAATTCTCAAATAGATCCTCTGAATTGGCCAAAAATGTCATCACTAATGAGTTTATAGTGTGTCAGGCCCTATTTTGAGACTTCACTGCACAGAGTAACTCATTTGATCTTCACCATAACCCCATGAAGTCGGTGTTGTTATTTTCATCCCCGTTTTACAGATGAGGAGCACAGAGGTTAAGTGACCTGCCCAAAGCCACCCAGCTGGTAAGTGGCAGAGCCTGGACGCAAAGCCAGGTGGTCTGGCTCATAGCCACAATGCAGAGTGCCTCACTATGCTGCTAAAGATCAACCCAGTAAATGTCTCTAGTGGGATTAGGGTTAAACTAAACAGCCTGTTGCATGCAAATGTCATGTTTCTGTGGAGTCTTTGAAAACTCCCAACTGACTCAAAGTTCTCTCAAGGGTCTGAACCTGCTACTCTTCTGGGTGAGGACCTATCATGGAAACTCCTATACTCACTGTCATCTTATTAGTCTTAAGTACTATAATACCCCATGAAAAACAAAAATCTAGTCTATCTAGCCAAGCATTTTATCAGAGAAATCTGCCCCAAATCCTTCTCCATGTGCATTTTTTTAAAAGATTTTATTTATTTATTTGATAGAGAAAGAGAGAGAGAGAGAAGCAGACTCCCTGCTGAGCTGGGAGCCCCATGCAAGACTCCATCCCAGGATCCTGAGATCAGGACCTGAGCCGAAGGCAGACGCTTAATCAACTGAGCCACCCAGGCACCCTCTCCATGTGCATATTTTTATCTTGATCAACCTGAATTAATGATCTAATTGTGGGCTGAAGGAGGCATTACCATTCTAGGCAGGATGTGAGGACCCTCCCGATCCAACATCTTAACCCCCCATTTACTGCCAGGGTTGGTTCACTTCATCTGGAACCCAGCTGCCCAGGCTGATGGCTTCTTCTTCCCTAGCTGCTCTGTGTCCTCCAAAAAGCATTCTACCTGGTAAAAATCGAGCTGTCCCTGGATTTCATAGGAAACCTAGCTTGTGACAATGGGAGGCAAACACTTAAGTTGGTTCAACCTCTGGTCTATACCAAAGGTTCTATGAAGGACTGTGTCATTTACCATTGTACTCTCCCTCTGCCCTCTCAACTAGCATAGTAGCTGGCTAATAGTAGGTACACAATAAATATTTGTTAAATTAATGACCTCTCTAAATCTATTATGTTTCTGCATGTCTACATTAGGTATAGTGGCTCTATTTACAATACAAAATGATTATGATAATAACAGCAAGAAATTTATTACTTTCCTTGAAAGGTAAAAGTCATGATAAGAATGACTGTTTTTGCTGAAAAGCCTTAATTTTGAACTTTAGGCAATCATACATATTCATATTCCTAAGTATGTTCTTTGAATCATAATATAAAATACTACCAATCAAATGCAAAAGCAATGGAGAGTGAACTCAAGTGAAAAAAACTGTAGAAAGAACCAAAGGAAAACCGAGGTATGACTACAATCCCACAAACTTGTGGAAGCATCTTTATTGTTATGTTTTCATTTAACAAGCAGAAGGTTTATGGTGCTGATGGATTTCTTTTTTTTTTAAGATTTTATTTATTTATTTATTTGACAGAGAGAGAGAGAGACAGCAAGAGAGGGAACACAAGCAGGGGCAGTGGGAGAGGGAGAAACAGGCTTCCCGCGGAGGAGAAACAGGGCTGATCCCAGGGTCCTGGGATCAGGACCTGAGCCGAAGGCAGACACTTGACAACTGAGCCACCCAGGTGCCCCTGGATTTCAGTTTTAATGGGGACATAATGCAAGTGTTTATCCAAGAGAAATAGTCCGTTTCTAATCTTGGTCACTGCTTCCCGCCCCCCCCCCAAAAAAACCCACACAAGGAATACAATTCTGGTTACCAAAAAGCCTCAGATATGCAGGGCCAAATCACACAGTTCTTCTATAAACTGGGTCTGCAGAACACAATAAACATGATGTGCGCAGGAGAAAAAAGTTAACCGGGTACCCAGGATTACCGGTGACTGCACTTTCTTCCCAACCTTAACTTCTAACACTCCCCATCGCACTTCACACTCTAGCTGCAAGAACCAAACCACAGCTGACCCTAGTGCAGAGACCAAAGAAAGAAGGAAAGCCAGCCAGCCACATGGTTTTATCCACCAAATATGAAAGCTGAATCTATGTGGAGATGTATGTGAGTGGAATAGAATGGGGGCACACAAGCCTTAGGCCAGAAACTAACATCTGATCCAGGACCATTTAAAGACCTGTGAAGAGGTACGTGCTTTTGCTGAGGGCTTTTTAAAAGTTTTTTCTCTCCTTTAAACCAGGGGTACCAGATCACAAAATCCTCAGCCTTGTGGTTGATATGAATATACACCCCAGGCAGCTCTCAACAGCAAGAGCTAATTTCTGGTATCTTCCACTGTCAGGAAAGACAAAGACTATCTCACAACCTAGGAAGGGGGTTCTAGGGAAACTGAAAAGCACACGGTGGGGGCCAGAACAGAGACAAAAAGAAGAGAGCAACACGAATTTTGTATAAGGCAAAATCAGCACAAGCAGCCAGCCAACAGGTTGCCCTTGTTGCAGAATCCATATAATCCAGGATAAATCAGCTCTGAATCTGTTTTCTCAAAACCCCCACCCCTGCCAGGTAACACCTCAGGACTTAAGTCTCTGTCAACTTCTCTGTCCACACGAAAAAAAAGAATGTGGGAGAGAGAGAATTAAATAATAGAAGATACTTATCTACTCCAGTTTACTAATAATGTGGGTGGTGACGCTTCAAGAGCCGAGTTTGGGAGTGAAGAAGGGGAAGGGAGAAAAAGAAACCACAACCTCTCTGAGCTCAGCTGAGGTCTCGGCAGAACAAGTGTCAACGCTTTTAAAGGGCACGGCTTGCTCTCAGTTGCAAAGCACACCGGCTGGCAGGGTAGGCGCGGGGCACTGCTTACCCGGAAGCCCGCAGGAGGCCGGGGGGGGGAGGGGGGGCACCTCAAAAACAGAGACATCACCAGCACCGCGCCAGGCGCGCCGCCCCTCCCTCCCGTTCCCACTAGAGGAAAGCGCATCCAGTGTCAAAGTCGCGGTGGAACACGACCTGGTCAGACAGGTCGGAGCGCGAAGAGGGGGCACCCTTCGAGGGCTCTCCTTGCCCAGCAAACACCAGCCAGGGGGAAGCCTGGAAAGTGGAAACAAAACCAGCAAAAATGAAAGAAAGACACGTTACCTTGTTCATCCCATTCCCCATGGTGGCTGAATGCGAACTCTAGCACCCTTGGAAATGAGGTCGCAGTCTCACTAATGGCATGTTACAACAGGAGGGAGGAGCAGGTGGAGCGGGCGGGGGAGGAGGCCCTGGGGAGGAATTTCGTGCTCGCAGTATAAACAACAACAATAATAATCAGGGACATCCAGGCCACTCGGTTTGCTCCAGGGAACTGGCCTGGACGGTAGGGCTTTCCGCTAGTCCGCCCCGGACTTCCCGGCCGAGCAGCAGAGGAACTGGCGCCCTTGCCGGGAAATGGTCTCGCTTTGCCAGTGCACGCCCCGTGAGCGCCCAAGAACCCCTCCCCGGCCGCTCCCGGGGACTTGTGGCGCTCCGAGCGCGGCGACCGCTCGCCCCTCCCTGCGCAGCCCACAGCTTCCCGGCTGCCGGAGCCGGGGCTCAAAGCGCACGCGCAGCGCAGCGGCGGGAGCCCCAGCAGCGAGCGTTCCGGGAGAGAGACTTACGGGCGGGGGCGGGGCCTGGTGGTCGCGCAGGCGCTTCCCCAACCCGGCCGCCGCGCGTCACTCGGCCACCTCCCCCGGGATCAGGGTCACCGAAACTCCCGCAGACCTTTCCCCTGGGACAGCTCGGGGGACCTGTTACCAGTAGTCACCACCCTGCCTTGACTGCCTCGGTGAATCAGGTGCTAATCAGAGCTTTGGTCTTCGCGGCTCCCCTCCTTGGGTTTTCTGAGGGCGACAGATTTAGGCCCCGGTTGGGGGATTCCTATGGCCCTGCCCCACCCACGAAGACCGAGAAGGCTCACCCGGTGGGGAAAGGGGGAAAGGTGGGCTCAGTGACTCATCTCTGGGATGACCTAACCTCCCTAACGTGGGGGAGCAGATGGCCGGATCTCAGACCTCATACCGTGTCATTGGATTTCTAGTATGTGCCCATCTTCAGATTATAAACTGGCTGTATTAGGTGCATGGTTGTATTGACACAGTTGCTTCTGGAAAGCCCCTGTCCTTGCTAAACAGCATAGTAATGTCTGCATTATGATTGTGTCTGGAGTAGAATGCTTTCTAGCAGAATTGTTTTTAGAATTCTGTCACCCCTACTAAGCTCTTAACTTTTTCCCTGGGGACAGAATCCTTGAGGTAGGAGTTTCTCAGTGTTATTTTTATATTTTTAGCAATGCTCTGCACAAAAGTGCTTCATAATTGTTAAATGAACATACACATCAATCTAATATGGCTGGGCTCACCCCTGATGACCTCATTTCATCTGCTCTTCTTGCTCAACAAGTTACAGCCACACTGGCTTACTGTGTGCCTCTTGAACCTGCCAGGCTGGATCCTGCACTCTGTATGGGCTGTGCTCTCCACCCAGACCTAGCCCTTTGCAAAGCTGGCTCTTGTCTTTGAGGTCCCAGCCCAAATGTCACCTCCTCCAAGAGGCTTTTTCTGACCACCCAGTCTAAAGTTGATTCTTCAGTCACTGTTGTATTTCCCTGTATTATTTCCTTCATAGCATTTAACATAATTGGACATTATCATATTTGTTTGCTTACGTTTTATCTGTCTTACTAGAAAGCAGCCTCCTGATGTAAAGGACCTTATCTGTCTCATTCATTACTATAGCCTGGGACAGTACCTGGCATAAAATAGGGGTTCAGTATATATTTGTTGAATAAATTAATGAATTCTAGAGGACTGAGACCATCAGTTAGATTCTGAAGGTTGCTGACATTTTGTAAAGAACTTCCAGATTCCATCTGAGCCATTTCTCTCCTTGTACACCACATATCTTCTGGGCAATAGCAGGGACCAGAACCCCACATGTAGGAAGCCCCCACTCAGTGTACACCCAAATTGTCTTCCATAGGTTGGATAGAATACAGACCTGACCCCTTGCTTCTGGAGTGTTCCTTCTCTACCACCTTCACTTCCTCGTCTCTCCCTCACCTTCCAGACACCTGGACAGCACATCTATCCCTCTGCTCCTCACCATCACTATTTTTACTCACTTCCTGCTTATGATAACACAACATGGTTAGTAGACTGCCTGGGGAATCCCAAGACCAACCTTTGTTCCTAAATCTCATAGTGATCTTTGGCAAGATGATCAGCTTTTCTGAACCAGTTTTTTCCTCCTCATTTTAGAGAGCATTGGACTGCAAATTTTTGAAGATCCTATCCAGAAATCAATGAACTACTTTTTCCCTCCACTTCAGTTGTGCTGTTGTTGTTTCTAGTAATCAGATGAACTTTCAAGAACATAACCAGTTCATAAGTTGGTACTTTCCCATAAATGGCAGATCCATACACAATTTTTCTTCTGTAATCCATTTGGAACATTTCTGTTCTCTTATTCATTTCTTATAACCTCTCCTAAGCTCACAATCTGTGATGGTTATCTCCTAACAGTCAAAATGGATACTCTGGCCTTCGTTCAGTATGATCCTACAAGATCCACATGCCCAGAACTCATTTCAAATTCTCAAATTTTTATTTTTGGTTAAATGAGAAAAGAGAAGACCATTAACATCAGAAGTCAGAAGAGTCATTTTAAAAATATGTTCTGTGGGAGGTTTCTCCATAAGAGACTGTCTCCCTGCACTCCCCCATCCTATCCTAGAGCTTAATCCTGCCTCTCTATCATCACACAATAATTAACAGTTTCTCATATCTTGCAAGTCTATGACTAAAGAAAAGGAAAAGGGAAAGTCTGATCCAATTTGGGCAACATGTCCTGGTTTCCTTTCTTTTCATTTTCATAGCGACACCTCAGAGATTTTCAGGTTCAGTTCTCATACCAAACAGGTGAACTGCCCATTTCCAAGTGCCTTTCTGTCTTCCTTCTTTTATTCTTGATAGCTCCTGATTATAGAAAGAAGGGAAGGAAAGAGACTCCTAGATGAAGCTGGCAAGTTTCACATCTAAAGTAGAAATTATTTATTTGCATTCTCTCTCACTCATAAAGTTTTTAAGTCATCCTAAGCCTAGTGGAATTTCATCCCATGTAAGATTTTTACTTTCACTTTCTTTCCTGCTGTTTTTGTCTCTCTCAACACAACCAACACCATAAATTTTGGTAATGACTCCAAATAAGTAAAACCTTCACATATTCCTAGTGAGGAGGAATCTGTTAACAAGCTGAGTCCATACACATGTGATGAAGGATAACCAGTTAATGGTGTATTTAGTGAGCAATAACTGAACTTTAAGGTAGTAGTGTGCAAAAGCCCACAAGCAGAAGCTCAACCATTAAAGGCAGCCAGATCATTAGGGGTATTGCTGATAATTTCAGAGAATTGAGATAAACCTCTGCCCAAGTGAAAAGGAGTTATGTAATCTTCCTTGGCTTTTTGAACAAACTGTAACCCAGAGTTTCTCAACCTCAGCATTGCTGATATTGGGGCTAAACTTTTTTTATTTTTTTTTTTTTTTTTGCTTGTGGGGCTGTCCTGTGCATTGTAGCATATTTACAAGCATATCTCTGGTCTCTATTACTATATGTCAGCATCCCCACAGTGTCATGACAATCAGAAATATCTCCAGTCCTTGGAGAGCAAAATACATTTCCTGCCATTATCATCCGAATGTTAGGGCCGGGCACCTGGGTGGCTCAGTCGGTTGGGCATCTGCCTTCAGCCCCTGCTCAGCCAGGAGTCTGCTTCTCTCTCTCCCTCTGCCCCTCCCCCCTGCTTGCGCTCTCCCCCTGCCTGCCACTCTCTCTGCTTGTGCTCTCTCCTGCTCTCTCTATGACAAATGAATAAATAAAATCATTAAAAAAAAAAATGAATGTTAGGGCCACATGGATGACATCTTTTAGAGATGAAATCTCTAAAATCTGTCACTCTTTCCCTCTCTCTTTCTCTTGCTTTATAACAAGTTAAATTTATACCAATAGTTAATGTTAGTCCTCCACAGAATTCTTAGGCCATGCTGTCAAATAAGAACAAACTAAGAACAAGAAGTTAAAATGAAGGGCTAATATAACTAAGGCATGACTAAAAGTAAAAGAAAGCTAATGAATTGTGGAAAGAAGAAAGATGGAGTCTAGAACTACCTAAGTAAAAGCACAAAACATTTTCTTTGTTTCTCCAGAACTGTCTGGAAAGAGGTTACCCAGTTGACTGTTTGAGGCCATGCAGAGAAGCCTGACCATAACGGTAGCCTCTTCAATGACCTCAGCCTTTCAAGGGCTACCAGTTTCCAGCCCTCCAACTAGTCTTTTCTGATTATGAGCTTGGTGTCCCCCTTCCCCTTAAGAGGTTTGGAGAGCTCAGATCTCAGAGCACAGGCATCTGGTGAGATCAGAGAAGAACAGTAAGAGGAATGGGTATGTAGGTAGGTAAGCAGGGCAGGGAGAGGGGGTCAGAGAATCTAGGAGGAGGTAAATGGAGAGATGCGAGCAGACATAGTTGGGAGTCAATAAAATCTGCTATGTGTAGGGTTTCTGGGAGGGTTGGCAGAGGTAAGGCCAGTGTGGAGGAATGGGGTTATCAAGCAGTTTAATAGAGCGGACTACCAGGGAAAGGGGGGAATAAGAGCCCTGGTTCCTAAAAATCAGGTAGAAAGTGACTATTGTTCAGCCTACAGCCTACAGGTTATAACATGGATGCATGTATATTGTGAGTATACCTAGCTTCGAAAATTGTAGGCTTCATGAGGGCAGGGACCAGTTGTCATCACTCTTTATATCCAGCACCTACAATAGTCCCTAGCATATGGGGAAACTTTCTGATGTTTGTTGGTTAAAGAGAGAAAACACAACTGGGAGGTTGTTGCATTTGTCTAGATGTGAGGTTCACTAATAATTCATTCTTTTTTATGCTAGATACTCTATCATCACCTCATCTACCTGTTTTTCCTTTTGTAGAGCAATTTCTAGATGGGATGGCTCTTTGATCTAGGGATGACCAAAGTCCTATTGTCCTTTGTTTTTGAAAGTGATGCAGTGCACATTGGTGTGATGGGGGGGGAGTCCTTGCACACAATGCTTTCATGCTTTGCTGTACTCTTGTACTCTGCCACTTGAGTTGCAGCCCTAGCTGTAGTTGGCAGAGCCCAGTACTGTCTGCAATTGTGCCCTTGATATCATGTTGTTCTTTGAGCTTTGGTTAAGAAACCATTCCTGGTTTATGAACATCCATTTTGCTGGTTGGCTATGGTTATTTTCCTTGTCTGGAACAGTTTGCCTTGACCTATATACTTCCCTATCTCTGTCCAGAAAGGTCTACCTGAGACAACAAACAGGTTCTTTAAAACTTTCCGTGGTTTAAAAAAACAAACAACAACAACAACAAAACCCCACAACTTGACAGGGTTGATGATCCCAGCCCAAAGCTACTAAAATTTGAACCACTAATGTCTTTTTGGATTCAGTAGAATAATTGTCTTTTTAATCTGCCTGACAGTACTGGTATAAGATACAGCTTGGGCCTTGCTTTCTTACCCTAACTCACCTGGGCATGAAGAGATACACCCAGGAGCCCTGACCAGTTACCTTCTATGTAGTACTATGTTGATGGCCTCTAAATTTTCATAAAACCCTATTCAAAGTGACCACATGGCCTTATATCTAGTGGGAAGGGGGATGGTCCCTAAGTGTCGCTGGTCAGAGGATCACACCTGTCTGCATTTATGACACCTACATGGCCAGCCACCCTCTTAAAGGCACACTTCTACTTCTGCATATGCCTGCAGGGGACTGGGGCCACCCAGAAGTGAAGATATAAAGGAAGATGTCAAGGGAAGCCCCAGCTCTGAGGAATGATTGGTCAAGAACAGCCCTCCTCAGCAAATATAACACCTATCTGCTAAATGTTACTTTAAGGTTTTTCTCTAGTAAAGAGCTTTGTGTTTGGTTAGTTTTGTGTGTTTGTTTTCACCCTTTTGTGTGAAACAGAAATTGAACTAAATCTGAAGATACTTCAAAAAATCTGGGTAGGGGGCTGGAGAGAGGAGGGGGTTTCCTCAGAGAATGGAATGTCCCAAGAGAAATTTCACTTATCGTGAGAGGGGAAGTCCATTTCATATGACATAATGGTGTCATTATTTAACACTCTGTTGGATTTTACATCTACTAATGTTTATCATTATTTTGATTAGTCATTCATCATTAAAACCCTGTGAATTATGAGAAAACCATCATACATAAAGAGCTGTTTGGAGTAAACTACAGACCAGCATCATCTTCTTTCTTATCCACACCAAGGTGCTTGTATTTTCTCAATCAAAACTTGTTCTGCAGGAGACTACCTTCTCCTTTGCCCCCTAAACTCTACCCACTACCCCCAGCCAAGATCTCAGCTACAGCCACATAGTGTTATTCAAAGACCAGCACCCTTCAAGCACTGGTTGACTTGTACTTTTTACCATCTCTTTCACACCTGTGTGCCTCATCAATGCAGGACTTCAACTTCAGGTCTGTGTAAATGACTAATGCAAGAACAACAGCTGCAGAGAAATTCAAGCTGTTCCAGTATGGGGGATATTCAGTTAAAAAGAAGTTAATGTATATTTCTCTTTGACCTCTCATACATCCAGTAACCCCTAAGAAAGTCCAAGGCAAAGCTTCCCCTGCTTCACTGATACACAACTTGCATACCGAACAGACTAGAACAGTGTCTCAATCTAAAAACATTTAATATTTACCTTTATAATGACATCAGTTTCTCCTCTATTCTGCTCCAGAATACAAGGGAGTGCTGTTTTTACCTCTTTTGTGAATCAAAGGGTCCATGAAGGTGCTTTTTCCCTATCAATGGCATAGTTTGTCTTGAAAGTGATATGAAATCTTATCTCTACAGATCGAAAACCTTGTGATTTTTAAATGGCAGTTCCTCCTCCTGCTTGTCAAGGTTTTTGTGGGCAGCAATAGGTGGCAAGCACAGTAGATGGGTAGAAAGATAGTTAGATAAGTGATACATAAGACAGTGTGATATGTGGGTATTTTCAGTGCATCCTCACTGCAATGCTTTTTAAGATATGCACAATTTAAAATGAACCTTTGCTTTTAAAATCTCACTATTCTTGTTGCAGTCACAACAACCAAGCAAGTGGAGCAGGAAGCTCTCTGCATTGTGATTATTTTATTCAAACCATGGTATGAAGCTTCTTTTTGGTATAAAAGTATGTTTGTGGGTTTTTCTTTTCTCGAGTAATAGCACATCTAGAACTTTAGAATCAGTGTAAGTGTTGATTCTGATTGTCAGAATTACATAGCTGTCTGTTTTAGGACTGCAGAGGTGAAATGTCTAGTCAAGTGGTTGCAGAACTACTTTGAAACAGACCATGCTCACTTCCAGTTATTAAGTGTAATAGTTTCACAGAGTTAAGATAATAATCCCTTAGCCCTCTTTACCTATTTCCTAAAGAGATATATGGTTTTTGCATCAGTCACTTTCTGTTCTTAACTTTGTAGAATTTCTTTTTTTTTTTTAAGATTTTATTTATTTGACAGAGAGAGAGACAGCGAGAGAGGGAACACAAGCAGAGGGAGTGGGAGAGGGAGAAGCAGGCTTCCCGCTGAGCAGAAAGCCCAATGCGGGGCTCGATCCCAGGACCCTGGGATCATGACCCCAGCCGAAGGCAGACGCTTAACAACTGAGCCACCCAGGTGCCCCGACTTTGTAGAATTTCTTATTTCTAAGATATTTAGTTATCACATAAAAGAGGGAACAGTTTGGTTCTCTAAGGAGGTATAAAGCGTCTATCACGTGGGGTGACCAACTTGTCCCAGTTTTCCCAGGATTTTCCTGGTTTTACAACTGAAAGTCTTGTGTCCCAGGAAGCCCTTTAGTCCTGGGCAACCCAGGACAGTTACCCTACAGCTATGTTGTATTTTGGGGAAATATGAATTCATTTTAAATGAAAACAAATACTTAATTATCATTTAAGCATCTTCTTCATTTAAAAATAGATCTATGTGTTTAATGTTGAAAAGGAGCAGCTCCCTTCCATTACTAGGCAGGGCCGGGCAGTTTTCAGCTCTGAAAGCTTCACATTAAGCAAGAACTGGGTTCTCCTAAAGGGTTGTAATGGGCAGCTGATACTTTCTAGACGGAAATATTGGCTGAAGAAAAGTCAATGTCAGTATTTCTCCCTGGAGAAAAATACATTTTGATCTTTCCCAAAACAAGTCAAAAGTTGTGTTAGGTTCCATTTGAATATTTTCCTAGAAACTATCTCAGCAATGAATCATCTTCTTCCACTTCTTAAATCCCTCACTGCCTACTCTCCCTCAGTCCAGTTACTGCTCTCCAGGTGACATGGTCTTGGATATCCTTGTACACATTCTCCATCTCCAAGCATCCAGGCAGCTTATTTATTTATTCAACCAACATTTATTGAAAACCTATATTCTAGGCATTGTGCCAGAAGCTGAGGATACAGAGATATAAACAAAGCTGCCCCATACTTAACTCACATTTATTTATTAAGTCTTTGGGAAAGGTCTCATACATAATTTCCATGTAATGTTATATACTTTGAATTTGTAAAATTTGCTTTGAGAACTTAGAGAAAGGCACTCATGGAACTGCCTTAATTGGCTCTTATTTCCTTATTTCTGGCATGCAAGTTCTTTATAAACATATACACTCATGTGTGTTTCAAGCACAGGGATTTTGGTTATTTAGATCCAGGAATATAAGATTGGCCTGTCTTAATGCCACATTCTGAAACTCTTGGTTCATAAAGTATCATTTCCAAAACTGTGGTAATAGAGGGAGTGATGCATGTGACTTATGTCTAGATATAATAAGGACAGTACCAGATTGTGCTCTTGCTTAGAAGTCAAAACTGATTTTAGTGGCAGAAATTATTTGCTGTTCCAGGTTCCCCCTCTCATTACCCAGACCCATCCTCTGGGATTCCCCCACCTTCCCACCACGTAGAAACTAGGTTAACCCATCGCACAACTTCAAGCCTTCAGGACTTTAAACCCTGCTCCTACTCCAAGCTGCCTTTATAATTTTTACAATACCCATGATTTAGTGATATTGTGAACATCCATACCTCAAAGGCTTGATAAGATTCCAGCTGAAAACAAGGAGGGTAACAGCTGCTTCATGTGGAGGGAAGCATGTGAGCAGTAGCATAAAAGCTGGCAGCTGGAAAGTGAGTGGTGGTTATGGGCATAGTAGGAGAATGAGAAATTGAAGGTAGGTTAAGGTTGAGTGTGGATATCTTGAATGTTACATCTCTCTGAGAATCATTTATTAGGAAGATTAACCTGTCATTAATACTGAAGGTGGAACAGTAAGATCCACTAGAAAACTGTTTCCATAGCCTAGAGATGATATATTTGGGTTCTATAAATGTAATACTGGAAAGAGAGTGATGGCGGGGTTGGGGGGAAGTGAGTCATTAGTCAATGACTAATTGTACAACAAATTTTTAGCACGTACTATACATCAGATACCAGGTTAGGCCCTAAATATACAAAAATGAAAAGGCCTGGATTTTACCCCCAAGGAATTTGCAGTTCCATAGGGCACAAGGACAAGGAGTCAGACAGTTGCCATACAATGTGCAGGTACATTGGAAGCAGGAGAGGGAAGTTGATAAGGGGATCCACAGAGAAGGTGCTAGAACACTATCTCAGCAGGAAATAGAATCCAATCAGATTGAACAATCAGATTGTTCAAGTAACTGCAATGAAGAATTTCTTAGTGAAAGGTGTGTCAAGGTAAACAGAACCCAAGATAACTGCTGAGGCAGCAGGAGACTAGTACAGTGGAAAGCTGTTGTCATCCCTAGGCCTGAATCGGGGAGGGGAAGACTATACTGATTGGAGCCTACTAGAAGTTGGAACCAGGGCAGTGGGCCACCTGACTGGAGCTGTAGTTGAGCATTATGAGCTGAATTGTGCTCTCCGAAATTCATATGTCAATGCCCTAACCCTCAGTACCTCAGAATGTGACTATATTTAGAAATCGGGTCTTTAATAGTAGGAAGGGAAAAATGAAGGGGGGGAAATCGGAAGGGGAGATGAACCATGAGAGACTATGGACTCTGAGAGACAAACTGAGGGTTTTAGAGGGGAGGGCGGTGAGGGAATGGGTTAGCCCAGTGATGGGTATTAAGGAGGGCACGTATTGCATGGAGCACTGGGTGTTATACGCAAACAACGAATCATGGAACACTACATCAAAAACTAATGATGTAATGTATGGTGATTAACATAACAATAAAAACTAATGATGTAATATATGGTGACTAACATAACATAATGAAATAAAATTAATAAAAAAAATAAAAAATAAAATGCCTTTTGCAATTAAAAAAAAAAGAAATCCGGTCATTTACAAAGCTAATTAAGGTAAAATAAGGTCACGGTCACAGGAGACCGTGGCCATCTACAAGCCAAGTAGAGAGACCTCACAAAGGACCAACCCTGCTGACACTGTGGTCTTGGACATTTAGCCTCCAGTAGTATAAAAGAGAGACAACCTCATTGAAAGATGACTCTTAATCCTCCTAAAAGTCCCTTCTGAAAACTGTGTGGTTACACTGTTCGTCAAATAATGTCCCTAATATATATTACAATAATAAAGATAAGGTAGTATGCATTTCCTTTATTACAATAGAAAAACCTATGTACTTGTAAGGCCAATTAGAAAAGATTTCAATGCACACATTTAAAATTCTATTTCATTATATATTAATTGAGACTTCAATTACGATATAAGAAAGTATAAAGGTGAAGAGTTCTAAGTATATAGAAAATAAGGAGTATTGTTCCCACTCAAATAGGCAAAAGCTAGATAAACTATATATTTATAATTTTCTTGAACCCATTAGAGACCTGAGGTCTTAGGTTAACTAAATAGCCCCAAATTCAAAGAAAGGCAGGCCGTCTCAAGGATAAACAGGATACAAGCACTTGCCCAACCAATGGTAGAACATAGCAGGAAAAGATGTCAGATACCATAGAAGTAAGAGGTAAATATTTTTTGACAGATGCTAGAAACCAGGTATAAGCTAGTGTGAGAGGCACCTAAATCATATGAGAATTTGTACCCACCCACAGGCTCTTTCCCACAGACTTTCACCAGATTCTCACTGGTGAGATTAGAAGCTAGGACGGACAGGAGATTGGAGAGAGCCTCCAAGGGTGGTGCAGACAGAGAGGAGGGGAGTGATGCCACTTGGAAAAAATCATGAGTCCCACCCAAACCCTTCTCCCCTATAGAACTAAAGCTTTGACTTGAAAACCCAGAAAATAAAACTGTTATCCTTGAAGAATTTAAATTCTAGTCAAGGGAGTAACACATAGCAACCTAAAATAGTTTTAAAATATTTATATTATTTTTATCCACATTCGCATTCTGTGAAGCCAGTACTGCCTTGGCATCACAATCAAAAGACAATACAAGAAAAGAAAACCACAGGCCAATTTTATCAGAAATATAGTTGTGAAAATCCTGAAGAAAATGTTAGCAAATAAAATCTACTGATATATAAAAATATAATAGATTATGACCAAGTGAGATTTATTCCATGAATGCAATGTTGGTTCAATATTGGAAAATCAAATTCACCATATCAATATACTAAAGAAAAAAATGACCATTTGGATAGATCCAGGAAAAAAAAAAAAAACATTTGACACAACCCAACATCCATTCCTGATAAAATGCTCAGCAAACTAGGAATACAAGGGAATATATATATATATGTGTATATATATATATACACACATATATATGTATATATATAATAATCCTGTATATAATATATATAATAATATCTATATAGATATTATTTATATATCTATATATTATATAGATATTATATAGATATATACTATATTATATATAGATAATATATCTATATATTATCTATATATATCTATACTATCTATATATTATATATAGATAATATATATACTATATAATATATACATTATATCTCTATTATATATCTTTAATAATAATAATCCTATATATATATAATAATCCTGCTGCTAACATCATACTTAATGGTGAAAAACTAAATGCTATGCCTCTAAGATCAGGAACAAGGCCCATATGTACACTCTCACCACTCCTATTCAGCATGATACTAGAGATCTTAGTCAATGCACCAAGGAAGGGCAGGAGGAGAAAGAATAGACAGTGAAAAAGAAGAAATACAACTGTCTCTGTTTGTAGATGACATGATTACCTACATAGAGAATCTTAATATACAAAAAAATCGCTAGAACTAATAAGTGAATTTAACAAATCCACAGTTTACAAGATCAATATGAAAATATCCTTTTTTATAAAATAGCAATGAAATAATGGATATTTAAATTTTTTTTTTACAGTTCATAAAATACTTTAATGTAAGGCACTGTTGTCCAAAGTTAAGTGAGGGTTAACAGCCCACACGATGCCACCTTGTTCTCCTATGTCACAAACAGGCCATCTGCCCCACCACAGGCAGAAGGTATAGTTCCCACTCAGGAAGAGGTTTTACATGACAGTTCCTCAGTGGTGATATTATCTCCCAAAGCATGGACTAATACTTTTCCTTAAAAAAATAACTATCTTAGACTAATAACTGAAGAACTAACAAACATCTCAAGAGGAAAAAAAACAAAACTATACCAGCTATTGTCTCAAAAAAAGGTTTCTAAGAGTTCCCATGTTTATAAGAGGTCCAAGAAATGCATGTGTTTTGTTGTCTATTCCCCATGACAAGAAAGGATCAAGGTAGAAGCATGTCCTTGGTTCAGACTGTGCTTAATGAGAAATTTGGGGCTAAACGCACAAATGGGTTCAAGGACCAAACTTCTATTTGCCACTTGATTCAAAAACATGATATTTAAATTTTAAAGGATATTGCCATTTTTTCCTGTTTCTTAACATATTTTATTTTTATATTTTAAGTTTAAATTACAGTTAGTTAACATACAGTGTAATATTAGCCTCAAGGGTACAATTTAGTGATTCAACACTTAAATATAACAGCCAATACTCATCACACTAAGTGCACTCCTTAATCCCCATCACCTTATTTAATCCATCCCCACCCACCTGCCATTTATAAAAGCACCAATAAACATGAAATATTTAGATGTAAATCTAGTATGTATAAGGTTTATGTGTTTAAAATTAATAAAACACTGGTGAGAGAAATTAAAGACTAACTGGGAAGGTATCTCATGTTCATGAATTTAAAAACTCAATATTGTTGAAATGTAAAATTTCCCCCAAGTTGTTCTATAGATTCAATATAAATCCCATTTATATTCCCTGAAAGATTTTTCATAGAAATCAATAACTGGTTCTAAAATTTATATGAAAAGTCAAAGGAACTAGAATTGTTGAATAAACAATAAATTTCCTTATGGTTAAAGCACATGTAATTGAGTTTTATGTTGTTGCAGCTAAAAGCATCATAGCCAATTAAAAAGCAACTGTTTTGGCAACAATATTTCTTAATGATGTCCAGATGTAAAATGAAATAGTCTTGCCAGTTCAGGATGATAAACTCATTAAAGATATTTGAAATATTCATTTAAAATATATTCTTTATAAGGTGTTCAATGAATAGTAATAAATAATAATGTTTGTTAAGTATTTGCTGTAGGCCAGAACTCTTCTAAGTGCCTTAAATATATTAACTTGTTTAATACTTACGGTTCTATGATTCAGGTACTATGATTCATTTTAAACGGGAATTAAGAGTTAAGAGAAGTTAAGAGAAGGTATGTTCTCATCATCATGTGCTAAGTGGAAGGAGTGTTATTTGTACCTAGGCAGTGTGGCTTCACAGCAACAGCATTTAACCATTACTCTAATGTGAATTCTTTCTGTATTATGCATATTTACTTGCTATTTTGTATTTCATTGTAGATAATCATACAATCCCACATGGAATACTAACAACTATTTTTAATAATAAAATTATTTAAAATTTTAATAACATTAACAAAGTTCCTATATGTTGAACTGATTAACAGAATCAGATTTAGAACTTTTTTTTTAATTTCATGTACTTACATTTCTAGACATCTACTGTGATTTTAATTCTGCTAAAAGGACAACATCTGCTAAATATTCGCCTTTGCTTGGCTGAGTTCAAGTTGGTGGAGGAAGCAACAAAGAGGAAACATAACTCCAGATCTAATTCTGAAGAACAACACATAGCAATGTAGAAGTATCCCTGTCTCTTTAGAGTAGGAACTAACAAAGGAAAGATAATACTGGGCACATCCAGGCACATATCTGAGAATTGGGGAAAAATATATTTTATTTTTAATTCAGAGAATATATGGGTTTAATTTTACAAGGCTATATTATTGAATTACCAAAGATTCTTTTAGTTCTAGAGGAGATGAACTGAATTTACTAAGATGTTACTATATATGTATCAGTTTTCTATTCATGCTTTAACAAATTACCACAAACTTGGTGGCTTAAAGCAACACACATTTATTAGCTTACAATTCTGTAAGTTAGACGTCTGACACAGGTTTCACTGGGCTAAAATCAAGGTGTTGGCAGGCTGAATTCCTTTCTGGAGATTGTAAGGGAAAATCTGTTAACCTCTCATTGGTTTGCTGGCAAAATTCAATTTCTGCAGGTGGAGGACCTATCCATGTTTTCTTGCTGGCCATAGGCTGAGGGCCATTTATAGCTTCTAGAAGTCACTGAATTCTTCCCTCCATCTTCAAAGCATTGGCGGCTTGAATCCTTTTCACATTTCATCTTTTCTGACTCACTCTTCTTTAATTGTCTTCCACTTTCAAGGACTCACATTTTAGATTGGGCAAGGGTAATTTTTTTTCCCCAAGGTCCTTAACTTTAATTACATTTGCAAAGTCATTTTTTTTTTTTTTTTTTGCCATGTAAAGCAGCATGTTTACAAGTACCTGGGATTAGAATGTGGGCATCTTTGAGGGACTACTATTCTGGCTATCATAAAGCATTAGTGAAGAATGTTTGCAGAAGCAAATTAAATATCTGACTATAAGTGACTTATAAAGAAATGGGGATTTATCTTTTTCTGTGATAAGATGAGGTCTGGAGGCAGTGAGATCAGACCTGGGTGGTCCATCACGATCTTGTCTCTTTCATCTTTCTACTCTGCCATCTTTAATGTGTTGGCTTGCTGCTACTGCAGTTCCAGGCACTATGTCTGTATTGAAGGCCAGAAGGAAGAGGGAGACCTATTCCAGAATCCCTCCTCCAAACTTCTCTTACATATCCATGGTTATAACTGGGTTGTATGGCCACTTTTTTTTTCTTTTGCAAGAAAGGGTGAAAAATAGAGTATCTGACACAGATAAGTCTGGAAAGTCATCTCAGGAAATCATCATGGGAAATATCTGGGGTTTTTAAGCAAAGAATAACAAGGGAGGTTTTTGGGTAGGCAGTGAACAATGGGCTATCTACAGAATCAAAAGAAAAATAAAGCAACTAAGAATCAGAAGAGAAATACCCAGTATGTCTCCAAGTATTTGATCATCAGGAACTTGTCAAGCTTCTCCCCCTGGATACTATAGTAATGAGATTCTCCTCTAAAATTCCTCATCTCTGGATTCTTACTTCCAGATTATAAATCCCCGGAAGAAACAGTTTGGCTCAGGTTAGGTCAGATGCCTGCCCCTCGGTTGATTAACTATGGCTCTGAGGTCAGGGACATTTATGCAGAAAAGTCCTAACCCTGGAGGCCTATCTGTGTTTGGGGACTATTCTTCGAGAAATGGTAATTATGAGATGGACCTTTAACCAAGAGATACCTGTTACATTTACAAAGTAAATATGGATGAAGAACATGTAAAAACTAAAATTCTGACTAGATGGCTGTGTAATGATTTTATTATGTGATAATAATGGCCAACACAATGTAGTAGCATAAGTTTTTCAAAACGACATTGGAATATAGTCACTAAATTAAATTGATATTACCATCTTATATAACTCATTATAGAGGACTAAAGTTAATGTGCTAATTCAAAGAACACTCTTGATGATGAGTTCTTCTAAAATTCAGTATAGGGAGACATCAGGAAAGATGATGGAGTAGGAAGCTCCAGGAATTCACCTCTCCACCTAGACAGCAATTTTGTTGGCAGATTCTGTCTGATGAAAATATTTTGGAACTCTGGAGTCTATTTGAAGGTTTGCAGCTTTCAGAGAAAGGCTTGTCTGACATTTAAGGATTAGGACATTCAAAAGCAACTGCTTATATGGGAGAATTTAGAAAGTTACCCCATATGCCCAGAGAAAGATGCAGATTCATGCCCTGAGAAGACCTTAAGTTTACACTATAAGCTGATCCCCAGCACAAGGCACCCTTCAACAATTACAAAGCATAGCACCTCAACATAATAAAGGCTGTAAACAAGGCCACGGCTAACATCATACTCAATGGAGAAAAGCTAAAAGCTTTTCCTCTAAGAGCAGGAACAAGACAAGGATGCCTGTTTCTGTACTTTTATTCAACATAGTACTAGATGTTCTAGCCAGAGCAATTAGGGAAGGAAAGAAAGGAAGAAGGAAGGAAAGAAACAAAGAAAGGAAGGAAGAAAGAAAAAGAAAAAGAAAGAAAGAAAGAAAATACATCCAAATTAGAAAGGAAGGAGTAAAACGATATCTATTTGCAGATGACATGATAGTATATATAGAAAATCCTAAAGATTTCACCAAAAACCTGTTAGAATAAATTAAGTAAAGTTGCAGGATACAAAATCAATATACAAAAATCAGCTGCATTTCTATATACTAACAGTGAGCTATCAGAAATAGAAATTAACAAAACAGTCCCATTTATAGTTGCATCAAAAAGAATAAAACACCCATGAATAAATTTCACTAAGGATGTGAAAGTCCTGTATACTGAAAACTATAAGACATTAGTAAAAGAAATTGAAGAAGACACAAATAAATGGAAAGATTTTCTGTGCTCTTGAACTGGAAGAATTAATATTGTTAAAATGTCTGTATTACCCAAATCAATCTATAGATATAATGTAATTTCTATCAAAATTTCAATGGCATTTTTCACAGAAATAGAACAGACAATCTTAAATTTATATGGAACCATAAAAGATCTTGAATAGCTAAGGGAATCTTGAAAAAGAACAAAGCTGGAGGCATCACCCTTCCCAATTTCAAACTATAATTCAAAGCTATAGTAATCAATACAATATGGCATTGACATAAAAACAGGCATATAAATCAAAGGAACAGAATAGAAACCACGGAAATAAACCCATGCAGGTGTGGTCAGTTAATTTATGACAAAGGAGCCAAGAATATATTGTGGAAAAAGACAGTGTATTCGATAAGTTGTGTTGGGAAAACTGGACAGCTGTATGCAAAAAATGAAACCGGATTCCTATTTTACTCCATCCACAAAAATAAACTCAAAATGTATTAAAGAATGAACATAAGACCTAAAATCATAAAATTTCTAGAAGAAAACATTGGGGATAAGATCCTTAACATCAGTTTTGACAATAATTTTTAAATTTGACACAAAAAACAAAGGCAACAGAAGCAAAAATAAACAAGTAAGAGTACATCAAACTAAAAAAGCATCTGCACAGCAAAGGAAACCATCAACAAAATGAAAAGGCAACTACAGAATGGGAGAAAACATTTGTAAATCATTTTTCTGAGAAGTTAATATCTAAAATATATATAATGAACTCATATAACTAAATAGCATAAAAATCTGAATAAAAGATGGGAATGGGAGCTAGACATTTTTCCAAAGAAGACATACATATGGCCAACAGCTACATGAGAAGATGCTCAATATCATTAGTCATCGGGGAAATGCAAATCAAAATCACAATGAGATATCATCTCACACATGATAGCATGGGTTTGTCAAAAAGACAAGACATAACAAATGCTGGCGAGAGTGTGAAGAAAAGGAACCCTTGTTCACTATTGGTGGGAATATAAATTGCTACAGACATAGTGGAAAACAGTATGGAGGTTCATCAAAAAATTAAAAAAAGAACTATATGATTCAGCAATTCCATTTCTGGGTATATATCTGAAGGAAATGAAATCACTTTCTCAAAAAGATAGTTCCGCCCCATGTTCATTGTAGTATTAAAATAGCGAAGACATAGAAACAACCTAAGTGTTCATTGGTGCATGAATGATAAGGAAATATTATATGTATACACAGATACATGATGAAATATTATTTAGCCATAAAAAATTCCTGCCACTTGTGATTACATGGATAGACCTTGAGGGCAGAGTGCTAAGTGAAATAAGTTAGACAGAAAAATATATACTGTATGATTTCATTTATATGTGGAATCTAAAAAAAAAAAAAAACCCATAAAATAGAACTTATAGAATCAGAAAACAAATTGATGGATACCAGAGGCAGTTGGAGTGGGTGGTGGAAATGAATAAGGTTGGTCAAATGTACAAACTTCCAGTTATGAGATAAATAAGTTCTAAGATATAATATACAGCATGTTGACTATATTTAACAATGCTGTATTGTATGTTTGAAAGTTGCTCAGAGAGTAAATCTTAAAAATTCTCATCACAAAAAAAGTATTTGTAACTATGTGAGGTGATAGATGTTAACTAAACTTTTTATGGTGATCATTTTGCAACATATGCATATATCAGATAATTATCTGGTACACCTAAAATTAATACAATCTTATATGTTAATTATATCTCAATAAAACAAAAAAATGTATTAGAGAAATGGAAGTGAAGCTGGTAAATATAGGAAACAAAAAATAAGGGTTTACAAAGTGAAATTTTTTTCTAAAAATTTAACTTAATTTTAATTCCAGTATAGTTAGCATACAGTGTTATATTAGTTTCAGGTGTACAATATAGTGATTCAACAATTCCAAACATCACCCAGTGCTCATCACAACAAGTACACTCCTTAATCCCCATCACCTATTTCACCAATCCCCCCGCCCACCTCCCCTCTGGTAACCATCAGTGTGTTCTCTATAATTAAGAGTCTACTTCATGGTTTGCTGTCCCTTTCTTTTTTTTTCTTTGCTCATTTGTTTTGTTTCTAAAATTCCACACATGAGTGAAATCATATGGTATTTGTCTTTTTCTGACTGACTTATTTCACTTAGCATTATACTCTCTAGTTCCACCCATGTCATTGCAAATGGCAAGATTTCATTCTATTTATGGCTGAATAAAACTACAATAAGACATCACCTCACACCTGTCAGAATGGCTAAAATCAAAACCACAAGAAACAACAAGTGTTGGCGAGGATGTGGAGGAAAAGGAATCCTCTTGCACTGTTGGTGGGAATGCAAACTGGTGCAGCCATTCTGGAGAACAGTGTAGAGTTTCCTCAAAAAGTTAAAAATAGAACTACCCTATGATCCACTAATCACACTACTGGGTATTTACCTAAAAAAAAGATTAAAAAAAAAACTAATCAAAAAAATATAAAAACAGCATTATTTACAATAGCCAAATGATGGAAGCAGCCCAAGTGTCCATCAATAGATGAATGGATAAAGAAGAGGTCACACACACACACACACCAGAATATTATCCAGCCGCAAAAATGAATTTCTTGATATATTTTTCCATTTAAACAAAACACCACAGTGCAGCCAAAGATACCAGGAAGAAATCTTGGGAAAGAGAAAAAAAAAACCTACAAGAATTAAATTTCTGTGGCATTTGGAATAGAAAAACTGCTAATTTATTGCATAGTGGAAATGAAATAGGCTATGGCATCAAATTGATTTGAGTTTAAATAATGGTAACTCCACTCAGCAGTCACATATCCCTTGGAAAGTTACTAAGGTAAGTCAGTCTCCTCAAGTATAGCACAGAGCAAGCTATGGCTTAGTGTTCTGAGAATAAGGTGATAGTATAAAAGTGGCTTTTGAGGTAGCAATGAGCACAGGACCCCACTGGTGACCAGCCCTTGATTCAGCAGGTCTGAGCCTGGACCTGGGTATCTGTGTTTTGAAAAGCACCCTGGATGATTATACTGCATGGGCAGGATAGGCATGTAAATATCTCAGTGTCTAGGATATGGTAGGTACTTGATGGTTTTTATGTACAGCATATAGGACTTCTATCATTTTTCCATTAAGGCTGTCATGTCTTTTTTTCATTAAACACAATGACAAAATCTGTCCTAAGTGAGAGAAGTTTAGATATTTTGCTATGGGGGGGAGGTGGGAAGGGAAGAAGGGAGAGATGAAGGGAAGGAGAGAGAAGTAGAAAGAACTAAAATAAACAATACAAATGCCATTTATGGTCTAAAGCAGTACCATGACATTTAAAGATTCAACATGAGAGACACTAAAGGTCTTTGACAAATGGTCATGTGTAATTTTGCTAAGACAAATTTGAATCATTTCTATCTCATAATGTATAGAATGAACTCACTTAGTTGATCTGTGTATTTACCCAATGATCAGTATCCAAATTTCATTTGGATTTGGTTGTATTCTATTCATCACCATATATAGTTAGAAGTTTTGTTCTTTGAGAAATTGCCTCAAAAGAAATTCAACTGCTATGATACAAATATATTTGCAAAGTTGGAGAAATGAAAAAGGTTAGAAAATATTCTCACAAACTTCAAAAATCTATTATACAACTACATATTTTAAAAATAAGTTGTCTTATCCCATTTCATAAATAATTTCCAGCAATAAAAAGTCACATGAAAATGTCAGAGTGTGTGGCATGTGCCCCAATGCACTCAATATTTCAAAAGTTAGTCTGCCTTTCTTTCTTCTGCTTCTGATTTCGAGTTACCAAATTATAAGATTCAAATGTCCAGTTTTCAACAAACGAAAAGTTGTAAGGCATACACACACACAAAAAAAGAAAAAAACAAGAAAGTCTGACTCATTCAGAGGTACAAATGAATTGACAAAAATGATTATTGAGAAAGACCAAATGAGAGACTTACTTAAGTTTTGGTTTAAATTCTCCATTAATTAACATACAGTGTAATACTAGTTTCAGGTGTAGAATTTAGTGATTCACCACTTACATACAACACCCAGTGCTCATCACAAGTGCCCTCCCTAATAACCATCACCCATTTAACCCATCTCCCCACCCACCTCCCCTTCAGCAACCTCCAGTTTGTTCTCTATAATTAAGAGTCTTTATTATGATTTGCCTCTCTCTCTTTTTTTTCTATTTTATGTTCATCTGTTTGTTTCTTAAATCCCACATATGAGTGAAATCATATGGTATTTATCTTTCTCTGACTTATTTCACTTAGGATAATACTCTCTAGCTCCATCCACTTGGTTGCAAATCTGAAGATTTAATTCTGTTTCATGGCACACTGTATATATATACACACACACACTATATATGTATATACACCACATATATATATTATCTACATACATATACATATATGCATATATATGTGAGTGGTAACTAAGTGGAGTTACCATTATTTAGTTACCATTATTTAATATATATGTATATATATATAATAAATGGTACATAGATATGTATATGTGTATAACATATACAAAGATGTATATGTGTATAACATATTTCTATACATATATGAATATAACTCCACTGTTACCATTCATATATATATGCATACAGTATACATATAATATATATATATATATACACACACTATATATACCACATCTTCTTTATCCATTCATCACTTGAAGGGCATCTGGGCTCTTTCCATAATTTAGCTATTATTGATAATTCTGTGAACATCAGGCTACATGTATCACTTCAAATCAATATTTTTGTATCCTTTGGTAAATGCTTAGTAATGCAATTGCTGGATCATAGGGTAGTTATACTTTTCACTTTTTGAGGATCCTCCATACTGTTTTCCAGAGTAGCTGTACCAGGTTGCATTAGCACCAACAGTGTAAGAAGGCTCCCCTTTCTCCACATCCTTACCAAAGTTGTTTCCTGTGTTAATTTTAGCCATTTTGACAGGTGTGAGGTAATAGTTCATTTTAGTTTTGATTTGTATTTCCCTGATGATGAGTGATGTTGGGCATCTTTTCATGTGTTTGTTAGCCATCTGTATATCTTCTTTGGAAGAATGTCTGTTCATGTCTTCTGCCCATTTTAAATTGGATTTTTGTTTTTTGGGTATTGAGTTTGTTAAGTTCTTTATATATTTTGGATACTAACCCTTTACCAGACATGCTACTTGCAAATATCTTCTCCCATTCAGTTGGTTGCCTTTTTGTTTTGTTGATTGCTTCCTTCACTGTGTAGAAGCTTTCGTCTTTATGATAGTTCATTTTTTATTTTGTTTCCCTTGCTTCAGGAGACTTATCTAGGAAGAAGTTGCTATAATCAATGTCAAAGAGATTACTATCCGTGTTCTCCTCTAGGATTTTAATGGTTTCCTGTCTCACATGAATTTATTTGAATTTATTTCCTGTCTCACATGTAGGTCTTTCATCCATTTTGAATTTATTTTTATGGTGTAAGAAAGTGGTCCAGTTTCATTCTTCTGCATGTTGTTGTCCAGTTTTCCCAACACCATTTATTGAACAGACTGTATTTTTTCCTGCTTTTCCAAAGATTAATTGACCATATAAATGTGGGTTGATTTCTGGGTTTTTTCTTCTGTTCCATCGATCTATGTGTCTGTTTTTATGCCAGTACCATACTGTCTTGATCACTACAACTTTTTAATATAACTTGGAAACTGGAATTGTGATGGCTCCAACTTTTCTTTTCTTTTCCAAGATTGCTTGGCTATTCATGGTCTTTTGTGGTTCCATAACAAATTTTAGGATGTTTGTTCTAGCTCTGTGAAAAATGCTGGTGGTATTTTGATAGGGATTGCATTAAATGTGTAGATTGCCTTGGATAATAT
This sequence comes from Eumetopias jubatus, assembly GCF_037043125.1. NCBI lineage: Eukaryota > Metazoa > Chordata > Mammalia > Carnivora > Otariidae > Eumetopias > Eumetopias jubatus. The sequence goes on along the minus strand of NW_028274812.1, from coordinate 121,468,618 downwards.
AAACATTTTAACAATATTTGTTCTTCCACTCCATGAGCATGGAATCTTTTTCCATTTCTTTGTGTCATGTTCAATTTCTTTCATCAGTGTCTTAGTTTCCAGAGTATAGATCTTTTACCTCTTTGGTTAAGTTTATTCCTAGGTCTCTTATGGTTTTTGGTGTAATTGTAAATGGGATCTATTCCTGATTTCTCTTTCTGCTGCTTCATTATTGGTTGCTGTATAGTAATGCAACATATTTCTGTATGTCGATTTTGTATCCTGTGACTTTACTGAATTCCTGTATAAGTTCCAGCAATTTCTTGGTGGAGTGTTTTGGGTTTTCTCTAGAGTATCATGTCATCTGTACATAGCAGAAGTTTGACTTCTTCCTTGCAGATTTGGATGCCTTTTATTTCTTTGTGTTGTTTGATTGCTGTGGCTAGGACTTCCAGAACTGTGTTAAATAAGAGTGGTGAGAGTGGACATCTCTGTCTGTTCCTGACCATATAGGAAACTCTTAGTTTTCCCCCACTGAGGATTATATTAGCTGTGGGTTTTTCAAATACGGGCTTTCTTATGTTGAGGTGTGTTCCCTCTATCCCTACTTTGTTGAGGGCTTTTATTATGAATGGAAGCTATACTTTGTCAAATGCTTTTTCTGCATCTATTGAAATGATCATATGGTTACTACCCTTTTTTTATTAATGTAATGTATCACATCAATTGATTTGTGAATTTTGAACCACCTTGCAGCCCATGAATAAATCCCACTTGATCTTGGTGAATGATTCTTTTAATACACTGTTAGTATTTTGTCGAGAATCTTTGCATCCATATTTATCAAGGATATTGGCCTGTAGTTCTTTTTAGTTGAGTCTTTGTCTGGTTTTGGTATCAGAGTAACATTGGCCCCATAAAATGATTTTGGAAGTTTTACTTCCATTTCTAATTTTTGGGGATAGTTTGAGAAAAACAGGTATTAACTCTTCTTAAATGTTTGGTAGAATTTCCCTGTGAAGCCATCTGGCCATGGGCTTTTGTTTCTTGGGAGATTTTTGATTACTGATTCAATTTCTTTGCTGGTTGTTGGTCTATCCAAGTTTTCTGTTTCTTCCTATTTCAATTTTGGTAGTTTATATGTTTCTGGGGATTTATCCATTTCTTACAGGTTTTCCAATTTGTTGGCATATACTTTTTCATAATATTCTCTTATAATTGTTTTTATTTCTGAAGTGTTGGTTGTTATTTCCCCTCTCTTGTTTGTCATTTTATTTATTTGAGTCCTTTCTCTTCTCTTTTTGATCAGTCTGGCTAGAAGCTTATTGATTCTATTCATCTCTTTCAAAGAACCAGCTCCTGGTTTGACTGATCTCTTTTACTGTTTGTTTGTAGCTCATTTATTTCTTCTCTAATCTTTATTAATTCCCATCTTCTGCTGGCTTTAGGCTTTATTTGTTGTTCTTTTTCTAGTTCCTTTAGGTGTAAGGTTAGGTTGTTTATTTGAGATTTTTCTTGCTTCTTGAGGTAGGTCTGTATTGCTATATACTTCCATCTTAGGACCACTTTTGCTGCATCCCAAAGGTTTTGGGCTGTCATATTTTTATTTTCATTTGTTTCCATGTATTTTTTAAATTTCTTCTTTAATTTCCTTGCTGACCCATTTATTCTTTAGTAGGATGTTGTTTAACCTCCCTGTATTTGTGGTTTTTCCAACTTTTTTCTTATGGTTGACTTCAAGTTTCATAGCATTGTGGTCTGAAAAATATGCATGGTATTATTTCAAACTTTTTCTACTTGTCGGGGCCTGATTTGTGAGCTAGTATGTGATCTATTCTGGAGAAAGTCCCATGTGCACTTGAAAAGAGCGTGTATTCTGCTGCTTTAGGATGAAATGTTGTGAACATATCTGTTAAGACCATCTGGTCCAGTGTGTAGTTCAAAGCCATTGTTTCCTTGTTGATTTTCTGCTTAGATGATCTGTCCATTGATGGAAGTGGGGTGCTAAAGTCCCCTACTATTATTGTGTTATTTTCAATGAGTTCTTTAATATTTGTTATTAGTTGTTTTATATATTTGGGTGCTCCCATGGTGGGGCATAAATATTTACAATTCTTAGATCTTCTTGTTGGATTGCCCCCTTTATTATGATATAGTGCCTGTGTTCGTCTCTTGTTACAGTCTTTGTCTTAAAAGTCTAGTTTGTCTGATATAAGTATTGCTACTCTGGCTTTCTTTTGATGTCCATTTCTATGAAAAATCTTTCTTGATCCCCTCACTTTCAATCTGCAGATGTCTTTAGGTCTAAAATGAGTCTCTTCTAGGCAGCATATATATGGGTCTTGGGTTTTTTTTGGGTTTTTTTGTTGTTGTTTTTTTTAATCCATCCTGGCATCCTGTATCTTTTGGTTGGGGCATTTAGTCCATTTACATTCAGAGTAGTTATTGATAGATATTTGGTTATTTCCATTTTATTACTTGTTTTGTCATTGTTTCTGGAGATTTTTTCTGTTCTTTTCTACTCTTTGTCACTTTTGGTCTTTCCTTTCCCCTCAAGGTGTCCCCTTTAATATTTCTTGCGGGGCTGGTTTAGTGGTCACAAACTCCTTTATTTTTTGTTTGTCTGGGAAATTCTTTATCTCTCCTTCAATTCTGAATGATAGCCTTGCTGGAGAAAGTATTCTTAGCTGCAGATTTTTTCCATTCAGCATATTGGATATATCATGTGCATATCTGGCTTGCCAAGTTTCTGTGGAGAGATCTGCAGCTAGCTTTATGGGTCTTCCCTCATGATTTCGGGACCTTTTTCCTTGCTGGTTTTGCTTTTTTTTTTCTTTATCAGTAGATTTTTACAATTTAAACACAATATGTTTTGCTGTTGGCCTGCTTTTCTTGATTTTTATGGATGTTCTCCATGTCTCAAGACTTGGATGTCTGTTTCCTTCTGCAGATTAGGGAAGTTTTCAACTATCATTTGCTGAAATAAACCTTTTGCTCCTCTTCTCTCTCTTTTTCCTGGACTCCTATGATCTGAATGTTATTACATTTGATGGAGTTACTGAGTTCCATAAGTCTATTCTCATGATCCATAGTTTTTTCTCTCTTTTGTTCGGTTTCATTATTTTCCATAATTCTATCCTCTATATCACTTGTTTGTTCCTCTTATTCTTCCATACTTGTGGTCATTACACCCAGTCAGTTTTCAATCTTAGTTATTTCATTTTTCTCTTCTGATGATTGTTTTTTAACTATTTTATCTCTGCAGAAAGGGTCTCCCTGAAGTCTTCCATGCATTTCTCAAGCCCAGTCAGTGTCCTTATGGTTGTTGTTTTAATTCTCTATCATGCATATTACTTATATCTATTTCAATTAAATCTCTAGCCATGACTTTGTCTTGTTCTTTCTTTTGGAATGAATTCCCTGTCTTGGCATTTTGTCTAGGTCTCTCTTCCTTTGTGTGTTAGGAAAGCCTGTTATGTTTCCTGCTCCTGAGAGTAATGGCTTTATGAAGAAGAGGTCATTTAATATCCAGGGCCTGGTGCTTTAGGGAGTGTCACTGGTGTGTGCTGCATTCACTCTGCTGCTATGTTTTGACTGCTCTATCCCTTAGGTCAGTCATCTGCAGAAGCTTTCCTTGCCTGCAGTGGGCAGTTTGGATGTTGACCGAAATGTGGCGAGTTTTAACTAGGTGTGCTCTCGTCTGCTTGTTAAATGAGACCTGATGCTACTTCCACTATAAATGAAGCCTTACAGACCTATATGGTCAGTAGATGTGGTGCATGTGGGGATTTGTGGTGGTTTTCTTGGGAAGGGGCCCATTGTACTGGTCCTTAGGCATACTTGCCCAAGAAAATCAGTACCAACAGAATGCAGGGGGGTGGGACTTAGTGTAAGTGACAGCCAGTGTTGGCACCATGCTGTTACTGATGTTAGTTTCTGCTGAGGGCAGGGGGAGGGAAATGGCACCAGCCATGTCCTTTGTCCATGGAGAGGGATCTCTGTGCTTGCTGCTCTCAGGGAAGCACTCCCAGAAGAGGGAATAATTTCCCCTCATGTGTCTCAGGCATTTTTCAGATAACTGTTTCACACTATCTCCAGGTTGCTTCCCTGCCTGGAGCAGCACAGTGCACTTTGGCCTTTATACCAGCCATGCCTACTGGCTTTTAAAACTCCAAACTTTAAGAATTTGCTGTGGCAGGAGCCTGTGGTGGTCTTCTGTAGGAGGGTCTCACCACACTGGTATGGATGCAAGTTCAACTCAGAAGGGTAATCATGCTAGAGTACAAGGGCATGGGATTTGGAGCAAAGCTGGTTAAACAGCCAGTGTCTTGGTTAGCTGCCCACGGCACATGTCTCTGTACCTATGCTGAAGTGCGGGGGAGAGATGGTGCCCTCCAGCTCTTTTGTCTGGGAGAGGTGTCTCGTGAACACCACCTTTCACAGATGTGCTCCAAGAAGAGTGAACAGTTTTTCCCCTTGCTACTTAGGTGATCCTAATATTGCGCTGTCTGCCTGAGGTTGCTTGCTTCCTTCTCTCCAGGAGTAGGGCAGTGCCTTCAGGTCTCTATTCCAGCCAAGCCTGCTGACCTCTAAATCTCCAGTCTTTGAGCCCCAGTGATTGCAAAAACTCACCAAAATAAGCCCCTTTTGTTTTCCCAGCCAATGACTTTGGGGAAATGTCCTTTTTGTGTGTATCCTTGTATTCTTCACTCTCTCTTGTGTTGCTCCAAGATCAGGGCTCCCTCCCTTCTCCTGCACCCATGATCTATTTCTCCCCTAAACCATGTCTCTTCACTTCCTGCTTTCCTTGATGTGGCCACTTCTCTCCCTCTAGTTGTGCAGTTAGTTATGTCAATCTTCAGGTCAATTTCTTGGGTATTCAGAATGATTTGATGTCTAGCTGTGTTCGAAGGACAAGGCAAGCCTAGGGTCCCCTTACTATGCCTCCATCTTAGCTCTAGACAAAGACTTTACTACAGTCTCCTTAAAGGTACTGAAAGAGGTAAAAGAAGACATGGACAAAGGCAGGAAAATGATGTATGAGCAAAATAGAAATATCAATAAAGATATGGAAACATAAAAGGAACAAAATTTAATTCTGGAGTTGAAAAGTACAACTGAAATAAAGAAAATACAATAAAGCAATTTAAAAACAGATTTGAGCAGGGAGATGAAATAATTGGTGGACTTGAAGAAAGAACAATTGAAATTATCAAGTCTGAGGAACAGAAATTTAAAAAAAGATTGAAGAAAAAATAAATGCAGCTTTGAGGACTACAGGACATCATCAAGAAGATCCACATAAGCATTGTGGAGTCCCAAAAGGAGAAGAGAGAGATAAATAGAGATTTGAAAAAATAATGGCTACAAACTCTGAAATTTGAAGCATGATATAGATCTATAAATCCAAGAAGCTCAATGAACCCCAAGCAGGGTAAGTCAAAAAGACCCTCTCCGGGGAGGGGGGTGGGGGGATGGGTTAGCCTGGTGTTGGGTATTAAAGAGGGCACGTTCTGCGTGGAGCACTGGGGATTATGCACAAACAATGAATCCTGGAACACTATATTAAAAACTAATGATGTAATGTATGGTGATTAACATAAAAATAAAAATTTAAAAAAAAAAGACCCTCTCTTAAACATGTTACAATCAAACTGTTGAAAGACAAAGATAAAAAGAGAATCTTCAAAGCAGTAAAAGAGGATTTATTCATAACATACATGAGACCCACAACAAAATTTCAACGTGTTTCTCACCATAAACCTGGAGGCCAGAAGGCCTGAGTTGAGATTTTCAAAGTGCTGAAAGAAGAAAACTGTCAACTGAGAATTCTATATAGCAAAACTCTTCATCAAAAAAAGAGGGAGAAATTAAGACATTCCCAGATAAACGAAAGTTGAGGGAGTTTCTTAGCACTAGGTCTCTCTGCAAGAAATACTAAAGGAAATCTTTCAGGTTGGAATGAAAGGGTGCTAGACAGGAAATCAAAGCCTTATGAATAAGTTGAAATCTTCAGTAAAAGTAAATACATGGGTAATTATAAAAACTAGTATTATTGTAATTTTGGTTTGTAACTCCACTTTTTATTTTCCATGAGTTTTGAAAGACATACATAGAAAAATAATTGCTAGTCATGTTTTTGGGCACACACTATATAAATACATAATTTTTGACATCAATAACTAAAGAGGGTGAGGATGGAGCTGTATACAAGCAGAGTTTGTATGCTATTGAACTCAAACTAATATAATCAAATTAGAGTGTTATAGCTTTAGGATATTAAATGTAACGCCCATGATAACCACAAAGAAAATAGTTATGGAGCATCTACCTGGCTCAGTTGGAAGAGCAAGTGACTCTTGATCTCTGAGTCAGAAGTTTGAGCACCATGTTGGGTGTAGAGATTACTTAAACAAATAAATAGATAAATTTTATAAAAAAGAAAATAGGAAATTAGCTTGAATCACAGGATTTCAGAGTTGGAAGGGACGATGTGGCTTCCTCATCTCAGCGAATAATTAGCTTTGATGTTATTATAATTTTGGTGCTTCCAGTGAAAAGCTAGCTTAAGGAATCAATCTGCTGATACAGACTATGTTCTAATGTGTTAACAGACACTATCATGTAAATATGATCAGTAAAAGTTTTTATTAGTACAAAATAACTTTGAATTTTATCCTTTTTAAACCTCGGTGAAGAACATTTTCTCCAGGAAGGGGCGGAGCAAGATGGCGGAGGAGTAGGAGACCTGGATTTCGTCTGGTCTCAGGAATTCAGCTGAATGGGGATCAAACCATTCTGAACACCTACAAACTCAACAGGAGACCGAAGAAGAGAGTAGCAACAACTCTCTGAACAGAGAAGCGACCACTTACTGGAAGGAAGGACGTGCGGAGAAGTGAATCCGAGGCGATATTCGGGAGGATAGACGGCAGGGGAGGGGGCCTCCGTCGGCCACTTCTGGCAAGTGATAGAGCCACAGAGCACAAAATCGGAACTTTTAGAAGTCGGCTCCGCGGAGGGACGTCGCTCCAGTGGCTAAGCGGGAGGTGGAACCCTCGCGGGACAGTGTGGTCTCAGGACCCTTGGGGTCACAGAAAGACCGGGGGTGCCTGAGTGCGGCAGAGCTCCCATGTATCAGAGCAGGGAAGCCGGCTACAGAGACAGAGCCGAGGCATGGGCTCTCAGCTCGGGGTTGCTATACACTGTGATCTGCGGCCCAGTGGGGCCACTGCCCCTCCAGCAGGGACCCAACAACTGGCAGATCCGGGGAGACTCCCCTTCCTCCCCCGGGAGGAGCGGCGCGGGAGCGCACCGCAGGGATCTGCTGGGTTTGGAGACTCCACATGGGGTCAGGTGCCAGAGATAGAAACGCTCGGTCACAGGCCGGGTGAGCACGGAGTGCGGCCGGAGACCGGGGACACGGGAGTGACTGGCTGCTTTTCTCTGGGGGCGCACTGAGGAGCAGAGCCCCGAGTTCTTGCCTCCTCTGGGGAGGAGATTGGGAGGCCGCCATTTTCACTGTCGTCCTCCAAAGCCCTACGGAAAGCTTGCAGGGAACAAAAGCTCCTGAGAGCAAACCCACGCAGCTTGCTTAGCTGGGACCGACAAGGGTGGGGCAATTCCGCCTCCGGCAAAGACATTTGGGAACCACAGCAACAGGCCCCTCCCCCAGAAGATCAGCACGAACAGCCAACAAGCCAAGACCAAGTTTACCGATCAAGGAGAACGGGAGAACTCCAGCGTTAGGGGAATACTGCACATAGAACTCATGGCTTTTTTTTACCATGATTCATTAGTTTTTCAAAGTTAATTTTTTTAAGTGTTTTTTTAATTTCTCTTTTTCCCTTTTTCAACCAACATCTTATCAATCCCTTTTTTTAAAAAAACATTTTTTATTTTTCATTTTTAGAGTCATATTTTGTCCCTTCATAGTAGTTACCCTTACTTTTGGCATATATATATAAGTTGTTCTCTCTTTAAAATTTTGAGATACAGTTTCTTCTAACAGATCAAAATATACCCTAAATCACTAGTGTATGGCATTGTTCTAGTCTCCTGCCTGATCACATTCTCTCCCTTCTTTTTGTTAATCTTCTTTCTTTTTTCAAACAACTTCTTATCGTATCAATTCCTTTTATAAAATCTTTTATAATTTTCATCTTTACATTCATCTTCCATCCCTTCATTGTATCAACCCTTATTTTGTACATATATAAGTCTTTCTTCCTTTAAAATTTTAGGAGGCACTTTTTTCTAAAAGACCAAAATACACCCAAAATCTAGTGTGTGGCACTGATCTATGCACTAGCCTGATCATATTTGATCATATTCGGGGTTTTTTTTGTATTGTTCTGTTTTTCTTTTTAATCTTTTTCTTTTTTTTTCTTTCTTTCTTTTCTCTTTCTTTTTTCTTTCTTTCCCTTTCTTTTCCCCTGGTTTCAGGTCTTTTCTGATTTGTATAGAATATATTTGCTGGCGACGTTGTTAACCTGTTAGCATTTTGTTCTCTCATTCATCTATTCTCCTCTGGACAAAATGACAAGACGAAAAAAATCACCTCAGCAAAAAGAACAAGAGGTAGTACCGTCACCAGGGACCTACTCAATACGGACATTAGTACGATGTCGGACCTAGAGTTCAGAATCATGACTTTAAAGATACTAGCTGGGCTTGAAAAAAGCGTGGAAGTTATTAGAGAGACCCTTTCTGGAGAAATAAAAGAACTAAAATCTAACCAAGTCGAAATCAAAAAGGCTATTAATGAGGTGCAATCAAAAATGGGGGCACTAAATGCTAGGATAAATGAGGCAGAAGAGAGAATCAGCGATATAGAAGACCAAATGATGGAAGATAAAGAGGCTGAGAAAAAGAGAGAGAAACAACTACAGAATCACGAGGGCAGAATTGGAGAGATAAGCGACACGGTAAGATGAAACAACATTAGAATAATTGGGATCCCAGAAGAAGAAGAAAGAGAGAGAGGGGCAGAAGGTATATTGGAGCAAATAATAGCAGAGAACTTCCCTAATGTGGGGAAGGAAACAGGCATCAAAATCCAGGAGGCACACAGAACCCCTCTCAAAATCAATAAAAATAGGTCAACACCCCGACATCTAATAGTAAAACTTACGAGTCTCAGAGACAAAGAGAAAATCCTGAAAGCAGCTCGGGAGAAGAGATCTGTAACCTACAATGGTAGAAACATTAGATTGACAACAGACCTATCCACAGAGACCTGGCAGGCCAGAAAGGACTGGCATGATATCTTCAGAGCACTAAACGAGAAAAATATGCAGCCAAGAATACTATGTCCAGCTAGGGTCTCATTGAAAATTGAAGGAGAGATAAAAAGCTTCCAGGACAAACAAAAACTAAAGGAATTTGAAAACACGAAACCAGCCCTCCAAGAAATATTGAAAGGGGTCCTCTAAGCAAAGGGAGAGCCTAAAAGCAGCATAGATCAGAAAGGAACACAGAAAATATACAGTAACAGTCACCTTACAGGCAATACAATGGCACTAAATTCATACCTTTCAATAGTTACCCTGAATGTAAATGGGCTAAATGCCCCAATCAAAAGACACAGACTATCAGATTGGATTAAAAAACAAGACCCATCAATATGCTGTCTGAAAGAGACTCATTTTAGACCCAAAGACACCCCCAGATTGAAAGTGAGGGGGTGGAAAACCATTTACCATGCTAATGGACACCAAAAGAAAGCTGGGGTGGCAATCCTTATATCAGACAAACTAGATTTTAAAACAAAGACTGTAATAAGAGATGAGGAAGGACACTGTATCCTACTTAAAGGGTCTATCCAACAGGAAGATCTAACAATTGTAAATATCTAAGGCCCGAACATGGGAGCAGCCAATTATATAAGGCAATTAATAACAAAAGTGAAGAAACACATTGACAGCAATACAATAATACTGTGGGACTTTAACACCCCCCTGACTGAAATGGACAGATCCTCTAAGCAAAAGATCAACAAGGAACCAAATGGACTTCACAGACATATTCAGAACATTCCATCCCAAAGCAACAGAATACACATTCATCTTTAGTGCCCATGGAACATTCTCCAGAATTGATCACATCCTCGGTCACAAATCAGGTCTTAACCAGTACCAAAAGATTGGGATTATTCCCTGCATATTTTCAGACCACAATGCTTTGAAACTAGAACTCAATCACAAGAGGAAAGTCGGAAAGAACTCAAATAGAAGGAGACTAAAGAGCATCCTACTAAGGAATGAATGGGTCAACCAGGAAATTAAAGAAGAATTAAAAAAATTCATGGAAACCAGTGAAAATGAAAACACAACTGTTCAAAATCTTTGGGATACAGCAAAGGCAGTCCGGAGAAGAAGGTATATAACAATACAAGCCTTTCTCAAGAAACAAGAAAGGTCTCAAATATACAACAACCCTACACCTAAAGGAGCTAGAGAAAAAACAGCAAATAAAGCCTAAACCCAGCAGGAGAAGAGAAATAATAAAGATCAGAGCAGAAATCAATGAACTAGAAACCAAAAGAACAGTAGAACAGATCAACGAAACTAGGAGCTGGTTCTTTGAAAGAATGAACAAGATTGATAAATCCCTGGCCAGACTGATCAAAAAGAAAAGAGAAATGACCCAAATCAACAAAATCATGAATGAAAGAGGAGAGATCACAACCAACACCAAAGAAATACAAACACTTATAAGAACATATTATGAGCAACTCTATGCCAGCAAATTAGATAACCTGGAAAAATGGGTGCATTCCTAGAGATGTATCAACTACCAAAATGGAACCAGGAAGAAATAGAATACCTGAACACACCTATAACAACTAAAGAAATTGAAGCAGTCATCAAAAATCTCCCAAGAAACAAAAGCCCGGGGCCAGATGGCTTCCCAGGGGAATTCTATCACACTTTTAAAGAAGAATTAATACCTATTCTCCTGAACCTGTTCCAAAAAATAGAAATGGAAGGAAAACTTCCAAACTCGTTTTATGAGGCCACCATTATCTTGACCCCAAAACCAGACAAAGACCCCATCAAAAAGGAGAACTACAGACCAATATCCTTGATGAACATGGATGCAAAAATTCTCACCAAAATACTAGCCAATAGGGTCCAACAGTACATTAAAAGGATTATTCACCATGACCAAGTGGGATTTATCCCTGGGCTGCAAGGTTGGTTCAGCATCCGCAAATCAATCAACGTGATACAATACATTAACAAAAGAAAGAACAAGAATCATATAATCCTCTCAATAGATGCAGAAAAAGCATTTGACAAAGTACAACATCCTTTCTTGATCAAAACTCTTCAGAGTATAGGGATAGAGGGCACATACCTCAATATCATAAAAGCCATCTATGAAAAACCTACAGCCAATATCATTCTCAATGGGGAAAAGCTGAGAGCTTTTCCCCTAAGGTCAGGAACACGGCAGGAATGTCCACTATCACCACTGCTATTCAACATAGTACTAGAAGTCCTAGCCACAGCAATCAGACAACAAAAAGAAATCAAAGGCATCCAAATCGGCAAAGAGGAAGTCAAACTTTCACTCTTCGCAGATGATATGATACTGTATGTGGAAAACCCAAAAGACTCCACCCCAAAACTGCTAGAACTCATACAGGAATTCAGTAAAGTGGCAGGATATAAAATCAATGCACAGAAATCAGTGGCATTCCTATACACCAACAACAAGACAGAAGAGAGAGAAATTAAGGAGTCGATCCCATTTACAATTGCACCCAAAACCATTAGATACCTAGGAATAAATTTAACCAAAGAGGCAAAGGATCTGTACTCAGAAAACTATAAAATACTCATGAAAGAAATTGAAGAAGACACAAAGAAATGGAAAAACAGTCCATGCTCATGGATTGGAAGAAAAAACATTGTGAAGATGTCAATGCTACCTAGAGCAATCTACACATTCCATGCAATCCCCATCAAAATACCATCCACTTTTTTCAAAGAAATGGAACAAATCATCCTAAAATTTGTACGGAACCAGAAGAGACCCCAAATAGCCAGAGGAATATTGAAAAAGAAAAGCAAAGCTGGCAGCATCACAATTCCAGACTTCCAGCTCTATTACAAAGCTGTCATCATCAAGACAGTATGGTACTGGCACAAAAACAGACACATCAATCAATGGAACAGAATCGAGAGCCCAGAAATGGACCCTCAACTCTATGGTCAACTCATCTTTGACAAAGTAGGAAAGAATGTCCAATGGAAAAAAGACAGTCTCTTCAACAAATGGTGTTGCGAAAATTGGACAGCCACATGCAGAAGAATGAAACTGGACCATTTCCTTACACCACACACAAAAATAGACTCCAAATGGTTGAAAGACCTAAACGTGAGACAGGAGTCCATCAAAATCCTAAAGGAGAACGCAGGCAGCAACCTCTTCGACCTCAGCCCCAGCAACTTCTTCCTAGAAGCATCGCCAAAGGCAAGGGAAGCAAGGGCAAAAATGAACTATTGGGACTTCATCAAGATAAAAGCTTTTGCACAGCAAAAGAAACAGTCCACAAAACCAAAAGACAACAGACAGAATGGGAGAAAATATTTGCAAATGACATATCAGATAAAGGGCTAGTATCCAAAATCTATAAAGAACTTATCAAACTCAACACCCAAAGAACAAATAATCCAATCAAGAAATGGGGAGAAGACATGAACAGACATTTTTCCAAAGAAGACATTCAAATGGCCAACAGGCGCATGAAAAAGTGCTCAACATCGCTTGGCATCAGAGAAATCCAAATCAAAACCTCAATGAGATACCACCTCACACCCATCAGAATGGCTAAAATTAACAAGTCAGGAAATGACAGATGTTGGCAGGGATGCGGAGAAAGGGGAACCCTCCTACACTGTTGGTGGGAATGCAAGCTGGTGCAGCCACTCTGGAACACAGTATGGAGGTTCCTCAAAAAGTTGAAAATAGAGCTACCATACGATCCAGCAATTGCACTACTGGGTATTTACCCCAAAGATACAAATGTAGGGATCCGAAGGGGTACGTGCACCCCAATGTTTATAGCAGCATTGTCCACAATAGCCAAACTGTGGAAAGAGCCAAGATGTCCATCGACAGATGAATGGATAAAGAAGATGTGGTATATATACAGAATGGAATATTATGCAGCCATCAAAAGGAATGAGATCTTGCCATTTGCAGGGACGTGGATGGAACTGGAGGGTGTTATGCTGAGTGAAATAAGTCAATCAGAGAAAGACATGTATCATATGACCTCACTGATATGAGGAATGCTTAATCTCAGGAAACAAACTGAGTGTTGCTGGGGTGGTGGGGGGTGGGAGGGATGGGGTGGCTGGGTGATAGGCATTGGGGAGAGTATGTGCTATGGTGAGCGCTGTGAATTGTACAAGACTGTTGAATCACAGATCTGTACTTCTGAAACAAATAATGCAACATATGTTAAGAAAAAAGAAAAAGAAGAAGATAACAGGAGGGGAAGAATGAAGGGGAGTAAGTCAGAGGGGGAGACGAACCATGAGAGACGATGGACTCCGAAAAACAAACTGAGGGTTCTAGAGGGGAGTGGGTTGGGGGTATTAAAGAGGGCATATTCTGCGTGGAGCACTGGGTGTTATGCACAAACAATGAATCATGGAACACTACATCAAAAACTAATGATGTAATGTATGGTGATTAACATAACAATAAAAAAATTTAAAAAAACTAATGATGTATTGTATGGTGACTAACATAACATAGTAAGATTAAATTAATTTAAAAAAAAGAAATAGAGTATTTGAACAATACAATAAACCAACTAGATCTGACAGACATAGACAGAACACTTAACAAAAACAAGATAAACATTCTTCTCAAGTACATTAAGGATATTCTCCAGGATAAGCCATATATATGTTAGGCACAAAACTAGTCTAAACAGGTTTTAAAAGACTGATATACAAAGTATTATTTCTGAACGCAATAAGTTGAAGTTAGAAGTTAATAACCAGAGGAAACAGAAAACTAATCACAAATATGTGGAAGTTAAATAGTACACTTAACAAATGGATCAAGGAAGAAATCACAAAGGAAATTAGAAAATATTTGTAGATAAATGAAAATGAAAATACAGCATGCCAAAATGTATAGAATGTAATAAAACGCTGCAAAGAGGGAAATTTATAACTGCAAATTCTTCCTTTAAAAAAGAAGAAAGATCTCAAATCAACAATCTAAATTTACACTTTAAGGAACTAGGAAAGAAGAACAAACTAACCCCAGAGCTAGCAGAAGGAAGGAAATAATTAATAAATAATTAAGATTAGAACAGAGGTAAATAAAATAGAGAATAGAAAAACAATAGAGAAAAATCAATGAAGCCAGAAGTTGGTGCTTCAAAGAGATCAAATTTGAAAAACCTTTAGTTGGATGGACTAAAATAGAAGACTCAATTTATCAAAATCAGAAATGAAATTGGAGACATTACTAACAATTCTACAGACATATAAAAGAGTGTAAGAGGGCACTGTTAACAACTGTATGACAACAAATTGAACAACCTAGATAAAATGGACAAAATCCTACCAAGATTTATGAAGAAATAGAAAATCTGGGCATGTCTATAACTAGTGAGGAGATTGAATCGGTAATTGAAAAAAAAACCTCCCAACAAAGAAAAACCCAGACAAGTTGGCTTCATTGGTGTATCCTACCAAATATTAAAACAAAACAAAACAAACAAAAACACCGATCCTTCTCAAGCTCAAAAAATTGAAGAGGAGGGAATAATTCTTCCCTTTCTAAGAGGCCAGGATTGCCCTGATACCAAGGCCAGACAAGAACCACAAGAAAATAAAACTACAGATGAATATCCCTTCATGAATATTGATAGAGAAATCTTCAAGAAAATAATACCAAACCAAATTCAGCAGCATATTGGAAGGATTATACATCACAACCAAGTAGGATTTATTCCTGCAATGCAAAGATGCCTCAACATATGAAAATTAATCATGTAATACACACCAAATTAACAGTATGAAGGAGGAAAATTCACACAATCATTTCAACTGATGCAGAAAAAGAATTTGACAAAATTCAACCCTCTTTCATGGATGAAAACACTGAAAAAAAAACAAATTAGGAATGAAAGGAAACTACTCAACACAATAAAGGTCATATATGGGGAAAAAAAAGCTAACATAATACTCAAAGAGAAAGACTGAAAGCTTTTCCTCTAAAATCAGGAACAAGATCAGAATGTTCACTTTTACCATTTCTAGTCAACAGAATTTTGGAAGTTATAGATTGTCTTGGTTAGTTAGGCTGCTAAAACAGAATACCATAAACTGAGTGGCTTAAATAACAGATGTCTATTTCTCACATTGCCCCACAAATTCAACGTATGAATTTGTGGGGCAATCAGTACACAGCATGGCCATAGCAATTAGGCAATAAAAAACCATAAAAAGTATTCAAATTGGAAAGAACTAAAATTATCACTATTCACAGATGACAGGATTTTATATGTAGAAAGATAGAGCACACACACACACAAAGCTGTTGAAACTAATATATAATTTCAGCAAAGTTGTAGAATACAAAATTAACAAATAAATCATTTGTTTTTCTATACACTTAGAGTAAACAAACTGAAAAGGGAAATAAGAAAGTGATTCCATTTACAATAACATTGAAAGGAATAAAACCTTTATGAATTAGCCAAGGAGATAAAATACTTGCACTGAAAACTATAAAACATTGTTGAAAGAAATTAAAAAGATAAATAAATAAAAATATATTCCATTTTCATCAATTGTGATATTTTTAAGATGTAAATGCTGCGCAAAGGGATCTATAGAGTCAATGCAATTCTTATCAGAATTTCAACGTTTTTTTGAAGAAATGGAAAAACCTATCTTAGGAGAAGCTGAATAGCCAAAGAAATCCTGAAAAAGAAAAAAAATTATTTGGAGCACTCACACTTCCTGATTTAAAATCTTACCACAAAGCTACAGAAATCAAAACAGTGTGGTACTGGGCGCCTGGGTGGCTCAGTTGGTTAAGCGACTGCCTTCGGCTCAGGTCATGATCCTGGAGTCCCGGGATCGGGTCCCGCATCGGGCTCTCTGCTTGGCTGGGAGCCTGCTTCTCCCTCTGACCCTCTCCCCTCTCATGTACTCTCTCTCTCATTCTCACCCTCTCAAATAAATAAATCTTTAAAAAAAAACAGTATGGTACTGTCATAAAGACAGACATATAGACCAATAGATAGAACAGAGACCCCCAAAATAAGCCCAGGAATCAGATATATGGTAAAATGATTTTTGGTGGAAATACCCAAACCATTCAAGGGGAAAGAAAGGTCTTTTTAACAAATGATGCTGGGAAAACTAGATACTCACATGCAGAACCATGGATTTAGACCCTTACCTAATACCATATACAATATTAACTAAAAATGTATTGAAGACATAAAATCTAAAGCTATAAAACAACTTAGAAGAAACATTAGGGGGAAATTTCATGAAATTGAATTTGGCAAAGTTTTCTTGACTATGACACCAAAATTATAGGCAACACAGGAAAAAAATAGACAAATCAGATTCTATCAAAATTAAAAACTATTTGCATCAAAACACTATCAACACAATTAAAAGCAGTTTACAGAATGGGAGAAAATATTTGCCAATCACACATCTAATAAGGGACTCACAATACAGAATAGATAAAGAACTCCTAAAACTCAACAGCACCAAAAAAGTAACAACTCAAATCAAAAATGGGCAAACGTTTTGCTTAGACATTTCTTCAAAGAAGATATACACGTAGGCAATAAATACATCAAGTTCGATGTCACTAAGCATTAGGGAAATGCACAGAGAAACCACAATGAGGTATGGTGTCACAGCACTAGTATGACTATTATTAAAAAACAGTAACAACTCTTTTTTAATACAACAGTATTACAACAACAACAAAACGGAAAACAAATTTTAATGAGGATGTGGAGAAATTGGAACTCTGCATTGCTGGTGGGAATATAACAATGGTGCAGACACTTTGGAAAACAATGACGTGTTTCCTCAAAATATTAAACACAGAATTACCATATGATCCAGCAATCCACTTCTGAATATGTACCAAAATTGATTGAATCAGGGATCTGAACAGGTATTTGTACACTTCCATTCATAGCAGCATTATTCACAATAGCCAAATGGTGGAAACAATCCAAATGTTCATCAAAGGATGAATGGGTAAACAAACTGTGGTATATCATGCAATGCAATATTATTTAGCCTTAAAATGAAATGAAATTCCGCTACATACTATCACATAATGAACCTTGAAGATCTTATGTTAACTGAAATAAGCCAGATACAGAAGGATAAATATTGTATGATCCAATCATGTGAAATGTCCAGAATAGGCAAATCTATGCAGACCAGAAGTAAATTAGTGTTTGCCTTAGCCTGGGGATCAGAAGATGGGAATGGAGAGTGGCTGTTGATGAGTACTGTTTCTTTTTAGGTAATGAAAATATTCTGCAATTAGATTGTTACTATTGTACAATTCTGCGAATATACTAAAAACCATTGAGTTGTACACTTTAAAAAGGGTCAGCATAGAGTTGAGGGTCCGTATCTGGGCTCTCTGTTCCATTGGTCTGTGTGTCTATTTTTGTGCCAGTACCATGCTGTCTTTGTGATCACAGCTTTGTAATATAGCTTGAAATCAGGCAACATGATGCCCCCAGCTTTGTGGGTTTTTTTTTTTTCCAACATTTCCTTGGCGATTCAGGGTCTTTTCTGATTCCATACAAATTTTAGGATATTTTGTTCCAGCACTTTGAAAAATGCCATTGGTATTTTGATTGGGATGGCGTTGAAGGTATAGATTGCCCTGAGCAGCATAGACATTTTAACAATGTTTATTCTTCTGATCCATGAGCATGGAATGTTTTTCCATCTTTTTGTGTCTTCTTCAATTTCTTTCATGAGTGTTCTGTAGTTCCTAGAGTATAGGAACTTTTACGTCTTTGGTTAGATTTATTCCAAGGTATCTTATGGTTTTGGTGCTATTGTAAATGAAATGATTCTCTATTCTCTTTCTACAGTTACATTTTTAGTGTATAAAAAAGCAGCTGATTTCTGTGCATTGATTTTGTATCCTGCCACATTACTGAATTGCTGTATGAGTTCTAGTAATTTGGGGGTGGAGTCTTTTGGATTTTCCACATAAAGTATCATGTCATCTGTGAAGAGAGAGAGCCAAGATGCCCTTCAACAGATGAATGGATAAAGAAGATGTGGTCCATATATACAATGGAATATTACTCAGCTGTCAGAAATGATGAATACCCAACTTTTACATCAACACAGATGAGACTGGAGGAGATTATGCTAAGTGAAATAAGTCAAGCAGAGAAAGTCAATTATCATATGGTTTCACTTATTTGTGGAACATAAGGAATAGCATGGAGGACATTAGGAGAAGGAAGGGAAAAAGGAAGGGGGGAGAATCGGAGGGAGAGATGAACCATGAGAGACTATGGACTCTGAAAAACAAACTGAGGGTTTCAGAGGGGAGGGGGGGTTGGGGAATGGGTTAGCCCGGTGATGGTGTTAGGGAGGGCACATATTGCATGGAGCACTGTGTGTAATACACAAACAATGAATCATGAAACACTACATCAAAAACTAATGATGTACTGTATGGTGACTAACATAACATAAAAAAAAGAAACAAAAATAAATAAATAAATAAAACTTAAAAATTACATATGGCTGAAGAGGATGTATAAAAAAGCTTATTGCTTAAATGCACAATGTTTTTCAGATCTAAAAATATCAACACAACAAAAGCTTCATTTTGCAGATTCAAAAAATAAATAAAAAGAAAGGGTCAGCATGTTACGTGAATTATAACTCAATAATGGTGTTGGTAAAAATACTGAGAATGTTTAAAGATTATAAAAATAAATTTTATATATCTACATAAAATTTAAATAGAGAGGATGAAGTCCGTTTCTGGATCCCTTCTCAGGCTCAGATCAGCTCTTCTAATCCACCCTCAGTTGTAATCTTGCCCCACTTGTTCTTAATTTTTTTTTAATATTTATTTATTTATTTGGGGGGAAGAAAGAGAGAGCAGGAGGGAGGGGCAGAGGGAGAGGAAGAGAAAGAATCTCAAGCAGACTCCCCACTGAGCATGGAGCCCAATGTGGGATTTGATCCCACAACCCTAAGATCATGTCCTGAGCCAAAATCAAGAGTTGGATGCTTAACCAACTGAGCCACTCAGATTCCCCTCACTTGTTCTTAAGTTTTTCTTTGCTAAAGCCACCAAGGAGTCTTTCTTTTTTTCTCTATAGGTAATTAGACACCACCTATTCCATCTCTTAGGATTATTAGCTCCCAAACTCAGATAATGGCTAATGCCTGGCAGAGTTGCTCTTTGAGTAGATACTTCTGCCATGGACTTTGTCAAAACTAGTTTTGAATACTAGCTCCTCCACTAGTGACTAGCTGTACGAACTTGGGAGATTTAGTAAATCTTTAAAACTTGGCTTAACTACAAAATGAGTTGCTTACTCAACTGCAAAATGAAGACATTATACTTGTATTCATTTTCTATAGTTTGTGAGAATTAAATAAATTGATGTATCTGAAGCACTTAGCCAAGTCTCTGGGTCATCTTAATGCTTAGTAAGTGCTTTTATCATTTGATTTTCTAAAGTGAAACACTTTCTTCTTTTGTTTTTAAGGGTGTCACTGACAATTACAACAAAACTAATCACTACAGGGAAACTGAAATGATGTAACAACAAATTTTTATTTTTGTTTTTTTATTTAAATTTAGTTAGCCAACATATAGTACATCATTAGTTTCAGATGTAGAGTTCCATAATTCATCAGTTGCATATAAAACCCAGTTCTCATCATATCACATGCCCTCCTTAATGCCCTCACCCAATTACCACATCCCTCCACCTACCTCCTCTCCAGCAACCCTCAATTTGTTTCTGTTAGTTAAGAGTCTCTCATGGTTTGTCTCCCTCTCTAATTACTTCCCATTCCATTTTCCCTCCCTTCCCCTAAGATCCTCTGTGCTGTTTCTTATATTGTGCATATGAGTCAAACCATATAATTGTCTTTGTCTGATTGACTTCTTTCAGCATAATACCCTACAGTTCCATCCACATCGATGTAAATGGTAAGTATTCATGCTTTCTGATGGCTGAGTAAATTTCCATTGTTATGTATATACCAGATCTTCTTTATCCATTCATCTGTCGATGGACATCTTGGCTCTTTCCATAATTTAGCTATTGTGGACATTGCTGCTATAAATATTAGGGTGCGTATGCCCCTTTGGATCATTACATTAGTATCTTTGGGATAAATATCTAGTAGAGCAATTGCTAGGTTATAGGGTAGCTCTATTTTTAATTTCTTGAGGAATCTCCATACCAATTACAGAGTGGCTGTACCAGCTTGCATTCCCACTAACAGTGTAAGAGGGTTCCCCTTTCTCTGCATCCTTTCCAACATTTGTTGTTTCCTGACTGTAACAACACATTTTTAGAAAGTAAGGAAGTTACAAAACTTACAAAGTTTCCATAGTGTATAGTGAATTGAAAAAGAATTTCCCACCCTCTAGTTTTGACTCTTTCATCCAACATTTATATAACGAATGTGTAGTAAGCAGAATAATGTCTCCCCCACATCCCTGGTATCTGTGAATATGTTACCTTACATGGCAAAAGGGGGTTTGCAGATGTGATTAAGGTTAAGGACATTAAGATGGGGTGATTATCTTGGCCCAATCCTTAAAAGTGGAGAATGACAAAAGAAGAGTAGACTAGAAAGATACAATGTGAGAAAAGATTCAACCTGTCAGTTCCTTAAAGATGGAGGAATGGGACAATGAGGACATTCCAGAGGCCCCTTGAAGCTGGAGCCAGTAAGCTGACCCTCAGCTTACTGCCAGCAATAAAACACAAGCCTAGGTCCAACAACCACAAAAAAACAAATTCTGTCAACAGACTAAATGAAAAGGAAACAGATTTTCCCCTACAACCTCCAGAAAGGAATGTGGCCTATTGGAATCTTGATTTTAACCCAGTGAAACCCATGTCAGACTTCTGATCTACAGAGTTATAAACTAACAAATTTGTATTATTTTAAGTCACTAAATTTGTGGTAATGTTAGGGAAGAAACTAATACAAAATATTTATTGAGTGTGAGGCACTAGGCCAGAGTTGAGGTGAGTTGGGGAGCATACAGGCAGCAGCCTGGCCTCATGAAGATTATAGTCTGGTTGGGGAGATAAATATTAACTAGATAATCACAACTGCAATAATGGGATATTTAGAGTGCTTGAAAGCAAAGTAAAGGATCTAACCAAGCTGCTCGTGATATATCCAGAATACTTACAAAGTTACACCTGGGAACTTCAAAGACTTTTGCTTTCAGGTTTTATTTCTGATAGTGGGGCTCATTAACTCATCCTCTGTCCCTGAATAAAGCCTTCTTGTACCTTTCTTCTAAAGCTTCTCTCTTCAACTGAAAGAAGCCATCAATATAATTTGTATCTCTGGGGGCCTCCAACAAATTCACTAGACCCTTGCTAGACCCCTAATAGTTCCCTTTATGGAATTTTATCAGGTTTAGAACACTAAGACCTCATATTTAAGCTGTAAAACTTTGAGAATTTAGGCTGGTAACACCAAAAGCCAAGTGTTATATTGGAAGAGGACTTTCTCTTCTTTTCTCATGAGAAATTACTTTGAGGTGAATAAAGGTTGATCTTGGTCATATGGTTGTTAACTTTTTGGGGGGGGGGTCATACTAGTTTGCCTAAAGACCAGAATGAGGTGGATAACACATTTTAAATAAATGTTTTATTTTAGAATAGGTTTAGATTTATACAAATGTTGCAAAGATAGGACAGAGAGTTGCCCTATCTAGTCCCCACTGTTAACATTATACATAACCATAGTACAGTTGTCAAAACTAGGAAACCAACACTGGTACATTACTATAGACTGAACTCCAAACCTCTATCTGGATTTCACTAACTTTTCCAATGTCTTTTTTTCTGTTCCAGAATCCCATCAAGGATATCACCATTACATTTAGTCATCTGACTCTGATCTGTGACAGTTTTTCAGTCTTTCTTTGTGACACTTTTGAGCAGGGTTGGTCAGGTATTTTGTAGAAATGTTCCTCAATGTTTGCTCATGGTTAGACTATGGTTATGGGTTTTTGGGAGGAAGACCACAGAGTTGAAGTGCCATTCTCATTATATCATATGAAGGGTACATGCTATTAACATGACTTATCAATGATAATAGCCTTGATTAACTAACTGAAGTAATGTTTTCCAGGTGTCTCCACCTGTAACGTTACCCCTCTCATGTCTATACTCCTCTTTTGAAGCAAGTCATCAAACAAAATCATCAAGCAAAGCCTTTACAAAGGAGGAGTTTGGGACAAGGAGGAAGGATTAAGCTATATCTCCTAGAGGGCAAAGGTTATACATAAATTATTTGGGATTCTTCTATATGTAAGATTTGTCAATATTTATTCATTCATTCATTAGTTCATTCAATTATTCATTCATTATTTCTATCAGTACGGACTCCTGGATTTTTATTTTATACTTTGGGTTACAGTCCAATACTATGTCTTTATTTTTGTTGCTCATATTCCTCCAGATTTGGCCATTGGAAGTCCTTTCATTTTTGCTCTTTTGTCCCTTCAACATGTTCTAATCATTTTGTCTCTTGTATACTTCCTTTCTTGCTGGCACCACTAGATGCTCCAGATCTACCTTGTATTTTCTGTCACAATCCTAGAATCAGCCCTCCAAGAGCCCTCATTCCTTTTATTGGAGAATGGTATTATTAAAAATCAAGATCTGTGTGCTAGGTATGCTCATTGCTACCAGGGTGGGTCCCGTTGCTTCTAGGCCCTCTTAATAGACAGAGCTAGGATAAACAAACCTGGGGGCATCACGTTGTCCGATTTCAAGCTATATTACAAAGCAGTGATCACCAAGACAGCATGGTACTGGCACAAAAACAAACATATAGACCAAAGGAACAGAATAGAGAGCCCAGATATGGACCCTCAACTCTATAGTCAAATAAACTTCGACAAAGCAGGAAAAAATATGCAATGGAAAAAAGACAGTCTCTTCAATAAATGATTCTGGGAAAATTGGACAGCTAGATACAGAAGAATGAAACTCAACCATTCTCTTACATCATACACAAAGATAAACTCAAAATGGATGAAAGACCTCAATGTGAGACAGGAATCCATCAAAATTCTGGAGGAGAACACAGGCAATAACCTCTTTGACATTGACCACAGCAACTTCTTTCAAGATACAGCTCCAAAGGCTAGTGAAACAAAAGCAAAAATGAACTTTGGGGACTTCATCAAGATAAAAAGCTTCTGCACAGCAAAAGAAACAGTCAACAAAACAAAGAGGCAACCCACAGAATGGGAGAAGATATTTGCAAATGATACTACAGACAAAGCACTGATTTCCAAGATCTATAAAGAACTTCTCAAATTCAACACCCAAAAAACAGATAATCAAGTCAAAAAATGGGCAGAAGACATAAAGGGACACTTCTCCAAAGAAGACATACAAATGGCTAACAGACACATGAAAAAATGTTCATCATCATTAGCCATCAGGGAAATTTCAAATCAAAACTACATTGAGATACCACCTTACACCAGTTAGAATGGCAAAAATTGGGGGCGGAGCAAGATGGCGGAGGAGTAGGAGACCTAGATTTCGTCTGGTCTCAGGAATTCAGCTGAATAGGGATCAAACCATTCTGAACACCTACAAACTCAACAGGAGATCGAACAGGAGAGTAGCAACAACTCTCTGAACAGAGAAGCGACCACTTACTGGAAGGTAGGACGTGCGGAGAAGTGAATCCGAGGCGATATTCGGGAGGATAGATGGTGGGGGAGGGGCCTCCGCTGGCCGCTTCTGGCAAGTGATAGAGCCGCGGAGCACAAAATTGGACCTTTTAGAAGTTGGCTCCGCTGAGGGACGTCGCTGCAGTGGCTAAGCGGGGGGTGGAATCCTCCCGGGACAGTGTGGTCTCAGGACCCTTGGGGTCACAGAGAGACCAGGGGTGCCTGAGTGCGCCAGAGCTCCCAGGTATCAGAGCGGGGAAGCCGGCTGCAGAGACGGAGCAGAGTCGCGGGCTCTCAGCTCGGGGTTGCCATAAACTGATCCGCGGCCCAGTCGGGGCACGGCTCCCCCAGCAGGGACCCAACAAGCAGCAGATCCGGGGAGAATCCCCTTCCTTACTGGGGAGGAGCGGTGCGGGAACGCACCGCAGGGATCTGCTGGGTTTGGAGACTCCGCGCGGGGTCGGGTGCCAGAGATAGCAACGCTCGATCACAGGCCGGGTGAGCACGGAGTGCAGCCGGAGACCGGGGACACGGAAGTGACTGCTTTTCTCTGGGGGCACACTGAGGAGCGGGGCCCCGAGTTCTCAGCTGCTCTGGGTGGAGATTGGGAGGCCACCATTTCTGCCCTGGTCCTCCAAAGCTGTACCGAGAGCTTGCAGGGAACAAAAGCTCCTGAGAGCAAACCGGAGCAGCTTCCTTAGCCTGGACCGACAAGGGCGGGGCAATTCCGCCTCCGGCAAAGACATTTGGAAACCACAGCAACAGGCCCCTCCCCCAGAAGATCAGCACAGCCAGCCAGCCAGCCAAGACCAAGTTGATCGATCAAGGAGCATAGGAGAACTCCAGCGCTAGGGGAATACTGCACATAGATTCATGGCTTTTTTTTTTTTTTTTTACCATGATTCATTGTATCATCAAAGTTAATTTTTGTTGATTTTTCTTTTCTTTTTCCCTTTTTCAACCAACATCTTATAAATCCCTTTTTTTAAAGAAAAAAAAACATTTTTTATTTTTCATTTTTAGAGTCATATTTTATCCCTTCATAGTACTTACCCTTATTTTTGGCATATATATATATAAGTTCTCTCTTTAAAATTTTGAGGTACAGTTTCTTCTAACAGATCAAAATATACCCTAAATCACTAGTGTATGGCTTTGTTCTAGTCTCCTGCCTGATCACATTCTCTCCCTTTTTCCTTTTTTTTTTCCTTAAATCTTCTTTCTTTTTTCAAACAACTTATCTTACCAAGTCCTTTTATAAAATCTTTTATAATTTTCATCTTTACAGTCATCTTCCATCCCTTCATTGTATCAACCCTTATTTTGTACGTATATGTCTTTCTTCCTTTAAAATTTTAGGAGGCACTTTTTTCTAAAAGACCAAAATATGCCCAAAATCTAGTGTGTGGCACTGATCTATGCACTAGCCTGATCATATTTGATCATATTCTGCCTTTTTTGTATTGTTTTGTTTTTGTTTTTATCTTTCTTTTTCTTTTTTTTTTCTTTTTCTCTTTCTTTTTTCTTTCTTTCCCTTTCTTTTCCCCTGGTTTCAGGTCTTTTCTGATTTGTGTACAGTATATTTGCTGGGGACGTTGTAAACCTGTTAGCCTTTTGTTCTCTCATTCATCTATTCTCCTCTGGACAAAATGACAAGACGAAAGAAATCACCTCAGCAAAAAGAACAAGAGGTAGTACCGTCAGCCAGGGACCTACTCAATACGGACATTAGTACGATGTCGGACCTAGAGTTCAGAATCGTGACTTTAAAGATACTAGCTGGGCTTGAAAAAAGCGTGGAAGTTATTAGAGAAACCCTTTCTGGAGAAATAAAAGAACTAAAATCTACCCAAATCGAAATCAAAAAGGCTATTGATGAGGTGCAATCAAAAATGGGGGCACTAAATGCTAGGATAAATGAGGCAGAAGAGAGAATCAGCGATATAGAAGACCAAATGATGGAAAACAAAGAGGCTGAGAAAAAGAGAGAGAAACAACTACAGGATCACGAGGGCAGAATTCGAGAGATAAGTGATACGATAAGACGAAACAACATTAGAATAATTGGGATCCCAGAAGAAGAAGAGAGAGAGAGAGGGGCAGAAGGTATATTGGAGCAAATTATAGCAGAGAACTTCCCTAATGTGAGGAAGGAAACAGGCATTAAAATCCAGGAGGCACAGAGAACCCCTCTCAAAATCAATAATAATAGGTCAACACCCCGACATCTAATAGTAAAACTTACGAGTCTCAGAGACAAAGAGAAAATCCTGAAAGCAGCTCGGGAGAAGAGATCTGTAACCTACAATGGTAGAAACATTAGATTGGCAACAGACCTATCCACAGAGACCTGGCAGGCCAGAAAGGACTGGCAAGATATCTTCAGAGCACTAAACAAGAAAAATATGCAGCCAAGAATACTATATCCAGCTAGGCTATCATTGAAAATAGAAGGAGACATAAAAATCTTCCAGAACAAACAAAAACTAAAGGAATTTGCAAACACGAAACCAGCCCTCCAAGAAATATTGAGAGGGGTCCTCTAAGCAAAGAGAGAAACTAAAAGCAGCAAAGAGCAGAAACGAACACAGACAACAGACAGTTAACAGTCACCTTACAGGTAATACAATGGCACTAAATTCATACCTTTCAATAGTTACCCTGAATGTAAATGGGCTAAATGCCCCAATCAAAAGACACAGGCTATCAGATTGGATTAAAAAACAAGACCCATCAATATGCTGTCTGAAAGAGACTCATTTTAGACCCAAAGACACCCCCAGATTGAAAGTGAGGGGGTGGAAAACCATTTACCATGCTAATGGACACTAAAGAAAGCTGGGGTGGCAATCCTTATATCAGACAAACTAGATTTTAAAACAAAGACTGTAATAAGAGATGAGGAAGGACACTATATCCTACTTAAACGGTCTATCCAACAAGAAGATCTAACAATTGTAAATATCTATGCCCCGAACATGGGAGCAGCCAATTATATAAGGCAATTAATAACAAAAGCAAAGAAACACATTGACAACAATACAATAATAGTGGGGGACTTTAACACCCCCCTGACTGAAATGGACAGATCATCTAAGCAAAAGATCAACAAGGAAATAAAGACTTTAAATGACACACTGGACCAAATGGACTTCACAGACATATTCACAACATTCCATCCCAAAGCAACGGAATACACATTCTTCTCTAGTGCCCATGGAACATTCTCCAGAATTGATCACATCCTAGGTCACAAATCAGGTCTCAATCGGTACCAAAAGATTGGGATTATTCCCTGCATATTTTCAGACCACAATGCTTTGAAACTAGAACTCAACAACAAGAGGAAAGTCAGAAAGAACTCAAATACATGGAGGCTAAAGAGCATCCTACTAAAGAATGAATGGGTCAACCAAGAAATTAAAGAAGAATTAAAAAAATTCATGGAAACCAATGAAAATGAAAACACAACTGTTCAAAATCTTTGGGATACAGCAAAGGCAGTCCTGAGAGGAAAGTATATAGCAATACAAGCCTTTCTCAAGAAACAAGAAAGGTCTCAAATACACAACCTAACCCTACACCTAAAGGAGCTGGAGAAAGAACAGCAAATAAAGCCTAAACCCAGCAGGAGAAGAGAAATCATAAAGATCAGAGCAGAAATCAATGAACTAGAAACCAAAAGAACAGTAGAACAGATCAACGAAACTAGGAGCTGGTCCTTTGAAAGAATTAACAAGATTGATAAACCCCTGGCCAGACTGATCAAAAAGAAAAGAGAAATGACCCAAATCAACAAAATCATGAATGAAAGAGGAGAGATCACAACCAACACCAAAGAAATACAAACAATTATAAGAACATATTATGAGCAACTCTATGCCAGCAAATTAGATAACCTGGAAGAAATGGGTGCATTCCTAGAGATGTATCAACTACCAAAATTGAACCAGGAAGAAATAGAATACCTGAACAGACTTGTCACCACTAAGGAAATTGAAGCAGTCATCAAAAATCTCCCAAGAAACAAAACCCCAGGGCCAGATGGCTTCCCAGGGGAATTCTATCAGACATTTCAAGAAGAATTAATACCTATTCCCCTGAAACTGTTCCAAAAAATAGAAATGGAAGGGAAACTTCCAAACTCATTTTATGAGGCCAGCATTACCTTGATCCCAAAACCAGACAAAGACCCCATCAAAAAAGAGAATTACAGACCAATATCCTTGATGAACATGGATGCGAAAATTCTCACCAAAATACTAGCCAATAGGATCCAACAGGACATTAAAAGGATTATTCACCAGGACCAAGTGGGATTTATTCCTGGGCTGCAAGCCTGGTTCAACATCCGCAAATCAATCAACGTGATACAATACATTAACAAAAGAAAGAACAAGAATCATATGATCCACTCAATAGATGCAGAAAAAGCATTTGACAAAGTACAACATCCTTTCTTGATCAAAACTCTTCAGAGTATAGGGATAGAGGGTACATACCTCAATATCATAAAAGCCATCTATGAAAAACCTACAGCGAATATCATTCTCAATGGGGAAAGGCTGAGAGCTTTTCCCCTAAGGTCAGGAACGCGGCAGGGATGTCCACTCTCACCACGGCTATTCAACATAGTATTAGAAGTCCTAGCCACAGCAATCAGACAACAAAAAGAAATCAAAGGCATCCAAATCGGCAAAGAGGAAGTCAAACTCTCACTCTTTGCAGATGATATGATACTGTATGTGGAAAACCCAAAAGACTCCACCCCAAAACTGCTAGAAGTCATACAGGAATTCAGTAAAGTGGCAGGATATAAAATCAATGCACAGAAATCAGTGGCATTCCTATACACCAACAACAAGACAGAAGAGAGACAAATCAAGGAGTCAATCCCATTTACAATTGCACCCAAAACCATTAGATACCTAGGAATAAATCTAACCAAAGAGGCAAAGGATCTGTACTCAGAAAACTATAAAATACTCATGAAAGAAATTGAAGAAGACACAAAGAAATGGAAAAACGTTCCATGCTCATGGATTGGGAGAATCAACATTGTGAAGATGTCAATGCTACCTAGAGCAATCTACACATTCAATGCAATCCCCATCAAAATACCATCTACTTTTTTCAAAGAAATGGAACAGATAATTCTAAAATTTGTATGGAACCAGAAGAGACCCAGAATAGCCAGAGGAATACTGAAAAAGAAAAGCAAAGCTGGCGGCATCACAATTCTGGACTTCCAGCTCTATTACAAAGCTGTCATCATCAAGACAGTATGGTACTGGCACAAAAACAGACACATAGATCAATGGAACAGAATCGAGAGCTCAGAAATGGACCCTCAACTCTATGGTCAACTTATTTTTGACAAAGCAGGAAAGAATGTCCAATGGCAAAAAGACAGTCTCTTCAACAAATGGTGTTGGGAAAATTGGACAGCCACATGCAGAAGAATGAAACTGGACCATTTCCTTACACCACACACAAAAATAGACTCCAAATGGTTGAAAGACCTAAACGTGAGACAGGAGTCCATCAAAATCCTAAAGGAGAACACAGGTAGCAACCTTTTCGACCTTAGCCGCAGCAACTTCTTCCTAGAAACATCGCCAAAGGCACGGGAAGCCAGGGCCAAAATGAACTATTGGGATTTCATCAAGATAAAAAGCTTTTGCACAGCAAAAGAAACAGTCCACAAAACCAAAAGACAACCGACAGAATGGGAGAAAATATTTGCAAATGACATATCAGATAAAGGGCTAGTATCCAAAATCTATAAAGAACTTATCAAACTCAACACCCAAAGAACAAATAATCCAATCAAGAAATGGGCAGAAGACATGAACAGACATTTCTCCAAAGAAGACATCCAAATGGCCAACAGGCACATGAAAAAGTGCTCAACATCGCTCGGCATCAGGGAAATCCAAATCAAAACCTCAATGAGATACCACCTCACACCCGTCAGAATGGCTAAAATTAACAAGTCAGGGAACGACAGATGTTGGCGGGGATGTGGAGAAAGGGGTACCCTCCTACACTGTTGGTGGGAATGCAAGCTGGTGCAACCACTCTGGAAAACAGTATGGAGGTTCCTCAAACAGTTGAAATTAGAGCTACCGTTCGATCCAGCAATTACACTACTGGGTATTTACCACAAAGATACAAATGTAGGGACCCGAAGGGGTACGTGTACCCCAATGTTTATAGCAGCAATGTCCACCATAGCCAAACTGTGGAAAGAGCCAAGATGCCCATCAACAGATGAATGGATAAAGAAGATGTGGTATATATACACAATGGAATATTATGCAGCCATCAAAAGGAATGAGATCTTGCCATTTGCAATGACGTGGATGGAACTGGAGGGTGTTATGCTGAGTGAAATAAGTCAATTAGAGAAAGACATGTATCATATGACCTCACTGATATGAGGAATTCTTAATCTCAGGAAACAAACTGAGTGTTACTGGAGTGGTTGGGGGTGGGAGGGATGGGGTGGCTGGGTGATAGACATTGGGGAGGGTATGTGCTACGGTGAGCGCTGTGAATTGTGCAAGACTGTTGAATCACAGATCTGGACTTCTGAAAGAACGCAACATATTTTAAGAAAAAAGAAAAAGAAGAAGATAACAGGAGAGGAAGAATGAAGGGGAGTAAGTCAGAGGGGGAGAGGAACCATGAGAGATGATGGACTCTGAAAAACAAACTGAGGGTTCTAGAGGGGAGGAGGGTAGGGGGATGGGTTAGCCTGGTGATGGGTATTAAAGAGGGCACATTCTGCATGGAGCACTGGGTGTTATGAACAAACAATGAATCATGGAACACTGCACCAAAAACTAATGATATAATATATGGTGATTAACATAACAATAAAAAAATTAAAAAAAAAAAAGAATGGCAAAAATTGACAAGGCAAGAAACAACAAATGTTGGAGAGGTTGTGGAGAAAAGGGAACCCTCTTACACTGTTGGTGGGAATGCAAGTTGGTACAGCCACTTTGGAAAACAATGTGGAGGTGCCTCAAAAATTTAAAAATAGAGCTACCCTATGACCCAGCAATTGCACTACTGGGTATTTGCCCCAAAGACACAGATGTAGTAAAAAGAAGGGCCATATGCACCCCAGTGTTCTTAACAGCAATGTCCACAACAGCCAAATTATGGAAAGAGCCGAGATGCCCTTCAACAGATGAATGGATAAAGAAGATGTGGTCCCTATATACAATGGAATATTACTCAGCCATCAGAAAGGATGAATACCCAACTTTTACATCAACATGGATGGGACTGGAGGAGATTATGTTAAGTGAAATAAGTCAAGCAGAGAAAGTCAATTATCATATGGCTTCACTTATTTGTGGACCATAAGGAATAGCATGGAGGACATTAGGAGAAGGAAGGGAAAAATGAAGCAGGGGATGTAGGAGGGGGAGATGAACCCTGAGAGACTATGGACTCCGAGAAACAAACTGAGGGTTTTAGAGGGGAGGGGGGTGGGGGATGGGTTAGCCCGGTGATGGGTATTAAGGAGGGCACATACTGCCTGAAGCACTGGGTGTTATACGAAAACAATAAATTGTGGATCAGTACACCAAAAACAAATGATGTATTGTATGGTGACTAACATAACATAATAAAATTAAATTAATTTTAAAAAGATTTTATAAAAATTCACAAAAATTTATTCTCTAAACTAAAAAATCAGCAAGTCCTAAAAAAAATAGAGTGTAGAGAAGAAAACAATTTTCTGTATATTTGATGGGAATGTCAGTTGGTAAAACAACTCTGGAAGGATATTTGGTGACATTTCTCAAAGTCCAAATACACGTACTTTCTGACCCAACAATTCCATTTCTAGGAATTTGTCCTGAAGATATACTTGCACAGGTGTGATGTATGTATAAGTTATTTATTGAAACAATATTTGTTTCATCATAGGATTTGGAAATGATCCAAATGCCCATTAGTTAAGGTATGCTTAAATAACCATAGTATGTATGGTGCACATATTATGTATGTATAATAACGAGGAAGAAAGTTGATAGAGAAGGGTTACCAAGAAATAATATTAAGTGAAAAAATAAAAGTGATGAAATGTGTGTAGTATGCTAAAGTTTTTGTTAAAAAGGAGGAGAGAAGGGCACACAAAATGCATATTTGCTTATATGTGTATAAACATCCAAGTATCTTTTGAATTACACACAAGAATTTGAGAATATATTGCTTTTGGGAGGGGAACTGAAGTAGCTAGGATAAAGGTGAGAGAAATATTTCTCACTGTATACCATTTTGTTCTTTTTGAATTTTGAGTTTTATTTAATTAAAAATTTATTTTTAATTAAATAAAATGGATCAAAGTGAAATTGTTGAAATAGAGACGACTTTCTATGCAGTAAAAGGTTAATTTAGCAGTTCTGGGCCATCCAGACCTTATTTTTAAAGGAAGTTCAGGTCCATACTAGACTCCTGGAAGATAACCACTTTGGAATATCCTGTCAGTTAAGAGTACTTTTGTTTACCTGAGGCCATACCAGATAGTTTACACCAATACCCTGATTTATGATGGGAACTTTGGGCCACATGGTATCAGTTTGATCTCTGGAGGGACTGAAGACCAAAGTCAGCCACATGGATAGTTGGCCATGTATACATGATCCTGGACATCAAGGGTTGGGTGAGCTTCCCTGGTTGGAAGTACTCTCTGCTTGGGGAACTAAATGCTATCAATAAGACTGCCCTGGGAGGGGACATCTGGAAGCCTGTGCCTGGTCTCTTGTATTCTGCTCTATGTCCCTTTTCCAGTTGCTGGGTTTAATCTGTATACTTTTGCTATAATAAATTGTAACCATGATTATAACAGCTTTGCCAAACTCTGTGAGTCTTTTTAATGATACATTGAACCTGAGGGTGGTCTTGGAGAAGTCACAACAACATTTAATTCTTTATTTTTTGTTTGTTGAATCCTTAACACAAGAATTCAATGGTATTATTGACTAATTGAACTAAATTAAAAAAAGAATTCAATGGCGTAATTTAAACTCATACTTTACTTGTTTCTGATCCAGTTACAATTTGTACTACATAGGACCTTCCACCGGAACTAGCCAAATAAAAAGTTTACAAAAACATGATACAAAAAGTTAAATAGCTATTTTCAAGAATCTTGATTAATGAATCAGCGATAACCAGGAGAATGGTTCCAAGTAGCATTTAATTGACAACTGGTACATAGACCCACAGTGATCATTTATTATATTAAATGTGTAGAAAACAGATTGCTCAGAATACATTAGATGACAAGTTAAGGAATTATAAATACTCTCTGATGGGCTGCAATTAGAGGCTTAAACCAACAAGATGAAATAAAAGAAGTATTTTAAGTTCTGCATTTATATTTTTTAAAAATATATGAATATAGGAGAACTTCAAATAAGACCATCAACATAAATAAGAACTGGAAGATTTAGTTGACCAAAAGCTCCCAGCAGGCCAATAATGAGAACAAAAAGGTGACATGTTGTGAAGTTGAAATAATAGAAGAGTATTATTCACATGAAGTGGAGACATGGCATATAGCTCAGTTGTACCCTGATGATATCTGAAGGCCTGTGTTTAGTTCTTAACATGACGGCCACATGTGCGTAGGAAAGCACCTCTATCATGAGGAGTGGAGAAGCCATGACAATTGAGTGCAATTTGAGAAAACAGATTTAAGAGAGAGTGTGTAGATACGGGTACTATTCATGAAGCAGACCAAATGGTGGGAAATGTCCAGAGGAGGCAGCTGTTACTCAAAGCCAGCCAAACATTGGTTGACTATGACGAATAAAGACTTGGGGTTATCAGATCCTCCAGTTTATAAACAGTAGCTAGAAATCTGGACTATATGCACTCTTTCAACTTTTATATGTTGACAACTATCCTTAAAATTAAAACCTTGTGTAGTCAGAATGAAATGCCCAACAGAGGTAAATTTGCAATCTCTGTTGCATTTTTTGTTTTATTTTATCTTTTATCTTTTTTATTTTATTTTATTTTAAGGTTTTGATATAATTCTAGCTAACATGCAGTGTTATATTTCAGTTTCAGTTGTACAGTATAGTGATTCGATAATTCCATACATTACCCTATGTTCATCATGACAAATGCACTCCTTAATTCCCATCACGTACCTAACCCATCCCTCCCCCAATTCCCTCCCCTCTGGTAATCATAAGCTTATTCTCTATAATTAAGTGTATGTTTTGTAATTTGTCTCTCTTTTATTTTCCCTTTGCTAATTTGTTTTGTTTCTTAAATTACACATATTAATGAGATCATACGGTATTTGTCTTTCCCTGACCGATTTATTTCGCTTAACATAGTACTCTCTAGCTCCATCCACTTCATTACAAATCCCAAGATTTCATTCTGTTTTATGGCTGGGGAATATTCCATTGTATATATAGACCACACTTTCTTTATCCATTCATGAGTCAATGGACATTTGGGCTCTCCCTAATTTGGCTATTTTTGATAATGCTGCTATAAAAATCAGGGTACACATATCCCTTCCAATCAACATTTCTGCATCCTTTGAGTAAAAACCTAGTAGTGAAATTGATGGATCATAGAATAGTTCTATTTTTAAATTTTTGAGGAGCCTCCATGCTGTTTTTAAGAGGATTCCCCTTTCTCCGCATCCTCACTAACACCTGTTGTTCCCTGTGTTGTTAATTTTAGCCTTTCTGACAGGTATGAGGTGATAGCTCATTGTATTTTTGATTTGTATTTCCCTGATGATGCCTGATGTCGAGCATTTTTCATGTGTTTGTTACTCATCTGGATATCTTTTTTTTATTTTTTAATTTTCTTTTATTTTATTATGTTATGTTAGTCACCATACAAAACATCGTAAGTTTTTAATGTAGTGATCATTGATTCATTGTTTTCATATAACACCCAGTGCTCCATGCAGTAGATGCCCTCCTTAATACCCATCGCTGGGCTAACACATCCACCCAACCCCCTCCCCTTTTAAACCCTCAGTTTGTTTCTTGGAGTCCATAGTCTCTCATGGTTCATCTCCCCCTCTGATTTGCCCCCTTCATTTTTCCCTCCTTTCTCCTAATGTCCTCCATGCTATTCCTTATGTTCCACAAATAAGTGAAACCATATGATAATTGACTTCCTCTGCTTAACTTATTTCACTTAGCATCATCTCCTCCAGTCCCATTCATGTTGATGTAAAAGTTGGGTATTCATCCTTTCTGACGGCTGAGTAATATTTCATTATATATATGGACCACATCTTCTTTATCCATTCATCCATCGAAGGGCATCTCAGCTCTTTCCATAATTTGGCTGTTGTGGACATTGCTGTTAAGAACACTGGGGTGCATATGGCCCTTCTTTTTACTACATTTGTGTCTTTGGGGTAAATACCCAGTAGTGCTATACCCAGCAATTGCTGGGTCGTAGGGTAGCTCTATTTTTAAATTTTTGAGGCACCTCCACACTGTTTTCCAAAGTGGCTGTACCAACTTGCATTCCCACCAACAGTGTAAGAGGGTTCCCCTTTCTCCACAACCTCTCCAACATTTGTTGTTTCTTGCCTTGTCAATTTTTGCCATTCTAACTGGTGTAAGGTGGTATCTCGATGTAGTTTTAATTTGAATTTCCCTGATGGCTAATGATGATGAACATTTTTTCATGTGTCTGTTAGCCATTTGTATGTCTTCTTTGGAGAAGTGTCTCTTTATGATTTCTGCCCATTTTTTGACTTGATTATTTGTTTTTTGGGTGTTGAGTGTGAGAAGTTCTTTATAGATCTTGGAAATCAGCGCTTTGTCTGTAGTATCATTTGCAAATATCTTCTCCCATTCTGTGGGTTGCCTCTTTGTTTTGTTGACTGTTTCTTTTGCTGTGCAGAAGCTTTTTATCTTGATGAAGTCCCAAAAGTTCATTTTTGCTTTTGTTTCACTAGCCTTTGGAGCTGTATCTTGAAAGAAGTTGCTGTGGCTAATGTCAAAGAGGTTACTGCCTATGTTCTCCTCTAGGATTTTGATGTCTGTTTGTGTCTTCTGCCCATTCTAAAACTGGATTATTTGTTTTATAAATTCTTTGTATATTTTTGATACTAGTCCTTTATCAGATATGTCATTTGCAAATATCTGCTCCCATTCCAAATGTTGCCTTTTAGTTTACTTGATTGTTTTCTTTGCTAGGCAGAGGCTTTTTATCTTGATGAAATCCCAATAGTTTATTTTTGTTTTTGTTTCTCTTGCCTCAGGAGACATATCTAGTAAGAAGTTTCTCCATCCAATGTCAAGGAGATTACTGCCTTGTGTTCTCTTCTAGGATTCTAATGGTTTCGGGTCTCACATTTAGGTCTTTCATCCATTTTGAATTTATATTTTTGTATAGTGTAGTAAAGTGGTCCAATTTCTTTTGCATGTTGCTGTCCAGTTTTCCCAACAACATTTGTTGAAGAGACTGTCCTTTTCCCATTGGATATGAAGGAAAGCTACTTTGTTAAAGATTAATGGACAATATAAAATGGGTTTATTTCTGGGGTTTCTAATCTGTTCCATTGATCTATGTGTCTATTTTTGTGTGAGTACCATAATGTTTTGATGGCTACAGCTTTATAATATAATTTGAAGTCTGGAATAGCAATGCTTCCAGATTTGCCATTCTTTTTCAAGATTGGCTATTTGGGGTATTTTGTAGTTTCATACAAATTTTAGGATTGTTTGTTTTATCTCTGTGAAAAATTCTGGTGGTATTTCGATAGGGATTACATTAAATGTGTAGATTGCTTTGGATAGTATAAACATTTTTACAATATTTATTCTTCCACTCCATGAGTATGGAATCTTTTTCCATTTCTTTATGTCATCTTCAATTTCTTTCATCAGTATTTTATAATATTCAGAGTGCAGATCTTTTACAATTTGGTTAGGTTTATTCCTGAGTATCTTATGATTTTTGGTGTAATTGTAAGTAGGATCCTTTGTTTGATTTCTATTTCTGCCTCTTCATTGTTGGTGTATAGTAATGCAACAGATTTCTGTACATCAAATGTGTATCCTTTGACTTTACTGAATTTGAGTATCAGTTCTAGCAATTTTTTGGTCGTCTTTTGGGTTTTCTCTATAGAGTTTCATGTCATCTGCAAATAGTGAAAGTTTGACTTCTTCCTTCCAGATTTATTTTATTTTATTATATTATGTTAATCACCATACATTACATCGTTAGTTTTTGATGTAGTGTTCCATGATTCATTGCTTGCATATAACACCTAGTGCTCCATTCAGTACATGCCCTCTTTAATACCCATCACCAGGCTAACCCCTCTCCACACACCCCTCCCCTCTAGAACCCTCAGTTTGTTTCTCAGAGTCCATAGACTCTCATGGTTCGTCTCCCCCTCTGATTTCCCCCCCTTCATTTCTCCCTTCCTACTATCCTTTTTTTTTAACATACAATTATTATTTGTTTCAAAGGTACAGGTCTGTGATTCAACAGTCTTACAAAATTCACAACACACATCTTAGCACATACCATCCCCAATGTCCATCACCCAGCCACCCCATCCCGCCCACCCCCAACCACTCCAGCAACCCTAAGTTTGTTTCCTGAGATTAAGAATTCCTCATATATTGGGGCGCCTGGGTGGCTCAGTCAGTTAAGCGGCTATCTTCAGATCAGCCCACACATCGGGCTCCCTACTCAGCGGGAAGTCTGCTTCTACCTCTTCCTCTGCCTCTCCCCCTACTTGTGAACTCTGTCTCTCCTTCTCAGTCAAATAAATAAATAAAATCTTAAAAAAAAAGAATTCCTCATATCAGTGAGATCATATGATACATGTCTTTCTCTGATTGACTTATTTCACTTAGCATAATACCCTCCAGTTCCAACCACGTCGTCGCAAATAGAAGGACTTCATTTTCTTTTTTGATGGCTCCATAATATTCCATTGTGTATATATATATATATATATATATATATATATATATATATATATACCACATCTTCTTTATCCATTCATCTGTTGATGGACATCATGGCTCTTTCCATAGTTTGGCTACTGTGGACATTGCTGCTATAAAATTCGGGGTGCCTGTAGCCCTTCAGATCCCTACATTTGTATCCTTTGGGTAACTAGCCAGTAGTGCAATTGCTGGGTCATAGGGTAGCTCTATTTTCAACTTTTTGAGGAACCTCCATACTGTTTTCCAGAGTGGCTGCACCAGCTTGCATTCCCACCAACAGTGGAGGACGGTTCTCCTTTCTCCGCATCCCCGCCAACATCTGTCGTTCCCTGACTTGTTAATTTGAGCCATTCTGACTGGTGTGAGGTGGATCTCATTGAGGTTTTGATTTGGATTTCCCTGATGCCGAGCGATGTTGAGCACTTTTTCATGTGTCTGTTGGCCATTTGGATATCTTCTTTAGAAAAAGGTCTGTTCATGTCTTCTGCCCATTTCCTGATTGGATCATTTGTTCTTTAGGTGTTGAGTTTGATAAGTTCTTTATAGATTTTGGATACTAGCCCTTTATCTGATATGTCATTTGCAAATATCTTCTCCCATTCTGTCTGTTCTCTTTTGGTTTTGTTTACTGTTTCTTTTGCTGTGCAAAAATTTTATCTTGATGAAGTCCCAATAGTTCATTTTTGTCCTTGCTTCCCTTGCCTTTGGCGATGTTTCTAGGAAGAAGTTGCTGCGTCTG
Organism: Eumetopias jubatus; assembly: GCF_037043125.1. Lineage (NCBI taxonomy): Eukaryota > Metazoa > Chordata > Mammalia > Carnivora > Otariidae > Eumetopias > Eumetopias jubatus. The sequence goes on along the minus strand of NW_028274812.1, from coordinate 121,429,939 downwards.
AGGTTGAAGACATTGCTGCCTGTGTTCTCCTCTAGGATTTTGATGGACTCCTATATCACATTTAGGTCTTTCAACCATTTGGAGTCTATTTTTGTGTGTGGTGTAAGGAAATGGTCCAGTTTCATTCTTCTGCATGTGGCTGTCCAATTTTCCCAACACCATTTGTTGAAGAGACTCTCTTTTTTCCATTGGACATTCTTTCCTACTTTGTCAAAGATGAGTTGACCATAGAGTTGAGGGTCCATTTCTGGGCTCTCGATTCTGTTCCATTGATCGATGTGTCTGTTTTTGTGCCAGTACCATACTGTCTTGATGATGACAGCTTTGTAATAGAGCTTGAAGTCTGGAATTGTGATGCCGCCAGCTTTGCTTTTCTTTTTCAACATTGCTCTGGCTATTCGGGGTCTTTTCTGGTTCCATACAAATTTTAGGATGATTTGTTCCATTTCTTTGAAAAAGGTGGATGGTATTTTGATGGGGATTGCATGGAATGTGTAGATTGCTCTAGGTAACATTGACATCTTCACAATGTTTGTTCTTCCAATCCATGAGCGTGGAACGTTTTTCCTTTCTTTGTGTCTTCCTCAATTTCTTTCATGAGTATTTTATAGTTTTCTGAGTACAGATTCTTTGCCTCTTTGGTTAGATTCATTCCTAGGTATCCTATGGTTTTGGGTGCAATTGTAAATGAGATCAACTCCTTAATTTCTCTTTCTTCTGTCTTGTTGTTGGTGTATAGGAATGCCACTGATTTCTGTGCATTGATTTTATATCCTGCCACTTTACTGAATTCCTGTATGAGTTCTAGCAGTTTTGGAGTGGAATCTTTTGGGTTATAACCTATATATATTTATATCCTGTGTAGGGTTAGGCTGTGTATTTGAGACCTTTCTTGTTTCTTGAGAAAGGCTTGTATTGCTATATACTTTCCGCTTAGGACTGCCTTTCCTGCATCCCAAAGATTTTGAACAGTTGTGTTTTCATTTTCATTTGTTTCCATGAATTTTTTTATTCTTCTTTAATTTCCTGGTTGACCCATTCATTCTTTAGTAGGATGCTCTTTAGCCTCCACGCATTTGAGTTCTTTCAGACTTTCCTCTTGTGATCGAGTTCTAGTTTCAAAGCACTGTGGTCTGAAAATATGCAGGGAATGATCCCAGTCTTTTGGTACCGGCTGAGACCTGATTTGTGACCTAGGATGTGATCAATTCTGGAGAATGTTCCATGGGCGCTAGAGAAGATTGTGTATTCTGTTGCTTTGGGATGGAATGTTCTGAATCTATCTATGAAGTACATTTGGTCCAGTGTGTCATTTAAAGTCTTTATTTCCTTGTTGATCTTTTGCTTAGATGATCTGTCCATTTCAGTGAGGGGGGTGTTAAAATCTCCTACTATTATTGAATTGTTGTTGATGTGTTTCTTTGATTTTCTTATTAATTGGCTTATACAATTGGCTTCTCCCACGTTAGGGGCATAGATATTTACAATTGTTAGATCTTCTTGTTGGATAGATCCTTTAAGTAGGATATAGTGTCCTTCTTCATCTCTTATTACAGTCTTTGTTTTAAAATCCAATTTGTCTGATATAATGATTGCCACCCCAGCTTTCTTTTGGTGTCCATTAGCATGGTAAATGGTTTTCCACCCCCTCACTTTCAATCTGGGTGTGTCTTTGGGTCTAAAATGAGTCTCTTGCAGACAGCATATGGATGGGTCTTGTTTTTTAATCCAATCTGATAGCCTGTGTCTTTTGATTGGGGCATTTAGCCCATTTACATTCAGGGTAACTATTGAAAGGTATGAATTTAGTGCCATTGTATTGCCTGTAAGGTGACTGTTACTGTATATTGTCTGTGTTCCTTTCTGATCTATGCTGCTTTTAGGCTCTCTTTTTGCTTAGAGGACCTCTTTCAATATTTCTCGTAGGGCTGGTTTTGTGTTTGCTAATTCCTTTAGTTTTTATTTGTCCTGGAAGCTTTTTATCTCTCCTTCTATTTTCTTTTTTTTTTTAAGATTTTATTTATTTATTTGAGAGAGAGAGAGCACGAGAGGGAAGAGGGTCAGAGGGAGAAGCAGACTCCCCGCCGAGGAGGGAGCCTGACGCGGGACTCGATCCCAGGACTCCAGGATCGTGACCTGAGCCGAAGGCAGTCACTTAACCGACTGAGCCACCCAGGCGCCCTCCTTCTATTTTCAATGATAGCCTAGCTGGATATAGTATTCTTGACTGCATATTTTTCTCGTTTAGTGCTCTGAAGATATCATGCCAGTCCTTTCTGGCCTGCCAAGTCTCTGTGGATAGGTCTGTTGCCAATCTAATGTTTCTACCATTGTAGGTTACAGATCTCTTCTCCTGAGCTGCTTTCAGGATTTTCTCTTTGTCTCTGAGACTCGTAAGTTTTACTATTAGATGTCGGGGTGTTGACCTATTTTTTATTGATTTTCAGAGGGGTTCTGTGTGCCTCCTGGATTTTGATGCCTGTTTCCTTCCCCACATTAGGGAAGTTCTCTGTTATTATTTGCTCCAATATACCTTCTGCCCCCCTCTCTCTCTCTTCTTCTTCTGGGATCCCAATTATTCTAATGTTGTTTCATCTTATCATATCGCTTATCTCTCGAATTCTGCCCTCGTGATCCTGTGGTTGTTTATCTCTCTTTTTCTCAGCCTCTTTGTTTTCCATCATTTGGTCCTCTATATCGCTGATTCTCTCTTCTGCCTCATTTATCCTAGCAGTTAGTGCCCCCATTTTTTATTGCACCTCATTAATAGCCTTTTTGATTTCGACTTGGTTAGATTTTATTTCTTTTATTTCTCCAGAAAGGGTTTCTCTAATAACTTCCACACTTTTTTCAAGCCCAGCTAGTATCTTTAAAGTCATGATTCTGAACTCTAGGTCTGACATTGTACTAATGTCCATATTGAGTAGGTCCCTGGCAGATGGTACTACCTCTTGTTCTTTTTGCTGAGGTGATTTTTTTCGTCTTGTCATTTTGTCCAGAGGAGAACAGATGAATGAGAGAACAGAATGCTAACAGGTTAACAACATCTCCAGCAAATATACTCTATACAAATCAGAAAAGACCTGAAACCAGGGGACAAGAAAGGGAAAGAAAGAAGAGGGAAAAAAAAGGAAAAAGAAAAAGATAAAAACAAACAAAAACAGAACAAAACAAAAAAAAACAGAGTATGATCAAATATGATCAGGCTAGTGCATAGATCAGTGCCACACACTAGCTTTTGGGCATATTTTGGTCTGTTAGAAGAAAGTGCCTGCTAAAATTTTAAAGGAAGAAAGACTTATATATGTACAAAATAAGGGTTGATACAATGAAGGGATGGCACATGACTGTAAAAATGAAAATTATGAAAGATTTTATAAAAGGACTTGATAAGACAAGAAGTTGTTTTTAAAAAGAAAGAAGAAGATTTAAAAAGAAAAAGAAAAAAGAAAAAAAGGGAGAGAATGTGATCAGGCAGGAGACTAGAACAAAGCCATACACTAGTGATTTAGGGTATATTTTGATCTGTTAGAAGAAATTGTATCTCAAAATTTTAAAGAGAGACCAACTTATATATATATGCCAAAAATAAGGGTAACTACTATGAAGGGATAAAAATATGACTCTAAAAATGAAAAATAAAAAATGTTTTTTTTAAAAAAGGCATTGATAAGATGTTGTTTGAAAAAGGGAAAAAGAAAAATTCCAAAAAAAAACAGTTAAAAAAATTAACTTTGAAAAACTAATGAATTATGGTAAAAAAGCCATGAATTCTATGTGCAGTATTCCCCTAGCGCTGGAGTTCTCCCGTTCTCCTTGATCGGTAAACTTGGTCTTGGCTTGCTGGCTGTTCCTGCTGATCTTCTGGGGGAGGGGCCTGTTGCCGTGGTTCCCAAATGTCTTTGCCGGAGGTGGAATTGCCCTGCCCTTGTGAGTCCGGGCTAAGCAAGCTGCTTGGGTTTGCTCTCAGGAGTTTTGTTCCCTGCAAGCTCTCAGTACAGCTTTGGAGGACCAGGGTGAAAATGGTGGCCTCCCAATCTCCACCTGGAGGAGCTGAGAACTCGGGGCCCTGCTCTTCAGTGTGCCCCCAGAGAAAAGCAGTCACTCCCACCTCCCTGGTCTCTGGCCGCACTCAGTGCTCACCCGGCCTGTGACCGAGCATTTCTATCTCTGGCACCCAACCCCGTGTGGAGTCTCCAAACCCAGCAGATCCCTGCGGTGCGCTTTCGCGCTGCTCCTCCCAGGGGAGGAAGGCGAGTCTCCCCGGCTCTGCCACTTGTTGGGTCCCTGCTGGAGGAGCAGTGGCCCGACTGGGCCGCGGAACACAGTTTATGGCCACCCCAAGCTGAGAGCCCACGCCTCAGCTCTGTCTCTGCAGCCGGCTTCCCCACTCCGATACCTGGGAGCTCTGCTGCACTCAAGCACCCCTGGTCTTTCTGTGACCCCGAGTGTCCTGAGACCACACTGTCCCGCGAGGGTTCCATCCCCCGCTTAGCCACTGGAGCGACGTCCCTCAGCGGAGCCGGCTTCTAAAAGTTCCGATTTTGTGCTCCGCGGCTCTAGCACGTGCCAGAAGCGGCCGACGGAGGCCCCCTCCCCCGCCGTCTATCCTCCTGAATATCGCCTTGGATTCACTTCTCCACACGTCCTACCTTCCAGAAAGTGGTCGCTTTTCTGTTCAGAGTGTTGTTACTGTTCTTATCTTCGATCTCCTGTTGAGTTCGCAGGTGTTCAGAATGGTTTGATCCCTATTCAGCTGAATTCCTGAGACCAGACGAAATCCAGGTCTCCTATTCCTCCGCCATCTTGCTCCGCCCCCCGGGAGATTTTTGATTACTGATTTGATTTCTTTGCTGGTTGTTGGTCTGTCCAAGTTTTCTGTTTCTTCCCATTTCAATTTTGGTAGTTTATATGTTTCTGGGGATTTATCCATTTCTTCCAGGTTTTCCAATTTGTTGGCATATACTTTTTCATAATATTCTCTTATAATTCTTTTTATTTCTGAAGTGTTGGTTGTTATTTCCCCTCTCTCATTTGTCATTTTATTTATTTGAGTCCTTTCTCTTCTTTTTTTGATCAGTCTGGCTAGCGGCTTATTGATTCTATTCATCTCTTTCAAAGAACCAGCCCCTGGTTTGACTGATCTCTTTTACTGTTTGTTTGTAGCTCATTTATTTCTTCTCTAATCTTTATTAATTCCCATCTTCTGCTGGCTTTAGGCTTTATTTGTTGTTCTTTTTCTAGCTCCTTTAGGTGTAAGGTTAGGTTGTTTATTTGAGATTTTTCTTGCTTCTTGAGGTAGGTCTGTATTGCTATATACTTCCATCTTAGGACCACTTTTGCTGCATCCCAAAGGTTTTGGGCTGTCATATTTTTATTTTCATTTGTTTCCATGTATTTTTTAAATTTCTTCTTTAATTTCCTTGCTGACCCATTTATTCTTTAGTAGGATGTTGTTTAACCTCCCTGTATTTGTGGTTTTTCCAACTTTTTTCTTATGGTTGACTTCAAGTTTCATAGCATTGTGGTCTGAAAAATATGCATGGTATTATTTCAAACTTTTTCTACTTGTCGGGGCCTGATTTGTGAGCTAGTATGTGATCTATTCTGGAGAAAGTCCCATGTGCACTTGAAAAGAGCGTGTATTCTGCTGCTTTAGGATGAAATGTTGTGAACATATCTGTTAAGACCATCTGGTCCAGTGTGTAGTTCAAAGCCATTGTTTCCTTGTTGATTTTCTGCTTAGATGATCTGTCCATTGATGGAAGTGGGGTGCTAAAGTCCCCTACTATTATTGTGTTATTTTCAATGAGTTCTTTAATATTTGTTATTAGTTGTTTTATATATTTGGGTGCTCCCATGGTGGGGCATAAATATTTACAATTCTTAGATCTTCTTGTTGGATTGCCCCCTTTATTATGATATAGTGCCTGTGTTCGTCTCTTGTTACAGTCTTTGTCTTAAAAGTCTAGTTTGTCTGATATAAGTATTGCTACTCTGGCTTTCTTTTGATGTCCATTTCTATGAAAAATCTTTCTTGATCCCCTCACTTTCAATCTGCAGATGTCTTTAGGTCTAAAATGAGTCTCTTCTAGGCAGCATATATATGGGTCTTGGGTTTTTTTTGGGTTTTTTTGTTGTTGTTTTTTTTAATCCATCCTGGCATCCTGTATCTTTTGGTTGGGGCATTTAGTCCATTTACATTCAGAGTAGTTATTGATAGATATTTGGTTATTTCCATTTTACTACTTGTTTTATCATTGTTTCTGAAGATTGTCTCTGTTCTTTTCTACTCTTTGTCACTTTTGGTCTTTCCTTTCCCCTCAAGGTGTCCCCTTTAATATTTCTTGCAGGGCTGGCTTAGTGGTCACAAACTCCTTTATTTTTTGTTTGTCTGGGAAATTCTTTATCTCTCCTTCAATTCTGAATGATAGCCTTGCTGGAGAGAATATTCTTCACTGAATATTTTTCCCATTCAGCGTGTTGGATATAGCATGTGTACATCTGGCTTGCCAAGCTTCTGTGGAGAGATCTGCTGCTAGCTTTATGGGTCTTCCCTTGTAATTTTGGGACCTCTTTTTTCTTGCTGCTTTTGTGATTTTTTTCTGTATCACTGTTATTTTTTTTTAAGATTATTTATTTATTTATTTGAGAAGGAGAGAGAGAGGATTAGTGAACAAGCCAGGCAGAGGGGCAGAGGGACAAGCAGACTCCCCGCTGAGCAGTGTGCCAGATACGGGGCTCAATCCCAGGATCCTGAGATCATGATCTGAGCCAAAGGCAGATGCTTAACCCACTGAGCCACCCAGGCACTCCTTTTTATCACTGTTATTTTGCAAATTTAACTACAGTCTTGGGTTTGGCCTGTTTCTGTTGAATTTAATGTGAGTTCTCTGTGCATTGTGGATTTGGATGTTTATTCCATCTCCAGATTAAGGAAGTTTTCAGCTATAATTTCCTGAAATGAACCTTCTGCCACCTTTTTTCTCCCTTCTTCATCTGGGACTCCTATGATATGAATGTTGTTAAGTTTGATGGAGTCACTGAGTTTTCCGTACGTCTACTTTCGTGATCCAAGATTTTTCTTTCTCTCTTTTTCTCAGCTTCACTATTTTCCATAATTTTATCTTCTATATCATATATTCGTTCCTCTGCTTTTTCCATTTTTGTGGTCATTACATCCAGTCAGTTTCAAATCTCAGTTATTGCATTTTTCATTTTGGCCAGATTGGGTTTATTTGTTTCCTTTTTATGCTTTCCTCAAGCCCAGTGAGTATCTTATGACTGCTGCTTTAAATTCTGAACCAGACATATTGCTTATATCTGTTTCAAGTAGATCCCTCCCTGGCCATGACCTTTTCTTATTCTTTCATTTGGGAATAAATTCCTCCATCTTGGCGTTTTGTCTAGGTCTCTGTCTTCTTTTGTGGGTTAGGAAATCCTGTTATGTTTCCCATTCTTGAGAGTAATGACCTTATAAAGAAGAGGTCATATAACATCCAGGGATTCATGCTTCAGGTATTGTCACTGGTGTGTACTGCATGCACTCTGCTGCTGTGTTTTGGCTGCTCTATCCCTCAGGTCAGTTGTCTAAAGAGTCTTTTCTTGCCTGCAGTGGGGAGTGTTTGGACATTGGCAAGAGTGTGGCAAGTTTTAACCGGGTGTACTCTGGACTTTTTAAAGGGGACTTATGCCATTTCCAGTATAACTGATGCTTTGCAATACTCTGTGGTCAGTAGACTGGGGGAAGGGATTGTGCTGGTCTTCTGGGGGAAGGATCTCCTGCAGTCCTAAGGCCCACTTACCTGAGAAAACAGTCCCAGCAGAGCTCAGGGGGATGAGACTTGGTGTAAGAACGTTAGGCAGTCATTGTTGGTTCCACGCTGTTTACTGAAGTTGGTTTATGCTGGAGGGCTGGGGGATGGAAATGGCGCTAACCAGCCCCTTTGTCCCTGGAGAAGGTAGACTGTGCTTGTAGCTCTCAGGGAAGCACTGTCAGAGGAGTGAATAATTTCCCCTCATGCATCACAAGCATTTTTCAGATTACTGACTTCACAATGTCTGACTCTGGGTCACCAGCTTGCCTGGAGCAGCACAGGGCAGTTTGAGCATCCTAGCCAAGCCCACTGACTTAAAATTCCAAACTTCAGGGACCTGGTGTGGTGAGGACCTGTGCTGGTCCTCTGAGAAAGAGTCTCATCATGCTAGGACTGATGCAAGTTTGGCCCAGAAGGGCAGTCGTGCCAGAGTGCCAGAGGTGTGGTATTTAGAGCAAGCAGGCTAAAGAATTATTGTCCTGGTCAGCTCCCCTCAACAGGTGTCTCTCAACCTATGCTGAGGGGCAGGAGGGAAATGGCACCTGCCAGTTCTCTTGTCCTCAGAAAGGCAATGTCACCTCTCACAGATGCACCCCAAAAAGAATTAAAAGTTTCTCCCTGTGCCAATTTGGTGATCCTCAGATCATCCAGTCTGCCCCAGGGTTGTTTGCCTGCCTCCACTCCAGGAATAGGGCAGCGTCCTCAGAACTCTATGCCAGCCGAAACTGCCAACCTCTCAAACTTCAGAGTTTGAGCCTCGTTGGCTGCAAAAACTCATGAAATTCAGCCCCTCTCAATTTCCCAGCCAATGGCTTTGGAAAAGTAATCTTGTGTGTATCCCTGTGCACTCCACTCTCTCTCTCTCTCTCTCTCTCTCTCTCTCTCGTCTTTCACTATGACTAGGACTCCCTCCCCTCCACAGCACCCACAATCCACTTCTCCCTCAAACCATATCTCACTTCGTACCTTCTTTGAAGTGGGCTCTTCTCTCCCTGTAGTTGTGCAGTTTGTTCTGTCTGTTCTTATGTCAATTTCTTGAGTATTCAGAACAATTTGAGAGTTATCTAGTTGTGTTTGAGGGACAAGGCAAGCCTAGAGTTCTCCTGCTATGTTGACATCTTAGCTCCCCCCTCTTCTAGTTTCTTTTTAAAGCCAAATGTGTAGTCTACTTGGGGAGCCTTTTCCTAAAATTTCACTTTCAGTTAATCATACTCATTTGTGCATTCATTCAAAAAGCATGTACTAAGTACTCATTTGGGGTAGAGCCCAACAGTGAAGAGATGAGTATGTAGCACTGACCATGGGCATATGTCAGAGCTAGAGACCAGGATGCCATTTCTAGGCACGTGACTGCCCCATCCCATTCTTATGGTGGAAGAACAAGAGGCCATAATTGTATAACATAACTTCCCAACCTCTACTCTCTTGGACACAGTAGATCGGATTTGAGGAGGCAAATGGCTGACACAAAATTGGCCAATCACAATTATTTCCTAGGAATTTGGAATTGAGACTGAGAGAGGAAGAGTTTGTCTCCCTCCATATAAAACAGTGTGGCTGTCAAAGCTATTTTCTGCCAAGTAGCAGCTACTGCAAAAATAAATGGAGCAGGCTGAAAAGGAGAAGTGGAGATAATGGAGATAATCTCCTAGGTTTATTGTTAATGTATTTCATCTTTTACTGAGTCCCCAAATTACCCCTGCTTATGACTTTCATGAAATACTCCATATCCCCGTGTTCTTATAATAAATATCTCCTTTAGCTTAAGTTAGCTCCAGTGTGCTTCTGTTGCTTACAATTAAGTCTTAACATGGTGTCCTTGCCCATAAGCAGATCTCAACTTAGTAAGACAAACTGAAAAATACATTATACAATACTTGATGGTGTTGCAGGACTCTGAATTCTTGAGGCAGGAACTGTATTTGTTGTTTGTTTTGTTTTATTTTAGATTTTATTTATTTATTTGAGAGAGAATGTGCACAACAGAGAACATGAGCAGGGGGAGGGGCAGAGAGAGTGAGAGAGAAGTAAACTCCTCACTGAGCAGGGAGCCCGATGCAGGGCTTGATCCTAGGACCCTAAAATCATGACCTGAGCTGAAGGCAGATGTTTAACTGAATGAAGCACCCAGGCACCCCCAGGAACTGTATTTGTTTTATTCATCCCTGTATCCCTGGCACATTGTAGCAGCTCAATGGAATGTAGTTGATTCTAAAACTATATGAGTGAAGGAAGAACACTGGGACCTTGAACAGGTTACTTAACCACTCTTTCTCCAGTTTCCTCATCTGAAGGGGCCCTTAGAAATTATTTGGTTTAAGTCTATAGTACAGAAGAGGAAGCTAAGGCCCAGAAAGTTACAAACCATTTGCCCAAATTCACACAGCTAGTTAGCAGCAGAACTGAAAATACAACTCATGTCTCCAAGCTCTGAAGCCAATATTCTTTTCATTGCCCTATGACACTCCCTGCTGAACCAACTTCCAGTGACCTCAATGGATAATACACCCACAAGTCCCCAAAGTCAGCCTCCCCTCTTTAAAACTTCTTCAGTGTAGGTTCATAATTCACCATATGGAAAACTCTCAAAAAGGAAATTCCTGGTGTTGATCATCACTGGGCTTGTCTAGCCACAGACACCATTCAACAAATGGGGGAGGAGTCACCCAAAGCTGGTGTGTCATGAAAAGACCCAACATGAGGTAACCAAGACAACCCACAAAAGTACTTCTTGGTTTTACTGTCCACTGAAATGGGATTTTTCTCTGCCCTTGCCAGTCATAAGAATAAATGAAGAATTGATTACCCCAAAACTGATGGGCAAAAAACATTCTCTCAAATACAATGATTGTGAAAGGCATATCTGAGTGGGACCTGGAAAGGAGTTAAAACAAACCTGCTAACCAAGATACACAAAGAAAAAAAATCTACTTTAAAAAGGACAGCAAGGGAATGATGAATCCAGGATTTAGGATGGTAATTACCATCCTAAATTTTGGGGAGAGAGAGGTAGAGATATAAGATGCTAGAGAACCAGAACACCAGAATTAAATTATTGTTAAGGTACTGATTTTTGTAGTGGCAGTGATAAGTGGTGGATTTTTTTACATTATTAAAAATAAGTAAATGAGCAAATTAATAAAAGAAGGACCAAGGAGAGAGTGTGTCATGAACTAAAAATTATGAATAATCTAATTCTAGGCAATTAATTTCTTGTTTCCATAGACAAGAAAAAAACAGTAAAAGAGTAATTATGGTGTTAAAGAAATGTCTTTATTATTTATCTCAAACCAGAAAATATATATTACATGACATTACAAATATTCTTGAGTTTTGTTATTGTTTTACTTATTGTGACAATTAATTTATTATTGTCAGGTAGAAAATAAAAATCTCTTTAATTTGATTAATATCTGAGCTAATCTATGCATGCTAAGTTAGTGTCAGCCTTACTTTAGAGAATACTATATTAGAAGCAATAGTGCCTGACCTACTACTAGAAGACACTCTGTGATAAACATGGGCTTCCTGTGGATGGCTTACAATATCAGACTGACATGCTAAAACTTGCTTTAGTTTCTGTTATGAAATAATTGAGGACACACTCTTTCAGGTCCTTTAATGTTTTTAAATGAACAAGAACATATATTTCTAAGACTTTGTGAAATAGGGTTCAAGATTCAAACAAAACTAGGAAGGAAAACTGGAACCAACTGATTAAGAAAGTTGGAGGGGCGGAGCAAGATGGCGGAGGTGTAGGAGACCTGGATTTCCCCTGGTCCCAGGAATTCAGCTGGGTAGGGATCAAACCATTCTGAACACCCACGAACTCAACAGGAGATTGAAGAAAAGAATAGCAACAACTCTCTGAACAGAAAAGTGACCACTTTCTGGAAGGTAGGATGTGTGGAGAAGTGAATCTGAGGTGATATTCAGGAGGATAGATGGTGGGAGAGGGGCCTCTGTCAGCCGATTCTGGCAAGTGATAGAGCAGTGGAGCACAAAATCGGAACTTTTAGAAGTCGGCTCTGCTGAGCGACATCGCTCCAGTGGCTAAGCAGGGGGTGGAACCCACGCTGGGACAGAGTGGTCTCAGGACCCTCAGGGTCACAGAAAGACCGGGGGTGCCTGAGTGCGGCAGAGCTCCCAGGTACTGGAGCGGGGAACCCGGCTGCAGAGACAGAACCGAGGAGCGGGCTCTCAGCTCGGGGTTGCCATAAACCGTGATCCATGGCACAGTTGGGCCACTGCTCTTCCAGCAGGGACCCAACAAGGGGCAGATCCGGGAAGACTCCCCTTCCTCCCCTGGGAGGAGCAGTGTGGGAGCGCACCGCAGGGATCTGCTGGGTTTAGAGACTCCACACGGAGTCGTGTGCCAGAGATAGAAATGCTCGGTCACAGGCCGGGTGAGCATGGAGTGCGGCCAGAGACCGGAGACAGGAGTGACTGACTGCTTTTCTCTGGGGGCACACTGAGGAGTGGAGCCCTGAGTTCTTGGTTCCTCTGGGGCAGAGATTGGGAGGCCACCATTTTCACTCTTGTCCTCCAAAGCTGTAGGGAAAGCTTGGAGGGAACAAAAGCTCCTGAGAGCAAACACGAGCAGATTACTTAGCCTACCCCCACCCCCCACCCTGCAAAGACATTTGGGAACCACAGCAACAGGCCCCTCCCCCAGAAGATCAGCAAGAACAGCCAGGCAAGACCAAGTTTACTGATCAATGAGAACGGCAGAACTCCAGCGCTAGGGGAATACTGCACATAAAATTCATGGCTTTTTAACCATGATTCTTTAGTGTTTCAAAGTTAATTTTTTTAACTGTCTTTTCTTTCTTTTTTTTTTTGAATTTCTCTTTTTCCCTTTTTCAACCAACATCTTATCAATCCCTTTCTTAAAAAATAATTTTTATTTTTCATTTTTAGACTCATATTCTATCTCTTCATAGTAGTTACCTTTATTTTTGGATATATATATAAGTTGGTCTCTCTTTAAAATTTTGAGATACAGTTTCTTCTAACAGATCTAAATATACCCTAAAACTCTAGTGTATGGCTTTGTTCTAGTCTCCTGCCTGATCACATTCTCTCCCTTTTTTTTAAATCCTCTTCTTTCTTTTTTCAACCAACTTATCTTATCAAATCCTTTTATATAATCTTTTATAATTTTCATCTTTACAATCATATTCCATCCCTTCATCGTATTAACCCTTATTTTTGTACATATATGTTTTTCTTTGTTTAAAATTTTGGGAGACACTTTCTTCTAACAGACCAAAATATGCCCAAAATCTAGTGTGTGGCACTGATCTATGCACCAGCCTGATCATATTTGATCACATTCTGTTTCTTTGTTTTGTTTTCTTTTTGTTTTTATCTTTTTCTTTTTCTATTTTTTTTATCTTTTTCCTTTCTTTCCCTGTCTCTTCCCCCAGTTTCAGATCTTTTCTGATTTGTTTAGTGTATATTTTCTGGGGACATTGTTACCCTGTTAGCATTTTGTTCTCGCATTCATCTATTCTCCTCTGGACAAAAAGACAGGATGGAAAAAATCACCTCGACAAAAAGAAGAAGATGCAGTATTGACTGCCAGGGTCCTAATCAATACGGAAATTAGTAAGATGTCAGAACTAGAGTTCAGAATGATGATTTTAAAGATACTAGCTGAGCTTGAAAAAAACATGGAAGATATTAGAGACACCCTCACTGGAGAAATAAAAGAACTAAAATCTAACCAAGTGAAAATCAAAAAGGCTATAAATGAGGTGCAATAAAAAAATGGAGGCTCTAACTGCTAGGATGAATGATGGACAAGAGAGAATTAGTGATATAGAAGACCAAATGATGGAAAATAAAGAAGCTGAGAAAAAGAGAGATAACTACTGGATCATGAGGGCAGAATTCGAGAGAAAAGCAATACCATTAGATGAACAACATTAGAATAATTGGGATCCCAGAAGAAGAAAGACAGAGAGGGGCAGAAGGTATATTGGAGCAAATTATAGCAGAGAACCTGCCTAATTTGGGGAATGAAACAGGCATCAAAATCGAGGAGGCACAGAGAACCTGCCCTCAAAATCAATAAAATAAGGTCAACACCCCAACATCTAATAGTAAAACTTACGAATCTCAGAGACAAAGAGAAAATCCTGAAAGCAGCTCGGGAGAAGAGATCTGTAACCTACAATGGTAGAAACATTAGATTGGCAACAGACCTATCCACGGAGACCTGGCAGGCCAGAAAGGACTGGCATGATATATTCAGATCACGAAATGAGAAAAATATGCAGCCAAGAATACTATATCCACCTAGGCTGTCATTAAAAATAGAAGGAGAGATAAAAAGCTTCCAGGACAAACAAAAACTAAAGGAATTTGAAAACACGAAACCAGCCCTACCAGAAATACTGAAAGGGGTCCTCTAAGCAAAGAGAGAGCCTAAAAGGAACATAGAGCAGGAAGGAACATGGACAATATACAGTAACAGTCACCTTACAGGCAATACAATGGCACTAAATTCATATCTTTCAATAGTTACCCTGAATGTAAATGGGCTAAACGCCCCAATCAAAAACACAGGCTATCAGATTGGATAAAAAACCAAGACCCATTGATATGCTGTCTGCAAAAGACTTATTTTAGACCCAAAGATAACTCCAGATTGAAAGTGATGGGGTGAAAAACCATATACCATGCTAATGGACACCAAAAGAATGCTGGGGTGGCAATCCTTATATCAGACAAATTGGATTTTAAACCAAAGACTTTAATAAGAGATGAAGAAGGACACTATATCCTACTTAAAGGGTCTATCCAACAGGAAGATCTAACAATTGTAAATATCTATGCCCCTAACATGGGAGCAGCCAGTTATATAAGCAAATTAATAACAAAAGCAAAGAAACACATCAACAACAATACAATAATAGTGGCGGACTTTAACACCCCCCTGACTGAAATGGACAGATCATCTAAGCAAAAGATCAACAAGGAAATAAAGACTTTAAATGACACACTGGACCAAATGGACTTCACAGACATATTTAGAACATTCCATCCCAAAGCAACAGAATACACATTCTTCTCTAGTGGCCATGGAACATTCTCCAGAATTGATCACATCCTAGGTCACAAATCAGGTCTCAACAGGTACCAAAAGATTGGGATTATTCCCTGCATATTTTCAGACCACAATGCTTTGAAACTAGAACTCAATCACAAGAGGAAAGTCTGAAAGAACTCAAATACATGGAGGCTAAAGAGCATCCTACTAAAGAATGAGTGGGTCAACCAGGAAATTAAAGAGGAATTAAAAAATTCATGGAAACCAATGAAAATGAAAACACAGCTGTTCAAAATCTTTGGGATACAGCAAAGGCAGTCCTGAGAGGAAAGTATATAGCAATACAAGCCTTTCTCAAGAAACAAGAAAGGTCTCAAATCCACAACATAACCCTACACCTAAAGGAGCTGGAGAAAGAACCGCAAATAAAGCCTAAACCCAGTAGGAGAAGAGAAATAATAAAGATCAGAGCAGAAATCAATGGAATAGAAAAAAAAAAGAACAGTAGAACAGATCAACGAAACTAGGAGCTGGTTCTTTGAAAGAATTGACAAGATTGATAAACCTCTGGCCAGACTTATCAAAAGAAAAGAGAAATGACCCAAATCAACAAAATCATGAATGAAAGAGGAGAGATTACAACCAACACCAAAGAAATACAAACAATTGTAAGAACATATTATGAGCAATTATATGCCAGCAAATTAGATAACCTGGAAGAAATGGATGCATTCCAGGAGATGTATCAGCTACCAAAACTGAACCAGGAAGAAATAGAAAACCGGAACAGACCTATAACCACTAAGGAAATTGAAGCAGTCATCCAAAATCTCCCAACAAACAAAAGCCCAGGGCCAGACGGCTTCCCAGGGGAATTCTACCAAAGATTTGAAGAAAACTTAATACGTATTCTTCTGAAACTGTTCCAAAAAATAGAAAAGGGAGGAAAACTTCCAAACTCATTTTATGAGGCCACCATTACCTTGATACCCAAACCAAAGATCCCATCGAAAAGGAGAATGACAGACCAATATCCTTGATGAACGTGGATGCAAAAATTCTCACCAAAATACTAGCCAATAGGATCCAACAGTCCATTAAAAGGATTATTCACCAGGACCAAGTGGGATTTATCCCTGGGCTGCAAGGTTGGTTCAACATCGACAAATCAATCAATGTGATACAATACATTAACAAAAGAAAGAATAAGAATCAAATGATCCTCTCAATAGATGCAGAAAAAGCATTTGACAAAGTACAGCATCCTTTCTTGATCAAAACTCTTCAGAGTATAGGGATAGAGGGTACATACCTCAATATCATAAAAGCCATCTATGAAAAACCTACAGCCAATATCATTCTCAATGGGGAAAAGCTGAGAGCTTTTCCCCTAAGGTCAGGAACACGGCAGGAATGTCCACTATCACCACTGCTATTCAACATAGTACTAGAAGTCCTAGCCACAGCAATCAGACAACAAAAAGAAATCAAAGGCATCCAAATCGGCAATGAAGAAGTCAAACTCTCACTCTTTGCAGATGATATGATACTTTATGTGGAAAACCCAAAAGACTCCACCCCAAAACTGCTAGAAGTCATACAGGAATTCAGTAAAGTGGCAGGATATAAAATCAATGCACAGAAATCAGTGGCATTCCTATACACCAACAACAAGACAGAAGAAAGAGAAATTAAGGAGTTGATCCCATTTACAATTGCACCCAAAACCACAGGATACCTAGGAATGAATCCAACCAAAGAGGCAAAGAATCTGTACTCAGAAAACTATAAAATACTCATGAAAGAAATTGAGGAAGACACAAAGAAAGGAAAAACGTTCCACGCTCATGGATTGGAAGAATAAACATTGTGAAGATGTCAATGCTACCTAGAGCAATCTACACATTCCATGCAATCCCCATCAAAATACCATCCACTTTTTTCAAAGAAATGGAACAAATCATCCTAAAATCTGTATGGAACCAGAAAAGACCCCGAATAGCCAGAGCAATGTTGAAAAAGAAAAGCAAAGCTGGCGGCATCACAATTCCAGACTTCAAGCTCTATTACAAAGCTGTCATCATCAAGACAGTATGGTACTGGCACAAAAACAGACACATCGATCAATGGAACAGAATCGAGAGCCCAGAAATGGACCCTCAACTCTATGGTCAACTGATCTTCGACAAAGCAGGAAAGAATGTCCAATGGAAAAAAGACCGTCTATTCAACAAATGGTGTTGGGAAAATTGGACAGCCACATGCAGAAGAATGAAACTGGACCATTTCCTTACACCACACACAAAAATAGACTCCAAATGGTTAAAAGACCTCAAGGTGAGACAGTAGTCCATCAAAATCCCAAAGGAGAACACAAGCATCAACCTCTTTGACCTCAGCCACAGCAACTTCTTCCTAGAAACATCGCCAAAGGCAAGGGAAGCAAGGACACAAATGAACTATTGGGATCTCATCAAGATAAGAAGCTTTTGCACAGCAAAAGAAACAGTCCACAAAACCAAAAGACAACCAACAGAATGGGAGAAGATATTTGCAAATGACATATCAGATAAAGGGCTAGTATCCAAAATCTATAAAGAACTTCTTAAACTCAACACCTAAAGTACCAATAATCCAATCAAGAAATGGGCAGAAGACATAAACAGACTTTTTCCAAAAAAAAATCCAAATGGCCAACTGACACGTGAAAAATTGCTCAACATCGCTCGGCATCAGGGAAATCCAAATCAAAACCTCAATGAGCTACCACCTCACACCAGTCAGAATGGCTAAAATTAACAAGTCAGGAAACGACAGATGTTGGCGTGGATGCGGAGAAAGGGGAACCGTCCTACACTGTTGGTGGGAATGCAAGCTGGTGCAGCCACTCTGGAAAACAGTTGGAGGTTCCTCAAAAAGTTGAAAATAGAGCTACCATAAGATCCAGCAATTGCACTACTGGTTATTTACCCTAAAGATACAAATGTAGGGATCCGAAAGGGTACGTGCACCCTGATGTTTATAGCAGCAATGTCCACAGTAGCCAAACTGTGGAAAGAGCCAAGATGTCCATCGACAGATGAATGGATAAAGAAGATGTGGTATATATATGCAATGGAATATTATGCAGCCATCAAAAGGAATGCAATCTTGCCATTTGCAATGACATTTAGAACTGGAGAATTTTATGCTGAGCGAAATAAGTCAATCAGAGAAAGACATGTATCATATGACCTCACTGATATGAGGAATGCTTAATCTCAGGAAACAAACTGAGGGTTGCTGGAGTGGTGGGGCATGGGAGGGATGGGGCGGCTGGGTGATAAACATTCGGGAGGGTATGTGCTATGGTGAGCACTGTGAATTGTGCAAGACTGTTGAATCACAGACCTGTACCCATGAAACAAATAATACATTATATGTTAAAAAAGAAGCAGGAGGGCAAGAATAAAGGGGGGGAATCGGAGGGGGAGATGAACCATGAGAGATGATGGACTCTGAAAAACAAACTGAGCGTTCTAGAGGGGAGGGGGGTGGGAGGATGGGTTAGCCTGGTGATGGGTATTAAAGAGGGCACGTTCTGCATGGAGCACTGGGTGTTATACACAAATAATGAATCATGGAACACTACATCAAAAACTAATTATGTAATTTATGGCGATTAACATAACATAATAATAATAATAATAAAAAGAAAGTTGGAGTCTAGTTTTGAATAGCAACAAGCTGGCTTGTTAGCACTTTACATTTTACTGTTAATTGATTGCCAGCCACTTGATGAGCCCATATTCTATAATCCACTCTAGAGATCACTGCTTTGTTAAAAACAGTAACATAGATAAATCTAATAAAATATTAACATTTGAGGATTTCTGGTTAAGAAAATATGGGAATCCTTTGTGCTATTTATGCAAGTCTGAAATTATTCCAAAATAACAAGTTTATAAGTAAATAAAGCAAAAATTTAATATAGGATTTGGAATGCCAAAGGAGCAAGATTGGCAATTAATTTGAAAGGCTCAGAGAATTTGACATCAGTACTCACGCATTATTTTCATAAAGATAAAAGAACAACAGCTTTTAGGAGAATGTAAGAAACTTATAGAATTGAGATTAAATGTTAACCCAAGTTTGCACATAGTTAACTGAAAAACCACAAGCCAGAGTCCAGGTCATGGAGGGACTTCCTTTAGTGACCTAATAATCATGCAGTAGTGAGGAGCATTTACAATGAATTCATATGCCGTGAAATCCTTCAGTGAACAACTATAAGATAATTTCTGTGCAATCAAATCCCCTAGACTGAATAAAGATAAGAAATGTTATCTTTAAGTTGTCCAGTTTCTGGCAAATAAAATTTCACAGTGCAGGGGTGGATAAGGTATAATTGAAGAGAACGGCCTGCAACAAAGAATGCTAAGTCCCTCAGAAGAAATTTCCAGCTGATGGACATTGGAAAACTCATCCTGAGATATGGCAATACAAGGAAAAAGCTAACTTTGTTAAAATAGATTTTGTCACTGCAGTTTTAACACAAGTTTAATGGGTATTTTTTTCTTTCAAGATTTTATTTAAATTCAAGTTAGTTAACATATAGTATAGTATTAGTTTCAGGGGTAGAATTAAGTGATTCATCACTTGCATATAACATGCAGTGCTCATTACATCAAGTGCCCTCCTCAATGCCCATCACCCATTTACCCCATCACCCCACTTACCTCCCCTCCAGCAACCTGCAGTTTGTTTTCTGTAGTTAAGATCTCTTATGGCTTGCCTATTTGTATCTTATTTTACTGCCCCCCTACCCCATGTTCATCTGTTTTTTTTTTTCTTCAATTCCACATATGAGTGAAATCATATGGTATTTGTCCTTGACTGATTTATCTTGCTTAGCATAATACTCTAGCTCCATCCACATTGTTGCAAATGGCAAGATTTCATTCTTTGCGATGGCTTATTCCATTGTATATATATTCCATTGTATATTCCATTGTGTGTATATATATATATACCACATCTCTTTATCCATTAATCAGTGGATGGTCATTTGTGCTCTTTCCATATTCTGGCTATTGTGGACATTGCTGCTATAAACACTGGGGTACACATGCAATTGTTAGATCATAGGGTAGTTCTACTTTTAACATTTTCAGGAACCTCTGTACCATTTTCCAGAGTTTTCCAGAGTGACTGCACTGCAGTTTACATTCCCATCAACAGTGTAAGAGATTCCCCTTTCTCCACATCCTTGCCAACATCTGTTGTTTACTGAGTTGTGAATTTTAGCCATTCTGACCAATGTGAGGTGGCACCTCATTGTGGTTTTGATATATATTTCCCTGATGATGAGTAATTTTCTTCATGTGTCTGTTAGCCATTTGTATGTCTTCTTTGGAGAAATGTCTCTGCATGTCTTCTGCCCATTTTCATTAACTGTATTTTTTAAATTTGGGGGGTGTTGAGTTTGATAAGTTCATAGACTTTGGATAAAAGTCCCTTATCTGAACATGTATCATATGACCTCACTGATATGAGGAATTCTTAATCTCAGGAAACAAACTGAGTGTTACTGGAGTGGTTGGGGGTGGGAGGGATGGGGTGGCTGGGTGATAGACATTGGGGAGGGTATGTGCTACGGTGAGCGCTGTGAATTGTGCAAGACTGTTGAATCACAGATCTGTACTTCTGAAACAAATAACGCAACATATTTTAAGAAAAAAAAAAGAAGAAGATAACAGGAGAGGGAGAATGAAGGGGAGTAAGTCAGAGGGGGAGACGAACCATGAGAGATGATGGACTCTGAAAAACAAACTGAGGGTTCAAGAGGGGAGGAGGGTAGGGGGATGGGTTAGCCTGGTGATGGGTATTAAAGAGGGCACATTCTGCATGGAGCACTGGGTGTTATGAACAAACAATGAATCATGGAACACTACATCAAAAACAAATGATGTAATATATGGTGATTAACATAACAATAAAAATTTTTTTAAATAAATAAATAAAGTCCCTTATCTGACATGTTATTTGCAAATAGCTTCTCCCATTCAGTTGGTTGCCTTTCAGTTTTGTTCATTGTTTCCTTTGCTATGCAAAAGATTTTTATGCTGATGAAGTCCCAATAGTTCATTTCTGCTTGTGTTTCCCTTGCCTCTGAAGACATGTCTAGTAAGAAATTGCCGCAACCTGGGTCAGAGAGGTGGCTGCCTATATTCTCCTCCAGGATTTTGATGGTTTCCTGTTTCACATTTAGGTCTTTCATCCACTTTGAATTTAGTTTTGTGTAGGTTGTAAGAAACTGGTCCAGTTTCATTCTTATTATACATTGCCGTCCAGTTTTAAACACCATTTGTTGAAAAGATTTTTTTCCACTAGATATTTTTTCCTGCTTTGTCAAAGATTAGTTGACCATAGAGCTGTGCGTCCCTTTCTGGGTGCTCTATTCTATTCCACTGATCTATGTGTCTGGTTTTGTTCCAGTACTATACCATCTTGATGATTATGGTACAGCTTGAAGTCCGGAATTGTGATGCCTCCAGCTTTGGTTTTCTTTTTCACATTACTTTGGCTATTTGGGGTCTTTTCTGGTTCCAGACAAATTTTAGAATTGTTTATTCTAGCTGTATGAAAAATGCTGGTTGTATTTTGATAGGGATTGAATTGAATATGTAGATTGCTTTGAGTAGTATAGACTTTCTAAAAATATTTGTTCTTCCAATCCATGAGCATGGAATGTCCTTCCATTTCTTTATGTCTTCCTCAATTTCTTTCAGAAGTGTTCTGTTTTCAGAGTACAGACTTCTACCTCTTTGGCTAGGTTTATTCCTAGGTATCTTATGGTTTTTGGTGCAATTGTAAATGCGATCAATTCCTTGATTTGTCTTTCTGCTGCATCATTATTGGTGTACAGAAATGCAACAGACTTCTGTGCATTGATTTTTTTATCCCACAACGTTGCTGAATTCATGTATCAGTTCTAGCAATTTATGGTGGAGTGTTTTGGGTTTTCTTTTTTTTTCTTTTTTTTGGGGGGTCTACATAGAGTATCATGTCATCTGTGAATAGTGAAAGTTTGACTTCTTCCTCACTTATTTGGATGCATTTTATTTCTTTTGGTTGTCTGATTGCTGAGGATAGGACTTCCAGTACTATGTTAAACAACAGTGGTGACAGTGAACATCCCTGTTGTGTTCCTGACCTTAGGGGAAAGCTCTCAGTTTTTCCCCATTGAGGATGTATTAGCTGTGGGTCTCCTGTATAGGACCTTTATGATGTTGTGGTATGTCCCTTCTATCCCTACTTTCTTGAGGGTTTTTATCAAGACAGGATACTGTATTTTGTCAAATGCTTTTTCTGCATCTATTGAGAGGATCATATCATTCTTGTCCTTACTTTTATTAATGTGGTGTCTTACATCAATTGATTTACAGATACTAAACCACCCCTGTCCAGGAATAAATCCTACTTGGTTTTGGTGAATAATTCTTTTAATGTACTATTGAATTAGATTACCTAGTATCTTTTTGAGAATTTTTGCATCCATATTCATCAGGGATTACGGCATGTAATTCTCCTTTTTCGTGGGGTCTTTGTCTGGCTTTGGAATCAAGGTAATGCTGGCCTCGTAGAACGAATTTGGAAGTTTTCCTTCCATTTCTATTTTTTGGAACAGTTTCAGAAGAATAGATATTAATTCTTCTTTGGATATTTGGTAGAATTGCTCTGGGAAGCCATCCAATCTTGGACTCTTATTTGTTAGGACATTTGGTTACTGATTCAATTTCTTTGCTAGTTATGGGCCTGTTCAGATTTTCTATTTTTTCCTGTTTCAGTTTTGGTAGTTTATATGTTTCTGGGAATTTATCAGTTTCTTCCAGATTGTTTAATTTTTTGGCATGCAAATGCTCATAGTAATATCTGATAATTGCTTGCATTTCTTTTTTTTTAATTTTTTTATTGTTATGTTAATCACCATATATTACATCATTAGTTTTTGGTGCAGTGTTCCATGATTCATTGTTTGTTCATAACACCCAGTGCTCCATGCAGAACCTGCCCTCCTCAATGCCCATCACCAGGCTAACCCATCCCCCCACCCCCCCTCCCCTCTAGAACCCTCAGTTTGTTTTTCAGAGTCCATCATCTCTCATGGTTCGTCTCCCCCTCTGACATACTCCCCTTTTCTTCCTCTCCTGTTATCTTCTTCTTTTTCTTTTTTCTCAAAATATGTTGCATTATTTGTTTCAGAAGTACAGATCTGTGATTCAACAGTCTTGCACAATTCACAGCGCTCACCGTAGCACATACCCTCCCCAATATCTATCACCCAGCCACCCCATCCCTCCCACCCCCAACCACTCCAGTAACACTCAGTTTCTTTCCTGAGATTAAGAATTCCTCATATCAGTGAGGTCATATGATACATGTCTTTCTCTGATTGACTTATTTCACTCAGCATAACACCCTCCAGTTCCATCCACGTCGTTGCAAATGGCAAGATCTCATTCCTTTTGATGGCTGCATAATATTCCATTGTGTATATATACCACAGCTTCTTTATCCATTCGTCTGTTGATGGGCATCTTGGCTCTTTCCACAGTTTGGCTATGGTGGACATTGCTGCTATAAACATTGGGGTACACGTACCCCTTCGGGTCCCTACATTTGTATCTTTGTGGTAAATACCCAGTAGTGCAATTGCTGGATCGAACGGTAGCTCTAATTTCAACTGTTTGAGGAACCTCCATACTGTTTTCCAGAGTGGTTGCACCAGCTTGCATTCCCACCAACAGTGTAGGAGGGTTCCCCTTTCTCCACATCCCCGCCAACATCTGTCGTTCCCTGACTTGTTAATTTTAGCCATTCTGACGGGTGTGAGGTGGTATCTCATTGAGGTTTTGATTTGGATTTCCCTGATGCCAAGCGATGTTGAGCACTTTTTCATGTGCCTGTTGGCCATTTGGATGTCTTCTTTGGAGAAATGTCTGTTCATGTCTTCTGCCCATTTCTTGATTGGATTATTTGTTCTTTGGGTGTTGAGTTTGATAAGTTCTTTATAGATTTTGGATACTAGCCCTTTATCTGATACGTCATTTGCAAATATTTTCTCCCATTCTGTCGGTTGTCTTTTGGTTTTGTGGACTGTTTCTTTTGCTGTGCAAAAGCTTCTTATCTTGATGAAATCCCAATAGTTCATTTTGGCCCTGGCTTCCCGTGCCTTTGGCGATGTTTCTAGGAAGAAGTTGCTGCGGCTAAGGTCGAAAAGGTTGCTACCTGTGTTCTCCTTTAGGATTTGGATGGACTCCTGTCTCACGTTTAGGTCTTTCAACCATTTGGAGTCTATTTTTGTGTGTGGTGTAAGGAAATGGTCCAGTTTCATTCTTCTGCATGTGGCTGTCCAATTTTCCCAACACCATTTGTTGAAGAGACTGTCTTTTTGCCATTGGACATTCTTTCCTGCTTTGTCAAAAATAAGTTGACCATAGAGTTGAGGGTCCATTTCTGGGCTCTCGATTCTGTTCCATTGATCTATGTGTCTGTTTTTGTGCCAGTACCATACTGTCTTGATGATGACAGCTTTGTAATAGAGCTGGAAGTCCGGAATTGTGATGCCGCCAGCTTTGCTTTTCTTTTTCAGTATTCCTCTGGCTATTCTGGGTCTCTTCTGGTTCCATACAAATTTTAGGATTATTTGTTCCATTTCTTTGAAAAAAGTGGATGGTATTTTGATGGGGATTGCATTGAATGTGTAGATTGCTCTAGGTAGCATTGACATCTTCACAATGTTGATTCTCCCAATCCATGAGCATGGAACGTTTTTCCATTTCTTTGTGTCTTCTTCAATTTCTTTCATGAGTATTTTATAGTTTTCTGAGTACAGATCCTTTGCCTCTTTGGTTAGATTTATTCCTAGGTATCTAATGGTTTTGGGTGCAATTGTAAATGGGATAGACTCCTTGATTTGTCTCTCTTCTGTCTTGTTGTTGGTGTATAGGAATGCCACTGATTTCTGTGCATTGATTTTATATCCTGCCACTTTACTGAATTCCTGTATGATTTCTAGTAGTTTTGGGGTGGAGTCTTTTGGGTTTTCCACATACAGTATCATATCATCTGCAAAGAGTGAGAGTTTGACTTCCTCTTTGCTGATTTGGATGCCTTTGATTTCTTTTTGTTGTCTGATTGCTGTGGCTAGGACTTCTAATACTATGTTGAATAGCAGTGGTGAGAGTGGACATCCCTGCCGTGTTCCTGACCTTAGGGGAAAAGCTCTCAGCCTTTCCCCATTGAGAATGATATTCGCTGTAGGTTTTTCGTAGATGGCTTTTATGATATTGAGGTATGTACCCTCTATCCCTATACTCTGAAGAGTTTTGATCAAGAAAGGATGTTGTACTTTGTCAAATGCTTTTTCTGCATCTATTGAGAGGATCATATGATTCTTGTTCTTTCTTATGTTAATGTGTTGTATCACGTTGCTTGATTTGCGGATGTTGAACCAGCCTTGCAGCCCAGGGATAAATCCCACTTGGTCGTGGTTAATAATCCTTTTAATGTACTGTTGGATCCTATTGGCTAGTATTTTGGTGAGAATTTTTGCATCCATGTTCATCAAGGATATTGGTCTGTAATTCTCCTTTTTGATGGGGTCTTTGTCTGGTTTTGGGATCAAGGTAATGCTGGCCTCATAAAATGAGTTTGGAAGTTTCCCTTCCATTTCTATTTTTTGGAACAGTTTCAGGAGAATAGGTATTAATTCTTCTTGAAATGTCTGATAGAATTCCCCTGGGAAACCATCTGGCCCTGGGCTTTTGTTTCTTGGGAGATTTTTGATGACTGTTTCAATTTCCTTAGTGGTTATAGGTCTGTTCAGGTTTTCTATTTCTTCCTGGTTCAATTTTGGTAGTTGATACATCTCTAGGAATGCACCCATTTCTTCCAGGTTATCTAATTTGCTGGCATAGAGTTGCTCATAATATGTTCTTATAATTGTTTGTATTTCTTTGGTGTTGGTTGTGATCTCTCCTCTTTCATTCATGATTTTGTTGATTTGGGTCATTTCTCTTTTCTTTTTGATCAGTCTGGCCAGGGGTTTATCAATCTTGTTAATTCTTTCAAAGGACCAGCTCCTAGTTTCGTTGATCTGTTCTACTGTTCTTTTGGTTTCTAGTTCATTGATTTCTGCTCTGATCTTTATGATTTCTCTTCTCCTACTGGGTTTAGGCTTTCTTTGCTGTTCTTTCTCCAGCTCCTTTAGGTGTAGGGTTAGGTTGTGTATTTGAGACCTTTCTTGTTTCTTGAGAAAGGCTTGTATTGCTATATACTTTCCTCTCAGGACTGCCTTTGCTGTATCCCAAAGATTTTGAACAGCTGTGTTTTCATTTTCATTGGTTTCCAGGAATTTTTTTAATTCTTCTTTAATTTCTTGGTTGACCCATTCATTCTTTAGTAGGATGCTCTTTAGCCTCCATGTATTTGAGTTCTTTCCGACTTTCCTCTTGTGGTTGAGTTCTAGTTTCAAAGCATTGTGGTCTGAAAATATGCAGGGAATGATCCCAATCTTTTGGTACCGATTGAGACCTGATTTGTGACCTAGGATGTGATCAATTCTGGAAAATGTTCCATGGGCACTAGAGAAGAATGTGTATTCCGTTGCTTTGGGATGGAATGTTCTGAATATGTCTGTGAAGTCCATTTGGTCCAGTGTGTCATTTAAAGTCTTTATTTCCTTGTTGATCTTTTGCTTAGATGATCTGTCCATTTCAGTCAGGGGGGTGTTAAAGTCCCCCACTATTATTGTATTGTTGTCAATGTGTTTCTTTGCTTTTGTTATTAATTGCCTTATATAATTGGCTGCTCCCATGTTCGGGGCATAGATATTTACAATTGTTAGATCTTCTTGTTGGATAGACCCTTTAAGTAGGATATAGTGTCCTTCCTCATCTCTTATTACAGTCCTTGTTTTAAAATCTAGTTTGTCTGATATAAGGATTGCCACCCCAGCTTTCTTTTGGTGTCCATTAGCATGGTAAATGGTTTTCCACCCCCTCACTTTCAATCTGGGGGTGTCTTTGGGTCTAAAATGAGTCTCTTGCAGACAGCATATTGATGGGTCTTGTTTTTTAATCCAATCTGATAGCCTGTGTCTTTTGATTGGGGCATTTAGCCCATTTACATTCAGGGTAACTATTGAAAGGTATGAATTTAGTGCCATTGTATTACCTGTAAGGTGACTGTTAACTGTCTGTTGTCTGTGTTCGTTTCTGCTCTTTGCTGCTTTTAGTTTCTCTCTTTGCTTAGAGGACCCCTCTCAATATTTCTTGGAGGGCTGGTTTCGTGTTTGCAAATTCCTTTAGTTTTTGTTTGTTCTGGAAGCTTTTGATCTCTCCTTCTATTTTCAATGATAGCCTAGCTGGATATAGTATTCTTGGCTGCATATTTTTCTCGTTTAGTGCTCTGAAGATATCTTGCCAGTCCTTTCTGGCCTGCCAGGTCTCTGTGGATAGGTCTGTTGCCAATCTAATGTTTCTACCATTGTAGGTTACATATCTCTTCTCCCGAGCTGCTTTCAGGATTTTCTCTTTGTCTCTGAGACTCGTAAGTTTTACTATTAGATGTCGGGGTGTTGACCTATTTTTATTGATTTTGAGAGGGGTTCTCTGTGCCTCCTGGATTTTAATGCCTGTTTCCTTCCTCACATTAGGGAAGTTCTCTGCTATAATTTGCTCCAATATACCTTCTGCCCCTCTCTCTCTCTCTTCTTCTTCTGGGATCCCAATTATTCTAATGTTGTTTCGTCTTATTGTATCACTTATCTCTCGAATTCTGCCCTCGTGATCCTGTAGTTGTTTCTCTCTCTTTTTCTCAGCCTCTTTATTTTCTATCATTTGGTCTTCTATATCGCTGATTCTCTCTTCTGCCTCATTTATCCTAGCATTTAGTGCCCCCATTTTTGATTGCACCTCATCAATAGCCTTTTTGATTTCGATTTGGTTAGATTTTAGTTCTTTTATTTCTCCAGAAAGGGTTTCTCTAATAACTTCCACGCTTTTTTCAAGCCCAGCTAGTATCTTTAAAGTCATGATTCTGAACTCTAGGTCCGACATCGTACTAATGTCCGTATTGAGTAGGTCCCTGGCTGACGGTACTACCTCTTGTTCTTTTTGCTGAGGTGATTTCTTTCGTCTTGTCATTTTGTCCAGAGGAGAATAGATGAATGAGAGAACAAAAGGCTAACAGGTTTACAACGTCCCCAGCAAATATACTGTATACAAATCAGAAAAGACCTGAAACCAGGGGAAAAGAAAGGGAAAGAAAGAAAAAAGAAAGAGAAAAAGAAAAAAAAAGAAAAAAGATAAAAACAAAAACAAAACAATTCAAAAAAGGCAGAATATGATCAAATATGATCAGGCTAGTGCATAGATCAGTGCCACACACTAGATTTTGGGCGTATTTTGGTCTGTTAGAAAAAAGTGCCTCCTAAAATTTTAAAGGAAGAAAGACATATATGTACAAAATAAGGGTTGATACAATGAAGGGATGGAAGATGACTGTAAAGATGAAAATTATAAAAGATTTTATAAAAGGACTTGGTAAGATAAGTTGTTTGAAAAAAGAAAGGAGATTTAAGGAAAAAAAAAAAAAGGAAAAAGGGAGAGAATGTGATCAGGCAGGAGACTAGAACAAAGCCATACACTAGTGGTTTAGGGTATATTTTGATCTGTTAGAAGAAACTGTATCTCAAAATTTTAAAGAGAGAACAACTTATATATATATGCCAAAAACAAGGATAACTACTATGAAGGGATAAAATATGACTCTAAAAATGAAAAAAAAATAAAAAATGTTTTTTTTTTTTTAAAGGGATTTATAAGATGTTGGTTGAAAAAGGGAAAAAGAAAAATAAAAAAAAGTCAACAAAAATTAACTTTGATGAAATAATGAATCATGGTAAAAAAAAAAAAAAAAAAAAAAAAAGAAGCCATGAATCTATGTGCAGTATTCCCCTAGCGCTGGAGTTCTCCTATTCTCCTTGATCGATCAACTTGGTCTTGGCTTGCTGGCTGTTTGTGTTGATCTTCTGGGGGAGGGGCCTGTTGCTGTGGTTTCCAAATGTCTTTGCCGGAGGCAGAATTGCCCCGCCCTTGTCGGTCCAGGCTAAGGAAGCTGCTCCAGTTTGCTCTCAGGAGCTTTTTTTCCCTGCAAGCTCTCGGTACAGCTTTGGAGGAGCAGGGCGAAAATGGCGGCCTCCCAGTCTCCGCCCGGAGGAGCCGAGAACTCGGGGCCCCACTCCTCAGTGCGCCCCCAGAGAAAAGCAGTCACTCCCGTGTCCCCGGTCTCTGGCCGCACTCCGTGCTTACCCGGCCTGTGATCGAGCGTTGCTATCTCTGGCACCCGACCCCGCTCGGAGTCTCCAAATCCAGCAGATCCCTGCAGTGCGTTCCCGCACCGCTCCTCCCCGGGAAGGAAGGGGAGTCTCCCCGGATCTGCTGCTTGTTGGGTCCTTGCTGGGGGAGCCGTGCCCCGACTGGGCCGCAGATCACAGTTTATGGCAACCCCGAGCTGAGAGCCCGCGACTCTGCTCCGTATCTGCAGCCGGCTTCCCCGCCCCGACACCTGGGAGCTCTGCCGCACTCAGGCACCCCCGGTCTCTCTGTGACCCCAAGGGTCCTGAGACCACACTGTCCCGGGAGGATTCCACCCCCCGCTTAGCTACTGCAGCGACGTCCCTCCGCCGAGCCAACTTTTAAAAGGTCCGATTTTGTGCTCTGCGGCTCTAGCACTTGCCAGAAGCGGCCGGCGGAGGCCCCTCCCCCGCCATCTATCCTCCCGAATATTGCCTCGGATTCACTTCTCCGCACGTCCTACCTTCCAGTAAGTGGTCGCTTCTCTGTTCAGAGAGTTGTTGCTACTCTCCTGTTCGATCTCCTGTTGAGTTCGTAGGTGTTCAGAATGGTTTGATCCCTATTCAGTTGAATTCCTGAGACCAGACAAAATCTAGGTCTCCTACTCCTCCGCCATCTTGCTCCACCCCCCAGCAATTGCTTGCATTTCTGTGGTGTTGGTTGTGATCTTTTTTCTTTCACTCATGATTTTATTTATTTGGGTTCTTTTTCTTCTCTTTTTGATAAGTCTGGCTAGGGTTTATCAATTCTGTTAATTCTTCTAAGGAGGCATTTTCCAGTTTCATTGATCTGTTCTACTTTTTTTTTTATTTCTATATCATTTATTTCAGATCTAATCTTCATTATTTCCCTTCTTTTGCTGGATTTAGGGTTTATTCGTGGTTCTTTTCCCAGTTCCTTTAGGTGTAAGTTTAGATGGTGTATTTGAGACTTTTCTTTCTTCTTGAGTTAGTCCTGTATTGCTATATACTTCCCTCTTAGGACCGCCTTTGCTGCGTCCCAAAAGTTTTGGATTGTCATGTTTTAGTTTTCATTTGCTTCCATGTATTTTTTAAAATTCTTCTTTAATTTCCTGGTTAACACATTCATTCTTTAGTAGAATGTTCTTTAACCTTCCTGTATTTGTGGTATTTCCAATTTTTTTGTTGCAGTTGACTTCAAGTTTCATAGCATTGTGGTCTGAAAAATATGCGTGGTATGATCTCAATTTTTGTACTGGATGAGGCCTGATTTGTGACCCAGTATGTGATCTGTTCTGGAGAATGCTGCATGTACACTCGAAAAGAATGTGTTGCTTTAGGATGAAATGTTCTTAATATATCTGATAAGTCTATCTGGTGTGTGCCATTCAAAGCCCTTGTTTCCTTGATGATCTGCTTAGATGATCTGTCCATTGTTGTGAGTGGGGTGTTAAAGTCCCCCACTACTATTGTATTATTACCAATAAGTTTCTTTAAGTTTGTTATTAATTGACTTATATATTTGGCTCCTCCCAAGTTAGGGGCATAAATATTTATAATTGTTAGATATTCTTGTTGAATAGACCCCTTTATTATGATATAGTGTTCTTCTTCATCTCTTATTATAGTCTTTGTTTTAAAATCTAGTTTGTCTAATATAAGTATGGCTACCTAGCTTTCTTTTGATGCATGATATGCATGATAAATGGTTCTCCACCCTCTCATTTTCAATCTGGAGGTGACTTTGGGTCTAAAATGAGTCTCTTGTAATCAGCATTTTGATGTGTCTTCTTTTTTTATTTATTCTGGGACCCTATGTCTTTTGATTGAAATGTCTAGTCCATTACATTCAGAATAATTATTGATAGATATGAATTTTTTGCCGTTATGTTGCCTGTAAAGTCACTGTTCCTATAGGTTGTCTCTGTTCCTTTCTATTCTTTGTTGCTCTTGGTCCTTCTTTCTCTCTCAAAGGGTCATCTTTAATATTTCTTGCAGAGCTGTTTTAGTTTTCATGAGCTCCTTTAGTTTTTGTTTGTCTTGTAAACTCTTTATCTCTCCTTCTGTTCTGAATGATAGCCTTGCTGGATAAAGTATTCTTGGCTGCATATTTTTCCCATTTAGCACATTGAATATTTTCTTCCACTCCTTTCTGGCCTGCCAGGTGTCAGTGGGCAGGTCTGCTGCCAACCTTATGTGTCCACCCTTGTAAGTTAAGGACATTTTGTCCCTAGCTACTTTCAGAATTCTCTCTTTATCTTTGTGTTTTGCCCTGTTTTTGCTGATTTTGAGGGGAGTTCTCTGTGCCTCTTGGATGTGAATGCCTGTTTCCTTCCCCAGATTAGGGAAGTTTTCAGCTATAATTTGTTCAAATAAACCTTCTGCCCCCTTTTCCCAATCTTCTTCTTCTGGGACTCCTATGAGATAAATATTATTGTGCTTTATGGAATTGCTGAGTTCCCTAAGTCTACCTTCATGATCTAGTAGTTTTCTTTCCCTCCTCTTTTCAGCTTCATTATTTTCCATAATTTTATCTTCTATTTCACCTATTCCCTTCTCTGCTTCTTCAGTCCTTGTGATTACAACCAGTCACTTTTGCATCTCAGTTATAGTATTTATTTCAGCCTTACTAAGTTTTAGGTCTTTTATCTCTGCAGCAAGGTTTTTCTCTGCTGTCTTCTATGCTATTTTCAAGCCCAGCTAGTAGTGTTATGACTATTGATCTAAATTCCTGTTCAGCAGAGTGGTCTTTATCTTCCAAGTGTTTTAATTTCTTCCAAATTTTTTCTTGTGATTGAGTTCCGGTTTTAAAGTATCATGGTCTGAGAATATGCAGGGAATAATCTCAATCTTTTGGTATCATTTGAGACCTGATTTGTGACCCAGTGTGTGGTCTTTTCTGGAGAAAGTTCCATGTGCACTCAAAAAGAGTGAGTATTCTGTTGTTTTAGGGTGGAATGTTCTGTCTGTGTGGATAATCTGATGTTATTCTGACGTTCCTCCCTCCATATGTAAGGAAATTCCTCTCCCTAGCTATTCTCAGGATAGATTCTTTGGCTGTAAGATTTGCAAACTTCACTATTTTATGTGGGGTGTTAATCAAATTTTATTGATTTTGGGAGAGGTCCTCTCTACCTCTTGGACATGAATGCTTGTTTCCTTCCCCAGATTAGAGAAGTTCTTAGCTATGATTTGCTCAAATATAACTTTTAGTCCTCTCTCTCTCTCTCTCCACCCCCTCAGTAATCCCAATAATTCTGACATTGAAACGTTTCATGGTGTCACTTATTTCTCTAATACTGTTTTCATGGATTTTAAGCTGTTTGTTCCAGGCCTCCCCTTTTTCCTTCTTTTCTATCAGTTTGTCTTCTAGATCACTAATTCATTCTTCTGCCTAGTTTACCCTAGCTGTTAGAGAATCTAGTTTACACTGCATCTCATTTATAGCATTTTTAAGTTTGGCCTGATTAGCTCTCATTTCTGCCCTTACAGAATCTATGTTGCCCTTAATGTTTTTCTCCAGCCTAGCTATTGTCTTCATAACTGTTACCCTGAAGTCCATTTCTTTTTAAGATTTTATTTATTTACTTTGACAGAGGAGAGAGTTAGCAAGAGCAGCAACACAACCGGGGGAGCGGGAGAGGGAGAAGCAGGCTCCTCGCTGAGCAGGGAGCCCAATGTGGGGCTCGATCCCAAGACTCTGGGATCATGACCTGAGCCAAAGGCAGATGCTTAATGACTGAGACACCCAGGCACCCCCTGAAGTCTATTTCTGACATCTTGCTTATATCAATATCCATTAGGTCTGTGGGAGAGGCCATTATCTCTAGGTCTTTTCTTTATTGGGAGTTCCTCCTCCTAGTCATTCTGTTGAGTTGTGGTTGAGGGGATGTACAGTTGAAAATATCAACCACAATCCAGGCAAGGTGCACCCTGGGAAATTTAGGAGCAGTTGGCAGCCACCACCAAAAAACCCAGCCAAAATGAAACCCGAGAATAAGATTTATAAAGTATAAAAATTTAAAAAAATAAACAAACAAAACCCACAACCCCCCCCCACAAAAATGACCCAAAAAACGACCTCTATGTGGGTGAAGTAGAGTGTTTCAGCTCTTCCTGGGGGTATTTTGTTCTCTTTGCTAGAGAATAGTACTTCTCAGAGATACAGGGAAATTAAAACTGGTATATATAGAGAGAAGTAGTATTGAGTAGGGGAAAAAAGGACTACATCTTCAACAAATCAGGAAAAAATATGAAATGGAAAAAAGACAGTCTCTTCAATAAATGGTGCTGGGAAAATTGGACAGCTATATACAAAAGAATGAAATTCAACCATTTTCTTACCCCATACACAAAGATAAACTCAAAATGAATGAAAGACCACAATGTGAGACAGGAACCCATCAAAATCCTAGAGGATAACATAGGCAGTAACTTTTTCGACATTGGCCACAACTTCTTTCAGAACACATCTCCAAAGGCAAGGGAAACAAAAGCAAAAATGAACTTCTGGGACTTCATCAAGATAAAAAGCTTCTGCATAGCAAAGGAAACAGTCAACAAAACAAAGAGACAACCCACAGAACGGGAGAAGATATTTGCAAATGATACTATGGACAAAGGGCTGATATCCAAGATCTATAAAGAACTTCTCAAACTCAACACCCAAAAAACAAATATTCCAGTCAAGAAATGGGCAGAAGGTATGAATAGACACTTCTCCAAAGAAGACATACAAATGGCTAACAGACACATGAAAAAATGTTCATCATCATTAGCCATCAGGGAAATTCAAATCAAAACCACATTGAGATACCACCTTACACCAGTTAGAATGGCAAAAATTGACAAGGCAAGAAACAACAAATGTTGGAGAGGTTGTGGAGAAAGGGGAACCCTCTTACACTGTTGGTGGAAATGAAAGTTGGTACAGCCACTTTGGAAAACAGTGTGGAGGTGCCTCAAAAAATTAAATATAGAGCTACCCTATGACCCAGCAATTGCACTCCTGGGTATTTACCCCAAAGACACAGATGTAGTGAAAAGAAGGGCCATATGCACTCCAATGTTCATAGTAGCAATATCCACAATAGCCAAACTGTGGGAGGAGCCGAGATGTCCTTCAACAGACGAATGGATAAAGAAGATGTGGTCCATATATACAATGGAATATTACTCAGCCGTCAGAAAGGATGAATACCCAACTTTTGCATCAACATGGATGGGACTGGAGGAGATTATGTTAAGTGAAATAAGTCAAGCAGAGAAAGTCAATTATCATATGGTTTCACTTATTTGCGGAACATAAGGAATAGCATGGAGGACATTAGGAGAAGGAAGGGAAAAATAAAGGAGGGGGGAATAGGAGGGGGAGATGAACCATGAGAGACTATGGGCTCTGAGAAACAAACTGAGGGTTTTAGAGGGGAGGGGGTGGGGCGATGGGTTAGTCCGGTGGTGGGTATTAAGGAGGGCATGTTCTGCTTGGAGCACCCGGTGTTATACACAAACAAAGAATAGTGGAACACCAAATCAAAAACTGATGATGTACTGTATAGTGACTAACATAACATAATTTAAAAAATAAAAATTTAAAAAATAAACTAGCTATTGTGTCTGTCAAAAACAAAAAACAAAAAAAAAAGTAATGATGTACTGTATGGTAACTAACATAACATAATAAAAAAAAATAAATTCTTGTTCAGATATATTGCTTATATGTGTTTTAGTCTCTGTCTGTGATATCTTCTTGATCTTTTTTTGGAGAGAATTCCTCCATCTTGTCATTTTGGCTTAGTTTCTATCTTCTGCGTGTTTTGAAAACTTGTTATGTTTCCTGTACCTGAGAGTAATGTTATATTAAAAGGGTCATACAGGGGCGCTTGGGTGGCTCAGTCGTTTAGCATCTGCCTTCTGCTCAAGTCGTGATCCCAGGGTCCTGGGATGGAGCCCCGCAATGGGCTCCCTGCTCGGCGGGAAGCCTACTTCTCCCTCTCCCACTTCCCCTGCTTGTGTTCCCTCTCTTGCTGTGTCTCTCTGTCAAATAAACAAATAAAATCTTAAAAAAAAAAAAAGTAAAAGAGTCGTACACTCTCCAGGGCCTTGCACTTCAAGAAGTGTTTCTGGTGGATTGTGCACCTGCTGTTGCATTTTGGCTGCTGTTTCCCACTGGTCAATCCTCTGCAAGTTCCTCCTTTCATGCAGTGGGGATTGTTTGGACATTTAACTAGGTGTGCTTTGATTTGTTTGTTAAAATAAGCCTGGAAAGGGGCACCTAGGTGACCCAGTGGTCAAGTTTCTGACTCTTGATCTCAGCCAAAGTTGCATTCCCAGCGTCATGAGCTCAAGTTCTGTGCCCAGTGTGGAGCCCACCTCACACCTGCCATGCTGTCTCCCTTCAACCATGGAGATCCTTCTTCCAGTCCTCAGATTGATTTCCTGGGTGTTCCAAATGATCTGACCTCAGTACAGCTGTGTTCCAGGGCAGAAAGCAAGTTTCAGTGGTATTTTTATTGTTGTTGTTTGGGGTTGTTAGGTTTTGTTTTTTAAAGATTTTATTTATTTATTTCAGAGAGAGAAAGAGCAAGTGAGGGGAAGAAGAGAGAGAATCTCAAGCAGGCTCCCACTGAATGCAGAGCCTGATGTGGGGCTTGATCTCACGACCCTGAGATCATGACCTGAATTGAAATCAGGAGTCAGAGCTTAACAGACTGAGCCACACAGGCGCCCCAGCTTTTGTTTTTTAAAGTACATTAGGAGGAAAATAATTCATCTCCTCTAATAACAAAAGAACAAAACACAACAGAATTAAGGCCTCTGTCACAAGGATGAAATGGTGGATTACCTCCTTCCTTACTCAGTCACTTTGGAATTAATGTGAGAATCATACTTTTTTTTTTTTACCAAGTTCTTTGTGAATGGATGCTGTATTTTGTCAAATGCTTTTTCTGCATCTACTGAAATGACCATATAGTTTTTATCCTTTTTCTTATTGGTATTGTGTATCATGTTGATTTGTTTGTGTATATTGAACCACCCTTGCATCCCAGGAATAAATAAATCCCACTTGATTGTGGTGAATGACTTTTTTTAATGTATTGTTGGATTCAATTTGCCAGTATTTTGTTGAGGATTTTTGTATCTATGTTAGATATTGGCCCATAGTTCTCTTTTTTATGTGTGTGGTGTTGTTGTTTTTTTAAATCTGGTTTTGGTATCATAGTAATGCTGGCTTCATATTTGCAAGTTTTTCTTCCTCTTATATTTTTTGGAATAATTTGAAAATAGGTATCAACTTTTCTTTTTTTTATGTGGTTATTTCTTTTTCTTTTAATTTTATTTTATTATGTTATATAAGTCACCATACAATATGTCATTAGTTTTTGATGCAGTGAGTATCAACTTTTTTAAAAATGTTTGGTAGTATTCCCCTGTGGAGCTGTCTGATCCTGGACTTTTGTTCATTGGGAATTTTTTGATTTCTGATTCAATTTCATTGCAGGTAATTGGTCTGTTGAAATTTTCTATTCATTTCTGCCTCAGTTTTTGTAGGTTACATATTTCTGGGAACTTATCCATGTCTTCTAGCTTGTCTAATGTATTGGCATATAGTTTTTCATAATATTTTTTGTAGTTGTTTGTATTTCTGTGGTGTTTGTCATTTCTCCTCTTTATTTGTGATTTTTGTTTATGAGTCTTCTCTCTCTCTTTCTCTCACTTTTGACGAGGTTGATTAGAGGTTTATTGAATTTGTTGATATTTTTAAAGAACCAACTCCAGTTTCACTGGTCTGTTCTATTGTTTTTTTAGTTTCTACATCATTTATTTATACTCTCATCTTTATTATTTCCTTCTGCTGTGTTTAGGTTTTGTTTGTTCTTTTTCTAGCTCTTTTATGTGTAAGGTTAAGTTGTTTATTTGAGCTTTTTTTTGCTTCTTGAGATAGGCCTGTATTGCTGTAAACTTCCTTCTTAGAACTGCTTTTCCCACATCGGTAAGATGTTGGACTGTTGTGTTTCCATTTCCATTTGTTTCCATATAATTTTTAATTTCTTCCTTGATGTTTTAATTGACCTATTCATTCCTTAGTAACATGTTCTTTAACCTCCTTGTGTTTGTGCCCTTTCCAGACTTTTTCCTGTGGTTGATTTTTAGATAGTGTTGTGGTCAGAAAAGATTCATGGTATGACTTCAATATTCTTGAATTTGTTAGACTTGATTTGTGGCCTGATATGTGATCTATTCTGGAGCATATTCCATGTGCAATTGAAAAGAATGCATATTCTGCTGTTTTAGGGTGGATTGTTCTGACTATATCTGTTAAATCCAAGTGGTCCTGTGTGTCATTCAAAGCAACTGTTTTGTTGTTGTTGCTGATTTTTTGTTTGATCTGTCTATTGATGTAAATGGGGTGTTAAACTCCCCTCCTATTATTCTATTACTATAGATTAGTTCCCTTATGTTTGTTATGTTTTATGTATTTGAGTGCTTCCATTCTGGGTGCATAAATATTTATAATTGTTATATCTTCTTGTTGGATTGTAACCAATTGACATAGTGTCTTACTTTGTCTCTTGTTAGAGTCTTTGCTTTAAAAGTTTGTTTTGTCTAAGTCTTGCTATCCCAGCTTTCCTTTAACATCCATTTGCCTGATAAATATTTCTTCAACCCCTCACTTTCAATCTGCAGGTATCTTTAGGTCTGAATTGAGTCTCTTGTTTTTTATCCATTCCATCATCCTATGTCTTTTGATTGGAGCACTTAATCAATTTATATTCAAAGTAATTATTGATAGGTATGTACTTATTGCTATTTTGTTATTTGTTTTATGGTTGTTTTTGTAGCTCTTCTTTGTTCAGTTATTCCTTTGCTGTCTTCTCTCAGTTTGTTGGCTTTTTGGTGATATGTTTGGATTCCTTTTTCTTTATTTTTTACCCATGTATTACTGTTTTTGATTTGTGTTTACCATTAAGTTTGTATATAACATCCTCTGCAAATGGCAGTATCAATAAGTTGATGGTTGCTTAAGTTTGAACTCACTCTTTTTTCCTCTCCCAACCATGTTTTAGGTTTATTGTGTCATAATTTACATTTTTTAATTTTGTGAATCCCTTGACTGATTTTTATAGCTATACTTCATTTTACTATTTTTGTGTTTCCTACTTTTCTTACTCGTACTTATCATCTTTCCTTCACACTCAAAGAGTTCCCCTTAACATTTCTTGTAGAGCTGGTTTAGTAGTCATGAATTCTGTTAGCTTTTATTGGGGAAACTCTTTATGCCTTCTTCTACTCTGAATGATGACCTTGCTGAATAGAGTATTCTGGCTGCAGGTTTTTTTTTTTTTTTTTTCATCATTTCAAGTATATCATGCCATTCTCTTCTGGCCTGCAAAGTTTCTGGTAAAAAAATCAGCTGATTGTCTTATGAGGTTTCCCCTCGTATGTAACCATTTTCTTTTCTCTTGCTGCTTTTAAAATTCTCTTTTTATCACTACTTTTTGCCATTTTAATTACTATGTATCTTGGTACAG
This sequence comes from Eumetopias jubatus, assembly GCF_037043125.1. Taxonomy (NCBI): domain Eukaryota; kingdom Metazoa; phylum Chordata; class Mammalia; order Carnivora; family Otariidae; genus Eumetopias; species Eumetopias jubatus. The sequence continues at coordinate 121,391,170 of NW_028274812.1, read as the reverse complement.
ACCTCCTTGGGTTGATTTTGTTGAGGGATCTCTGTGCCTCCTGGATCTGGATTTCTGTTTCCTTCCCCAGATTCAGGAACTTTTCAGCTATTATTTCTTCAATGAAATTTTCTACCCTCTTTTCTTTCTCTGCTCCTTCTGGGATCCCTATAAAATGAATGTTGTTATGCTTGATGGTGTTGCTGAGTTCCTTTAGTATTCTTTGCTATTATTTTTTACTATTTTTTCCTCTAATTCCTGTTCAGCATGATTGCTTTCCAATGTTCTGTCTTCCAGGTATATGACTCATTCTTCTGTTTCCTCTAGTCTAGTATTTATACCCTTCAGTGTATTTTTAATTTCAGTTATTGAGTTCTTTATCTTTGATCGGTTCTTTTTTATGTATCCTGTCTCTTTGTTGAGGGTCTCACTGAGGGACTCCCTTCTTTTCTCAGCTCCAGTGAGTATTTTTATGACCATTATTTTAAATCCTTTATCAGGCATATTAATTTCTATTTCACTTAGCTCTGTTGCTGTGATTTTTTTTTCTGGTTTTTCATTTGGGACATATTCCTGTCTCCTGATTTTGTCTAATTCTCTGTCTGTTTCTTGTTAGAAAAGTCAGCTACATCTCCTGCTCTTGAAAGTAGTGGCATTATGAAGAAAAGACTTGGTAGTGCCCTGCAGTGCAGTGTCTCCTGTTCACCAGAACTGGTGCTTCAAGGCTGTCTTCTACATGTGTTGAGTACCTCTGACAAAGTACAACATACATTCATGATAAAAAAAAAGTAGGTCTAGAGGGAATGTACATCAAAATAATAAAGGTCACATATGAAAAACCCACAGTGAATATCACCCTCAATAGGGGGAAAAACTAAGAGCTTTTTCCCTAAGGTCAGGAACAAGACAAAGATGTGCATTCTCACAAGTTTTCTTCAACATAATACTGGAAGTCCTAGCTACAGCAATCAGACAACAAGAATAAAGGCATCTGAGTTGGTAAGGAAGAAGTAAAATTTTCACTGTTTGCAGATAACATGACATTATACTTAGGAAACCTAAAAGACTCCACCAAGAAACTACTAGAACGGATCAACGAATTCAGTAAAGTCACAGGATACAAAATCAATGTAGAGAAATCTGTTGCATTCCTATACACTAATAATGAAAGGGAAATTAAGCAAACAATCTCATTTATAATTGCACCAAAAATAATATCTAGGAATAAAATTAGCAAAAGAGTTGAAAGACCTGTACTCTGAAAACTATAAAACACATGAAAAAAATTGAAGACAACACAAAGAAATGGAAACACATTCCATGCCAATAGATTGGAAGAACAAATATTGTTAAAATGTCTATTCTACCCAAAGCAATCTACACACATTTAATGAAATCCCTATAAAAATACCACCAGCAGTTTTCAGAGACCTAGAACAAACAATCCTGAAATTTATATGGAACTACAAAAGACTTGAATAGCCAATACAATCTTGAAAAAGAAAAAACTGGAGTTACCACAATTCCAGACTTAAAGTTACATTCCAAAACTATAGCAATCAAAACAGTATGGTACAGGCATTAAAATAGACACACAGGTCAATGAAAAAGAACAGAGAACCCAAAAATAAACCCACAATTATATGATCAAATCAACTTTCAACAAAGGAGGAAAGAATATACAATGGAGAAAAGTCTTTTCAAAAAATGGTGTTGGGAAAGCTGGACAGCTACATGCAAAAGAAAGAGGAACATTTTCTCACACTATACACAAAAATAAATTCAAAATGTATTAATCTAAATGTAAGACCTGAAACCATAATAATCCTAGAAGAGAGCATAGGCAGATCTCTGACATTGGCTGTAGTAACATTTTTCTAGATATGTCTCCATCAAAATAGAAAGCTTCTTCACAATGATGAAAATAATCAACAAAACTAAAAGGCAACCTATGGAATGGGAGAAGACATTTGCAAATGACATACCAGATAAAAGATTAGCATCCAAAATATATAAAGAACATATAAAACTCAATACCCAAAAAATGAATAATTGAATTAAAAAATGGACAGAAGACATGAATAGACATTTTTTCCAAAGAAGACATTTAGGTACCAAGATACACATGAAAAGATGAGAAAAATGCAAATCAAAAACTATGATGAGATACCACCTCACACCTATCAGAATGGCTAAAATCAACAACACAAGAAACAACAGTTGTTAGCAAGGATGTGGAGAAAGGGAAACGCTCTTGCACGGTTGGTGGAAAAGCAAACTGGTGCAGCCACTCTGGAAAACAGTATGGAGGTTCCTCAAAAAGTTAAAAATAGAACTACCCTATGATCCAGCAATTGCACTACTAGGTATTTACCTAAAGGTACAAAAATACTAATTTGAAAGGATACATGCACCCTGATGTTTATTGCAATATATCAACAATAGCCAAATTATGGAAAGAACCCAAGTGTCCACTGACTGATGAATGGTTAAAGAAGATGTGGTGTATATATATGCAATGGAATAGTACTCAGCCATACAGAATAATGAAATCTTGCCATTTGCAAGGACATGGATGGAGCTAGAGAGTATTATGTTAAGTGAATTAAGTCAATCAAAGAAAGACAAATACAGTATGATTTCACTCATATGTGGAATTTAAGAAATAAAACAAATGAACAAATGGAAAAAAAGAGAAAAACAAACAAAGAAACAGATTCTTAACTGTGGAGAACAAACTGATGGTTACCAGAGGGGAGGTGTGTGGGGGGATGGGTTAAATAGGTGATGGGGACTAAGGAGTCCAGTTGTGATGAGTACTGGGTGTTGTATGGAAACATTGAATCACTATATTGTACACATGAAACTAATATTGCACAGTATGTTAACTAACTGGAGTTTAAATAAAAGCTTAAAAATATTTAAAAAATAATCCAATAGGCTGGCAGCAAATTAAGAGCTTTTCTTCTCCTTGTAGGATCAAAGAACAACACAGGCATAGAGTTCTCACTGCCTTTTATGTTATGAATAACTTTCCTCTGAAGCCCTAGATGACTCCTAGTACAGTGGTAATATGGAGTAAGAGATGGCCACAGGGTGAAAGAAGAGTTACCAAGAAAGCAAAAATAAAAATGATGTGTCTGGAAAGATGTCCCAATGCAGCTCATGGTGTTCCAGCCATGGCACCAACAGCCAATAATAGAGGGATTTCCTGTACACCTGGGAGTGGTCCAGAGGTTGTATAGGACCATAAGAGAGCTTGGCTTTCACGATTGAGCACAAGCCTGTGGGTGGGGAGGGGATAGAGGCCTAGCTTGGCTGAAAATAAGTTTCTGCCACCCAGTGAAATGGACACAAAGAAAAACTGATTCTAGCTATAGAAGGAAAGTTCCATTTATTGTCCATACAGGTTTGAGGTCAGAAATGCAAAAATCCTACTTGACTGTAACAGTTTTTTCTAGATCCCCCTTTCCCCCATAATCATCCCTGAACAAAGTTCTCTCAAAATCTGGGTTTCCAGAAACATGGAGAAGGGCAATGGGGTCATGAAAGGCACAGATTGGTGGGATATTCCTTATAGCTGTTCTTTCAATATTTCTCTTTCTCCCTTGGCCTTACAGATATTAATTCTCCAATTTTATTTTGTAAATCTCCAAAGAGTTCAACCTCTTCTCCTTTGCTTTCTCCAGAGAAAGGTTTCTCTCTGTGAAATGATTAACCACACTCCTTCTTACAGTATTCAGTGTGTGGGTGGGTGCCTTGTCCTAGATGAGATAAGTTTCTTTTCTGCTCTGTGATGTCTTGAAAAAATGGAAAAAATGAAAAATATCTAGAGAGAGAGAGAGAGAGCACAACAGACGGAGGGAAATCAGCTCACCAGAGGAAGTTCCCCAAATCTTCTTCCTTTCCTTTTTTTTCTCTCTCTTTTTTTGAATGGGAAAATATTTATGTATACTGATCAATATTTGTGTTCACATATCATGGTTTGGGAAGAAACCCCGAGACCTCCAAGGCTATCTGGGTTCACTATGGAAAATGGTAGAGAACATAAGAATGAGATAGTCTTTTTTACAAGATAATCATGAATTTCTGAGGAAGGATTTGGAAACAATTTATTGACACATTGAAAAGTCATATAAAGTGCTAATAGGACACAGCTCCCCAACATTCCAAGAAACAAACATCAGATACTTTGAAAGGAGAGGACATTTATGGACTACTTATTTTTAAATACGTATGTTGTGATGAGCACTGGGTGTTATATATGCAACCAATGAATCACTGAACACTACATCAAAATTAATGATGTACTATATAGTGGCTAACTGAACATAATAATAAAAGAAAGTTGCATTCTAAAAAATAAATACATAAATATGTATGCACCAGCAGTGAGGGGAGGGCACCACTTTCACTTCCTTCCTACTTTGCTTCCTCCTGCCTCTACCTATCTCTCTCTTTCCCTCAATCTAGAATCCCCCTAGGCAATCTCCCCATTTGTCATATCTACTTTCTTCTAGTCATCCTGGCTAATAAAGATTCCTAGGCTGAGAGTCTGAAAGAATGAATGCATCCTTTCCAGAAGCTGATATTGAGGTCTCAGTCTGGGAGTCCTCACAGAAGTGACCATTTTCACATCTCAAAGCTGTCTCCTGAACTCAGCCCTTCTGATGACTTAGGGCAGCTCCTGGTAAAGAGTTCACTGTTGGGTTAAAACTCAGATCCGCACTTCTCCATTGTGTATCATATATATATATATGAATATATACATATATATATATTCTTCTTAAGACTTTATTTGTCAGAGAGAGAGAGAGCACAAGCAATGGGAGCAGCAGGCAAAGGGAAAAGAAGCAGTCACCCTGCTAAGCAAGAAGTTTGATACAGGACTTGATCCAGGACCCTAAGATCATGACCAGAGCCAAAGGCAGATGCTTAACCAATTGAGCCACCCAGGCATCCCATGTAGGCCTCCCCACTTTAAGAAAGTCATTTACCCTCTCTGAGCCTCAGGTTATCATATGAGAAATGGTGACAAGAAACAGTGTTACCTTGGGGACAATATAACATTGCCCTGTCTGCCTCACAAAGTGAGAACTCATAAACAAGATGATATTTGCAAAGCTCTTCACCTGGGTTGTTCTTCTGCCACTATTTATTATTACTATTAAGGCTTTTCTAACTCAATTTGTATTTCTAGGATAATAAGATTAAAAGCAATGGAACTAAACACCTGGCACACATAGTATGTTCTCAGTGAATGGCAGCCTTTATTTTTGTTGTGGGATTCCTGCTCTGGGCCTGGAGGACAGCAAGCACAAGGTAGGCCCTGAGCACCCAATGCAGTTGGGACTGAGGAGCAGTGCCACAAGCCCACAAGTCTTTCCAGGAAGTTGCCATGAGCTCCTCTTTGACAAGAGGTCCCTCCTTTATACACTGCAGGTTTCTAAACATATTTAAACAACACATTAGTTTATATAAGAGAATATGTTAAGATAGGGAATACTATACTTGGAATGGGAAGATCTGGGCTTTCATTGGGACTTGAACACTAATTTGCTGACTGACTTTGATTACGTCTCCAGGTCTTTGTTTTCTTATGGAGAGAAAGCAGGTGTTTGACCAGATGATCTTTCAGGTCCCCATCAGTTCATGTATTCTGTATAGTGTATTTCTCATATTCTCACACTCCCACATTGGTTTAAAAAAATGAACTCAGGTATTAAATAGGGCACATTCTGCATGGAGCACTGGGTGTTATGCACAAACAATGAATCATGGAACACTACATCAAAAACTAATGATGTAATGTATGGTGATTAACATAACAATAAAAAAATGAACTCAGGAATCTTTTTTGTTCATCAGGGAGTTAAATCTCTATATTGTCATTTGATTTTTTTTCCCACATCCATTGTTTTTTCAAAATGTAAAATTTGGGGCACCTGTGTGGCTCATTCAGTTAAGCATCTGCCTTTGGCTGAGGTCATGATCCTGAGGATCCTGCGATCAAGCGCTGCATCAGGCTCCCTGCTCAGCGGGAATCTGCTCCACCCTCTCCCTCAACCTCCCCACCTCCACCATTGTTCCTGCTCTCTCAATTGCACTCTCTTTCTCTCTCTCAAATAAATAAATAAAATATTTTTAAAAAAGAAAATGTAAAATTAATGTTATTACATAAACATTAATATTATAGAAAAGTAAACATAAGTGAAAAGAATAATGTAGTGTTGGTATGAGTGATTGAAGAGTAATTTCCCATTTCAGTAGTCATAAATATCTCCACCACAATAACCTTTAGCATGACATAAACCATTCTCAAAAGGCGTCAGAACCACAAATTATACACAGATATAGAAAGGGAAGCATGAACCCAGAGCAGTAGAGAAGAATCCATATGGCAGACACTGTTGGCTAACCCAACTCCCATCCTCTTCTCCCCTTTGAATCTCCACTATAGACATAAGTATTGAGCATGTTCAGGCTCTTTTGCATACAGGAATGGCTATGTGGCACAGTCCTGGCTAATGAAGTGGAAAAGGAAGTCTACCAGGAAGCTTGTATGATAGTTCTTACCATCTAAAAAAACAAAAACAAACAAACAGAAAGCACTGGCACCACCTTTTCCTATTTCTTCTTTGATTGCAAATGCAGAGCCTGGGACTGGAGCCATCTTTCAACCACGAAGGAAAGATAAGGAACACAGAAAAGCTGTTTCTGATATTGGTGAGCTCCTGCACCAGCTGCTGGACTGCCTATCTCTACACTTCACATTTTTTGATAATTAAATACTGTTTTTGGCTGAATTTTGTCTTCCTAAAATTCATATGTTGAATTTCTGATCTCTAGTATTTCAGAACATAACTATATTTGATGATAAATTCTTTAAAGAGGTGATTAAGTTAGAATGAGGCCATTAGAGGCCATCACATCCAATGTGATTGGTGTCCTTATAAGAAGAGGAAATTTAGACACAATAAGAGACAGAGGAATATTAAAGCACAGAGGAAAAATCATGTGAAGGGGTAGCCATCTGCAAGCCAAAGAGAGTAGACACAGGGGAAACCAATACTGCTGACACCTTGATCTTGGACTTCCAATCTCCAGACTGTGAGAAAATGAAGTGTTTGTAGTGCCTTGTTGTGGCAGCCCTGGCAAACAAATACCCTATTACTTAAGTTGTTGTTACCCATGTTTTCTGTTGTTGCTGGCTGGACTGATGAAACCCTGGGCCCCAGGGCTTTGACCCAGGCTATCCCAAGAATGTTGCCAAGGATTCTTGGTCTCCTCAGGAGAAAGAATTCAAGAATGGACACACAATACGGTGGATGAGCAACACAAGGGAGAAAGTTTATTAAAGTGAAAGTACACTCTTGAGATGTGAAAGTAGGAGAGCTTGAGAGAGAGAGAGCAAGAGAGCACTGCATGCCCTGGGGGGTTGGTTTTCTATCTTTTATTGACAGCTGTTGCCTGGGAGGAGGGATATTCATTACTTGGGGCAGGGATTTCTTGGAAGCAGGGTTTTCATGTCTTTTCTTCCTTATTTGGTCAGGGATTTCCTGTCATGGCACCAACCAACTTGGGCCTGTCTGATTTGATCAGCTTCTTTTAGAGGGCTGCCAGAGCAGGCCTCTGACTTTCCCAGGACAGGCCATGATTTTCTCTTTGCTGGCCTCCAGGTATTCTCTTAGAACCTAACTAACTGCCTCTAACACTTTTACTTTCATCTGAAAGCATTCTTGATACCTTTCAGTTCTTTAAAACATGTGATGGGATTCTTGGGGCTCAGGTCAGATATTTTTAATTCTCTCATGTTGAAACAAATAAAGTATGACTAACATTTTTTGCCTTATGTAATAACTACATTCTTCACAACAAATATCTTTTTTTAACTTAAGAATTTTTTATATTTTAAATATATTTTATTATTATTATTTTGGTTTCTTTCTCAACCTCTTTATTATGGTTATGTTATTTATCTGTTACACAGCTAGGTCATTGCTATAATTTGTATTCTATTTTGAATTCCCCCCAACTACCTGAGGTATTATTTATTTATTTATTTATTTATTCATTATTAAGTTTTTGATTCCTGTATAGTTAGCATACAGTGTTCTATTAGTTTCAGGTGTACAATATAGTGATTCAATAATTCTATACATTACTCAGTGCTCATCGGGACAAGTGTACTCTTTAATCCCCATCACCTCTTTCACCCATCCCCTCCTACCTCCCCTCCGGTAACCATCAGTTAGTTCTCTATAGTTAAGAGCCCACTTCTTGGCTTCTCTCTCTCTTTTTCTTTGCTCATTTGTTTTGTTTATTAAATTCCACATATGAGTGAAATCATATGGTATTTGTCTTTCTCTGGTTGACTTATGTGGCTTAGCATTATACTCTCTAGCTCTGTCCATGTTTTTGCAGATGGCAAGATTTCATTCTTTTTTATGGCTGAATAATATTTATTATTTATTAATCATATATATACCACATCTTTATCCATTCATCTGTCAACCCATCAAATGTCTTTAAAAGTTTTTGCAGCAATTTTCTACAGCCTTTACAACATTCTTTCACAGAATTTCAGCAAAAGGAATATTACCCTAATTAAACAAAAAAGAAATGAATACAGTTGAATAAGGTAAATTGTAGATTTAATTAGAACTGTGACAGCCCAGGAGTCTTTCACAACAACAAAAAAATTAGGAAACTTGACAATTGTTACTACAGTTGAATAAGGTAAATTGTAGATTTAATTAGAACTGTGACAGCCCAGGAGTCTTTCACAACAACAAAAAAATTAGGAAACTTGACAATTGTTACTGTGAACGTTTATATAATTATTTAACTTGCTTTCAAGTTTTCTCAAATAGTCATCTTTTCACATGATGAAAAGAACAAGCAACTAATGCATTTGACTTTGTAACCCTTGGGGAAAAGGGTACTTAGTATAAAAGTTCACCTGCAACTGCCAAATGTTGCACAAAAACATCACCCATGAATCACTGAGTTTGTGAATTAATAACTACTATCTGTTAAAAGGTGTGTTATATATTGCAATTAGTCATAATGTTAAGTTCTAAGAAAAGATAGTTGATTTCAAAAATAATTTTTTAAAGATTTATTTATTTATTTATTTGAGAGAGCAAGAATGAGAGAGAGAGAGTACATGAGAGGAGGAGGGTCAGAGGGAGAAGCAGGCTCCCCGCTGGGCAGGGAGTCCAATGCGGGACTCGATCCCGGGACTCCAGGATCATGACCTGAACCTAAGGCAGTCGCTTAACCAACTGAGCCACCCAGGTGCCCCGATTTCAAAAATAAGCTAGATGAAGGAGAAGGTCAGGAAATAATGAAGGAAAATATTAACTTTTCAAAAGAAATTAAATTTTTACATAAAAATACACAAAGCCAAAAGATACAATTTTGCAACATATGGTAGACCATGAGATTCTTTCTTTACTGTACAATAAACTCTGTCATATCAGTAAGAAAAAAGTGGATAATTCTATTAAAAGATGGGCTAGGGGCGCCTGGGTGGCTCAGTCGTTGGGCATCTGTCTTCAGCTCAGGCCATGATCTCAGGGTCCTGGGATCCAGCCCCAGATTGGGCTCCCCACTCAGCGGGAAGCCTGCTTCTCCCTCTCCCCCTGCTTGTGTTCCCTCTCTCACTGCGTCTCTCTCTGTCAAATAAATAAATAAAATCTTTTTTAAAAATAAATAAAATAAAAGATGGGCTATTAATAGCTAGTTCATGGCAATAAAAATGCAACTAGCCATTAAACATGGTACAGATTTTTCAGTTACACTCATAAGTAAAGAAATGCAAATCAAAATAACAATGCAGTAAAAACGGCTACCTATATACCATTGTCACCCAATAAAGCTTGATAAAATTTGGCATTGGTGGAGTTTACCCAGCAGTCTCTGGTGATACTGATGTGAAGGTAACGTTGTACAACCATTTTGGTGGGCAATTGCTGTTGAAATTTAAAATGCATATAACCTTTTCCGGGTAATTTACCCTATGGAAATGTGTTTTTAAGTACATCTTTATTTACCTATCTGTCATCTATCTATCATCATCATTATCATCATCTATCTATAGATATCTATATATAAGGATGTTTATTGCAGCATTATTTTTATGGCCAAAATAGTTGGGGAGGAGGAAAAAGATGATTAGATAAATTAAGGTATATACATGCCATGGAATATTTTGCAACTATTAAACAGAATGAGGTAGATCTAAATATGCTGATATGGAAAGTTCTACAAGTCATATTGTTAAGTGAAAAAGTGAGATTCTGAACCATATACATAAACACCCATATATAAACATATGTACGACATATATGTGTGTATAGGTATGTTATATATTCATATGTGTATATATATTTATAATGATTTCATTTTAGTATAAATGTGAAGGATTTACATCATGTCTGTATATTGGAAACAGGTTTAAGGGGACAGGGTCTAAAGTGAATGGAGTTTATTTTGGGGTTCAAGATGTCCTTCATTCTGAGTCAGCACTGAACACAAGGGCCAACTTGTTAGTTCATGACTCCAGGGAGTTGCTGGTCAAGGAAGTGGGTCCTGTTTAGCTGTAAGAAACCTACTGATTTCAGTTGATGTGAATTTGAAGCACACATTACATTACACATACATTACATTACTTTATAAGGGTCAACCTATTATAAGACATCAGTTTGAGGGTTTCAATTTGACCTTGGGGAACATCAAAACCTGAAGAACCAAAGCCAAACCACACACACCCAGGTGAGTTTCATTGTCAAAACCATTGAAACTGGCTTGGATCCACCCGGCAGCAGGGAAGTGAAAATAGGTCCACATATCACCACCCATGGCCTGGCTGAACCCCTCTCTAAATTTAGACATTGTGTGGAGGGGTGCAAACCTTCCCCTTAGTTCCTTGGTTTCTCGGGCACAACTTCTAATGTGCATCTTCTGTCTTGCCCTTATTCCAACACAGGCTTCATGGAAGGAAGGCTCATCAATCTGGGCTTTCCAGAATGTGGTAGCTGAGATTCCACCAACACTGCCTAAGAGTCTTAGAATTGCTTTAACAAGGGCACCACACATTGAGGGTTTGGGAGAAATTTCATCTTTGAAAAAAATAAATTTGCAAAGGTTTATTATTTAATTCTGTTCTGTTCCCCTGTCAATCTCCAAAGAAAGTGCTTATAGGTGAGAAAATAGGTGAGAAATATTTTTTTCCAAGAGCCAACCAGAAATGAGCCAAAAAGTGTGTGGTGCAAGTCACTTTTGGATGGAAAATGGATTATCTTTGTTTTATACTGACCCACAGAATGAAAAAAAAACAGAATTTTTTTGACATAAAATTTGTTTGCTCTAAAAGTTTGAAAACTATTAAGCCATAGTAAATCATCATGATATGGTTTAATTGTAAAGTACACTCATCTTTAAAAATATCTACAAGCTAGAACCTTGCTTTTTGCTGTTGCTGTTGTTTGCTCTACACTTGGCAGAAAGCCCAACTCTCCAAGCATGGCAGAGTAGAAGAGGAAAAAATAAGCTAGTCCTTAACAGCACCACTTAGTGGCTGAAACACCTTGGGCTCAGCTATCTCTGGACTTCTTAAGTAAACTAGAAATATTTTCATGCTTTAAGCCAGGTTTTTCTGTTACTTGTAGCCAAGAAAACACATTTTAATATATACAGAGGCTTTAAAGTCAAGTGGGGAAAACTATTAAGTTAAATAAGCAAGTAATAGTATTAATTATGACTACATAAACATGATCAAAGGGCTTTGGCCACACAGAAGATTAAACAATCAGGCCTGCTCAGAGGAGCTGGAGAGAGCTTACCTGAGAAGGACCATGAATGTTGGCCTTATGAAGAAGCCTCTTGTCAGGCAATGAAGGCGGGAGGGGCATCTTGGAAGTCATAGAGGCGCTTGGTGTCTAGGAAATAGTGAGGAGTTCAGTGCGGCAGGAAGGAGAGCTGGGAAGGTGAGATGAGACCAGGTAATTAAGGACTTGGCATGGCATGCTAAGAAGATACAGTTTTATTCTTTGGATGACAGGGGATGTGTGCATGTGTGCATTCATGAACATTCAGACATGTAGATACACACACTCCTCCTGCCTAATAAAGAATCTGCCTGGCCTTTGTCCAAGTTCCTGGGGGGAAACCTTCCCAGTGATTGGAGTATTTTTGTTATTTCTGGTGGTCCCTGGTAGTTTATGCTGATGAAGTGATTCTTGGTGGTCCCTAAATACATCAGGATGGCAGTAGCCATGCTGGAAAGACCAACAATGTCATTAGAGGATTGGGCTTTGAGTCATGTGAGGTCATCCTAACCTCTGGAGAGTGGTAGGGGGCTAGAGATTGAGTCAATCTCATGGCCAATGATTCAATCAATTGTGCCTATGGGATGAACCTCCAATAAAAACTCTGGACTCCAGGACTCAGTGGCACTTCTTGCTTTGTAAACACATCAGTGTGCCAGGAGGGTGGTACCTCCTGAGGACACAGGGAGAGGGCACAGAAGCTCTGTGTCTAGGACTTCATCCAGGTCCTTGGTCTAGTCCTGATTTATATCCTTTATAATAAAACTATAATCATGTATACAGCATTTTCCTTGAGTTCTGTGAGTCATTCTAATGAATTATTGAAACTGAGGGGTTATGGGAACCTCTGAACTTGTAGCCAGTTGGCCAGATGTGCGGGTTGTCTGGGGGCACTGGAGCTTGTGGCTAATGTCAGAAGCAAGGGCAGTCTTGGAAAGGATAGTGCCCTTCACCTGTGAAGTTTAGCCAAGTTTGGGTAGTTGGTGTCAGAAGTTACATCACTGTACATGTGAAAAGTGACTCAAATTTGGAAGAGAGCATTGTATGGAAGGTGTGGTATAGCCCGGGGCCTATCCTACAGAAGCCTGAGTGCTGGGGTCTTTAATCCAGGGTATGAAAAGGGCTTCTCTTCACTTCAAGCACACAGACTGACTTCTCTTTCAGAAAAAAAATGCTTACCTTTCATTAGAAAGGAGCTGGGGGGGTCAGGAGTGAAGAGATCTGAGAAAAATAGGGAGAACAAAAATCATCCCAACTGGCCTCTGAGGCAGCTCGTTGTTATCACTGTGACTCCTCATCACAGGACATAGTACTGTGGCCAGCATGTAAATGTTTTGCTGCTGCTCAATCCCATTTTTCAGAGAAAATAATAACAAAAGCAAACATAATAATAACTACCATTTATTGAACTTCAGTAGTGGGAGACATGTCAAATAACTTTTTATTTTTGTATCTGATCCTCATCGTGGTCCTGCTAAAAGATATTATTCCCATTTCACAAGTGATGCCACATTTGGGTAAATGGCCTAAGTCTCATAGCACACATAGAGCTCAGCTATGAGCCTAGCTCCCTGTGACAGCAAACCCTGTGCTCTAAGCACCATGACTCATTGCTTCTCACCCAAAACAATAAAAATGCAGGGTCAGAGTTAATGCCCCACAGAGGAGGTTATGACCCATTTACGGGGCTTTGCAAGATGAGTCACAAGGAGTGGAGGAGGCTGCATGTTCTCCACCACCTACCTCTCTCTCATCCTTCCCAAATCTACTTCCCTGCTAAAGGCTGCATCTTTACATGTAGTGTAAGATGTGTACTACACAAGTGTACTACATCTACACTTGAGTGAGTGAGTGTGTTAATAGAATCATGGGACTCAGGGCTGGAGGCTAAATGGAAGGATGTGAAGCAGAGAAGGGAAGGGTCCTTTTAACTTGCAGGGTGATTTGGAACTCAGGAGAGTGGGGGCAGAGTGGTGGTCACGCTAACTTGACTAGGATGTGGTTACTCATTCAAGAGAGGCAAGGGTGATGTCTGGTAGTGAGGCATAAATGCTCAGATAATTGTGGTGAAGTCACAAAGCTGGGATTGGGGGATATATTTTCTGCCCAAATCAGAGAGGTGAAGCAGGGATATAACAGATGGAGGTGAGAAGACAAAGATTAAATGGGCGGGATAAGGTATATATGGGTTCAGATAGCTCCAGATTTGAATCTTGCTTTTACCACTTTCTCCATCTCTCTGTTTTAACTATTCTTAATCTCTAAAATGGTTATAGTAATATCTACTTCATAGAGTTGGTGTGAAAATTAGTAATAAGATAGGTTAGGAACCACGTACAATGCTTGGCACAAAATAGGCATTCATAAAGTAATATCCATTTTTTATTTTTATTTTTATTTTTATTTTTTATTATTATGTTCAGTTAGCCAGCATATAGTACATCATTAGTATTTGATATAGTTTTCAACAATTCCTTAGTTTCATATAACACACAGTGCTCATCAATACATATGCCCTCCTTAATACCCATCACCCTGTTACCTCATCCTGCCACCCATCTCCTCTCCAGCAAACCTCATTTTGTTTCCTATAGTTAAGAGTAATGCCTCCCTCTCAGATTTCTTCCCATTCAGTTTTACCTCCCTTCCCCTGTGGTCCTCTGCATATTCCTCATGTTCCACATATGAGTGAAACCCCTTTCTCTGCTTGAATTATTTCACTTAGAATGATCCCCTCCAGTTCTATCCATGTCGATGCAAATGGTGGGTATTCATCCTTTCTGATGGCTGAGTAGTATTCCATTGTATATATGAACCACATCTTCTTTACACATTCAGCTGTTGAAGGGCATCTTGGCTCCTTCCACAGTTTGGCTATTGTGGACATTGATGCTATGAACATTGGGGTGCAGGTGCCCCTTCTTTTCACTACATCTGTATCTTTGGGGTAAATACTCAGTAGTGCAATTGCTGGATTGTAGCGTAACTCTATTTTTAATGTCTTGAGGAAACTCCATACTGTTTTCCAGAGTGGCTGTACCATCTTGTATTCCCACCAAAAGTGTAAGAGGGTTCCCCTTTCTCCACATCCTCACCAATACTTGTAGTTTCCCATCTTGTTAATTTTTGGCATTCTAACTGGTGTGAGGTGGTATCTCACTGTGGTTTTGACTTGTATTTCCCTGATGTCTAGTGATGTTGAACATTTTTTCATGTGCCTGTTAGCCATTTGTATGTCTTCTTTGGAGAAGTGTCTGTTCATGTCTTCTGCCCATTTCTTGACTGGATTATTTGTTTCTTGGGTGTTGAATTTGAGAAGTTCTTGATATAGATCTTGGATACCAGCCTTTTATCTGTACTGTCATTTGCAAATATCTTCTCCCATTCTATGGGTTGCCTCTTAGTTTTGTTGACTGTTTCCTTTGCTATGCAAAAGCTTTTTATCTTGATGAAGTCCCAAAAGTTCATTTTTGCTTTGTTTCCCTTGCCTTTGGAGACGTGTCTTGAAAGAAGTCGCTGTGGCCAATGTCAAAGAGGTTACTGCCTATGTTCTCTGCTAGGATTTTGATGGATTAACGTCTCAAATTTAGGTCTTTCATCCATTTTGAGTTTATCTTTGTGTATGCTGTAAGAGAATGGTCCAGTTTCATTCTTCGGCATGTGGCTGTCCAATTGTCCCAGCACCATTTATTGAAGAGACTGTCTTTTTCCCATTGGATATTCTTTCCTGATTTGTTGAAGATTAGTTGACCATAGAATTGTGGCTCCATCTCTGGGATCACTATTCTGTTCCATTGATCTATGTGTCTGTTTTTGTGCCAACACCATGCCTTCTTGATGATCACAGCTTGTAATATAGCTTGAAGTCAGGCATTGTCTTGCCCCCCACCCTTGGTTTTCTTTTTCAACTATCCTCTGGTGATTTTGAGGTCTTTTCTGGTCCCATACAAATTTTAAGATTGTTTGTTCCAGCTCTATGAAAAATGTCAATGGTATTTTGATAGGGATGGCATTGAAAGTGTAGATTACTCTAGGCAGCATAGACATTTTCACAGTGTTTATTCTTCCAATCCCTGAGCATGGAATGCTTTTCCATCTCTTTCTGTCTTCCTCCTCCATTTCTTTCATAAGTGTTCTGTAGTTTCTAGAATATAGATCCTTTACCTTTTTGGTTAGGTTTATTCCTAGGTATCTTATGGTTTTTGGTGCTATTGTAAATGGAATAGATTCCTTAATTTCTCTTCATCGGTGACATTGTTAGTGTATAGAAATGCAGCTGACTTAAGCTCTCAGTTTTTTCCCATTGAGAATGATATTCACTGTGGGCTTTTCATAGATGGCTTTTATGACATTGAGGTATGTTCTCTCTATCCCTATATTTTGAAGAGTTTTAATCGGGAAAAGATGTAGTTTGTCAAATACTTTTTCTGTATCGATTGAGAGGATCATATGGTTCTTGTCCTTTCTTTTGTTAATGTGACCTATCACGTTGATTGATTTGCAAATATTGAACCATCCTTTCATCCCAGGAATAAACTCCACTTGATCATGGTGAATAAGCCTTTTAATGTACTGTTGGATCCTCTTGGCTAGAATCTTGTTGAGTATTTTGGCATGCATATGCGTCAGGGATATTGGTCTGTAATTCTGCTTTCTGATGGGGTCTTTGCCTGGTTTTGGGATCAGGGTAATGCTGGCCTCATAGAACGAGTTTGGAAGTTTTCCTTCCATTTCTATTTTTTGAAACAGTTTCAATAGAATAGGTATTATTTCTTCTTTAAATGTTTGGTAGAATTCCCCTGGGATGCCATCTGGCCCTGGATTCTTGTTTTTTGGGAGGTTTTTTATTATTGCTTCAATTTCCTTGCTGGTTATTGGTCTGTTCAGTTTGTCTATTTCTTCCTGTTTCAGTTTTGGTAGTTTATAAGTTTCCCGGAATGCATCTATTTCTTCCAGGTTGCCTAGTTTGTTGGCAGATAGCTGCTGGTAATAACTTCTAATAATTGTCTCTATTTCCTTGATATTGGTAGTGATTTCTTCCCTTTCATTTGTGATTTTATTAATTTGGGTCCTTTCTCTTTTCTTTTTGATAAGCCTGGCCAGGGGTTTATCAATCTTAATAACTCTTTCAAAGAACAGACTCCTAGGTTTGTTGATCTGTTCTACTGTTCTAGTTTCTATTTCATTGATTTCTGCACTAATCTTTATTATTTCTCTTCTCCTGCTTGGTTTAGGCTTTATTTGCTGTTCTTTCTCCAGATCCTTTAGGTGTAAGGTTAGCTTGTGCATTTGAGATTTTTCTTTTTTTAAGAGACGCTTGGATGGCTATGTACTTTCTTCTATGGCCTGCCTTTGCAGTATCCCATAGGTTTTGAAATGATGAGTTTTCATTTTCATTGGTTTGCATCAATTGTTTAAGTTCCTCTATAATTTCCTGGTTGACCCATTCATTCTTTAGCAGGATGCTTTTTAACCTCAAAGTGTTTGTGTTCCTTCCAAATTTTTCCCTGTGTTTGAGGTCCAATTTCAAAGCATTGTGGTCTGGAAAAATGCAGGGAACAATCTCAGTCTTTTGGTATTGGTTGAGACCTTATCTGTGACCCAGTATGTGATCTATTCTGGAGAAAGTTCCATGTGCACTTGAGAAGAATGAGTATTCTGTTGCTTTAGGATGGAATGTTCTGTATATGTCTGTGAAGTCCATCTGGTCCAGTGTGTCCTTCAAATCTCATGTTTCTCTGTTGATCTTCTGTTTAGATGATCTGTCTATTGCTATGAGTGGAGTGTTGAAGTCTCCTACTATTAAAGTATTGTTATTGATATGATTCTTTATTTTGGTTATTAGTTGGTTTATGTAGTTGGCTGCTCCCATTTTGGGGGCATAGATATTTACAATTGTTAGGTTTTTTTTGTTGTTGGATAGACACTTTAAGTATGATATAGTGTCCCTCTACATCTCTTACTACAGGCTTTGGTTTAAAATCTAATTTGTCTGATATGACAATTGCTACCCCAGCTTTTTTTTTTTTTTTTTGAGTTCCATTGGCATGGTAAATGGTTCTCCAACCCCTTACTTTCAAACTGGAGGTGTCTTTAGGTTCAAAATAAATCTCTTTTAGACAGCTTATGGAGGGGTCCTGCTTTTTTATCCAATCTGAAACCCTGTGTCTCTTGATGGGAGCATTCAGCCTGTTTGCATTGAGAGTAACTATTGAAAGATATGAATTTAGTGCCGTCGTATTGCTGTAAAGTCTCTGTTTCTGTAGATTGTCTCTGTTAATTTCTGGTCTATATTACTTTTGGGGTCTTTCTTCTTTTATAGAATCCCCCTTAATATTTCTTATAGGGCTGGCTTGGTGGTCACATATTCTTTCAGTTTCTGTTGGTCTTGGAAGATCTTTATCTCTCCATCCATTCTGAATGACCGCCTTGCCAGATAAAGTTTTCTTGGCTGCATGTTTTTCTCATTTAATACCCTTTCTGGCTTGTCAGGTCTCTGTGGATAGGTCTGATGTTATTCTGATGCTCCTCCCTCCATACGTAAGGAAACTCCTCTTCCTAGCTATTCTCAGGATAGATTCTTTGGCTGTAATATTTGCAAGCATCACTATTTTATGTGGGGGTGTTGATCAAATTTTATTGATTTGGGGAGGGGTCCTCTCTGCCTCTTTGGACATGAATACTTGTTTTCTTCCCCAGATTAGGGAAGTTCTCAGCTATGATTTGTTCAAATATACCTTCTATTCCCTCTCTCTCCACCCCCTTAGGGATCCCAATAATTCTGACATTGGAATGTTTCATGGCATCATTTATCTAAGTCTATTCTCATGGGCTACTACCTGCCTATCCTTATCTTCCTCGGCTTCCTTCCTTTCTATCAGCTTATCTTCTAGATCACTAATTCATTCTGTCTCATTTACCCTGGCTGTTAGAGTATCCAGTTTAGACTGCATCTCATTCATAGCATTTTTAAGTTCAGCCTGACTAGATCTCATTTCTGCCCTTAGAGATTCCATATTGTCACTAATGTTTTTTTCAAGCCTAGCCATTGACTATTATTGTTATTCTGAGTTCTATTTCTGATATCTTGCCTATATCCATATCCATTAGATCTCTGGCAGAGGACATTGCCTCTGGTTCTTTTCTTTGTTGGGAGTTCCTCCTCCTGGTCAATCTGTTGAGGGAGGGCTGAGAAAATGGGCCGAGTCCAAAATACCAACCACAACCCAAGCAAAATTCACCTTAGAAAAAATCTGAAGTGGTCAAAAGCTACCACAGATACCCCACCAGAGCCAAGATGATTTAAAACAATAAAAAAGAAAGAAGAAAAAAAAGAAAAAAGAAGAAAAGAAAAAAGGGAGGACAGAGAGAGAGATTATAATCTCTCAGGGTGGACAAAGCAGGGTGATCTGCCTGTTCCTGCTTGATTTTTGGTCTGTGTGTTAGAAGACACTATATCCCAAAATTGCAAAGAAATAAGAATATATATATATGTGTGTATATATATATATATATATATATATATATACATAAAGATAAAATTGAATAAAGTGAAAAGTTGACTAGTGTGGGGCATAAATCTATAAAACATATATGTGAGAAAAATAAATAAAAGTTGAGAAGCGACTTAAAAACATAGGTTGGGACAGAGGAGCAAGGTGGCAGAGGAGTAGGAGACCTAAGTTTCGTCTGGTCCCAGGAATTCAGCTGGATAGGGATCAAACCATTCTGAACACCTACGAACTCAACAGGAGATCAAAGAAAAGAATACCAACAACTCTCTGAACAGAAAAATGACCACTTTCTGGAAGGTAGGACGTGCGGAGAAGTGAATCTGAGGTGATATTCAGGAAGATAGACAGTGGGGGGAGGGGGCCTCTGCTGGCCTCTTCTGGCAAGTGATAGAGCAGTGGAGCACAAAATCAGAACTTTTAGAAGTCTGCAACTGAGGGACGTTGCTCCAGTGGCTAAGTGGGGGGGTGGAACTCTCACTGGGACAGTGTGGTCTCAGGACCCTCGGGGTCACAGAAAGACCAGGGGTGCCTGAGTGCAGAGAGCTCCCAGGTATCAGAACAGGAAATCTGGCTGCAGAGATGGAGCCCAGGAGTGGGCTCCCAGCTCGGGGTTGCCATAAATCGTGATCTGTGTCGCAGTCGGGTCACTGCTCCTCCAGCAGGGACCCAACAAGTGGCAGATCCAGGAAAACTCCCCTTCTTCCCATGGGAGGAGCAGGTCCAGAGCGCACCACAAGGATCTGCTCAGTTTGGAGACTCCACATGGGGTTGGGTTCCAGAGATAGAAACACTCGGTCACACGCCGGGTGAGCACGGAGTGTGACCGGAGACCGGGGAGACAGGAGTGACTGACTGCTTTTCTCTGGGGGCTCACTGAGGAGTGGGGCCCCGAGTTCTTGGCTCCTCTGGGGCAGAGACTGGGAGGCTGCCATTTTCACTCTCGTCCTCCAAAGCTGTAGGGAAACCTCGCAGAAAACAAAAGCTGCGAGAGCAAACCCCAGCAGATTACTTAGCCCGCCACGGCAAGGGTGGAGCAATTCCACCTCTGGTAAAGACATTTGAGAACCATGGCAACAAGCTCCTCCCCAGAAGATCAGCAAGAACAGCCAGCCAAGACCAAGTTTACTGATCAATGAGCACAGCAGAACTCCAGCACTAGGGGACTACTGCACATAGAATTCATGGCTTTTTTCCCATAATTCTTTAGCCTTTCAAAGTTAATTTTTTTAACTTTTTTTTTAATTTTTCTTTTTCCCTTTTTCAACCAACATCTTACCAATCCCTTTTTTAAAAAATCTTTTTTATTTTTCATTTTTAGAGTCATATTCTATCTCTTCATAGTAGTTACCCTTATTTTTGGTATATATATATAAGTTGTTCTCTCTTTAAAATTTTGAGATACAGTTTCTTCTAACAAATCAAAATATACCCTAAATCTCTAGTGTATGGCTTTGTTTTAGTGTCCTGCCTGATCACATTCTCTCCCTTTTTTTTTAAATCCTCTTTTTTCTTTTTTCAACCAACTTCTTACCTTATCAATTCCTTTTATAAAATCTTTTATACTTTTTATCTTTACAGTCATATTCCATCCCTTCATCATATCAACCCTTATTTTTCTACATATATAAGTTTTACTTTCTTTAAAATTTTGGGAGGCACATTCTTCTAAGAGTCCAAAATATGCCCAAAATCTAGTGTGTGGCACTAATTTATGCACCAGCCTAATCATATTTGATCATATTCTGTTTTGTTTTCTTTTGTTCTGTTTTTGTTTGTTTTTATCTTTTTCTTTTTCTTTTTCTATTTTCTTTCTTTCCCTTTCTTTCCCCCTGGTTTCAGGTCTTTGATGATATGTTTAGTGTATATTTTCTGGGGACATTGTTACCCTGTTAACATTTTGTTCTCTCATTCATCTGTTCCTCTCTGGAAAAAAGGACAAGACAGAAAAAAATCATCTCAACAAAAAGAACAAGAGGCAGTACCGACTGCCAGGGACCTAATCAATATGGACATTAGTAAGAAGACAGAACAGGAGTTCAGAAGGATGATTTTAAAGATACTAGCTGGGCTTGAAAAAACCATGGAAGATACTAGAGAAATCCTTATTGGAGAAATCAAAGAAGTAAAATCAAACCAAGTCAAATCAAAAAGGCTATTAATGAGGTGTAATCAAAAATGGAGGCTTTAACTGCTAGGATAAATGATGCATGAGAGAGAATTACTGATATAGAAGACCAAGTGAAGGAAAATAAAGAAGCTGAGAAAAAGAGAGATAAACAACTACTGGATCACGAGGGCAGAATTCAAGAGATAAGTGATATCATAAGATGAACCAACATTAGAATAATTGGAATCCCAGAAGAAGAAGAAAGAGAGAGAGGGGCAGAAGGTATATTGGAGCAAATTATAGCAGAGAACTTCCCTAAATTGGGGAAGGAAACAGGCATCAAAATCCAGGAGACACAGAGAAACCCTCTCAAAATCAATAAAAATAGGTCAACACCCTGACATCTAATAGTAAAATTTACAAATCTCAGAGACAAAGAGAAAATCCTGAAAGCAGCTCGGGAGAAGAGATCTGTAACCTACAATGGTAGAAACATTAGATTGGCAAGAGACCTATTGCAAGAGACCTGGCAGGCCAGAAAGGACTGGCATGATATATTCAGAGCACTAAATGAGAAAAATAGGCAGCCAAGAATACTATATCCAGCTAAGCTGTCATTGAAAATAGAAGGAGAGATAAAAATAACTTCCAGGACAAACAAAGCCTAAAGGAATTTGCAAACATGAAACCAGCCCTACAAGAAATATTGAAAGGGGTCTTCTAAGCAAAGAGAGAGCCTAAAAGGAACATAGAGCAGAAAGGAACACAGACAATATACAGTAACAGTCACCTTACAGGCGATACAATGGCACTAAATTCACATCCTTCAATAGTTACCATGAAAGTAAATGGGCTAAATGCCCCAATCAAAAGACACAGGCTATCAGACTGGATTAAAAAACAAGACCTATCGATATGCTGTCTTCAAGAGACACATTTTACACCCAAAGTCACCTCCAGATTGAAAATGAGGGGGTGGGAACACAATTTACCATGCTAATGGACAGCAAAAGAAAGCTGGGGTGGCAATCCTTATATCAGACAAATTGGATTTTAAACCAAAGACTTTAATAAGAGTTGAGGAAGGACACTATATCCTATTTAAGGGTCTATCCAACAAGAAGATCTAACAATTGTAAATATCTATGCCCCTAACATGGCAGCAGCCACTTATATAAGCAAATTAACAACAAAAGCAAAGAAACACATCAACAACGATACAGTAATAGTGGGGGACTTTAACACTCCCTTGACTGAAATGGACAGATCATCTAAGCAAAAGATCGACAAGGAAATAAAGACTTTAAATGACACACTGGACCAAATGGACTTCATAGATTTATTCAGAACATTCCATCCCAAAGCAACAGAATACACATTCTTCCCTAGTGCCCATGGAACATTCTCCAGAATAGATCACATCCTAGGTCACAAATCAGGTCTCAACTGGTACCAAAAGATTGGGATCATTCCCTGCATATTTTCAGACCACGATGTGTTGAAACTAGAACTCAATCACAAGAGGAAGTCGGAAAGAACTCAAGTACATGGAGGCTAAAGAGCATCCTACTAAAGAATGAGTGGGTCAACCAGGAAATTAAAGAATAAAAAAAATTCATGAAAACCAATGAAAATGAAAACACAACTGTTCAAAATCTTTGGGATACAGCAGAAGCAGTCCTAAGAGGAAAGTATATAGCAATACAAGCCTTTCTCAAGAAACAAGAAAGGTCTCAAATACACAACCTAACCCTACACCTAACGGAGCTGGGGAAAGAACAGCAAATAAAGCCTAAACCCAGCAGGAGAAGAGAAATAATAAAGATCAGAGTAGAAATCAATAAAATCGAGACCAAAAGAACAGTAGAACAGATCAACGAAACTAGGAGCTGGTTCTTTGAAAGAATTAACAAGATTGATAAACCCCTGGCCAGACTGATCAAAAAGAAAAGAGAAATGACCCAAATCAACAAAATCATGAATGAAAGAGGAGAGATCACAACCAACACCAAAGAAATACAAACAATTATAAGAACATATTATGAGCAACTCTATGCCAGCAAATTAGATAACCTGGAAGAAATGGGTGCATTCCTAGAGATGTATCAACTACCAAAACTGAACCAGAAAGAAAAAGAAAACCTGAACAGACCTATAACCACTAAGGAAATTGAAGCAGTCATCAAAAATCTCCCAACAAACAAAAGCCCAGGGCCAGATGGCTTCCCAGGGGAATTCTACCAAACATTTAAAGAAGAATTAAATACCTACTCTTCTGAAACTGTTCCAAAAAGTAGAAATGGAAGGAAAACTTCCAAACTCATTTTATGAGGCCACCATTACCTTGATCCCCCAACCAAAGACTCCATCAAAAGGCAGAATGACAGACCAATATCCTTGATGAACATGGATGCAAAAATTCTCACCAAAATACTAGTCAATAGGATCCAACAGTCCATTAAAAGGATTATTCACCATGACCAAGTGGGATTTATCCCTGGGCTGCAAGACTGGTTCAACATCCACAAATCAATCACTGTGATATAATACATTGATAAAAGAAAGACAAGAACCATATGATCCTCTGAATAGATGCAGAAAAAGCATTTTACAAAGCACAGCATCCTTTCTTGAGCAAAACTCTTCAGAGTGTAGGGATAGAGGGTACATACCTCAATATCATAAAAGCCATCTGTGCAAAACCCACCATGAATATCATTCTCAATGGAGAAAAAGCTGGAGAGCTTTCCCCCTAAGGTCAGGGACATGGCAGGGATGTCCACTATCACCACTGTTATTCAACAGATTATTAGAAGTCCTAGCCACAGCAATCAGACAACAAAAAGAAATCAAAGGCATCCAAATCAGCAAAGAAGTCAAACTCTCACTCTTTGCAGATGACATGATACTTTATATGGAAAACCCAAAAGACTCCACCCCAAAACTGCTAGAACTCATACAGGAATTCAGTAAAGTGGCAGGATATAAAATCAATGCACAGAAATCAGTGGCATTCCTATACACCAACAACAAGACAGAAGAAAGAGAAATCAAGGAGTCGATCCCATTTACAACTGCACCCAAAACCATAAGATGCTTAGGGATAAGTCTAACCAAAGAGACAAAGAATCTGTACTCATAAAACTATAAAATACTAATTAAAGAAAGGAAGACACAAAGAAATGGAAAAACATTCCATGCTCATGGATTGGAAGAACAAATATTGTGAAGATGTCAATGCTACCTAGAGCAATCTACACATTTAATGCAATCCCCATCAAAATAACATCCACTTTTTTAAAAGAAATGGAACAAATAATCCTAAAATTTGTATGGAACCAGAAGAGACCCTGAATAGCCAGAGGAATGTTGAAAAAGAAAAACAAAGCTGGCGGCATCACAATTCCAGACTTCAAGCTCTATTACAAAGCTGTCGTCATCAAGACAGTATGGTACTGGCACAAAAACAGACACATAGATCAATGGAACAGAATAGAGAGCCCAGAAATGGACCCTCAACTCTATGGTCAACTCATCTTTGACAAAGCAGGAAAGAATGTCCAATGGAAAAAAGACAGTCTCTTCAACAAATGGTGCTGGGAAAATTGGACAGCCACATGCAGAAGAATGAAACTGGACCATTTCCTTACACCACACACAAAAATAGACTCCAAATGGTTGAAAGACCTAAATGTGAGACAGGAGTCCATCAAAATCCTAGAGGAGAACACAGGCAGCAATGTCTTCAACCTCAGACGCAGCCACTTATTCCTAGAAACGTCGCCAAAGGCAAGGAAAGCAAGGACAAAAATGAACTATTGGGACTTCATCAAGATAAAAAGTTTTTGCATGGCAAAAGAAACAGTCAACAAAACCAAAAACCAAAAGACAACCGACAGAATGGGAGAAGATATTTGCAAATGACATATCAGATAAAGGGCTAGTATCCAAAATCTATAAAGAACTTATCAAACTCAACACCCAAAGAACAAATAATCCAATCAGTAAATGGGCAGAAGACATGAACAGACATTTTCCCAAAGAAGACATCCAAATGGCCAACAGACACATGAAAAAGTGTTCAACATCACTTGGCATCAGGGAAATCCAAATCAACCTCAATGAGATACCACCTCATACCAGTCAGAATGGGTAAAATTAACAAGTCAGGAAACGACAGATGTTGGCGGGGATGGGGAGAAAGGGGAACCATCTTACACTGTTGGTGGGAATGCAAGCTGGTGCAGCCACTCTGGAAAACGGTATAGAGGTTCCTCAAAAAGTTGGAAATAGAGCTATCCTATGACCTAGCAATTGCAGTACCAGATATTTACCCCATAAATACAAATGTAGTGATCTGAAGGGGTACATGTACCCCGATGTTTACAACAGCAATGTCCACCATAGCCAAACTATGGAAAGAGCCAAGACGTCCATCAACAGATGAATGGATAAAGAAGATGTGATACACACACACACACACACACACACACACACACACACACACACACACAATGGAATATTATGCAGCCATCAAAAGGAATGAACTCTTGCCATTTGCAATGATGTGGATGGAACTGGAGGGTATTATGCTGAGTGAAATAAGTCAATCAGAGAAAGACATGTGTCATATGATCTCACTGATATGAGGAATTCTTAATCTCAGGAAACAAACTGAGGTTTGCTGGAGTGGTAGGGGGTGGGAGGGATGGGGTGGCTGGGTGATAGACATTGGGGAGGTTATGTGCTATGGTGAGCGCTGTGAATTGTGTGAGACTGTTGAGTCACAGACCTGTACCTCTGAAACAAATAATACATTATATGTTAAAAAAAAAAAAAGAAGAAGAAGAAGAAGACGAAGATAGTGGAGGGGAAGAATGAAGGGGGGAAAATCGTAGGGCGGGATAAACCATGAGAGATTATGGACTCTGAAAAACAAACTGAGGGTTCTAGAGGGGAGGGGGTGGGGGGTGGGTTAGCCTGGTGATGGATATTAAGGAGGGCACATTCTGCATGGAGCACTGGGTGTTATACACAAACAATGAATCATGGAACACTACATCAAAAACTAATGATGTAATGTATGGTGATTAACATAACATAGTAATAATAATAACATTTAAAAAAAATAGGTTGGGAAATAAGAATCTATTTGAAATGGGAGCAGGTTTAAAAAAAAAAAGAATAAGAAAAGAAACTAAAAAAGAAATGTAAAATTTTAGCCTGAATGAAAGCAAGTCATGAGGGAATATTTGGAGCTCCTTATATTATTTTCCCCTGGCGCTGGAGTTTTACAGTCCTGTGGGAAATGAGCTTAATCTTAGTCACCATTCTTATTCATTCATTCTTTCAGTCTGTCTTCTAGGGAATGGGCCTGCTGGTCAGCTTCTTTGGTGTCTTCGCCTGGGTCGAGTTACCCGACACTTTGTCAGGGGGATGGGCTTAATGTGAGCTGGTTGGCTGTGCAGCTTTGTTCCCTTGTGTCTTTCTGCTTCTCTTTAGAGGGTCAGAGCAAATATGGCCATGTGGGAATCTCTGCACCAGAGCTGCAAGGTCGCAGTCCACCCCCCTCAAAAGATCCTCCATGTCAATCCATCTCCACCTCTTCGCGTACCAAACTCCACAGACTCGCACATATTCTGAAGGAGGGGCCTGTTGAGTTGATTCTCAAATGTCTTTGCCCCAGGCAGAATTGCTCCACCCTTGCCTGGGACCAGGCTAAGTAATCTGCTCTGGTTTGCTCTACGTGGCTTTTGTTCCCTGAAGGCTTTCCATGCAGCTTTAGAGGATGAGAATGAAAATGGCAACTCCCAGTCTCTGGCCCTGGAGCCAAAAACTCAGGGCCCCACTCCTCAGTGAGCCCCCAGAAAAAAGCAGTCAGTCACTACCGTCTCCCTGGTCTCCAGCCGCATTCTGTGCTCACCCGGCCTGTGACCAAGTGTTTCTATCTCAAGCACATGACCCCGTTTTGAGTCTCCAAACCCAGCAGGCTCCTGCTGCACTCTCCCAGGCCACAACTCCTGGAGGAGGAAGGGAATTCTCCCCAGCCCTGCCACTTGTCGGTCCCCTACTCAAAGAGCAGTGGCCCGACTGTGCCTCAGATCACAGTTTCTGGCAATTCCGAGCTGAGAGCTCACCCCTGGGCTCACTCTTTGCAGCCAGCTTTCCTGATCCAATGCCTGGGAGCTCTGCTGCACTCAGGCACCCCTGGTCTTCCTGTGATCCCCAGGGTCCTGAGACCACACTGTCCCAGCGAGGGTTCCACCTCCCACTTAGCCACCAGAGTGAAATCCCCAGACTTCTAAAAGTTCTGATTTTGTCCTCCTCTGGTCTACCACTTGCTGGTAGCCAGCTGATGGAGGCTCCCTCCCCCTTCAGCCTATCTTCCCATATATTGCCTTTGATTCACTTCTCTGCACTTCCTACCTTGTGGGAAATGGTCCCTTTTCTATTCATAGAGTTGCAGCTATTCTTTTCTTTTTTTTAATTTAATTTTATTTTATTATGTTATGTTAGTCATCATTAGTTTTTGATGTAGTGATCCATGATTCACTGTTTTCGTATAACACCCAGTGCTCCATGCAGTACATGCCCTCCTTAATACCCACCACCAGGCCAACTCATCCCCTCACCCCCCTCCCCTCCAAAACCCTCCAAAACCTTCAGTCTGTTTCTCGGAGTCCATAATCTCTCATGGTTCATCTCTTCCTCCGATTCCCCCCCTTCATTTTTCCCTTCCTTCTCCTAATGTCCTCCATGCTATTCCTTATGTTCCACAAATAAGTGAAACCATATGATAATTAACTTTCTCTCCTCAACTTATTTCACTTAGCATGATGTCCTCCCATCCTATCCATGTTGATGTAAAAGTTGGGTATTCATCCTGAGTAATATTCCATTATATATATGGACCACATCTTCTTTATCCATTCATCTGTTGAAGGGCATCTTGGCTCTTTCCACAGTTTGGCTATTGCGACATTGTTGCTTTGAACACTGGGGTGCATATGGCCCTTCTTTTCACTACATCTGTGTCTTTGGGGTAAATACCCAGGAGTGCAATTGCTGGGTCAAAGGGTAGCTCTATTTTTTAATTTTTTGAGGCACCTTCATACTGTTTTCCAAAGTGGCTGTACCAACTTGCATTCCCAACAGGGTAAGAGGGTTCCCCTTTCTCCACAACCTCTCCAACATTTGTTGTTTCTTGCCTTGTCAATTTTTGCCATTCTAACTGGTGTAAGGTGTATCTCAATGTGGTTTTGATTTGAATTTCCCTGATGGCTAACGATGATAAACATTTTTTTAATGTGTCTGTTAGCCATTTGTATGTCTTCTTCAGAGAAGTGTCTGTTCACATCTTCTGCCCATTTTTTGACTTGATTATTTGTTTTTTCGGTGTTGAGTTTGAGAAATTCTTTATAGATCTTGGATACCAGCCCTTTGTCCTAGTATGATTTGCAAATATCTTCTCCCATTCTGTGGGTTGCCTCTTTGTTTTGTTGACTGTTTCCTTTGCTGTGCAGAAGCTTTTTATCTTGATGAAGTCCCAAAAGTTCATTTTTGCTTGTTTCAGTAGCCTTTGGAGAATGTATCTTGAAAGAAGTTGCTGTGGGCAGTGTCAAAGAGGTTGTTCTATGTTCTCCTCTAGGATTTTGATGGATTCCTGTCTCACATTGAGGTCTTTCACCCATTTTGAGTTTATCTTTGTGTATGGTGTTAGAGAATGATCTAGTTTCATTCTTCTGTATATGGCTGTCTAATTTTCCCAGCACCGTTTATTGAAGAGACTGTCTTTTTTCCATTGCAGCTATTCTTTTCTTTTATCTCCAGTTGAGTTCACAGGTGTTCAGAGTGGTTTGAGAGCTATCTAGCTAAATTCCTGGGACCAGACAAAATTAAGATCTCCTATTCTTCTGCCATCTTGGACTCCTCCCCTTTTTTTATGTTTAATATTGCCCAGTACATAGTAATGGCTCATAAGCCAAACTCTCAAGTCCTTTTGATATTTCCAAACGGTCTCACAGTTGGATGCTTCAGAACAACATGCTTTCCTATCTAGGCCTCCTGCAGTTTTGATTTAGGACACCAAGCTTCCCTATCACGTGGTCCCTGGAAGTAAACACCATTCAGTAGCCCTACTAAATTTCACCTTGTAAATACAATTAAGAGACAGAAAGCAGAACCTGGGAAATTTCCACCTTACATTCCTAAGAGAACAAGCCTTTTTCATCCTCTGATACTACTTCTCAGTGGGAGAATAGTTGGTGGCAGTTCCATCTAGCCACTCTGCTACCTCCTGAGGATGTGAGGCAGGCAGTAGGCCCTCCAGCCATGACGGGGAGAGGTTGAACTAGGCTGTGATATGAGTCAAACCCTTCTCTTCAAACCTAGTTTTGTGAAAGGCCTTGTCAAAATGTTCAGATTCAAGATGGAGGGTATGAGTGATTTCTGGATATAGCTCTATTTTGTACTGCTGGCCCTCTGTAGAGCAAACAATTTTAAAGAAGCCTTAGTCACAGATACTAAAGTGATCAGCCAATCTTGCTTTCCTCATGTCTGGTCCTAATGAACTACAGCACCACAGGAGGAATCATTTCCCCTCCAAAACAGACCATGATGTCTTAGACCTTAACAAAGTAGCCAAGTGAGGATCTATCAACAGCTTTTATCTGCTCAGATCCAGATTTGTCTGTTCTAGGACACTGCTCCCAGTTGGCTCCATCCCTTCTCTCCACTACCAGCATCATGTGGGACCATTTTTTGGTCTTTCTGCACTTGAGCCTGCCATGTTGGCACATTCATATTTCAGTGACTCTCTGTCACAACTTCCCATAGGTTTTGGGTAAATAGCATGGGCATTTAAGTGGGAGTGCAGAAAGATGAGCTGAACACAGCTCACATTTGCTGAGTACTGATGGCAGTCCAGGCCTTCAATTAATTGCATTCACATGGTGAATGTAGGATACATTTTCTAATCTCCATTTTGCATATGAGAGAGAGCCCAGGCTCAAAGATTAAGTAATTTTGCTGATGTTACTCCAAGAGAAACTTGTAAAACAAGAATGAGATCCTTTATTTGCCTAATGCCCAAATCAGGCTATGTCTTTTCAGCCACCATACTGGCAGGGCATTCTGAGGGCACCCAATATATACCAACCTGCCATGCTGAACTAAAAGGAGAATTCTAACCCTGCTTCACCACTGTGAGCCCTCTCTGGGCCTTGTTTTCCTCTTCTAAAAATGGTATGGTAATTTCATCTACCTCACAGCATTTTTGTAAAGATTTAGCGAGCAGATGTACCTACAATGCCCAACGTGGGGCCTGTACCATGGTTGGCTCCCTACCCTAGGTGATCAGTTGGCTGGTTGCATACAGAAGAAAGCACCTTCATTTTCCAAAGAGGTATAGCCTTTGGAGTCTGACTCCTAGACCCCATCCAAAGCCCCACATCCCCTTCCCATCTAGACAGAATCAGGGGGCCTTCACAAACCTTTTAGAATCTAGATTGTGGTTGAGCCATCATTCTCTCACATTGCAGATGGAGGACACATAAAATTAAATCAAGTGTTTGGTAGGAATTCATATAGGAAATGGGTGCCTGAACTATATACCTGACTCCCAGGCTTTGTCCTTAGGGTCAGAGGGAACATACTCAGAAATTGGTTACAATGTTTTTCTCTCAAAATATACCTCTACCAAAACATACCTCTAACAGGCTTAAATAATAAAGCAACGTAATAATACCTACCATAAGAAGCCCATAGTTAGGCAAACTCCAGAATGTATCAAGCTCTGATTGCACATGCTGTGATTCTTGAGACTCTAGTGTCTTCTAATGTAGCTGTTCTGCCAGGTGTCACAACCAGGCAAATCAGTCCTCTTTAGGAGTGACAGATCCTCTCCTAGAAGCTTCCAGTGAACTTCTCTTCATGTCTCAGTGGCTAGGATAGAGTCATGTGCATGTTGCAAAACCAGTCATTGGAAAGAAGGAAGCCCAGTGGTTCTTACCTTAGGTTGAACAGTAGAATTACACATCAAACTAAAAAGAGAGGCTGGGCTCCATCTTTAAAGGTTCAGATTCAGTTTGTCTGCAATAGAACCTGAACATCAGAACATTATAAACCCCTATGCATGCAGCCAATGACAGGAAAGAAGTTCATGGTGAAATGTGTGTTGGTGAGGCACAGCCATGACTAGGACATACGCCAAGAGAGAAAACAGCTCACACCCTCATTAAGCAAGATGCCTTGCTGAATTGTTGTGTAAAATCTTAGCTTTGCCCTCAACACATAAGAGATGAGTGGATTCCATGACAAAAACTCTGAACTCCACAACCAACTACCTGCTTCTATGGGGCCAACCTCCTCCCGTCCTTTCTAGAATGAAACTTTCTTCATCTTTTTTTTTTTAATGCCGGTGCAAGCATTCAGAGAAAAACCACTTCTAGGCATTCCAAGAATGAGGAGGGGCCAATAAAGGATGACATCTGCTTCATGTGCCCTGTGTCTAGCTGACCACACCCACTGGCTTTCAGGTTGGCTGGGGAGAAGACAGTCAGGGTCTGGATCTGGGTTGACATACATATGTCCGCTTGATGTGGAACAGTCTCAGGGGTCCTATATTCAGAGTTGCCTTAGCTGTAGCTGCAAAACGTCTTCTGTGTTCTTTGATATTTGTAAAGAGGGAAATGGGGAGTTTGTGTTTCTTAGAAAATGTGTTCATTTTCAACTGGTTCAGATAATTTTGAAAGAAACATGAGGACTTTAAAATGACTGGAAAGCTTTGTGTTTTGTTTGTTTTGTTTTGTTGGTTTTTGTTTATTCCTAATGAGTGATTTCCTACTTTGCATGCCTAAATATTCCAAGTAATATACTAGGTAAAGGTGGTGGAGACTGGCCATGATTATCACTAAAATAGGGAGTGCATGGAATACATGTTCACTACATATAGCTGGTCATGCTGGGTGCTGATGAAACTTTAGTCCCCCTCTCTGGGAAATTTAAACAGTAGTTGTAGAGACAGGACATAGCAACAAAACAATGTAAAATTACATGACCTAAGTACCAAGTAAGCCTAATAAGGGCCGCATGAGTTAGAAAATTTTCTTGAAAATTACTTCCAGGAGGAAGTAATTTCACCTGCCAAATGAACATAATAAAAAGTTATGAAGTAACTTTTCTTGAAAATTACTTGAAAATTTTCTTGAAAATTACCTCCAGGAGGAAGTAATTTCACCTGCCAATGAACATAATAAAAAGTCTATGTTTGAAGTGGGAATATAAGTTTGTTCTGATAACTGAATGTTGTGCCCTGGCTATGGAGAGACGACAAAAAGCAGATGAGTGAATGAAGGACTTGTCAAAGCCAAATCCCTCTTCCCAGAATTCAATGGAAAATTGACTTAAAGTGAGGAAGGCTTTTGTTACTGTCACTGTTGCAAAACACAATTGCCTCAGTTCTGACAACTATGAATTAGGAATTAAGCTGTAAGCATGAATAGTATAAGAAGCATAATTCCAATGTGCTTCCTACTAAACCACTTTTGTATAGTCTTTCACCAAAAAGAAATTATACTCCCACATTTATAAGAAATGCACAGGATTAAAAAAAAATGTTTCTTTTTAGAGCCAAGTTTGTCAAGCTGCAGGCATCTGATTGCTTTGCCTTTAGGTGTGAGGCGGCAGAGGGAAGGGGATTCCCCATGTAAGATCTCTCAATATTTCTACTCCCTGGGCCATATGGGGATATGGAAAGTCAAATGTGTGATCTCAGACAAATATAAGAAAGAAAAAAAGGCAACAGATTACATAATTGGATGTATCATTATGTCATTTTTCACTATCAAATAAAAGAAAAAGAACATTGACCCTTCACATGCACAAAGAAAATCTCAGAAACTCATACTAACCTCTGCAGTTAAAGTCCATTTTATTACTGAGGCAGATAGAACTATCTAGATTTCCACCTCTACAGATCCATTAGGTTTAAAAGTTCTTAAAATTTTGCTTATCTACTTAAAAATTGAATCTGCAAAATGGGTATAGATGCAAAGCTTTTAGCTTGCATGCATCCTTTGATGTTTTCATTCTGGCTGTTACAAAATACACTCTACAATAGTTTCTACCTTAACAACGCCAACTATCTATTTTTACAACCCACTTGCATTTATTTTCTTTTGAGGAAAATATGGGACAAATAAAAACAATTATTAGGAAAGGAGCCAAAGTGGAAGTTTCATATTTGTCAATGTGTATGTGAAGTTCATTCATTTTTCTCTTGTTATTTTTAGTCATCTTACAAATATGGAACCTCAGAGTCTTCACTTCCTTTGGTAATATAGCTCTTTCAGGTCTGGCAATTACAAATTCTTGACAATTTTTATGAGTTTTGAAAAAAAAGTAAGTTTCTTTTCTTATCAGAAAGTGTATTCTCCCCCTAGATGCATTTAAATAACTGAAATTGAGGACTTTGATGCAGCAAGTGGCAAAGGTGTCTGCTGACCATGCACTCCACTCTCAAACGTTCCTCAGTCCTTTGGTTGAGTATCTCACTCCTTAAAGGCAAGATATTATTCTAAATTCACTATCTTTTTAGGAGGCTCAAAGATAAGAGTGTTCTGAGGATACTTGCTAGGGGTTGCAAATTACTTCCTTATGTCTTTGGCAGCTTTGTTAATTTTTTTTGAAGTTGCTATTCTCTCTTAATGAATGACTGACCCCTGTTTCATCTTGTGGCCCTTTTCAAATTTAGCTATTTGGGTGTGCTTTTTCATGTACTTGTTCTCTCTCTCTCTCTCTCTCTTGGTATCACTAAATATTACCTTACCACTCAGTTGTAGTTTCACACAACCAGCTAAGTGAGTCCGTGGTGGCATTTACAGGAAACTGGGAGCGTTACTAGCACCCTCAATTAGAAGTGCCACCTCAGAAAGCAGAGCAGATAACACAACATTATTGTGGAAAATATGTCTGCATGATGCTCTGCTCTGTTTTTGAGTTTAAAACAAGAAGCTTCCATGAAATGGAAATAAACTATATATATGTTTAAATCAACAATAATTGTCTTGTTTCCCTCCAGTTCCCAGACCTCTCCAAAGCCAGTCTAATATTAATATTTCATGACTTCACCTGAGAACCTGGAAACTAGCCTCTAGATGAGAAAAGATGCAGACTTACCTGAGTCTGTTTCTTTAGAGTCCCTGTGCTTACGGCGTGAAAAATTCAACATCTACAGGGTGGTGAGGTGAAGTGATGGAGGCCAAGGCAGAACTCCAGACTTGCATTAATGCAAAATCAAGACTTCGAGATTCAAGTCAACCAGGCTAAAGAAACATGAGGTTCAATTTCTCCAGTAACTGGAAATAAGCTATGAACATTCAGTTTTCTTTCAGTGCATTCTGCTCTGAATTAAATTCCATTTAACAACTTATATGTTAAATTTCTTGAGTGTGCTGATGGTATTGTGGTTATGTGAGAGAATGTCCTGGTTCTTAGGGAGTAAGTGCAGAACTTTAGGGGTGATGTGATACGATTGTACAACTTATTTACAAATGGTTTGTGAGAGGAAGAGAATGAAAATATGGCAAAATGTTAATAATCAGGCCCGGGATGGCCTCCCAGAACCGCGACCCAGCTGCTGTCAGCGTCGCCGCCGCCCGCAAAGGAGCCAAGCCCCGCGGGGGCGCCGCCCGGGACCCGGTGGGCAAGAGGCTACAGCAGGAGCTGATGACCCTCATGATGTCTGGTGACAAAGGCATCTCTGCCTTCCCTGAATCCGACAACCTTTTCAAATGGGTGGAGACCATCCATGGGGCAGCAGGCACAGTTTATGAAGACCTGAGGTATAAGCTCTCTCTCGAGTTCCCCAGTGGCTACCGTTACAATGCGCCCACGGTGAAGTTCCTCATACCCTGCTACCACCCCAACGTGGACACCCAGGGAAACATCTGCCTGGACATCCTGAAGGACAAGTGGTCTGCCCTGTATGATGTCAGGACCATCCTGCTGTCCATCCAGAGCCTGCTAGGAGAACCAAACATTGATAGTCCTTTGAACACGCATGCTGCCGAGCTCTGGAAAAACCCCACAGCCTTTAAGAAGTATCTGGAAGAAACCTACTCAAAGCAGGTCTCCAGCCAAGATCCCTGACTGTCCAGCCTCTCTCTTTGTGTTGTCTTTTTATTTTCTCCTTAGATAGTCTTTCTCTTCATTTCTGTCTAGGACTCTGTATCTTAAGCTGTGGTGTCATTTTTGTTTTGTTTCTGTTTTTTAAATTAAGTCTCTGGTTGAGCCCTTGTGATGAATATATTAAATAAATACATTGGGGTTTTTTTAAAAAAAAAATCTTAATAATCAATCAACCTGGGTGCCTGGGTGGCTCAGTTGGTTAAGTGACTGCCTTCAGCTCAGGTCATGATCCCGGAGTCCTGGGATCGAGTCCCACATCGGGCTCCCTGCTCAGCGGAGTCTGCTTCTCTCTCTGACCCTCTTCCCTCTCATGTTCTCTGTCTCTCATTCTCTCTCTCTCAAATAAATAAATAAAATCTTAAAAAAAATCAATCAACCTAGGATGAAAGGTAAATTAGGTGTTCCTTTTATCTTTTTTTTAGGTTTGAATTTTTTAAAAATTAGGAAAAATACTTAAGAATAAATATAACAAAGATATAGGACCTATATGAATAAGCATATAAAATAATATTTAAGAATATAAAATGTGGTCTGAATATATGAAAAAAGTTACATATCGTTGTGGAAATGAATAAATATGGAATACTTTTTCTTATATTTAAATTTTGAAAACTCACTCATTTTTATGAATTTGGGAGGATATTAATTCAAATTGTAAAAAAAATACAGATGATTCATTTATTCATGGTTTTATTTTACATTTGCTTAGTTAATATTAACTCATCATACTGGACTCCAACATAGTAGCCCATACCCCTCAGCACCCACTCCCCATTCCCTGCAAGGTGTGGTGCTTAACAGGAGAGAAGGGAGAGGTGAGATCAGGGCTGGGGAGGCATTAAAAAATTGAACAATTCATGCTTCTCCTCAAGGATGTTGACAGGTTAATTTCACTATTCCAGGCTAGGAAAGGATGGACTTAGAACTTCTAGGGGGTCAGGGAATGTTGTGGCTTGAGATAAAGCCATGTTTGTGTGGCTGCTTTGGGATCCATGCATGAGCCTCTCATTTCCCATCAGTGCTATAATGTATTATTCTGCAGTTGGGTGTAATGGAAAGAGTGTTGAATTGTTGCTAAGAGAATTTGGTTACTGCCATTAGCTGGCTGTGTGATCTTTAGGCATGTTCCTTCACTTCTCTGGGCCTTTGTTTCTACCTATAAAATGCGGTGGGGGTGGACTAACTAAATCTTCAAGATTGCTTCCAGTTCTATTATATGCTACTCATTTAAAAACAAAAGGCCCCTGCTTCTTGAAGCCTGGTCCTTTCTTCCAAGTTAAATCTGTCAGAAAGTGACTGGGTGCCACACTGAGGAACTTAAACACATTAAAGGCTGAAAGCCAGTGTTACATGCAGATCAACAGATCTGACTCGAGTCAACAGATCAGTATAAATTGTGGGTCTCCACTCTCCCCCAGGAGAATCCATGATGTTTCTCTTGGCCACTTCCCAGCCCCTCAGAGTAGTGAGGTGCTGCAACCCACCTTGAGTATGTATGCTGGGGCTATAAGGGGGCATTTCCCTTTCACAAAATCAGATTCCCACACCATAGAGCATCATACACACTTACTTTGTATGATGAGATTTAGAAATTTCATGGCAACTCCTTGGCTTCAGTTGCTCTTTCTGTAATTAAGTCAGGCATCCAGAGAGCAGTATCCTTTCCTACTCATTTCTCTTCTCCCCATGCCCAAAATTGACATGGGAAAATATTTTTGTCAGATCTTTGTTCTGTTCCTCTGCTTTGAAGGGAGAATAAAAAGGACAGAAGATTTCTTCAGCGAATAGGATTGGTAGGAGGTGATGGTGGATCAATAAGAATGTAGGGGCTTTATTTGGTTTTAATTTTTGGTCACTAAGGGCATGTGGTGTTTCTTCCTTCTGATCATATCAATCAATTAGTTCATTTCTTCTCTGAAAGCTGGGATAGACTGCAAGCTTCCCAACTACTGGTACTAAGTTTTCTTCATCTTTGAGAAAATGTGGCCTCGAGGAGAGACCCTGGGTTTTAGAGTCAGACAAGCATGAATCTGAGGCTTCCTTCAGCACTAACTCAGCAATAACTTGACTACTGTTGGACTTCTCAACTCACTTTGGCTTCTAACAAGCATGGACGGCAGCCAGTGTCCCCTACGTCCCTTCCCTCCCCACCAATACCCCTTCATCTTGTGGGGACCCAAATGCAGGTGGTTATGACACATGATTTAGAGCATAACTTCCAGTAGTTGGCATCTGTGTTAATAGCCCATGGGAGGGCAGGGACCATGAGGGGGATTTCCTATAACCAAAGAGATGGTGTAATGTGGTGGAGTTTCTTTGGGATTAGAAATCAGGCTAATCCTGCCCTTTGGCCATGTTCCTTCAAATTTCTCAGACATCACACTCAAAGATAAAAATATTTATGCCAGGCACTTCACATAGAATTTATCTTCTCCCAAACCCTCTGGAGTCTGTAATATTATTCTCATCTGGACGTGGGTGAACTGAGCCTCAGGAAGCTAAAGGAAGTTAAAGGCAGAATATAAATTTGAACTCAACCTGGGTGACTGCAGGTTCTGTTCCATAATGAACATTGCACTGCACTGCAATTCACAGCCCCTTATCATCTCCAGCTAGACAAATTGTGAAGTTGACAAATCCTGAAAACCCCTTGATCTTCAACAGCTCTGTGTCCCTCAGGTGCAGGCAGTTCTCAGGCTGTCCCCTAGTGGCCCCAGGGGGTACCTACTGCAGTCCCTTAAAAAACACATCCTCCCACTCTCCACACTGGGGTGGGGCTCCTTTTTCCTCCTTAGGGTTAACTAAATCCACATTTCCTGATCTGTTTCAGTGTAAAGATAAGCAAGAAACAATGCCTGGGCCAGGAAAATCAAAGTTTAGTCAAGAGATAACTTTAAAATAAGTAGAAAACATAGGAAAGAATAATAAAAGCTTTGAGGGAGATGCAAATGGCTGAGGGAGATAATCATAGTAAATGTGTATGATGTTTTTTAGGATGAGAAGCTTTTTAGGATGATGCTTTTTAGGATGAGTAAGTACACAGTAATAAATACCATCATTGAGAGCTATGTACAGAGCACATACAGAGCACATTTACATTTGTTAATTCTAATCCTCACAAAAGTCCTCCAGAAAAGATACTCTTGTTCCCATTTTTGCAGATGAGAAAATCAAATTATAGCCCAGAGAAATTGATGATGGCCATGTAGCTAACAATGGGCAGAGCTGAAATTCAAACACATGTCTTTCTGGACCCCAAGTCAACCTGATTCCCATGATTTCGTACCATTATCTACCCCTCCATTTTAATCCAACCTTGTAGAGTTGGCTTCTTGGTGACCATTCAGCTGCTAAGTGGAAGGTTTGGATTCAGGCTTAGATGTCCTGTCCCTAAGTCTGCTGTTCTTTCCTAGGACAGAGCTGTTTGAGAGTGACCTGTAAAGGCCTTGGTGAAAGTGTGCCTTTGAAAAGGTCTTAATAAAATTAAAGAGTATTTATGTGGAGAAAAGGAAAAGGACATTCCAAAGGAGAGAACTACATGAGCTGTGGTAGGGGCAGGAAGAGTCAGGGCTTCTTTGGGAGTAGAGAGAAAATGGTATGGGGGTAGGTTAGAGACAAACTGTGAATGGCTTTCAGCAATAGGGCATTTGTAATAGAGGGGGTGGAAAGCCTTTGCACGTTCATAACAATGATGTGATGAGAGCTGCAGTGCTGTGGAGAGGGGTGGGAGTAGGAAGAGACTAGGGACCAGAGAGAAGCCTGTCATCCCAGGCCATAAGATGGGCCCTGGTAGTGGACAAGGTGGAGAACAAAGGTGTTGGAATGTGTTGCTGAACAAGGATAAAACCACAGTATTGGAAAGCACAAGAAGGCTATTTCAAGAAGCATTCTAAGGGCAGAATCTATAGGACCTAACTGGTTCTCTGAAATTGAAGAGAAAATCCAGGGTAACTGAGTTTTCTAGCCTAGGTAATGGAGAGATGGTGCACCATCCCATGGTGAATGGATAAGTCAAAGAAGATCTGGTCTGGATTTTTAAAATATTTACTTTCGAGGCTGTTGGGTGACAGAGGGAAAGCTGGGTGATATACTGTCAAATTACAGGAAGAGAAAGTGTTGAATTCAAGAACAAGAACACAGAGAGTTTTGGGTCATCTACAAGTAGCGATGGTTGCAGCAGGGAGAATCAAGAGGGCAGAGGTTCGGGTGCCTGGGTGGCTCAGATGGTTGGGCGTCTGCCTTCAGCTCAGGTCATGGTCCCAGGGTCCTGGGATCGAGTCCCGCGTTGGGCTCCCTGCTCCTTGGGAGCCTGCTTCTCCCTCTGCTTCCCTCTCTCTCTCTCTCTCTCTTTCATGAATAAATAAATAAAATCTTTAGGAAAAAAAAAGAGGGCAGAGGTTCTCAAACTTTAATGTGCTCAAGAATCAACTGGGAGACTTGGTACAGTTACCTGACATATGGTACATATTTAATAGATTTCCTTCCCTAGGAGATAATGTTTGCATAGAGTCTTAAGGTGTTGGTCTAAAGAAATGAGCAGTACAGTAATTTCAGGAAATATGGATGATATCTTAGTTGCTTTTGCTTGATTAGTTTAAATACACAGCCACTTACTACCTTTCAAATCATACTACATAAGCCTTTATTTAATCTGTTTACTATAATACTGATCTTAACCCTAAGTTATGTGAGCTAAGGTCTACACAGTCTCCATTGTCCAAGAGTTAAGAATGTGGACTTTGGATCTGTGAAGCTTGGGTTTGCACTTTACTACCTGCAAAATATGATCTTGGGCAATTTACCCAAATGTTGCAGCCTGGTCTCCTGCTCTGGATAACAGGATAACACATGTATACATCTCATAGGGCTGATGTGATGATATAATAATACAGCAATGTTCACGTACATGTACAAGAACATTTTAATAACTGTTGGTTGTAATTTTTATCATTGGTTAGTCCTTGGGGGAGGGGAACTCATACAAAGAAGCTGCAGGAAGATGTCCTGGTGAGTCAGAAGGTCATGAGTGGTTCCTTGAGTCAGGACAGGAGCAACATGCCAGCCTGTGCTACAGCAGAAGCTCATAGTGATACTCTATTTGAAACCCAACTAGGTTGCCATGGGTTGACAAGCAGAGGCCCCTTGCAAACATTCTGGCTACTTGGTCAAGTTTCTGATTTGGGAAATTACAATAATCTGTGGGAGAATTCCCCTTCTATTCCAGTTGACCAGGGAAATGAGCATTGTCATCACTTCCTATTCTTACTGTTGGCCAAGACTGATCTTTGTAGAGGGAATACACCATGCTCCTCCTGCTGGCTAGAAACCTCCCAAGAAACCGCATGGTCTGTGAAACATGCTATTACAGGCTGAAAAGCTTAATAGGCAAGCTAACAACAAGGCTTCTTTCTGATCTATAATTCAAATAACTTCTTAGGCTGATATGATTCTCCTTGCTTGACTGACCAATCAGTTATTATACTGATTTGGTCAATTTTTTTTTTCATCTTCTTGGCCCAGCCTATACCTTCAACATTATAAGAGCTGACATTTAGTGAGAC
Source organism: Eumetopias jubatus (assembly GCF_037043125.1). Classification (NCBI taxonomy): domain Eukaryota; kingdom Metazoa; phylum Chordata; class Mammalia; order Carnivora; family Otariidae; genus Eumetopias; species Eumetopias jubatus. The sequence goes on along the minus strand of NW_028274812.1, from coordinate 121,349,988 downwards.
CATTCCATGCATCAACACTGTGCTTAGCTCTTTAAAACATAATCTCACTTAATCCCTACAGCATCACTTATGAGGAAGCTACTATTTTCATTTCCATTTTGCAGCTGGGGAAATTGACACTGGAACCAGTGGGATCTTTTACCCAAGGGCACATCACTGCTGGTGTATATATTTGTAGGTGACCTCAAGACTTAAAATTCCTGAAACCTTAAACAATCCATTCATTCAAAATTGAAAAGAGAAGACAAAGCTATGTGAAATAGTTAAACAGAGTACAAAGAAATAAATAGCAGGATCATCATGGGAGGCCAGGTGATCTTCATGGAAGGGAGATATAAACAGGGAGTTGACAGAATGGGATTCCAATGGATAAAGAAGAGGGAAGAAGAGGAGGATACCTGAGTTGGGATGAGAGGGAAAGGACAGGCATAGGAGAGAAAGGGCTGGGGGTGAGAAAACAGAATGAGCAAAGGCCTTCACACTGTATTAAGGTGAATATGGCATAGCAAGAGTTGCTTCAAAAACAAACGATGTGTCGCTGCATTATTAAATTGTATTCATCTTTGCTTACTGAAGAAGCAAAAACAAATTGACTAAACAAAACTGCTTATTTTCTATGTTCTGCATTCTAGGGAGAGGGTGCACAATTGATATCAATGAGAAAATGTCTACACATTTCCCTTGCACTTAGAGAGATTGATAAAGGAGAGAGAAAAGGAGAAGACTAAAGTTTTCAAAGGATCTTGAATATTTCTATGTTGCTAAGGTATAAAGCCATTCATTTTAGAAGGGACATTTTTGAGTTTTTGATGAGTAAAGGGAAAGTATGGGTTGAGTAGGGAGTGGGAGGCTGAGGAAGGGGCTAATGGGGACCCAAGTGGGGAGGTGAGTCAGTGAGACAGGGAGAGAGTGAAGAGGTAAGAGAGTGGAATTTGGCAAAGGAGGATAGCCTGATAGCAAAACAGGCTGGTGGGAAGAGATAGAGGGAGCATGTAGATTGGTGTCTGAGCATATCTACTGCCAGTCCCTCTCACACTGAATCTGCAATATTTTGTAACAAACCTAATATCTTGGACGATGGTGTTGGTGTGTGGGATTCACACAAAAGGGATGATTTCCATATTCAGATCTGTGTAATAGAGAGGGATGAGGACTGTGTGGGAACTGAGACCCAAAGGAGATTATGGGCTCAGGGAGTGTGGGTGTGGGAGCCAGCAGCGGCCAGGAGAGTCCCTGTGTCCCAAGAGACAGGGGCATCTGAGGGGCTGTTGGACTTCCCACAGAATGTAGAGTAAAGGGACCAAGCTATTAAACAAATCTCAAGGATAGGGAGACCTCAGCTGGCACTTGGCCCTTCACAGATATCACTGTAGAAATATCTTATAATATTAGATTATTATTCACACAAAGTAATTGCTGTTTTGGTTTTGCTGTTTTTGCTTTTACCTGCTGTCTCTGACAAAAAGTCAGTTAGAAACAGATACTCCTAGGGAGTAACTGGTACTTTCATTATTTATGGCTTGGTTTCATGATATATATGGTCTCCTTCCCTTTCTCTTTTTACTGATCTCAACAGTATTTGAAAATTGGTATGCAATGTAGCTATTTACACAGTGGTCACTTTTGTAATTTCCCCTTCCAGAGACACAGGCTCCCTTATGAGCCAAAGAAAAATTCTCTCCCTCTCTTCTTTTCCTGTGCTCCTCAAGTCTCTCCTTAGTGGTCCCCATACTACTTGTCCTCATCTCTCTGATAAGCAGAGTCATGGGCATAACCTCACCCTCACCCAGCCCTGCCCTCCCAGGGCAACTTTGTGGTTGAGCTTCTCACACACCTCTGCTGACAATTGATGTGACAGCTCCAACCTTTCTGCAAAGTTCTAAACCATTGACCAACTCCCCCAAACCCCTTCCCTACCACACACACTCAAACCAGAATTATTCTGAGAACTGTTGATTCAGATTTCAAATAAGGACACATGAGTAGCAAAGAATAGAGCTGAAGATAGTCAAGGCTGAATTCTCTAAACTCAGATGAAAACACCATTGAAGTAGGTTATTATTATTTCCACTTTACAAATTAGGAAAATGAAGCTGTTTCTGCCTAGGAGGGGGAAAGCAGAAGGAGAATGCTCTAAGTGTCCTATCAAAGCTCTCCAGATGGAGACACTGTAGTATGCCCCTCATTCTGCCTCAGCAGCCATGGGATAATCTGTTAAGCAGAGAAAAGTCCTCACTTTGTGAAGAACACTTTGATTTCTTTAGAACTCAGTTTCTAAAGATGTTCTTCTAAGAAGAAATTTTCTTCTTTCTAGGGGACTCCCAGCAGAGTTCACACATCCTGGCTACTTTGGAAAATGCTCAGGTTATGGGCCAGATCAACTAAAACTAGCCAGGTGGCAACCTGGGGCTGCAGGTGCATGTGGGGGACTAGAAGACACAGGAACACTAGGACCTACTACATGGAGACACTAAGAAATTATTGTGAAACTATCAATGTATTCTTGCTGTTCATCTAGAGAGAAGGAAGATGTGGTCAGTGGAGGGGCTGGTTCCCAGTTGGCCTTTTTGTTTTTATTAGTTACCTTGCTTAATTTCACTGTTACCTGATAACAAACAAAACACAAAGCCACTTTGTATTCTTCTGGCATGCTTATACTTTAAACTAATCATAGGAATTTTAGGTCCAGAGAGAGAGTATATGTAGTACAGGGAAGAAGCACCCAATCTGGTATTAGGAGACATTGTTTGAATGCTCTATTTGTGTAACCTTCAGCAAGTTACCCTACCTCTTTGCTTGAATTTTTAGATCTGTAAAACAGGAACTATCTATCCCAGACTAACTGTGAGGATTAGACTTGGGTCATGAAAAGAGTCTGGGAGCTGCAAAATGTGTGTTAAATAATTTAATGTGTTGGGGCCCTGGGTAGCTCAGTCGTTAAGCATCTGCCTTTGGCTCAGGTCATGATCCCAGAGTCCTGGGATCTAGTCCTGCATCCGGCTCCCTGCTTGGCAGGAAGTCTGCTCTCCCTCTCCCACTCCGCCTGCTTGTGTGCCTGCTCTCGTCATCTCTGTCTCTGTCAAATAAATAAATATAATCTTTAAAAATAATAATTTAATGTGTCAAGGATTGAAGCAACAGGACTCAGACTTCAGGGCCTATCTGAAGTATGACTGGGAAGTTTGTCTTCAGCTTCCTTTTTCTGAAAATTTGCTCCCACTTAGTGGTTTCTCCTGCACAATTCAGACACCAAGTGTCTGGATATCTTGCCTACTGCACTGACTCTCAAGAAAAATATCAGAAGAAATTATTGCCATGTTCTTTCAGAGTAGGAAGATTCTCACTCCTCAGGGTGGAGTGCATTTCTGGGCTGGTGTATAGTCACTGCATAATCAAGGGATGTTTTCCCAGAGTATCATTTTTATTCCGTGATAAATCATTTTAAACATTGTTTTATATTTTAAATACTTGGACATGTCAGGAAGTAAAATGAAGAGCTCATTAGAATTTTAAAAGATTTTTTAAAAACAACCTTAAAGAAATGTTCCCATTTAAGACAGATAGGCATTTCAAATGATTTTCCCAAGCTCTGAAGATGCTTAATTTCTGGTACAACTTCCTCAGCTTATTTGATCAGAGAGAAAATTAGGTCCTAGAGAAATGAAGAGACTTGCCTATCTCCTTGCTATCTCCTCCTACAAGGAAGAGGTCCACGAGCAAAGATTTCTGTGTTGTTCTGTGATATATCCCCACTGTCTAGAACAATGCCTGATAACAATAGCTGTCACTCAGTAAGTATTTATTGAACAACTAAATTAATTTTAAGGGGGAAGAAGACTAGGAAAGCCTCTGAGTTTCCTAGGGGATATCCACATTAACTTAAAGAATGGGTCATGACATTTCCAGGAGCAGATAAAGATGAGATTTTTGATATCCAATTCTGATCCTATAAAATAAGAGTCTTTTTCTGTAGTAAAACCGACCCAAGCATTTCCTTAGAGATGAAAAGCCCTTCTTTCCTTAAGACCCTTATTAAAGCAGGACATACACTAAAATATTCAGAGATTATTTCTCACTGAGATTAGGAGTGAGTTTCACCACCTATAATTTTTTATAATGAAATTATATCACTTACAAAATAAGAATTATTAACTTTAGCACTTTATATGTATCAACAAAAGTGAGTGCTACGCAAATGACGTGTTTGCACCTTTCTTTAGTGCCCAAACAAGGCATTTATTGGCACCTCTAAGGAACATATACGCTAGCATACTGCTGTGTGTAGTGCTGGCCTCTTTCTTATTCCCAGAGGGGAAAGTGGCTCATACCAGCTTCATGGCTGGCCCTGCCACATGGGTGGTTTAACAGTGTCCCCAGCCCTCCAAGATTTGGTTAGAAAGAAAACCAGTTGGCTGACACATAACCAAACCATGACAGCCTTAACAGAACTTTCCTCACTCTTCAGGTCACCTACTCCACACCTGTGCCACACTTTCTTCTTTTGTGGAGCTCTGTTCCTTGTCTCTGCTGAAAGCATTTCCCTTCATGGCTGACATTTCTCTCCATAAGATCTCAGAGCTCTGTCTTTGCAGAGTGAAACGAACACAAGACATGAAGAGATTTGTTTTGTTTTGTTTTTTGTTTTGTTTTGGTTTGTTTTGTTTTGTTGTTTTGTTTTAGGGAGATAACAATCTTTGTTAGGGTAATACCATCCTAGACTGCTTGGAGTGGGGAAGGTGAAGCTTCAGGAATTGTTGGCTGCTCTGCAAAAGTACTTCAGAGGAATTTGAGAGTGGGGGCTGGGAAAGATTTGAGGAAAAAGACAAGGAAGACAGAGAAGGTACAGAGCTACATATCAGGAGTTTGAAGTCTGCAGCAAAAAGCAGGTAGGTGGGGGGGCGGAGCAAGATGGCGGAGGAGTAGGAGACCTAGATTTCGTCTGGTCTCAGGAATTCAGCTGAATAGGGATCAAACCATTCTGAACACCTACGAACTCAACAGGAGATCGAAGAGGAGAGTAGCAACAATTCTCTGAACAGAGAAGCGACCACTACCTGGAAGGTAGGACGTGCAGAGAAGTGAATCCAAGGCGATATTCGGGAGGATAGACGGCGGGGGAGGGGCCTCTGCCAGCCGCTTCTGGCAAGTGATAGAGCCGCGGAGCACAAAATCGGACCTTTTAGAAGTTGGCTCGGCTGAGGGACGTCACTCCAGTGGCTAAGCAGGGGATGGAATCCTCCCGGGACAGTGAGGTCTCAGGACCCTTGGGGTCACAGAAAGACCAGGGGTGCCTGAGTGCGCCAGAGCTCCCAGGTATCGGAGCGGGGAAGCTGGCTGCAGAGACGGAACCAAGGCGTGGGCTCTCAGCTCGGGGTGGCCATAAACCGTGATCCGCGGCCCAGTCGGGCCACTGCTCCTCCAGCAGGGACCCAACAAGCGGCAGAACCGGGGAGATTCCCCTTCCTCTCCCGGGAGGAGCGGCGCAGGAGCGCACCGCAGGGATCTCCTGGGTTTGGAGACTCCACACGGGGTCGGGTGCCAGAGATAGAAACGCTCGGTCACAGGCCGGGTGAGCACGAAGTGCGGCCGGAGACCAGGGAGACGGGAGTGACTGCTTTTCTCTGGGGGTACACTGAGGAGCGGGGCCCCAAGTTCTCAGCTCCTCCAGGTGGAGATTGGGAGGCCACCATTTTCACCCTGGTCCTCCAAAGCTGTACCAAGAGCTTGCAGGGAACAAAAGCTCCTGAGAGCAAACCCGAGCAGCTTCCTTAGGCCGGACCGACAAGGGCGGGGCAATTCAGCCTCCGACAAAGACATTTGGAAACCACAGCAACAGGCCCCTCCCCCAGAAGATCAGCACGAACAGCCAGCAAGCCAAGACCAAGTTTACCGATCAAGGAGAACGGGAGAACTCCACCGCTAGGGGAATACTGTAATAGAATTCATGGCCTTTTTTTACCATGATTCATTAGTTCATCAAAGTTAATTTTTCTTAACTTTTTTTATTTTTATTTTTCCCTTTTTCAACCAACATCTTATCAATCCCTTTTTTTAAAAAAAAACATTTTTTATTTTTCATTTTTAGATTCATATTTTATCCCTTCATAGTAGTTACCCTTATTTTTGGCATATATATATAAGTTGTTCTCTCTTTAAAATTTTGAGATACAGTTTCTTCTAACAGATCAAAATATACCCTAAATCACTAGTGTATGGCTTTGTTCTAGTCTCCTGCCTGATCACATTCTCTCCCTTTTTCCTTTTTTTTTTCTTAAATCTTCTTTCTTTTTTCAAACAACTTCTTATTTTATCAATTCCTTTTATAAAATCTTTTATAATTTTCATATTTACAGTCATCTTCCATCCCTTCATTGTATCAACCCTTATTTTGTACGTATATGTCTTTCTTCCTTTAAAATTTTAGGAGGCACTTTTTTCTAACTGACCAAAATATGCCCAAAATCTAGTGTGTGGCACTGATCTATGCACTAGCCTGATCATATTTGATCATATTCTGCTTTTTTTGTATTGTTCTATTTTTGTTCTTATTTTTTTTCTTTTTTTTTTTCTCTTTCTTTTTTCTTTCTTTCCCTTTCTTTTCCCCTGGTTTCAGGTCTTTTCTGATTTGTGTACAGTATATTTGCTGGGGACGTTGTAAACCTGTTAGCATTTTGTTCTCTCATTCATCTATTCTCCTCTGGACAAAATGACAAGATGAAAAAAATCACCTCAGCAGAAAGAACAAAGAGGTAGTACCGTCAGCCAGGGACCTACTCAATGCAGACATTAGTACGATGTCGGACCTAGAGTTCAGAATCATGACTTTAAAGATACTAGCTGGGCTTGAAAAAAGCGTGGAAGTTATTAGAGAAACCCTTTCTGGAGAAATAAAAGAACTAAAATCTAACCAAGTCGAAATCAAAAAGGCTATTGATGAAGTGCAATCAAAAATGGGGGCACTAAATGCTAGGATAAATGAGGCAGAAGAGAGAATCAGTGATATAGAAGATCAAATGATGGAAAATAAAGAGGCTGAGAAAAAGAGAGAGAAACAACTACAGGATCACGAGGGCAGAATTCGAGAGATAAGTGATACAATAAGACGAAACAACATTAGAATAATTGGGATCCCAGAAGAAGAAGGGGGGGGCAGAAGGTATATTGGAGCAAATAATAGCAGAGAACTTCCCTAATGTGAGGAAGGAAACAGGCATCAATATCTAGGAGGCACAGAGAACCCCTCTCAAAATCAATAATAACAGGTCAACACACCGACATCTAATAGTAAAACTTACGAGTCTCAGAGACAAAAAGAAAATCCTGAAAGCAGCTTGGGAGAAGAGATATGTAACCTACAATGGTAGAAAGATTAGATTGGCAACAGACCTATCCACAGAGACCTGACAGGCCAGAAAGGACTGGCAAGATATCTTCAGAGCACTAAACAAGAAAAATATGCAGCCAAGAATACTATATCCAGCTAGGCTGTCATTGAAAATAGAAGGAGAGATAAAAAGCTTCCAGAACAAACAAAAACTAAAGGAATTTGCAAACATGAAACCAGCCCTCCAAGAAATATTGAAAGGGGTCCTCTAAGCAAAGAGAGAGCCTAAAAGCAGCAAAGACCAGAAAGGAACACAGACAACATACAGTTAACAGTCACCTTACAGGCAATACGAGGGCACTAAATTCATACCTTTCAATAGTTACCCTGAATGTAAATGGGCTAAATGCCCCAATCAAAAGACACAGGCTATCAGATTGGATTAAAAAACAAGACCCATCAATATGCTGTCTGAAAGAGACTCATTTTAGACCCAAAGACACCCCCACATTGAAAGTGAGGGGGTGGAAAACCATTTACCATGCTAATGGACACCAAAAGAAAGCTGGGGTGGCAATCCTTATATCAGACAAACTAGATTTTAAAACAAAGACTGTAATAAGAGATGAGGAAGGACACTATATCCTACTGAAAGGGTCTATCCAACAAGAAGATCTAACAATTGTAAATATCTATGCCCCGAACATGGGAGCAGCCAATTATATAAGGCAATTAATAACAAAAGCAAAGAAACACATTGACAACAATACAGTAATAGTGGGGGACTTTAACACCCCCCTGACTGAAATGGACAGATCATCTAAGCAAAAGATCAACAAGGAAATAAAGACTTTAAATGACACACTGGACCAAATGGACTTCACAGACATATTCAGAACATTCCATCCCAAAGCAACGGAATACACATTCTTCTCTAGTGCCCATGGAATATTCTCCAGAATTGATCACATCCTAGGTCACAAATCAGGTCTCAACCGGTACCAAAAGATTGGGATCATTCCCTGCATATTTTCAGACCACAATGCTTTGAAACTAGAACTCAATCACAAGAGGCAAGTCGGAAAGAACTCAAATACATGGAGGCTAAAGAGCATCCTACTAAGGAATGAATGGGTCAACCAGGAACTTAAAGAAGAATTTAAAAAAATCATGGAAACCAATGAAAATGAAAACACAACTGTTCAAAATCTTGGGATACAGCAAAGGCAGTCCTGAGAGGAAAGCATATAGCAATACAAGCCTTTCTCAAGAAACAAGAAAGGTCTCAAATACACAACCTAACCCTACACCTAAAGGAGCTGGAGAAAGAACAGCAAATAAAGCCTAAACCCAGCAGGAGAAGAGAAATAATAAAGATCAGAGCAGAAATCAATGAACTAGAAACCAAAAGAACAGTAGAACAGATCAACGAAACTAGGAGCTGGTTCTTTGAAAGAATTAACAAGATTGATAAATCCCTGGCCAGACTGATCAAAAAGAAAAGAGAAATGACCCAAATCAACAAAATCATGAATGAAAGAGGAGAGATCACAACCAACACCAAAGAAATAAAAACAATTATAAGAACATATTATGAGCAACTCTATGCCAGCAAATTAGATAACCTGGAAGAAATGGGTGCATTCCTAGAGATGTATCAACTACCAAAATGGAACCAGGAAGAAAGAGAAAACCTGAATAGACCTATAACCACTAAGGAAATTGAAGCAGTCATCAAAAATCTCCCAAGAAACAAAAGCCCAGGGCCAGATGGCTTCCCAGGGGAATTCTATCAGACATTTAAAGAAGAATTAATACCTATTCTCCTGAAACTGTTCCAAAAAATAGAAATGGAAGGAAAACTTCCAAACTCATTTTATGAGGCCAGCATTACCTTGATCCCCAAACCAGACAAAGACCCCATCAAAAAGGAGAATGACAGACCAATATCCTTGATGAACATGGATGCAAAAATTCTCACCAAAATACTAGCCAATAGGATCCAACAGTACATTAAAAGGATTATTCATCACGACCAAGTGGGATTTATCCCTGGGCTGCAGGTCTGGTTCAGCATCCGCAAATCTATCAACGTGATACAATACATTAACAAAAGAAAGAACAAGAATCATAGGATCCTCTCAATAGACGCAGAAAAAGCATTTGACAAAGTACAGCATCCTTTCTTGATCAAAACTCTTCAGAGTATAGGGTTAGAGGGTACATACCTCAATATCATAAAAGCCATCTATGAAAAACATACAGCGAATGTCATTCTCAATGGGGAAAGGCTGAGAGCTTTTCCCCTAAGGTCAGGAACGCGGCAGGGATGTCCACTCTCACCACTGCTATTCAACATAGTATTAGAAGTCCTAGCCACAGCAACCAGACAACAAAAAGAAATCAAAGGCATCCAAATCGGCAAAGAAGAAGTCAAACTCTCACTCTTTGCAGATGATATGATACTGTATGTGGAAAACCCAAAAGACTCCACCCCAAAACTGCTAGAACTCATACAGGAATTCAGTCAAGTAGCAGGATATAAAATCAATGCACAGAAATCAGTGGCATTCCTATACACCAACAACAAGACAGAAGAGAGACAAATCAAGGAGTCGATCCCATTTACAATTGCACCCAAAACCATTAGATACCTAGGAATAAATTTAACCAAAGAGGCAAAGGATCTGTACTCAGAAAACTATAAAATACTCATGAAAGAAATTGAAGAAGACACAAAGAAATGGAAAAACATTCCATGCTCATGGATTGGGAGAATCAACATTGTGAAGATGTCAATGCTACTTAGAGCAATCTACACATTCAATGCAATCCCCATCAAAATACCATCCACTTTTTTCAAAGAAATGGAACAAATAATCCTAAAATTTGTATGGAACCAGAAGAGACCCCGAATAGCCAGAGGAATATTGAAAAAGAAAAGCAAAGCTGGCGGCATCACAATTCCGGACTTCCAGCTCTATTACAAAGCTGTCATCATCAAGACAGTATGGTACTGGCACAAAAACAGACACATAGATCAATGGAACAGAATAGAGAGCCCAGAAATGGACCCTCAACTCTATGGTCAACTTATCTTTGACAAAGCAGGAAAGAATGTCCAATGGAAAAAAGACAGTCTCTTCAACAAATGGTGTTGCGAAAATTGGACAGCCACATGCAGAAGAATGAAACTGGACCATTTCCTTACACCACACACAAAAATAGACTCCAAATGGTTGAAAGACCTAAACGTGTGACAGGAGTCCATCCAAATCCTAAAGGAGAACACAGGTAGCAACCTCTTCGACCTCAGCCGCAGCAACTTCTTCCTAGAAACATCACCAAAGGCACGGGAAGCCAGGGCAAAGATGAACTATTTGGATTTCATCAAGATAAAAAGCTTTTGCACAGCAAAAGAAACAGTCCACAAAACCAAAAGACAACCGACAGAATGGGAGAAGATATTTGCAAATGACCTATCAGATAAAGGGCTAGTATCCAAAATCTATAAAGAACTTATCAAACTCAACACCCAAAGAACAAATAATCCAATCAAGAAATGGGCAGAAGACATGAAGAGACATTTTTCCAAAGAAGACATTCAAATGGCAAACAGGCACGTGAAAAAGTGCTCAACATCGCTCGGCATCAGGGAAATCCAAATCAAAACCTCAATGAGATACCCCCTCACACCCGTCAGAATGGCTAAAATTAACAAGTCAGGGAACGACAGATGTTGGCGGGGATGTGGAGAAAGGGGAACCCTCCTACACTGTTGGTGGGAATGCAAGCTGGTGCAACCACTCTGGAAAACAGTATGGAGGTTCCTCAAAAAGTTGAAAATAGAGCTACCATTGGATCCAGCAATTGCACTACTGGGTATTTACCACAAAGGTACAAATGTAGGGACCCGAAGGGGTACGTGCACCCCAATGTTTATAGCAGCAATGTCCACAATAGCCAAACTGTGGAAAGAGCCAAGATGTCCATCAACAGATGAATGGATAAAGAAGCTGTGGTATATATACACAATGGAATATTATGCAGCCATCAAAAGGAATGAGATCTTGCCATTTGCAACGACGTGGATGGAACTGGAGGGTGTTATGCTGAGTGAAATAAGTCAATCAGAGAAAGACATGTATCATATGACCTCACTGATATGAGGAATGCTTAATCTCAGGAAACAAACTGAGTGTTACTGGAGTGGTCGGGGGTGGGAGGGATGGGTTGGCTGGGTGGCAGACATTGGGGAGGGTATGTGCTACGGTGAGCACTGTGAATTATGCAAGACTGTTGAATCACAGATCTGTACTTCTGAAACAAATAACGCAACATATTTTAAGAAAAAAGAAAAAGAAGAAGATAACAGGAGAGGAAGAATGAAGGGGAGTAAGTCAGAGGGGGAGAGGAACCATGAGAGACGATGGACTCTGAAAAACAAACTGAGGGTTCTAGAGGGGAGGAGGGTAGGGGGATGGGTTAGCCTGGTGATGGGTATTGAGGAGGCACGTTCTGCATGGAGCACTGGGTGTCATGAACAAACAATGAATCATGGAACACTACATTAAAAACTAATGATGTAATATATGGTGATTAACATAACAATAAAAATTTTTTTAAAAAAGCAGGTAGGTCTACGAGAAATTCATGGACTGGGGTTGATGAAAGATTTTTAAAAATAGAGCTATCAAAAAGAAAGGGAGGGCCGTCTACTCTTTTTTTTGTGGGTCTGTATTTCCAACCCTCTCTAAAGATTTATACACGTATAAATGCCCTATGTAGAAGATTTTAGGGGACACTGGGAAAAGGAACTGTCAAAGAAGAGTCTGCTCAGGGTAGGAAGGAGAGTTTGGCTATGGCAGGTGAAGGGAAAAGAGGGGTCTTAGCAGAGCAGATGTGTGAGGCAGACGTGACTTCTGAACACATAATATCCCAAAGAGTCCCGGATGAGAAAAATGCTACTTTTCCCATGTTGAGGGGTTGAGCCATATTTTGTTTAAACTTTAGAGAACAGCGTGACTGTAGCTGATACTTCAGTTCCACTTCCAGGTATCTTCCTAAGAATAAGAAGAGTTTAAATTCTGTGGAAATTCTAGAACTTCCCTTTTACATTTAAACAAGATTCCTCTGCTTCCATATCCTGAAATCCTTAAGAGGAGCTAATAAATATAAGCATGTTTATATTTCATTCTATGCATAAAGGACTTACTTGAGTCAACAAGTATTTATAACACATTTGCCTAAGGCTCAAACCTATAGAAAAATAAATGTCACTGTCCTTAATAATCTTATAACCTAATTGAAAATATGGAATAAAACAAATGAAGATTTGATGACATCTGTTTTAGTGTCAAGTCCTGATCAGTGCCAGGTTGGGGGGAGGTGAGGGAGATGTTAAGCAGGACAGGATTTAAAGAAAGGAAAGATCCTGGCAGACATAGGGGGCCTGGAAAAATTTTGGTGAGGGAGTGGGACTTGGAGAAGAATTTGAGGACTGACTACTGTTGTAGAGAACTACACAGAACTTCTCAGCCTCAGACCTATTGACATTAGGGGCTAGAAAATTCTTTGCTTTGGAGGCTGTCCTGTGCATTATAAGATGTGTAGCATTGTTCTTGGCCTCTACCCCCTAGATGCTGGTAGCACCCACTCCCCAGTTGTGACAACCACAAATGTTTTCAGACATTGCTACAAGTCCCCTGGGGACATAATTGGCCTTGGCTGAGAACAACATTTTGAGTAAAGGAAATAGCATATGAGTTCCAGGGAGAAAGAAAGTTGATTGACAGAGGTGAGTTCTGGTGCAGGCCTCCCTACAGGAGGCCTGAATTTGTCTGAAACAAATTCATGGACAAGGTTGAAATTATGTCACAACAAGGGACCAGTAAGGCACCAGAAGCTAGTGAAGCTATGAGAGACTTTCCAAGACCATTTTTCATTCCCATCTGGCTTGAGTGTGTCCGATCCTCCAACCACGTGGTGAGAGAAGACGTCCTGGAGTCTAGGCGCTGATGTCCTCTTAATCAGAATTGTCCACACCTGCTCAGTCAGTTGTAAGTGTCATTCATCTGGCCTACCTCCAGCTGAGTCAAGAAATATGCATCAAGCACACAATGGGTGACAGACATTTTGCTATGTGTGGAAGATACAATAATATGAGCATTCCTCCCCCCACCCAAGAAGCTCACCGCAAGTTGTAGGATAGCCCATGACAGAGGTGAGCACAAGACCACGAGGGATTGGGATGGGCTGGCAGGGAAGGCTTTCAGAAGGATGGGACTTGAATTGAGCCCAGAAGCTTGGATGGTTTTAAACAGGTCAAGGGAATATAAAACAAGGCCAATTCAGACAGGAGGAACAGCAAGAGTCACACTTTGAAGGCAAGACAGCTTAGCAATAATGATGAAGGGAGAGAGGAGATGTTATAAATATCAGGGAATAGTTATTAGGAAACAGTCATGTAACCAGGAGTGATATTCAAAATACTCAACAACTGATAAGCAAGGGAACTAACCCATCAGAATGGTGGTACCCCAATCAGAAGGATAAGATCTGTAGACAAGCAACAGAACTCTCATGGAGCCAGCTGGGGGACATCACCAAGGAAGCCCAGAAAATGGAATGGATGCTGCTCATTTCAAATATTTATTTAGTGTATGAATAGATTCTGCAACAGAAACAATCTATTCATACACTATTTAAATATTTGAAATAAACTTTTATTTATTTAATTAATGTGGAATAATGGAAATATACTTATATATTGGATGAATTTTTGGTTTGTCAATTCAGAGCAGTGTTACTGGGAAAGGCAAGCAGATCCTAGGGGACAAAAGAGATGGGCCTTTGCCTTTGCTTGCGTAAGGAGGGAACAGGGAGACTTGGGCAAGTGACTTAACCTTCCAGTGCTGTAGTTTCCTCATCTGGACAGAGGGATAATAAAATCCAGCATAAAAGCTATTGTGAGAATTAAACAGAATATGCATAAAGACCCTGGCTCAGAGAAGATGCCCAAGAAGAACAATAATAATGAAAACATTAAATTTGATTTAACTTATATCCCTCTGTTAGACTTTTCATATCAATTTCTATTCACACAGGTACACACATATAAAAACAAACAGGATTTGAAGGACTGTCTACCTCTTCCCACAGCTTATTAGGTAAGTCAAACTTTAAGGTCTCCAGTGTGGTGGAGAGAAAGCCTGGAGTGTGTATGCCTGTACTGGCAGCAGGTCCAGGCTGTGGATGATAGGATTTCTTATTCCTCAGGAGGAACTGCGTATCTGGATTTGGGAGGTGAGAATTCTACCACTGAACCACCAATGCCGTATCTAGATTTGTATGTGAGATTTCCCTATTTGTTTATTTTTTATTTTTTTAATTTTATTATGTTGTTAGTCACCATACAATACATCATTAGGGTTTTTTTTTAAAGATTTATTTATTTATTTGACAGAGAGAGACACAGCAAAAGAAGGAACACAAGCAGGGGGAGTGGGAGAGGGAGAAACAGGCTTCCCGCTGAGTAGGGAGCCCGATGCGGGGCTCGATCCCAGGACTCTGGGATCATGACCTGAGCCGAAGGCAGATGCTTAACGACGGAGCCACCCAGGTGCCCCATCATTAGCTTTTGATGTGGTGATCCACAATTCATTTTTTTCTATAACACCCAGGGATCCATGCAGTATGTGCCCTCCTTAATACCCATCACTGGGCTAATCCATCCCCCACCCCCTTCCCCTCTAAAACCCTCAGTTTGTTTCTCAGAATCCATAATCTCTCATGGTTCATCTCTCCCTCCGATTTCCCTCCTTCATTTTCCCCTTCCTTCTCCTAATGTCCTCCATGCTATTCCTTATGTTCCACAAGTAAGTGAAACCATATGATAATTGACTTGACTTATTGCACTGCTTGACTTATTTCACTTAGCATAATCTCCTCCAGTCCCATCCATGTTGATGTAAAAGTTGGGTATTCATCCTTTCTGACGGCTGAGTAATATTCCATTGTATATAGGGACAACATCTTCTTTATCCATTCATCTGTTGAAGGGCATCTCGGCTCTTTCCACAGTTTGGCTATTGTGACATTGCTGCTATGAACATTGGGGGTGCATATGGCCCTTTTTTTCACTACATCTGTGTCTTTGGAGTAAATACCCAGGAGTGCAATTGCTGGGTCATAGGGTAGCTCTATTTTTAAATTTTTGAGGCACCTCCACACTGTTTTCCAAAGTGGCTGTACCAACTTGCATTCCCACCAACAGTGTAAGAGGGCTCCCCTTTCTCCACAACCTCTCCAACTTTTGTTGTTTCTTTCCCTGTTCATTTTTGCCATTCTAACCGGTGTAAGGTGGTATCTCAATGTGGTTTTTTTATATATTTTATTTATTTATTTATTTAAAAGAGAGACAGCAAGAGCGAGAGAGGGAACACAAGCAGGGGGAGTGGGAGAGGGAGAAGCAGGCTTCCCACTGAGCAGAGAGACCGATGTGGAGCTCGATCCCAGGACCCTGGGATCATGACCTGAGCCGAAGGCAGATGCTTAACGACTGAGCCACCCAGGCGCCCCTCAATGTGGTTTTGATTTGAATTTCCCTGATGGCTAATAATGATGAACACTTTTTCATGTGTCTGTTAGCCATTTGTATGTTTTCTTCAGTGAAGTGTCTTTTCATATCTTCTGCCTATTTTTTGACTGGATTGTTTGTTTTTTGGGTGTTGAGTTTGAGAAATTCTTTATAGATCTTGGATACCAGCTCTTTATTGGTAGTGTCATTTGCAAATATCTTCTCCCATTCTGTGGGGTGCCTCTTTGTTTTGTTGACTGATTCCTTTACTGTGCAGAAGCTTTTTATCTTGATGAAGTCCCAAAAGTTTATTTTTGCTTTTGTTTCACTAGCTTTTGGAGATGTATCTTGAAAGAAGTTGCTGTGGCCAATGTCAAAGAGGTTACTGCCTATGTTTTCCTCTAGGATTTTGATGGATTTCCTGTCTCACATTGAGGTCTTTCACATATTTTGAGTTTGTCTTTGTGTATGGTGTTAGAGAATGATTGAGTTTCATTCTTCTGCATGTGGCTGTCCAATTTTCCCAGCACCATTTATTGAAGAGACTGTCTTTTTTCCATTGAGTGTTTTGTCCTGCTTTGTCGAAGATTATTTGACCATAGAGTTGAGGGTCCATATTCTGTTCCATTGGAAATCAAAGAAGAACTTAAACAATTCCCTATTTGTTTAAATGGAGGCAATTCAATTCTCCTTTTTTCAGAGGACAGGATGGATGTGGGTAAAGTTACTGCCTGAGACCGCATAATGTTCACTAACAGCCTGGAGAGTTCTTTCCAGATACATTAGAATGTAAATAAATACATAAAATTATAGGTGTATTCTCCTTTTCCATTGTGTGCTTACAAATGCACAATATTGCTGTAGCATAATTTATTTAACAGTTTGCTATTGATGGAAATCTAAATTGTTCCTAATTTTCACTGCTGCATTGCTGCTGGTGCCCATGTTTGTACATGTTTTTGCAAACTCCTGTGAGTGTATCCATATGATATATTACTAAAAGTGAATTGCTGATTAAAAGCTTTTACACATTCTACATTTTGTTATATATTCCTAATGATCCTCCAGAATGTGGTACAACTTTACACTCATATGGAAAATTATGACAAGCCAGTGTTTCCTAAAACTTAATATCCACAAGAATCAGTAGGAGGTTATTATGAGACGTCACTGGCTGAACTCCACCTGCCCAGAAATTTTGATTGCTAAGTCTGAGGTGGGCTCTATATATGTCTTATTTGTTTGTTTTTTTAACATTTTCACACAGTAAGTTTGACTTGAGAGGAGGTTGAGTATACAGGTCTGTGAATTTTAACCAGGTAGTAGATCTGTAGAACCACCCGATGGTGTAACAATCAGGATACAGAAGAGTTTCATTACCCTAAAAAGTTTCTTCATGCTATCAAGTTATAGTCACTCCCTATCCCCACCTCAAATCTCTGGTGAACACCAATATTTTCTCTATTACTATTGATTTTTTTTCTTTTCAAGTCTAGAATCATTTTGTATATAACCTTTTGAGACTGGCTTTTACACTTTGAATAATGCCTTTGAGATCCATCCAAGTAGTTGCCTGTATCAGTAGTTTGCTCCTTTTCATTTCTAAGTAGTATTCCCTGGTGTGGGTGTGCCAAGTTTGTCAGTTCAACCATTAAAGGACATGTGGGTTGTTTCCAAGTTTTGGGAATTGCCTTTTAAATAAACCCACCAAATGATTCTGATGCAAAAGTTCCTCAGATCATGCTTAGAAAACCAATCCTGGCATTTTCCCAAAAGTGGATATGAACAATCTTAAATTTTTGTTCATCTGATAAGTGGAAATGCTGTCTTATTATCAGATTTGCATATCTCTGATCCTCAGGGGATTGAGAATCTTTTAAAATCCATATTAGCCATTTGCAATTCTTCTGTGAATTGTCTACTTATATCCTTTGTCATTTTTTGAAATTGAGTTGTTTTTGCTTTTCATGTTTGACTTTTCATGTTTTGCTTTTCATGTTTGACTTTTAATGTTGACCACCATGTCATGGTGGTTTTTAAATTTATTTCATGGCTAAATAGCTTATTGGACAAGGCAGAGAAAGTAGATTAATCATTAGCAAGAGAGGATGAAGTGATATGTTTCAAAATGGGCCATTTAAGTTATCTAGATAGATAATTCTGTTGCCAGTCCTTTGTTGGAATCCCATCTGAAGGCCTAGGAATTTTGGTCAGTGTGAGTCACCCTGATTATTCCTCAACATATCAAAACATGATAGTAAAGCAGCAGGCCACAATACATACATACATACATAATAAAAAACAACAAGGGGTTAAAATTCTTAACATAAAAGTCTCCTAAAAGCCACTTTGGAAAACAGTGTGGAGGTTCCTCAAAAAACTAAAAATAGAGCTACCCTATGACCCAGCAATTGCACTCCTGGGTATTTACCCCAAAGGCACAGATGTAGTAAAAAGAAGGGCCATATGCACCCCAACGTTCATAGCAGCAATGTCCTCAATAGCCAAACTGTGGAAAGAACAGAGATGCCCTTCAACAGATGAATGGATAAAGAAGATGTGGTCCATATATACAATGGAATATTACTCAGCCGTCAGAAAGGATGAATACCCAACTTTTATATCAACATGGATGGGACTGGAGGAGATGATGCTAAGTGAAATAAGTCAAGCAGAGAAAGTCAATTATCATATGGCTTCACTTATTTGTGGAACATAAGGAACACCATGGAGGACATTAAGAGAAGGAAGGGAAAAATGAAGGGGGGGAAATCGGAGTGGGCGATGAACCACGAGAGACTATGGACACCGAGAAACAAACTGAGGGTTTTAGAGAGGAAGGGGGTGGGGGGATGTATTAGCCTGGTGATGGGTATTAAGGAGGGCACGTACTGCATGGAGCACTGGGTGTTTTATGAAAACAATGAATTGTGGATCACCACATCAAAAACTAATGTTGTATTGTATGGTGACTAACATAACATAATAAAATTTAATTTAATTTAAAAATAAAAATAAAGGCGCCTGGGTGGCTCAGTTGGTTAAGCAACTGCCTTCGGCTCAGGTCATGATCCTGGAGTCCCAGGATCGAGTCCCGCATGGGGCTCCCTGCTCAGTGGGGTGTCTGCTTCTCCTTCTGACCCTCCCCCCCCCATGCTCTCTCTATCTCATTCTGTCTCTCAAATAAATAAAATCTTTAAAAAAATAAAAAATAAATAAAAATAAAATAAAATAAAAACCACAACCTACTTTCAGCTCTATTAGTTTTGGTTCTATGTATTAAAGGGTCCTTTACTTTTGGTTATTGCAGCTGTTTTCCTGTGGTGGCCATAGCTGAAGATTGTTTTCATTGTTAATAAGCCTGAAAATTAAGAGATTTTTTTAAAAAGACCCCTGCATAGGGGCACTTGGGTGGCTCAGTAGTTAAGCATCTGCCTTCAGCTCAGGTCATGATCCCAGTCTCCTGGGATCAAGCCCCAAGTCAGGCTCCACACTCAATGGGGAGTCTGCTTGAGATTCTCTCTCCCTCTGCCCCTCCCCCTGCTCACTCTTGCTCTCTCTATCTCTAAATAAGTAAATAAAATCTTAAAAAAAGAATAGATGCCCTATAACTGGATGCAACAAATTAATGAGAATACCCTTAACCTTGTCCTAGTGGCAAATCAGATTTTTTCTGGCCTCACTGAGGCAAGTGTTACACCATCATTTTACACAAAGCATTTCCATCCCACATTTCTCTCTGTTTTGGATTTGAGTGGTCTGTGTGGAAAATCAGGCAAAGACATTGGCCCTGAGGGAGATTTAATCTCCACCAAATGGGCCTGGGGGCTGGACCAGATCAGCAGTTTGGAGAGTGTTGCAAGCTATGGATCCATTTTATTAATAATTGCCATATGGCTTTCATATGTTGAAAAGAAAAGAGTGACTCCGGAATTGTTTTCTGTTATGTTTACTGCAATTTATAAATATTGCAGTTGTATTATGGAGGTCACTGACTCTTAGAGACTGATCTGAAAAGAAAACTATTATTTATACCATTATGTCTAAGACAAATTACTTATGATTCCAAACATCTAGCTTATTGTTATATATAGAATAACATATTAGAAAACTGAGTAATGTTTGAAGTATATTGTACTTTGAGGAGCCATGAAAATGTAAAATTGGTTGCTTGAATAGTAAATTGTCTCGGACTATTCTGCCTTTTTAATTC
The DNA here is from genome assembly GCF_037043125.1 of Eumetopias jubatus. NCBI lineage: Eukaryota > Metazoa > Chordata > Mammalia > Carnivora > Otariidae > Eumetopias > Eumetopias jubatus. The sequence continues at coordinate 121,329,873 of NW_028274812.1, read as the reverse complement.
TTGAGCTTAATATTTTAAAACAGTTTTGTGTAGTTTTTCACCTGCCTCCCCCCACCGTAAATTCAGTTTCCATTTCTGGGAGCTTTCTTTCTGTTTTAAATACCTTCTGTTAACTAGTTTTTAGTTAGTAATCAGGACTGTCACATTTGTTAGAATTGGGCCTAAAGGGTAAATAGATTTGAATGAAGGTGAAGGTCACTCATGTATGATGCACAAACTTTGTAGCATCTGTTTTTCTGTTTAGAGATCTTTTGTTCTTTACTCCTAAATTTGCTACTGGATTTCAGATAGTTGAAACTGGAGCCTAAATCTCTGAAGGTTTGTTTGTTTGTTTGTTTGTTTTGGTAGGTTGTTTCAATTCATTTTATCGACAATTTCCAACACACACTTGTCATGATTTTTTGTGTGACATTATTACATTTTACATTTTACATTTTTTTAAACTTTCCCTCTTACAGAGAGATTAACTTTAGGAGTTGCTGGATAACTCTCTATGTGAAGGCAGAGAAAGACCCCTTTTCTCCCTTAGACTAAGAGGGGTTGGAGTTCAACTTCTAAGTATATTTTGCCTTGTGTTCATCTCTAATCGTATAATCTTTTCTCTTCAAAAAAAGTTATAAATTCTCTTTAAGCAACTTTCTGATACTGTCTAAACAGAAGCTTGATTTGGGATATGTGAGTGAAACCTGAGTTCATCCCTTAAAGCACCCAAACAAAACTACAGGACCAACAAATCAGTGCTATCTCATCTCAACTCCTCCCACCCTATCCATCCATCATCCATCATCCATCCATCCATCCATCTGACACAGCTTTTATTTCATACCTATCAGATGCCAGGCACTCTGACTGATTCTTGGAAGGCAAAGGCAAACAGATGTGATCCAGTCTCTGTTCTCATGGAGTGAATCTCACATTCAAGTGGAAAAACTGAGACCAATAATAGGATCTACTCAATATATCAAGTGATGCCTGAGGACCTCACAGAGGAGTAGAACTGGTATGATTCAAAGCCAACAGTTCATGGTTATGAGATGCTAAATATATCTCAGTGTTCCCTGGACCTGGGTTGAAGCACTCCTTCCTCCACAGGCCTCCTTCAGAAAGAAGTCATATGACCATTTCCTATAATGAATTCACCAGTATCAACCAACCTATACCAGCACATGATTTTTCTATGTGGTAATAAACCTAAAGGGTAGAATGCAAAATATCTTTGTTTATTATAATTTATGTGGTTTGGGTTTTTCTTAAATAAGATAGTGGCAGGCACAGACAGAGACATTAGGGAGTGTATATGGTTCTGGAAAACACAAACAGTGAGGCTAAAGGTAAAAAGACCAAATACTCTCAATGTTAGAAAGATTCCATCCTCACAGCTATAGCAGGTGACTCATGAAGTATAGCTTTCTTTTCAGGTATTTTCATTTCAGGATCCGTTTGAGGTGCATGACTTTCCAGAACAATTCTGAGGTTTGTCATTGCAGAAAGGTCAGTGTTCCTCATTCCAAGGCCACCGCTATGGAACAGATGAGCTGGGGACCAAGTGTATTTCTAGATTCCCATTCAAGGAGCCCAAGTTCTTGATCAATCCCCTTATATCTCTTCTCTACTCCTAGACTCAGATGATGGCCTTCAGTGAAGAGGAAAGAGGAGACTTTTAGTGAAATGGAAAAATGTTAATTATGCAATGTTTAGTGACCAAAAGCTGGCTACAAACACAGTATATAACATCTGATACAACTGTATATGAATGGAACAGTACAAAAACACCTACCAAAATGTTATTATATTTTCTTCTTGAAGTTTTATAGTTTATGTTTCACCTATAAGTCTACAATCCATTTTGAGTTATCTTTGGTATCAGGTATGAGGTATGGCTCGAGGTTAATCTTTTGGCATATGGATGTACAGTTATCCCAACACTGTTTGTTTGTTGTAAAGACTCTCCTTTCTCAAATGGTTTGTGTACTTTTGTTGATAGTTGATCGACCATATTTGTGTAGGTCTATTTCTGGACTCTACTGTAATTCATTGATCTTTTTGTCTAACTTCAGGTCAATGCCACACTATTTTTTTAAAGATTTTATTTATTTATTTGACAGAGAGAGATACAGCGAGAGAGGGAACACAAGCAGGGGGAATGGGAGAAGGAGAAGCAGGCTTCCCGCGGAGCAGGGAGCCCGATGCAGGGCTTGACTGGGATCACAACCCAAGCCGAAGGCAGATGTTTAATGACTGAGCCACCCAGGCGCCCCAATACCACACTATTTTAATTAGTGTAGCTATATAGTAATTCTTGAAATAAGTAGTGTGAGTCCTCCATCTTTATTCTTCTCATTTCCTTATTTTAGTTTTGCTAAAATATTTCAGATATTAGGTATTTAAGGCATTATGACATTTCTCTCCTTATATTTCATTACACAGTGACATCACAAGCCACCATTATAATCCTTAACAACATTAATAATAATTTCATATTGTCCTCCAGTTCTTGGTACCTTTTCATATTTCTAGAAACAAATATCTTTTAATACTTCATTTCTATTTTTAAGTTTTTGAGGACTTTTCATACTGTTTTCCACAGTGGCTGTACCAGCTTGCATTCCTACCAACAGGGCATGGGGGTTCCTTTTTCTCTACATCTTCATCAATACTTGTTTCTTGTGTTTTTATTTCGACCATTCTGACAAGTGTGAGGTGAAATCTCATTATGGTTTTTATTTGTATTTCTTGATGATGAGTGAAGTTATGCATCTTTTCATGTGCCTGTTGGTCATCTGAATGTCTTCTTTAGAAAAATGTTTATTGGTCACCTGGGTGGCTCAGTTGGTTAAGCAACTGCCTTTGGCTCAGGTCATGATCCTGGAGTCCCAGGATCGAGTCCTGCATCGAGTCCCACATTGGGCTCCCCGCTCAGCGGGGAGTCTGCTTCTCCCTCTGACCCTCCCCCCCTCATGCTTTCTCTCTCTCTATCTCATTCTTGCTCTCAAATAAAAATAAATAAAATCTTTTTTAAAAAAAGAAAAATGTTTATTTAGTTCCTCTACCTATTTTTTAATTGGATCATTTGGGTGTTTTTTCTGAGGGGGTGTTGAGTTCTATAAGTTCTTTATATATTTTGGATATTAACCCCTTATTGGATATATCTTTTGTAAATATCTTCTCCTGTGCAGTAGGTTGCCTTTTTGTTTTGTTGATGATTTTCTTTACTGGGCAAAACCTTTTCATTTTGATGTAGTCCTACTAGTTTATCTTTGCTTTTGTTTTCTCTGCCTTAGGAGACATCTAGAAAAATGTTGCCATGGCTGATGTCAGAGAAAATACTGCCTATGTTCTCTTTTAGGATTTTTATTGTTTCAGGTCTCACATTTAGGTCTTTAATCCATTTTTTTAGGTTATTCTTGTGTAGGATGTTAGAAAGTGGTCCAATTTCATTCTTTTGCATGTAGCTGTCCAGCTTTACCAGCCAGCATTTATTGAAGAGACTACTTTTTTTCCAATGCATATTCTTGCCCTTTTTGTCATAGCTTAATTGACCATATATACTGGGCTTATTTCTGGCCTTTCTAGTCTGTTCCTTTGGTTTGTGTGTTTATTTTTGTGCCAGGACCATACTGTTTTGATTACTACAGCTCTGTCATATATCTTGAAATCTGGAGTTGTAATACCTCCAGCTTTGTTCTTCTTTCTCACAATTGCTTTGGATACTTGAAGTCTTTTGTGGTTCCATACAAATTTTAATATTATGTGTTCTAGTTCTGTTAAAAATGTTGTTGGCAATGAGCATTGGGTGTTATATGCAACTGAGGAACTACTGAACTCTACATCTGAAACTAATGATGTACTCTATGTTGGCTAATTGAATTTAAATAAAAAATTTTGTTGGTATTTTGATAAAGATTGTATTGTAGTTTCCTCAGAAAATTAAAAATAGAAATACTGTATGACCCAATAATTCTGCTACTAGATATTTACCCAAGGTAAACATTAATTCAAAAAGATGTATGATGTATGAACCTCTTTGTTTACTGTAGCATTATTTACAATAGCCAAAATATGGAAGCAACATAAGTGTCCATTGATAAACAAGTGGATAAGGAGAATGTGGTGTACACACACACACACACACACACACACACACACACACACACACACAGGAATATTACACAGCTATAAAGAAGGATGAGATTTTTGTCATTTGCGATAATTTGCCATTTGCCATTGTTGTCTAAAGGATATTACACTAAGTGAAATAAGTCAAAGTGAGAAAGACAAATATCACATGATTTCACTCATATGTGGAATCTAAAAAACAAAACAAATGACTAAACAAACAAAAAGCAGAATCAGACATATAAATACTGAGAATAACCTGATGGTTACCAGAGAGGAGGAGGGAAGTGGGAAGAGCAAAATGGGCAAAGGGGTGTGGGAGATACAGCCTTCTAGTTATGGAATGAATAAGTCATGGGAATAAAAGACATACCATAGGGAATATAGTCAATGATGTTATAATAGCACTGTATGGTGACAGATTATAGCTATACTAGTGGTGAGCATAGATAACATATACAGTTGAATCATTATGTTGTACACCTAAAACTAAGGTAACATTGTGTCAGCTATGCTCAAAAAAATTGAAATAAAATACTTCTTGTTTCTCTCTCCCATTAAGATCTCTACCACCTTTCTAGAAGAAAATACAACAAAACAAATTCACCTGATATTACCCACCACATCTCTTCTTATTACTTCTTACCACATTCATTACAGAAAACCTCAGCTAAGCATCTACCTCAGAGAGTGCAGAAGGAGAATGAAATTTCTGATAATATATGATTTTTAATTCCACCATAACAAAATAAGTGGGCTATCTTCTATTTGCTGATATTTTGTTATTGGGTGAAATTCAATGCATTGAAATTTTAGAAATCAAATCCCAATTTTATCTCTGAATTGCTTTGTGGTTTTGAACACATTCTCTCAGCATCTAACTAATCTTATGAGAATTATGCTTCCTCTGAATCCAAGCTTGGGATTAGTAAACCACAAAAAGTTTTCCTGAAGATATTAGGTATATCACAAATACCCTTAGTGTGTGGCTTTGGGGAAAAAAGAGGCAACAATATAAGCATCATAGTCTATTTCTGGTGTCACAATAAGTCACATAGGACAAGCACATAGAATTAGGTCCCTAAAAAGGTCAAGAAAAATCTAGGCATCCAGAGTAAAAGAATGGTCAGAAGTATGCTGAATCATGATGCAGTTAAAAATGGGACTAGGGGAATTTTCTCAATCTTGTTAGTATGCTCAAGAGATTTAAAGTAAGACTAGAAAAAGGAAACAAAGAGGAGAGAGAGGAAGGAAAACCAAGCAGATGTGCATTAAGGAAGTTACTTTTTTGAAACGTGCAAGGTGTTCCTCTGAGTGGCATCTGATCTAGAAGACTAGTCACAACGTTCTAGGGAAATTGCGCTCTGCCTATGTGTAGGAGTCATTCGTCAGTGGGAATGCCCCAAGGTGCTCCACTTCTTAAAAATTCATAAGGTAAAAAGTACAGACAGAATTTGTAATTCTCACCCCTACAGCTATCTCAGACAACAATTTGACTTAGGAATCATGCCCTGCTATGATAATGATTTAACCTCAATAATAATAGGTGACATTTGTGTAGTATTTACCATGTCCTGGTAACCTAAACACAATACATGTATAATTCATTTAATCCTCACAGAAACAACTCTAAAATGTGGATACTATTATTATTCTTTTTTTATAGTTAAGAAACTGAGGCCCAGAATCTTGCCAAGATCACCCAGTTCAAAAGTGGCAGTGCTGAAATTTGAAGTTAATTTTCTAAAACCAGAGTACAAAATTGTAATGTAATACCACCACTGTCTCACTAGTTTTCAGGCATTATCCATCATAAAATGATCAGATTCTATGCAAACATGTGTACATGTGCATATGCGCATGCACATACACACACATCCCACATGACAGCATCTCTTGGTTGTAAGTAAAGTTAACATTAATTTGATCAATCAACACTGCCTCTATTGGTTCCTCAGTTGCCTCCCATTCTAGGTAGCCACCACCATCTTGTGCCTGCCCTAGCACAAACAGATTCATTTCCATCTTGAGTCTTCAGGCTCCAATTTTCCCTCCTCCCAGAAGTCTTCCTCCCTCCTCTCTAAGTTCTGCTTTCCTCCAGGCCCTGCTGCAGGCCCAGTTCACGGAGCAGCTGATGCCATCTTCTCACCCCCTACACTCGTACTAGAATTGTTCATTTCTTACCTCAACATGATCCACACTGAGCTTCACTGCAATTTACTTTGTCAAACAAGAGTCAAGCTGGCAAGTTAAAGTTGTTGTTTTTCTTTTTTTTTTAAGATTTTATTTATTTGACAGAGAGAGACAAAGCAAGAACAGGAACACAAGTAGGGGGAGTGAGAGATGGAGAAGTAGGCTTCCTGCCAAGCAGGGAGCCTGATGCAGGGCTCAATCCCAAGACCCTGGGATCATGACCTGAGCAAAAGGCAGACACATCGACTGAGGCACCCAGGCGCCCCTAAAGTTGTTTTTCTTAAAGAACATTTTTATGTTTAGATATAACACATAAAAATGTGCCCTTAATAAATTATTATTAGCAAACAGTCTAGCCACCATCCAAGAGGAAAACTGTACATTGCAGGGATGAAAGATGTTCAAGGTGTTCTAGGTGGAAACAAATGCAAGTACACAGGCTCTGACACAGGAGAGCTTGGGTGAAACCAGGCTACTGTGAGTAGTTTATACTGAACATTGTGCTCCTCCATGCACTGGGTCTAGGGTTGGCTTCCCAAGCATGCATCCTGGGCTGTCACACAAGATCTTGTGCTCAAAAGAACCACACACTTGGTCCTTTGCCATCACCATCTTGAGATTTTTTGAAAAATATTTTTGATATTTTTTGTACAAGGAATCCCTCATTTTCATTTTGCACAGTGCCTGCAAATTATGTAGCTGGTCCTGGTTGGACCTGTCTTTAGAGTAGAAATGGCTGGTTCTCCTTCCATGCTGGTCCTTCACTGGCCTTTTCTGATGGCTAGAAGCTACAACCTTCTCCAACTCTAGTCCTAACACAAACCAAAGTAGGACCTTCAGAGAGAGAGCCAGCCCTTTTATTTCTGTCTTCTGCCCATACCCCAATAGCAATAGGCTCTCAAGGACTTCTCCACCCATCACAGAATCTGGGGCTTCCATCATGAGCTGAGAGTGGCCCTTCTTTCTTCTGGGGACTTTTTATTTATTTATTTATTTAAAAGATTTTGTTTTATTTATTTATTTTAGAGAGAGAACATGAGCAGGGGGTGGGGCAGAGGGAGAGTTAGAGAATCTCAAGCACACTCGATGCTGAACCCAAAGCCTGATGTGGGGTTCGATCTCATGACCCTGAGATCAATGACCTAAGCTGAAACCAAGTCAGACACTTAATCTACTGAGCCACACAGGCACCCCTCTTCTGGGGACTTTTAAATGCTTGTGTATGTTGCTTGCATTTTCATTGTGAGGTAGCATCTGTCTCTAGTCTGGTGATGGCTGCTGTAGACAGTATGTGAATAAGCAATGACCTCTGATCTTGGTGGTTACCCTTTGGTCAATGATCTTTATTATTTCTCTGTTGCTAAAGGTAATCAGGAAGCCCATAAGTTAAGATGTTTTTGAGCCATATTTTTTTACAGTACCCTCAACAATAGCCAGGGCTAAATCCTTGCCCTTTGGTCACACATTGAAAAACATAAGACTACTCCCTTACCTGCCTCCTGGGCATGGTTGTTAGGGGCACAAGTGAATAAACCTACCCCAGTGCTCCAAAGACTGCACCCAAGCATCCCCATGAAAATCTAAATCACTCTTCCTGTGTCTGTGGAAGTCTAAAATATAATACTTCTTTGAAAATAACTTTGAGCTACAGGGTGTAAAGTGGGAGATGAGGTGTGCTCCAGCCCTCTCTTCATTTTCTGATTAGCTAGAGGACATTTCTATGGTCACCTCAGCTCTCCAAGTAAGAACAAAGCTAGGTGCAGCATTCCCCTTAAGAAGGAAGCCTCCATCACACTGAGGCATCCTTCATCATTACAAGTGAATATTTAGTGGAGCACCCAGCAGGTTCAGAATCTTACCCTTAGTATCATCATTCATTCATGAAGTCCTTAAGTCAGTCCTTCTTTCACTCACCAGATCATTGACTTATATATTGCTTCATTCAACCAACATTTCCTGATATCTTATATGTCTCAGCCCTGTGTTGGGCAGAGAGGAGGACATATGAGAAATGCCAGTCATGGTCCTGCCCTCAAGCAGCTCACAGCTTGCTTGGAGGGCCTCCACATACAAGAAATAGTTAGAAACAAAAACAAAAACAAACAAACAAAAAACAGCTGTAAGGTACTGGTCGTAGAAAATCCTGGTAAAATTCTAAGGGAAACATCAGGGAAGGTGTCACTGAAGAAGTGCAGTTTAGGCTGGCTTTGATAGTTTGTACAAGTTTGGGGTAGGTAGAAGAGGGCATTCTAGTGAGTGGAAATAGCAAGAAGGTTTGGAAACAGGAATATATACCTGATGTATATGTGAAGCCTTTCTGGCTAGCCTCTCCAGAGTGTGCTAATTTACCAGAAAGATATGGAGAGCTTTGGAACAAGGCAGAGACTTTCTAAGTTGGTTTTGGAAGTACTAGAAAGTCACTCTCTGTGAGTCACTCTGTGTCCTTGAGCAACAATAACCATGCAACAAATCTAGTACTGTATGGTTTTAGGACTATAGCTTTTTGTAGGGAGGACTGGCTGGAGGAGGTGTGTCAGGGGGCAGAGGGCACCTGGAGAGGAAAGGGCAGACTACGGGGGTAGACATGGAGAGAAGCAATGAAACATAACTAAAGATTGGGGAGGGAGAGGGAACACTTATAGCTAAGAGTAAGGTTTCTAGCTTGGGCATTGTTATGGGTTGAATTTTGTCCCTCTCAAATTTATATGTCTTAATGTCCAATAACTCAGGATTTGACCTTATTTGGAGACAGAGACTTTACAGGAGTTATCAAGTTAAAATACAGTCATTAGGGTGGGTTCTAATCCAATATGACTGCTGTACTTCTACAAAAGGGAGGTTTAGAGACAGACATGCACACAGGGAAAAGTCATGTGAAGATGAAGGCAAGGATCAAGTATACCAAAGATTGCCAGAAAACTACAAGAGACCCTCAGATGGAACCAACTCCCAATACCTTTATCTCAGACTTCTGGTCTCCAAAGCTGTGAAAGAATAAATTTTTGCTTTTTTTTTTTTTTAAGAAAAGCAGAAAAGAAAGAACTGTGCTCTGAAATAACAAGAATTCACAGATAAGCATCAGAGCCTTGTTTTTTCCTTCAGAAAACACCTGCAGAGATAAAGCCAATCTTGTATGAGAGTCCACATTCAAAGAAGAAGGAACTTTGCCCACAGGGACCCTTACATTAAATTTCATGGAAAGATCTGGATTTGTTACCTACACTAAGTACTATTAGCCAACTCAGGTTTCACTTCCACCAAGTAAAAGTTACTTAGAAAGAAAATGTCAGATTTTTAAGATCACTGACAATATAAACACAATGATTCGGGATTTGGGGCAACTGTCATTAAAACAAAAATCTTTCATGATTGAGGAGTTAACCAAACACACCGAAGAAGGTGGTTTGTTCCTCTCCCACAATCATGTAGCTCCCTCTAGAGGACCCCTTTGCCACTCAAAAGTGAAGGGGAAACTTTACGGTTTCACCCACATTAGTTGATCTATCTTCCTGTCAACTCCTGCCCATAACTGTGGGGAAAAGAGTCACTGAACATGGTCTGGGGGGTGAAACTCAGATGAAGCTTTCAGCTCAAATGCCTCTTCCTCTGTGAAGCCTTTTTGGATCTCCCCAAGTGGTTTGTCACTTGTTCGTGTGTGTTGGTGCATTATGGCACAAAATATAATTTATGCATGTCTCTCTTTCCCTTAAACCATGAACCCTTGAGTATATATTTCTTTCCTTATTCATTTTTGTCTTCTTTCACCTAGCCATGGTGCCTGGCACATAGTAAGTGTTCAGTAAATAGATGTTTGTTGACTTAATAAATCAATAACATGCTAGCAAATTCATTGTCTTCTTTCTACCACATACAAATAAAATATTGGCACTTTCAAGATTAATATCCTGTAGGTCAGTGGACTTTTTTATGAACTGTAAGAATGAAAATATTGGGGGATATTAACCTTTTACAGTGTAGATAGGTTAAAAGAGTTAAGGCATTGTGTTTCTTGGAAGAAATAAAGTATTAACAGGAAAACAAAAATTCTAAATTATATGGTAAAATATAAGCATCTTTTGTCACAGATAAGCACAGGACCCAGTGGGAAGGAAACTTAGGGTAGTAAAGTTTCGATGTGTAATGTGTGATTTACTCATAAAGCCCAGAAGAGGCCTAGGGCTGCCAAGGGCAATGGGAAATTACAGAAATTAAGCAAAGGGAATTTAGGAGCAAGGAAGCACTCACTTAGTGGATCTGATTGGGACTGAAAAATCTCAGGCCTTCCAAAGGGAGTCACAAATAATTCAATACATTGTGCATGAGAAGCAGAGAGGGGGTGATTTCAGAGACCATTTGGTCCAGTTCTGTCACTAATGAGAATGCTCTGAGGATAATGTGATTGATTCAGAACCACACAACCACAAGACTCAGAACCTTCACATCAGAATCATGCCTTCAGATTCGGGAGCATAAAAATGAGAACTCTGACCTCTTTCCTGCTGCAATGACCAACCCTTCTATTTAAAGTTTGTTTGAGGCCATGGGCCGGAGGGAGGCAGCTTTATGAGCAGCCACTAGGCAGGCAGAACTGGCAAGAGTAGTGAGAAACCTAAGGTGGCTGAACTGTAAGGTGCTTCAGAACACAGAATCAGGGTAAGAAAGTTATTTTGGGGTTGGTTTTGACTATTAGGTCTAGGATTTGGTTTTAGGTCCAAACATTATTCATAAGTAAGCTGGATATGTGTCCTAGCTCTGCCACTTAGTAGCTGGCTGATCTAAACAGAGGGACTTACTCTTACACTCTTCACTTTCCTCTTCTTTGAAACAATAGCTTAAGTGATTATGAGCTCTGGTATCAGCATGACTACTTGTTCTCCTGATGCTCAGAAGCAGGTTGACTGAGGAAAAGTCAGTTGCCTCTTTGTTCTTCAATTTTCTCAAATGTAAAATAGGAAAATAAAGCTACTTACTCACAGAGTAGGTGTGATGGTTAAACAAGTTAATACACATAAAGAGTGTAGAACAGTGTGTGGTACATAGTAACTCCTCAATAAGTTGCCTATTATTATTGTTGGATTTACTCTAAGGTTAACCAAAAAATAATAATAATAATACCCATAATCCTATCACTTTAACACACTGTTTTCTTTTTTTATTTCATCCTTCCATAATTTACCCATGTTTGTAAATATATATATATTTATATTAGAGTTTTAATAATATATGTATATATTATGTACATATATATGTAATATATGAAATAATACATGTATAAATATATATTAGGGTTGTAATCATGTCATATATACCTAATGTTCTGCTTTAGTCATTTTACTTTATATCATAAACATAAACTTTGCACAATTTTCACCATTATCCTGCATACTTCACTGTGTTGCTGGACCATAATGGTTAGGCTTTTAGGTTGTTTTTAGCCTGTTTTTTTAAAAGCAAGATCAAGCCCTAAACACAATAAGGAGAATAAATTTGGCATAGGAAGAGATTCCATATGCCATTTTGCTTTTCAGTAGTGTACTTGCCCTTCTAATGCACCTATTCTGCCACCATGTTTGGCATACTCATCCGAAGGAGAAAAAAACTCCTGGAGCTTTCAAATACTTTCTGCTCAGAGAAGAAAATACCTGGTTCACTGCATCCCACTGTAGCAGTAACTTTGAATGCTATCCTACATCTCTGTAGGAGGGTTTCATTCCAAAAGAAAATGTGAAGGACAAGCAATAACAAAACCAAATGAAAGGCTCTTTAATATTGTTCTTAGAGTCCTAGTTAGGATACTTTAGGGATATAGGAGCTATACTGTACCACAAATAATATTTCCATGCCATGGTGGCTGTTGGGATTGGCTGAAATCTTGCAGTAAGATTCTTCATCCATTTCTGCATCTCTGAAATATACAGTTCTTACTAACACATTAATATAATATTTTCTCTTAAATAGTTTGTTTTATGTAAGATTGATATTTGTTTCAAGGTCCCAACAGAAAACATGATTAGGATATTTTGAAATTAGGAAATTTGAGTGGGGCTTAACAAAGGGCCTATTTATAAAAGTGGACAAGAAACCACAAAGGAAAGTGGAGTTTATTCCTGCACTTGTAACAAGGAAGCTCTTACCACTCCTATGTATACTGAAAGCCCAGAAGCCAGAAGGAGAGTTGAATAGAAAGGGCCATCTAAAGAGGAATAATGATGGCTGAGACTCAGCTAGTACCAATACAGTTGGGTGTAAATGAAAGATGCTCTCCTCCCTGCTCTGATCTCCTCCAGGATCTCCATTGGCCAACACCAACTAGAAGCTAGAAGGCAAGGGGCCATTGTGTGGTCACTCTCATAAGTCACCTAGGGTGGAGAATAAGTCTAGAAAGGGCAAAAGGAAGAAATCTGAAACAAAATTTTTGAGAGGTGCATTTCTCAAAGGGCACAGACCATACTTTAAATTCCTAGCTTGCTCGAGTTAGACAAGAACACAGAAATAGTTCTCATTTGTAAATGGGCATAATAATAGTATGACTAAAATGAAGCTATGGTCACTCCAGGAAGACCAGCCTTAGAAAAGATACTAGAAGTTTATATTCCTAAGAAGGTAGCAGAAGGCATGTGGGTGATTTGAAGGTACTTTCCCTAAGATGGTACTCTCCCTAATTCAGCTTGCTCAACTTTAGCAGCTGCTGCCTCTGGAGAACCAACTTGGGGGTGAGTTGGGGTGGAAAGCAGCAGAGAGTATATGAAGCAGAGTATACTCTAGTTAATCTTTCCCAGTTACCTTTAAGTTCCTCTTAACTTGCAGTCCTTGGAAATACATTTTCCTCTCCACTGCCCTGTAATTGTCAATAAGGAAACTCTGAGCTACCCCATAAGCTGTCTAGCACCTGTTTGACCAACCCTCTCTCCAGTTGTGGACCACCTGGAGAGGAACAAAAGCAAAACAAAGGGCACCTTTTTCCCCCTGCCCCCAGAGTGTGGGTCTCCCAGCTTCCTGCTATTCTTTAACTGCTTCTTCAGACTAAAGTAGAGAGGAGATGGACTTCAGGCCGTCTCTTCTGGAAGCAGAAAGTTGACATTCAGAAGGAAGACTTGTGGTTTTTGAGTAGAAGATATTTACTCTTTCACTGACAGGTTCTCTAGTTTTATGGCTGTATCCACATGGGAATTCAGAAGCAGAAGTATGAACACGGGAAGGAATAAGTAAGGCCTGAGTTGGGAAAAGAGACAAAGAATCAAAACCTCAGGTTAGTGCCTTAATCAACATTACGGTTCACCTTATACACATTTCTATGAATTAAGGTTAAGAGATATACGATTATAACTTTGCCTAAATACAATTTCAATGGTACCCAGTTATAAAAGGTGTGTAAAGAAACAGTAAGATTCCTGAGTCACCAGCATCTGAAAGTAAGGCTGAGGTCCTTTGTTGGTGCTTATGGCACCTTGGGCTGGCACTTTCTGAATCTCATAATTGAATGGGATATTAAACATCCTCTCCACAACCTTCCAGGAAGGCCATTTGTCATTTCCAGTGAAATAAGCTTCATTACCTTTTAAGAAGCTGCTCTTTTTTTTAACTACTCTTTTTGTTTCAACCACTTTAAGATATAATTGACACTTTAAAAAACTGTACATGTATAATGTATATAACTTGATGAGTTTGGTAATAAGTATACACCCACGACCATCACCACATGGTGTGACGCCATGCCATAATATATCCATCACCTCCAAAATTTCCTCTTGCTTTCTTTACTTATTCATTATTACTACTGCTAGAAAGTGTTACCCGATATTTGCATTTTGTCTAAATGTAATGTTCATGTCCAAATAAACTTCTTTACATCATTAAGTGGAATAAGAAAATTGTAAACTTCAGATATCTTGAATTCAGCCTTGGAGAAAGCAGTTGCTTTTGAGATTAAGTGCTTAATTAACCATTAGACTTTGTTTAGAAAGACAAGAGAAGGTTTGAAAATGTATATCCTTTATGATAAATTTCAAGTTGAATCTATACTTATTTTGTATGTTGTCATTTTAAAAAAGTGTTTATCAGTCTATTTTTTTTATTATGTTATGCTAGTCACCATAAAATACATCATTACTTTTTGATGTGGTGATCCATGAGTCATTGTTTTCGTATAACACCCAGGGCTCCATGCAGTACGTGCCCTCCTTAATACCCATCACTGGGCTAATCCATCACCCACCCCCTTCCCCTCTAAAACCCTCAGTTTGTTTCTCAGAGTCCATAGTCTCTCATAGTTCATCTCTCCCTCCGATTCCCCCCACCTTCATTTTTCCCTTCCTTCTCCTAATGTCCTCCATGTTATTCCTTATGTTCCACAAATAAGTGAAACCATATGATAATTGACTTTCTCTGCTTGACTTACTTACTTAGCATAATCTCCTCCAGTTCCATCCATGTTGATGTAAAAGTTGGGTATTCATCCTTTCCGATGGCTGAGTAATATTCCATTGTATATAGGGACAACATCTTCTTTATCCATTCATCTGTTGAAGGGCATCTCGGCTCTTTCCACAGTTTGGCTATTGCGACGTTGCTGCTGTGAACATTGGGGTGCATATGGCCCTTCTTTTCACTACATCTGTGTCTTTGGGATAAATACCCAGGAGTGCAATTGCTGGGTCATAGGGTAGCTCTATTTTTAATTTTTTGAGGCACCTCCACACTCTTTTCCAAAGTGGCTGTACCAACTTGCGTTCCCACCAACAGTGTAAGAGGGTTCCCCTTTCTCCACAACCTCTCCAACACTTGTTCTTTCCCTGTCCATTTTTGCCATTCTAACTGGTGTAAGGTGGTATCTCAATGTGATTTTGATTTGAATTTCCCTGATAGTTAATGATGATGAACATTTTTTCATGTGTCTGTTAGCCATTTGTATGTCTTCTTCAGAGAAGTGTCTGTTCATGTCTTCTGCCCATTTTTTGACTGGATTGTTTTTTCAGTGTTGAGTTTGAGAAGTTCTTTATAGATCTTGGATATCAGCCCTTTGTCCATAGTATCATTTGCAAATATCTTCTCCCATTCTATGGGTTGCCTCTTTGTTTTGTTGACTGTTTCCTTTGCTATGCAGAAGCTTTTTATCTTGATGAAGTCCCAACAGTTCATTTTTGCTTTTGTTTCACTAGGTTTTGGAGCTGTATCTTGAAAGAAGTTGCTGTGGCTGATGTCAAAGAGGTTACTGCCTATGTTCTCTAGGATTTTGGTGAATTTATGTCTCACACTGAGGTCTTTCATCCATTTTGAGTTTATCTTTGTGTATGGTTTTAGAGAATGGTTGAGTTTCATTCTTCTGCATATGGCTGTCCAATTTTCCCAGCACCATTTATTGAAGTGACTGTCTTTTTTTCCATTGCATGTTTTTTCCTCCTTTGTCGAAGATTATTTGACCATAGAGTTGAGAGTCCATATCTGGGCTCTCTATTCTGTTCCACTGGTCTATATGTCTGTTTTCGTGCCTGTACCAAGCTGTGATCACTGCTTTGTAATATAGCTTGAAATCGGGCAATGTGATGCCCCCATCTTTGTTTTTCTTTTTCAACATTTTCTTGGCGATTTGGGGTCTTTTCTGATTCCATACAAATTTTAGGATTGTTTGTTCCAGTACTTTGAAAAATGTCATTGGAATTTTGATCAGGATAGCATTGAAGGTATAGATTTCTCTGGGTAGCACAGACATTTTAACAATGTTTATTCTTCCAATCCATGAGCATGGAATGTTTTTCCATCTTTTAGTGTCTTCTTCAAACAAGAGTCCAGGGCCTTATGGATTCCCTGGGGAATTCTACCAAGCATTCAAAGAAGAAATAATACCTATTTTCCTGAAGCTGGTTCAAAATATAGAAACAGAAGGAAAGCTTTCAGATTCATTCTATGAGGCCAGCATTACCTTTATCCCCAAACCAGACAAAGACCCCATCAAAAAGGAGAATTTCAGACTGATATCCCTGATGAACATGGATTCCAAAATCCTCAACAAAATCCTAGGTAATAGGATCCAAAAATACATTAAAAGGATCATCCACCACGACCAAGTAGGATTTATCCCCGGGATGCAAGGGTGGTTCAGCATTCACAAATCAATCAGTGTAATAGAACACATTAATAAGAGGAGAGAGAAGAATCATATGGTCTTCTCAATTGATGCAGAAAAAGCATTTGACAAAATGTAGCATCGTTTCCTGATTAAAACTTCAGAGTATAGGGATAGAGGGAAGATTCCTCAAGTTCATAAAATCCATCTATGAAAAACCCACAGTGAATATCATCAACAACGGGGAAAAGCTGAGAGCCCTTCCCTTAAGATTGGGAACACGTCAAGGATGCCCACTTTCGCCACTATTGTTCAACATAGTACTAGAAGTCCTAACAACAGCCATCAGACAACAAAAAGAAATAAAAGGTATTCAAACTAAGACAAAGAAGAAGTCAAACCCTCTCTTTTAGCAGATGACATGATACTTTATGTGGAAAACCCAAAGGACTCCATCCCCAAATTACTAGAACTCATACAGCAATTCAGTAATGTGGCAGGATACAAAATCAATGCACAGGAATCAGTTGCTTTCTTATACACTAACAATGCATCTGTAGAAAGAGAAATTAGAGAATTGATTCCATTTACAATAGCATCAAAAACCATAAGATACCTCGGAATAAACCTAACGAAAGAGGTAAAGGATCTATACTCTAGGAACTACAGAACACTCAGTCTGTTTACTTTTTATGGTTTTTTAATTTATTTTAATTAACATATACTGTATTGTTAGTTTCAGAGGTAGATTCAGTGATTCATCAGTTGCACACAACACCAAGTGCTCATTACTTCAAGTGCCCTCCTTAATGCTCATCATCTAGTTACCCCAACTCCCCACCCACCTCCCCTCCAGCAACCCTCAGTTTGTTCCCTATAGTTAAGAGTCATCTTATGGTTTGCCTTCCTGTTTCCCTCTTATTTTCTTTTTCCTTCCTTTCCCCTGTGTCCGTCTCTATTGTTTCTTAAATTCCACATATGAATGAAATCATATGGTATTTGTCTTTTTCTGACTGACTTATTTTGTTTACCCAAATACCCTCTAGTTCCAACCACACCATTGCAAATGGCAAGATTTAATTCTTTTTGATTGCTGCATAATATTCCATCATAATCTGTTTAGATAGGGCAAAACTTTTAGATAATACCAAAAGGTTTGTTTTGTTGTTGTTGTTAAGTTTTCCATCGTGGGATCATGGATGTTTATCAAAGGAAATGGTATTTGTTGGAGTGTTTGTTGTAGAAAACTGATGTTCACTTCATGTTGGGATCTATGTTTGCCAATGAGGTTTGGTCTAATTCCCTAACCTTGCAATGACTAGCTTGTTGATTATTACCTTGCTGATCTCTGATGTGTCGACTTAAATACCAAAAGACTTTATAGCCCCTTGCAGAGTTAATATAGCTAATGGCTTTCCTCTTAGTAAAACATTTTATAAATATAATAAAGTGACCGTAGATTAACTTTATAATACAAAGCAGAATCTCTTGGGTGTTGAGTTTGAGAAGTTCTTTATAGATCTTGGATTCCAGCCCTTTATCTACAGTGTCATTTGCAAATATCTTCTCCCATTCTGTGGGTTGCCTCTTTGTTTTGTTGACTGTTTCCTTTGCTGTACAGAAGCTTTTTATCTTGACGAAGTCCCAAAAGTTCATTTTTGCTTTTGTTTCACTAGCCTTTGGAGCTGTATCTTGAAAGAAGTTGCTATGGCTGATGTCAAAGAAATTACGGCCTATGTTCTCCTCTGGGATTTTGATGGATTCCTGTCTCACAAACAATCAAGTCAAAAAATGGGCAGAAGACATGAACAGACACTTCTCCAAAGAAGACATACAAATGGGTAACAGACACATGAAAAAATGTTCATCATCATTAGCCATCAGGGAAATTCAAATCAAAGCCACACTGAGATACCACCTTACACCAGTTGGAATGGCAAAACTGACAAGGCAAGAAACAACAAATGTTGGAGAGGTTGTGCAGAAAGGGGAACCCTCTTACACTGTTGGTGGGAGTGCAAGTTGGTACAGCCACTTTAGAAAACAGTGTGGAGGTGCCTCAAAAGTTAAAAATAGAACTATCCTATGACCCAGCAATTGCACTACTTTGGAAAAGAGTGTGGAGGTGCCTCGAAAAATTAAAAATAGGGCTACCCTATGACCCAGCAATTGCACTACTGGGTATTTACCCCAAAGACACAGATGTAATGAAAAGAAGAGCCATATATGCACCCCAATGTTCACAGCAGCAATGTCCACAAATAGCCAAACTGTGGAAAGAGCCGAGATGCCCTTCAACAGATGAATGGATAAAGAAGATGTGGTCCATATATACAATGGAATATTACTCAGCCATCAGAAAGGATGAATACCCAACTTTTACATCAACATGGATGGGACAGGAGGAGAATTATGCTAAGTGAAATAAGTCAAGCAGAGAAAGTCAATTATCACATGGTTTCACTTGTTTTTGGAACATAAGGAATAGCATGGAAGGCATTAGGAGAAGGAAGGGAAAAATGAAGGGGGGGGAATCAGAGGGAGAGATGAACCATGAGAAACTATGGACTCCAAGAAACAAACTGAGGGTTTTAGAAGGAGGGGAGTTGGGGGATGGGTTAGCCCGGTGATGGGTGTTAAGGAGGGCACGTACTGCGTGGAGCACTGGGTGTAAGACAAAAACAATAACTCGTGGATCACTACATCAAAAACTAATGATGTATTGTATGGTGACTAATGTAACATAATAAAATTAAATTAAATTTAAAAAAAACAGCAGCCGCATGTAGAAGAATGAAACTCAACCATTCTCTAACACCATACACAAAGATAAACTCAAAATGGATGAAAGACCTCAACATGAGACAGAAATCCATCAAATCCTAGAAGAGAAGATAGGCAATAACTTCTTTGACATTGGCCACAGCAACTTCTTTCAAGATACATCTCCAAAGGCTAGTGAAACAAAAACAAAAATGAACTTTTGGGACTTCATCAAGATAAAATCTTCTGCACAGCAAAGGAAACAGTCAACAAAACAAAGAGGCAACCCACAGAATGGGAGAAGATACAGACAAAGGGCTGGTATCCAAGATCTATAAAGAACGTCTCAAACTCAACACCAAAAAAACAAATAATCCAGTCAAAAAATGGGCAGAAGACATGAACAGACACTTCTCTGAAGAAGACATACAAACGGCTAACAGACACATGAAAAAATGTTCATCATTAACTATCAGGGAAATTCAAATCAAAATCACATTGAGATACCACCTTACACCGGTTAGAATGGCAAAAATGGACAGGGAAAAAAACAAGTGTTGGAGAGGTTGTGGAGAAAGGGGAACCCTCTTACACTGTTGGTGGGAATGCAAGTTGGTACAGCCACTTTGGAAAACAGTGTGGAGGTGCCTCAGAAAATTAAAAATAGAGCTACCCTATGACCCAGCAATTGCACTACTGCATATTTACCCCAAAGACACAGATGTAGTGAAAAGAAGGACCATATGCACCCCAATGTTCATAGCAGCAATGTCACAATAGCCAAACTGTGGAAAGAGCCGAGTTGCTCTTCAACAGATGAATGGATAAAGAAGATGTTGTCCCTATATACAATGGAATATTACTCAGCCGTTAGAAAGGATGAATACCCAACTTTTACATCAACATGGATGGGATTGGAGGAGATTATGCTAAGTGAAATAAGTCAAGCAGAGAAAGTCAATTATCACATGGTTTCACTTGTTTTTGGAACATAAGGAATAGTATGGAGGACATTAGGAGAAGGAAGGGAAAAATGAAGGTGGGGGGAATCGGAAGGGGAGACGAACTGTGAGAGACTATGGACTCTGAGAAACAAACTGAGGGTTCTAGAGGGGAGGGGAGTGGGGGGATGGGTTAGCCCAGTGATGGGTATTAAGGAGGGCACATATTGCATGGAGCACTGGGTGTTATACGCAAACAATGACTCGTAGATCACCACATCAAAAATTAATGATGTATTGTATGGTGACTAACATAACATAATAAAATAAAATTTCAAAGAAATTTTAAAAATTTAAAAAAGCAAAGTAGAATCTCAATTTTTCTCAATAATAGTAAAGACTAACACATATATAATTTTTAATAGGCTTTAAAATTAGCCAATTGTTAGGAGAAAGGCCCATATAATCTATTGTAATCACTTTCACATTTTTAAATTTAGGTCTATATAGATGTGTAATATCTGAGAGACTGTTGAATGGTGACCTTTTTTCTAGTAAATATTCTACCTTTGTCTGGAATTTCATTCCATAATATGCTAGAAATATATGATACTTCAGCACACCATAACACAATATCTAAAAGCATAAATGACTATTTTCTCAATAGAAATAAGTGCTAATAAGTATTGACTTTGGTATTAAATGGCAATTAGGCCAAAACAACCTGAAATTCTGCTTTCTGATACCAAGAGTAAACTTTGCTGAGATTACTGTTTCACTCACCAAAAATATCATAAAAATACTCAGGGGAGTTATTTTTTTTCCCCAATGTAACTTTCAAAATGAATATGACGGAAATGTGGGAATTGAAACATTATTCAGCTAGGTATCTCAGCACTCTGTATGAATTTGATTGCATTCTAAGTAAGTTGATTACATCATATATTTTAGATTTTCTGTGATTTAATTCACGCTAAGCAATCTTATGCCATTACAAAGCAGATTTTTTACATCGACTTCTACTTAGTGAAAAGAAATAACAGATCCTTTAACTTTTAAAACAGCCTGTTTCAAGTACACTAGTCCAAATATCCAAGTACATTTTGGGTACTTCTCATCAAGCATATGAAATCATTTCTTTATTCCTGGAGCCTGTGACTTCTTTCTCCCACAAGGCACACCTTTTGTACTTTTTCTTATTGACAAGTTGGTTTTAAAATAAACTTCTATATTTGCCCCCATAACTCCAACTCCTGCTTCTATATGAATCTTTCCCTACAGGAGTCTAATCCTTCACTTAAACTTAGATTAGCACTGTGCAGGACCACAAGCCAGCTCCCTTTGAATTTACTGATATCCTTTCAAACTCAGCATGTCCAAATGTGAGTATATCTTCTCTCAGAATATCTCCATCACTAGGCCCATTCTGTTACCCTGGCATTTTTCCAAACACAACTTTTCTTCTTTGTGCTTGGAATGATTTCCCCATCTTCTTTTCCCTTGTGAGATAATCAGCTCCCCATTATTGGTCATGTCCTGGCAGAGGCTGAACGACCTCACAATCTGTCAAGAATACTGGGTAATGAGATAGGCTGGACGATGTTTAAGGTCTCTGTCAACTCCTACATTCTATGAGTGCCTAGATCTCCTGATTCCTGAGATGAGATCATCTCCTGGCCTGTTAGATCTAAGAAGTTCTATGTCATCCTTTCTCTGCTTCCAACACCCCATAAATGACCCCCTCTCATACTTAGTTTCTTCTATATGTAGAACTACAAGTGAAATTATATTTGAAATTAAAAATTGAAATTGTAGGGGCATCTGGGTGGCTCAGTTGGGTAAGTGTCTGCCTTCAGCTCAAGTCATGATCTTAGGGTCCTGGAACCAAGCCCAGCATTGGGCTCCTTGCTCAGCAGGGAGCCTGCTTCTCCCTCTCCCTCTGTGTGCACTCTCTCTCTCTCAAATAAATAAATAAAATCTTTATAAAATTACAGTCGTATTATTTATTTTTAAATTTTATTTTATTTTATTATGTTATGTTAGTCACCATACAATACCTCATTAGTTTTTGATGTAGTGATCCATGATTCATTGTTTTTGTGTTTAAATATCACATTTAAATATCACTATTTGTATTTGTGAAGAGCATTGAACTTTTTAGCTTACTGGATAATGAGAATTTTTAGTAGTTGCTTTGCTTGCTTGCTCCTTTAAAAAGAGATATTGCTCATTCTACTTTCTAGATTGTTCCCATCCTTCCTGCTGCTCCTACATGAAATTCTAAGGAGGCATGGAGATACACACACACACACACACATACACACACACATTTTTCTTGTTTCTGGACTTCCAGTCCATTCATAGTTAGTACTGCATAACTTGGTACTCTTTCAAAATTTTTCAAATATATTAGTTCTTTGGCTGCTTGAAAGTGGGATAATACAATGAAAAGCCTAACTTTTCTGTCACCCAAACTGCCCACTCCCAAATCCATGTAGTGATATTATGGATTTTCAGATGGCCATTGAGACAAAAAAATGATTTTTGCCTTTGTAGTGGGAGCATTCATCAGTTTAGTTATGCTTAGTTATTTATTCTCATTCATTTACTAATTCACTCATTCATTCCATAAACATTCATTGAGGGCTTCCAGTATGACTAATCCTGTGCTTAATTAATCCTTAAGGACCTTATTGTTTAATGAGGAAGACAAATAAATAAGTCTTTTGGTGCTGTAAAAATAAGTCTTCCCAGAACACAGAAGGCCTTTTAAAAAGCTGTTAATTCTACTTGTGAGAACAGGAATAGTTTTATGGCGATATCACAAAAACTTTAGGTAAGTCTTTAAAGGCATACATTCTTAAGATGGGCAAATGGGAGTAGGAGATTCCCTCAAAAAGGGCAGTATCAGCAAAAAGCACCAATGTACAACATAAGGCACATTCCAGTGAATGTGGATGCCCATGTGTAGGGAGTGAGGATGGTAAGAAATCAGGCTGGAGAGAAGTCAGCAGTCTCAGATCATGGAACTTTTTGTGTGATATTCCAGGAGCTTGGATTTTAGCCTGTGAGCCAATAAGAGTGGCACAATCAGATTGATTAAAAACAAAGAGAAACAAGGATGATGTAAAGTATCTGACTGGGATGAATACTTGGATGGGGAGGCCATTACCAAGATGAACATGAAGGATGAGGAGTTTGGAAGGAAAATTACAAAGTCTGTTTTGAACAAGCTCAAAGTACCCATGGGACATAAATGTAGAGATGTTCAGTAGGCAGTGATTGAGGAAAGAGGTCTGAAGATGACATCAAGATCACATAGTGGGTAAATCTTAGGAAAGGATGAAACCATGTAGAGGAGGTACAAAGACTGAAAGGACAAGAGAAAGGAAGGGAACAAAAAGGAAGAAAAGGAGGGGAGCAAAGAGGAGAAGAAACAAGCAGAGATCTAGGACAGAAATGAGGAACATTGACATTTAAGAAACTATTAGAGAATAGATATGACAAGAAAGAAAGATCAGGGATGAAGTAGGAGAAAAAAGAAACATATGACCAACAGTAAGCAACTCAGAATATTTAAGTGATATGTTTTTATAAATATCATTGGCTTTGCAGTTGGAGAAAATTGTGCAAATCAGTGGGTCAGTGAGGTTTGCAAAAGTTGAAGAGGGAATGGTATCCCCCGGCCATAGTTCCACTCTGTCTGATCCCTCCCTTCCATGAGGGTCAGTTGGAGGAAGAAGCAAATGAGCCAACTGAAGGCCAAGAAGAGAGACAATGTTGGTATCCAACAAACTTGAGACTGAGTTTCTAAAACTTCATGAAAAATTACATTGTGATTGTGATTAGGTTTGCAATTGAATTTTTAGATTTATTAGAGAGATTTCACATCTCTGCTATATTGAGTCTCCTTGTTTACAAGTACAGTATTTCTCTTCATTTCATCATAAAGTTGTATCATTTTATAAGATACGGATTTATAGAAATTAATACTATTGTGAATATAATTATTTTTTTGCCCAGGAATGTCTTGTGCATTCTGCAGTTACTTTTTTGTATTTAAACCATTTCTTTTGTATTTAAGCCATTATCTTTAAGATAAACGCAGATTTATTTCAGTCAGAGAAAGACAAATACCATATAATTTCACTCGTATGTGGAATTTAAGAAACAAAACAGATGAACATAGGGGAAGGGAAGGAAAAATAAAATAAGATAAAAACAGAGAGGGAGGCAAACCATAAGAGACTTATAACTCTGGGAAACAAACTGAGGATCGCTGGGGGGGGATGGGGTAAACGGAGAATGGGCATTAAAGAGGGCATTTGATGTAATGAGCACTGGGTGTTACATGCAACTGATGAATCACTGAATTCTACCCCGGAAAATAATAATACAGTATATGTTAACTAAATTGAATTTAAATTAAAAATTTTTTAAAAGACAAATGCAGATTTACATGTGGTAGAAGGAAAAATACAGAGAAATTCTGTGTACTTTTTACCCAGTTTGTGCCAATGGTAACACACCTGCAAGAGTCTAGTGTAATATCATAACTAAAATATTGACATTAATAGAGTCAAAACACAGAAAATTTTTTCTATCAGCATAAGAATCCTTCATATTGCCCTTTATAGCCACACCCACCTTAATCCCTAGAAAGCATCAATCTGTTGTCTTTTTGACAATTTTGTCCTTTGAAGAATGTTATGTAAAAGGAATCATACAGTCTGTAGCTTTCTGTGATAGGCTTTTTTTTTCATTCAGCATAATTCTCTGAGATTCATCCAGGTTGTTCTGTGTATCAGTAATTCATTCCTTTTTATTGTTGATGTATATTCCACTGTACGTATATAACACAATTTATTTAACAATTTCTCTGCTTAAGGACATTTGGATTGATTCCAGTTTTTAGCTGTTCCAAATAAAGCTGCTATAACCATTCATGTATAGTTATTTTGTGTATATAAATAGAACTCTTCATTTCTCAATGATAGTGTAATAACTAGATTGTATGATAGCTGCATATGTTAATTTAATAGAAATTGCCAAAATGTTTTCCAGAGTGGCTTTAAATTTTACATTCCCACCATCAATGATCCAGTTTCTCCGCAACCTCATCAGCATTTGGTGGTCTCACTATATTTTATTTTGCCCATTCTGATGTGTGTAATAATAATACCTTCTTTTATTTTTTTTCTTAAAGATTTTATTTAAATTATAGTTCAGTTAACATAGAGTGTAATATAAGGTGTAGAATTTAGTGATCCATCACTTACATATAACATCCAGTGCTCATCACTACAATTGCCCTCCTTAACCCATCACCCATTTACACTATCCCCATACCCACACACCCGCTAGTAACCCTCAGTTTATTCTCTATAGTTGAGTCTGTTTCCTGATTTGCCTATCTATTCCCCCTTATGTTTATCTGTTCTGTTTCTTAAATTCCACATGTGAGTAAAATCATGTTATTTGTCTTTCTCTAACTTATTTCCCTTAGCATAATACTCTCTAGCTCTATCCATGTCCCAATCCAAGTCCCGAGAGATCTCGCCCACACATCACCCAGTCTTGGGTGAAATCTCCTGAGAACTCTTGGTGCTCCCGCGAGATTTCACGCCATGTCCCACCATTTGCATCCAAGTCTCTGAAATCTCAGAGTCCAAATCTCATGAGATCTCTCCCAAATGTCACCCAGTCTTGGAGGTAATCTCATGAGATCTCATGGAGCTTCAGCATGATTCTGCGCCATTCCCCGAGGTGCATCTAAGACTCTGAGACCTCCCATTGCAAATCTCGTGAGATCTCGCCCACATGTCACCCAGTCTTGGCAAAAACTCGTGAGAGCTCCTGATGCTCAGGCAAGATTTCGCCCCACGTCTTGCCATTTGCATCCAAGCCTCTGAGAACTCGGAGTCCAAATCTTGTGAGATCTCGCCCAGTATCACCCCGTCTTGGGGAAATCTCATGAGATCTCACGGACCTCCCCTGATAGACAAATTTCGGTAGATCTCGCCCATATTTCACCCTGTCTTGGGTGAAATCACGTGGGATCTCACAGAGTTCAGGCAAGATTTTGCACCCTTCCCGCAAGCTTCCATCCAAGCTCAGACTCCTCGCAGTCCAAATCCCGGGAGATCTCACCCAAGTCTCACCCATTTTTGAGAGAAATAGTGAGATCTCATGGAGCTTGGGAGAGATTTCATGCCATTCCTGCCAGGTGCATCCAATACCCTGAGACTTTCCAGTCCAAATCTCGTGAGATCTCGCCCTAATTTTGCCCTGTCTTGGGTGAAATCTCGTGGGATCTCACGGAGTTCAGGCGAGATTTCACACCTTTCCCAAAAGCTTCCATCCAAGCTCTGAAACCTTGCAGTCCAAATCCCAGGACATCGCACCCAAATCTCTCCCCATCTTGGGCGAAATCTCCTGAGATCTCATGGAGCTCGGGCTAGATTTCGTGGCATTCTTGCCAGGTGCATCCAAGACCCTGACACTTCCCAGTCCAAGTCTCGTGAGATCTCGCCCAAATCTCACCCAGTCTTGGGAGAAAACTGGTGGTAGCTCATGGAACTCGGGGGAGATTTTGCAACATTCCCACTAGTTGTATCTAAGAATTCGAGACTTCGCAGTCCAAACCTCGAGAGATCCAACCCAAATCTCTCTTCGCGGGCATGTCATCTCATGAGATCTCACAGTGCTCAGGCGAGACATCACATCATGTTCCGCCATTTGCATCCAAGCCTCGGAGACCTAGGAGTCCAAATCACATGAGATTCCACCCAATCTTGGCCCTTCTTGGGCGAAGTCTCCAGAGGTCTGACGGGGCTCAGGCGAGACTCCACACCATTCCCACCAGGTGCATCCAAGACTCCGAGACCTCCCATTCCCTATCTCATGAGATCTCGCCTAAATCTCACCCAGTCTTAGGCTAAATCTTGTGAGATCTCACGGTTCTCCTGCGTGATTTCACCCCACATCCTGCCAATTGCATCCAGGCCTCTGACACCTCAGAATCCAAATCTCCTGAGAACTCGCCCAATCTTGCCCCATCTTGAATGAAATCTCATGAGATCTGATGGAGCTTGGGTGAGATTTTACACCCTTCCCTCCAGGTGCATACAAGCCTTCATATTTCCCAGTCCAAATCTCGTGAGATCTCGCCTAAATCTCGCCTAAATCTCACACAGACTTGGGCGAATTCTCAGATCTCACCTTTTTCAGGCGAGATTTCGCACCATACCCACCAGCTCCCATGCAAGCCTCCTAGATCTCACAGTGTAAATCTCAGGAAATCTCGTCCGAATCTTGCCCCTAATTTGTTGAAAGCTCGTAAAATCTCACGAAGTTCGGGCAAGATTTCCTGTGATTAATGCCAGGTGTATCCAAATCCCTGAGACTTTGCAGTCTAAATTTCGTGAGATCTAGCCTACATCCTGCCCCGTCTTGGGCCAAATCTCCTGAGAACTTAGGTGCTCATGGAGATTTCCGGTCAATCCCGTGAGCTCCTATCCAAACTCCGAGACCTCGCTGTCCAAATTTCGAGAGATCATGCCCAAATCTCATGCAGTCTGGGGCAAAATCTCGTGAGATTACAAAGTGCTCCAGCAAGATTTCACCCCATGTCCTGTCATTTGCGTCCAAGCCTCTGAGACCTCAGAGTCCAAATGTCATGAGAGCTCACCCAATATCGCCCATGTAGGGCCAAGTCTCGTGAGATCTCAAGGATGTCAGGTGAGATTTTGCGCCATTTCCGCCAGTTTGCATCCAAGCCTCCAACACCTCACAGACAAATTCTGTCGATCTCGCCCCAATCTCGCCCTGTCTTGTGTGAAATCTTGTGGGAGCTCACGGAGTTCCAGCGAGATTTCGACCTTTTCCCACCAGTTCCTATACAACTTCTGAGACCTCACAGTCCAAATCCCAGGGGATCCTACCCAAATCTCACCCCATCGTGAAGAAAACACGTGAGATCTCAAGGAGCTTGGGCGAAATTTTGGGCCATTCCTGCCAAGTGCATCCAAGACTCTCAGAATTCACAGTCCAAATCTCACGAGATCTCTCCTAAATCTGGCCGAGTCTTGGGCAAAAACTCCTGAGAGCTCACGGAACTCGGGGCAAGATTTCACACCATTCCCTTCAGGTGCATCCAAGACTCCGGGACTTTGCAGTCCAAATCTCGTGGAATCTAGCCAAAATCTCAGCATGGTTGGGCGAAATCTCAGGATTTCCTACTGTGCTGGGGAGAGATTTTGCCCCATATTCCACCATTTGCATCAAGCCTCCAAGTCTTTGGAGTCCAAATCTCCTGGGATGTCACCCAATCTCATCCCATCAGGTCGAAATCTCATGAGATCTGATGGATATCAGGTGAGATTTCACGCCATTTCCTCCAGGGACATCCAAGCCTCCGAGACCTCCATTCCAACCCTCCTGAGATCTCACTCAAATCTCATACAGTCTTAGGCTGAATCTCCTGAGAGCTCACAGTGCTCTGGCGAGACTTCACCCCATGTCCTGACATTTGCATCCAAGCCTCTGAGACCACGGGGCTGGAAGGGCGGAGACGGCGGAGGGGCGGCGGTTGCCAAAGGAGGGCAAGGGGGCCGGCGGCTAGGACCGAGGCAGGGCTGCGGGGGGAGCCCGGCCCCGCCGTTCCGTCTCCACAGTCATGCGCTCCCTCGGTCCTCGGCCTCTGCCCTGCCTCCGGGCCCTCATCCCAGGAGCCCCTAGCCATTCCCTTGGACCGCCCTGAGCGCCCAAGCCAACCGGCAACCCGCCCCACCTTATGCCTGGGCCCGCCTACACCTTCTCCCCACCAGCCCTGGGGTGCGCGCCCTCCCCGCCCGCAAGGGCATTCCCTTCCTTCACGCGGTCCACCGTCCCTTTGCCCCCGGTCCCGGGGTCCACGCTTCTTGTGCCCGGGACTCAAGACGGCCGACTGCCCGGGGCCTCAGGCCCCGTTGGCACCCGGGTCCGTGCTCAGTCTCCCCGCAACAGCGAAGCCAACGGCGAGGCTCGCTCCCTCAGCAAAACCGGAGGCTCCCGGCACGACGGCGATGATAGGCCCGCGAAATAAAGGACGAGACCAAGGAAAGAATCCCTCGCATGCCCCCAAACCTGACGGGGCCCTGGGCACGAATGGGAGCACAAGGGGATTCCTGACACATTGGCTGCTCGTCCTCGGACTCCTCTGGCAGCTCCAGGGCGCGACCACCTTGCCCAAACCCCGCCCAAGCATGACGACCCCCCGTGGGCTGGATGCCTCACCAACACAGCCTCCAGTGTCTGTGGTGTGTGTCTGTCGGTGATGTGTGCACCTGTGTCTCGGTCCCTGACCCTGTTCCCGTCAGCATCCAGTCAGGGTCTGTAGGTTTGTCCTGGGGTCTGAGCGGTCTGTGTGTTGGATACTCGTTCTCTTCCTCTCTGTCTACATCTCACTCCCTCTGGTCTCTGTCTTTCCTTGTGTGTCTGTGTGTCTGTGTATGTCAGTCGGCCTCTCGGGTCTCTCCGTTGGGTCCTGGAATCGGTGGGTGGACAGGGGAAGGGTGGGGGAGGAATGGCCACGGGGTGGAGCTGATGAGGCTGGTGTCTGGTGGCGCCCTTAGCTGCGGGTTGGCTTTGAGCAAGGCGGGTTGGAGAGGAGGCCAGGCCAGGTGGCCGGCGGCGCTAGCCCTTGGCGGGCCAGGGCAGGGGTTGGGGGCGCTGAGAACAGCGCGCCGGTCTGGAAACCCCCGCCGCGACGAACCCCGTTGCCTTCTCGGGAGCCAAGCGGCCGCGGGGCTGGAGAGTGCCGGGATGGGGGAGCGCCGGGACTTGCGCGACTCCTGCGTGCCGGTGGAGTCTTGTCCAAGGGCGAGCTGGCAGGCTGGCGCCAGGCACAGGGCGGGCGCAGGGGGTGTCGAGGGGCAAGCGCTGGGCGGGGAGTCGCAGAGCAGGCGCTTGGGGCACCCAGCGGCAACTGTACTACGCCTCTTAGAACATACCACCCTGAACTGGCACTCTCTCGTCTGTTCTGGGAAGCTAAGCAGGGTCGGGCCTGGTTAGGACGTGGATGGGAGACCGCCGGGGAATGCCGGGTGCTGTAGGCTTTTTCCTTTATCCATCAACAGATGACTGGATAAAGAAGATGTGGTATATATACACAATGGAATATTATGCAGCCATCAAAAGGAATGAGATCTTGCCATTTGCAACGACGTGGATGGAACTGGAGGGTGTTATGCTGAGTGAAATAAGTCAATCAGAGAAAGACATGTATCATATGACCTCACTGATATGAGGAATTCTTAATCTCAAGAACAAACTGAGGGTTGCTGGAGTGGTCGGGGGTGGGAGGGATGGGGTGGCTGGGTGATGGACATTGGGGAAGATATGTGCTACGGTGAGCGCTGTGAATTGTGTAAGACTGTTGAATCACAGATCTGTACTTCTGAAACAAATAACGCAACATATGTTAAGAAAAAAGAAAAAGAAGAAGATAGCAGGAGAGGAAGAATGAAGGGGAGTAAGTCAGAGGGGGAGACGAACCAGGAGAGATGATGGACTCTGAAAAACAAACTGAGGTTTCTGGAGGGGAGGAGGGTGGGAGGATGGGTTAGCCTGGTGATGGGTATTGAGGAGGGCACGTTCTGCATGGAGCACTGGGTGTTATGAACAAACAATGAATCATGGAACAGTACACCAAAACAAATTATGTAATATATGGTGATTAACATAACAATAAAAAAATTTAAAAAAAAAGAATGGAATGAAATCCAGGGCCTCCAGGGACAGGGTCATAGTGGTGGAACACTGGACAAAGGTGGCCCAGGTATGCTATGGGAGACCCAGCTGAGTTGCTCTCCTGAGTCTCAGGAACTGCTCTTCCTTGTATCAGTTCTCAGGGTTGAAGTCCCTGGTCTAAGCCCTAGGGACTGTGCAGTCCCCAGACTCTTCCTCCAGGGGCATGGCCCAAAGTTGGAATGCTCAGTTCCTACCTGGCCGCTTCCTTGGAGTGAGGTAAAATTCTCCCTCTCCCCAGGAGAATTACTCTGGGTCTTACACATGCCTTTCTGCAGGTCCCTGTCTCATCCAGGAGCAGAGATTTAAACTGAGGGGGACTGAGGCTCTAGAGCAAATAGGGCTCCTGCTTCCCACCTGACAGCTCATTCTCTTCCTTCCCCAGGCCTGTCAAATCCTGCAGAACTCCTCCCTGCTTGCCATTCTCTCGGCTCTGCAGACTGCCTCAGTTCACCGCCTGAAGAAGACATGGCAGAAGGTTTCCAGGTGAGTGTGCCTCTTTCCATAGAAGGACCAGGATGGATGAGGGATCTTCCATAGGCCTGTTGTTTTCCCCCATCAGTCAGCTTGGATCTCCTGGGAGGCGGTAAACCCTGAAAACAGGACCTGGACTGGTGGGCTGCTCTCTCAGCCTCCCTGGGGAATAGGCCACCCTACCTCCTGCTTTAGAAATCAGTTTTCCTAAATGTCCTACACTAGACTGAGACGAATTAAATATTTTCACTTTTACTTTACAGTTTTACTAAACTCTCTCCCAACTGAAACCAAAATTGGCCAAAACAGAGCTACTCCATTAATATGGGAATGGAGGCAACTAGATGACCCTCATGAGAGCTCCCTCCCACGTCCTACAAAGACCTTAGGGCTCAGAGGAACCCAAAGAAAACCTTTATCCAGGCAGTTTGACACATTTGGGTTCTAAATAAAAGGGACTTACACTCAACCCTGCCATATTATTCCTACACTGATCCTGCCTTCTTTCCCCCTATTCAGGAAGAGCTTTCAAAAATTTAAAATGCTGTGCATTGAAGACAGCTCACAGAGTAGGAAATGTGCAGGTCTCGAAAGAGAGGAAGGGTGAGCAGGGAACAGGGTCCTGAGTGGATGAAGTAGGGAATGGTCTGAAGCATTCCTTGGAGAGGGGAAGCCTTTGGCATGAATGTGGTGACAACCTGGTGGGAAGATTCCATTGAAGATTCCACTCATCAGGTGCTGCTCAACCAGACTTCCTAGCCTGCACACCTTGTCTCTCTGTGTCAACAGCTGGTCCAGATGGGGGCCAGTACAAACCTTGAGAGCCCAGAGGACAGGCCTCTGCTCAGGGATGGGGTTGGGATGGGTTGAGGGCCACAAAGATGATGTGAACAATGACACTAAGTCCTCAGGAGACCATGGGCGGTAGGTGGGTTCTCACTTTTCCTGATGAGAAAACAGGCTCAGGGAAGCCAGGCTGCAAACTCAAGATCACACGTGGAGTGAATGCTGGAGCTGAGAT
Organism: Eumetopias jubatus; assembly: GCF_037043125.1. Classification (NCBI taxonomy): domain Eukaryota; kingdom Metazoa; phylum Chordata; class Mammalia; order Carnivora; family Otariidae; genus Eumetopias; species Eumetopias jubatus. Next base: position 121,297,514 of record NW_028274812.1, on the reverse strand, counting down.
TGTTCTAGAATCACTCATGTCATGCTTAAGGATAATGCGGCATTGGTATCAGCTGATTTGGGTCAGATGTCCAGGGTCTGAAGTAAAAGATGATGGAGGGAAGTAGACTGATGGTATTATGGTCTCAAGGAATTTGTCCTTCGTCCTGCAGGAGCAGCAATCTAAATTTGCCACCCTGGTGATGGACCTCCAGAGAATCCAGAAGAGGCTGCAGAAGAAGGTGGGTGGGGAGGGGCCCAGGGCTACATACCCTGTGATTTTCTTCTTTTTTTTTTTTTTAAGATTTTATTTATTTATTTGATAGAGAGAGAGAGAGAGAGCACAAGCAGGGAGAGCAGTAGACAGTGGGAGAGGGAGAAGCAGGCCTCCCACTGAGCGGGGTGCCCGATGCAGGGCTCAATCTCAGGACCCTGGGATCATGACCTGAGCTGAAGGCAGATGCTTAACTGACAGAGCCACCCAGGCGCCCTTACCCTTGATTTTCTAAAAGCAGTCCCTGGAGGTGATTAGGAGGAGTCTGATGTTCTTGGAGGATGAAGGGCAGGGGAATTGAGGGAAGGCTGCTAAGGGCCCTAGGCCGCTCCACGTGGGAACCTGGGGTGGGCCAGGAGGTTGAAATGTTTTCAGGGGGGGTTCCTATGGGCACCAGAGAGCAGGGACTCACCCCACCTACACAGGGTGTTGCCCCCTTCCTTGGCACTTTCCTCACTGACGTGGTGATGCTGGACATTGCAATGGAGGACTATCTGGAGGAGGGTGAGCCTGATTGTGGAGGAGGGACCACAATCCTGAGGTTTGGGAGCAGAGAGCCCCCGTACTGAGCCCTGAGCTCTCAGGACTTGGCAACCCTCCCTTCATGACAGCCTCACAGCTGCCCCTGTGGGCTGGGGTTTCTTGCCCATCTCAGTGATGAGTGAAGGGAGGCTGCTCTTAGGACACAGCTTGCGGTCCCCAAGACGGGTGAGGCTGCCTGAATGCAAAGCTGCACCAGGTTTGTCTGAATTGACCTGAGCCTCTCCCTCTGAGGTTGCCTGTGGGAGGAGAGTGAAGTCAGGACCCCCCACATCAGCAAGCACTTCAGTAGCCTAGCAGCACCTTCCTACCTGAGGCTTTGGCCTCCCCTTCTGTCATCAGAGAGGGTTGTGCTACAGGGTGCCAGACTGTCCACCCCATATCCTCCTTTTGCTGGACCCCAGAGCCTGGCCTAGGTCCCAGTCCTGTTATCTGTGTATGCACGGCCCCCCTCATGTGTCCTGGCCTTAATGCAGCATGAGAAGTGGTGGGTATAAGGAGCTAGTAATAACCAGGGACTTTTTCTGATGGACTTTGGTTGTCTGCTTTCCAGGAGAATGAGATCAACCACCAGAAGAAGAATAAGGTGAGCATCTGTATCACTTCCTGTAGGGAAGTGTAACAGAATGGATATCCGATATGTCCCTGGGAAGAACGTTCCTTGGCTCCATCCCCTCCATCTCACATTTACTGGGATAGTTTGATAATAAAGAATGACAGAGATCATGCTGCTCCAGGCAGCTGAAGATAATTACAACCTAGAGTCTGAGGATCCATTTTGGGCCTGGTTCCAGCCTATGGAGCGGCTCGGCAAGGGTGAGAGGTGAGGCCCGTCAGGAGCTGGTTAGGGTAGGGTGGACTCTTTCTGGTGGCCATTCCAGGGATCTTTCTTCTATGGCTCCCTGGGCAGCCTCAGGCCTCACCGGGGGACCAGACTCAAGCTACTGGGAAAACAGTGGGAAGGACTCCTGAACTGAAGCTCCTGGCAACCCACAGGTGTCACTCTGTCTTTAGCTACATCTTGTCCTGCCAGCTGGAGCCCTGGTCCTAGCTGACCGGCAGCACTCAAGAATAAGTGGCCATAGGCAACCTCAGGGCTGAGCGAATATCCAGTGGCAGTGCGAGGTTTCCTCAGCAGCTGGGGCACTTGTGGTGCATGCGCCCCATCTGTTCGACACCTCTTCCTCCCATCTCTTTACTTATTTGGAGGGGCAATATTTAATTGTCTTAAATAGTAAGTGATAGGTTTGAATATTATTATATTAAAGCCCGTTTTCTTTTAGAGCCCAGGAGTGTGGTTGGGTTCTTTTACTTCCTACAGTAATTTAAAAGATGTACAGACTCTCATATTCATTCTTGAACTAAGAAATCTTACAGAGTCATCGGCTATTGTATGTGGGAGAAAGGAGAAGAGCCAGTCCTCCTCCCCAGCTACCAAAACACCCCAAGACCCCCTTTCTCAGAGGACAGATTCATTTCAGTATAACGAATTTGGGCAAACAGCAGAGGAAGCCCCTTAGAACTCCTGAGATTTAGAGGTTGCAGGTCCTTTCACAGGAATAGCAACAACCACTGAAATTGGGTGTCTTTAAGAATAACACTTGCCAGGGGCGCCTGGGTGGCCCAGTCATTGAGCGTCTGCCTTCGACTCGGGTCGTAGTCCCAGGGTCCTGGGATCGAGCCCCGCATCGGGCTCCCTGCTCGGCTGGAAGCCTGCTTCACCCTCTCCCACTCCCCCTGCTTGTGTTCCCTCTCTCGCTGTGTCTCTCTCTGTCAAATAAATAAATAAAATCTTTAAAAAAAAAAAAAAGAGTAATACTTGCCAGAACTACCTCCTACCTCAGGACCATGGCTGCCTTTCTACGCTTTAAAGGAAGGAGGACTTTTTCTTGCTTCTTTTATCGATGTGGGGTGTTTCTTTTTAATATTTTATTTATTCATTTGAGACAGAGAGATACAGAAAGAGAGAGCATGAGCAGGGGAGAGGCAGACGGAGAGGAAGAAGCAGACTCCCCGCCGAGCCGTGAGCCCTACGTGGGGCTTGATCCCAGGACCTGGAGATCATGACCCGAGCCGAAGGCAGACACCCAACCATCTGAGCTACCCAGGCGCCCCTATGTGGGGTGTTTTTGGTTTTGGTTTTGTTTGGACCCAGTATTTGGAATTTATAGTTTTCTAGTTCAATCTCTGGAATTGCATCAGCATTAAGTGGGAAAAACATGTACAGAGATCAAATCCTGCATGTGGAAGGGACAAGGCCAAAGGAAGATAATTTGCAGATGGATTAAGGGCACACAGGACTTCCCATCCTCAATCTTCATCTAAGGGCTCCAGGTTCAATCTTTACCAAGATGAGAATCCTCCTGGGATGCTTGTCAATGATCTCTGAATACGTTTTCCTCCTTGTTTTGTATGTAGGGGAAAAGATGTTCAGTGTACCTTTAAGACCACAACTGGTCCTGTTTCCATTAACATCTATGCTTACATATGAGCTAAGATTTCCAGCATTCCAGCATTTCCTTGTGCAGTTATTTTTAAGGCAGAAATTCCCTCAAGGCCCAGCCTCTTGGTCAGATAAATGGTAGCCACTGTTCCCTGGCTGGGACCTGATGGATCAGAGATTGGTTCTCTCTTGCCGGGATAATGGTCCATATTCTTGACCAAAGAAACCCCCACACTCTCCTTGCTGGCCAAGGTGACTTTTAAGTCCATGTTGTTCTGATGTCCATAGTCTCAGACATTCACCAAATTACACCCTCAGTCTCAGTTTACACACTTAACACTGACTTGTCCTAAATTGCTGAGCTTGACCCCACAGATCTGTAGCCCCTGAAGTAGCTCTACGCTTTTCCACCATCGTGTGCTTTGGTTATGTCATAGGGCTCCCTGACAAAGGCTCCTGTCAGGAGCTTTGAAAGATGACAAATGAGAGGTGAGGATTCAGGGGGTTCCATCAGGGGAATGCCACCAAACTGATGACCAGAGCAACCAAATAGCAATAAATACATTCCTATCAATAATCACTTTGAATGTAAATGGCCTAAATGCTCTGATTAAAAGACACAGGGTGACAGAGTGAATTAAAAAACAAGACTCATTAAAACAACAACAATAACAACAAAAATAAAAATAGAGCTACCCTATGACCCAGCAATTGCACTACTAGGTATTTACCCTGATGATACAGATGTAGTGAAAAGAAGGGGCACATACACCCCAATGTTCATGGCAGCAATGTCAACAATAGCCACACTGTGGAAGAAGGTGAGATGTACTTCAACAGATGAATGGATAAAGACGTGGTTCATATATACAATGGGATATTACTCAGCCATCAGAAAGGATGAATACCTACCATTTGCATCCACAGGGATGGAACTGGAGGGGATTATGCTGAGTGAAATAAGTCAAGCAGAGAAAGACAATTATATGGTTTTACTCATGTGGAATATAAGGAATAGCTCTGAGAACCAAAAGGGAAGGGAGGGAAAACTGAAGGGGAAGATATCAGAGAGGGAGACAAACCATGACAGACTCTGGACTCCGAGAAACAAACTGAGGGTTACAGAAGGGAGGGGGGTGGGGAGATGGGGTAACTGGGTGATGGGTATTAAGTAGGGCACATGATCTGATAAGCACTGGGTGTTATAGGCAACTAATGAATCGTTGAGCACTACATCAAAAACTAATGATGTACTATATGTTGGCTAATTGAACACGGTAATTAAAAAAAAAAGACAATGAGATACCACCTTACGCCAGTTAGAATGGCCAAAATTAACATGACAGGGAACAACAAATGTTGACAAGGATGCAGAGAAAGGGGAACCCTCCTACACTGTTGGTGGGAACGCAAGCTGGTACAGCCACTCTGGAAAACAGTAGGAGGTTCCTCAAGACGTTAAAAATAGAGCTACTTATGACCCAGCAATTGCACTACTGGGTATTTACCCTAAAGACACAGATGTAGTGAAAAGAAGGGGCACCTGCACCCCAATGTTCATAGCATCAATGTCCACAATAACCAAACTGTGGACGGAGCCAAGATGTCCTTCAACAGATGAATGGATAAAGAAGATGTGGTCCATATATACAATGGAATATTACTCAGCCATCAGAAAGGATGAATACCTACAATTTGCATCCACAGGGATGGAACTGGAGGGGGTCATGCTAAGTTCAAGTCAAGCAGAGAAAGACAATTATCATATGGTTTCCCTCATATGTGGAACATAAGGAACAGCACAGAAGACCATAGCAGAAGCGAGGGAAAACTGGGAAGAACTCAGAGAGGGAGACAAACCATGAGAGACTCTGGACTCCAGGAAACAAATTGAGGGTTTCAGAAGGGAGGGGGGCGGGGGATGGGGGAAATGGGTGATGGGCATTAAGGACCGAGCACCAGGTGTTATTCGCAACTAATGAATCACTGAACATTATATTACAATCTAATGATGTTACTATACGTTGGCTAATTGAATTTAAATAAAAAAGAAAGCAAATGTGAACATCCAGCAGTCTTCTAATGTGAGAGACTTGCAATGATGCAATATGTACAAAGATCAATATTCTCACTACTCTGTTTATTTTGGGAAATAGTTATTTTTCACAAAACAATTTTTTGTTTACATGCAATGGTTTATTAATATCATTCAAATGAGCTCATGAAAAAAATTTTAAAACCCCTTTATTCCTAGTATGGTAAATATTGATAGGTATAACCCAAATACACAAAATTATCCTTGGATAATTAGTCCTCACTAAATTGTAAGATTGTATAGATATCCTGAAAACAAAATGTTTGAGAATCACTGGCTCAGCAGTGAGACAATGTGACAAGACCACTCAGTGCAGGAGAAGTGGGGTCAGGACAAAGTCACAAATCCTGGGCGCGTCTCTCAGCGTCCCCGCGCGAGGGCGGTGTCTTGGGCGGGAAAGTTCAGTGTTAGGCGGTCCGCATCTCCCCTGGTTTCACTTCTCACAACCTCTGTCCGGTCCTCCTGCCTGGATCCTGATGACGCGACCCCAGTTCGCACTCCCATTGCGTGTCGGGGTTCCAGAGAAGCCAATCAGCGTTCCGGTGTTTTCACCGGCCGCGGGGCGACTCAGCTTCTCCCCGGAACAGGTGGTTGCCAGTCATGCGTCCCCCAACCCTCCTCCTGCTGCTGCTCTCCGGGGCCCCGGCCGTGACCGAGACCTGGGCGGGTGAGTGCGGGAGAAACCGCCTCAGCGTGGGAGGCGGGAGGGGGCTGCCGGACCCAAGCGCTGCTCCGCTCCGCCGCCTGGCACTCGGAGCCCTCACCTCCGCCCCACCCACGCCTTGGTCCCGACTCTTCTCCGACCCAGTGCCCCTTTTCCGTCGCGCGAACCCTCGCCACCTGCCCTCCCGGCCGCCTCCCCCTGGGCCCCGGTCCCGCGCCGGGAGGGGGGTCGGGCGGGATCTCAGCCCCTCCGCGCCCGCAGGCTCCCACTCCCTGAGGGTTTTGCTCACTGTCACGTCCCGGCCCGGCCGCGGGGAGCCCCGGTACGTGGAAGTCGGCTACGTGGACGACACGCAGTTCGCGCGGTTCGACAGCGACTCTGTCAGTCTGAGGTACGAGCCGCGGGCGCCGTGGATCGAGCGGGAGGGGCCGGGGTACTGGGACCGGCAGACGCGGGGCTCCAGGAATTGCGTACAGACTCTCCGAGGGAAGCTGAACGAAGTGCGCGGCTACTACAACCAGAGCGAGGCAGGTGAGCGACGCGGGCAGGGGACAGATCACGATCCCCATCCCCACGGACGGGCCGGGGTCGCCCCAAGTCTCCGTGTCCGAGCACCACCCCGAGGCTGCGGGACACTGCCGTACCCCGAACGGGGAAGAACCCTTGCGGAGTCTACTGGGTTTGGTTTTCAGTTTAGGCTTTAATGACGATAGGTCGTGGTGGGGCGGGGCCAGGGTCTCACACCATCCAGAGAATGTACGGCTGCGACGTGGGGCCTGATGGGCGCTTCCTGCGCGGGTACTTTCGTGAGGCCTACGACGGCGCGGATTACATCGCCCTGAACGAGGACCTGCGCTCCTGGACCGCGGCGGACACGACGGCGCAGATCACCCGCCGCAAGTGGAAGGCGGCCGGTGAGGCGGAGCGGTGGCGAAACTACCTGGAGGGCACCTGCGTGGAGTCCCTGCGCAGGCACCTGGAGCACGGGAAGGAGACGCTGCAGCGCGCAGGTACCAGGGGCCGCGGGGCCTCCCCGATCTCCCCTCCACTGGGGCTGGCTTCCCACCAGGAAGGGAAAATGGACTCAGTGTCAGAACACCGCCCCTCCCACAGGTGGGGAGACGGAGATCTGCCTGGGTGTTCATGTCCCTACTACAGAGGGAGGGCCTCACCCAGAGGGCCGCTTCTCGCTAAAGGACAATCCAGTCTCTCCCCGGAGGCAGGTGGAGACCGTCCCTGAAATAAAATAACCCATCAGCGGTCCCCTCCATCCTGGCAATCACCTTGTAAACCATGACTTTCCCTCTGAAAGCCTTTTTCTCCATCTGAGAACATCCTTGGAGGTCTGACTCCTGGTTTTCTGAGTCACTGATGCTCCACCACAGTCAGGACCATTAGTGTGTTCCCCACTCTAGACGTGCATCTCGCCTGTCCTGGGATCTCTCGCTGCTTCTAAAACATTATTTCAGATCCCTGAGTCTAGGCCGTTGTCAGGGTTTTGTGCTTTTCCCTTCTAAACCATTTGTCCTTTCCATCCTCAGGATGATCACGAGGGCTGCTTATAGTGACCCATGAAGGTAACCCAAAGTGTGGACTTTCTGGTTCTTCTTCCTCAGAACCCCCCGACACACATGTGACCCGCCACCCCATCTCTGCCCATGATGTCACCCTGAGGTGTTGGGCCCTGGGCTTCTACCCTGCGGAGATCACCCTGACCTGGCACCACGATGGGGAGGACCTGACCCAGGACACAGAGCTTGTGGAGACCAGGCCTGCAGGAAATGGGACCTTCCAGAAGTGGGCGGCTGTGAAGGTGCCTCCTGGACAGGAGCAGAGATACACCTGCCATGTGCAGCATGAGGGGCTGCCCGAGCCCATCACCTTGAGATGGGGTAAGGAGGGTTTTGGGGTGGAGCCTCTTCGCAGAGAAAGTAGCTCTTCTGCAAAACATCTGCAAGGTTATGACTCAAGCCTGAGGTCTGAGACCCTCACCTTCCCCCTTCCTAGAGCTGCCGCCTGAGCCCCCCATCCCTATCATGGGCACCATTGCTGGCCTGGTTCTCTTTGTGGTCACTGGAGCTGTGGTGGTGGGAGCTTTGATGTGGAGGAAGAAGCACTAAGGTAGGGAAGGGAGTGGGAGGGGAATTTGAGTTTTCTCGTCCCACTGAGAGGTTTCAAGCCCGAGGTAGTAGTTTGTCCTGCCTTGTTAATGAGAAGTACCATCCACATACCTGTGCTTGTCCACTCTGGAGCCAATTGCTAACATTAACTCTTTAGTAAAGATTTGTGCAAATGAAGGAAAAGTTTTTTACCTTTATATTCTGTTGTTGGGGACCTGATCCCCAGCAGTTGAAGGTCAGGTCAATTCCTTGATGTAGACAGACCTCCAGAAGACAGTTGGTCCAGTGCCCCTACATCCTTTCTTCGTGTTTTCTGATACAGCCATGAGTCTTCAGTTAACAGTTCTGGAAACTTCATTTTGGTATAGGTCTAGGGTATTCCTCTGGATATCATGACCAGCCTTCTCCCTGGCCTCTGACATGATGTTTTCTTCCCACAGGAGGGAAAGGACCAGGCTACTCTCATGCTGCAGTTAAGTGTGGAGGGAGTGATCCCTGAGATCCTGAGATAGTGTAGACAGAGCCCGACGGGGAGCTCGCCCACCCCGTAGCTCCTCCTTTAGTCTCCTCTCCGGTGGGCTCTGACCATGGCCTGTTTGTTCTACCCCAGGCGATGACAGTGCTCTGTGCTCTGATGTGTCTTTCATGGCTCCTAAATGTGAGACCCTGGAGGGCCTCAAGTAGGGAGGGGTTGGGGCCGAGGGGACATGACTGGGTTATGAGGATTGTTTGAATGGGACAGTATAGCATTTAGTGGGCTGTGGAGATGTCAACATTTACATGATTGACCTGAATTTGTTCATGATTATTTTCTTTCACAGTGTGAACCAGTTGCCTTGTGGGGGACTGAGTGATGCAAGATTTGTTCACACTCCCACTTTTTTTTTTTTCTTTATTTGACAGAGAGAGAGTGAGAGAGTACAAGCAGAGGGAGCAGTAGTGGGAGAGGAAGAAGCAGACTTCCCGTTGAGCAGGGAGCCTGACTCAGGGCTTGATCCCAGGACCCTGAGATCATGACCTGAGCCGAAGGCAGACGCTTAACCATCTGAGCCACCCAAGTGCCTCACACTCTTTTTTTTTTTTTTTTTTTTTGACATCAAGAGCCCGGAATGTCTCTATCTGCTAACGGTGTCTGAATGTGTCTGTGTTCCTATTAGCATAATGTGAGGAGTGGGGAAACTGGCCCACCCCTACCCATCATTACCTCTCCCCAAAATGACCTATGCTCTCTTCCCTGATCTGCTTTCCTGTTCCAGCAGAGATGGGACTAGGTCATCTCCATCCCTGTCTTTACTTCATGTTTCAGAAGTAATATTTTACTTCTCTACTGAAAATCTGGATATTTGTTTTCTGTTCTTGTCATATAGGACTAAGGTGGTAATAAAGGTAGTAAAGGAGAAGACTCCTAAAGTTGAGATGGGAAATAAATGGAAGCGGAGAACCTTCCAGAAGCTGCCTGATTGCTGTGCTGTTATAGGTGGGGCAGGAGAGGCTGTGAGTAGCCAACTGTGGTCAGAACTGTGCCTGGTTAGTACTCAGTGCATTGTGGGCTTTAACATGGTCACTCCTCAGCTGAGTCATCTTCGCTATTCCCTGGTCCCTTCAGTGGAACTTGTTCCACCAGGACCTGTGATCACAGGGACTCAGACATTACCTGTGTCTAGGACCATGGGCATCAAGAGCTTCCTCACCCAGGTCAGCCTAGGCTCCAGCTTGGATCAGGCCCTCAGCCCCCAACTTTTGGGTGGTTTATATACAGAATTTGGCCTATTCTTATTCTTGTGTACGAGTTCTGGTCTCATGTTCCTCTGGTGTCCCCTAGTCTGTGACCACCACAGGGATCCTATGGCCTCTCATTGTTCCCACAAGGCCCAGTGAGCCCCTGCACACAAGAGTCTCTGTGGTATTGCAAGATGAATTTTTTCAGACCCATCTCTTCTCCTTCTACAGCTGTTCTGAATCATTCTTCCCATCTTCCCCCCATCTTTTTTTAAAAAGCAGATTCTGGAGTTAGAGACAGGATCTGATCGTTTCTCATCCTTATTAAATTTCAGTTTGTTTTCTCTGCTCACTTACCTGCCCCCCTGCCCTTAGATCTAGTGATCCTCGTTCTGGTTCCAATCCTAATTCATAGTTATAAAGCAGTGTGTAATTTGAATTCACATTTATCTGGAAAATATGACCCATAAGCCTACGTACAACTTTTCTGAATGGAGAACTGTAATTGTTTCCTGTGCTGTGCAGGAGGGATGGTGTGGGAAGGAGGCAATGGGGGTGGAGCAGGGAGACCAGCAATGGGGAGAAAAGTGGTAGCTACCACGAACAGCTATGGCCTAAGTCTCATCTAGAAGAGAGAGGTGCTCTATGCAGATCATTCATTCAACTGGTAATTATCAGATACAGGAACATTATTTTCACATCTAGGACACCTCAAGTAAAAAACGGGCAAAATTTGACTACCTTGTGGGGCATATGTTCTGGAGTGAGGGGCAGACTGTATGCTAGTAACTAAGGGAAGTGTGTGTGTTAGAGGTTGGGAAGTACCTGTGGAAGGTGGTCCAGAGAGGTACCTATGCTGGAAAGGGGACGATGGCTACTTCACTACAGCGATCAGAGGGAGCCTCACCAAGGTGCCTTTGAGAGGTTTGAAGGTCATGAAGGAATTGTGTAAGAGGAGATCTGGGGGGAGCTCTTTCCAGGCAGGGAACCCCCAGTGCACACGCACTAAGGCAGGAGCTTGTCCTGTGTTACAGAAGGGCAAGGAGGCCACTGGGCTGGAGCAGAGAGCAGCTGAAATGACATCAGATGTCCAAGCCTTAGGATATTAGAACAGTTTGAGCTTTCTCCGAGTAACATGTGGAGTTACAAGATGGTTTGAAACAGACGATCCACCCAGTACCACCTCTCCTTAGAAGCATCTGTTTGTTGCTGTGCAGAATTGAGCGGTGCAGGGCAAGTGACCAGCAGAGAATCTGTAGGAAACCAGTGCAGTGTCCCAGGTGGGGGATGTGGGCTGTACGTCTGGGGTTGAGAAGGGAAGATAGTAGGAAGTGATTGGGGGTTGGAGATATTTAAAGATGGACTTTGCAGCATTTCCTAATGGATTAATTCTAGGGAGAGAGAACGAGGAATCAGGGAAGGCATCCAGTATTTCAGACTGCAAGTAGAAATGTGAGTGCCTTCAGTGGAAATGGGGAAGTGTCTGGAAGTAGCATATTTGAGTAAGCAGCATCACAAGCATCCAATTTAGGAAATGATTAATCTGAGATGTCTACTAGAAACACAAGTGAGGAGCACCTGGGTGGCTCAGTTGATTAAGCCCGACTCTTGATTTTGGCTGTCATAATCTTGGAGTCATAGCATCAAGCCCTGCATCAGACAACCCCACCCCCCTCCGCTGCTCAGCAGGGAGTCACTTAGGATTCTCTCTCTCCATCTCCATCTGCCCCTCCACTCTCTCTAAAATAAACAAATCTTAGAAAGAAACGCAGGTGAGGTTAGCAGGTGGATATAGAGTTCAGGGTAGGAGAAATATCTGGGTTGGAGAAATAGATGTGGGAGGTCATGCCATATAAACTAGGTTTAAAGCCTTTACTAGAGATGAAGAGATGAGGTCCCTAAGGGGGTGAGGGCGATAGAAGAGAAAGGAACAGGACCAAACCCTGGACTCCTCAAGGCTAAGCAAGCTGATCAGAGCACACACCCAGAGTGTACCGTAGTTTGGTTCTGCACCTAGAAAACACAAAGACCAGGGAGGCCCACCCTTCAGTGTGCACAGGAAATTCCTGGACTATGAAGATCTAGACAGTCTGGAGTAGAGCATGAGATTCTGGGTTGATAACAAGGTTGGTGCTGATGCTGCTGGTCTTCAGATCCCACACTGAGTAGCAAGCACATGAAGCAGGATCCCCACATGGCCGTGCATCAGCCTCTCCTGTAGGGATTATTAAGTGATTCCTGGGCCCACGTCCAACATTCTAAGCTGGTGGGTCTGGGGAGAGGCCTGAGTATTTGGTAACAAAGCCATAAGCCATCATGGGATTCCACACATAGGGAAGCACTGAAGCCATTGATGAGAGCCTTCATTGTGGGACGGGGTCTTACAGACACATTTAAATAGTTTTTTTGTGGGGTGCCTGAGTGGCTCAGTCATTAAGCATCTGCCTTCAGCTCAGGTCATGATCCCAGGGTCCTGGGATCAAGCCCCGCATCGGGCTCCCTACTCAGCGGGAAGCCTGCTTCTCCCTCTCCCACTCCCTCTGCCTGTGTTCCCTCTCTCACTGTCTCTGTGTCAAAAAATAAAATCTTAAAGTTTTTTTGTAGGAAGAAAAATGCAAGACATGCTGGGAGAAACCTATTTTCTCTCCCATGGGGTAAAACGAGATGAAAGATTTAGGAAGTGATTATCAGCTCAACATAAAGAAAAACTCTCATTGCTAAGAGTAGATCTTAAATGTTCCCACCACACACACACACACAAGGAACTATATGTATCATGATGCAGGTGTTAGCCAAGGCTATGGTGGTAATCAATTTGCAGTATATAAATGTATCAACAGGTTGTACACTTAAACCTACAATGTTTTATGTCAATTATTTCTCAATAAAACTAGAAAAAATTTCCGAATCCCTGCTCTCTGAAAGTATTCCCTCATGGATTTCTTGTTCCTTGTTTTGAACAACAGATTCCAAGTTGTTTTAATTGAAACTACATATATTTACAGAGAAACGTGTATCTTATATAAATACATAATATAAAGTATGAATAATATAAACATTAAAGCATATTTTAAAATATATGAAATATATAAATTACATGAATAGGAAAATATATACTATAGATAGAGAGTACTGGGCCTCATTTTATTTCAAGGAAAGCCACAGAACAGGCCCGAGGCTGCAGAGCCAGGAACAGAATCCACCATCCCACCCTAGGTCAAGGCCCAAATAGGAATCACTGCCCCCGGTGCTGGGCACAGATCCCGCTGTTCACATCACTGCACCCTGAGGCCAGGACTGCTGTCGCTGCCGCCCCTGGCAGCTGGATGACACGACAGCCACTCACGCCACCTGTGCCAAATGCATGCAGCACTGTCCCAGTTTCTGTGTCACCACATCCTGGGTCAGAGTCTGGCTTGTGCTCACCTGACTGGTGGAGCCTCAGGCCCTGTCCACCTGCAACAAAGTGTGACATCCCGACTCTGATCTGGATTCCTGGGGAGTGACCAACACCCTTGGACTTGAACTCTTCATTCAGTCTGGTCTCTGCATTTCTAGCCACAGGCCTGCGAAAGGCCACGCATTCAGGTGGTTCCCAAAGTCACCCCTGTTGTAGGCAGACTCCAAGATGGCTCCAGTGTTCCCATCCTCCAGTATTCATGCCCTTGTGTAATACCCACTTTGGGAACAGAAGCTGGACATAGTGACTTGCTGGTGACACACAGAATAGGGTGAAGTCATGCAGTGACTTCACCAGGGGACAAGATATGAGGGACCTGGAGTCAACTGTCTCAAGGTGCGCCGTCCAAGGCAGCCTCGGACGTACAGAAATCTAAGAGCGGATTTCTGCCGGAACCCCACGACAAGTGACCCTGCGTTCCTTCTCCATCTGAGGGGATTCTTCTCAGGATCTCGACCTCCACAGCCACCACCCTCAGCCAGGAGGAGGAGGAGGAAAGGTCACCAGCAGGGATTCTCATCCTGGCTGCAGTGAACAGAGGAATTCTGGGAAAAGGACGGGAAGGGAAGGGAAGAAACACAGGTCCCCAAATATAACAGCTGGTGAGCCCCCCCATGCCTCCAGGCACCCCCGTGGCTACAAAGATGAGAGAACAGTCTCCAGTCTCTCTGGGCTGCCCCTGGGGCCCAGCTCTCCCTTCCTCCAACACAGAGAGTGTCCAGGGAGCCCACGGTGCTGCCCCCTGGTGTCTATCTCTGCTCATCTCCAGAACAGACCACCATGGCCACCCCGTCCTGGAAGTCCTCTCTTCTCCATAGGCATTAGTTCAGGGTGTGCAGCAGAAACCCAGCTAACAGTGGTGTAAGCGGGACAGCAGCTTGTGTGTGCATGTCCCATGTGTGAGGCGAGCCGTTGGGGGCTGTAGGGCCGCTCTGCACCACAGGGCTGGTGCCGATGCCCTGGGAAGTTCCCTTATTAGCATGACCCAGGGCACCGAAGACTATGTCTGTGGTCCATGAGCAGGGCAGGGAGAGCAGAAAAAGAGGAAGTTTCCCTCCTCTAAGGGCAACACCTACTACCTCATTCTGCATCACCATAATGGCCAGAATGTAGTCACACAGACAAAAGTAGCCTCCTGGAAGGCTGGTGAATGAGGCTATTTTTAATCTAAGTGACCATGTGCTCCCATGAAATTCTGTCACTATGGAATGAGGATGATTTTTGCTTCACTTAAAGTTTTGAAAATCATCAGCTACAGAACTGTCACTATCAATATCAAATCTTGAACCAGTTTGTATGTAAATAGTGAGAAAGTCTCACAATATAATAATTTAGAACAAAGATGCAGATAGAAAACTTGGTAAAATACCACCTGCTAGGGGCGCCTGGGTGGCTTAGTTGGTTGGACATCTGCCTTCAGCTCAGGTTGTTGATCCCAGGGTCCTGGGATCGAGCCCCATGAGCCTGCTTCTCCCTCTCCCCTGCCCCTGCTCTCTCTCTCTCAAATAGAAAAAATAAAATCTTAAAAAGTACCACCTGCTAAAATGGAAATCTCTTCCTATAATACTGTTGAAACTGGTTAACAGCTGTTATGTCCAGGGAGAGAGTTTGGAAGAATTATGGATGGGATGGAGGATGAAATTTACTTTTCACTCTATACTTTCATGTTATGTAAATTTTTCAAACATTGTGCATATATCAGTCAGTTGAAAAAAATTTTGAATTGCCAAAGTCCCACTTCCATTTGGCAGACACATATTAGGCAGTAGTAGATGTCAGGCTCTCTGCTAGGCTCAGTGAGAGAAACATGAAGGAATTCAGAGTTGGGTGAATAACCTGGTAAATGCAACTATTATAATGAGTTTTGGGGAAACAGCCTCCACACAGAAGCTAATTGAGTGCCTACTGTGGGCCAGGTGTTGCACCACATGCTAGGGACAGAAAGAAGATGCAGGTACACACCTTTGTGACCTACCTGTCTCATGCTGATGAGGGTCTGTGCCAATCGCTGACTCTCCAGGAACCCTACTACTGTCCTGTCCCTGTGTGGGAAGGGGCTGAGACTTGGAAAGAGAACCTTTGCCCATTTGGTCCAAAAATTAGTGGAAAGGTTAAGTTAGAGAATACTGACTTCCTAATGTAACTGACTCACGAATACAAGAGAAAATCACTAAGAAATAACCTGGATGAAAGGAAAAAAACCGACCGAGTGGAATCACAAGAAGTGACTTTGTAGGATCTCGTCGGAGGCAAACTGGCAGAGATAGTGGGAGACCAGGATTTACCTGGGAACATGACACAGGAAAGCAAAAAAATGGTTCAGTTTAGCGATGGTGCCTTCCTAGAGATTCAGAAGGTCTGACAAGGGAAGGGGGAAATATTCAGGGAGGACAACCTCTCAGGTTCCACAAAGTTGAGACAGACCTTCCCAAATGACAGCCGTAATTCTTGTATCTAGGACCCTGCTTGGATAACACAGCTCAGCCTGCAGATCATCTTGTCCAACATGGAACCCAGAGTGATAATTACCTTGTTCAGTGACTGTGCAGTCTACGTATGAGCATATGCAGTGCAGAGACCTCGCTACCCTCCATTCCTGCCATGTCACCTGCAACATCCTGGGAAGACAGAGTCTATAATAAGCCAATGGTCCGCAACTCCTGGTCCACATGGTCTTGTGGAATCTCCTCCTACTGAATGTGGGTGGGACCTGGAATATATTCTAACCAATAAGATGTGGCAGTGGTGATCTTGGAATATAAACAATCATGACTTCCATTTTGCCAGCTGGCGTTCTACTATCTTCTCCACTTGCAAGCTTTGCTGAAGCAAGAAGCTGTGCTGAAAAGACCAGAAACTGAGGTCAGCCTCCTGCCTACATCCAGCAAGACACTGAGCCTCCAGTCCACCAGCTCACAGGGAACTACTCAGTCCTCCCCATAAGGTAGTCCTTCCCTTTCTTGAAGACATCGTATTTTTTTTTCAATTTAAATTCAATTTAGTTAACATATAGTGTATTATTAGCTTCACGGGTAGAACTTAGTGACTGATCAGTTGCATGTAACATCCAGTGCTCCATACATCAAGTGCCCTCCTTAATGCCCACCACCCAGTTACCCCATCCCCCCATCCACCTCCCCTCCAGCAACCCTCAGTTTGTTTCCTATAGCTAAGAGTCTCCTATGGTTTGCTCCCTCTGTATTTTTATCTTATTTTTCCTTCCCTTTCCTTTGTTCATCTGTTTTATTTTCTCTTTAAAACATGAATGTCAAGGGGTGCCTGGGTGGCTCAGTCGTTAAGAGTCTGCCTTCGGCTCAGGTCATGATCCCAGGGTCCTGGGATTGAGCCCCGCATCGGGCTCCCTGCTCAGCGGGAAGCCTGCTTCTTCCTCTCCCACTCCCCCTGCTTGTGTTCCCTCTCTTGCTGTGTCTCTGTCAAATAAATAAATAAAAAATCTTAAAAAAAAAAACAAAACCATGAATGTCAAGTTCCTACCATCCTACTTCCCTTCCTCTCACTCCAACTGCGAGGCCGAGGAGGGAGCTATAGGCAGGGTGGGAGGAGTGCCCTGAGCAGGGGTGAGGCTAGACTTCGCCTCCCCTCTCACCTTGGAGAGCAGGCGTCACCAGGAAGTCAGTCGGAAGAAGGCAAATCAGGGACAGCAGGGTTGGAAGGACATGAGTGGTCACCCCAGTGTCTCTCAGGCCCACACAGGATGTGCTTGCAAACTGTGAATAGAACAGTGAGGAATGAACTCTGCCCACCCGCTGCTGGTCTCCCCCTTTCCGCATTCTGCACAGCCCACCTCACAGCCCAGATGCAGACACCACTGATTCCCTACAGCCCAGATGTGACCTCCCTTCCTGCCACCTCCAGCAAACACACTCCTGCAGCCAATGTACAAGCAGCTCTCCTGTCACTTCAAACCCCATGGACTCACCTAGAGGGACAGTGAGGAATGGCTACTCCTGACCAGACTCACTGCTGGAGAAGGAGAAGCTGCCAGAGCCACAGAAGGAGGTGACCCTTAACGAGGCGGGTGAACAGTATACAGGAGTCAAAAAAAACAAACAAACAAACAGTGGGCACTTGGGCTCAGCAGCCTGATGATTTTGTTAGAATCATGGCTCAACCAATTAAGTCACTTAGCCTCTGAGTGACCTCACTTTCCCTAACTCTAAAATGGGGTTGACAGCAATCCCTATTTCATAGGGCTATTATAAGGTTTTAAATAATTCAATTCATGTACATCCCTTAAAACAATGTCTGACACTTTTATTAAGCAGAACCCAGGAAAGGAAGAGTCCCACCAATTTAGCTCCTGTTTTCTTCTGACTACTATGAAGAGTACCAGTTCTCCCCATCACTCATCACCCCGAACCCCTCACTTCCTGCAGATGGAGAGCTGTTCTGCCCCTTATAACCCATGGAGTGGGAGTGGGGCAACCATGAAATGGCCTGAGTAGAGGCAAGGATGAGGAATTTTCAGAGCGACACTCACACACACACACATATACACACATGTATGCAGACACACATATACAAACCGTACATGCTCCTATGTGTTCAATTACACACATATATACAAAGCTCCATACACAAATACCCACACACCAATCTACAGGATTGTGAACCCACCCAGAAAGACACACACAAACATAGCACACTCCTTTTACATTTGCCAATTCAACTGCGGCCCACTTATTCCATCTTTTTAAATATTTAGGGGGGGAGTTAAGATGGTATACGAGTGGAGGACCCTAAGTTTGTCTAGTCCCACAAATACAGCTAGTTAGTTACCAAATCATTCTGAACACCTGAGAAATCATTCGGAGATTTGAGAAAAGAAATGCTACAATTCTACAAATAAAAAGCGACCACTTTTTGAAAGGTAGGAAGTGCAGACACTTGAATCTGGGGTGATATATCTGAGGATACAGCAGAGAGGAGGGAATGTGCTTTAGGAGGATACCACAAAGTGTTATAAGCAGCAGGGTGCAAAACTGGAACTTTTAGAAGTCAACTACAGTGGCATAAGTCCCTGACTTAAAGCTGGTCAGGTGGCAAAGTGGGACAGAACCCCAGGTGTGACAGGGTGGTCTCAGGATCCCTGAGGGTCACAAGAAGAACGGGGGGTGCCTGAGTGTGGCAGGTTCCCAGGAATAAGAGTGGGGAAGCCGGCCAAAAACAGCGAGTCTAGGTGTGTTTTCTGCTCTGTGTTGCCATAAACTGTGAACTGCAGTACGGTCATGCATCCACTCTCTGCGCAGGGACCCAGCAAGCAGCAGAAGCACGGCAAGACCCCCCTCCCTCTGCGGGGAGGAACAGTGCAGGTCCGTGCAGCAAGAGTCTGTAAAATTTAGTGACTTGAAACAGCATGCCTGAGATAAAAATGTTCCATCACATGGTGGGTGAACAGAGTTCTGATGGAAACCGGGGAGATAAGAGCTTTTGATGGCTTTTCTGTGAGGGCTCACTGAAGAGTGGGGGGCATGAACTTTCAGCTCCAGGGCTAAGAGAGAGGGGCACCACCATTTTCATCCTGTGCATGGGTGCTGAAAGCCTTCAGGGAGCAAAACAGTGCCACCTCGTGGAATCTGGAGCCACTTAGACTGGAGCCCAGCCTCCTGGCAAAGGAAACACATTTGCAATAGGCAAGTACATCTCAAAATCGGCACAGCACAACTGGCTCGCACCAAGATTATTGATCACAAAAAGCTGCAAAGATTCAGCTCTTGGGGAAAACAGTGTACAACATTGTTTCTCTACCCCTTAGGCTTTCAGTATTATTTTTTCAGTTATGTTCCTATTTTTTCAATCTTTTTTGTTCTTTTTAAATTTTTTTTTAAATATTTTATTTATTTATTTGACAGAGAGCGAGCGAGCAAGCACAAGCCCGGGGGTGGGGTGGAAGAGGGAGAAGCAGGCTCCCCGCTGAGCAGGGAGCCCGATGTGGGACTCGATCCCAGGACCCTCGAATCATGACCTGAGCTGAAGGCAGATGCTTAACCAACTGAGGCCACCCAAGTGCCCTAAATTTCTATTTTTATATACAAATTATATATATTATTTTTTAGTTTTTGTTTCCTTTTATTGAATTTTATTTTACTTCATTTTTATGTATATGCAAGTTGTTCTACTTTCTACATTTTTTATTTTTTTTAAAGATTTTATTTTATTTATTTATTTGAGACAGAGAGAGAGAATGAGAGACAGCACGAGAGGGAAGAGGGTCAGAGGGAGAAGCAGAACCCCTGCTGAGCAGGGAGCCCGATGTGGGACTCGATCCCGGGACTCCAGGATCATGACCTGAGCCGAAGGCAGTCGCTTAACCAACTGAGCCACCCAGGCGCCCCAAGTTGTTCTACTTTCTTATCTTGGAATCTCGTTTCTTTTAACGAGCAGAACAAAACACATCCAGGATCTAGTTTTGTGTTTTGCTTTGTTTTTTGTTGGTTTTTCATTCGTTTCGGTTTGGTTTTGGGTTTTGTTTTGGTTTTTTCCATTGTCGTTGTTCTTCTTACTGTTTTTTCTCTTTCTTTCTTCTTTTTCTTTTCTAGACAAAATGGCAAGATGGAAAAATTCACCCCAAAAGAAAGAATAGGAGGTAGTACTCACTGTCAGGGATTTAATCGATACAGATAGAAGTAAAATGTCTGAACTAGAATTTAAAACAATGATTATAAAGACACTAGCTGGGCTTGAAAAAAGCATAGAAGACACTAGAAAATCCCATACTGTAAAAATAAAAGAGCTAAAATCTAGTCGGGCCAAAATTAAAAATGCTATTACAGAGATGCAGTCTCAAGTGCAGGCTATAAAAAAAAGAGGATGAATGAAACAGAAGAGCAAATCAGTGATATAGATGATAAAATGATGAAAAATAAAAAAGCTGAAAAGAGAGAAAGGAAACTATTAGATCACAAAGGGAGATTTAGAGAACTCAGCAATTCCATAAAGCAAAATAATATTCGTATAACGGGGTCCCAGATGAGGAATGGAAGGAAGGGGCAGCTGATACTTGTATCAGACAAACTAGGTTTTAAACCAAAGACTGTAAGAAGAGATGAAGAAGGACACTATCATAATAAAGGGGTCTATCCAACAAAAAGATCTAACAATTGTAAATATTTATGCCCCTAACTCGGGGCACCCAAATATACAAACCAATTAATAACAAACTTAAAGAAACACATTGATACTAATACAGTAATAGTAGGGGACTTTACTTATTTTTTTTTAAAGATTTTATTTATTTATTTGACAGAGACACAGCGAGAGAGGGAACACAAGCAGGGGGGGTGGGAGAGGGAGAAGCAGGCTTCCCGCGGAGCAGGGAGCCCAATGCGAGGCTCGATCCCAGGACCCTGGGATCACGACCTGAGCCAAAGGCAGACGCTTAATGACTGAGCCACCCAGGCGCCCCATTCAGAGTATTTCATCCTAAAGCAACAGAATACACATTCTTCTAAGATTATCGCAACTAATGAATCATTGAACATTATATCAAAGACTAGTGATGTACTATAAGTTGGCATATTGAATTTAAATTTAAAAAAAAAGATTATACGGGGCGCCTGGGTGGCTCAGTTGGTTAAGCAACTACCTTCGGCTCAGGTCATGATCCTGGAGTCCCGGGATCGAGTCCCACATTGGGCTCCCTGCTCAGTGGGGAGTCTGCTTCTCCCTCTGACCCTCTTCCCTCTTGTGCTATCTCTCATTCTCTCTCTCTCAAATAAATAAAATCTTTACTTAAAAAAAAAAAAGATTATACCATGCATATTTTCAGACCACAATGCTTTAAAACTTGAACTCAATCACAAGAAAAAATTTGGAAGGACCACAAATACATGGATGATAAACAGCATCCTACTAAAAAATAAATGGGTCAGTAGGATTTAAGACGGTGGAGGAGTAGGGGATCCTAATTTTGTCTGGTCCCTAGAATTCAGCTATATAGTTATCATATCATTCTGAATACCTATGAAATCGATTGGAGATCTGAGAAAAGAATTACTGTAATTCTACAAACAGAAAAAGAAACCACTTTTTGCAAGGTAGGAAGTGCAAAGAAGTGAATCCAAAGTGATATAGTGGGAGATGAACCAGGAAGAGGAGGGAGTTTAAGGTGTCTACCAGAAAGTATTATAAGCAGCGGAGTGCAAAATCATAAGTTTTAGAAGTCTGCTACACTTGGAGGTGATCCTGGCTTAAAGTTGTTCAGGTGGCGAAGCGGCGTGGATTCCAAGTGGGACAACGTGGTGGCAGGATACCAGGTGTCAGAAAAAGCCAGGGGTGCCTAAGTGCAGCACAGTTTCCAAGCATCGGAGCAAGGAAGCTGGCTAAAACAGCGAGTCTATATGCCAGCTTCCTGCTCCATGCTGCCATAAACCGTGAACTGCTGCACGATTACGCAACCACTCTCCAAACAGGGGCTTTGTAAAAGGCAGTAGTCTGGCAAGATCCCCCTCCCTCACCCAGGAGGAATGGCATGAGTCCACACCACAGGAGTCCATAAAGTTAGGAGACTGGAAACTCGGTCATGTGCCTGAGATAAAAACGCTCAGTCACAGGCTGTGTGAACACAGGACAGAAATCAGGGAGACCAGAGTGATTGACTGCTTTTCTGTGAAGGCTCACTGAAGAGTGGGGGTGCAAACTTTCAGCTCTGGGGCTAGAGATCAGGGCACTGCCATTTTTCATCCCCCCAAGTGGTGCTGAAAGCCTTCAGGGAGCAAAACAGTGCCATATAGTGCAATCCAGAGCTGTTTACACTGAGCCCGGGGCCCCTGGCAAGGGGGGCAAAATTTCACCAGGGAAAGGACACAGGCCCCTCCCCTAGAAGACCAGCAGGAACAACCGGCTAACACCAAATAGATCATAGAGAACAGCAAAACTTCAGCTCTTGGGAAAAACAGTATATAGCATCTGTGGGTTTTTTATTACTCTGTAGTCTCTCAGTTTGTTTTTTTTTTCCAGCTATTTTCTTAACTTGTCAATTCTTTCTAATTTTTTTAAAATTTTTACTTATATATGTTACATATGTTTCTTATTTTTGGTTTCCTTTCATTTTATTTTTAGTGTATATATATATAAGTTTTTCTTTCTTTCTTCTTTTGGAATCATTTGAGAGAGAGTGCGAGCGAGAGTACAAGCAGGGGGAGCAGCAGCGGGAGAGGGAGAAGCAGACTTCCCACCGAGCAGGGAGTCTAATGCGGGGTCGATCCCAACACCCTGGGATCATGACCCAAGCCAAAGGCATCTGCTTAACTGACTGACCCACCCAGGCGCCCGAGAACTAGAGGGTATTCTAAGCAAAACAAGTCAGTCAGTGAAAGACAAATATCATATGATTTCACAAAATCAGAGAGGGAGACAAACCATAAGAGACTCTTAATCATAGGACACAAACTGAGGGTTGCTGGAGGGGAGGTGGGTGAGGGCATGGGGTAACTGGGTAATGGGCATCAGGGAGGACTCTTGATATAATGAGCACTGGGTGTTGTATGTGTTATATGCAACTGATGAATCACTAAATTCTACCTCTGAAACTAGTAACACACCATATGTTAATTAAATTGATTTTAAATTAAAAAAAAAAAAAAAAACCCAGGGTGCCTAGGTAGCTCAGTCGGTTAAGCATCTGCCTTGAGCTCAGGTCATGATTCCAGGGTCCTGGGATCAAGTCCTACACCAGACTCCCTGCTCGGTGGGAAGTCTGCTTCTCCCTCTTCCTCTGCTGCTCCCCCTGCTCGTGCTCTCTCTGAATCAGGCTCCCACTCCGCAGGAATCTGCTTCTCCCTCTGCCCCTCCCCCTCCATGCACGCACTGGCATGCTCACTCTCTTTCTCACAAAAATAAAGGTCTTTAAAAAAAAAAAAAGCCCAATTTGGCTTTCCACTTATAGAGGGGAAAAAAAAGATGTAGTATATATACAGAATGGAATATTACTCTGCCATCAGAAAGAATGAAATCTTGCCATTTGCAACAAAGTGAACTAGATGGTATTATGCTATGCCAAACAAGTCAATCAGAGAAAGACAAATACCACATGATTTCATTCCTATGTGGAATTTTCTAAACAAACAGATGAACATAGGGGAAGGGAAGAAAAAATAAAATAAGATACAGAGGAAGGCAAACCATAAGAGACTCTTAACTACAGGGAACAAACTGAGGGTTGCTGGAGGGGAATTAAGCAGAGAATAGGGTAACTGGGTGGTAGGCATTAAGGAGGACACTTGATGTAATGAGCACTGGGTCTTACATGCAACTGATGAATCACCAAAATTCTACCCCTGAAACTAATAATACACTGTATGTTAACTAAGTTGAATTTAAGTATAAATTTTAAAAAATATATTACAATTTATATATGTTTTTATTTTTAATTCTCCTTCATCTCATTACTGTAATGCATTTTTGCATACTCCCGTGGTGGAAATCCCTTATATATAAATAAATCAACATTACAACTCAGCATTATTCCACATCTCCTGAACTACAATCCCTTTCAATTATGAACAAGGAATACACTTTGTTTAGAGAACATATTTGTATCCTACTACATTCATAAATCTCAGCTTACCAAGTTTCACAACTCATAATAACAAATGTGGGTTAAGATTTAAGATTTCCTTTATTATTTTGTGTATTATTATATAGACAGATGGAAATAAGATATCACAGCATTTGGTTCACCCTTGTTCCCAATTACTCTCTTAAAACATCCTGGGTACTTCACTATTGTTCTATGTCAGGGGTCGGTCTAAGAATGGTTTTTACATTTTTAAATGATTGGGGGTTAAATCAAAAGAAAAATAAATATTTTATGACATATAAAATTCAAATTTCAGTGTCCATACAAAAAATTTTATTGGAACAAAATTCTCATTTATGTATTGTCTAACACTGTTTTCACAATACAAATACAGAGGAAGAGTATGAGCCTCAAAGCAGAAAATACAGCTTACCTGGTTCTTTACAGGAAAGGTTTGCCAACCCCTGTTCTATATCATAGTACATTACCTACATAATTTTATATTTTTATCTAAACATTCTCTCGCCTTTCCTTCCATATTCAGCATAAAATCTTGTTAATAATCAGTCTCCAAGCAAAAAAACATTCTTAACAGACCTTTGAAACACACTTCCTCCTCAGAATGGTCACCTACAAACAGAAAGCCAGAATGGAATGCTAGCAACACCTTAAAAGTTACAAATGAACAAATCAAAACCAGAACCAAACCTCACCATCACCACCCTCCCTCCAAAGCAAAGCTAAAGTGGTTGACCCCCCAGTTAGTGGCTTTCAAACTACCCTATCTTAGAACTGAGGTGTTTTGGGCACCTGGGTGGCTCAGTTGGTTAGACTTCTGCCTTCCGCTGGGGTCATGATCCTGGGGTCCTGGGATCGAGTCCCTCATCGGGCTCCCTGCTCAGCTGGGAGTCTGCTTCTCCCTCTCACTCTGCCCTGCTCCCGATCTCTCCCTCTCTCACACGTGCTCTCTCAAATATATAAAATCTTTAAAAAAAAAAAATTGAGGCGTTTTGTCAACTAAATTTTACCACTGCTAAAATTCCTAACAGTCAAAGAACAATGAGGAAAAAAAAACAACGTAATTTTCCCAAGTTTAATCCTCTTCAAATCATTGGCCACCAGGAAAAAAAAAAGGGGCAAGGAGACCAATTATATCAGTATGCCTGATCCTAAATCCCTGTACCTCACACATTTGGTATTTTCTGCAAGTAAATAGTTTCTGGCTCCTAGGATGAAAGGTTAAATACTGCACTGTGTTTATAAACAACATCACAACTTACACAGGAACAAGATGGGCCATTAGGCCATTTCCTCCTAGAAATGGGTACACCAAAATTTGCCCATGTCTTTCATTCCGCATGCCAAGTGTTGCGGGAGAGAAGGTGTGGGACAAGCTGCCTTTTCCATGAACAATACTCAGACACTCCTAGCACTAACTCCTCCCCAGTCTCATCACACCTCTACCCTGCACTAGGTCCTCCCCAGCTCCATCACCTCTATTCAGCACCACCTCCCTATTTCAACACACTTCTTTCAGCAGGCTCTTCCTCCAAAGTCACAGACCTGCAAAACTTCCAGTAGCAGAAGAGGAAAGCAGGCAAAAGTCAGAGTCCCCACACAAGCATCATCTGCTCTTTGGGACAATCTCAAGTCACAGCCCCCAAAGTGGGAATAATGGGCGTTAGCTAGCACCCACTTTAACAGCTTGCCTGCGGTGGGGGCCGAGTGAGGAGTTGAGGATAAAAAGGTGCGCCAACAGAATGGCAGGACTTCCACTCCACCGGGGAAGATAAACAATGTCTAAGCCCGCTTGGCGAGGGTAGGGCGAGGAGCATCTGAAGCCCACGGCAGGGAGAACTTACCTAATCCTGGAATGTTAAAAGGCTAAAACTCAACCAGTCGGAAGTGACGTGCCAGCTGAGACCCGCAGGTCCGCCACGTAACTGGCCGCCTCAGCTCGCCACCTTCTCTCTGGACTGGCCTGAAGAGAGGATAAGTGTAGCTCAAAGTCCACAACCGCCCTTGCCCTGCCCCAGCGGCTCCCGGCCCCACCCGGGACCAGCGAGCGTGGCCACAGCCGGGCCCCGTTGCCTGGCGGAGCAGCCACCGTCCCTGGCGCCCATCGGCGCCCTGCGGGCAATGGGGCTTCAGCGCTCAACCAGGCGCATGCGCGGCCCTCTTTCTCCAGAGGATTCCTCCGGTCACCTGGACGACCACATTTCAGACACCTGCCCCTCCCGGTCCCTTCTCGCTCTTGACTCCTCCAGCTGGTTCTCACCTCTGGCCCCCCTCCTTCTCCTCCCGCAAGCACCGCTAGGCCTTCCCGCGGCAGCGAGCCGACACCCGGGTTTCCACTGACACGAGCTTCTCAGCGCGGCTTCCGCTTCCGGCGAGTATTGTGTGTCGCGCTGCGGGGCGGGGGCGGGGGGAGGAGGAAGGAGGGAGGCAGCGCTCCGGCGGCTCCGCGCCCCGCACTCCCGGACCTGAAGCCGGGAAGGTAGGTGCTGTCCCGCCGCCGCGCCCGGGCCCTGGGGCCTGCCCCTGCCGGCCGGCTCCGCACGCCGCGTCCCAGCGCCCCGCGACTGCGTCACCGGCCCCCCGCACGTAACCACAGCTGCCTCCGCCCGCCTCAGGCCCGGGCGGACGTTTTGCCGCCCCGGCGACGTCAGCGCGTCCGGCGTTGCTTGGCTACCCCGCCGTTCCCCCGTCCCGCTGCCGCTCGCCTCCCCGGGTGAAACTCTGACGCCGTCACCGCGGGCCTCGGCTGCGTCATAGCGGCGGGCATCCCACCTTCACGTCACACCTTCTCCTCACCTGGACACGCATTCCTCCCTCCCTGTCAACCACGACGTTTCCTCTCCCCGTCTCCAATCCCCTTACGCCAGATCTGGCGAGAGAAGATGGAGACGAGGGTGGGACTGAGTTGTGGACGACGCTCAGGAGAGGGTCGCAAGGTGGGACCCCGGACAGTGGTAGAAACAAAATGAGGACGTCCCTGAAGTTTGCCCTTCTACTGAGACACGAGGAATAGAGGGAAAGAAATGACCAACCCAGAGGCACCCGAGGCCTCACTATGGCTGTAAAGTCCTCTCTCTGCTTCCCTAACCTTTTCCCCATTTCTCTTTCACACCACTTCTTTGCCAGTCTAGATCCATCCTGGTCCCTAAATCTGCGTACAGTTCAACTCACCCCAGGTGAGAAGGCCACCTTATTTCTAGAAGAAAGGGGCAGGTTCACTAGTCAAAGTTGGTTTCCCTTCGGTGAAGAAGAATCATCTGACTGAACTTCTCTCCTGGTTGAGGGAAGAATTCAGGTCCAAATAAATTATCAGCTCCTACTCCAAATTAAAACACTTTTCATGTGTGCCATCAGTATATACAATAATCATTGTTAACCCAACTCATGACATGGCCACTTCTCTCTTAGCACTTAGACCTACTAAATTTCCTTTCTTCTGTTGGGTCCCTTGGTGTGGAGAGGAAGGAGGGTGGATAGAGAAATCAACTATTTCATGGATAAAAGTGGTGATTTTTAAGGAAGGAGTGGGGGACCAGCCTTCTGCTTTATAAATCCCTTTGATGCATTTCCAGTATTTTGAGCCTTCACTTGAGAGAGACTTTGATTGACTCTTTACTTTTTCTTCTCTAATTCCCAACCACTCCAGCACCTATTAGTTGGAGGCACAGTACCTCCAAGGAATTAGTTTTCAGTAGCTCTTTCAAAAGACTCCAGTCACTGCTGAATATTTAGAAAAGACTTGTCAGCCCTCTTTTCAAAAAGCGTATATTTTTCGAGAAGTATATACTAATAAACTTTAGTGTAGTTGCCAAATATTTATCACTTTTCAGCAGTTCCAAATGTCCAAATGCACACAAAGAAATGGGATGTTGTGTGAGTCATTTCATTCCAAGAAGGCACACTTCCTCTAGACTAGTCTGATGAAAGAAAGAATAATTTCAAATTTTCCTGAAAAGAAGAGCTTGTTTACTCTCGCCTAACTTATTCCTTTTCTTACCCTCTGAAAGAGCGACAGAACAGTGGCAGAGAAGCTTATGCTTCAAAGAGCTATTGTAATAAAAATTTTTCTGTAATATTAAACTTTAAAATATACTTAAGAAATCTTAATTAATATTTTGACTTTTATGGCACTTTTCAGTTTGCCAAGCTCCTTTCTTATCTATTAGAAAGATATGTCAAACTAGGGATACATTGGTCTGTTTTTAAGATACATATGGGATAAGTCTGGATTAGGAGAAGTATGCTGGACTAGCATTGAAGGAAGCCTCTAAAGAGAAAGCAGAGGTAAAGACAAAGATTGGTGGTTGGGTGTCAGTGTGCTGAGGAGGAAAAAAAAAATAGATTGATGGCTGGGAGTCACAGGTTTGGAAACAGAAACATAAAAGAGGTTGAGGGGGACCTGGATGGCTCAGTGGGTTAGGCGTCCAACTCTTGACCTTGGTTCAGGTCTCAATCTCAGGGTCCTGAGTTCAGGCCCTGTTTTGGGCTCCACACTGGGCATGGAGCCTACTTTAAAAAAAAAAAAAAGTTGAATCTAGTGGAAGAGAAGATGTAAAATACCAAAATAGGGCTAACTGGAGTTAGGACTTATCATGGGAGTAAATGTCAGGCCAGGGGTACAAAGAAATTAAACCTCCAACTAATATTTTTCTCTCTCTGCTCCCTTTCCATCCCTAAGTTAAATAATGGCAGAGACAAGTCTGTTAGATGCTGGGGCCTCTGCAGCCTCCACAGCTGCAGCGCTGGAGAACTTACAGGTGGAGGCGAGTTGCTCTGTGTGCCTGGAGTATCTGAAGGAGCCTGTCATCATTGAGTGTGGACACAACTTCTGCAAAGCTTGCATCACCCGTTGGTGGGAGGACCTAGAGAGGGACTTCCCTTGTCCTGTCTGTCGAAAAACATCCCGCTACCGCAGTCTCCGACCTAATCGACAACTAGGCAGTATGGTGGAAATTGCCAAGCAGCTCCAGGCTGTTAAGCGGAAGATCCGAGATGAAAGCCTCTGTCCCCAGCACCATGAGGCCCTCAGCCTCTTTTGCTATGAGGACCAGGAGGCTGTATGTTTGATATGTGCAATTTCCCACACCCACCGGGCCCACACCGTCGTGCCACTGGATGATGCCACACAGGAGTACAAGGTGGGGAACCAGACACATGATGCCAAGGTGGGGCAAGAGAGAGGAGCACAGAGGATGGGAGACTCCCTGGGTAGAGGATCCTAAGCTGAGGGCGACTGTATCTGGTCCTTACTCTCTAGTCACCTCAAAGCTATATACACAGAGGGCACACAGTACATCTGATCAGTTATCCTCAAGCATGAAGAAGAGCAGTTTTGAGGAGTGCCTCAAAATTGCTTTCTGACTTTTCCTAACATCATTTGAGTCTTATGGGTGAATATTGGTTTGTGTGGTCTTATAATGTATCATTTTTTATAAATGAATGAAACCACTTGGAGATGGTCAAACTTAGGAGGAACTGAAAAGTGGTCTGATTTCTTCATTCTGTCCCCCTGCTCAGAATGTTATGTATTGGGAATACATAACATTAGTTTAGACTGATCCCCACCAGACTAAGCTGAACTTGTCTGCCATTTGTATCTGCCTAGATAATAGATAATGTGGCATCGGATTTAATTACTGTTGGGACACAGGGTAAATGTTCGAGTAATAGGAACTAAAGATTTTGATATCTTAGCACTGATCAAGTATTTTGTTTAATTATGTTAATAAAATCTTGGACACAAGATTTAAAGTTGTTTACAGTATAAGTAATAAGTAATAAAGACTTTATTATATTTGTAGGTGGTTTGAGTTGGATGGGAGGACAAGTGTAAAGAAGGACATCAGAGTACAGAAGGTCACTTTGACCATAATAGGCAGTCACTTGAGTAAGAAAATGATAGGACTGGGGAAGGACACGGAGTTGGTGACAGCTGGACAACTGTGAGATTCAGTGAGAGGAAAGTTTGGAGAGCAAGGAAGGTGATGGGGACAGGCTGGCGGCAGGAGGAAGGACCAGAAATTGACACCCCAAATGACAGGCAAGGAAGGGAGTGGGATCAAGAGGTGATGAGATGGATAGGAAGCAAAGAAATGGTTTAAAGTAAATGGGTTAATCTCTGAATGTAGGATGTACCAGCCAACCCCAAATGCTACCTCTCCCACTTCCCACCCTCAGGAAAAATTGCAGAAGTGCCTGGAGCCCCTGGAGCAGAAGCTGCAGGAGATCACCCGCTGCAAGTCCTCTGAGGAGAAGAAGCCTGGAGAGCTCAAGGTAAAGGCAGACGATTCGATTTGGGCTGCTCTGCAGGCAGTTAACCACACATTAACCACACATTCTTTAATCCACCAGTTCTGATTCATTCGAAAAATGCTGTTCTCTCAAAAACAATGGTATTTTATTAGGCTTCTTTGTCATTATACGTTGTACTTAAATTATTTGTCATGATTTAAGTTTTGAAGAGAAGGATGTAGGAAGTGAAGGAAGGACAGACAGGGCATCTTACGTGTGGCAAGTTGAGGGAGTTCATGCCCATTGGTCTCCTTTTTTTCTTGTAAGGCAGGGAGAGAGCAGGAATAGGAGTTTCTTAGAGAGATTGAGGAGAGAAGAATTTGGAAGGTTCACTGGGGAGAAAGAAGGAAGAAGCTAACAAAAGAGCTCCCAGAACTGCCCAGTGACTTTAGGACCACATTCTCTTAAGTAAGTTCAGGTATGCTAGATGATGTTGGTTCTCCTAGACTGTTGCTCTCTCCATCCTACATCTATAGGATCCTATCTATCCTTCATGCAGGATAAAAGCCACTTCCTATGCAGCCTTCCTTGACCCTTCAGAAATTAACTTTCTTAATTTGCATATAATTTTGCTTCTCTTTCTTAGCATTACCATATTTGTAGAATGATATTTTGGTATCTGTCTTATTTTACTGGACAGTGAACAATTTTTAATAGTGGCAATAATAACTAAGTATTTATTGAGTCCCGTGTATGAATTCATTGGGTGCCATGACATTCCAAACTTACAGGGTTGCATTAGGTTTTAAGGTTCTGCCCAGGTTAGAGTTCTAAGAGTTCAGGCCAATGAACATGTGGGACCTAGAGAAGCTATAAGACAAAGGAAAGGGAGTCCTAGAGGTCATCTTTTGCAAAGATGAACTTAGATACCTTTGTAAAAGTGGTATTATTACCCTCAGTTATCACAGGAGGAAACAAAACTTGAATAAGTATCTAGTCCAAGATCACACAGCCAATATGTAGCAAAATCAGGGGTACTAGCTCTGCATGAATCCATAAGTATGTATTAAACTTCCAGTATAGGCCAAATTCTGACACTGGGGAACAATGATGAGCAAAAACACAGTCCCTGTCCTACTTGAGCTTACAGTCAAGTGGAGAAAATAGATAATGACTTGGCACAAAAAGCACAGTTGCAAATTCATAAGAAGACAACATAGAAATTTGACCTCATTAAAAGCTTCCAGAAGAAATAATGAATTTTTGGAGTTGAGATTTAGGGATCACCAGAAATTAAACACAAGTTTGAAAATAGTAGAAACACTAATTTTTTAACAATGACAACATTTTGATAGAAAGCAAGTATTATTAAGTATTACTAAGTACTACCTTAGTCCTTTATATATTTGAATAAAGCGAGCATTTGAGTTTTTTAAAATTATAACTAATTTTGATTGCAAAGGTGAACTTTAAAAAAAAGTTCTTTGTTCTTTTGGAGGGCTCCTGAGAAACTTAAAATATGTGAAAACGAAGCTTATTCCCAGTCATTAACTTTCCTGTTCCTGTTGATCACCTTCTTAAAGGTAAAGGATAAAGAGGGGAATAAAAATTTTTTAAAACCTTCTAAATGCTTGAACAGATCTGTGGTGTTTTTAAAAATTCAGTGGTCTCTGAAACTACCACCAACATTCCTTTTGTGACCATGTAAATTCTCCTTCCTACCTCTCCCTCATCCCTACTTCCAAAATCAGACCCAGTGCCCCTTTTAAACATAATTAGTAATTAACCATGCTGAAGGGAAAATTATAGATAAAATAACTTATCTGCATAATTTTAAAAAGAGACTTATGCCCAAATACACACACACACACACACACACACACACACGACATAAAGGAAAGTGATTTATATAAAATATGTAAATATTTGGGCACAACTACCCTGAAAGACACCACAATGTAGTTTTATCCTTGTACCTATATGTGACATCATCAACAATGCAGCAAATACAAATTCAGACTGAAATAATTGCATAGTAATGTTGACAAGCACCACAAGGAGCTTAGCTCTTGGTGACATTATTTTTCAAAATGATAAGTAACTTTTGGTAAAGTTCTAAGAAAAAAAATCTTAGTTTTATTCAGCCATTTCTGAAAAATTCAGGTATATTAAAACTGGGTACGGATTAACTCTGTTTAAATTACTATGTATAAAATGACATTCAATTCCAGGCCTATGTTTTTAAATATACAGCAGAACATAGAAAATGGTGCAGGACAGTGCATGTTGCAGAGTCATCTCACATATTGGAGTGCTAGCAGCCTTACTAGAGTACCCCCAGTTATGGCAAACAAAAAAATGCCCCTCGTTTCCAAAATATCCCTAGTGGGAAGTAAGAACCTCATTAAGAACCACTGCCCTACATATATAGAGTGAAAAAAAAAGAGAAGGGATTATGGGATTATATAAAAGACAGCCCTTTTGCTTCCTATTTACCACAGTTATGAATCCTAAATTCTACCTATACATCACCTCTCCGACATACACCAACACACACGTGTGTGTGCACACACACAAGGAAAAAAGTACTTTACTTAGGGGTTAAATAAAATTCAGTTACTTTACCAGCATAAATGAGTTTATTCAGGAATAGCAGAGAATTGCAATTCAGGACAAGCAAGCTAAGGCAAATCCACAGGCAAGTGTAGAGAACAAAGGAGAGGACCACTCTTCTCAAGAGGAAAGGAGGTAGTTGGGAGGGGCTCTTATAAATGAAAAGTCCTTGAAGTGACCTGAGAGTTCAGAGTACAGTGACTTTTCATTGGCTGGGTTGTGACAGTTTGTCACTGGCTGGGCTTGTTGCCCTGCAAAAAGAAACCTTCCTTCCTCCCGTTGGGGTGGTTAAGATAGTATGGACTTGCAAGGTACATCTCTTCCAATTGGGTTTACGATTGACCAGCGGTAGGGTGTGAGTGCTCCCCCTGCTGGCGTCCTGACTCCATTTTAGTGAGGTTTCCTTTTATAATTTTCACAGGGTAAATGCTGTAAGAATATATTTTGTTCCAGTGTGCACCTGAGAAGGCAGCAGTGGAATGGGAAGCAGCAGCAGCTCCAGAACTGGAGCTAGCCAGCCTCTGCTGAGAACTAGCTTGAAATCCAGAAACACCAGGCTTCGAAGGCCCACACTGGCTTTGCAGCCCCTCTCTATTCACCCTCAGCCCTGCCTTTCAGTCCCTATCTACTTTTTACTTCCAGATTCCCTGTCTCTGCTTCTCTTTTACTTCCCTCTTGGGTTTACTTTTCCCCATCAGTCACGTGACACTTGGGAGACTCCATCTGGGCAGATCATTTGTTGCAGTGGAGGTACAAAAGGAAGGAAATGCTAGGTGATACCCTTCAGAAAGTATTATGGCTGGTGTTTTAGTACTATATTATCAAATTTCAGGAAGGTTAGAGGTTTAATTCTGTGTGGTAGCTGAGAGAAAAGATATTTCAAATTTCAACAATTAATTCACAAACTTTTGGAACCTATTCCTGGGATGGGAACTGTCAGTTCTCTGAAGTGACTTGAAACTATTTAACAGGTTCTTCCCTGAAATCTATATACAGTTGACCCTTGAACAAGGTTAGCAGTGCAATGGAAAATCTACATATAACTTTCAACTCCCCAAAAACTTAACTCTTTTTTTTATTAGTTTCAGAGGTAGAGTTTAGTGATTCATCAGTTGAATATAACACCCAACACTCATTATATCACATGCTCTCCTTAATGCCCATCACGCAGTTACATCATCCCCCCCACCCACCTCCCCTCCAGCAACCTTCAGTTTGTTTCCTATGATTAAGAGTCTCTTATGGTTTGTCTCCCTCTCTGATTTTGTCTTATTTTATTTTTCCTTCCCTTCCCCTATGCTCCTCTGATTTGTTTCTTAAATTTCACATATGAATGAAATCTCATGATATTTGTCTTTCTCTGACTGACTTATTTCACTTAGCATAATACCCTCTAGTTCCATCTATGTCGTTGAAAAACTTAACTCTTAATACCTTACTGTTGACCAGAAGCATTAGTGATGACATAAACGGTATTAACACCTATTTTATATGTTATTTGTATTATATACTGTATTCTCACAATAAAAACTGGAGAAAAGGCAATGTTACTAAGAAAAGCATAAGGAAAAGAAAATACCTTTATGGTACTATACCCTATTTATGGAAAAAAAATCCATGTATAAATGGACCCTCACAGTTCAAACCTGTATTGTTCAACAGTCAACTGTATGTATTTTGTAACAACCCATTACTAAAATCTTGCTGATTCTGATAGTTTTCCAGTTGGTTCTCTGGTTTTTAGAGGGTAGATGTCTGGTAATATACAAATGATCACCATCTCATCTCTAATTCTCCAGTACTTATTTCTTTCCTTTTCTTGATAAATTGCATTAGCTAGAACTTTAGAGTTGGGAATAGCAGATATATCTTGTATCCATAATAGTAGATGTCATTATATTATTGAGTTCTTATATCTTGTTTTTTTTTCACTAAACCATAGAAGTACAGCTTTTTTTAGAAGTTAATAAAATTAAAATTTTTTTAAACACTGATTTTTTTTAAATTCCCCAGTGGTCTTCATTCCCGAGTAATCAGTAAGGGTGACATTGGGGAAGGAGCCATTACTTACAGAAGGAAATTTCAATGGAGAGAAACATGAGTATCCTGTTAAGCTATTTCCATTGACACTGGAAGTCTGTTAATTCATACACATGGTGGGTAGGAAAAGGCCCCGCTGGCCCTGCTAAATATAACACCTTCCCTCTTTTCTCAGAGACTAGTGGAGTGTCGCCGGCAGCAGATCTTAAAGGAATTTGAAGAGCTTCATAGGCGGCTGGATGAAGAGCAGCAGATGTTGCTTTCACGACTGGAGGAGGAGGAACAAGACATTCTACAGCGCCTCCGAGAAAATGCTGCTCATCTTGGAGACAAGCGCCGGGACCTGGCCCACTTGGCTGCTGAGGTGGAGGGCAAGTGCTTACAGTCAGGCTTCGAGATGCTTAAGGTTCGACCTTTGCCCCTGCATAGCCCCTCAGGTCAAGTGCAGTATAGCTTTGCACAGGCCATTCTGTCAACCTGGGATGCTCACTCTTCTGCTCTGCTTCTCTAACCAGTTCTTTATTCCAGACATACTCAAAGGATCTTTTTCTATAGAAAGGCTTCTCTGATTTCTCCCATCCCCTTCTAATCATTTCTGTGTTCTTATGTCTTGTGAACAATTATGTGCTTAATTTGTACCAAAGGAAAAGAATTCCCTTTGAAAGGAGGGAAATTGAGTCTGAATTAGTGAAAAAAACTATACATTAAAAATTATGTAAATGTAGTTGCCATTACTTTTAGGTCCTGGAACTTGATTTACCTACTGCTAAAAAAAATACAAACCTAGTTTGAAGGACACTTGAAATTATGTATAAATAATATATTACTTTTGATATGTAAATAATGCCTCTAAAATGTTTGAAATAATTTGTTCTTTTAAGCAGATGAATGGTGTTAGCAAAGCTGTAGGAAATATGTCTCTTATTTTAGAGGTCAGATTACCAACATTTGAATCAGTGAGGCTTCGTTGTACATTTATCTGCATGTTATGTATTGCTTGGTACTTATTCTTGTGTCCCTTCATGTATGTGTGTTCTGCCTTCCACATTAAACTGGGAAATCCTTGGGGGGCAGAGATTTCTCTTCTTTGTCTTCTGGACCCCAAGTATTCACAAATCAGGATTGGCACACAGTTATTAATATTTATTAACCAGTACCAGACAGGGATAACAAACAACAACAGGAAAGTGTGATTCATTCCTATGCCACCAGTCTATACTGATCCTCAAGGAGACAGGTGTGTGGTTGGTACTTGGGGGACAGAGTAAAGAGTAGACAATGCAAATGTCCTTTGCACTGAGCTCCCAGTGTCCTTAAGGAGCAAGACAAAGACACAAGAAACCATTTGGAAGTGAGAAAAATTACCAAGCTTCATGCTAACCAAAAGTTGAAAATAGGGATCAGGTCGAGAGATGTACTCAGATCCCTCTGGAGCTCTTCCCCTTGCATTGTGACCCTTAGTTTGCCCTATTCCTATTGTATAGATCTAGGACTTTGGGGAGGGGGGAACCTTTTGCCTGTAGGACCCTTGACTACCAGGACCAATATTGCTTTCTTTTCTCCTTCCCTCTAGGATGTCAAAAGTACCCTGGAAAAGTAAGTGATTCTTGCATCTCTTTGAGTGAGTTAGGTCTTAGCTTAGAGACCAGGAGTACAGTAAGGAGTTAGGGGAGGATAGGAAAGTCACGCAGTGTCTGGGTAGGATGTGGGAGAAGATTCATTGCATCCCTGAAGCCAGTTAGAGAGCAAATCATTGGGAGTAATAGTCCATTACCTTTTCCCCTTTGAGCATCAGGACTAACCTGGTAAGGAAGATACCAAGGTAATGTAGAACCAGATTCTCCCTGTGCCTGTGGGTGGAAATGTGTCCAAACAAGACAGACAAAGGAAGGGGTTGGGAGAGTGGGGAGAGTGATTACTACTTGCATGAAATATAGTCACACCCCCAGAAAGTTCTGAGACTCATTCTTAAAATAAGGCTCTGTCCAGGGAGCCATGTGGCTCTCCATAGATTGGCAAAAGAAAGCAGTAAGTGAGTACTTGTCTTCAGAGAGGAGGGAGAAAGTGGGAGGATGGAGAATTTTAGTTTCTCCCTAAAGAGAATATCTGCATACTCACTCAGCTGGAGCTTCCCCTGACCCTGCCCTTTCTTCCCCTATCTCCCTATCCCTCCTAGATGTGAGAAGGTGAAGACCATGGAGGTGACTTCAGTGTCTATAGAGCTGGAAAAGAACTTCAGCAATTTCCCCCGACAGTACTTTGCCCTAAGGAAAATCCTTAAACAGCTAATTGGTGAGTTGTTCCCAAAAGTAAACTAGCAGAGGGAATCAGCAGAGAAGAAAGTCTTTAGATCCCACATTATCTGGGCTTAACTTATCCCCCATCTGTCACTTTTTGTGCCTATCCCTTTACCTGGCTTTCAGTTTCACTGTGAGTAACAGAGCTTAGGAGTCATCTACTCTTAGGTCCACACTTTTCTAAATAGGCACCCAGAGAGGTTAAATAATATGCCTAAACTTGTCTCCCCCCACTTGAGAGTGAAAGGGAGTATCATTAATATTTACTCAGAGAAAATAGTCGTGAACCAGGACTGTTTCAGATACATAGTCACCCTATCCCTAGACCATAATGCTGTCTTGCTGTGTGTATCCTTCTTAACATTTTCTGTTCTTTCTGGCCCTTAGACTGTGACTTGTGCTTCTTCACATAGTGAGATGATGTCACAGGGTGGTGGAGAAGGGATCAGGCAGGAGCCTAAACCATCAGCCCTTGCAGAATCAAGAGATCATTAGCTGTTTACTTTAGGGCCAGGGTGAGAAGGGAAGCCATTGCTCCCTCCTCTCCCTTAGGTGAGACCATGGATTGAGAAAGTTAACCAAACCACGGTGTTCTGGGGACCGTTAAGTAAGCAGGCTGTGTAAAGGCAGGCTGGAAGAGTGAGGCAGGGGCATTTAGCTATTCCCATCCTCATCTAGCTCCCCACTCTGGCTTCTCCCGCCAGCGGATGTGACCCTGGACCCAGAGACTGCTCACCCTAACCTAGTCCTGTCAGAAGATCGTAAGAGCGTCAAGTTTGTGGAGACAAGACTCCGGGATCTCCCTGACACACCACGGCGGTTCACCTTCTACCCTTGTGTCCTGGCTACTGAGGGCTTCACCTCAGGCCGACACTACTGGGAGGTGGAGGTGGGTGATAAGACCCACTGGGCAGTGGGCGTGTGCCGGGACTCCGTGAGCCGAAAGGGCGAGCTGACTCCACTCCCTGAGACTGGCTACTGGCGGGTGCGGCTGTGGAATGGGGACAAATATGCAGCCACCACCACGCCTTTTACCCCTTTGCACATCAAGGTGAAACCCAAGCGGGTGGGCATATTCCTAGACTATGAGGCCGGCACACTGTCTTTTTACAATGTCACAGACCGCTCTCATATCTACACTTTTACTGATACTTTTACTGAGAAACTTTGGCCCCTCTTCTATCCAGGCATCCGGGCTGGTCGGAAGAATGCTGCACCACTTACCATCAGGCCCCCAACAGATTGGGAGTGACAGGTAGGGATGTGGGAATAATTGGGGTGAGTCAGGGTCAAGAGCTATGGGCCTTCCTTCCTGTGACCTGCTGGAACGTCTTCATGTCTGCCTGGTTCCAGTCCTGCACTGTCTAGGAGAGGCATCTTGGTTTCTAGAATGGTTTATATGGAGGAGTAGATAGGACTGGTCTGGGATGAGAGCACAGCTGTGACTCCCTTCTGTCAGGGTGGGGAGCTAGTTCCCAGGGGTTGTCTCCCCTGAAGTCCATCAGGTTTTCCTATTGCACATGGATAGGTTGGGAAGGAAGGAGAGGCTTTTCCGGAAACAGAAAGTCTGTGGGAGGGTCTGACTTGCTCAAAACCAGAAGAGGAAACAGAAACCCCTGTACATCCTTTTAGGGGGTTCTTTGACCCAGAATGGTCTTATTTCTTGAGGAGGATCAAAGGGGTCTGTGTACCTCTAGCCTAAAATAAAGATGAATGATAGTTGCTCTTATGGGTCTAGAAGTTAAGGAGTTTTTTTTTTTTTTTTTTTTTTTTGAGGGCAGAGATTGAGCATCAAGATTAGAAAGAAAGTCGGGAAAGGGGCTAAAGGAACAGATTCCTAGTGACTAATGAAGGGGAAAGGGGTTTCTTTGGTCTTCCATTCCCAGAGTAAGTTGCCATTATGAGTAGGATTGGCCAGAGGTAGGAATGTGGGGAGGAAAGGGTGAGAAGAAAGGAGAGGAGAGCTCAGGTCCCTGCCTCAGCCTTCAGCAAAGCTGGCTTAGTGCCTGCCTCCTTTGAGTTGGTTGTCTCCAAGATGTCGGTCAGTCACCTTTCTCCTGCAGAGATGAGGTACCAGAGACCCCTCAAGACACATCTGCCCTTTCACTGCTTTCCCAAGGGAACCTGGAAAGGACAGTCAGGTATTAGAGGAAAGAGAAAGGTTTTTCTATCCAAAGCCCTGGCCTTAAAGAATGTTACTAAGTAGCTGCTCCCAAGTTGTCAGCCTTGTTCCTTGGCTAAGGTCTCCAAGCCAAAAAGGGAGAAAGGAAGTAGAGTCTTCCTCACCCTGAGGACAGGGTAGAAGAGAGGGTGTGTGGAGGGAAGGGCAAGATAGGCAACTTCCTTTAGCCTGTGTGCATATGGCCTGGAACTAGTGTTCACAGGAGCCAGTCTTTTGCTTATTTGTTGCCATCCTTCACCTTTTGCCATTTCCCCTATCAGAGAATGTAAATCATTTTAACATTAGGCCAAAATAAACAACTTGTAGGGTACATATGTTGTCAAAAAAGGTTAAAGCTATGCATGCCAAACCGAACTAAAATGATTTGGAATATCTGCTATTTGGGTGATCAGGGGTTCACAGAAGATTGGGACGAGAAACCGCAGTTTATTGAGGGTGTTTCAATTCCTCCTACCACCTCAACAGGACTTTGTCCAGACTCTCCTCTTACCTTTGTGCCTTGACTGTGGTTCTTTGTGGCAAGATGCTTTGGTTGGTAAAACAATATGGAACAAAGGATCCA
Organism: Eumetopias jubatus; assembly: GCF_037043125.1. Taxonomy (NCBI): domain Eukaryota; kingdom Metazoa; phylum Chordata; class Mammalia; order Carnivora; family Otariidae; genus Eumetopias; species Eumetopias jubatus. The sequence goes on along the minus strand of NW_028274812.1, from coordinate 121,257,738 downwards.
CTGAAGTGATCTCTGTGTTGTGTGGTAATTTGACGATGGCCTTGTGTTGATGTGTAAGAATCACTGGTGTTAAGAATGCATGATCCTGGGGTTCGCCCTCAGTGATTAATCAAGGTCTGGGGTGGGCCTGGATGTCTACATTTTAAACATACTCCTCATTTGAATTTAGGGATCCTTGTGAAATTAATCCCAGAGGAGGTTTTGGCCATTTCTTCTGAGCTGGAGGCCTGGTTCCCTGCCTGGCCTGATGGGGTTTGAGAAGGGAGAGAGGCCTTATTCTCTCCTTAATGCTGCCCTCTCCCTGTCTCAAGGTTCATTCATGTTCTGCCCCTCCAGCTCACATCCCTCTACTTCTGACTTCAGGAACTGGTGGTCATTAACTATGAGGCAGAAGTAAACACAGGATGTCAAACAGGACAAACGGGAGACAGGTCAGAGTACGGGATGTGAAGTATATGATTGGAATAGGGGAGGTGAGGGAGGGGTGAGTTTCAGGGGCAGGAGATGTCAGAAGTTTCTGTGCTCCAGTACCTAAGACTAGAAGTTAGCTAGGATCACCTACTGTGTGTCCAGCACTGCATAATAGGAAGTGGGGTTTTTGTTTTTGTTTTTTTTGCTAAGTGGAAAAGAATGGGAATAAGCTGTGCTTCCTTCCTTTGACCACCCTCATGATCCTTTCCAATTTCACTCCCACTGGTACCAGTGCTTTTTTTGAATGTATAACTTCTGTTCCTTCAGTCTGTAGATCTTTCAGCATCTGCCTTTGGCTTCAGGAGCGTAGGGCAGAAGTTCTAGCTGGGTATAAATTGCACATAAGCATCTCCCCAACCTATCTGCATAAAGAGAGCAGTCTTTTGTCCTAAAAATGTTTTGCAGTTTAAGATCATCTCCTGTTCACTAGACTTTCCTACCTAGTATAACTGATCATGGGCTTGAGGAAGACTAGAAGGTAGCCAAAACTCAGAAAGGGACCCTGGACTTGGGTTGCAGGGGTGGGTGTGGGTTTACAAATAACTGGGGTCCCTGAGGCCGCAGGGTAGTGCCGGAGTAAGGATCGCGGAGAGAGGCTCGCGGGCCCAGGAACTACACTTCCCAGGAGGCCATGCGCGGGCGCCTGAGGCGGGGCTATCGGAGGGGCGGGGCCTGCGGACTGTCGTGTGTGAGGCACTCGCGCGGCGCAGATGGCTGGGCCGGTGAAGGACCGCGAGGCCTTTCAGAGGCTCAGCTTCCTGTACCAGGTGAGTCGGTGTCGGGGGGCGTACGGGGAGGCGGCCGGATGTGGCCGGCCACGAAGCAATGGTTTCCTTTCTCCAGGCCGCCCACTGTGTCCTTGCGCAGGACCCCACGAACCAGGCGCTGGCGAGGTTTTACTGCCACACGGAGAGGACCATCGCAAAGCGGCTGGTCTTGCGGCGGTGAGACGCTCAGGGAACCTGGCGGCGGGTGGGAAGCATTGGGAGAGGGAGCGCGGGCGCTCGGACCACCATCCCCTTCCGTCCGCAGGGACCCCTCGGTGAAGAGGACCCTCTGTCGTGGCTGCTCTTCCCTCCTCATCCCGGGCCTCACCTGCACCCAGCGCCAGAGACGTGAGTGCTCCTGATGATGTGGGGGTGATTGAGGAGCACCAGTGGGCTGGGGAGGAGACCCCCTTCCTCGCTTTAGACCGGCGTCTGGCGTGGGATCTACAGCAGCCGGCTTTTTCCAACTCTGGGTTGAATTGCTAACTTCACCTGGACCAACTAAGGAAAGCCAGTAGGGAAATGATGTTGCCATAAGACGTAACCCAGCCATACATACTAATAGATGTTATTTTGCATGGTGGAGGACAGAATTCACATCACCATTCGTTCATTCATTCGACAAATATTTTTCTAAGATGAGTCAAGTATTGTACAAGATCCATTATTCTCATTGAAATTATAGTCTGATAGGACAGACTAAGAAACAAGATAGTGTAGAAAAATGCTTTACTTGAGGAAATAAAATGCTAAATTACTTATACTAATAGTGCTGCGGTTCATGATAAGCAAAAGGAGTGAGAAATGGAAATTCTAGGCATGTATGAGGACCCTGAGACAGGAGAGCTTGTGGTGCTGTCAAGGAGACCAGACTTCAGGAACCTGGAGTTTGAGGTAGGCCAGGGCAAAACATGAGGCTGAAGAAGGAAACAGGGCAGATCTTGAAGAGGCTTGTTAGGGAGTTTGGACTTTATCTTAAGGGATACCAAGAAATTGACAGACTTTAAGCAGAGGTAAGAAACCTCAAATTTGTATTCAAACTTGGGGAGTGTTGGAATTCTTACTGAGAAACAGGGGAGGCAAAATTGGGTGCAGGAGACCTTTTCTTCTGCTAAACCTCGGCACTTCCCTCCTCCTCCCCACTTTCATCCAGGCTGCAGGGGACAGCGCTGGACAGTACAGACTTGCCTAACTTGCCAACGCAGCCAGCGTTTCCTCAATGATCCTGATCATCTACTCTGGGGAGACCGGCCTGAGGCCCAGCTGGGGAGCCAGGCAGGTGAGAGGTTTGTAGAGAAAAATTGGGGATGCCCCAGGAGGATAGGCGTGATGGGGGGCATAGAGCTGAAGAGAACACACAGGTGGATTCTGGATTGGTGTGAGAGGTGCCACAATCTTAAAAAACTCAAATTCTCATCTACCCAGATCTCAAACCACGACAGCCCCTGCCAAATGCAGCTCACCCCATTCCAGCCCACCTCCCTGAGGAGAAAGTGTAGCCTCAGAGCTCCAGTCACCAGTGATGGATTCACCCTATCTTTCAAATAAATAAAGTATAATTGTGTTTCACTTTGTGTGCTTCTGTGAGTATTTCAGCCCTTTATTTTCCTCTGTTTCAGTTTGTATTTTTCAGTCACTGGCTAACCTCTCTTTTTACCCATGCTCATATTCCTACCATTAAGGAAGATCCTGATTTCCATAGACCACTTGACACCACTAAGCAGCTTCCATTGCCAGGGCCCTGACCCCGGTGTTCCTTCATCCCTGCTTCCTCAGTACAGTGCCACATTTGGAACTCATGGTCCAGGGTTGTCTGGAAGAGCTTGAGCCTTCAGAGAGCATTTTTTATTTAGGTACCCCTAACTGTTGACTAAAGGGCTAGACAGACTACTGATGCCACTGGTGTTGTTTTTATTTTTTTTTAAGGTCTTTATTTATTAGAGAGAGAGAGAGAGAGAGCAGAAGTGGGGGTAGGAGGGGAGGGGCAGAGGGAGAGAGAGAAGCAGACTCCCTGCTGAGCAGGGATTCCCAACTTGGGGCTCGATCCCAGTACTCTGGGATCATGACCTGAGCTAAAGGCAGATACTTAACTGACTGAGCCACCCAGGTCCCTGGTGTTGTTTTTATTTATTTATTTTTTAAAGATTTTATTTATTTATTTGACAGAGAGAGACACAGTGAGAGAGGGAACACAAGCAGGGGGAGCGGGAGAGGGAGAAGCAGGCTCTCTGTGGAGCGGGGAGCCCGATGTGGGACTCGACCCCAGGACCCTCGGACCATGACCTGAGCCGAAGGCCGACGCTTAACGACTGAGCCACCCAGGTGCCCTCTGGTGTTGTTTTTAAACAAGGAAAAAAGTTTAGGGGGTCAGAGTGGCTTCAGATCCTCCAGACTCACTCAGCCTTTCCCACTCTCTCGGTTTTCTTTTATAAAACCTAACAAGGGAAATTGTACAAATCTGAACTAACAAGGTCAAAGGTGCTAATGAAAGGACACTGGTGGACACTACACAAGTATGCCCCATAGGTAAACCCTCAAGGTTTTCTTGAGAATGAGTAAATAACAAAAATTGTTTTATTTGCTATCCCTAGGAAACTTATTCAAAGATAAAATTTCAGACTGACCACTTTGCTAGGTGCCAGCTAATCAATTTACCTCAAACATACAAATAAAATTCACTGTTCTCAGAATGCAGTATTTTTTTTTTTTTTGGTCCCTTTCTCTTATAAATCCTGTGTTGTACTTATTTATTGCTGCATAAAAGTCACCGCATAATGTGGCTTCAAACAACAATGATTCTGTGGACTAAACTGAGAGCTTGGCTGGGTAGTTTCTTCTGCTCCATATGTCGTCAGCTGGAGTCACTCAGCTGCATTTAGCTAGTGGCTGTGGCGCCTGATCTGGAAGACCCAAGAAGCTTCTTTTGCCCCTTATTGCTTTTCAGTGTGGCCTAGCTACATAGCTGGTTTTGAGGTCCTCACAGCATGGCTGTCTCAGGGTGGTTGAACCTCTACGTGCTCTGGCTTCCACAGAGAGCATTTCAAGAGGACAAGCTCCAAGGTGCAAGTACTTATCAAGCCTCTATATTCATCACACTTGCTAATGTCCCCTTGACAAAGCAAGTCAGGTAACCAAGCTCAGACTCAACATGTAAGGGGCTACTATGGGGCATGAATACTGGGAGGTTCATTCATTCCCTGGGGACCACCAATGTAGAATTTTACCACATCTTTATTTTGCCTTCATCCCTGACTCAGTCTCTCTACTGATTGCTTCATATGTCAATAAGTTAGGTGCATGAAAAATAGTAATTAGTGTGCAAGTAACTAAATGCTTCCAAATTACTTTTTGATCACTTATTTCTGGAGATAATGTCTGCCTGGGTCGGGGTAGATCTGGACCCTTTTTGTCTTCAGTTCATATTCCTTGGCTACACCCATGAGTCTCATTTCTGAGCTCATTGGCTCTTGCACACTAGACCTGATTTTTGGCTAAGTTTGTTTTAAGTGTGCTGTTGGTTGCGCATGACTGAACATGCATGCCCACCGTGGGATAGTAATGGGGGAACTTGTGAGTTCTGATTTAGTGACTGAATCATAAAGTGATACCTCTCATATGGGAGACTATAGGAAGAATGTCCCAATTAGGAAAATAGATGAAACAATGCGGAATGTGGTTCACTTAGGAGTTTGTGGTTCATTCAACTGTTTTATGTTTTTATCAGAATAGGTTCCTCTAACTAGAGGCATACTCCTATTCCTCCTTTCTAAACTCTGTCCTTTTACATGTTTACTTTTTTTTTTTAAGATTTTTTATTTTGGGGGTGCCTGGGTGGTGCAGTCGGTTAAGCAGTTGTTTAAGCATCTGCCTTCAGCTCAGGTCATGATCCCAGGGTCCTGGGCTTGAGCCCTGGGTCAGGCTCCCTGCTCAGCGAGGAGTCAGCCTCTCCCTCGCCCTCCCCCGACACACACTCATGCTCTTTCTCTAGCTCTGCAGTCTCTCTCAAATAAAATCTTTTATTTTTTTAAAAGATTTTATTTATTTATTTATTTGACAGAAAGAGACACAGTGAGAGAGGGAACACAAGCAGGGGGAGTGGGAGAGGGAGAAGCAGACTTCCCGCTGAGCAGGGAACCCGATGTGGGGCTCGATCCCAGGACCCTGCGATCATGACCTAAGCCGAAGTCCGAGGCTTAACGACTGAGCCACCTAGGCGCCCCTAAATAAAATCTTTTTAAAAAGATTTTTTATTTTCAAGTAATCTACACACAACATGGGGCTCGAAATTACAACCCCGAGATCAAGAGTCACATGCTCCACTGAGCAGGCCAGGTACCTCTCATGTTTACTTATAATAAGATAGTTGTCAATATATGCAAAAGTGGACTCCCTGTAACAAGGAAATCAAATCCTAGTATGCAATAGCTTTCCTTAATGTTTCTAAACAATTTAGTAATTCAAAATGTGTGCCCTTTGCACTGGGTGTTGTATATAAGTGATGAATCACTGAATGCTACTCCTGAAACCAATATTGCACTATATGTTAACTAGAATTTAAATGAAAGTATTTTTAAAAAGCCAAAACAAACAAAATGTATGCCCTTTTTGGTTTCTTTTTTTTTTAATTTAAATTCCATTAATTAACATATAGTATATCATTAGTTTCAGAGGTAGAGCTTAGTGATTCATCAGTTGCATATAACACCTAGTGCTCATTACATCAAGTGCCCTCCTTAATGCCCATCATCCAGTTACCCCATACCCTACCGACCTCCCCTCCAGCAACCTTCAGTTTGTTTCCTGTAGTTAAGAGTCTCCTGGGGCACCTGGGTGGCTCAGTGAGCTGGGCATCTGCCTTCAGGTCAGGTCATGATCCTGGGTTCCTGGGATCAAGCCCCACATCGGGTTCCCTGCTCAGTGGGGAGTCTGCTTCTCCCTCCCCACTGCCTGCCGCTCCACCTGCTTGTGCTCTCTCTCAAATAAATAAAATCTTTAAAAAAAAAAAAAAAAAGAAGAAGAAATAGAATCGAGTAAATAAGAAAATTTGGTATGCCAGTAAAGTGGAATCTCAAATCTCTGGGGGAAAGATAGGCTTTTTAAGTAACAGCATTAGAACAACTGGATAGCCTCTGGGAAAAGATAAAATTAGAGCCACACTTCACATCACACACTAGAATAAACTCCAATAGATCAGAAATTTAAATATAAATAATGATACCATATAAGTATTAAAAGAGCACACTGATTAATTCCTCTATAACCTGTGGATTGGGAAGACCTTTCTAATTATTATTCAAAATACAGAATAAAAGAAAATATTAACAAACATTATATAACAGTAAAAATACATGTGTTTTGGAAAAAAATAGACAAAATCAAAGGACAAATTACAAAGACGTGTAACATAGTACAAGTAACTTGTAGCTTATCTTCCTGCTCCAGTTCTTAAAAATCCAGAACACAAACACCAAAAAAAGAAAACTTTTAAGCAAAAGACATCAGTGGAGATTTCATTGAAAAGGAAAGGCAAATGGCCTTGATACATATGAAAAGATGTTCAGTTGCATTCATGATAAAATAAAACTATACCAAGATAACAATATCCCATTGATCAGAGTGACAAAAGTGCCAAACTTTGTCAAAGCACCCTGTTAGTAAGGCTGTGGAGAAACAGTCCCATTATAACATTGCTGACTGGGGGCAAAACGTTTAATAGAATCCCCGTGGAGTAGAATTTAGCACCATCTAACAAAATTACATCTATAATTACCCTTAGACTCAGAAACTTCATTTCTAATTATCTACTCAGTATATATTTCCACGGTGAACATGCATGAGGGTATTCATTTTGGCATTATTTGTCATAACAAAACACTGGAAATGACACAAGTCCATCAGTAGGAGACTGAATAAACTGGTATGTCCAGACAACAATGCTATGCAGCTGTAAAAAAGAATGAAAAAGACCTGCATAACTAATATGGAGCAATCCTCAGGATATATTATTGAGTACAGAAGCTGATGTGGGAAACAAAGGCAGAAGAGAAATAATTGAATTTCCTTACTATCTACAGTCCATTGACAAGTCCTTGAAACAGGCACAGCAACATTCCTCTAGGGACTCAACTGCCTGGCTGTTAATACTTTGCTAAGGGCAAAACACAATCCTAGCCCAACCCCTCCGCCTCAAGGATCCTGTAAATTTACTCTATTTTTTTTTTTAAGGATTTTATTTATTCGAGAGAGAGAATGAAAGACAGCACGTGATGGGGGAGGGTCAGAGGGAGAAGCAGACTCCCCGCTGAGCAGGGAGCCCAATGTGGGACTCGATCCCAGGACCCCGGAATCATGACCTGAGCTGAAGGCAGATGCTTAACCATCTGAGGCCACCCAAGGTGCCCTAAATTTCTATTTTTATATACAAATTATATATATGTTATTTTTTAGTTTTTGTTTCCTTTTATTGAATTTTATTTTACTTCATTTTTATGTATATGCAAGTTGTTCTACTTTCTACATTTTATTTTTTATTTTTTTTAAAGATTTTATTTTATTTATTTATTTGAGAGAGAGAGAGAGAATGAGAGACAGAGAGCACGAGAGGGAAGAGGGTCAGAGGGAGAAGCAGACTCCCTGCTGAGCAGGGAGCCCGATGTGGGACTCGATCCCGGGACTCCAGGATCATGACCTGAGCCGAAGGCAGTCGCTTAACCAACTGAGCCACCCAGGCGCCCCTAAATTTACTTTAACATATAAAAATTCCTTTGGAAACTTCCTTTATCTCTACCCCCCAAGATATGTGTTGGCAATCATCCCCCAAGTGTATGGCCCACCAGTATACATCTGAAGGGTCTCATGTCTAAGGCTTTATTAGATGCTAATAAATGACCTTTTCCCAACAATAGCTAGCTCCTTCAGGATCCTGGAAACCTCGCTTCCAAAATTCCTTAGAGACTTAATGCTGTCCCTAGCCCCCTCCCAACTTGAAAGTATGTAACGGGCCACTCCTCATGACCCCATTGCAGCTCCTTCTGCCCACGGGGCCTGTCCCTGGGCTTTAACAAAATCACCTTTTTGCACCAAAGACGTCTCAAAAATTCTTTCTTGGTCGTCAGCTTCGAAACCTAACATTCTTTCCTACATCAACAGATATCCTGCGGGGCTGGGTCGGAGGGGCATTGTGGGGTGTCAGCTTGTGCTTCCTCATCAGCTTGGCTTCCGCTTCCTCATCAGAAGCAAGGTGCAGGACGCCTGGGTGGCTCAGTTGGTTAAGCGTCTGCCTTTGGCTGAGGTTGATGAGGCAGCAGAAGGCAAGCTAAGGACAAAGCACAAGCTGACACCCCACAACCTACCTCCCCATTCCTGGAAGGGGTATGTGTGACATTCATCCAGGAAGCTCCCAACTGTCTTAATGGTAATGCCTTGCTAGAGTGGAAAACAACCTTAACTTGACAATGGCAAGGCCTGCAGTATCCTGTGAGACTTTAACATATGAAAATCCTTCTGAAATCTCCCTTTTCCTTACCTCCCCCAACTCCCAAATATAGAATCAGCCACCCCTCACAACCCCGGTTCAGCAGCTCTTTCTCCCCACGGGTCCTTGTCCCTGTGCTTTCATAAAACCACCTTTTTGCACCAGATGTCTCAAGAGTTCTTTCTTGGTCATCGGCTCCGGATCCCACCCCACCAAACCTCACCTACATTCCAAAACCAAATCGAAGTCATGATCCCAGGGTCCTGGGATCGAGCCCCGCATCGGGCTCCCTGCTCAGCGGGGAGCCTGCTTCTCCCTCTGCCTGCTGCTCCCCCTGCTTGTGCTCTCTCGCTCTCTCTCTCTCTCTCTGACAAATAAAAATCTTAAAAAAAAAAAAAAAGAGAAAGAAAGAGCGGTGCCTGGGTCGCTCAGTGGGTTAAGCATCTGCCTTCAGCTCAGGTCATGATCCCAGGGTCCTGGGATCGAGCCCCGCATCGGGCTCCCTGCTCCGCGGGAAGCCTGCTTCTCCCTCTCCCACTCCCCCTGCTTGTGTTCCCTCTCTCGCTGTGTCTCTCTCTGTGTCAAATAAATAAATAAAATCTTAAAAACAAAAAACAAAAAAAGAAAGAAAAAAGAAAAGCAACCCCTTTTTGGAAGGTAGGTGGTGCGGAGATGTGAATCAGGGGCAATATGTAGGATACCGCAGAAGGGAGGGAGCCTGCCTAAGGAGGCCACCGCAAAGTACTACAAGCAGCAGAGTGCAAAATCAGAACTTCTATAAGTCTGCTCCAGTGGTGCTCAGGTGGCAAAGTGGGGCAGATTCCAAGTGGGACAGCGTGGTCTCAGGATTCCCGGGGTCACAAGAAGAACGGGGGGTGCCTGAGTGTGGCGGAACTCCCAGAGAAGAGAAGAGAAGCCAGCTGAACACAGTGAGTCTAGGTGCCAACTTTCTGCTCAGTTTTGTCATAAATCACGGAAGGCTTTACACTTGCACAACTGCACTCCAGGTAGGTGCCTGGTACAAGGCAGAAGCCTGGAAAGACTTCTCTCCCTCTCCACCAGTCCCCCACTGGGAATGGCTCAGGTCCACATCACAGGAACCTGTAAAGTTCAGAGACTTGAAACTGGGTCACGTCCCCGAGATAAAAATGGTCAGTCACAGGTGAAGTGAACAGAGTTCAGACGGAAACCAGGGAGACAAGGGTGATTGACTGTTTTTCTGTGAAGGCTCACTGAAGAGTGGGGGGACGTGAACTTTCAGTTCCATGCTAGAGATCCTGGTGCCACCATTTTCATCCCCCTGTTGAGTAAGGGACAGGCGGGGCTAGGTAGGGAGAGATGGGGGCTATGTGATCAGGCTCACAGAAATCCCAAAAATGCAGAAGTGGAAGGAAACTAGAGACAAGGGAACACTCCAGACCACCCTGCCCTAGGTGTCCAAGGGGGAAGTCTTATTTATGACAGTCTCCTGTGGTCAACAGAAAATAACCAAACCCTAAAAAGAAGTAAGCCATTAATGATGTTATCACTAGTCCTTAATCATTGGTGCTGCCAGTAGAGAAGTCGAAAAGATTTAAGTTCTCTCCCTGGTTAGCCTTCAAAAAAGGACGAACCCTAAAAGCCCTCAGTTGCAACCCTGTCTGAACTCCTCTCACTCCTGGGAGGTTTTTCTGTATCCTTGTTTAAAACTCTATCACTTTACTCACTCTCCTTTATCCGGGAGATTGAGTCTTTGACTCCTTGAGACAAGAACCTTCTCTGTAGCTTCACCATCAGTGCTGAAAGCCTTCAAGGAGCAAAATAGCACCACATGATGGAATCCAGAGCTTCTTACATTAAGCCCAGCCCCTTTGCAAGGGAGGCCCAATTCCACCAGGGCAAAGACACCTGAGATTCAGCACAACAGACCCTTCCCCCGGAAGACTAGCATGAGCAACTCACTAGCATGAGGCTTACTGATAATAGAAAACTGCAAAACTTCAGCTCTTGGGGAAACAGTGTATACCATTCGTGGGGTTTTTTTTATTATTCCTTAGTCTTCCAATTTTTTTTTCAGCTATTTTCTTATTTTTTTCAATTCTTTTCTTTACTCATTTTTATTTTTATATATACATTATATATATTTTCATTTTACGTTTCCTGTCATTGTATTTTATTTTATTTTTGTATATACATAAATTTTTCTTTCCAATTTTGGTGTCTAGTTTCTTTTAACAAACAGACCAAAATACACCCAGGATCTAGTTTATTGTTTTGTTCTGTTTTATTCTTCTTTGATTTTTTCTTATTTTGTTTTGTTTCGTTTTCTTCTGATTTGTTTTGTTTGTTTTTTTCTGTTGTTATTTTTGTCTTTTCTCTTTATTTCTTCTATTCTTTTCTCAACATAATGATGAGACCGAGGAACTCACACCAAAAGAAAGAACAGGAGGTAGTACTCACTGCAAGGGACTTAATCAATATGAATGTAAGTAAGATGTTGGAACTAGTTTTCAAAACAACGATTATAAAGATACTAGCTGGGTTTAAAAAAGCATAGAGGACCCTAGAGAAACCACTACTGAAGAAATAAAAGAACTAAAATCTAATCAGGCTGAAATTAAAAATGCTATTACTGAAATGGAGTAAAAAATGGAGGCTCTAACAGGTAGGATAAATGAGGCAGAAGAGAGAGTCAGGATACAAAAGACAAAGTGATGGAAAATAAGGAAGCTGAGGAAAAAAACTACTGGATCACCAAGGGAGACACTGAAATCAGTGATACCATAAAGCGAAATAATATCCATATGATAGGGGTCCCAGAAGATGAAGAGAGAGAGAGGGGCAGAAGCTTTATTTGAGGGCGCCTGGGTGGCTCAGTTGGTTAAGCGACTGCCTTCGGCTCAGGTCATGATCCCAGAGTCCTGGGATCGAGTCCCACATCGGGCTCCCGGCTCAGCAGGGAGCCTGCTTCTCCCTCTGACCTTCTCCCCTCTCATGCTGTTTCTCTCTCTCTCTCTCTCTTAAATAAATAAATAAAATCTTTTAAAAAAAAAAGATTTGAACAAATTATAGCTGTGAACATCCCTAATCTGGGGAAGGAAATGTGCATTCAAGTCCAGGAGGCACAGAGAACCCCCCTCCAAATCAATACCTCCACATATAATAGTGAAGCTTGCAAATATCAGAGATAAAGAGAAAATCCTGAAAGAAGCTCGGGGCAAGAGGTCCTTAAGCTACAAGGGTAGAAACATAAGGCTGGCAGCACACCCATCCACAGAGACCTGGCAGGCCAGAAAGGACTGGCATGATATACTCACTATGCTAAATGGGAAAAATATGCAGCCAAGAATACTTTATCCAGCAAAGCTGTGATTCAGAACAAAAGGAGAGATAAAGAGTTTCCAGAACAAACAAAAACTAAAGGAATTTGTGTACACTAAAACAACCCTGCAAGAAATAGTAAAGGGGATCCTCTAAGCAGAGAGAAGCCCAAAAGTAATAAAGACCAGAAAGAAACAATCTACAATAATAGTGACTTTACAAGTAATAGAATGGCACTAAATTCATATCTTTCAATAATTACTCTGAATGTAAATGGGCTAAATGCTCCAATCAAAAGACACAGGGTATCAGATTGGATCAAAAAAGACAGGACGAGGGATGCCTGGGTGGCTCAGTCAGTTAAACATCTGTCTTCAGCTCAGGTCATGATCCCAGCGTCCTGGGGCTGAGTCCCACATTGGGCTCCCTGCTCAGCGGGAGACTGCTTCTCCCTCTAGCTGCCACTCCCCCTGCTTGTGCTCACTCTCTTTCTCTCTCACTCTCTGACAAATAAATAAATAAAATCTGGGGGAAAAAAGAATAAACGAAGACCCATCAATATGCTGTCTGCAAAAGACACATTTTGGACACAAAGACACCTCCAGATTGAAAGTGAGGGGGTGGAGAACCATTTATCATGCTAATGGACATCAAAAGAAAGCAGGGGTAGCAACCCCTATATCAGACAAACCAGATTTTTTTTAAAGAATTTTTATTTATTTGACAGAGACACAGCGAGAGAGGGAACACAAGCAGGGGGAGTGGGAGAGGGAGAAGCAGGCTTCCCGCGGAGCAGGGAGCCCGACGCGGGGCTCAATCCCAGGACCCTGGGATCATGACCTAAGCCGAAGGCAGACGCTTAATGCCTAAGCCACCCAGGCGCCCCAGACAAACTAGATTTTAAACCAAAGAGTGTAGGAAGAGATAAAGAAGGACACTATATCATAATAAAAGGGGTCTATCCAACAAGAAGATCTAACAATTATAAATATTTATGCCCCTAACTTGGGGTATTTAACACTCCACTCAGAGCGATGGACAGATCATCTAAGCAGAAGATCAAAAAGGAAACAAGGGCTTTGAATGACACACTGGACCAGATGGACTTCACAGATATATTCAGAACATTCCATCCTAAAGCAACAGAATACACATTTTTCTTGAGTGCACATGGAACATTCTCCAGAATAGATCATATCCCGGGTCACAAATCAGGTCTCAACTGGTACAAAAAGACTGGGATTATTCCCTGTCTTCCCTGCATATGTTCAGACCACAGTGCTTTAAAACTTGAACTCAATCACAAGAAAAAATTCGGAAGGAACACAAATACATGGAGGTTAAAGAGTATCCTACTAAAGAATGAATGAGTCAACCAGAAAATTAAAGAAGAATTTAAAAAATACATGGAAATAAATGAAAACGAAGAAACAACTGCTCAAAATCTTTGGGACAGGGCCCCTGGGTGGCTCAGTCGGTTAAGCATCTACCTTCAGCTCAGGTCATGATCCCAGGGTCCTGGGGTCAAGCCCCGCATCAGGCTCTCTGCTCAATGAGGACCCTGCTCCTCCCTCTCCCTCTGCCTACTGCTCTGCCTACTTGTGTTGTCTCTCTCTGTCAAATAAATAAATAAAACCTTAAAAAAAAAACTTTGGGATGCAGCAAAGGTGGTCCTAAGAGGGAAGTATATAGCAATACAGGCCTTTCTCAAGAAACAAGAAAAGTTTCAAATAACAACCTAACCTTATACCTAAAGAAGATGGGGAAAGAACAGCAAATAAAGCCTAAATCCAGGAGTAAAAGATAAATAATAAAGATTAGAGCAGAAATCAATTTAATTTAATTTAATCAAATTAAATTAAAAATAAATTTTTAATATAGAAATTAAAAAAAAAACAACAGTACAACAAATCAATGAAACTAGGAGCTGGTTCTTCGAGAGAATTAATGAGATCAATAAACCTCTAGCCAGACTTATCAAAAAGAAAAGAGAAAGGACCCAAATAAATAAAATCATAAATGAAAGAGAGGAAATCACAACCAACACCGAAGAAATACAAACAATTATAAGAACATATTATGAGCAATTATATCCCAACAAATTAGGCAATCTGGAAGCAATGGATGCATTCCTAAGACATATAAACTACCCAAACTGAACCACCATGAAGAAACAGAAAACCTGAAGAGACCCATAACCACCAAAGAAATCGAGGCAGTAATCAAAAATCTTCAACAAACAAGAGCCCAGGGCCAGATGGCTTCCCGGGGAAATTCTACCAAACATTTAAAGAATTAATACCTATTCTTCTGAAGCTGTTTCAAAAACTAGAAATGGAAGGAAAACTTCCAAACTCTTTCTATGAGGCCAGCATTACCTTGATCCCCAAACCAGACAAAGACCCCACCGAAAAGGAGAATTGCAGACCAATATCCCTGATGAACATGGATGCAAAAATTCTCTCCAAAATATTAGCCAATAAGGATCCAACAGTATTATTCACCAGGACCAAGTGGGATTTATTCCTGGGCTGCAAGGGTGATTCAACAACTGCAAATCAATCAGTGTGATACACTACATAAATAAAAGAAAGGACAAGAGCCATATGATCCTCTCAATAGAGGCAGAAAAAGCATTTGACTAAGTACAGCATTCTTTCTTGATTAAAATTCTTCAGTGTAGAGATAGAAGGTACAAGTATGGAACTTGACTGGATCCTGGTGGGTTTTTTTAATTAATGCTATAAAAGACATTTAAATTGGGAAAGTTTGAATATGGATTAATGTTAGATGATAGTAGAAATTATTAATTCATCATATAATTCCATTGTGGTTGTGTAAGATATATACCGAAGATTTAGGGATGAATGGTGATGGTGTCTGTAAGTTGCTTTCAAATAGTTCAGGAAAAGAAAGATAACTATACAAACAGATGAAAAGATACAGACAAATAAGGGTAAATATGGCAAAATATTAAGATTTGTTGAATCCTTGTATGTATGTATGTAGGTATGTATGTATTTTGGCACAAAAAAAGGTGATTTTATTAAAGCATGGGGACAGGACCTGTCAGCAGAAAGAGCTGTTGCTGAATCCTTGTATTTAGTGTTTGGGTGTTTATCATCTCTTTTTTCTGTTTTTCTGTATGTTAGTTTTCAAAATAAAACTGGGTGGCTCAGCGGGTTAAGCACCTGCCCTCAGCTCAGGTAATGACACTGGGGTCCTGGGATCGAGCCCAGAGTCTGACACCCTGCTCAGCAGGCAGTCTGCTTCTCCCTCTCTCTCCAACCCTTCCCCCTGTTTGTGCTCTGTCAAATGAGTAATTAAAAAATCTTTTTAAGAAATTAAAAAAAAATTAAGTTGGAAAGAATGTTCATATTATTCTAATTTTTACACAGTAATTTTTACATATTCCAGGATGCAACCCATTAATATTATTTTTTTTGTTCTCCTCAGGCATCAAGTGATTTTCACTTTGATATTTCAAAAGACACATTAAGAAACATATCCAAACTTTGTTCTCTTTACCCGTTTGGTTTTAATATTTTATTAAAAATTCTTGAGTTTGTAAATATTAAAACACTGCAACTTAATGGCACAGGAATGACAATGTGCTAGCAATAAAATAAAAATAGAAGCTAACTATTTAGAAGCAGTAGCAACTCTGTACTTCAAAGATAATTTAAACAGGCAATTTTAAGAGTGCTTCATATATGTACAAAGCCACTCTCCGCCTGCAGTGGTGCTGCCACACCGGCAGAGGACGCTGCTAAGCGTCTTAGATGCCGCTGCAAACCCTTTAACCAATAGCTGTTGCAAGCTCTTAATTAGCTTGAATCGAGGAGTTCATATCAAATTTATTTTATTAATTATGTTTACCGCTTATTGCACTTACTTATACTACGTACTAACTGGTACAGAAGTGTTCCAACTGGTTGAGCCGTACCAGTGCAGACCAGCTGAATGTCAGTGCTGTTTCCTTCTATTAAGACAGCAGCCACTCGGCTCCTGCAGGAGGGTACTCCGCACCGGAACTTTCAGTACCACCAGCTTCTGCTCTCCAGGGCTTGTCCCATTCTAATTCCTACTTTCCCGCATTTCCAACTTTTCTGCCTCACTTGATCCTTCTTCTTAACAGCATATTAAAACACTCAAAACTTTACCAAAAAAAAAAAAAAGTTTCCTCAATTCTATATACTCTGCTCCCTCCATTTTTCTTCCCTTGCAAATACGGCCCAATTTATTGAGAATTGTTTCCTTTCCTCCACTGCCTCCATTTCCTTCCTCCAAATTATTCCTCCATCATCTGACATCTGGGGCTTCTGATCTCACCCGTCCAATCGAACTGCTCCCACCAATACCATCAAGGCTCCTTGCTGCCAAATCCAGTGGCCCCTCCTCATTCTTGGTGTCATCACTCCCCAGGCGCATCTCACACTTCGCCTTCCTACCTGGGCTTCCACCGCACCACACTTTCCCGGTCTCACCCTGTCAGCTGGCTTCTCTTGCCCTGCCTTCCCTTTGGTGTATGTTCTTTACTTTCTTCCTTAGCTCTCTTCTCTTTTAATGCTACACATTTTCTGAGGGCTATCTCCATTACTCTCCTCCCGCTGTGTGTTGATGCCACCCAAATCTGTGTGCAGCCATGACCCCCCTTCCTCCAAGCTCCACTGTCGCAGAAAATGGTGCCACCCACCCAGTTGTCAAGTCAGAAACAGGGTACACAATCTTGACTTGTCTCTCTCCCTCCTCCACACAGCAAAACGATTCCCCAGACATTAACTTTACCTCCTAAGCACCCCATAAAACTACTTCTCTTCTTTCCATCAGCCACTGCCTTAATTCCAGTTTCCATTCTCTTCCCCCTAGGATCACTGCAAAAGCCTTGGATCTCTCTCCCCTTTCCAAACCAGTCTCTATACTGCAAAGTGATCTAAGTCACAAATCTCTCCTTGTTCTTAGGCTTAAAGTTCTTCACTATTCCTCTGGATAAAGCCTCCATCTTCAGCATGGCTGACAAGGCCCAAGCCTCCCTCTCCTGCTTCACCTTCCCCCACCTCTCCCTTGTACCATAAGCTCCTAAGTCACACTGAATACATTGGTCTTCCCAGTTTGTCATGTGTTTGTTCCTTAACCTTGGCTGTCCCCTTTGGAATGCTCTTGCCCTCTCAATGCCTGGCTAACTCCTAATCAGTCTTCAGGCCTCGGCTTGGACCTCTGTTCCTCTAGGCTTCTTTTGACTCACCAAGACTAGTTTAGCTGCCCCTGTTGAGTATTTTCATAGCAATTATTTACCATAGACTACTGATTTTTTTCACAGTCTTACATAACTTGCTATACAAACACAGCTTCCAGCCCTGTCCACCACTTCTTCCTGATAAGCATCCAAGACACCCCCCACCCCCATGGAGCCACCACTAACCCATGGGATCCTGTATGACCCTTCTCACAGCATTTATTATACTTTTTTTGTAATTGTCATTTGTCTCCATTCTCCAATAAACTGTGAGTCCCACCAAGGACCACTTTTTTTTTTTTTGATTTTATTTTTTTGACAGAGAGACACAGCAAGAGAGGGAACACAAGCAGGGGGAGTGGGAGAGGGAGAAGCAGGCTTCCCGCGGAGCAGGGAGCCCGATGTGGGGCTCGATCCCAGGACCCTGGGATTATGACCTGAGCCGAAGGCAGACGCTTAACAACTGAGCCACCCAAGCGCCCCCACAAAGGACCACTTCTACATCACTTACCACTTAGCAGCAACTGGCAGATAATGATTGCTCAACAAATGTTCAGTGGGTGAATGAGTCCTTGGGGTGATTATAGTTCTAGCCAGCTTAGTTATTATGTTCAATGGACACATGTAATTAATTTACATAGTGCTATAGAATCATTGTATTATTAGTATCTAGCTGTTTTAGTCCTTGAGGGTACAGTCTATGCCTTATTCAATTTCTTTGTTCCAGAAAACTCAGCATGCCTGGCACATATTGTTTTCAACCAACTTTTGTTGATTGTATCAGTGATCATAAGAAATTAAGAAACAGAGGCCCAGATAATTGAACAACCCGAGACTGCACATTGTCCCAGAAGCAGGATTAGAACTCAGTCTGATGTGGTGCCTGGGTGGCTCAGTTAGTTACGCATCTGCCTTTGGCTGAGATCATGATCCCAGGATTCTGGGACTGAGCCCCTCGTCGGGCTCCCTGCTCAGTGAGGAGTCTGCTTCTCCCTCTCTCTCTGTCTGCTCCTACCACCCCCAACCCACTGGTGCTCTCTCTTCTCTATAAGTCTCAAATAAATAAAATCTTAAAAAAAAAAAAACACCTCAGTCTGAAAAAAGGGACGCTTGGAAGGAAGTTCCTCAGTGTCTAAATAGAATGCCAGTATGAATGAAAGAAGCACTGAGTTCTCTCCATCAATAGACTCACCAGAGAAGTGCCTGGCTGGCTTAGTCGGGAGAGCATGTGGCTCTTGATCTCAGGGTCATGAGTTCAAGCCCGACATTGGGTGTAGAGACTGCATAAATAAATAAACTCTGAGAGAGACAGACACTGGCCAGAAGCCATGGGAACTGCCAGGGCCCCAGACCTCCATGGTCAAGTATCCTCATAGTAGATGTGACGTAGGCCAAGGAATGTGAGGACAGGGGTCTTGGATATTTCAGCATGGAAGGGAGATTGGACCCCTGGTTTCCTTTGTCCCTTTTAGTTTCAACTCTCAGCCCCAGGTACTGGTATTGGGGTATTATTTGTCCTTCTCTGAAATCTGTTTGATGCTAAGATAGTTCTTTTCCCAGTCTTTCTTTGCTACAGTGAGTGAGTCACTGACAGGTGCCTGGGAAGAATCATTTACAGTATAGCCCGTGGGGGATGTTACCTCCTTCTAGGTGTTTAGCATAAAAATCCCCCCTCTTGGGGCGCCTGGGTGGCTCAGTTGGTTAAACATCTGTCTTCGGCTCAGGTCATGATCCCAGGGTCCTGGGATCAAATCCCACATTGGGCTCCTTGCTCAGCAGGAGCCTGCTTCTCCCTCTGCCTGCCGCTCCCCTTCCTTGTGATATCTCTCTCTCTCTCACTCTCTCTCCCTGACAAATAAGCAAAAATAAATAAATAAATAAAAGGAAAAAAAATAAATAGTAAAATCTTAAAAAAAAAAAAAATCCCCACTCTTCAGCTTCCCCTTCAGCTCCAGGTCTCACCTTTTCATCCCCACACCCAGACTCTCTCAATAGCCCTGGTGAAATTCATGACACACCAAAGAGATAAAAGTGGAGAGAGGCAGCATTGCAGAGGAGGTGGGGAGAGGACAGGTGGATTTCTGATTTTCTCCTTTTCCTCCATTTCTTGAGAACACTCCAATGTCCCTACCTCTAGAAACAGATAAATCCGCTGCTTCCCTAAACATCATGAACCCTCAGAGGAAGCTGAGCCTTAGCTCCTTTCTTCCACCAGAAGAGTCAGCCTCGAGGCTCAAGAGCCCAAGACGGGAGATAGGTGGGCTTTTCTCTAACTGGGACTTTTTCTTTTACCACACATTTTGAGTAACCTTCAAGCACATTCACATGCTGATGGTATTTTATCTTTGCACTGGACTAGAAATTCCAGGACTTATGTCTTCACTGGGACCAGCAGACGGTGAGCTTGGGAAAATGTGACCAGGACTCAAACGCCAAACATGTCAGCCTCTCCTAAATATACTTTGTTTCCTTCACTTCTGGATTGACCAGGTTTCTACTGGCATTACAGAAAATTGCCCAGGGACCCAGATCCTGCAGGGGATGCTTTACAGGGAAGAGAAGGAATCTGGTACTCCATCTTCTCCTCACCCCTGCACCTAACAGTATAGGTTTGTCAACCTGTTGAAAACACTTTTTGCTACCACTTAACTCACACAACACTGTGGCAACCAACAAAACAAATCCCATTCTCCCTTTTCTCCAATAATTAAGTCTAGGAGTCTAGCTGCCTGCTTAACAAAGAAGTACAGAAAGTCTTCAGATGCCCTGACTCACAAGATAACTGACTGCTGCTGAGATACACAGGGCTCCATAAGATAGCTTTGGCCACCTGCTGAGTTCTAGCTCAGACCCTGCACTGATCGTCTCTGTTCCGTCCCCAAACCAGGCTAACTGGGATTCAAAACACCGGCTCGGGGCGCCTGGGTGGCTCTGTCGTTAAGCGTCTGCCTTCGGCTCAGGTCATGATCCCAGGGTCCTGGGATCGAGCCCCACATCGGGCTCCCTGCTCGGCAGGAAGCCTGCCTCTCCCTCTCCCACTCCGCCTGCTGGTGTTCCCTCTCTCGCTGTGTCTGTCTGTCAAATAAATAAATAAAATCTTTAAAAACAAAAACAAAAAAAAACAACAAAAAACAAACCACTGGCTCTGTGCCCTCTCCTATGAATCTCATAGACCTTTAGTGCATATGGGCCTTTAAATAATAAAGCTTAACACTGTACTTAAGGGGCTGGTCTGCTTAAATCATAAATGTGCACACTAGTTGTTTGCCAGTAATTAAGATGCTACTTGTACACATTTAATCACCATTTTCACAAACGTTGTCTTAACTAAAAATTTCTATCAACAGGAAGTCCTAAAATTATAGTGTATGAGCCCCAAAGATTTGGAGAATATCACACATCCTTCTTAATCCAAAAACTTGGGTGCCTGAGAACGGGGTCTTAATCATGGCCAGGCTGCATGCACATTTAGGTCAGGCCCTGTCTGCGCATCTTTATATGCTCAGTGCTTAGCAGAGATCCAGACACACGGTCGGTCCTTCATAAGTATTTGTTAAATTTGAATAAATCCTATAAAAAGCTCACATGGAGACATCAGCTTGTCCCACCTCTTATCACTTCTGCTCCAAAAAGCTCCTTACTAGTAGACCTTAGTAGACACAGGTCTAGCAGCAGGGGGGCACACAAGAGAGAAGGAATGGCACAAACTCCGAAAGAGGGTTGGATTCAGACCAGGCCTCAAAGCCTGAAGTGACTTCCCCTCCCCATGTTGATAATGGGATTCATACGGTGCAGAGTGGGAGAGTGAGCAGAGACAGTGGACTTCAGGGCCTTACAACCCAGTGAATTAACCCCTAAGAGAACTCTTCCTTCCCCAAGAGGGGAAAGAAAGGAGGAGAGGAGAGAGGCCTCCTGCAGCTGGTGGCTAAAACAGCCGCTCTCACCTCAGTCCATTCGGGGAAGGGGCTACAAAGCAGACAATCTTTATTCACAACTGGGGCAGCAGAGGGGAGGTACCCCCAGGTCAGTCCAGAAGCAGAGACGCTGGGGGGAGCAGGTGGAGCAGGGCAGGGACTCAGCACTCGTCCTCTCCCAGTAGGGCGTAAGGGTTTCGGGCAGCCAGGCCGGACCCTGGAGCTGAAGTTGGGGTGTCCTCATCCCCTTCCCCCTCCTCGTCCGCATCCCGGTCCTCCTCTCCCTCCTCCTCACAGGAGCTGCTCAGCTCTTCTTCTTCCTCCTCCTCCTCGTCACCTGCTGGCCCCACCCTGCCCTGCAAAACCACCAGCTCTGTGGTCTCCGGATGGGACTCCCAGGTGCCTGGGGAACCGAAACAAGAAAGGAAAGTTTTAAGCAAAGAACTACAGCCAAAGAAAGGTGGGGAAGAGGCAAAGACTAAGAAGTGACAATTGGTCTTGCAGCTGCCAGCATCCGCCCGTTCATTCACTCAGACTCCCAGGTGCCGGGCACTGAACAGCAGCTCCGCCTACCCGAGCTCTGCACCGCCGCCTGGCCAGGGGGCAACTCCCACCCTGCCTTTGCAGATCAGGAAACTGTCTCAAAGACGCTTAGGAACACAGGGCGGGCCGACGGGTACAGAACCCAGGCCTGACCCTTGTTCTGTGTGGCCACAAAGCCCACACCCTTCTGCCTACAGTACAGCACAAGAACACTGGCTGTCTGACCTTTCTGTTCACTGTAGCCCGGGGGATGAAAACACAGGCTGAGGCGCCCGTCCACTGCCAGCCGTAGGAGGCTATTGGCTGCTCTGTACACATCGTTCCGCGCTGCCTTAGCTGTCTTATAACCACGCTTCTCTGCCCAGGCTGGAGAGAGAGAAGAGAATAGTGCAGAGGGAAGCCATTAACTGGGCCCAGTCACCACCACCACCCCATTCCCATACCACAGCCCTTCCAGTTTTCTCCAGAACACCCCAGGCCACTGATCTTGCAGGCCCCACGACAGAAATCCAGGCATGAGTAGCCAGGTGCTTCATCAATGGCAGAAGCTCTGAGGAGAGGTGAGGAGATATGGCAGGGTTCAGGGTAAGGGGAGGAGAAACCAGGGACATGGAGCCCACCTTCACAGATGTCCCAGGCACACCAGGGGTGTTCCGCTGAGGGATCCTTGGCCTCTGGGTGGCGCAGGTGGAGCAGGACCTGCACAGGGATTCGAGTGGCCAGGTAGCCCACGGCAGTGTATGGCTCCTGGATTTGGGCAATGGGGTAGATCCCTGCCAGAACCTGAGGGGAAACAAAATGCTCGGTCTGTTCCTGACCTCCTGCCTCCTCTCCCTCCCTGCCCACCTCCCCCCCACCCCACCTGCATACCTGTAACTGCCTGGGCAGAAGGGATGGGAATATGAGGCCAGGGCAGTCACAGAGCTTCACAGAGGGGGTGAGAAAGTAGGTCTGAAAATATCTGGTGTGGCCGGGAGTTCTGGAGACACTCACAACCTTCCTGCCCACCAGCCCGTTGATCAGAGAAGACTTGCCCACATTGGGGAAACCTAAGGAAGGCAAGAAAAACTAACATCAGACAGTTCCCTACTCTGCGACAGGCAGGATGCAGTGCTGTAGCCATAGATAAAAAGGGAAGTAAAGCACAGAAATTAAGGAAGCAATATAACCGTGCAAATTTCAAATCAGACTCTGGGCCGCCAGGGCTGAATCCTGGCCTCTCCACTTATCAGTTTTGTAACCTCAAAGCAATTCATTTTCTGAGCCTCTGGTTCCTCATTTTACAAGTGCAGATACCTTCAAGCTCAAAGTGGTCAGGATTAAAGATGACTGTGTGGTTCACTGCCTGCAGTACACTAAATGCCCAAAACAAGTGAGACATGCAGCTCATAATCATCGAAACTTCTCCACGGAGAAGACTGAAAACCCTGAGGCTCACTGCCACTCTCTTCAGGAGCCCCTCCATCACTCTGGGTGACTTTGGTATCTGCACAGGTGGCCTGTTTAGCACCTTGGCCTCTCGGTGCCAGCATCTATCTTCCAAAAGTCATTTCCAACTACCCACTACCGTGGTCATACCCTGGATCTGGTCAATTCACACCTCCAAAATCTCAACTGCAAGCACCACTCTCTGCCCTGATATCCTATCGTTCCAGCTCACTTATTCTGTTCCTCAGTTCCAATGAATCTTCACTATTCCATACTGGACTCCTGTCCTCACTTCCCTTCTTACCCAACTGAGCTACCATGACCCAGCTCTACAGCCAGCCCCTTTCACAGACCATGAACTCCCAAGTCGTGCCCCTCTCCTCCACCTTACTTATTCCCATGGCTCCCATCTCCCAATGCTCTGACACTCTGGCTTGTCCCATAATCACCAAGCTCACTCCCACATCAAGATCTTTTCATTTACTGATCCCTTGGCCTGGAAGGCCCTTTTCCCCTATCTCCAAATGGCTACTTCCTCTCAACATCCCAGGTTTTCTCAGAGGGGGCTTTCCATGAGAATCCCCCTCTCTGCGTCACTCTCTGCTCCCTTTCGTTGCCGCTAAATAATATGATTTCAAATCATGAATCAATTCACTTCCAAGGCAATAAGCTCTGTGATAGTAGGGACTTTCCTGCCACTTTCATGACAGCATAATGTGCTCCTGGAACACCTCCTGGCACTTAGTAAATATTTGCAGAAAACTATTAGTAAATCTAAGCTCAGCACTGCCTGTGCCACAGAAAATGCTCTCCCTTACATAACTCTGAACACAGAGAAGTTACTGTAGATGCTTAAAAGAGTGGACACCCCACCTCCCACCCTTGCCAGGGAGAAGCAGGAGGAAAGGACTGGAAAGGGTGCCATCCGTCAGCAGTCAGGTAGGTTGTTCCCAGGACAAAAAGGAGACTAAGTCAGGAGCGTTTCCAAGGAGTCCAACTAACTACTCTACTCTCCTTAATTTGATTCCCCTATCACCTCAAGATGCCACAACTTTGCCCAAGTCGCTTCTTACCTCTGCCACCAACAAAGGAAAGAGGCCCTGGGCCCGAATCATACATTCCTTTCTTCCCCACCAAGAGCAGAGACAAGGCTCTTAATTCAGGGAAGATTCTCCTTGATGACAGACTTAAAGGGTAAGTCTCAGAAAGATACTAATGCTAACTAAGCTCCTGCTAGGACTTAGTGATTTCTCTACTACAAACTGACGAATACCATGGAACAGTTAAGATGGATGTCATTTAGAACAACGCCTGGTACCTGGTAAGCACCATGTAAATATTAAATTGTAACAATTGTGATCATTACTATTAACACTATTTGTCAGTCATCATTAGGCTATTCCTATGCTAGTCTCTTCATTCCTCACATCCGTTCTTCTAATTGTGTGTCAGCATCTTCATTCTAAAAATCAAAATAACTAAGACTCAGAGTGGGTAAATAACAGTAAGAGCTAAGAAAAGCCTGAATTTAACTCAAGGGTGCCAGGATCTTTCCACTATTGCCGACACCTTCCTTTTCTGAAACTCTGTACTTCAGAGGAGGCCGCCATGCATGGGCCACCACTTCCTTACCCACACAGCCAATGGTCACCACCCCATCTTTGTAGTGTTCCCGGGTCGGGCCGGCGGGCTCCATTGCTGAGTCAGTCTGCTGCTCCACCAGGACGGCAGGTCCATCCTCTTCTTCATCCTCCTCCCCAGAGCCGTTTCCCCACGTGGCCCCTGCCACATCTCGGGCAATCTTCTCCCGCCAGCTGCTCAAGTCCACTGTCAGGGAAGGAGAAGCTGAGGAAGGTTCTCCCCAGGGCCACCACAGATGATTGCACAGACTACGTACGGCACAGCTGACCTAACTGGCACCCTCTGGAGTTGGAGAGTGCCAACCTACATGACAGATCGTCCCTAGCCTTCACTTGACCCCACCTAGAAATCATGTCAGTTTTTGAGTTTCAGAAAAATACTGGGAAGACTGAAGACAACAGACCACTGGGGCTCCTGCCTACCTGCTGCCTTTGTTGCCGCCAAGTCAGTTTGCTCCCTCTTCTATCCCTCCCCCTGGCTGCTCACCTACCTCCATAATAGAAAGGACTAACTTCAGGGAAGGTAAGCAAAATGACTCCAGGCCCTGGGTCGCCCCCATATCCTTCCACAGCTCCCCTCTTAAGAGTGTATACCTTTCCCTGCAGTGATGGCTTCACAGGCTCTCAGCAACTGCTCCGGCCCCAGGGCCCGAGTCCATCCTCTCCCCCGCCTCCGACTCTTCTTCAACACTGGGATCAGAGGGCACAAGTGTTAGTGCATGGGCTTATGCACCCCACCTCACCCACCACCCTTAGGCCCAAGATCAGGACTCCTTTGTCAAGGATCTTTGTCAGATCTTTGTCAAGGCTCTCTGTTCTCCCTGTTGTCCCCTGCCACCCCACCTCTCCCATGCTGCCTTCCTCATTGCCCACTCACCGCTACTAGGATCCTGTGGGGTGCGGGGGTCCCGAGGGAAAGAGGTAAAAAGGACTATGTGGAGCTGGGGATAGTGTTGGTGAAAATAATGCTTCCAGGCAACCACGAGAGCCGGTGGGGCTAGATCCACCTTGTTCAGGACCAAGATCAAGGCCAATCCAAGTTCTCCAGTCACATACTCGTAAAGTGCTGGTGGGAAATTCACAACCTGGGATAGGGTTGGTGAGAGGAGAGAGCAATGAGAGGTCAACCCAGAGTTCTCTGCCTCCAGCTCCCCACTCACCAGGCACCACTCAGAGACAAGACTCTGGTGGTTAGCAGATTCTGGGGCAAAAGGGTAAATCAGCAAGACCGAACTAGAAAAATAAAGTAGCAGTAAGCAATACCTGTACATTTGTCTCGGGGGGACTTCTTACAGGTCCTGATTAGGGATAGAAATGAGCCAAAAACAAGACAAGGAAACAGTGATACCTAGTATACTGGTGTAAAGCTTGGGGTCAGGATAAAACTTAATACCTGTTTTTGTGTGCACACAACTATCTACACGTATATACATGCATGTACACACATGTACGTGTCTGCAGGTTTGTGATGAGCATGTGTGGCTGTGTGAGTGCATATGAGCACACACATCCGTCTGTGTGTGTAGAAGTGTATGTATACGTGCCGTTAAGGACTTCCAACCTAAATGTCCCCACAGACCTCTCTTTCTCCCACTAGAGGACAGCAATGGAGTGGTACAGCCAGGTTAACACAAGGGTTGTCCAGCAGCCAAGTTTAGAGCCTTAACCACTATCCTAGCCTTCCACATAAGGCTGATGTGGTGGGGCGGGGGAAGCCCTCAGTTGCCTTCACAGAATCCCCTGAAGCACCACACTAGAACTTTCTACTGGCCTAGTTATGGTGGAATGAAAACGGGATACACAGTTTTTCACCAAAGGAAGTAAAAAAGAGCGTCTGTTAACCGGAGCAGGAGTGACAAGCTGCGACACTGATGAATAAAGTATTGAGTTCCTGACTGCAGACATCACTACGAGGTAGAGAAGACTAGAAAAGAAAGATACCTCTCCATCTCCCAACTCCTGCCTCTGCCCTTTACTCCACAAGAATCCTCCTCCCCCATCCCCCTTGTCACCCTCACCCCCAGTACTCACTGGATGTCGGGTATCAGTGATAAGCAAGACAATGTCAGACATCTCCAACACACGCCACAGCTGCCGCCATGTCTGAAAAGGCAAGATCAGTGGAAGAGTACCTAAGGCCAGAAATCCTCTCCTGACTGACCCCAGACCAATTTGACCAAGGGTCACTATGCCAGACTCCTGTCCCTACTCCATTCTCACCTCCAGATTATGCTCAAAGTAGCTGAGTTTCTCAGAGGTGTAAGACCCATGAATCTTCCCAAGATACTCCTGGAAGCTCCGTTCCTCCTGGCTCATTAGCTGCTCTTTGGACATCTCATAGCTCCAAGGAGGACGTCGGGGAAAGTCCAGGACTGGGAAGTTAAGAAAAAGTCCAAGTAAGTCTGAGAATAGTTTCAGGGCTCAAGAGTGGATCCCAGACCTCTCACCCCTCACAGTCAGCTCTTCCTCTTCCAACCTCCTTCCCCCAGCCCATTGCCTCTCCCAAACATCCAGCTGTTGAGCTCTCACCTGAGCCAGGCTGATAGACCTCCCGGATGTCCAGCTCCAGCAGCTCAGCACTGACCGGCTGTAGCACTTGCTCGCGGGCTGCCCTCTTTCTCCTTTCCACCTCCTCCCGGCTATCTCGCTCAAAATGCAGCCGGTATCTAATGGGACAGGGACCACAGCATCTCTTGCAATCCCGTGGCCACAAACTCCCCTCCTGGGCAGACAACCTCGTAGAGCTTTCTCTCCAGAGTTGTTCAAGTCTCCTCTCAGTCGACTCTCCCTCAAGTACCTCTCCCCCAACATTCGGCCTTCCCCTAAACCTCGCCCTTTTAAAAGCCAGGAACTCTCTCCAGCCCCTCCGGAAGGAAGGATTGTGGCCCGCTCCGGTGAGCCAGCTGCCTGCGGAGACTCGGCATACCAGTCCCACCTCCTCCACCAGCAGCAGCCAGCTTTTCCCCCCAACACTCTCGCTTCCGGGTAGGCGGGGATGCCCCAGCCAGCGCCCCCTGCCTGCTCTCACCGATTTGGGTCATAGCTTCGAGGACCCAGCCCCTGGGAAGGCTGCTGGTTGAGCCTGCGGATATGATGGGTCACAGATTCTCCGTCCGAGGTGTCGGTCTGCTCCTCCCGCCGCTCCCTGCTCCCGCTGCGGCTGTTGGAACTGGATCGCAGCCCATCTTGGAGCCCTGCGGGGAGGAGGCGGTGACGCCACTACGGGACGGCTCTAAGGGGCCGTAAGACCCCTTCCCCGGTCTGTGTGACTTCTCCTCACACCACCCCACTTCTTTTGAGGCCCGATCCTTCCACCATCCTGCCCAAGACCCTACCGGATGTGCGTGGGGGGGAGTCATTCCTCCTCCAGGGACCTGCGGGGATGGCGCCCCGTTCGAGCTGGAGGGATTCCCCTCCCCCAATTCTCCATCCTTTCCCACCCCTTCCAGGGAGACTGGGGTGAGAGAGAATCGCGATCTTCGGCGCGCTGCCAACACCCACTCCCACGCCCCGCGGGGATGCGGCGGGCACACCCCTCCTTCCAGAGGTGCGGGAGCCCGAGCCCCGCCCCCTCCCCTCACTACCGCACTGACCTCGCTTCCGCTCCCGCTTGTCCTGCAACTGCTTCTTCTTTTGCTTCACGCTGAAGGGCTTCTTTCTCGGCATGGCCTGGACCAGTCACCTGGCCCACCCTCCGCCGAGCTCCCGCCGCCTCAACTGACTCCCCCCCCACCCCCCCGGGCAACCCCCGCCGCCAGGGCCTGGGACCCTAGAGGGGGCGGGGCTATGAGGTGACGTCAGCGGGCGGGCCTGGCCGATTTGCCCCCCGTTGCCTGGGTGAAGGCGAAGGAAATACGGCCACTTCCTTACGCGAGCGAGGCAAGACGAGGATGCGGGGTGGGCTACCCGCACGTGAGAGTCAGCGGCACCGAGAGGGCGCAGCGGCGGCGAGGAAGGAGGCGCGCGTGGGAGGATCAAGCTAACTTCGTCACGGACGCTACCAACTCGCGTTCGGAGGAGGGGGGACGTGTGTCACCGCTACCTTGCGCGCTGGGAGGGAAGCTACCACTCACCTGGAGGGGGCGGTGGAGCGGAGGGCGGGTCCTACCACCTGGGAGAAAGAGGAGCGTGGATGCGCTGAACCTACTCTACCCACCCCCACCCCGGGCTTGACCTTAATGGAAAGACGGGACTGCGCGTCCCGGGAATGAAGTCCAGTTGCTCGTCTACGCTGGGGGTGGGGTCAGACGTCTTGGGGGGCGGGTAGCGGTCTGAAGAGTCCTGGGACCCAAATTCCTTGTGGGAGCGATAAAGAGCAGGTTTACAGATCATAGGGGCACGCGCAGGCGAGGAAGGAAACCCAGGTGGGACAAGGATTTTTGGAGAGAGGTCAGAGGGCATGAAGTTGTGCCTGCAGCCGTTACCATAGTAACCGGGAACCGGATGTGGCGATCTTAAGGGGCGACAACTCTCTCAGGTCCTCTGGCCCGAGAGCCTATCGACTCTATGGCACACAATGAGGAGCCGGTTGTGGGGTTTTTTTCAGCGAGGGGCGAAGAGAGGAATTTTTCAAGGCATTTATAGGAACGCAACAAAAAGAAGGCTTGAGACTGCCTCTATGCCTGGCAGAGACCGAGGGAGACGTTTTATGAGAGAATGAGCCGCACAAAAGCGCCTCGGAGCCTTCCGGAAGTGAAATGGCGGGAGCCTCAGCCTCTCCATCCACCTCCCGGAAGCGGAAATAGAATCCCAGCGTGCCCCTTCCTCACTGCCCTCCAAATCCCGCTGCAGCCATTGCCGCAACCACGATGCCGAAACGAAAGAAGCAGAATCAGCAGCAGCCGCCACCACCGCAGCAGCCCCCGCTGCCAGAGCGGGAGGAGATTGGAGACGAGGAGGATGGGAGTCCTATCGGTGAGGAGCCCGGGAGGGGTGTGCACATGCCTGTCAGCTGGTCGAGGCGAGGGGTTAAGGTCTGGAAAAGGTGCGGGGGAGGGGGCTCTAACGGAAGGAGGAAGGGCGCAAGCGCTGGGGCGGGGATAGGAGGCTGTCCGGTGTGGAACCCTGAGCGAGTTCTCTTCCTTGACCCCTCAACTTCGGTCCAGCCTCTAACCTTTCTGAAGAAGGCAGGGGAGGAGAGGATAAAGAGCTCGTGTGCGCAGTCGCAGAACGGCAAGGGAGAGGGGGCCCTAGAGAGGTTGCAGATTGCGATGACTAGGATAACACTTTGTTACCAGACTTGCACAGGGAAGGTAGAAGTGCTGCCTTCTCTAAACTACTCTGGGGCGGGGGGGATCGTTCTGATTGGCCAACAGTTAAAGAGAGGGATTGGATTACTTGTGGAATCACCTGGGATGTTTTGGGTAGCAACTATGTAAGGGAAAGAGAACGATACCCTTCCCGCATTATCTTTTTTTTTTTTTTTCCCCAAACGAATCGCTTTTTTGAAGAAGGGGCAGGGAGATTTGCCTGAGAACTTGTTAACACTGCTGAGAATGTATCAGGCTTTACTGATTGAATTAAGAAATGAGTAGTAGAAAAACATAGGATCATCGGTACGTTAGTCCATTCTGATGACTATACTTTCATATCTACTCTTAGGACCACCCAGCCTTCTGGGCCCTCCCCCCATGGCCAATGGAAAGCCTGGTGACCCCAAGTCAGGTGAGGATGAGGGGGCTCTGATTCTTTGATTAGGTCCTGGAGAAGGGAGCAACGGAATGGCTAAAACCCAGGAGGACTTAAAACCAAAAGATCAGGGATTCTGTACAGAAATGAATGGAGAGATGTTGTAAATTCACAGATTGGAAAGCTCAATGTTGTAAAAATGTCACTTATTCCCAAATTGATCTATAGATTCAATGCATTTCCAGTTACAGTCCCTATAATGGAAATAAGCATTCTATGTTATTACACGGAAATGCAAAGGATCAGGCTGAGACATTGCAAATACAATCTTGAAGTAGGAGGACTTACCCTGAATATCACCATTTAGAACTATAATAGTTATGGTGTGGTATTGGCACAAGAACAGACCTAAAAGTCAATAGCCCGGTACAAAAAGTCCAGTAACAGGCCTGCACATACGTAGACACCTCATTTATGATGAAGATGGAACTGAAATAGTGGTCATTTCAGTAAATGATGCTGGATTAATTGGATATTCATGGGGGGGGGATGAATTCTGACCTCCTATTCATATTGTATGTAAACATCAACTCAGTGAACTGTAGATCTAAGTGTTAAAGGTAAAGGAAAATATTTTCATGGTCTTGGAGGAGATAGGAGTTCCTAAACAGACAAGAAACAAAGATTGATAAACTGAACTACATTAAACTTTTATTAATCAAATGACACCATTAAGAAATTAATTGGAAGCCATAGAGTAGAAAATAGTTGAAATAAATAGAACCAATAAACAGCTCGTATCTAGGATATACACAGGACTCTTTTAGACAACCTGTTAGAAAAATGGGCAAAGTATCAGAACTCTCTCAAAAACTGAGCTCTAAATGATCAAGAACATGTGAACAAAACTCAGTATCTTTAGTTGTTAAATAATCGCAAGATGAAAACACAACACTTAAGACCCTTGTGCATGTTGGTGAGATTGTAAAATGGAGCGATTCTATAGAAAACACTACGGAGTTTCCTCAAAAAAAATTAGAAATAGAACTACCACGTGATCCAGCATTCCCACTTCTGGGTATATATCCAAAAGAATGGAAAGCAGGATCTTGAAGAGTTATTTGCACACTCGTGTTCATAACAGCACTATTTACAATAGCTAAGAGCTGGAATCAACCCAGATGTTCATTGACAGATGAATAAACAAAATATATATTCATACAACGGAGTATTATACAACCCCCAAAAGGAACGGAATCTTGTCACATGCTACAGCATGGGCGAACCTTCAAGCCATCTTGCTAAATGAAACAAGCCAATCAAAAAAAGGCAAATGTATAATTCCACTTATGAGGTACTTAAAGTAGTCAAATTCATAGAAGCAAAGTAGAATGGTGGTTACCAGGAGCTGGGTGGAGGGGGAAAAGGGGAGTTGTTTAGTAGCTATAGAGTTGCAGTTTTGCAAGATGGAAAAGTTCTAAAGATCTGTTGCACAGCAATGAGAATTTACTTCACACTACTAAAACATGCATTTAAAAATAGTTAAGATGGCAAATCTTTGGCACCTGGCTGGCTCAGTCGGTAGAGCATGCCACTCTCGATCTCAGGGTTGTGAGGTCGAGCCCCACGTTGGGCATAAAGTTTGCTTTAAAAAAAAACAAAACAGCAGATTTTACGTTATATTACATGTACAAATTTAACGTTACATGTTCCCCAATTTAAAAAAAAAAAAAAACCTCTCCAGAATGGCAAAAATGAAAAAAATTGACAATACTAAGTGTTGTCAAAGCTATGGAACAGTTGCCGGTGGGAGTGTAAATTGGTACAGCCACTTTAAAAAAGTTTGACTTCATTAAACTTTAGCATACATATACCCTAGGACCCAACAATACCTCTACTACGTTTATACTCAACAGAAATGCATACATATGTGTAACAAAGACATGTATAAAAATGTTCATAGCAGCATTTTTCGTTATAGCCCCAAACTGGAATCCACCCACATGTCCACCATCAGTAGAATGGATAAATAAGTTGTTGTGTGTGCATGCAATGGGATACTACACTGCAATGAAAATGAACGAACTCCTGCTACAGGCAACCTGGATGAATCTCACAAACACGATGTTGAGCGAAAGGAGCCAGACAGAAAAGAATGCAGACTGTATGATTCCATTTATGCGAAGTTCAAAAACAGGCAAAAACTAACCTATGGTGCTAGAAGTCAGGATAGTGGTTACCTTTGGGGAGGAGGGTGGAATAGTGGGGTAGGAGGGGCACAAAGAGGGGGGAGGAATTGCGAGTGCTAAGAAGGCTCTATCCTTTCACCTGGGTGGTAAAAACACAGGTGTGTTTACTTTGACGGTAATTGAGTTGTACACTTAAAACTGGTGTATTTTTCTGTATGTATATTGTACTTCAATAAAAAGTAAAAAAACAACACAGGGCTTCCTTATCCGGATTAAACTGGCCACTGATCACCTTTCCATGTCTGTCTGTCTCTCTCCTTCTCTCCAGCTCTTCACAGAGGTCCTCCAGGATCAAGGGGACCAATGATTCCACCACTGCTGAGTCTCCCACCTCCTCCCCGGGGCAGAGGCCCAATTCGGGGAGGCCTAGGCCCCAGGTGTGGCCCATATGGTCGTGGTTGGTGGGGAGCCAATACTGAACCTCCTTTTCCTGGACCAGGCCATGGGGGTCCTTCCAGGGGAGGCTTTCACAAAGAGCAGAGAAATCCTCGAAGGCTCAAAAGTTGGTCTCTTATCAAAAATACCTGCCCGCCCAAGGATGGCCCCCAAGTTGTGGAAGGTGAGGTCCATTTTTTAATGCCTATACACATTTAATACCCATCACTCCCAGAATGCCTGTGACTCTACCATTCTAAAATGTCTGGAAATGGTAGGGAGTAGAAAATCTGACTGCCCTCTCTATCTCTGCTTTTTGTTACGTGTTTCCTTTCTTATATTTTAAATATACCAATTTTCACTTGTTTACAGACAAATCCAACCGCCCTGTCTGCCGACACTTTGCCAAAAAGGGCCACTGTCGATATGAGGACCTCTGTGCCTTCTACCACCCAGGCGTCAATGGACCGCCTCTGTGAGACTGTGCCTTCCCATCGAGACTGGAAGGAGCCCTCTGACCTAGCGGCCATATGTTTCCCTGTGGCCCTGTGATGGCTACTGTGAGGCTGTTCCACCCACCACCCTCAGTCAGTGACACCCACCCCCATCCGCCACCTCCCCAATTTGGGGTCCAGAGCTGTGTTTCATCATTGATACCCAGTGTGTGGGCTTTCTTCTGATCCAGCCTCCAGAGACACGCCTTCAGGACCCCATCTTTGCTCCCTTCAACTGCCTCCTGGATCCTCTTCCCCCTCGCCAACTGACTGCTGAACAGGAAACCTCTTTGGTGCTGTTTCTTGTGCATCTGTCCACCCAGCCCCCGGTACTGCCCTCGATTCCTGAGAGCCCTGGAGCAGTTTCCTACCATTCCCTTCTTCTAGCTGCTTGTTTTAAGTCCTTTTTATGTGACAGCCCCTACCCCCAAAGTTGCCAGTTGCTCTGTGAAACTCACCAGGTTGACCTGGGGTCAAGTATGGATGACTGGTGCAGAGTTACTCCCTGAAAGGCCACTCTCCCTGCTTTTGGATTTTGTAGTTTCTACGTCAGTAGCATGATCCCCACCGCTCTGGTCTGTGATCACTGTGCTTTGTGAAACTGTGCATCCCCTCGTACATAGCCTTTCTCAGTGTCCGTGGCATCTTTGTGACTTCCCAACACTAGAGTAAGTTTTTCTGCCAAAATGAGTGAGGCTCTTGGTGCCCTCTAGACTTTCCACACCTCCCAACATGGGAGAAATGTGAAACTTTCCACAAGACTGCCTCCCTGGTCTCCCCATTCTCCTGGTGTCGGTTTTTCTGGGTTTGACACAAGCCCATGAGATGTCCTCTGAAGCCTCTGACGGGCTACCCTATTTGCTCTCCAGCCCACTTTAGTTAGAGTACGTCATCGTGAGGCGACCAGCCCTTTCGTCTGAATTCTGTGAATCTCCACCCGGCCTACCTTTGGGTGGAACCTGGACAGTACTGTCGCCCTCATCTAAGCTTCTTCCCTACATCCCTGGCACTGGTTGTTTTCTGTGAAAACGGCAGTGAACAGGTTCGGTTTTGAACTGGCCCTGAGGAAATGGGTCAGGAGTTGTGTGGGCAAGATGGAAGGATGAGAGCCGTTGGAGAACTGAGAATGAATTTTTTTTTCTTTTTAACATTTTTTTATATTAGTAATAAATGCAGTGGAAACAAGCATTTTCTTCAATCCCTGTGTTCCAGTCATCTCTGGAGGTGCAGATAAGGCTGTTCTTCTTGTAGTCACTTTATTCTTCCATTTGTTCATACACGGTGGTGATGGAGAAGGGAAAAGCTTGAGTTTCTTTCAGTCCGAAGGAACAAGCGAGGTCCCATTAACCTATAAGCATAAAACACACCAGGCTGCATGACGTTCAAGGGTAAGGTTTTAGAGGAGAAAGGAAAGGCCAACTATCCATGGAGTAATTTTTTAATATTCTACCCATCTTTGTAGGTTTGATGTTTTTAGAGTTGTAATGGCTAAAACGGCCTTTCAACAAATATTTGTAGATTTGACTGCGGGCCTGACACTAGAAATAACAGAACTAAAACCAATGAATTTAAATCTACAGGGGAGATACGTTTATCAAAAAAATCACGAATATGTGTAAGGTCACACCTGTCAAAAGTGAGACAATGAAAAGGGAGTCTGTAATAAAGGGAGACTAGGAAGGTGACGTCTGAGACAAGCTCTGACAGAGAAGCAGGAGGCCTGAGGTGGAAGAGCAAAGTCCAAGCAAAGGTGTTTGCTAAGAGATGGGAAGAATAGGAGACAAGGCAGAAGGAAGAAGAGCGAAACCACTCAGGGCCTTGCAGAACATAAAGATTTGGGTCTTTTTCTTAATACCAAAGCCTTTGAAGGATCTTAGGCAGGTTGATAAGGATTAGATTTGTTTTCAACAAGATTGACTCTGTATGGAGCTGACCAGGTTTGGAAGTGCCTTCAAAGGTAACTTAGGTAGTCCAGGTGAGTTATGATGGTATAGACTGGGTAGTAGAACAGGAGAAAAGTAGGTATTTGAAAAGAGATCAAAATGAAAGTATTTTAGGTTTATCAGGGTAGTTCTGGCTTACATAACTACCATTTAAAAAGAAAGGGAGAAAACAGAATGCTAGGAATTTGGAATTACTGAGTTTGAGCTGCCTTTTAAGATCTCTGGTAGGAGAGAGAAAATAGGTGGGTATACAGGTTTGGTATTCATATTAAAACTAGAGACAAATGTCTAATGCATATCTGAGTGTTTTACAATATAGGTGGTAGTTAAACCATGAGCATGGTTTCACACTAAATATTAAGTACCTACTATGACCCAGTTTATCAGCTTTTACGTTCAATTGTAACAGAAACCAAAGGTAGTCTTAAAGCAAAATATAAGTTTATTTTGTACAGTTCAAGAGGTAGACAGCCCAAGGTATCAGGCCACCACCTCAGGTATTCAGAACCCCTCCCCCCAGGTTTCAGCTCCACAATTACTGGGGTCAGATCCTCCTATTCATGGTTTGGGAAGTAAAGATAGCTTATCCATGTTCCAATTCTCAATATGGACCAGGAAGGGCAGAGGACACCAGCTGTCTTGGAGGAGATTTCCTCAAAGCTAATACAGCTCTTCAACTTTATGCCACTGACCGTAATAACTAGCCTTTGTAGCTGCCACTGAAGCTTGGATAAGTGATCTTTATTAAAGCAGCTATGTGCTAAGCAAAATACTGGACTTTCAGGATGAACATCCTTTATCAGCCCCTCTGCTAAAATTTCAGGATGCAGTAGAGAATAAGACTAAAAGTGTCAATGCCCTCCAGCCAAAGACCACCAAGAACACACCCATAGTCAAGCAACTGGGTATACTAATTCTGCAAAGGTTATCTCACTAGAAGAGGTTAGGAATGACAGGACTAGTGTTTGTGCTAGGTGATTTGGGGGGAAGGTTCAGGGAAGTGAAATTGTTCTGGGTTGGGTGCTATCAGAAAGTGAGGGCAATTACAATTGCACATCTTAATCTCATATAGAAGGAGAGAGGAATGAAACATGGCTAAAAGTGTAGCTGGTCAAAAAAAGCCACCATTTTAGTGGAGAGGGGGCTGTTTAATATTTATGGTGTTTGCAGAGTGACCTTATCTTTGTGCTTAGAGAAGATTATGAACTTTGTCTTCATGACAGTCACAGTAGCCTTGTCTGACATTGGTGTTCTGTGAGATTATGTTCAACCTGAGCACCATGGCCAAGCTGTTAGAATCAGGCCAATTCCCAGTTGTCAGGGGCTGTTTTTCTCAAAAGTGAACACATGAATAATTACAGGTTGTGATTAATGATATTAAGGAAATAAATGAGGTACTGTATAGAGAATAATGGTTGGGGGCTACTTAAGATGTGGTGGTTGGGTAGAACTCTCTGAGGAATCCGTTGCTAAAGTCACCTGAGAGGAGAATGTCAAGTGGGAAGAGAGGGCCCAGAACAGCCTGGAGGATGGCTGACATTTGGTGGCCAAGCAAGAACGAGGATGAAACAAGGAGAGGGGGGAGGGTTGGCCAGAGGGGGTTGGGGAGATATCTCAAGAGTGTCGTGTCTTCTCTTTGCTTAATAAATATATATTTTTTAAAGATTTTATTTATTTATTTGAGAGAGAGAGAATGAGAGATAAAGAGCACGAGAGGGAAGAGGGTCAGAGGGAGAAGCAGACTCCCCGCTGAGCAGGGAGCCCGATGCCGGACTCGATCCCGGGACTCCAGGATCATGACCTGAGCCGAAGGCAGTCGCTTAACCGACTGAGCCACCCAGGCGCCCAATAAATATATTTTTTGAATAAATAAAGTAGACATGGCTTGCTGATGAGGGGGAATGAAGAAAGAGAATGACCTTTCAGTTTGGGCCCAAGTAACTTAATGAAAGGTGGTATGATTTTTTGATGGGAAACCTGGAAGAGACACAGGGTTAAGGAGTAAAAACAAGAGCTCGGTTTTATACATATTAATTTGAGATATTTATTAGAGATCTCAGGACGTCCAATAAGAAGTTGGATTTGTGAGCCTGGAGCTTACGGCAGAAGTTGGGGTCAAGAAGAGAAATTTGGGGGGCGCCTGGGTGGCTCAGTTGTTAAGCGTCTGCCTTCGGCTCGGGTCATGGTCCTGGGGTCCTGGGATCAAGCCCCACATCAGGCTCTCTGCTTGGCAGGAAGCCTGCTTCTCCCTCTCCCACTCCTCCTGCTTGTGTTTTCTCTCTGTGTCTCTCTCTGTCAAATAAACAGATAAAATCTTTAAAAAGAGAGAGAAATTTGGGGGTCTTCATCAGTTATGGATGGTATTTAAAGTCATGAGACAGGGCGCCTGGGTGGCTCAGTCGTTAAGCGTCTGCCTTCGGCTCAGGTCATGATCCTGGGGTCCTGGGATCGAGCCCCGCATCGAGCCCCGCATCGGGCTCCCTGCTCCGCGGGAAGCCAGCTTCTCCCTCTCCCACTCCCCCTGCTGGTGTTCCTTCTCTCGCTGTCTCTCTGTCAAATAAATAAAATCTTAAAAAAAAAAAAAAAAGTCATGAGACATGAGTGCTAAGTCTAGAATAGAGAATGTCAAAGAATGTGCCTCAAAACATTTAGACTTGAGGAGAAGCCAGGAAAGGAGGGAAAGGGAGCAGCCACTGAAATGGAAGGGAAACCTACAGAGAGCAGGGTCCCTGAAAAAAAAAAAACAAAAACAAAAAAACAAGGAAGTGGGAGTGGTCGTGTATGTGTGTCAAATGCTGCTGGGAGAGTAAGATAAGGACAGAGAATTGGCCCCCTATCTGTTGATCTTGGCAAGAATGGACTCATAATGGTATAGAGACAAGAGCATGGTTTTAATGGTTTAAGGGGAGAACGGGAGCTGAAAGAGCTATGGGAGCGTCTTGCTCCCACGTCTATTAAGTGGTACAGTTAGAAGCAAACCCAAATCTTGACTGTGGTGGTGGTTTAATGGTTATATATATGTCAAAACTTTGATCCAAGTGTACATTTTGCAGTTTATTCCCTGACAATTTACTGTATGTGCAGTTTATTGTGTATCAATTATACCTCAGAAAAACTGTTAGCCCCACCACCAACCCCCAAAATGAACCCAAGCTTCACCACTCTGTTAGGGGACAGTTCATCGTTTACGACTCTACACTTTATGGCCTTGCAACATATCTCAACACCAGGCCTCTTCCTAAGTAGATGGACTGCGTCTTTCTGCTCCTACTACTTAAAAAACAAAAAGGAAAAAAGGATGCCTCTGCCCCTCCGCACTAGTCCGAAATTACTATGTTCAGTACTTAGTCATGCAGCGTCGTGGAGTCACCGGCTCAGGATTCTCCGACAGCCGTTAAGCGCTTTGTTGACGTTGTGAGACTAGGCGGACACCGGCTCCGCCCCGTCGCCGCAGGCACGCCCCCGAGATGACGGCGCGGCGCGCACGTGCACTGCCGAAGTACAGGGCCGGCAGTGGCGAGCCCGCCCCCTTCGGGACCCCACGCTGCCGGAAGCGGAAATAGCGCCCGGCGTCTCCAGAGTAGCTGTAACTGCCACCGCGATGCCGAAGGGACCCAAGCAGCAGGCGCCGGAACCCGAATGGATCGGGGATGGGGAGAGTACGAGCCCCACAGGTGAGGCTGATAGGCAGAGAACCAACGAGGGAGAAAAGGGGAGAAGAGAGTACGCGTGTTTTAGGAAGGGGTTACGGGGTGTGTGACAGTCCGGGCCGTGAGGAAGGCCACTGCGCATGCGTATAATGGGGCTGGAAAGCGTTTACCCAGGCCGGGGGGAGTTGGGTGGGAGCGAAAGAAAAAGTGCCGGGCTGTCGCGAACGAGTTGCAGTGGGACTGGGCAAGAGACGAGGAAAAGCATATGGTGCCTTGGGAGAGATGGGGAGAAATGAGAAAGTCCTCCTTCTCTTTTGGACATCTTCCGCACCATACTGTATTCCACATTCCACAGGAATCTGTAATTGGTGCCTCGATACCCCTCCCACTGCGCGCTCATGCACGCACGCACACATCCCGCGCCACCCACCTATACCCGCTCCGGAGCGAGAGGATGACTTCCTCTTGAGCTCTTGCATAATACACATCAGGCTCATCTGGAGCAAGAGTGTGGTGTAGCTAGCTACTGGGTGTTGGAATGAGAGTTAAGGTTTACTTAAAAGTAGTGAATGTTTGTTGAGCAGCTGCTTTTAATCACGATATATATTGTGCTTGGGGGGCGGGGAGAAAAAAATAGGAAGACATGCTCCCAAATTTGAAGGCACTCCAAGGGGAGAGAAAATGGATACAAATAATTACTAGGTACACAGTGACTAATTTTTCAAGCATTCATTGGGTGCCTCTTGTATACCTGGTACTGTACAGAGAACTGGGAAAGTAGAGATAAAAAATAAGACTTGCCCCAAAGGGGCACCCAGTTTAATGGAGGGGACAGCATTAATCAGAAAGTAGTTGACAGAGTGATGAACGTGCTTGAGAATGCTGTGAGAGTAGAGCAGAGAGGAGAAGCATCTATTCAGACAGATAGGGTAGGAATGTCCACAAAGCCTCTCAGGAATATGTGGTAGCTGAGTTGATTCTGGAAGGATCAGTGTGTGTTAGCCAGGGGAGGAGCATTCCAAGCAGAGAAAGAAGTCTGTGCAAAGGTAAAGACAGGTGAGCCTGGCTGGTTCCCAGTATTGGGTGACTAACGTGATGGGGTTGGAAAGATATGCAGGAGACAAATAATGGAAGACTTCATACACTATTCCAAAGACTTTAATCCTAAAGACATTAAGGAGGACTCATTGAAGTGCTTAAGGAATGATCTGATCAGCTCATCCTGACAACACTGAGCAGTGGAGAATGGCTTGAATTGGTCAAGATTGGAGGCAGGATGACCATAGAATAGGCTCTGGCGATGATTTAGGTGAGAAGTAGTAAGAGAGTAAGCCAAGGCAGTGAAGACTAAAGAGTTACTGAGGAAAGGGCGCCTGGGTGGCTCAGTTGGTTAAGCGACTGCCTTCAGCTCAGGTCATGATCTTGGAGTCCCGGGATCGAGTCCCACATCGGGCTCCCTGCTCAGCAGGGAGTCTGCTTCTCCCTCTGACCCTCTTCCCTCTCGTTCTTTCTATCTCTCATTCTGTCTCTCAAGTAAATAAATAAAAATCTAAAAAAAAAAAAGTTACTGAGGAAATAATATTGAGCAGGTCTGAGAACTGAATGAAGGAAGAAGAATGACACTCAAGTAACTCAGTGGGTAGTAGACTATTGCTTGAAATCAGGAATGGGCTGTAGGATTGGGAGTGGGAAGAGGTAAGATCAACTTTTGAATGCCAAGTTGGGGATTTCTGGGAAACTTCTAAAAGCAGATGGCAAGAAGAGAGATCTTAGGCTGGAAGTAAAGATACAGGTGTGTTGTTGAAACGTTGGATGCAGAGAAGTCTGCTAGGGAGAGTATGCAGATTGAAGCCAAAAGAGGACAGAAGACAGGAACCTGAAAGAACCTCAACCTTTCATTACTTCTTCTGCACATCTTTTCAACTCACGATGTGGGGATCAAATTTTGAAATATGTTCTGGATGGAAGACACAGATTAAGCAAAGACAGACTACGTATGCCTGGGAAGGAGAGGTTAATGTCCAGAACATAGGTGTGGGTAGGGAAACATAGCAGAAAAGATAGAATAGGACCCTTTTAGTTTGCAAAGCCTTAAATTACAGGGATTGTCCTTCGATGACTCCAGTTTTAGGTAGAGTAGATGTTCACTAAAACGGTGAGGAATCCTGAATAGTGGATTAGTATGGACTATATGGACTATATGGAATTTTAGCCTAAAAATACTTAATGTGGGGGACGCCTGGCAGTCTCAGTTGGCAGAGAATGTGACTCTCGATCTCAGGATCAGGAGTTCAAGCCCTACATTGGGCATGGAGTCTACCTTAAAAAAGAAAAAAAAGAGAGCTGGGGCACCTGGGTGGCTCAGTTGTTAAGCATCTGCCTTCGGCTCAGGTCATGGTCCCAGGGTCCTGGGATTGAGCCCCGCGTCGGGCTTCCTGCTCCGCGGGAAGCCTGCTTCTCCCTCTCCCACTCCCCCTGCTTGTGTTCCGTCTCTCGCTGTGTCTCTCTGTCAAATAAAAAAATAAAATCTTTAAAAAGAAAAATACTTAATGTGGTTGGTAGCAGAAAGCCTTCCTTCCTTCCTTCCTTTCTCTCTCTCTCTCTCTCTTTTTCTTTCTTTCTAGCTAAATGATTACAGGAGCGCTCCTGGATAGAACTGGATACCAGTGGATGGATGGGATTGTTTGGAGGGGAACATGATGGTGGGTAGGCCTGGACAGGAAGAGAACTTGTGAGGCTCCTGGTTGCGTCCCTGTCTGATGGGGGCAGGGAGAGAGGAAGTTAGGCAGAGTAGTAGAGGGAGTTGCCTTCAGGGAAACGGGGTTGGATAGAACGCAGGGGCTGGAATTTGTTCAGTTAGTCAGGTTTTATATAGGACATCCCACTTTGGTCCATGGGAACCCAAGCCAGACAGTCTGTCAGGTTGTTCTCTGGGGTGAAACACTGATGTACAGACAGTTAAATAAAACGCAGTGTGATTTGTGCTAGAATGTTATGTGAGCAGAGCAGGTGGGGCATAGACCCAGATACTCGTTTACTTACCAGAGAGCTCTGTTTACATGATCCTGTGCTTTTCACAAATGATACAGGAAACTGAATTTATAATATTTTTTGTCCTACTTTTCTCCTCATGGGTGGCAGGGGTGGGGAGAGGGGACCTTCTCTTCCAGTATATTCTGAGTTAATAAATTGTACCACTAGTGCAACTAATTTTGCCAAGCTAAAAATATAGGAGTCATTGGGGCACCTGGCTGGCTCAGTCGGTGGAGTGTAGGACTCTTGATCTCGGGGTTGTGGGCTTGAGCCCCATGGTGGGTATAGAGATTACTTAAAAATAAATAAAATAATAAAATAAGTAAAATCTTTAAAAAACAAAAAACACAGGAGTCCACTCTGAATATTGTGACTGCTTACTTCCCGCCTTACTTACTCTGCCATATGAATTCTCCTTCTCCCTTCCACTGCCACCAAGGCACCATTGTCTTTTGTGGGACAGTGCAGATGCCTAGAGAATGATAGAAAATAGCAAAATAGGGTGGAGTCACTGAGAGCTTTGCAGGGAAGGTCGTGCTGCTTTGGAATTTGTAGATAAGCATTCACAATGTCTGCTTAACCTTCTAGACAGAGTGGTGAAGAAGGGGAAGAAGGACAAAAAGACCAAAAAAACGGTGAGGAAATGAGGGTTGTGGGTGAGAAATGACCGTGGGTGTTTCCAATCAAAATATGGCCATGTGGGGCGCCTGGGTGGCTCAGTTGGTTAAGCATCTGCCTTCAGCTCAGGTCATGATGATTTCAGGGTCCTGGGATCGAGTCCTGCATCGGGCTCCCTGCTCAGCGGCGAGTCTGCTTCTCCCTCTCCTTCTGTGATCTCTCTCACTTTTGCTCTCAAATAAATAAAATCTTAAAAAAAAAAAAAGAATATGGCCATGTGAAGGAGGCGGGGGGTTCAAGGGAGGAGGAAGGATTTTGTCAAGAGAGGAAGAAAGGTGAGAGTGGACTGGAGGGTCACTGGGCCTGTGTGTGGCAGAGAAGGGCTTGGTTGGTCTCAGAGACACATTTACCTATATCTAAATTCCTTTGCAGTTCTTTGAGGAGCTAGCTGTAGAAGACAAACAGGCTGGGGAAGAAGAGAAAGTGCTCAAGGAGAAGGAGCAACAGCAGCAGCAGGTTCAAGTGTCAGGGGATCCATCCACCAACCCCTGCCTAGCTCACATTCGTTCCCTG
This sequence comes from Eumetopias jubatus, assembly GCF_037043125.1. NCBI lineage: Eukaryota > Metazoa > Chordata > Mammalia > Carnivora > Otariidae > Eumetopias > Eumetopias jubatus. The sequence goes on along the minus strand of NW_028274812.1, from coordinate 121,214,402 downwards.
AGCTCATGGGGAACTCTGGGGCAGGGATGCAGCAGGGGACTGGGCTTCATTGTCTTACTCTGTTTTCCTTTCAGCAGCAAAAAAAGAAACGAGACACCCGAAAAGGCCGGCGGAAGAAGGATGTGGATGATGATGGAGAAGAGAAAGAGCTCATGGAGCGTCTTAAGAAACTCTCTGTGCCAGCCAGTGATGAGGAGGATGAGGGTAAATGACCTGAGGAGAAATGGGTTCTCAGAATCCCTGAATCATGAATAGTAAAGTGCCTCGTTCCTTGATCTTTGAGTTGGATTAGACTGAAGAACCAGACATTATAATCATTTCCTACCTCATCGTCTCCCCTTATCATTTCAGTCCCTGCCCCCATACCCCGAGGAGGGAAGAAAACTAAGGTAAGCCATCTGTGTTGTAAACAGGGACCCCAAGGGGGCAGCCTTGACCATCCCACTGACTTCTCCGGCCCTTTCATTCTCTAGGCTGGTAATGTTTTTGCAGCCCTGATTCAGGATCAGAGTGAGGGTGAGGAGGAAGAAGAGAAACATCCTCCTAAGCCTGCCAAGCTGGAGAAGAATCGGATCAATAAGGTGAAACTGGCAGCTCTGCTGGTCACTCCCACCCCATATAGCGCCTTCTGGCTGTGGTGTGGTAATTCCCTTGCCTTTTTCCCTGCTTTTATTTATTTAAATTTTTATTTTTTTAAGATTTTATTTTTAAGTAATCTCTACACCCAAGTGGGGCTTGAACTCACAACCCTGAGATCAAGAGTCAGATGCTTCACTGACTGAGCCAGCCAGGCCCCCCTTTTCCTGCTTTAAACCAGTTCTTGTAGGGACTTCTGGGTGGTTCAGTTGGGTAAGCATCCAACTCTTTATCTCAGCTCAGGTCTTGGTCTCACAGTTGTGGGTTCAAGCCCCGTGAGTTCAAGCCCTGCTTTGGGCTCCATACTGGTCATGAATCTTGCTAATTAATAAGTAAATAAGTATATACATACATCCATACATACATACAAACTAACTAGATCTTCTAGATCTGTCTCACTGACACTATCAAATTAGCTTTTTAATATCTCTTCTCATCACTCAGAAGTCTGTAATGATTCTGTGGCCTTCAGACTCAAAATCTGAAACAAAGGGCCTCAAGTCTTTGCTCTTCCACTTGGACCCTTCTGCAGGGTTACTTGGGCTTCTTCCATGTGTATGTTTTAGATCAGCCTGTTCATGCTTCAGCATTCATTTCTATGTCTTTTGAAGCATTTTTTGGAGGTTTTTGTTTGTTTGTTTTAAGTAATTTTTACATCCAATTACATCCAAAACCCTGAAGTCAAGAGTCGTGTGCTCTACCGACTGAGCCAGCCAGGCGCCCTGAAGCCTTTCTTTGTTCTTTATGCTGTGTCTTCCCTTTTCCTTTGAATGCCTTTTCCAAGCTCAGCATCCATTATCTCCTCTCAAAATTTGCCCTCCCGAAGCCCTCCAGTGCCAGTGCCACCCCACCCACATTGCTTGCTTTCCTGATTTCACGGTCCTTTAGCTTTGCTGACATCGTCTAATTAGCTCTTCACTGTTTCATCTGAAGCCGGAAGCTAGGGTTTTCCTAGAGCTCGTTTTGTCTTCAGCAGCACTCGGTATAGTTAATTCCCAGTTCTAGATTCCTTAGAAATGCTTAGTAAACAACAAGGTAGTAAATTAATTTTCTGTCTGTGTGTGTTCTCCAGGCTGTATCTGAGGAACAACAGCCTGGGCTGAAGGGCAGAAAGGGCAAGGAAGAGAAGTCAAAGGGGAAGGCCAAGGTGAGGGAGCATTGGCAGGAGGAGGGTCCCCTGCTGGGTCTCAGGAATTTGAACATTTCATCAGACCTACTGTCTTCCCTGTTAGCCTCACAGTAAATTTGCCACTCTGGACAATGAAGAGGAGGAGGAGGAAGAAGAAATAACAAAAGAGAAGGAGCCACCCAGACAGGGGAAGGAGAAGGCCAAGAAAGCAGAGCAGGTGTGTATTTTGGTGTTGGGAAAAGATGGGCTGAGGGACTAGCACTCTGTGGCCCTTGGTTTGGGGAGGGGAGGAGAATCTGGGGGTGTTTCTACTACTACAGGAGTTGACAAGCGTCTGTAAAGGGCTACATAGTAAATATTTCTGGCTTTGTGGACCACGTACAATCTCTGATGCATACTCTTTTTTTAAAAACGACTCTTTGGGGCGCCTGGGTGGCTCAGTCGGTTGAGCGACTGCCTTCGGCTCAGGTCATGATCCTGGAGTCCCTGGATCGAGTCCCGCGTCGGGCTCCCTGCTCAGCGGGGAGTCTGCTTCTCCCTCTGACCCTCCCCCCTCTCGTGTGCTCTCTCTCTCTCACTCTGTCTCTCAAATAAATAAAATCTTTAAAAAAAAGTAAATAAAAAAAAATAAAAACGACTCTTTGAAAATGTGTGGCTCAGGTGGTTAAGCGTCTGCCTTCAGCTCAGGTCATGATCCCAGGGTCCTGGGATTGAGTCCCGCATCGGGCTCCCTGCTCCTTGGGAGCCTGCTTCTCCCTCTGCTTCTCTCTCTCTCTCTCTCTCTCTCTCCCCCTCCCCCTCTGTCTCTCATGAATAAATAAATAAAATCTTTAAAAAAAAAAAAAAGAAAATGTAAAACCATTCTTAGCTTGTAGGCCATATAAAAATAGGCATCAGGTAAGGTTTGGCCCATGCCCCATTCAGCCCTTGATTCAGAGAGGAAAGGACCGTGGTGTTAGCCTCAGATGATCTGGGTTCTGGCTCTGCCATTCACCAGCTGTGTGACCTTTGCACCTCAGGGGCAGGGGGGCGCAGTTGTCTGTGTGATCTAGTGATTTCTGAGGTCCCTGCACCTCTAGCACTTTCTGATTCTGGATTCACGTAGATTACTCGGTGCTGTATGTTAGGATTCCTGGACCTTTTCTTTGCATGTTAGCATGTAAGCCACAGAAACTCATTTGATACATGAAGAAAGGAACCTGTTTCATTTATTCCCCTCCCCCCCCAGTGGTATGGGTAGTTAAATTTGTAGGTATGTAGAATTGTTAATATTTTATACATGCACGTTCATACCATTTATCTTATATTATTCCTGGTGGCAGAAGTGGCTGAAGGACTCGAGGGAGCCCAGGGGTGTGTATGAGAGCGAGAGGACCCAGCAAGATATTTCAGGACTCGGGGTGGAGAAGGAACAAGCTGTGGGACTGGGTGAATGACATGAAATCTGGGTTCTAGAAGGAGTCTCTTGTTTTTTTTTATCACCCCCTGGTTCTCACAGGGTTCAGAGGAAGAAGAAGAGGAAGAAGAGGAAGGGGAGTCTAAGGCTGATGATCCTTATGCTCACCTTAGCAAAAAGGAGAAGAAAAAGCTAAAGAAACAGGTAAGACCTTGGTCTAAGTTAGGAGCATTTGATTTTTTTAATATTTCAGTGGGGTTGAGTCGTGCACCTGGCTGGCTCAGTTGTTAGAGCATGCGACTCTTGTTCTTGGGGTTGTAACTTCAAGCCCCACCTTGGGCATAGAGATTACTTAAAATCTTTAGAAACATGTATTTTCAAATAGGGGACATCTGAATTGGGAGGGCAAGAAAAGAGAGCTTCGGGGGTTACTGCAAGAAAAACAATTGGAGTAAGGAAAGAAGTGTATCCTGTTAGCTTTTTTTTTTTTTTTTTTTTTGGTGGCTGATGACATGTGGCTGTGTTGTGACGGATAACTGGCAGACAGTGGCCTCATAAGTGATTTTCCTTCCTTCTCAGATGGAGTACGAGCGCCAGGTGGCTTCATTAAAAGCAGCCAATGCTGCTGAAAATGATTTCTCCGTGTCCCAAGCAGAGATGTCCTCCCGCCAAGCCATGTTAGAAAATGCATCTGACATTAAGGTAAGGTCTGAGGGGGCTCCTGCCCAACCATTTTGCTCAGGGAAGTGCCACCTTTCCCTGAGCGGCCATGGCAGCCGAGGGAGTAAGGTATGAGTGGCTTAGTCCACTGGAAGAAAGCCTGGAGATGTGTTCCATACCTTGAGTTCTGCCACCTTCAGCGAGAAAATAAGAAAATCAACAGAAATAGAGGGGCCCCCCCTCAGGGGCGAAGTAGGGTGGGATGGGCTAGACTGGCTTAGAATCTGGGAGACTCCTGTCCAAAGCAGTGGACGGGAAGGAGACCAGCGTGGTGAGGAGAGGGTCTTGCTGGAGCTGTCTGTCAGAGGCTTCCCAGCAGGGAGAAAGTTGCAGCTGCTGTGTGAGAGGGGGGCTCTCGTATACTTGTTCCTTCCCTCTGCCACTGTTTCCCTGATGACTACAGCTGGAAAAGTTCAGCATCTCGGCCCACGGCAAGGAGTTATTTGTCAACGCAGACCTGTACATTGTAGCTGGCCGCCGCTACGGACTCGTGGGGCCCAATGGGTGAGGAGAGGGGCTGGAGCTGTAAAGGGGAAGGGGCTGGAAGGAAAGTAAGAGATTTTTCAGGGGTGGCTTGGTCTCAGTAGTTCTCATTCCCCAGCAAGGGCAAGACCACTCTCCTCAAGCATATCGCCAACCGGGCCTTGAGCATCCCTCCCAACATCGACGTGCTGCTGTGTGAGCAGGGTGAGGCCAGTGGTGGGACAGGGGCTTGTGGGGGAGGTGAAACGGGTCTGAAGGGTGGGCAGTTGGGGGAGAAGAGTCAACCAAAAATAGAAGAAATTGTGGTTATGGAGTGGGAAGGGCTGTGGGGGAGACTGGGGACAGGGAGATGGATGCTAAGGAGAGGAGAGATTAGAGAATATTTTATTTGGAACAAGTACAAAATGTTGGGCACGGTCAGGCAAACCAGAAATAGAGCTGAAGGAAAGAAGGAATGGGAGTCTTGGCTCTCTGGGTGACCTGTCTGTTCTCCCCTTACCCCGCATGGTTCTCCCCTTACCCCCCAGAGGTGGTAGCAGATGAGACACCAGCTGTGCAGGCTGTTCTTCGAGCCGACACCAAGCGATTGAAGCTGCTGGAAGAGGAGCGACGGCTCCAGGGGCAGCTGGAGCAGGGAGACGACACAGCTGCTGAGAGGCTAGAGAAGGTAGAGGAGATGGCGCAGGGGACATGGGCTAAGTCTTGGGGGTTTCTGGAACCTTCGGACATGTGTCCTCTTCTCCCTCCTCCAGGTGTATGAGGAATTGCGGGCGACTGGGGCAGCAGCTGCAGAGGCCAAAGCCCGGCGGATCCTGGCTGGTCTGGGCTTCGACCCTGAAATGCAGAATCGGCCCACACAGAAGTTCTCGGGGGGTTGGCGCATGCGTGTCTCCCTGGCCAGGTGGGCCACCCACATCACCACCCTCCCCCTTCCAGCCTCCATCTGCTGGGGGGCTTTCCCTTCTTCCTGTTCTAAGGCCAGGAGGGAGTTTTAAGGCTTTCTGCTTCCTCACATATCGTCTGCATTGTCAGACTCAAGATCTTTCCTCCCTACCTGGTAGTACATTTTCAACGACATCTCCTGCACAGTAGCTTCGCTGCGGAGAGATGGGGAAGGAGTGTTCATGGTCTCACCTACCAGAGGCTTTTGTGGGGTTTTCTGAGCAAAGACCTTCCTACCCCGAGCCTACATTCTGCCACCCCACCCTCTAGGGCGCTGTTCATGGAGCCCACGCTGCTGATGTTGGATGAGCCCACTAACCACCTGGACCTCAATGCTGTCATCTGGCTCAATAAGTGCGTCACCCTCGATTACAGTCCTCATACCCTTGGTTCCCATCCTGTCCTGTCTCCTCTCGCTGTTCACACTCTGTCCTTACCGTCTGGCACTTCCTCTTTTCTTCCCTGTTTTCGTTGTCTGTCTGCTTCCCCTGACTTAACCCTAACCTGACCGTTGTGACATGTCCACACTCTTTTCTAAAACCCAGCTACCTCCAGGGCTGGCGGAAGACATTGCTCATCGTCTCCCATGACCAGGGCTTCCTGGATGATGTCTGCACTGATATTATCCATCTTGATGCCCAGCGGCTCCATTACTATCGGGGCAATTACAGTAAGTAGGATCATTTGTAGGAGGAGGAAAGAGATGAGGCCTCAAGGAAAGGCCTCAGAGGAAGGCCGCCTAGGGATGTGGTGATAAGCTAAGTCTTCAGAGTCTAGACAGTAATGCCCCCGTCTGTCCTTACTGGTCCCGGTTGTCCCTCTGCTCGGGAGAAAGACAGCGGTTGATGCCCATCCTCCCTTTCTGCTGTAGTGACCTTCAAGAAGATGTATCAGCAGAAGCAGAAAGAACTGCTGAAGCAGTACGAGAAGCAGGAGAAAAAGCTGAAGGAGCTAAAGGCAGGCGGCAAGTCCACCAAGCAGGCGGTGAGCACCTGAGGATCATCCTGGCCTGGGGGCGGGGCTCTTCTCTCAGTACAGAGAAAGGGGGGCCTCTGGGACACCGCCCTTCATTTCAGGGACTGCTGTGAAGGGTGCGGATTTCTCCTTTTTCCCTTCCTTTCCAGGAAAAGCAGACAAAGGAAGCCCTGACTCGAAAGCAGCAGAAATGCCGGAGGAAAAACCAGGATGAGGAATCACAAGAGGCTCCGGAGCTCCTGAAGCGCCCCAAGGAGTACACTGTGCGCTTCACTTTCCCCAACCCCCCGCCGCTCAGCCCTCCTGTGCTGGGTCTGCACGGTGAGTGGCTGCAGAGTCCGGCAGCACAGGGCGCGAGCATGTGTACCCCGCGTCCTCCACCCAGCATAGGAGTCATTCCTCTTCTCCAAGGCCAGGACAGTACCTTCAGGGTAACCCTGAACAGGAAGTGAATCACTTCTTTTCCTGGTTCTCAGGTGTCACGTTTGGTTATGAGGGGCAGAAACCACTCTTCAAGAATCTGGATTTTGGCATTGACATGGACTCCAGGAGTGAGTTGGTGTCCGGTGCTTGGGGATGGGGAGCTGGACCGCAGGGACAGTTTCTGGGGCCCTCTTTAACTCCCTGTCTTCCTCCCTGCAGTCTGCATCGTGGGCCCCAATGGCGTGGGGAAGAGCACCCTGCTCCTGCTGCTGACAGGCAAGCTGACCCCAGTAAGTCCTGGAGCCGGGACAGGTCTGAAAAGGCGGTGTTCACCAGGTGCTAGAATCAGGGCGCCCCCTTCTGTGCTGGAGATTTTAATACGGCACTCCTCACCGAGGCCTCACTGTCCTGAGAGATGCTGCAGAGGAGAACGCCGTAGATGGGCGTGGCGGGGGAGAGCCAGGGGGAGGGCTTGGACTGGGGGTGCCCCTCCCCCACGTGTGTCTTGGTTACACGAGAAATGCAAGTCCACTGTAGAATGCTTAGAAATTGCATAAGTCAGAGGAAGCTCTAGAGATCGCTGGTATTAATTTTGATGGATTGCTTTTTCTTTTTCCTCTGCAAATGTGCATATAATTTTTTTTAACCAAAATGGGCTCTCAGATGAATTGTTTTACAGCTAGTTCTTTCAGGTAACGTACATTAAGCATTTTTCCATGCCAGTAGTTATCTGCGTCTTTTGTGGGTCTGCTATGATTTATTTGATGTCAGTCACTTCGATCATTTCTGTTTTTTTCACTGAAGGTCAGTTGTATAGTAAATACTGTTAGTGTATGTGTTCATGAACGTAGTGTTTTTTTAGAATATCCTCCTTAGATTCGCTTTCAGCACTTTTACAGCACACTGCCATACCGCGTTTTAGATTGGTTGTAGCCCTCTTACTCCCTCCAGGAAAGTGTTGAGAAGGGCCCTTTTCTTCACACACCACAGGGTGTTTTTAGGTCCTCTCACAAACTGTCTCTTAACCCTTATCTGAGGCTGAAAAAGATGCCATTGGTGGGTCTTCCTGGGTGGGAAGGGGGTGTTCTTTGGTTGTGGTCAGTCCCCTCCTGGTTCTGAATCTGTGCTTTTTGTCTCCCCTCTTTATTCTCCCTTCACTCCTCTTTGGCTCTGTACTCTTCTCTTTTCCCGGGTGTGCCGTTGTCACATTAGGGAGAACATCTGGGTTCCCTTTCCTGCATGGACTACCGATTTTGGTATCTGTCTCCCCTCCAGAAAAGTTGGGATGTGGAGCGGCAGCACCTCTCCCCTTTCCCTTATCTTCCCATGTGTTTTTTCCTTGCAGACTCGTGGAGAAATGAGAAAGAACCACCGGCTGGTAAGTTGGCTTTGGAAATTAAGGAATAAAGAATCTGAGAGAGGAAGTATGATTTTCACAGACCACCTCCCTCTCTTGGGCAGAAAATTGGCTTCTTCAACCAGCAGTACGCAGAGCAGCTGCGCATGGAGGAGACGCCCACTGAGTATCTGCAGCGGGGCTTCAACCTGCCCTACCAGGATGCCCGGAAGTGCCTGGGCCGCTTTGGCCTTGAGAGTCACGCCCACACCATCCAGATCTGCAAACTCTCTGGTACCACTGTAGCGGGCTAGGGAAGGTGTCGTCCTCCTTAATTTTCACACTTCCAGACTATACTTCAAGTCAGAAGAGAGGAGGGGCTGCGACTTGGGGAATCTCTGCATACACATGTTCAGCTTACCTTCAGAAACATAAGGCAGTGAAGTGTGATGGCCCTCCTCTTTCCTTTGCTACAGGTGGGCAGAAAGCCCGAGTTGTGTTTGCTGAGCTGGCTTGTCGGGAGCCTGATGTCCTCATCTTGGTGAGTGAGGTGGACTGCGGGAGGGGCTAAATGTGACAGTAATGAAAGGAATTGTAATGCTTGGTCATGGAATGTCTCCTCCGTAGGATGAACCCACCAATAACTTGGACATCGAGTCTATTGATGCTCTCGGGGAAGCCATCAATGAATACAAGGGCGGTAAGTTGGCTCAGGGTGCACCCTCTTCCTTTCCTTGGGAACCAGGCTGTAGTGTCCTTTCGCCAGAGCTCCCTTCTTTCAGGTTCTGATTCCCCTCTACCGCCTCTCTCCCTGCCCTCCATTCTCTCATCTTTTTTCAAAGCTGTGATTGTTGTCAGCCACGATGCCCGACTCATCACAGAAACCAACTGCCAACTGTGGGTGGTGGAGGAGCAGAGTGTTAGCCAGATCGATGGTGACTTCGAGGACTATAAGCGGGAAGTGTTGGAGGCCCTGGGCGAAGTCATGGTCAACAGACCCCGAGAGTGAGTTTTCCTTCTTGGAAGTCTCCTGAACGACAAGCTTGCGTGGCCTACAAGTCCCCTGTTGTCTCCCTTTCTCCGCTTGGACACCTTCCTCTGGTCTGCAGCTGACCCAGCAGCCACTCAGGCACAGGAAGGCGGAGCATGATCTTGATGCGACCAGGGTACCACTTTGATCGGTTCCTTGTCTCTGAAAGACCAGTCTGTTTCAGTTTTCTTCAGATAACTAAGCTAGCCTTATCACTGACGTCCCTCCGTATACACAGAGGTGACCTGCATTGTGTAGGCCTCATCCAGCCAAGCTTAAGTAGCCAGTTGTCTCGAGATGCTTTTATCATTAAGAACCCTGCCTCTGGTCCACCTGAAAGCTTCAGGCCCAGCTGGCCTCCTGGTCTTTGAGCGGCGCTGCCCATTTCTGGTGGATTTAATGTTGACTCACGGACACCGACAGCTGTTGCAGTGCAGTGCTGGAGGCAGGTTCTGAGGCCTGTGCTATTACTCAGCCCAGGGTTTGGTGCCTGCAGTCACTTGTCTAGTTGGGGACTTGGGGGCAGGAAAGAATTGCCACTCAACTTGAATCTCCCTTTACAAGGGGAAGAAATAAAGGAGTTGTTGCCACCCTATCGCTGTTTGGAGATTTCGTGGGAATTGGGACAGCTTTTGGTCTGTTTGCTGGCAGCATTCGGTATCCACTCTTCCCCACTAATACCGATGGCCCTAACTTGCAGTCTTAATGCATTTTAGATGGTGCTTGCTGTTTGAGGGGCCTCCCTCCCTTCCTCCAACCCTTCAGACAGGAAGGAAAAGGTTCATCTCTCCCATCTGGGACTCTTGGGCCTCTCACTGTCCAAGCTGTGCCCTGTGGCAGAGCACCGATCCTCTCTAAAGTTTCTGAGTCAGCCATCGTGTACAGCACCGTGGGGTATACAAAAAGGAAAAGACAAGGTCTGCATCCATCAGTAGTCTGGCTACAGAAGACTTAGAAAATGAGACTTGAGCGTGAAGGTGATTTAGTTAGTTGCCAAATGTGTGGTACTCTAGATTCTATAAGTTGCCAAATGCTCGTAGAAGGGAAAGATTATCCAGAACTTGATTATTTGACTGACAGGATCACTTCAGGGTGGGCCTTTTAAAAAAGAAGAATTTGAATAATGAGAGAACAGGGAGCCATTTTTAGAATCTAGGAAAAGAGCAGACCGAAGGCCTGGAAAGAAGAAAAAACTATTTTGGGAGTTAATGAGAAAGAATGGCTGGTGTGGCCATTTTTCTTGCTAGAGTTAGTTCGGAGAGGTAGCTTTGGAAAATAACCAGTGGTGAGTGGTTGGTGAGTTTAGGTGGGTTTAGGTGGTGGTGTGACTATTAGAAGCGTGTGAAGTGGAGCCCATGACTTGTTGCAAGTGAGGTAACTAAATGCTGAAGTGGGCTGCGGGAGGGATGGGGAGGAAAGGACGGGGGAGAGGCATGGGGATTGGGGAGAATTCTAGAAGAGAGTGAGCTGATGTGTCCAGCTCCGGAGGGAATATGAGGAGCTGTTTGGTTAAGACTTTAGCGTGAACACCTATTTTTGGTGAACTGTTTTTTGACCAAGTGAATAAATAATGGGCCCGAAGGACAGATTTTATATTGGAAGTGCAGGTTTGGTGTGGAGATACCATTGTTGGGAAACGTCTCAAATTAGAGGGGAACCATCCCTTTTATGGAATTTGAGGGGAAAAAAATCAGGGTCTTGAACCAAGCACCTGAGTGAGATGTTTCATGTAAAGTAATTTCCACACATCTGTGAAGTAAATCTGTCACAGGACAGTGGGAGCCAGGGTTCAAGTCCACTTACTAATGGCATGATGTTGGACAGGTTACTTCACCTCTTGGCACCTGTTTCCTCATCTGTGAAATGAAGATGATAAAAAATACCTATCTCATAGAGTTATTAAGGGATTAGATATGTAATTATTTTGTAAAATGCTTTAAATTTTTTGCTTTTGTTACACGCTTCACGTTACACGCTACACTTAAAATTTTCAGTTCGCTAGTCTAGAGGAGATGATACGTAAAATACGTAGGACTGTTATTTATAAAATGAATGCTGAAATTTTGCATTTCAAGTTTTTGATCACTAATTTCACTACAAGTACTTCAGATGCTCCAAAATAGCTCCTGTCCATGGATGCAAATTGCACTTTTTCCTTCAATATACAAAGTAATGGAATTACTAATAATGCACTTAAATATGGGCCAAAGGCCCCTCCTCCTCCTCCAAAAAAAAAAAGCAACATAGAAATTAAATTCAAAAACAAAACAAAAAAAGCAAAAAAGAAAAAAATTAAATGCAAGAAGAACAAAAACGGTGTGCCTGGATGGCTTAGTCAGTTGAATGTCCAACTCTTGATTTTGGGTCAGGTTGTGATCTTAGGGTTGTGAGATCGAGCCCTGCGTTGGGCTTCCCGCCCAGCACAGAGTCTGCTTGGGATTCTCTCTCTCCCTCTGCCCCTCCTCCTGCTTGTGTGTGCACACACAAGTGCACACTCTTTCTCTCTGTCTCAAATAAATAAATCTTTTAAAAACATACACAGTTTACATGGTACAGTATATGTGGGTAACCCAAAGCCTGGAAAATGGAATTTCGTTAACAGAATTAAATATTCTTATTCATAAGCAACTTTTGTTATCTATAAGTCATGCACTAATGTCCATAATAAGTACCATAGAAATGTTTTTGAAAAGCAGAGTCTTCTGCACACCTTCCTAATGAAATGAAGACTCAGAGGACAGTGACCTGCCCACAGTGACCCACCCTCAACAGAGAGGGTTGTTGCTGATATGATGGCTGTTTTTTTGGTATGTTTTCTTGTTTTTATGATGGCCCTTATTTATCTGACTGCAGTATCCTGGACCACTTCGCTCTTTGTGTAAAATGTGGACAAGGTGACCAAAGCATGAGTCCTGGAGGGGCATGAGAACCAGGATAGCACTGTTTTAGGAACACACGGGGGTTTTAGGGAATAGTGTCATACTACAATTGGAAAAGTGAAAACCAGGAGAGAGCCCTGTGGCCATCCAGCACTCAGAGGAGGCCGGGGAGTGTCTGAAATTGCCATCGTGTGGCCAGTGCTAAGTGCAACGTCGGAGACACTTGAACTAGCTGCTCTAGGGTAGTGGTTTTCAAAGTGTCCCAGGCCAGCAGCATGAGCATCACCTGGGAGTCTGTTAGTGCAAAGATAGGAACTCCGGTGCCTTTAGAGCATGTCAAAGGAAACATGGTGCTAGGAAAGTAGGGGGTCATCTTTAAATCTCGTGAATAAGGAAGACATCTCAGGAAGTAATGTTAAAGCCAAGGCCCGAAGGTGGTGAAGAAACTAGGTGAGTGGGAAAGAAGGGCCCTAGGGAATGTGCAGAGGCCCTGAGGCTGGGAGGAGCTTGACATAGGCAAGATATGTGGCTTGAACTTAAGCAGGGGGGCCAGGACACTCCAGGCTTGTAAGCCTTGATGGGGGTGGGCCACAATTTGAGGAGCAACAGGAGACCACTGGCATCTGCACAGTGGTGAGAATTGATCTGTTCTCATTTTTACAAAAATTGTCCTGGTTGCTGGGTGGAGGACACAGGAGATACTGAGAGAAGGGTTAAGCCTTGGAAAAGAGCTACCCTTCTTCCTCTAAGGAAGAAAATGTAGACTCAGATATTTTCAGGTGAAGGGGAAATGGTGCTCACATTGAATGGGGCTCACTCAGGAGTTTTGGTGCCAGATGAGCAGCAGTAAGTGTTGAGTTGGTGTTAGCAATTTGTACTGAGCCAGGATGGTAGGATTTCGTGTTTTTGCAACATTAGGTTTACCGCCCAAGAGTAGGAATGGGAGAACTAGAGCAATGATTATCCAGAATTGGAGATGGAACTGGTGTGCCTGGGGAGGGATTGACAATGTTTACAGCGGGAAGGGTATTTTGAGGGGACGGGGGTGGATGGGAGCAGAAAGAACAGACCAGCTGCAACCGAGAGAAGTGCCTGTGGGGACTTGTTGAAGGTGTGGAAATGGGCCAGTGGCTGAAATGTAGATGATCAGCCTTGTCCAAAAAAAAAAACTCTTAACAGGTTACTTTGGATTTTCATGCAGAATTTGAAAGAAAAATGGCTGAACTCGTTTTTAAATTAAAACAGAAAAAACTTTGAGTTCTCTTTAAAGGTTCTTGTGGCCTGATGCCAGAGATAGAAACACAAGTCAGAGAATGACCCACTAGGTCGTGACATGTTCACTTTTTCCACTTGAGATGGGTACTGCCTGTTTTTTAAAAAAAAAACTTTTCGTAAACTTTAAGTAATCTCTACCCCCATCGTGGGGCTCCAGCTCACAACCCCAAGCTCCAGAGTCGCACCTTCCCCTGACAGAGCCAGCCAGACACCACTACTTCATTCATATTTTACCTCTTAGTTTGGCTCTTACGTTAGGTGCTCTTCTCAGGTCCTGAGTGCACAGAGCCGCTATAGGCAGACTGAGCATAGTCTGGGCGGGCTGGGCAAAGGGAAAATAAAAATATGCTCCATTGGCCTTGCTCAATGTAAAGGAGGCCTGTGAAATTTAGGTTATTGCCCTCCTGTGGCCAATTCTGGAAACAGCAGTCGAGAAACTTGTGTTCTAAGTAATCTCCATGCCCAACATGGGGCTCCAACTCATGACCCCAAGATCGAGTCTCACATATGCTACTGAGCCTGCCAGATGCCCCAAAATGAGCTGTTTGTAGTCTTTTGTTTACCCAACCCAACATGGGGCTCAAAACTCTGACCTAGAGATCAAGTCACATGCTTTACTGACTGGGCCAGCCAGACGCCCCTGAAGACCATTCTTCTTAACCCATGCCCCCATAGCCCCCCACCTTCCTCCCCAAAATGCACTATCCTTCTAATTTCTAGTTTCAAGAATAGCAGAAATTCCTATTTGAAGTTAATCCTATCCATGTTCTGATCTCCAAAACCTGTCTCCAAGACCTTACACAACTAACACCTGTCCTTAAGAATCCAACATCATGGGGCGCCTGGGTGGCTGTCGTTAAGCATCTGCCTTCCGCTCAGATCATGATCCCGGGGTCCTGGGATCGAGCCCTGCATCAGGCTCTCCACTCTGTGGGAAGGAAGCCTGCTTCTCCCTTTCCCACTCCCCCTGCTTGTGTTCCCTCTCTTGCTGTCTCTCTGTCAAATAAATAAAATCTTTAAAAAAAAAAAACAAAACGGGAGCCTGGGTGGCTCAGTTGGTTAAGCGACTGCCTTCGGCTCAGGTCATGATCCTGGAGTCCCGGGATCGAGTCCCACATCGGGCTCCCTGCTTGGCAGGGAGTCTGCTTCTCCCTCTGACCCTCCCCCCTCTCATGTGCTCTCTCTCTCTCAGATAAATAAAATCTTTAAAAAAAAAAAAAGGATCCAACATCATCAGGCAGTAGGCTTAGTGATGTCTGCTCCGCAGAGCCACTTTCTGGGGGGAAGAGCAGCCTACGCTGTTCTGCTTTTCTTCTTTGTCCACTGAAACTGCTCTTAAAAGGAGCCACCAGTTTTTCCTTCCCCCAGAAACTGCTCTTCGGAGTTTTCCCTCCTTCCACCCACCCTCACTTAAAATTCCTTTCCTAGGCAACTCCACGGGGATGGTAGGTTCAACTAGAGGTGGAACGAATGTCCACCCACACCATCAGCAGCTCCAGCATTCTGTGAAAAGCTGTTTCCCTAGGTCCCAAGGATTGCTCAAAGAATGTTGACCCATGAGATTTACCCTGTACCTGTGGTCTTTTATGTTCACAGTATTCTTTCACCAGTGTTTCACTTAACACCCACACTGACCTCACAGCAAAACAAATGTTAGCTACTCAAAGGGACTGAGTAACGGATTCCACAGAGGGTCGTACTAACGTACTTAAGGCAGCAGACAATGGTTGGTTTTTTTTTTTTTTTTTTTTAAACAAAGAGCCCAAACACACTAGGGGTTAAATAAGCTGCTTCTCTTTCCACTGTTTATTATTAATGTACAAAATATACAAAACCAAAAGAAAAAAAATACTCATCCCTCAAATCCATCGTGGCTCTAACCCAAGACCCTGCACAAAAGCCAACCAATCCACTGTTTTCATAGAAAACAAACTGATGCCGAGACCTGGGAAGGAGAGGGCTGGGGAAGGGCACGTCAGCTTGCGGCACCCACCCAGGAAGGCACCTGGTGGGACTCGGAGGTGGCTGACAGGGCAAGGGAGCCAGAGGCCTCGCACCGACAAGGCTCCAGGTGGGGGCAGAGCGGTGCCAGCTCCTGAAGGCAGTGCGTGTAGTGTGACTGTCAGGCCCAGAATGCGGCCAAGTTGATGGAAAGCTGGTCTCACTGAAGTGTTTTACAAAGTTTCCAGAATGAGCTGCAGGCAAGGGTGGGCCGACACCACTAGCCTCACCCGTGCCAGCTGCAACTTCCACTGGATGCAGACGTGAATTGACCATCACTGAACCTAGCAGACCCATGACGCAGACCTGGGTGTTCACAGAAGGTTGCGAAGTCTTACTTGAGAAGAGACTCAATGGAAAGCCTGTGCCAGGGCAGAAGTGGGGATGATGTATTCCAGAACTCAAATCCAGCCTGATTGAGCCCTCTCAGTGCAGTGGGATATCTAAGACCCCTTTTACCATCTCCCCACCCCATGAGAAGAATGAACTTGGCTGGGATGATTTCATAAGTGCAGCTGATCCCGTGTCAGTTCTGTGTGCATGTGGAGGACCCACAATAGGAGAGTAGAGGTGTTCTCCAGGATAACCAGCTTTAGGTTCTCAGGCATAAAGGGTAATACTGGAAAGGGGTTTGGGGTTATAGGGCACATCTCCTCAAAAAAATGAAGCCAACTGGGTCTTCTCTTCAGCAGTCCAGGGTACAGAATGTAGCCAGTCTCTCTCCTCCTCAGACTGGAGGAAAGTATGTACATCAATGCGCACCAGTGATCAGAAAACCCCCAGCAACCCAAGCAGGTGGGAACTGAGGGGGCCGGCTCCTCCTCAGCTGGGGACAGGGGAACGTGGGCCTCACAGAAGCCATAACAGGGTGGAAGGAGCAAGGCTGCAGTCCACAGGGGTGTGTGTGGGTGGGGCAGAGGCGGCGGTCCCTAGGGCAGGGGGGGCCCATTAACACCCGGGTGGTAGAAGGCACAGTTGTTCTCATAGCGGCAGTTGCCCTTCATCATGAAATGTCGGCAAACAGGGCGGTTTGACATGTCTGTGGGAATGATGGTGGAGTCGTTAGAACACGGCTAAGAGGTTGATGCCACCCTCGCACCCCATCCCCACCCCGTCCATAGCATCCTGAAAACTATCTTTCAGGGAGACATGGAATCTTACGGATTTGAGGAAAGGGCCAAGGGTAGCAACTGCCAGGCATACTGAACAAAGGGTGATTTCATGTCTGGCCTAGCACACCCAGGGTAGTGATGCTCCCCCAAAACTTGCAGGGGACACCAAAAGCCATGTAGTACCGAGCAGGAACCATTCTCACCTCCTCCATGGCTGTGGCCTCCATCGTGCCCTCGGTGGCCCCCTCCTCCGTGGCCAGGGCCATCATGGCCACGGTGCTCATGAGGTGGTGGCCCTCGATGGTCATGGCCTCGGTGACCAGGGACATCATGAGGCCGGTGGCCATGGGGCCCCCCATGTCCAGGACCTTCATGGGGGCGATGTCCACCACTTCCACCCATGCTCCCACCAGGGCCTTCATGGGGGCGATGTCCACCTCCAGCACCCATTCCTCCACCAGGACCTTCATGGGGGCGATGTCCACTGCCTCCACCCATGCCACTGCCAGGGCCTTCATGGGGGCGATGGCCACTGCCACTGCCCATGCCACCACCAGGGCCTTCATGGGGACGATGTCCCCCACCTCCACCCATGCTACCGCCTGGGCCGTCGTGGGGGCGGTGCCCACCACCCATGCCACTGCCAGGGCCTTCGTGGGGGCGGTGTCCGCTGCTGCTGCTCATGCCCCCACCAGGGCCTTCATGTGGACGATGCCCACCACCTCCAACCATGCCCCCACCAGGGCCCCCTCGTCCATTTGGGGGTCCTCCTCCAGAGCGACCTCCTCTGGCCCCCCGGAAGGGAGGAGGAGGAGGTGGTTCATTTCCTCCTCGGCCACCACGGCCTCTATGGTATGGTCCAGGACCTGGTCCTGGACCCCCCCGCATTGGGCCACCCCGCATGGGGTCACCTGGACCATCCCAGAAGGGATCACCCCCTCGTGGAGGGGGTGGGGGACCCAAGAGACGTGGACCCACTGGCCCACCAGGGCCTCCATGAGGACCTGTGAGGGAAAAAAAGAGACAACATCAGCTACCTGTTACACTCAGGGACGGCGTCTCCCAGCCTAAACCACCTCCCACCTTTGGGTCAATCCTACACTATTACCAGGCCAAAATTAAAGCAGGTAAACCCATTCCAACCTCTCACCACTTACCTGGCATAGGTCCCCCAGGCCCAGGGGGGAAGTGTTGCATGGCCTTGGGGCCCCCAGGGCCTCCTGGTGGGAAACCATTGGCTATTGGACCAGGGCCTAAGAGTCCATGTGGCACTATTAAAAAAAAAAAAAAAAAAAAAAAGTAGAGCAGGAGGATTCTAGAAGAGGCATGACTTCCTACTTAGATGTGCCTCTCTGGCCCTCTCAGACCAACTTGGCAGAGTAATGCTCTGTCCAGTCTTGCCTTCCCACCCAGCAGCAATACCCCTGGCTTCCCACTCACCCCCAACTCCACAGTAGGCTTCCTCCCCCAGGCCCCAGGGCTGGCCCTGGTGATTACCGAGCATCTGCTTGATCTTGTCTGAATAGTCTGGTTGCTTTAGCAGTTCCTCTGAGGGATGACTATTTGGGCTACCCTGTAAGGCAAGATGATTAAAGAGCAAGGTCAATAAAATGCAAAAGAGCCAGATGAGAAGGTAAGTGAGAAGATGAGTACTGGGGTAAAAAGAGAGGCAGATTCCAGAGAAAGTGAAGAGGAAGGCATGCTCATACCATGATGGAGGTGAGGATCTCTTGGACATTGATGCCTCCTCCTCCAGGACCCTGGGGGCTCTTCCCAGCACCCATGCTTCCCATGAGATTGGCCAGGACAGGAGGCAACTTGGAGCCACCTGGCCCATCAGGTGAGCCACCAGCTCCTCCGGGCTCCAGGGTCTCAATATATGGGGTCTCATCCATGGAACACTCCTACAAGAACAGAAGAACAATCAGGACTAACTTGAAAGAATGAAGAGACATTCCATTAGAAATGGAAATGAAATGTTGAAAAACTCATTAAAATCGATCACAATCTCCATCACCACATAGCGTGTGCTCACCTCATCTAGGGGGATGAGCTTCGGGGGGACAGGTTCATAGGGCTCAGGATCAGGTTCATGAGGACTATCAGGAATGCCACAGGTGATGGGGAGGAAAAAAAAAAGAATGACAGTCAAATTATTTATTCAAGCCCTCACATTCCCTCCTAGCCTCCACCTGTGTCTGAATTACCCAGGGCATGTTCCCTTCAGGGGTCCAAGCACTTAACACAAACATGGTTCATGCCGCCCAGGGTGTGAACCATGTTTTGCTCACCTTTCCTTGTTTAGGAAGAGCTCCTGGAGGATTCCTTTCTCCCGCTCAGCCTGGATATATCGCTCCTGGCTGTTGCTTCCAGGGGTGACAAGGGGTGAGGGCAGAACCAGGGGCCGTGGGCACACCCAGGGCACCTTCTCCTCCATGTTGTCATGGCTCAGACGCCGGGCCGTCTCAAATGCATGTCGGTCTGACAGTATCTCTCGCTTAGCTGCCTCGCCAAAGTCCTTGATCTTATTCACATTTACTATTGGCAAGGAGAAAAAAGAGAAAAAATAAACACAACCCAGTCCTTTTTAAACTCTCTATACCCACTTTCTACACAAGAATCTTGACCGCTAACCTCGTTCAGTTTCATCCAGTTCAAAATAGAAATATTCTCTCAGTTTGCCCTCCTCCGGCCACGTCACAGTCTTCCTCTTCCTGCCTTTCCGGGTCAGCTGGCTAGGCTCTCCAGGACTCTCCACTGGCTTTGCATCCAGCGCTCCTGGCTCCAAAGAGGCTGTAAGCAAGAGAGGTTTCAGACCCAGATCCTTCCTTTTATTTTTTTTTTAAAAGATTTATTTACTTATTTATTTAAGAGAGCAAGAATGAGAGAGAGAGAGAGAGAGTACATGAGATGGGGGAGGGTCAGAGGGAGAAGCAGACTCCCCGCTGAGCAGGGAGCCCGATGCGGGACTCGATCCAGGGACTCCAGGATCATGACCTGAGCCGGAGGCAGTCGCTTAACCAACTGAGCCACCCAGGCGCCCAGGTCCTTCCTTTTAGAAAACACCCAAACCTAAACCAATTTCTAGACTTACCTGTATCCATGAGCTCTGGGACTTCAACAGGGGGAACTGGGGTGCCTGGGCGGTCTGTGTCCATAGCCTCACAAAGAGGTGCTGGTTCTGGGGAAGAAGGTTTGGCTGTGCTTGGTTCTGTGCTCGCTTTGCCTTCAAATGGGCTTGGCTATTGAGAAAGAAAAAGAAGTTAATGAGCAGACATGAAAGCCAAGGTTAAGGTAAGGCAATTGGTCCAGGGTCCTAGACAGGATTCCCCATGAGTTCCTCTAAAGGAAGACTCTGCCCCCCACACTGCCGCCCCGCGCCCGCCCCACCCCAGTCCACATCTTGTTGTCCTCCCCAAACACTCGTAGCTGCTGGACCCTTCCTTCTACTTTAGTTTTGACACCCGGTCAAGTGACACCTACAGCCCAGGGCTCATACCTTGGCAGCTGTAGGTGACAGCACCTTCTTCTTCTTCTTAATTTTGATGCCTGGAACAGGGGCTGAATTGAGCGCATCCAGAAAGCCCAGGCCCTCCATTGCTACAAAAGGAAAAAGCATAAAAGGGAATCATCAGACCTCTTTCACAATCCTATTCCTATAGACAAAATCTGGGCAGTAAGTGGGCCAATGGAGACCCTGCCCCAACTGAGGACACAGTAAGTTCAAGGTGACCAGGAAGCATATGCTGGATTCATACAAGAAATTCTTGTTGTTCTTTTGTTTTTAAGTAATCTCTACAACCAATGTGGGTCTTGAACTCCTGACCTGGATAAAAAGAGTTGCATGCTCCTCCAACTGAGCCAGCCAGGTGCCCTTTCTTTTAAAGGCAGGCAACTTGAGGCTCTGAGTATGAATCAGAGCTCAGGTAACTGAAGAAGCCAGCCCCCATGGACAGGACCGAATATCCCAAAGCTGGGAGTACCCCTAAATCAGTCACTGAATAGCACACCTCCATCCCTCATCTCTAAAATTACTTTTAAGTAATCCTATGAAAGGGGAGCTCCAGAGGTGCAAAAGTTAATTAAGACACCAAGAATCCGTCCCCTACCACCCCCCAACATTCACTCCCATGAAGAGTTTGCTCCCAAAGTGTATTCCTCCACTTTAGACTCACGCTGTGGTGGGATGATCTTCACTTTGATCTCTTTGGTGGCATTCGGTGTGGTGTTCAGTGGCTTGTATTTCTTCTCTGCAGGGGGTGCAGCATCTCCTGGAGCAACTGTGGTGCTGTCAGAAGAGGAACTGTCAACATCTCTGACTCACCCCTTCTTTCTCCCTCATGTCCACAGACCTAACCCATGCAGAAACCCAGGAGGTGGTCCATACCTCTGACGCTTGAGGGGGATGGGTTTAAGATTGTACTTGTCAGAAACTACCACTGCACTGGCATTCTTCTTCACAGGCACCAAAGATGGGGTCTCCAGCTCTAGCCCTGTGGGAAGAAACATGCTGTTAGGGTTGAACTCACTCCCACTCTCTTAACTCTTCCTCCCTGGTCCAAATCTTCATCCAGCCCAAGCTTCACCCACCAATCCTCCCTCTTCCACATGTGTGCCCTATCATAAATCAGCTATTCTACTACAAGGTCCTAGGTGTACATCTGCCCACAGACCCTCCCAAGACCAGTAAACAGCCCTACCAGTGGAACGGAATTTGGCGTGACTGGGTGCCGTTGTTCGGAGAGACTTAGGTTTCTCTTTCTTCTTCTCTGGGGCCTCCTCAGCCCGGGTCTCAGTCTTCACCTCAGTCAAGGGTCGCTCAGGAGGGGTGGTTCGACTCTTCCCCTCTTCTTTACGTTTTTTCTTATCTTTCTCTGTTATGAAAAAACAAAGTAGAAAAGGATTTTACTTAAAGAGAAAGACTGTCAGAGGTGAAGCAGGCTAAAGACACTTGAAGGCCATGTCCCAGTGGGAAAGAAATAAATACGAGGGATAAAAGACTAAGGAGCTTACCAGCAGGCTGGGTACTGCTCTGGGAGCGGATGACAGCCATCCAGTCACTGACAAGGACTGAAGCCAATTTCCGGAGCTCTGCAGGTAAGAATATAAGGGAAATGCCTAAGTAGCTAAAAACACTATTCTTCCAGTAACAGAAAATAGAGATGTTTAAAGATACACTGTGAACATCTATGTAACAGAAAATGTAACCAAGAGTTTTAAGAACATGACACGGGCTCAAAAACCAAACTCTTCAAAATGGAACAATGAATCACATAGCAGTCTTCTATTCCAATCCAACTGGGGGCAGGGGGGAGGACATTAATTATATACATAGTACATTATTAAAAAACTACATCAGTGTTAATAAATTAAAATTAAATTAAAAGAAACTGACAGTTTTTTACATGTATTTCATGCGGCTGTTATAACTTGAAGATTTTTATTCCTCCTTCATAGACAGACAGCAGCATAAAGATCAGAGTCAGAAAGCTAGAAAGCTGCAGAATGAAGCCAGTGCCAAACTAAAATCAGGAAAAAGGCAGGCAGGGTTCAAGTATCTGAAAAGCTAAGAACAGTATCACTCTATGTTGTCCTAAAGGCAAAGTTTCAAGGAGGCAGATTTAGATCCATTTTTTTTTTTTTTTAGATCCAGTTTACAAAAGATTTTCTAAGCCACCTTTCTTCCTAGATTGCTACTAGTGATAATGGCTTAAAAAAAAAAAAATTAAGTGTAGCAAAGGTGAAGAGCTTAAAGCAGACCACTTTAGGGATGGGGAAGGCTTTGTTTATTTGGATAAAAAAGATGGGTAGAGAATTTAAAGATAAAGGACAAAATGTTTTTCCAAATATATAGAAAGGAACAAAAACCTTTACAGCTCTTGCCTTTTGTACTTGGCAAATAACATCTCTTATCTATGGCATCCATTCTCTTGCCAACATTTCCACTTATAGACTCATTTAATAATGAGATTGTTGAAAACATTAAACCACAACTAGCAATTTCTATACTTAAGGCAACATGAACTCCAGTGCATCCCCAATACAGGGATATCCTAAAATCTTTTTGGACCAATTGGTACTATGGTCTATTGAAACTTTAAGGTCTATAAGGAATGTACAAATTTCAGTATTCAAAGAAGTACTGAACAATTAAATCTATATTCAAAGGTGGCAGCACAACTGAGCTAACTGGAAAACAAGGGACACTATACCCAACAATAAAGAAACAAGAAACGAGCAATGATTTAATAGGAAATTCTATAGTATGTGTTACATTACAAATTATTATTCAAGATGCTGTGTAACGTCACAAATACAGAAGTGCTCAGTATCTAAAAGGACCTAAAACCGAGAATGAATACAACTAAAAGAACAGAAAGCTAGAAAATATTTTTTCACTTAAACACTATGAATTAAACACTTTATCTTGGTAAATATTCCCAGTGTTTTCTCCTACAGCTAAAGGAACTTCAGAAAGGCTTACCCAGGCCTACATGCTCCTTCCACACCAAACTGCCAAAGCCTCTTTCCAAAAGGACCTAGCACGCCATTCCCTTTAGACAAAAGAGTAAGCCTGTATTCTGATCAGGGGATTAGCTCCGCTAGAATACTGCTCACTTGTGGCCCACTAGTGTCTTCAGTAGTGGTTTGTGCCCTGGGTATAAACCCTTTTCTTCACTAAAGAAAAGGCTGTGACTTTCTGAAGCCAGGCCCTGTCTTTAAGCCAGAACTGTATGGCCCCTGCCAAGGGCTCCGATACGCTTTGTCTTAAGAAAAAGAAAGACTCTGTTGCTACCAAAGCTATGATCTACTCCAGCAGTCAGGAATCTTTCTGCCCATGTCCTAAACGAAGGTGTTTATTGGTAAAACTATATGTCTATTGTTAGGAAAACACACACTGAAGGTCCCAGAATGTGCTATATTTATTTAGAAAAACAAAAGGAAATGATGATGACACTCTCTTGGATGACACTATTTTCTCCAAAGAATTTTAAGTGTATACCTTTTACACCAACAGATAGTAAGAATCAGCTTCTTGTTAAAATATGGGGTCTTGTCTCACATTCAGTAGCAGAGAAATGGACAAATCCCACTCGGAATTGAGAACAGGAAAGGGTGACGGGTTAGAGAGGCTCCATTTTTAAAAGAGGAAAGTAAAGTGAGGTAAGGAGGAGTGACGGGCAGTTCAAGGCAGATAATGAGGAGGCAGTCGTGAGGAAGGATGGCCCCTACCTTCATCCTCACTGGACTTGCTCAGCTGCTTCACCAGTTTGGCTGTGTTGTTCTACGAGAGATGGGGAGAAAGGTTAAGTACAAGGAGGAAAATGAGTCCTCTTGGAGCTAAGAACTGCACAAATTCCTGCACCATTTCTTTTTTGTGAGACTTTAAGTCGTCTCTATACCCAAGCGTGTGGCTCAAACCCACAATCCCGAGATCAACAGTCGCACACTCCACCAACTGAGCCAGCTGGGTGCCCCGCCCATAACTTCTTAATGGTCCCTAACTGCGGCCACCACTACTGTAGTACTTTACCATTTACAAAACCTTTGTAGGCACAATCTTAACCTTAAAACAACCAATGTAGATAGGTACAATCATTCCCAACGACAGACAAGAAAACTGAGGCTCAAATACCCGAACTGCCCTAACCACACACCTATTAATGTACATAAACCAAGTCTTCTGATTCTAAATTCCTATCTTTCTACCACTCTCCTGCACAGGCTCAAGAATGCAACCACATCACAGTCCGTGTGTTTTATCTATTAGGCTAAAGCAAAAAGGAAGCACTAGTGTTGTAGAGACTTAAGGTACCTGCTTGAGATGGTCCACAGTGAGCGGGAGGTGCTGCAGGGTCAACAGAATTTGCTGCAAGAGGGGAAT
Source organism: Eumetopias jubatus (assembly GCF_037043125.1). NCBI lineage: Eukaryota > Metazoa > Chordata > Mammalia > Carnivora > Otariidae > Eumetopias > Eumetopias jubatus. The sequence continues at coordinate 121,190,180 of NW_028274812.1, read as the reverse complement.
GTTGTTGGTTGTCTTTGAATAGGTCAGCCAATTGTTAAGCAGCTTGTAGCCACCAACATCAATAAACCTGCAGGCAGGTAAGAGAATCTGTAATGCCTTTCCTGGGTTTTGGAGTGCCATATCCCATAATCCTAGTCCCCCAACAATGACCTAGGAACCCCATGCCTCCCCTCACCCACCTTCTAAGTACATCTTCCCAGCCCAGCCACTCAGATCCCCACTTACTTGACCAATATTTCTGGTGACTGGGTCTGCAGGAGAATGTTCAAGTAAGTGCATCGACTCACCATCTTTCGTGCCTCCTTCATCAGGCTGTAGGAGAGAAATTAAGGTTAGAAATGGAGCAAGAGGCTCTTCTTTCAGCAGAAGCATCTCTGATCTGTGGGAGTGCCTAAAAATCCCTGATGACTTGGGACTTTGCCACAGAGTGGGAAGGTCACACAAGCCTCTCGGGGGATGGGATGGATCCAGAGTGAAATGGAATCTTATGAGAGGATGGAAGACAACTGAGGAGTCACTAAAGTCTCTGATCTGGGGAGGTGAGCATCACTGCTTCTCTAACCCACAGGCCACACTTGATTCTGCTTCCCAGTGAAGTATCCTAGCACTAACAGCCATCCATTCATAGTCTGTTCAGGACTGGCTTAGTCTTTTTGCCTTCCCCTGGGAAACTGGAGGATCCCTGAAGGAAGACGGCAGTTTGGTTATATGGAATGTGATCCAAAACAGAACCAAGAATTCTGTCACCTGGCTCCCCTGCTCCCTTCCTTCCAAAGCATGACTTCCTCGAGACTGTGGATATCCAAACCCCGATTCCATTACGGCGAGGAACCAAGGGATCACCTTTTCCTATCTAAAATTATTGGATACCAATCTTAGTCCACTCTTTCCCCTCCAAAAACACTCATTCTTGTCAGTCTTACTTAAAGTCATATTACAACATACAGTATCCTCTGCTCAGTGAATCCAAAGATAAGCAGACTCACCTGAAGATCTTGGAAATCCCATCCACACTCTTGACTTCCCCATCTCGGTTAAGGAAGCTATCCAGGCCCTTGAGAAGCTCTTTGGGATCTATGGGACCCGAACCCATGATCGAGGTTTCTAAGACAAGGACAAAATAAACCCACAGGTTAAATGGGTGGCAAGCACAGTCCCACTATACCCTCTAATAAATTCCATTTCTACAGTTGACAAAATTTTGTGACTAATTATTCGATCTATATTCAACTACACTCACCATTTCCTAGGTAAGAAAAAATCAACCATCACTACCACAGACGAAAAAAAGCCCTGGCAACTTAAGCATGGTGTTAATACAGGACTGAATGGGAAGACAATTAGACTGGAGGACTGGGCAGCACACCTTTCTCTCTCCCTCCCAGTTACATCCTTTCTAGATAGCTGAACTTCACTAAATTGTATTAGAGCTGAGTCAAGTTCCCATAACAGAACACTGAACATTCCAAGGTATTTCTGCTTATTGTTAAGGTCCTATTTCTTCTTAGCTGCTGATAAATAAGCTTGGGGGAAAAAAAAAGCCTATAGCTTGATAAGAACTGGGACAATCTTGGACACTTGGGCTAAACGTCTTCTAAGATTAGTCAGTTCCTTTTTATCTTAGTCTGTTAAGAGTAACAGTCACCTCAAGCAGAATATGCTGTTTGCACCAGGAGACAATCAGCTGAAGCGGTAAGTGATAAAAACTTGAAAACATAATCTTTCCCTCAAGAGAGCTGTGGGTAGCTCCCAGAAATGGAAACAAATGGATATAAAGAAAATCAAGCAGGTACTCCTAAGCCATGAACAGAATCGTCACTCATTAACCAAATACTGTACAAATTTTATTGTTTTAAAGTTAAGAGGAAGACTGGTTTGTGATTTCAAAAGCAAAGATGCGAATTTGATTACTACTCCTCTCCAAAATCACACTACCATCCAAGATCCCCAAAAGAAAGGCCTGAAATTAGAAACCACGGAGCCAAAAAGAATGGAATAAAACTGGAAGCTGGAAAAATGCCATTAAATTTTAAGTAGCTACTTTAGACCAGGTTAGAAAAGGAGCTCATTAAAAGCTAACCTCCTGTTATGGGATAAAGTGTGAAGCAATTTCTAGGCCAAAACCCAAGGCAATTTACAATCAATGTGGCTCTGACTAGGATTTTTATGCCTCTAAACACAGGCCTCTGAGAACCGAAAAAGCAAGCTACCTCAGTAATATTTGCGTTTGGAATGTAAGATTAATGCTGGGTAGAAAGGAGGCAAGAAAAAAACAATTTCTTGCCTTCTGCTTATAGTACAGATAACAGACATGATCCCAGTAGAAGGGTGGGGAAATCAGTGTTTTACAAGCTGTGTTTTGTGCAGGAAAGAGAACAAGTTTCTTATAAAACAACAAAAATTTGTTCTATTTGTTCTCAGACAAATAAAAAGAAAAACAAGCATAACAATCTCAACCTTCTAGTCCTCCCAACAAAAAAGGCCAATAAATTTCTAAATAGATAGACCCTAACCACCTAGGGAAGCAGCAGCAGCAGCAGGGAAGAGGCTGGTTCTTGAGATCTGTGGGCTGAATACAGAGATGAGGTAAAAAATGCTGAGGTGGGCAACTCTGGGTTAAGTGTGCTATTGCGGCTGCTATGGAACCTCCACAAGGACAGGGAGAACCTGAGGTCAGAGGAGAAATACTGAAGTAGAATACTGGATAAGATTAGAAGCCCATGGGCCAAATCCACTGAAGTGTGGTGATTCTTAGCGACAGACACGGAGAGAAAGGCATTCTTCCCATGTAGTAAGACACCATAAAGGGATATAATATAGACACTATACCAAGAGATACACACAGAGACACAACAAAGGGATAAAACAGATTTCCCATCTATCAGAGACTGGAAAAGCAGTAAGTGACTCTAAATAATACATATCATCGGCAACCACAATATACACAATGTGACAAAAAGACTTCAATTAAATTAACATCACTTCAAACCAGCACCACCGCCCCCACCAGGCCAAATACTGCTGACCTGATTCAAACCCAGAGTAGATATACATCACCTTGGAGAACTACCTTTTGCATATCCAAGTACGAGCTGAGCCAAAAGGACCTCTACCCCTACTTCCTTCAGAAACTCAAAAGAAGTGTCACCTGAGCTCAAATGTTCCTCTTCACGTAAGAGGGTGGGAAAGAAGAGAGAATAACCATCCCCAGAAAGAGACCAATGAGTACAAAGCTAAATTCTGTCCAGTGCCGTCTGCTGGGAATGGGACCCAGGGACAACTTTTTCATTCCCATTCACAAGCAAGAATAGTCAGGGGAAGCTAGAAGACAAAGCAGAAATGTTAAATATTCGTTTCCCACTAATATTTTTCCTATTATTTATATTTTGGAAATACAATTAATAGAACTAAGTTTCGTCTCACAAGTACCAATCGTGACAAAATGTAAATGGGTTTTTTCATGGCTTTCCTAAAGGCAAATTAGTTCTGACTCATTTAAAATTAAGGACTCCAAGTGTCTTACAACCAAATTTCCTTACTTCGCAGCCAGTACATTTTGAAAGAAGCTACAAGGCACTCGAGTGGAAAGGAATGAAGAGCCTAAATTCCTGGCACAGGCCTACAGTGGAAAAGGCAGAGTTGACCAGGAAGGAGGGGCAGTAACCCAGTGTCAACATTACCTAGTGCTATCTGGAGCCTGGAACGAATGCTTAAGGAAGCTTTCTGGAAGCAAAAATAATCTAGGGCATGGTATGTTTGCTTTTAATTTCCTTGAAGACAGAACATACAGAAGGGGCGGGAGGGAGGGGAACCACCCCAGCCTTATCTCCAGCTCGTCCTAAGCTGTGCGTTCCTTCTCATGGAGGATTTTGTAGAGATGAGCACTACTGACACACACAAGGCACTGGGGAGTTTTCTACATTTCTTACCAGAGAGAAACTTAAGTGACACCAACTCCTGCCTCCGAAATGAATTTTACTTGAGGGTTATTAAATTAACAGGGTGAAAAACATCTAGCTTGGTCATCCATACCCATCACCAAGAAAAAAGAACTTAATTGGTTCAGGACAAAATCCCTATGCAAATCAGAGCCCTTTTAAAAACAATCATTAACACTCTTGTAACAAAGGAGGAAGGAGTCTGAATTTACCTTAACTTAGAAGCCTTAGCACTTCGGGAAATGAAAATGCTTTGTACCTGACCCCTGACATTCCACTTCCTTTTCTTGGGTGTTTGAGGTTATGTCCTAATATGACTCAGTGGACTGAATTAGGTCTCTCAGGTGATGCACGAGGTCTTACCTCTCCTAAGGAGTAAGCCCCTACCCCTCAAACTCATTTTGAAAACCTGATACAGTGATCTCCCCAAAACCTTATCTGCCTCTCAGTGAGAATGTACAATCACCAGCCCCCTCCCCCCAAGCCCCAGCGAAAGATCCCAGAATTTAACTGGCCACAAACTATAAGGATCAGGTTCTCCGAGGTTCTCTGGATGGATGTGGTTTCCCTAGACGACCTTGTTTCCCCATCTCCCATGTTAAGGAAGATCTTATTAGTCCCCTGTTCACTAGAGATCAGGAACCCCAATGGGTGGAACAGTCAGCTCCCAAGGAAGGTATGCTGCAGAGGCACATGGCAAACTGCTTAAAAGATAAAAAACTTGCGGTCAGTAGACATGTAGAAGAGTCCCTCCCACCCAATCCAGAAGTACTAATTTGAGAATCCGTACCCAGCAGAAAATTAGCCCTGAAGTCTCACCAAGTCACCAAAGGACAGCTGTACAAAATGGCTTTCCAATTCTGCCTAGAACCTCCACACTTCAAATTAGGACTTTAAAAAATGAAAAGTATATGGAGAGTCTGACAAAGATTTGACTTTGAAAAAGTTGGAGGAAGATAGAGAAGGGACAGGACACCCAATACCACCCTCAGATTGGGCATGGCTTGAACATGCACCCACTGCCAAAGCACTGCACGAGTTAAAAAATGAAGAAGACATTATTATTCTCCCATTAATGTTTTTAAAAGAATTTCTTTCTAAAGGGAAGGAAAAAGAAATTCAAAAAAGGTGGTTCTTTGGAAAAAAGAAATGAAGGTTGTGAAATGTAATACCAGAAAGGTTTTGCTTACCAGACACCGTAGCTCGCATCCCCCTGCCTTGAGTTTACAACTGCCGCCTCCTTTCCTATTCACTTCTCATCCTAGTACCAATGTAGAGGAGCTACGCAACTGGAGAACGTGACACAGCACTGAACACAAAGAGTTTATCCCCAAACCCAGAGGTGGGAATAAGGGTGATTTAAAAAGAAGTCCTGAAGTACCCACCCTCCCCCAGTCTCATTATACAAAGCGACCGAATGCAGGCCCAAGGACTAGTTCCTGAGCAGCAATGGCACAATTCAGTGTCATTAGGCCCCATTTGTCTATTCAAGTCACTTTCCCAAGTCCTCCTTTCCCCACTATCCCCCCCCCCCGCACAGATCCACACACACACACACACACACACACACCCCAGAAGGCTCCCAGTCTTAAAGTATAGTTGGTTTGACTGGTTTTCCACCCCTAGCAACTGAAGCGGGGAAAACTTCCAAGCAGTTGTGATGAGTGAAGGAAGGTGAAATTAAAAGCAACAGGCTCTGATTGTTAAATATAAAAACTAGAGCTGCCCAGGAGATGGACAACTTCAAGACCTAATTCCTATAAGCTTTTTCCCTTTAAGATTATAAAAGATAGTCTAAAGAAAAGGTCTTTTCCTGTCTAGCAGCAGCGTGCACAGGAGGCCAGAAAGCATCTGCTCAGGGGTGGAGTTTCAAGAGGGTGGAGAGGAAGAAAGCTGATTACATCACCTCTCCATGCTGCTCCTCCCCCTTGACCAAGTTTCTAGGGCGGCCCTAAGCTCGGGATGGCAAAAGGGGGAGAAAAAAACAACAAAGAAGCAGGACGACGCCATTTTGTAATGGAGAAGAGGAAAACTTAAAAAAAGCTATCCCGGCACTGCCGGCAGCTAGTTACATCAAAAAAACACCCCTTTTCAGTAAAATACCCCAAACCAACACCCATCCTGAATGGTCTTTGACCTAATTTGAGTAAGAGAGTTGTGAAAATAAAACCAATTAAAATATTTAAAAGAACAACTTTCTGCGGGGAAGAATTGAATTTGCAATTGAGGTTCAACCTGCTACCATCGACCACCCCCATCCTCCCTATAAAGGGAAAGGGGGGAGGATTTGGACCCCTCTCAACAAATAGGGTTGAGGTGGGAGGACAGGAGAAAAATGGGCCAAGACACAACCTGCAACGCCGCTTGGAAGACAAAAGGACAAGGAAAAGTCGCCATATTGAAGCAGGGAAGAAAAAAATTCCTTTTAACGACACAAATCTTTTAGAAAGCTAGCATTCAATTGCACTAAATGGCTTTTAAAATTATACTCCTGAATTCCACATTTCCCAACCTTTCCACCCCCTATCAGACTGTATTACCACCCACCAATACGTATCAAGTTAAAATGTTAATCATTTTTGCTCTTAAATAACCTATGCAACCTGCAACAATTACAAAACATTCTTTACCTCCCCATTATCTTGTATGTACTGGCACTAAGATTATATTTTGTACTGAATAGTGTCTTGCAATCTTTATTCCTAGATTGCCACCTATTTTAACCACACAAATATACCCCAAGCAAATTACATTAAAATTGAGAGGATTTAACAATCATTTAAAAAGTCATAGCCAGTTATTCTCTGCCCATCTCCTTACCCTGCAATCTTTATGTACAGATTGCTTATTAATCTGGCAAATTGAAAGGCGCCCTGCTTGTCTCACACACAAAGAAGTGGGACTTCTGGGCCACAAGATCCACCATCTTTTGTATGTGAGCTCATTAACCCTTTTGAAGACTGCTAACAAGAGGAAGTTAACCATTCCTCCTTATAAAAAGCAAACACTTATGGCTTTGGCAGTCTGGAAATTGGCTGGATTACGAAGGGTTAACCATCAAAATCCTCACTTGCTGGCCCTCCCTCCACCCTTTCCTTTCCTGCAGCAGGGCAGGAAGGTAGGTGGTAGGGGAGACAGAACAAGACTGTTTAAGACCAAAGGCCCTTTTTTAATGGAGATTAAGTGACCGGCTTGGTCCTTCTCCAGTTCTATTTTGTTCTATTGGCTCATTTCTTCCTCTCATTATTTTTGGTTTCACAACGGGAAACGTTGATTTCTTGTTGCAAGGCTGGTTTTGGAAAATTCGACACTTACTATCCAATTTTTTTGCGACGTCAGCACCTCGGGCTCAGGGGGGGAGGGGGTTAAAATTTTGGAGAAAAAAAATAAAACAACCAACCAGGACCCAAAACTCAATTATTTGGGGGGCCTCATTGGATCAAAAAGTCTTTTAAAAAAATGAAGGCCAACTCAGTATTCATTTTCCCCCCACCCAACTCCATTTAGGGAGGGGGGTCGTAGAAAAAAAGTTCTGAGTGGATTCAAAAAAGTAAACGCTGGATGAGTGAATTTGGGTGGGTTTGGGATGGGTGGGTGGTTGATTATTTTTGAAGTTATGTGGTGACGGTCCTTCGGCCACAGATTTCAAGTCCCATGCAGCGTGGGCTGGTGGGGTGGGCAAGATAGGTGGGAAGGGGCAGAAGACACAAGTGGTTGGGCTGGTGGCTGCTGTTTTCCCTTTCCCCCCTCTCAGGATCCTTTCAAGGGCTTAGATGGTGCTGCGGCTTGTTTCTTTTTTTTCCTCGTGGCCGGCCTGTCTTTCTCCGAGAAAATTCAAACCTGGGATAAAAGGAACACAAGGGAGAAAGATGTAATCAAGACGGGTTGCTTTAAACACCCTAAGTACCATATCTGTTGTCTCCGAACACCTCCATGTCCCATCCCGAACACAGCCGCCTTCTATAAGCCATGGTCCTTAACAGAACCCACGCCTAACCCCTGCCCCAGTCCAACGATTTTAACAAAACTTTACCCTCCAACCGACAAAACACCCAAACTTACCTCTAAACGAACCCCAGAATGGCGGCTGCCTGCTCGGGCGGAGTCTTTTATACCCAGACGCCGCCCAACGCGCCCAAACATGCTAGTGAAACGCCCTTGTCGCGAGACATTGTGCGCGAGGCGTGAATTCATTGGCCAACCCGAAAGACAACTCGCTAGATGATTGGCTATCCTTCCTTCACCTTCGCTCAGCCCCTTCCCCCCAGTACCTTCTTCCGCCTCCTTCCTGGCCCCCCCCACAAGCGCGTGACCGAAGAGCCTAGCACCTCCCTTTCCTCTGCTTCCACCACTTCCGTCCTCGAGAACACTTCTCACCCTGGTTGGTAGAACCGGGCCGGCGCATGCGCATTGAGAAGATGTCGGTACAAATCCCCTTCAAAATTGCTTAAAATGCAAGCTCTAAGTATGAGATCTAGAAGTCGTAGTGACTGGCTTGAGAAAAACTCAATTTTGAGGCCGAATTCGATTGTGACGCAGTTGAAATTGGCCTCTCCCCACAGGCCCCCCCCCTTTACGCTTCCGTACTGACGCAAGTGCGCGGCCGCCTCCCGCACTGCGGGCTCGCCCTTGGCCCACCCTAGCCAGTTTCTTGGAGCATGCGCAACTGCCTTTCCGGCCTTTCCTGCCTTGGGCGTACGTCAAGATGGCGGCCTCCGTATTGCGTTCATTGCTGAGGCGCATTCCTAGCTTTTCGCTCTTCAGAGGTGCCTACGGAGTTCAGGTAACTCCTTGGAGCACGTTTTGTACAACCGCCACTTAGTTATACTTTCTCTAGGTCATCAATCCATTGCTGGGAATCCAGCAGCGGAGACTTTCCCAAGTGCTTATTATGCCTTGGCTGTCTAGGCAACACTGCTTCCACCACCCTTTCCCTTCCCCTCATCCTCCTCAATACTGCGCGGATTTTTAATCCCCGGCCAAGGGAAAAGAGTTAGATATCCTTTTCCAAGCTACCCACTCGGCTAAAGAATTAGGTGAAGGATTGGGCCTCTTGGTCGTACACAACCAGCTCTTAAGTATGCATGTAATGTCTAAATCTGTGATGCCCTGGAGTGTCCTTGAGTTGAGGGACACTAACTTCTACCTGCTGAGCTATCTCCCGGTAAAGCCAGGATATGTTCTCACGACCTGGGGACCAGTTTCTTAGCTCTCTTTCTGTCACTAAATTAGTTTTGTTTTTTTAATCAGAGCATACATGAGACCTTAACTTAGTCCTTTAGATTGAGATTTCTCTCCAGCCTCATGTACTCACCACACTGGAGGTTCTTGGTAGGGCAGGGTAGGTTCTTGGGGGGGCACGGTGAGCTAGGAAAGCTTTCACAGCCGCCACTCCCTAACAGTGGTGACAGGGGTCACTACAGAGTTAATAACAGCCCTGGTAGCTTTAAAGCTAGCGTTAGGACTCAAGTTTGTTCTGACCTGTGGAATGTTGACCTTCAACTTTTCTAAGGCTGGGCAGTTCAATGATTCAGGGTTGGATTGGGTTGGAGACTCACCTGTCATGCATCCTCTCCCCACCAGACATCTTCCTTCCAAGAAGCTAGACACCCTCCCTATTCCTTTCTTCTCCCTTTTCTTAGTACGTCTTCAAAAGCACGAACACATCATGTGTGTTTTCTCAAATAAGACTGCTTCCCAGTCACCTGGGGCGCCTGGGTGGCTCAGACGGTTAAGCGTCTGCCTTTGGCTTGGGTCATGGTCCCAGGGCCCTGAGATCGAGCCCCGCATCGCTTCTCCCTTTCCCTCTGCCTGCTGCTTCCCTTGCTTGTGCACTCTGTCAAAATTAAATAAAATCTTTAAAAAAAAAAAGAAAGAAAAAAGACTGCTTCCCAGTCACCTATCCTAGTTACCCTCTCACATTAGCTTTTCCTTCAGGATCCACTCAGAGACAGGAAGAGTGGTTGTTGATCTAAGTTTTACCCTAACCCTAAGAAAAATGCTACTTTCTATATGTATTCCTGCTATATTCCATTAATACAATGGGTATGTTCTTGTCTCTAACATATGGGCAGTGAAACTATCACGTCCTTTCCTTGAACTCCTTTTCTCATTTTTTGCCTTTATAGGTTCCCCTCCAGACTCTTTGCACCAAAGGACCCCCTGAGGAAGATTCTTTGTCCCCAGTTCCCATAACCCCTTATAAGAATGAACCCTGGAAATATCTGGACTCAGAAGGTACCTCTGAATGGGAAAGGGGAGGATCATGTGGAATCTGAAATAAATGGACAGAGACACTTCTACTATCCCCACCAGGAATAACTTATGTGGTCTTTCAGAATACCAGAACCGCTATGGCTCTCGCCCCGTCTGGGCTGACTACCGTAGAAACCACAAAGGTGGAATACCCCCACAGCGGACTCGAAAGACATGTATTGTGAGTTTCTGAAGGTGGTACATGGATGGGATGTGGAGTGGGGGTGGACGCCATAGTGACAATGGCAGTAGCACTTTTTCTCACAGGACTTTGACCATCCTTCACCTACTAGTTTTTTCTTTCCACAGCGTAAAGATAAAGTTGCTGGGAATCCCTGCCCCATCTGCCGGGATCACAAGCTGCATGTTGACTTTAGGGTAAGGACAGTCTTTTCTCCAGGATAAGGATTTGGAGCCTCTTTGTAGTGCTAAAGAGATTACCATGGGTGTCCCACTCTTCTTCATAAATTAGTTTAACACCCCTGCAGTCCGTTTTGCATTGACTTTCTAGTAATATAAAAACACTCCTCTTTCCAGCTTTTTGTCCTTTACTGTGGCTCGTACTAAAAATCTTCATTTTTTTTACCTATGAAATTTACAGTCTAAATTGCGTGGCCAGAAAAATGTGTATTTCTAATGGGAGAGCTATATCCAAAGGTTCATTTATATCCATTTGCAATTATTAGCAAGTAGATTGGGTTAGTTTTTTCCTGAGGTTTGTTTTTTTTGAGAGAGTGAGGGAGAGAGAGCACGAGCGGGAGAGGAGCAGAGGGAGAGGGAGAAGCAGACCCCCCGACAAGCATGGAGCCCAATGTGGGGCTTGATCCCAGGACCCCAGGATCATGACCCGAACCGGAGGCAGATGCTAACAGATTGAGCCACCAGGCACCCCTGAGGTTTTGTTGTTGTCGTTGTTTTTGTTTTTTTTTAATTTTTGTCATGTTGATGTTTGGTGGCATGCCAAGATTTAAGGCTGGAGGGCAGATACATGAAGCCAGATACAGAGCTTATTTTTCAAAAAAGCGTTTATTGCAAGGATGGGCAGGACTTGCTCCTTAAAGAGTTCAAAAAGCATGTAAAAATAATAATGGGAAAAATGCTCTTCTGAGCTTGCAGTAAAGGTATTGGAGCAGAAGCTGAATGATTGGTCATGAGGGGAGTTGGAAGGAATTCGTATATCAGTCAGCAGATTGGGGTGTCTGACTGCTCTCAGGTGCCTTCTGACACCACTGTACAAGGGTCCCATAGATAGATAACGTCTCCATTTCAACTGTGTATGATTGGTTATAAAAATAGAACAGGCATCTGGGTGGCTCAGTCCGTTGAATGTCCGACTCTTGATTTCGTCTTAGGTCATGATCTCAGGGTTGTGAGCGTGAGCCCCTCATCAGGCTCCATGCTCAGCGGGGAGTCTGCCTGAGATTTTCTCCCTCTCCCTCTGCCCCTCCCCCTTACTCACTCACACATACACTCTCTCAAATAAATAAATCTTTAAGAAAAAAAATAGAACATAACCAGTTGTATACAGTTTAGAATCAATTACATGACTGAGGAAGAAAGATTATAAATTGAATAGTGCATATGATTCTGCTTGCTCTTTTACTCCACAAGTGCATCTCCTTTTTTCCATGGGTGCCATCTCCTGTGATTAACCTGCTGGCTGATAGTCATTCTACATAATTAGACCTCTAAAATTGACATTAGTGATGTATATGTTACATGTAGTATACTATCATATACGTTCATATTTATATATGCACATTATAAATACATATTATATTTTCTTATGTGATTTCAGGGATTGCCAACTGACTCTTCCCAGTTTTTTGCACGAAGGGCTGATTTTAGAACCTAATCCCTGTAGAAGAGGGTTCTATGTGAGTCTCAGTGACAGAATGTAGGGTGTGCATGTGAAATGGTTGCAAGGCCAAGAAAGAGGAAATGTTTGCTGGAGTTTTCAAGAATGTATTCAGCAAATTGATGGGGCTAAAACTGGGACTTGAAGGAGGGTAGCACCTGAAGAGACACAGAGGAGTTAAGGGCGTCCATGCACACATGTAGGGATTGTGCACTTTTAGGATCTCAAGGTCTTGCTGCTCTCCCTGCCCTCTCTTATATTTCCCCACCACTTTCCTCCACAGAACGTGAAGCTCTTGGAACAGTTTGTCTGCGCCCACACAGGTATCATCTTTCATGCTCCATATACAGGTTAGTCTATCGTCCTTGTCACCACCAGAATAGCTTTTCCTTGGAGCACTCCTCATTTATTCAGTCATACAACAGTTATCTGGTGGCCGTTACGTAAGGCATAAAAAGTGTGAATGAACTTTTTTTGGAAATCTTGCCTTAATGGATATATTCACATATGGACAAAAGATACAAGTAAGTACCAATGTAAGTAAGTTACCTAAATGTAGCTGTTAGAAGTGGTGGTAATTATTTCCTTTCTGTAGGGTCTTGTTTGCTCTTGCAAAAGGCTTTCTAGCAAATTGACTGTCCTGTAAATTCTTTTTGCCATCGACAGTCCAATTAGATCTTCCATATTTGGAGTTATAATCCTAACAATTCAAGATTACATCTATTCCTTAATGAAGGCCACAGGCCAAATCTGGCACACCGCCATGTCCATTTATTTTCATATTGTCTGTAACGGCTTCCAGGCTACAATGGCAGAGTTGAGTAGCTGAGAGACTGTAGGACTTGCAGATCCTAAAATTTATGTGGCCCTACACAGAAAAATTTTGCCAACCCATGCTCTAAAGCAGGATAAATTTGCAAAGAATAATCTGAATCCACTATTTTGGGGATGGCAGCATGATCAGTGGAGTTTGGTTTGTCAGGGAGTTTTGAAGACCTTTATAGCCGGGATGCCTGGGTGGCTCAGGCGGTTAAGTGTCTGTCTTCGGCTCAGATCACGATCCCAGGGTCCTGGGATTGAGCCCCATGTCAGGCTCCTTGCTCAGTGGGGAGAGATCTCCCTCTCTCTCTGCAGCTGTCCCTGCTTGTGCGCGCGCTCTCTCTGATAAATAAAATCTTTAAAAAAAAAAAAATGCTTTGGGCGCCTGGGTGGCTCAGTTGGTTGGGCGACTGCCTTTGGCTTGGGTCATGATCCTGGAGTCCCAGGATCGAGTCCCGCATTGGGCAACCTGCTCAGCAGGGAGTCTGCTTCTCCCTCTGACCCTCCCCCCTCTCATGTGCTCTCTCTCTCACTCTGTCTTAAATAAAAATGAATTCTTTTTAAAAAAAAAAGCTTTATAGTAAAGCTATAAAAAGCTAAAGGAACTATTTTCCTACTCTCTCAGATCACCTTCTCCAGATCGGGAGCCCTTTCTTCCTTTACTGAATCTTTCTCGATGGATTGTTCAACCCAAACCTTTAATTAACCACACTTGCCCTTTGAATTGTTTTCTGCTTTCTGTCTTGGAGGTTTTACCATTAAATAGCTTTTCTGTAATGGCTAGACCCTCCTAAAGTCTTTTTTTTTTTAATTTTATTTATTTGACAGAGACACAGCGAGAGGGGGAACACAAGCAAGGGGAGCGGGAGAGGGGGAAGCAGGCTCCCCAGGGAGCAGGGAGCCCAATGTGGGGCTCGATCCCAGGACCTCGAGATCATGACCCGAGCCAAAGGCAGACGCTTAACAACTGAGCCACCCAGGCGCCCCTAGACCCTCCTAAGGTCTTAATCTCAGCTCTCAGAGAGGGGGGATTCTTCCCATTGGGTAGGTGGGGAAACGTAGGCCAATCAAAGGGTCAGAGAACTAGGATTATTAGGTAGAGCAAGTTTTCCAAACCCAGCTCTTTATAACCATATAGAAGCAGTTGTATACTCTGTTTACTGTGCTTTCTAGAATGAGCACCGAGTATTGCTTCTTGGCCTTTTGGCTAAGATCAAGTGTAGAATGAGCACTGAGTTTTCTTTTTCTCCCTACAGGCGTCTGTATGAAGCAACATAAGAAGTTGACCCAGGCCATCCAGAAAGCCAGAGATCATGGTGAGCATGAGAAGGGGCCCAGTGCATTTTTCTTAGCCATAATGAAGGTGATTTAGGGCTGGAAGGCGGATATAAATACTCCTACGTGTCTTAGGAGGTGGCATCCAAATCTCCTTTCAGTACTCCACTGTCCCTTTTTCTCTTTCCTGAGTCTCTTACCTTGTCATTGCCCTGTTTCCGTAATCCTCTGTCCTTTTTCTTCCCTTTTATAACTATCAGTCCCAATGCCAGAGACAGATCATGGGAGATCTTTGTATAAATTTCTGGCCCTGGGCTCCATGACACCTTTGCAGAAATTAAAAAAGGTATGCCTCTGCTAGGGCAGATGCAGCTTTGTAGCCCTGGGGCAGGGCTGCGCAGCTTGGCAGACTAAAAAGCCCCAGCAGTATGTCAGTCCACATTGCCCCCTTGGCCAGTTGCCTTTGTGCGGTGTAGAACATGCATAAATATACTCAGTGGTTCTGACTGGTTCCTGCCTCCCTTTATATGTCATTTTACATACTGTCTTAACCCAAACTACCCTTCCTTGCTTCCCTCCCTCACTTTCTCTCTTTTTTTAATTCCCTAGGTCTCCTCAGTTACCACATTCCTCAGGTTGAACCTCGGGACCTTGACTTCAGTACCTCTCATGGAGCTGTGAGTGCTACTCCACCAGCCCCCACCCTGGTTGCAGGTGACCCCTGGTATCCATGGTATGGCTGGAAACAGCCACCAGAGAGAGAGCTGTCCCGCCTTCGACGACTCTATCAGGGACATCTCCGAGAAGAGAGTGGTCCCCCACCTGAGTCAATGCCTGAGGTGCTGCCCACAACCCCAGCTGAAGCCTCCTCCACTGAGCAGAAGCCCCAGAGTGCTCTGTAGGAGCTGTAGACTGGGAAGGAATTAACAGATAGTGCCTAGTGGGGCGCCTGGGTGGCTCAGTCGTCAAGCGTCTGCCTTCGGCTCAGGTTATGATCCCAGGGTCCTGGGACCGAGCCCTGCATCGAGCCCTGCATCGACCCCTGCATTGGGCTCCCTGCTCGGCAGGAGGCCTGCTTCTCCCTCTCCCACTCCCCTTGCTTGTGTTCCTGCTCTCACTATCTCTCTCTCTGTCAATAAATAAATAAAATCTTAAAAAAAAAAAGATAGTGCCTAGGAATTACATGATGGGATTTCACTCTGAAGAGTTGTGTCTGTATGTGGCCAATGGCAGGCCCAGGGCCAGAGAGAAGTAATGATTGCTGAAGGGAATAAATGCTTCTGAGGCTTAGGGGAGGGCAGGACAGATGTGTATGGGAAACCCCAAACCCTGTATGTTGTGAATAGTAGACAGGCTATAAACATTCTGTACTTGCTTCAGGTTTCTGCTAACTTGGCTTTTCCACAATAAAGCTGTATCTCCTGTTTCTGGGCTGAGTTTCCAAGATTAATGCCATTTGTGTTGGGGGTGGGGGAGTTGGGGAATGGGTGCTGCTGTGGGGAGAGGAGTGGTCATGATTGAGCCAGACTGGCCAGTGATTCTCGGGACCAGAAGCCACCAGATATGAACAGTTGGGCCATTATGTCAGGATCACCTTTCTGGCCTCCTGTGCCCAAGGCAGTGGCAGTGTCCTCACCATACCTAGCAGTTTCCTGATTGGGGCGGGGGTGTGGGGAGGGGCAGTTGAAAGGGCCGGGGAATGGGACAGTAAGCTAGGAAAAATGCGTTGCTATGGCACCCGCGGGGTGGGGGGCGGGGGAATGGCGTTAAGGGACTGGCCTGGCGGGAGTTAGGGGAGGAGGAGGGGTGGGGGCGATGAGGGGGGGTGGGCGGGGTGGTGGGGCGGCCCCCCTAGGGGCGGGTCCTGAGCCCCTCCTGCATAGCGAGGAAATAAAGGCTCCCTGAAGTGCTTCCTCTCCGTCCCCCAACCTCCGCCTTTCAGGGAGGGGCGGAAGTGACGTGGCACGGGGCGGGTCCGTCCACGCACAATGGGCCATGGAGTTCTCGTTCGATGTGGATGCGCTGCTCCCGGAGCGGATCACGGTGCTGGATCAGCACCTGCGACCCCCAGCCCGCCGACCCGGAACCACAACGCCGGCCCGGTGACATCTCAAACCCGCCCCAAGGCCCTTATCTCCTTGTTCTTCTCAAAAACCTGGTCCAGGCACCACGCCCCCTTCTCACCGACTAGTGACCTCTCCTTTTGTTGCTCTGGCTCGCCCTTCTGGTGACCTTTGACCCTAGACCTAGTGGAGTTGATGGGCACTTGCATCTGTGACCTTTCACTCCTTGGCCTGATTTGTTCTAACCAAAGGATGTGGTTGACCCGCCCTTCCTGCTTCCCCACAATAACCTCAGGGAGGGGGGAGTGTAATGTATTGAAAAGAGGTGTGGCAGAAGTTTGGGTTCCAGAATGGTGGGGTGGAAAATCAGATCAGAGGTCTCCAAGGTAAGGTCAGAGAGTCTTAAGTGCCGAACCTGGGTTGAGCTTGTGGCCAAGGTTCCCGGGACCCTCTAATTCAGTGAGTATCTGACTCTTTGTTTCTTTTTTTCTGTAGTGTTGATCTGCAGCAGCAAATTATGACCATTGTAGATGAACTGGGCAAGGCTTCTGCCAAGGTACTGGGGAGTCTTTAGATGGAGGGGCTCTCTGGGGCCAGTAGATAAGGGAGGCATAGGTCCTTTGAAATGGACTTGCAGAAAGTCTGTCTATCTTCCCGGCAGGCCCAGCATCTTCCTGCTCCCATCACCAGTGCATCAAGGATGCAGAGTAACCGCCATGTCATGTATGTGCTCAAAGACACTTCAGCGCGACCGTGAGTTCCAAATGCCCTTCCATCCCATACTTGATTCCTTCCTCCCCTACCCCCTCTTCCTTTTTTGACTCTCCCTTACAAATAGTTGCTACTAGCTTGTTTTATTATTTTTCCCCATCCTACAGGGCTGGAAAAGGAGCCGTTATCGGCTTCCTTAAAGTTGGATACAAGAAACTCTTTGTACTGGTGAGTGTTACTGGAAGCTGAGAGTTCACATGCCTTGGCTTCTGAGAATAGAAGTGCTGGGAGTTGGGAGGCGGCAACGATGTCTGGGTCCTAAAAGGTACTTGTTTTTCTTTACCTCGTAGGATGATCGTGAGGCTCACAACGAGGTAGAACCACTGTGCATTCTAGACTTTTACATCCATGAGTCACTTCAGCGCCATGGCCATGGGCGAGAACTCTTCCACTATATGTTGCAGGTGTCACTTATCTTTTCACCAGTCCATCCAAAATAGAGACCAAAGGCCCCTTTGCGCTGAGCCCTTCCAGAGGCCCTGCCTTCCACCCTCCTGCCTGCCATGTTCCCATATCCTCCTATTCCCTTCCCAGGCTGCTGGGTTCCTGTTGGCATGCTCTCCCCCCACCTTCTCCTACCCTGAGTCTCCTGTTCCCTGCAGAAGGAGCGAGTTGAACCACACCAACTGGCCATTGACCGACCCTCACCGAAGCTGCTTAAGTTCCTGAATAAACATTACAACCTGGAGACCACAGTTCCACAGGTTAGAGGTTTCAGAGGGTAGATCCTTACTGATCCTTACTAATGCTCAGCAAAGAAGTGGCATCTTCCAAGCACTTCTTACTCCCCATTGTATAGGATTCATTTCATACAGTTAAGCTCTTCCTTTTTTTTCCCCTTTTTTTGTGGTAACATCTTTCATTCTGCAGCTATTCATTATCATCTGTTTTAATTTTTTGCTGTTCTGTATACCCAGTAATATGTTTGTGTCCCAAAAATAGCCAGCTCATTTGCACCTCCTTGTTTTTACAGAGGCCTTTACTGTTTATTAAGGCCCAGAAAAGTATATATTTTTTATCTTTCGGGAGCTTTGGCCTGATATGGAGAATGTGGTTAGTGTGTAAGTAAATACGGTATAACGTTACTAATGCTATCCATTCATTTAGCAGGTATTTATTGAGCACTTGACACTGTTCTGGACACTAGGAATACTTGACAAAACAGATAAAAGTTTCTGCCCTTGTGGAGCTTATATCCTAGTTGGTGAGACAAACATAATATATGACTATGTAGTATGGTTGATGGTACGTGCTCTAGAAAGATGAGAGCCACTAAGAAGGCTTGCGAGTACTGCCGTGGGGATGGGAGTGCATGGGGTTGTGAGTCAGATAATGGAGAGTGCAGAGAGGGCATCCCAGGCAAAAGGAATGGCTCATGCAAACTCCATGAGATAGGAATGTGCCTGAGCAAGTGAATTGGCTGGTGTGGCTACAGCCGCAGGAGTGAAGGGGAGTATGTAGATTAGATCAGGCAGCAGCGGGGGAGGAATAATATTTCCAACCTTACAGGTTATTGTAAAGGCTTTGGCTTATGCTCTGAGTGGAAAGAGGAGAGTCATAGTGGGTGTTTGAGCAGAGGGATGATATCATCATACTTTTAGCCAGACCACTTTGGCTGTTAAGGATAGAAGCAAGTAGACCAGTTAGGAGGCAACAATCCTGATGAAAAATGGTGGTGGCTCAAACCAAGATGGTAGCAGTAGAGAGGGTAAAGGGTGGTCAGATTTTAAATATTGTGAAGTTAAAGTAAATAAGATTTCCTGGTAGATTATCTGTGGAGAAAGAGAAAGAAGGAGTGAAGGATGATCCCAAACTCAGCCTGAGCCATTGGACAGATGAAGTTTATGTAACTGAGATGGTAGGTGGAGCAGCCTTGGGAAGATATAGTAGGAGTCCACTTTGATTTTGAAGAGGTTTGGAATAGAAAGGTCTCTGCATACATAGGGTATTGAAAGCAGTGAGGCAGATGAGGTCACCAAGGAGTGAGTATAGAGAAAGAAATGGTTCAAGGACTTGAGCCCTTGAGTACTCTTTTTTTTTTTTTTTTTAGATTTTATTTATTTATTTGACAGAGACACAGCAAGAGAGGGAACACAAGCAGGGGGAATGGGAGAGGGAGAAGCAGGCTTCCCGCTGAGCAGGGAGCCCAGTGTGGGGCTCGATCCCAGGACCCTGGAATCATGACCTGAGCCGAAGGCAGACGCTTAACGACTGAGCCACCCAGTACTCTTTTAAGAGGTGTCATGGATCAGGAGAACAGCACTAGTGAATTAGATGACAATTTTTAGGTAGGGTGCCCTGGAAGGCCAGTGAAGAAGGTGTTTCCAGGAGACAGAAGTGGCTTACTGAGTAAAATGCTGCTGATCAGTGAGTTCAGAAGAGGCCTGAGAGGTGACCGTTGTATTTAGTTACCTGAGATCACTGGTGATCCTAACCAGCCTTTTCTCTGCAGTGGTGGGTGGAAGTCTGAATGGATTGGGCTTTAGGAGATTGGGAAGCTAGGAGTGGAGATAACAAGAATAGGCCAGTCTTTTAAATGCTGACTTAATGGGGGCACCTGGGTGGCTCAGTTAGTGAGGTGTCTGACTCTTGATTTCAGCTCAGGTCATGATCCTCAGGGTCCTGGGATTGAGCCCAGTGTCTGTCGGGCTCCATGCTCAACGGGGAGTCGGCTTGAGGATTTCTCTCCCTCTCCCTCTGCCCCTCCCCCCACTCGCTCTGCAAGCTCATGCTCTCTCAAATAAGTAAATTTTTTTTTTTAAGATTTTATTTATTATTTGAGAGAGAGCGTGAGCACACGAGCGGGGTGAGGGGCAGAGGGAGAAGCAGGTTCCCTGCCCAGCAGGGAGCCCAATGTAGGACTTGATCCGAGAACTCCGGGATCGTTACCTGAACCGAAGGCAGATGTTTAACTGGCTGAGCCACCCAGGTTCCCCTTTCAAATAAGTAAATCTTAAAAAAAAAAAAAAAAATATGCAGCTTTACGGGGAACAAGGAAATAGACAAGAGCTAGAGGGGAAAATGGATTGAGAGAGGGTTGATTGTTTTCAGTTGGAAGAACCAACAGCATAAGAATGACTCGGTAGAGAGAAAATGTGATGATGTCAGAGAACGTGAGGAGATTTGCTGAAGCAATGTCATGGGCAGGAGGGGTTGGGATTGGGTTGACAAGTTTGCCTTGGATTCAGAGCATGGACACTTAATCCACTGTAATATGATTTGATTGATGTGCTTACAAAGGAGGCATAAAGACGTGGTGAGTGCTACCCTTGGGGTGGGAATTGGGTAAAGGAAGGCTTGACTTAAGCTTAATCTTGAAAGGTGAATGTCATGGGGATAGTGGACAGGTGGGCAGGCTAAAGTGCATTTCATATACAGGAACCAGCATGAGCAAAAGCAGATAGGTATTCAATTATCTTCTGGGGTACTGCAGGCAGTTTGGTGTGGCAGGAGCGCTGGGCATGTCCTTGTTTCTGGAGGAGGGTGGGTGGCTGGACAGGGTCAAGGCAGGAAACAGGCAGGGTCTATTTATATTTAGAATGTCCTCCCCTAGTACATTGTTCCATTAAGAGGCAGTGGAGAGCAGTGGAAGGAGCAAAGTATTAGGCATAGCCAGGTAACCTATAAGACCAAAACATTATAGAATATAAATAATCATGTAAACAATGATTCATGAGCTCTGTGTGCTAGCTACATGGATCATCTCAGTTGATCCTTGTACATCTCTTTGAGGTGGGTACTTTTATTGACTCCATTTGGGGTTTATACAGATTAGTGATTTGACCAAGTTCACATGGCTAGTAAGTGGCAGAGCAAGAATTTGAACCCATTGCCACTCTTTTTTTAAAAAATGTTAAACATTTTATTTATTATTTGTTTATTCCTTTTTTTTTTTTTAAGATTTTATTTACTTGACAGAGAGACACAGCGAGAGAGGGAACACAAGCAGGGGGAGTGGGAGAGGGAGAAGCAGGCTTCCCGCGGAGCAGGGAGCCCGATGCAGGGCTCGATCCCAGAACCCTGGGATCATGACCTGAGCCGAAGACAGCCGCTTGACAGACTGAGCCACCCAGGCGCCCCTATTTATTTCTTTATTGCTATTTTTTAAATTTAAATTCAATTAACCCATTGCCCACTCTTGATGACTACACTGTATTATTCCTGGCTGAACTGCTACAGCTAGGGTCTGGGGCTTGAGGCCTAGTTCTGTCACTTGTCAGCTACTTGGCTTTGGGCAGGCCATGTCTCCAAGCCTTTACTCTTTTAACACAGGGACTCCAAGGATTGTTGTGAAGGCCAAATTGAATATGATAATATAATGAAATCACTCTAAGTCAGTTACTAGTTATCAAAGTGGCACCCTGTTCTCCAGCATGTCTTCCCTTGACAGTTCCACCCATTTGAACCCTACTTAAAGCTTAGTTTTTCTCAGTATTTGTATACTTAAGCCGTTTGGCCTGGTGTGTATATGTATGTATGTTTAAGCTTCTGTTTTGAAAGTTTTGGATGCCTCTTCTTCCCTGGTGTTTTGTGCGCTCTGTCTCCATTAGCCTGGGTTCTGGGAGAACTAAAAAGTAGGGTACAGACTTTTGGTTTTTGAGATAAAATGCACTCTTTTAATTATCTAAAATACACAGTTCAGTGGTTTTTAGTATATTCACAGTGTTGTCTGATTTTCCGTGCTAATTCCAAAACTTTTCCATCACACAAAGAGAAACCCAGAACTCATTAAGCAGTCACTTCCCATACCCCTTTCCCCAGCCTTTGTCGACCAGTAATCTGCTCTCTCTGGCAATTTGCTTATTCTGCACATTTTATATAAATGGAGTCCTACAATTTGTTTGGCTTTCACTTACCATAATGTTTTCAGAGGGTTCATCCATGTTGCAGCATGTATTAGTACCACATCCCTTTTTATGGGTGAATAATATTCACCTATATCATATGGATATGGGTGAATATTATTACCCATAATATTATTACATATGGATATATGATATCCATATATCATATGGATATACTACATTTTGTTTATCCATTCATCAGCTGATTCACATTTGGTTGTTTCCATGTTTTAGTGATGAATATTTGTAAGATTTTGTTTGCACGTATCTTTTCAGTTTTCTTGGGTATATACCTAAGAGTGGAATTACTGGGTCGTATGGTAATTCTTCAACTTTTGAGGAACTGACACAATGTTTTTCCACAATGACTACAACATTTTACATCCTCTACCAGCAATGTACAAGTATTCCAATTTCTCAACATCTTCACCAACATTTGTCATTTTCCTTTTTTTTTTTTTTTAAGATTTTATTCATTCACTTGACAGAGAGAGAGAGCACAAGCAGGGGGAGCAGCAGGCAGAGGGAGAGGGAGAAGCAGGCTCCCCACGGAGCAGGGAGCCTGACATGGGCCAATCCCAGGACCTGGGATCACAATCCGAACCCAAGGCAGAAGCTTAATTGACTGAGCCACCCAGGCGCCCCACCTTTTTTTTAAATTATCTATGGTAGCGGGTATGCACTGGTATCTCTTTGTATCTCTTTGTAGTTTTGATTTGCATCTCCTTGTTGACTAATGATGTTCAGCATCTTTTCAAGTGCCATTTGCATATCTTCAGAGAAATGTTTATTCAAGTGCTATGCCCTTTTTTTTTTTTTTTTTTTTAAGTAGTTGCTACACCCAGCCTGGAGCCCAACACGGGGCTTGAACTCATGACCCTGAGATCAAGACCTGA
Organism: Eumetopias jubatus; assembly: GCF_037043125.1. Classification (NCBI taxonomy): domain Eukaryota; kingdom Metazoa; phylum Chordata; class Mammalia; order Carnivora; family Otariidae; genus Eumetopias; species Eumetopias jubatus. The sequence continues at coordinate 121,167,461 of NW_028274812.1, read as the reverse complement.
GCTGAAATCAAGAGCCAGATACTTAACCAACTGAGCCACCCAGGCACCCTCCTTGTGCTTATTTTTAAAGTGTGTTCTTTGTTCTTGAGTTGTAACTGTTCTTTATGTGTTCTAGATATAGAACAGATGTATGATTTGCAAATACTTTTTCCTATTCTGTGGGTTTTTTCATTTTCTTGATCGTGTCTTTGGAAGTAGAAAAGATTTTGCTTTTGGCAAAGTCCAGTTTCTTTTTTTTTCTTTTGTTGCTTGTGCTTTGGTGTCATATTTAGGAAACGATTGCCTAATCCAAGGCATGAAGATTTTCCCATTTCTTTCTTTCTTTTTTTTTTTTTTAGGGAGAGTGCATGAGCAGGGTGGGGGCGCAGAGGGAGAGAATCTTAAGCAGACTCCTAGTTGAGTGCGGAGCCTGATGCGGAGGTCAATCTCATGACCCTAAGATCATGACCTGAGCCGAAACCAAGAGTCAGCCACTCAACTGACTGAGCCACCCAAGCACCACCCCCCCATGTTTCCTTCTAAGAGTTTCATAGTTTTAGCTCTTGACAGATCTTTGGGGTGCCTGCCTGGCTCAGTCTGAAGAGCATGTGACTCTTGATCCTCCAAATTGTGAGTTTGAGCCCCACATTGGATGCAGAGATTACTTAAGTAAATAAACTTAAAAAATTTTTTTAAACCCAAAACATTTAGGGTTTTTGACCCAGTTAAAATTATTTTTGTCTGATGTGAGGTAGAGGTCCACATTCATGATCTTGCATGTGAATATTCAGTTGTCCAAGCACCATTTGTTAAAGAAGCTGTTTTCCCCCCATTGAATCGTATTGGCCCTCCGTTGAAAATTAACCATAGACATTTGGGTTTATTTCTGGACTCTATTCATGCCATTGGTCTGTATGTCTAGCTTCAGGCCTCTTCCATACCATTTTGATTGCGATACCTTGTAAGTTTTGAAATCAGGAAGTGTGAATGCTCCCAAGATTGTTTTGGCTATTTGAGGTCCTTTATAATTCCATATCAACTTTTAGAATCAGCTTATCAGGGTCTGAGTTTTTGACTGAGTTTGTCAACAAGGACAGGAAGGCTGGCTTCTGTTCCTCCCGCTGTGGTTTTTATGGGACCAGGTTCTGTCCCCATGTAGTGGTGAATGGCTGAATGAACAACATATATTTCACTTGTTTCATCTCATAGGTCAACAACTTTGTGATCTTCGAAGGCTTCTTTGCCCATCAGCATCGTAAGTTTTGTCACCTTGTGTGTGTTGGCCAAGTAGTTGGGGTGAGGGGAAGGAAAGAGGTGGATTCTTGATCCCACTGGCCCCCTCACTGAGGGGCACCGCCGCTTCCTTCCTCACAGGGCCCCCTGCTCCCTCCCTGAGGGCATCTCGACACTCTCGGGCTGCCACGGTTGATCCTACACCCGCTGGTAAAGCTGCAGTGAATGGGCGAAACTGTAGGCCATGGTGGCTAGTTCTTCTGGAGGCCACAGGGGGCACAGTGCAATTGTGGTCAATTTGGGAGAATTCTCAAGCAGCCCAAGTCTCCAGCAGTTGTTACCCATCTGCTTTTGCCCTCATGAGCTTAGTACATCTTACGCTTGTCAGAACGTTTAACTAAGTGAGCTCACTGGGACCTGTTTGGTGATTGATATTGGTGCGGTCTCTTGTCGCTTCAGGCCCATCGAAATAGGCCAGGGTCACCTTCCTTTGCAGACCCCTCAGGTTTCTGTCAGTCAAGGGACAGACAAGTGCGGTCAGCCCTTCCATTTCCAGTCATAGAATAGTGACATGAATGGTCCAAAGTTTAAATATGAGTTCTAGAAAATAACGCTCAGATTTTATATTTCCCACCAAATAATGAAATCAATCTGGAGAAACCAAATCTAGGAGGTACTGAAATGCTGCCCGAGCTCCCCATTCCACCCTCAAACACACATATTCCCTGCCAGTCTGAGCCCCACTCCTCCTTCCTCACTGCCTCCCACAGCTTGCATGGAAGTGCCCTCTTGCTGAGCTAGCTGGCTTTGTGGCTAGCTCTCCCCTCCTCCGTGGCCAGGAACGGGAGTAACCACTACCCAGAGAACAATCTGTTACCATTTACTAGCTTTGACCAGTGTCAGGCACTGGGAAGCAATTCATATCCATGACTCGCTTTGCTTGCCACGGCCTCACCCATCCAGCTCCTGCGGACTACAGGCTGTGAGAGGGAGTGAGGGCCACCTAGGGCGGTGAGGGCCCAAGCCCACAGGGGAGGGGACCATGGATAAAGCTTAAGTGGATTTGCTGAGAAATCTCTCCTTTGCCACACACAGTAGAGAACCTCTTGAGAGGGAAAGGGAGGGAGCAAATAGAAGAGCGAGGGCATGGGAAGCAGAGCTTTGGGTAGTATGTTAGCCTCCCATTTACTCTGCTAACTCCAAATGTCTTTGTTTTCTCCTCATACTTTGTTTTTCCTAATAAAGCTTCAATCTTGCTCTAGAAGGAGAGGTTCTGCCCTACCCTAACCTCCCCTGATCTCTCCAAAGCAATTCCTAATTAACCAAGGACTTTGTCCATCTCATCTAGAGGGCCTGGCTGGGACCATTCCACTGCCCCAGAATACCAGGGGGGCCTGACAGCACCCACTGACAGTAAGAGCTTGCCTCCCTTAGCCGCCTTTCTCCTGCATCTCCCAGGCCTGAGTCTCCCCCTAGAACTTTTCCCCCAACTCTGCATTTGGCCTGCTCCTTCTGGCTCCCCTCAAAAGTGCTCCAGCATTTCCCCTGAATTCCCTCTTGGTGTGAAGGCATTGCCACAGGGCTTCTTCTGCGATGGAGCTGAACTGAACTCTCTCCTTCCCCAGGAGGAACTGTGGTGTCAGGGAGCAGAGGTTTGGGGTCAAGGGGGTAGTAGCTGGGAGGAGGGGTGCAAAGTATATCTTCTAATGCTTACCTTGTCTGTGTCCTGTCCACTGTCAGCTCCAGCAAGAAAGCTGCCACCCAAGAGAGCAGAGGGAGACATTAAGCCATATTCCTCTAGTGACCGAGAATGTAAGAATGGGGTAGGGTGGCTGGGCCTTGGGGGCGTTAACCCAGGACAAGGAGTAGTTCTCTCTAAAGGCGCTGATTTCTCTTTTTTTCTACCCAAATCTTTCCTGTCATCACTCTCTTCTCCTTTTTCTTCTTTCTCCATCTTGCTGTGTATTTTCCCTCTTGCCAGTTCTGAAGGTAGCTGTGGAACCTCCGTGGCCCCTAAACAGGGCCCCTCGCCGTGCTACACCTCCAGCCCATCCACCCCCCCGCTCCAGCAGCCTGGGAAACTCACCAGAACGGGGTCCCCTCCGCCCCTTTGTGCCAGAGCAGGAGTTGCTGCGTTCCCTGCGCCTCTGCCCCCCACACCCTACCGCCCGCCTTCTGCTTGCTACCGACCCTGGGGGCAGCCCAGCCCAACGTCGGCGCACCAGGTAATAGGAGTTGGAGGGTTAGGGAGCCTCAGAACTGTCAAAGAGGGTGTTAGCAATGGCAAAGGGCAGTTTGAATCTGCCAGAGATGAGCAGCAATAGGACAGGGGGATTGGAGAGTCCTGACACCTTTTGAGAAGAATATATTGGACCAGATTTGTGGGAGCAGTCTAGAAAGCAGTTACGTGAAGGAGTAGAATAGTACTTTATATGGCGTCTAGGGACTCTCGTTTTTAAAGTGAGAGGTGGGAGAAAGATTGGAATAACAGATCCATTGGGTTGGGGTGAACTGAGTCTCTCATATTGGGGAAATCTTGGTTTAATGCCTACTGGGAAGATGCAATGTTTCTGACAGTTTGGGGAGCCACTGGCCTCATGTTAGTGCTTTGTATAGCAGGAACCCATCCCAGCAAATGGAGTGGGTATCTCCTTGATTTCTCTCCCTAGCTTTCTCTTCACCTCTGACTTCTCTTTCTGTTTTTCTCTCTCCCCCATTTTCCCTTTCCCTTTCTCCTGTCCATAACACCCTTCCACAGCTCCCTTCCCCGTTCTGATGAGAGTCGATACTGACAGATAATTACCCCCCCCCCCCCGCTTCCTTCCCTGGGAGACCTGGGGTAGGCAGAGCCCCTTCTCCCTGAGAACCCCAGGTCCACTTTTCCATTGTAGTCCCCAGGTTCCAGCGGAACCTGACAGAGCTCGTAGGAGTCCCTCTTCCTCTTTCTTGGGCAAAGGTGTTGTCAGGGTCCCAGATGGCCTAATACTTTGTAGCTTTTCTTACTGTAGAAAGCACGCCTTCTTTCCTAAGTGGGCTCTGAACACTCCCACAAGATAGCCTGATTCGCTGCCAGATCCCTTGGTTGGGGGGCTCATACTCATTATCCAGAGAAGCACACTCTTGCTTGCTATTAGAATCTAGAACAGCTTAGGAAGGTCCAAGGGCCTCCTATGCCAGGGAAACCTTTTAAGGAGTCTTGTCCATGGAGTAAATCCCATAGTCCTTCTACAGTGTTACTGGTGGCTCAAATACTGTTTTGTGCTGCCTACCACACTTATTTTCTCAGCCTGCTGAAGCCAGCCAACGAGCTTTGCTTCAGAGCAGTTCAATGATAAAGGACAAGGTCCCCAAAGGGATCGACTCAACATTGCCAAACTTTTAATCTCCCCATGTTTTGTGTATGTGTCCAGGAACCCCTAAGCCGATGTCTGCTTTGAGGCTCTCAAGATTCCCCACACTTCTAAAGATACCACCACTTCCCCCAGATCCAGATTCTGTGAGGGAGTTTGTTTCTTGGCAGTAGATCCCACTGAGCATCCTGGGATCACTCTTAGCCATGTTTCAGAAGACAAGCCCTGAGTCTCAAGTATCCGTTAGCTTCTGGGATCCCCTCTCGCATACACCCTGCCCCAGTAGCTAGGTGATGATATATTCCAGTCTAGTGAGATTGTTTCGAGGTGATAGGGGAACTCTTCCTCTGGCCTTCCTCCATAGCAAGAACCTTCCCTGCTCCATACCCAGGGTATGGACCATCTTCCCCCCCTACTCTGAATGTGTGGTAGATCAGGTACCCCCACTGTGTTCCCCCATCCCAGTACTTGGGAGCAGGATCTCCCTCTCTCCCAACTCCTTTTCCTTCTCCTTTTCAGTGTTGTCTGAATAAAGTGTGCATTCTTTTGTGTTTTTTAAATGGACATTTTCAATGAAAAAAAAAATCAAAAAACCCCAAACTTTAGGTCTCAGCCTCGTTTGTGTGTCACCTGATTTTTTTCCTTGGGATCCCTGGTCCTCTGATCTTCCTTACCTTTGTGATCTGCTGGATCTTCTGCGGATTCTGTCTCCTGTCAGTCACTGGATCCCTCTGTATAGGCTTCTAGATCTACTCCCCCATTCCCTCCAGAAACTCCAGCTCTTCCCAGTGACTTCTACCCTTTAGCGTAGGCCAGCCATTGCTGAAATGTCAAGATTTACCCACATCTCTGGGATCCACTCATTGCCTCCTGACTATTCCCTGGATTCCTCTTCCCATTGATTTCTTGCCCGCTCCCCCCACCCTTGGACCTCTCTCAAGACAATTCCTTTTCCTCCTGAATTCAGCCTTGTCACTCCCTATTTCCCTCTGGTCTGATGTATCCTATAATTAAAGTAACCATGTTTTCTAAACCAAACACCAGGGCACCTGCTCCAACAAATTTTTTTGCCTGAGTCTGGTTTTCTGACATAGCTTGGATCACATTTAGCCTTACTTTTAACACATTAGACCTTAACAGCAACAAACCAGAACTGCTCCAGAAAATCTTGGGGTATTAAAATGAGCTCCCTTCCCTTTTCTGAGGCACAGCTTAGTTTAAAACCCCATAGGAATGGTAATTACCCTTCTCTGTTTCCTGTACTATTCCTTTCATTCCTCTCCTCTGATTCCTCCATACCCACTCATCTTTCTTCCTATAGCCTCTTCCCCATCATCTCCCATTTCTTCTACAGGGGGGCTCCCCCGGGGCTGGTAGCCCAAAGCTGCTGCTACAGCCGCCATGGGGGGCTGAATTCCCCCTCCCCCAATACAGGTAAGTATTCATCCCTCCTTACCCTCAAATCGGGTAGGCCATATTCTCTACCTACTCCAGCCTTCCCATGCACGTGCCTGGTGTTTCCATAGGCAACCAAGAATGGAAGCAGGGGGAGCAGGAAACAGAGAATAGGTGAGGTCTGAGCCCCTCCTCCACCAGCCTCCCACCACCTCTGACTCCTTTTCCTAACATCACTCTCAGCTCCTTTCTCCTCTGAACTTCAGCTCCTCCCACAAACTGTTCTGCCTAACATCCTAATATCCTGAAACCCTCTTTCCCCATAGGCTCAACTCGTGCTTACCTTTGGTACTGAGGGGTTTCAAATTTGGACGTAGCACTAATGGTTTCAGCCTCATACGCCATCATATGTCCTACTCTACATCAGGGCCAGACAGACCTTCAAGAGCCTCTGCTCTTAATTGCCACTTTAATATCCCTATAACCCACTCTCCATCTCCCTCCCACCTACCAGGTCTGCCGGCGAGGAGCAGGTCTTGTCACAGGCTGGCTCTGGGGAGGAACACATGCACACGGTTCCCCCACAGGCCCAGGCCTGGACAATGGGTGGGGACATATTCAACGCCAGGTTCATTCGAAACTTGCAGGACCGTCGCAGCACCAGGCCTTGGTGACCGCAACCCACCCCCCCCTCACATCTTCGAAGTCCGTATTCTCACTACAGGAGGCAGCCAAAGCCCGCCCTCATAATGGATGTATTCATGCATTCATTCATTAATTCAACAGGCTTTAACAATGCCAAGTCACTTGTATTTTATTTTTAACCTGAGTAATAAAAGTATTTATTTTTATCACGAGAGCTACCGGAAGTTGATTGTCATTATTTCGACCCCACCCCTCGCTCTTCGCTGTACCTGGTTCGGGCCCATCTTCTCCCAGGTTTTTGCGCAAGCGCCACGGGTGACGCGGCCCCCGCTCGCCAGGACCTAATTTACTGCGCAAGCGCTCTGAGACGGCCTCGCGAGCCGGCAAGCGCAGGCGCACTCACTGCAGACAAGTGCCTCACCGCCTCCCTGGAACCCGCTGCAGTGCGCAAGCGCGCAACATCTCTGTTTCCCTCCCTTCAGCCCCTTCACCCCCACCCCCCCCTTTCCCCTTCAAGAAGCCGGCTCCGGGGCGCGCTCTCCCCTGTGAGGAGGCCGGAGGCCGGACACTGGAGGCGCTGTCTCCGCTCCCGTTAGATCATGTACCAGCCCAGTCGAGGGGCGGCCCGGCGTCTCGGCCCCTGCCTCCGCACATACCAGGCTCGCCCCCAGGTGAGAGCAGAGGGGAAACGGGAAGGGAGGAGAGGGGGCGGGGAGAGACCCTCCTCAGAGCCGGCGTGCGGGGCGGAGCGCGCGCCCCTAGGCGCAAGCGCAGTGGCGTCCTACCGCCCCTTCTCACCTATGCAGGGCGGTGCGTGGAGGGGCGAGGGGTCGCTGGGACTTCAGGACTGCGCAGCGCGGCGTGGAGTGCACGGGGTGTTCTCCCGGGTCTAGGGCGTGCAGGCGGGGTTGAAGCAGGGACGGCGGGGCGCGGCCGCATTTCGCCGGCGTTTCCGCGGTTACCTGTGCCTGGAGGTGATTTGAAGGACAGGGGGCGGAGAGGTTCGCAGCCTGGCCGCGGAGCCGCCCCGGCATTCCGAGGTCCCGACCAGACAGACCTGCGGGCCGCCCTCTGCAGCCGGCGCATCTTATACCGGCATAGCGGTCTGGGCAGGAAGGCCGGCCTGGTTGGATCCGGTTCGGGCCCCTGAGCCGGGCCGGGCAAAATGGCCACGCCCCCGGCGGAGACGGCTCTTCGGGGACCGAGGTACCCGCAGGGCCAGCCAGCCTTCCCGGAAGTGAGACCCCCCCCCCGGCCCCCCAGGGGCTCCCTGAGAGCGGAGGGACTCGGGCTAGGCCTGACTTTGGGTGACCTCCCGCCCGTCGCACTTTCAACGTCGGTAAACCAGAGGAATGAAGCCCAACCTTTCACGGCCTCCTGGGCTTGTTTGTGTCATTAGAGGAGCCCGAAATGATAGTCGCTTACATTTGCATACAACTTACGGATGGCGAAGTTTTATTTACATTTATTATGTCATATGGTTCTCAAAACAATTCAGTGTGGCTTCATCGTGCTCGTTTATAAGAGGGCATTTATAAGAGACAGGCATAGGGAATGAGAGTGCCTAAGGTGTCAGAATGTAATCAGAGCTAGGAGAAATGTCTTCTTACAGTTGGATGTTTTTTTCTATCACACACTTAGTGGTGGAGTTTTGTTGAGGGCTACATCATTTTATCCACAGTACACTAAAATCTGTTGCTCCGTTCCTTTGTTCATTTTTCAAAATATCAGGATTCTTTCTGTAAGAGAGGTGTAACTGCCCGCAAACAGTGTTGGGATCTTAAACAAATGTAAAGGTATTTACTAACGTTTCTGGGGAAGTACTTGTACCTGCTTCCTCCTGTTTTCAGTAGAGATGGAGATGAATTCATCCCAAATTCCTCCTCCCAGGAGGAGCAGGTGGGATAGGAAGCATATTAATGAAGAGTTTAGAGGAGGGGGCATCAGGCAGCTAGATTCTTACATTTTTCCCTTTTATTCTTCCTCCTTAGGACCAGCTTTCTCCACGGGCTCTACCATTCCCACCCCTTTGGCCCCCCTCCACCACAACCACTTCTCCATCTTCTCTTCTCGGGTCTCCCCCACCCCCTCCCATCTGGCTGCTGCCTCGAGCTCCCCCACTACCTCTCCCTCAGATCCAGGCCCTCAGCTCACCATGGGTGGTTCTTCCTCCAGGAAAGGGGGAGGAGGGCCCAGGACCTGAGCTGCATAGTGGCTGCCTGGATGGGCTTAGGAGCCTATTTGAGGGACCTCCCTGCCCCTGTCCTGGGGCTTTGATACCTTTCCAAGCCCCTGGGACCTGTCGCCCTTCCCCTGCCACTCCACCAGGAGATCCGAGTATGGAGGAACACCTGGCTGTCATGTATGAGAGACTGAGACGAGAGGTAAGTCAGCTTGAAAGTGGCTTTCATCTGCAGTGAGAAGGGATGTAGGTAATACTTGGAAGTAGAGGGTTAGTCAACTGGATTTTCTTGGAATTAACAAGGCAGGAAAAGATGTTCTTCAGTTTGGATTTAAGGGAAGTTAAACATGCGATGACGTGACTTTTTACTCAGAGGGGAGTAAGGAGGCATCAAAAAGAGAAAACTGACAAGTAGGATCATCTTTTCTTTCCTCCTGGGCTGATGCCTTCTTCTTCCACCTAGCTTCCCAATCTCTTCCTTCACTCCCACGACTATACTCTCTACTCATCGGATGTGGAATTCATCAATGAGATCCTGAACATCCGTACCAAGTGAGAATCCAGGCACGGGTAGGGCCTTGGGGAGGAAAAGCACCACGTGCTTTCTACTTGATCTTTTTCATTTACCAGAGAAGGTCCTGCCACTTCTCGCAACTGTTTCCCGTTCCCCAGACAGAGGCCAGTTTGGTTTTCTAATTATGCCATCGTGAGCGATCTTTCCCGTCCCTTCTTCGCAGGGGCCGGACATGGTACATTCTGTCGCTGACCCTGTGCCGCTTCCTGGCCTGGAACTATTTTGCACAGCTTCGGTTGGAGGTTCTACAGCTGACCCGCCACCCAGAGAATTGGACCCTGCAAGCCCGCTGGCGGCTTGTGGGGCTGCCCGTCCACATGCTCTTTCTGCGTTTCTACAAGCGTGACAAGGAAGAGCTTTATCGGTAAGAGAAGGGAGAAAAGATCCGGTTTCCTAATCCTACCTTCAGGACTCTGGGCTAGTCTTCCAGACAATCCTTGATCTACCCTGACTTGACTGCAGGCTCCTTGAGGGCAGGGATTTTCTCTATTTTAACATAACAGAAATCAGGGACTTTGAGGGTGTTAGGAAACCTCTAGACTCAGTTTCTTTTTGTACATTATGTGGCACATGGTAGTCATTCAAGTGTTTAGTGAACAGATGAAAATTCCTGGCTACTAAGTTGAGCCTCGCAACCTTAGGTAGAGTATTTGGTAAATTTCTGGCATAGAATAGAATCCCAGGAAATTGTTAGGCTCAGCCCAAACCAATGATTCTCAAACTTTGCTGCATGGTGGAATCATCTAAGGATCTTTAAAAAATATTGGTGCCAGACGTTCTGATTTAAGTGGGACAGGGTACAACCTGGGCATCAGGAGTTTTTGTAGTTCTCCAGGTGATCTGATATGCAGCAAAATTTAGGAACTACTGGCTTAAACAAATGCTTGAATTAAACTTTGGGACCAGTCACCTCCCTCAGTAAGCTTCTCTTTTTCCCTTCACCAGGACCTATGATGCCTATTCCACCTTCTACCTGAATTCCAGCGGCCTCATTTGTCGCCATCGCCTAGACAGAGTGAGTCCTTAGGCTGGGTGGGGATGGGGTGAAGGTGTAGAACATCCCACCAGCTGGCATTAACCTCTGTCCCTGCAGCTGATGCCTTCACACTCGGCCCCAACGCCTGTGAAGAAGCTGCTAGTGGGAGCCTTGGTGGCTCTGGGACTGTCAGAGCCAGAACCCAACTTACACTTGTGTTCCAAGACCTGATCCGGGAACTGGGGTGGAGGCAGCACTGAAGACTTTGCTATATACGCACAAGAGGAAGAGGTGGAGGTGGAGACCTGGAATCTCAGGAGCCAGCTTCCTCCCCTCTTTATTCTTTTTTTTTGCCATCTCATGCTGTGTAAAGCTGCTGTGTAATTTAACTTGTAAATAATAAAGTCCAAGTGAATATATGAGAATTTCCATGTCACCTTCTCTGCATCTCAAAAGTTCCCACAAGCTTGGGGCACCTGGCTGGCTCAGTCGGTAGAGCAAACGACTCTTGATCTTGGGGCCGTGAGTTCAAGCCCCATGCTGGGCACGGAGCCTACTTAAAATAATTCTTTCGCTCCATTTCTCTTTCTCAAATAAATAAAATCTTTAAAAAATAAATAAAAAAGTTCCCACAAGCTTTATTCCAAAAATAGATATTAAATAATGTTACAGAAGGAAAAGGAGCTGGTGTTGGGTTCTGATGGTGTCCCCTCCCCTTTACCCTAGTTCTTCTCGTGTCTTGCCTGTTTTTTTTGGCATTTTCTTAGAATGGGGATCTTCTAGCTCCTTGGCCTTATAATAGTGGGGAGCCACCTCCAGAAGCCAACTGCTCTCAATCTCCAATACCTACAAGAGGAGAGAAAAAATCAGTAGGATTCCCCTTTTTCCAACCTAGACTCTAATGTATGTGTGATCAAAAGAGTTTCTTTCTTCCACCTTTGACTACAGGGCTAGGGGAAAGGTGCCAGGCTCTACTACTATATACCCCAAGGGCAGACACACCTCTACACGTCATTCAGAATCCCCAGTAAACTATCCCTAAAAAACCTGATCATAAAGACTGTAAAGTACACTCAGGACAGAGATCCCATCTGCTTTGTTCACCATTCTCACCCCAGCATCTGAAACACCAGGATAATAGGCATTCAAATATGCACTAAATGAATATGCAGTTCTTCAGTCTTAGCAGATGCTGACATAGCTGTCAAGACACAATGCCTTTCTATTTCATCCTACCTTACACCAATGTGTGTGCCTGTTTCTCTGCTGGTCTCAGCAACTTGAACCTGGGTTTTTAGCTTGCTAGGATCCCTGCCCCCCATCTTCACTGTCCTGGGCAGGGGAAGGTCCCCTCACCTGTCTCATGAACTCCTTGGTGGTCAAGACAAGTTCGTGGTAGAGCAGCCAGCGTGGCTGTTCCTCGAAGAGGGAGGAGTTGGGGTGAATGAACACCGTCTGCCGCTGTTTGACTGTGCGGTAGCCGCTCCGGGTCAGCCGAGCCGTGTGGTAGAAGTAGCCAGCAGTGATGGCCTGAGGGGCGGGCAGGAAAGACAGTCACCTGGAAAGCCACACACCTGGCGACGCTGACACTCACTACCTTTTTAGTTCAGGCTTCTGGAGAACCAAATAGGTAAGGAATACATGAAGAAGCCACTGAGAAGGAACCCCTCGGTTCCTTCTCAATGGGAAGTTCCTCAGTGGGAAGACAGCCCAGAAGAGCACACCTTCCACAGGGGAACAGGGCACACCCTCAGGCTGGAGGGACCGCTGCAGGCCCCCAGAGCAGCTTTGCTCTGCAGGCGGAGGGGATGTGGGCGACAGGGAGACCAGGCAAGCGCTGACCTTGCGGACACGGATATAGTCCCCCTGGCAAGAGCTGAGACCAACTTCCACGCGCTCCAAGAGCCCCTCCAGCTGTTCCCGCACATCCCGGGCTCGGCGCATTGATCGGAACTGCACAAAGTTCTCATAGCACCACTGGGAAGAGTAACCGCTCTCAGCCCACTGGGAAGATGGTTACAAAAAAAGGGGGAGGTTAGTGTACAGAGAAACAGAGCTCCCCCAGGCCTCTGTCCCTCCCGTCGTCACCCGAGCCCCGTGACCTGCGTATAAACGTTCAGCAGAACCAGGTGGTCTCCACCAGGGAGGAAGAAGTTGACCCGGGCGTTGTCGGCATGGACAAGCTTGTCCTTGGGCCGGTAGAAGATGGAGCTGTTCACACACAGCATGGCAGCCACCGTCAGGATCTCTTCGGAACAGCTGTACCTGGGGCAGGAAGGGCGACGCGTGAGGGCTCCAAGGAAGACACACAGCAACAGACACGCGGGAAGGGGAAAAGTGATCGCTGTGCGGGTGTGTCCTCACACGGAGACTGCCGCTGGGACAATGGCTACAAATCAGAGCGGACAGATTCTGGTGGTGGCGATGGCAGTACGGGTGGGTGTCGAGGAGGTGGGCTATCCGTGGAGGTGGGGGCAGGAAAGCGCTGGGGACTTCCGAGGGTAGGAAGGATTTCTGCAGGAGGAAGGGGTGTATCATGTGCATCAGGGAAAGACGGCACTTCAGGTTCATGTAATGACCTCTGCCCTCAACTACGGCAGCGGAATGGCATTTAAAGGTGGTCCCTCCGCAACTACGTCTAAATGTTAAGAGCCCCAAACCTTAGGAAGGAGAAAGTCTCCAAACCAGTCCACACAGCACTCCTCACAGGTGCTAAGTCTTCCACATCCATTTATGCCCCCAAATTTTGTCTGTCAATCTTACTCATTTGGTTAAGTGTCTTACTGCCCCTGTGGAGCCTCAAAAGGGGCAGTTAAGAGTTTTCTAATAACTTATTTGTTAAAGAATGATACAGTAGGGAGAAAAAGAGGAAAAAGAGCAATGTAACAAAGACGGCACCATAGCCAGCTGGTGTGCCGGGGGCCCGGCCCAGGGGGCAGGGGTGGGGGTGCGGTGTGGTGCTTACTTCTCAGAGGCCAAGATCATTTTAGATAACATGGGGTCCACCGGTAGCTCTGCCATCTTTCGGCCAGACTAAGGAGAGGAAAAAGAGTTGAGGCCAGTCCTCCCTCAGGTGTCCCTCCACCACTCAAGAGGTCACCCCAACCCCCTTCATCCTGCCCCAGCCCATGCTGCCCTCCCACCTCACCGTGGTGAGCTCCCCAAGGTGGTTGAGGGCTCCCAGAGCATACAGCTGCTCCAAAGCCAACAGTAGGGTCTCATACGGTGGAGGGTCCAGGAAATCAAAGTGCATTAGGTCATGGATCCCTGAGGAAAGATGTGACGGGCTAGAACAGTTTCTCTGCAGGGATCAGTGACTCTAGCCCCACGACCCTCCTCTCTCAGGAGGACTGGGGGACCCCAAATAACCTAAGCTCTTGAGCAGCAACACAACATTGCCCAGGCTGGTCCTCTGGATCTCTGGCACGGTGGTTTCCTCCAGCTCGTGCTGATAGGCCCAGGCAGTATACAGGCGGAAGCACTTGCCGGCAGCCACCCGACCGGCCCGGCCAGCCCGCTGATTGGCTGAGGCCTGGAAAGGAAGGAGAGGCAGGCCTGCTGACAATTGGAGAGGGAAAAGGGAAAGAGCAATACTGATGTAAGAAATCTGAGAGGATGTAGGCTGCTTATTCCCTGTCCTCTAAGAAGCTCCCACAGGCTTCTGAGTTGAACCTTCCCCATGGAGACCCTGCTGGAGCCCAGTCAGGCTGACCTTGCTGCACGGCGTGATAGTGAGGGATTCCATGCCCGTGCGAGGGTTGTAGCTCTTCTGCTTACAGAACCCTGGATCCAGCACATAAATGATGCCTTCGATGGTGAGTGACGTCTCAGCGATGTTTGTTGCCACAACCACCTGAGTGAGAGGGTGCAGAGTCACCCGGAGACCCCACCCACCGCGTGACCTAAAAAAGCCATCCTGGAAGATTCGGATAGAGAAGCAGCTGCAGATAAAGGACAGGAGCTGAGGGGATTCGCGTCTAAAGTCAGGAGAGGGGGACAAGGCCAGGCAGGAGCGAGGGAGAGTAGGGATGAACAGGGACATAATGTGGAAAGGAAATGGGAGAAGAAGGGTTAGAACTGTTTTCAGAGATGGGAGAGGGGGTCCAGGTCCCTGCCTCCATCTTTCCCACCAGCACTTGCACGCGCATCCTCATCCAGGACTTGCTGCAAGAGCCTCCTCGTGTGTCTCACTGCCTCTACTCCTGGCCCTGCTTACCTGGCATCATTCTGGCATCCAGATGGCCCTTTAAAAATGTAAACCTGTCACATCACTAACCCCATCCATCAGTGGCTTCCCGTCCTCCTTGAGAATTATATTCCAGCCCCTTAAGGCCCTGAGTCCTCTAGCCCTGGCTACCTTTCTGCCCTCACCTCCGAGCATTATGGGCTCCCTCGCTCCACTCCTGCACACTGCTGCTCCCTGGCTGGGTAGAGCACTCTCCTCCCTCGGGTCCTTGGCATGAGCTGTCCCCTCTATTGGACACACTCACCTCCCAGATATCAGCCTGGCTCCCTCCTTCACTGGGTTCAGGCCTCAGCTTCCCTTTCACCTTACTGGAGAAGGAGAGGCCTTCCCTAGACCCCAAGGAAAATACCTTCCTGCCATTCCGCACTCCCACTCCCCTGGGGTCAGTCTCCATCTCCCCATGTGGCACTGTATCTCTCCATGGCACTGGTCACAAATCAGCATTGTGTATTTACGTGTCCACTGCCTCCTAACTTACGTTAGACTGTACACTCTGTGAAGCTAGGGACTTTGCTCTGTTCATCATTGTATCTTCATTCCCTAGAACAGCACCCGGCATGTGGGAGGGGCTCGTTAAATATTTGTTGAATGGAAGTTTCGTCTTTGCTCAAAACCCTTTGATTGCCACCCAATCGTCTAAAGTCCAAATGCTTCCAACTGCTATCAAAGGCCCTCCCTAATCTCAGTCCAGAGTTGTTTTCACCATGTGGACCATCCCCTCAACCTTCTAGATTACACTCTGACCTCAAACATACCTTAGGCCTTACTCTGGAATTCCCTACCTTTTTTCTTAAAAGATCCAGATCAAATCCCACCTTCTGGCACACCAAGGACTTCCCTTCTCCTCTGCGCCCCCACAGTGCTGACTTACCCAGTCACGTATTTGGCTGTGTCTCAGTTCATGCTGAATTCATCCTCTCCCCAGCTCTGGAGGCGAGGGACTGACTACTACTGAGCCTTGTGGCTGCAGCAGGGCCCAGGACATATCTTGCATAGGGCAGGCACATACTCTCTTTTTCACTACTAGTTGTGTGAACTATAGGGGTGAAGAATGTGGGTTTCTCCAACTGACCTTTCGTGCCCCAGGGGGTGTGGGCTGGAAGATACGAGCCTGCATGTCAGAAGGCAGGTTGGCATAAATGGGTAACACCAAGAGCTCCCGGATTTTGGAGCCGAGGCGGCGGCAGCGATCCTGAAGCATCTCACAGGCGGCCTCAATCTCCTCCTGGATTTGGGATGGCGAGAGCAGCACAGGCCC
This sequence comes from Eumetopias jubatus, assembly GCF_037043125.1. Classification (NCBI taxonomy): domain Eukaryota; kingdom Metazoa; phylum Chordata; class Mammalia; order Carnivora; family Otariidae; genus Eumetopias; species Eumetopias jubatus. The sequence goes on along the minus strand of NW_028274812.1, from coordinate 121,151,623 downwards.
CGGAGTGACCTAAGGCCCACCTGCCAGCTCTGTCTTCCCCTGGGATACATCACTGCCCCTCCCCCCGCTTCTCACACCTGTCCCGTCAGGAACACCAGGATATCCCCAGGGGGCTGGGTCACATGGATCTGCAGCACAGACACTACACAAGCTTCCAGGTAGTCAGCCTCTGGAGCCTAGGGAGGAGGAGGAAAGGGGTCACAGGAAGGCCATCTGTTTGGGAAACTTCTTCTCCCAGCTCAATAACCAGTTTATCCCAGTTCCCTTTTGGACTCTCCAATTCCCCTTCCCTCCCTGGGACAACCTTCTCCAAAGGCCCAGGCTTTGCTGCCTCACACTTAAGCCCACCCTCCCTGAGGGGAGCACCTTGGTATAGAAGATGTCAACTGGAAACCTGCGTCCAGGGATTCGGAAGACAGGGGCATCATCAAAGAAGGTGGAAAAACGGGCAGTGTCCAGTGTGGCTGAAGCCACCAAAACCTTCAGCTCAGGCCGGAAGCGAGCAACGTCTTTGATTAACCCAAAGAGAATGTCTGTGTGTAGGGTCCGTTCATGAGCCTCATCTACCATCACCACACTGGGGAGAGATCAGGGGAGCAGTGAGCCAGGAAAGCTGGCCAGGAGAGGACACCAGGATCCCCTGGGCGAGGGCACAGAGGGAAGCAAAGAGCCCGAGGGTGAATGTGGGAGGAGGGGGTTCCAAAGGGAAGCCAATCACCCCCGTCAGGGAAGACAAAGAGAAAGTTAAAGAAGACCAAGACCCCGAAGCCTGCAGCTTATCCCAGCCTGGGAGGACAGCAGCCAAGATTTGGAGGCTGGAAGCCAAGGCCGGGACAAGTCAGACATCCTCTCTGGGTCAGAGTCACGGGTCTGTGAGAGTCAACAGAAGTAAGTGTATCTGTTTTAAAGGGGAAAAAAAAGTGAGAGCAGGGCCTCTTTGAACAAGGCTGGCTCCCCGGGCTGGCTGGGAATGAACAGCCAGACCTGAGCCACCATGATTCGAAGAGCCCAGGAGGCTGTCCCTGTTGGCCCTGCTGCCTCCTTCTAGGGAGAGAGACCGGGCAAGCCTTTCTGCCCCAAGCTTAGAGGGCCCTGCAGGATTTTTGGTCTCCTCCTTAGTTATCTGAGTGCCACGACTTCTTTATCCTTGCTCAAGTCTTTGGATTTCGAGGTGACAGCCAAGCCTGCAGGAGCTCACCCCGACTATGCTGCTGAAGCCCCCAGCTGTTCTACAAAGCAGGCTGGCTTGATAGGAAAGCCCTACACCCCAAACACTCTTGCACTGGCTAGCCTTCTATGGGTTCTGAGATTTCTGCAAGGCATGTGAAGGCTCAAATCATATTTGTCCTATTGCTCCATTTGTGATTTTTTTTTAAAGATTTTATTTATTTATTTCAGAAAGAGAGAGAATGAGAGACAGAGAGTACATGAGAGGGGGGAGGGTCAGAGGGAGAAGCAGACTCTCTGCCGAGCAGGGAGCCCGATGCGGGACTCGATCCCGGGACTCCAGGATCATGACCTGAGCCGAAGGCAGTCGCTTAACCAACTGAGCCACCCAGGCGCCCCTCCATTTGTGATCTTCTAAGACCAGAACGTCAGAGCCTCCTAAGAGCTAAGAAAGCTCATATTGCTCGGCTGGCGTGACCCCACCACAGGCCATGCACAGACCCCCTCTCCTCCTAAACACATTCGTCCGAGTCCTGCCTGGCCAACACCAGCACTGAGAACTCACTATTCACAGACCAAGCCATTCCAAGACCTGGGCCAGAGGCCCAAGAGTGAGGGCCCCAGCACACCGACAGCCCCTCCAATCTCCACCACTCCGGCTTCGTAGTACTGCGCTGAAATCTGTCTCCCTGTAACCTCTCTCATCATTGCTAGTTGCGCTCTCTGGGGTCATGTGAAACAAGTCTGACTTCTTTGTCCATGTGAACCAGGAGGTCTCCCCTGAGTTTCTCCTCTCTAAGATGAACATTCTAAATTTCTTCAAAGGGTCTTCATGTGGCTTTTTAAGTCTCCACAGCACCGCTCTACCATCCTGATGTTTTCTAAACTCTGGGGAGCGAGGGAGAGAACTTCTCTGCAGTCTCTTCTACCTCATCTCCATGGCACCTGCAGGTCAGTCCTAGGACCGTCCACACCATAAAGATTCAAGAACTGGTGGGCTAGTCAGAAGACAAAGGCCAAACTAGCTGGATGAGAAGAAAGGAGAGAAAGGCCGGAGATTTAAGGAGCTACAGGAAGGTGCTGAAGGGGAGGAAGGCAGTAGACTGGGTGGAAGAGAAGATGGTGGCTCTCTCGTGGGAGACGGGAACCCTATGTGTACCTGTAACTTGCGAGGTCAGGTTCAGAGAGGAACTCCCGGAGGAGCATCCCATCTGTCATGTAGCGGAGGACAGTTCGCTCTGATGTGCAGTCCTCAAAGCGGATGCTGTAGCCAACCTGTCAAAAGGGCCATTAGCGATCGAGATTGGACTGGTGCTCCCTGAAAGGAGTGCAGGGCTAGGGGATGAGGGGTCAGTGCCTGGACCTGTGGTGTGAAGCCCTGCACAGTGTGGAGTACGTCTCAGACCCTAGAGGCTCCCCTCCCTGCTCAGTCCCCATAGATCTTACCTCATTCCCAAGCTTCACACCCATCTCCCGGGCCACCCGGGCAGCCACACTCATGGCTGCTACTCTCCGGGGCTGGGTACAGGCAATCTTCATTCCCTTCTTTGTGTAACCCTGAAGGACAAGAGAAGAGGCTTTTCCTTGGCTAAATATGCTCCTTGGGGGGTAGGGGGGGCACCTGGGTGGCTCAGTCAGTTAAGTGTCTGCCTTTGGCTCAGGTCATGATCCCAGGGTCCTGGGATCGAGTCCTGCATCGGGCTCCCTGCTCAGCGGGGAGTCTGTTTCTCCCTCTCACTCTGCCCCCCTGCCCCCGGCTCGTGCTCTCTCTCTCAAATAAATAAAATCTTTTTTTTTTTTAAGATTTTTATTTATTTATTTGAGGGAGAGAGAATGAGAGATAGAGAGCACGAGAGGGAAGAGGGTCAGAGGGAGCAGCAGACTTCCCGCTGAGCAGGGAGCCCGATGCGGGACTCGATCCCGGGACTCCAGGATCATGACCTGAGCCGAAGGCAGTCGCTTAACCGACTGAGCCACCCAGGCGCCCTAAATAAAATCTTTAATAAATAAATAAATATGCTCCTGGGGCCCAAGATAATTCAGAGAAAGAAGGTGTAAATGTACAACAAGGCAGGGGAAAAGGAGGGAACAGAAACTGAAAAGCAGACCACCAGGGCAGACATAAGGATGGCAAACCCTAGGGCCCTCAAGGGCATCCTCATCCAGCCCTGAGAGTCCCAGCCTTCTGGGTAATCACATTCCGGCTCACCTAGATTTGAGTTGGAAAAGGACAGACCCACTGGGGCAGACCCAGAAGCAAAGGGGAACAAAAAAGGGTGAAAAGGCAGGAAACCGAGTCCTCTGACTCGTTCTTTGGCCCTTGCAGAGGAATGATGGCCAAGCTGGTTGGCGTGGGAAGGTCCCCAGCCCACCATCTATCCGTCTACAGGTCTTTCCAAAGGGAACGTTGGAACTAGACACAGACACGGTGGCAGAAGCGAGAACAGAAAAACGAAAAGGGTTTGTCCTTATTCTTAAGAAACTCACAATTTAGTGGAAAAGACTAAATGACTAAAGATGGAGAAGCTAAGTGACTACTCAAAACAACATGTAAAAGGAGGTCTGACAGGACTGTGCTTGTCAAGGGTCGGTGCTCGGCAACCTGGAGGGTGTGAATGACTGTACCTCCTCAAAGAGATACTGCGGGATCTGGGTGGTCTTCCCGGAGCCCGTCTCACCCTCGATGATGAGGACCTGGTGATCAGCAATAGCTGCCAGGAGCTCCTCGCGGAAGGGGAACACTGGGAGGCTACGGCGGACAGCCTGGATGGACTCCTTCTGCTGGGCCTGGGTTGGGGGCGGTGGGCCTGATGGCTCCTGAGGAGAAAGAGGGGCGTGAGCTTCAGGGCTGGCTTCCCGGCCTCCTTAGAACGTCCCAGAGTTCTCCCACTCACCTCGTCGCCCTGGAGCTGAGTGGCCCGCACAAACTCGATGGTCTCCTCTTCCTCCAGCACCAGCTGATACTTGGGCTCCTGGGAAGCAGCATCTCGGGCCCCAAACTTCAGGGATGCTGCCCCCAGCCGGGCCTCCTCCCAGCGTCTCTGCTCCTCCCCAGGGGCGCCTGATTCCTCCTCCACTAGATCCATAGGTCGTGCTGGCTGTGGAAAGAAGGACACGTGAAGACAGAGGAATGCCCTCTCCCCAGGCCTCTCCTTCCCCGTCACTACCCCCACCCACTGGGGTCGGCCAAGGCACTGTCCAGGGTCCTGAAGACCTCCCGCCCCTCAGCTTGGGGAGCAGGGCTGAAGTGGACTCTGCTTTGCCTCACCTGGCCTCGGGTCTCCTCGGGCATGTGGTAACGATTGGTGGCCTCCAGCTTCTCCTGCTCCCCAGCCGCCCGGTACTCTCGGGCTAGATCACGAACTCGCCGCTTGTATTTGAGCTCCCGCCGTTCATGTCGGCTCAGCTCCACATCCCCAAAAAGAAACTCCTCATCAGCCAGCTCTGCCTCCAGGTCCTCAAGCTTCTCTCGCTCCCGCTTAGCCAAGTACTCTCGGCGGGATTTCTTCCGCAGCTCAGGGACCTGGGTTAAGACAGGGCAGCCAAATCTTCACCTCGCTGGGACAGCAACCCCTTCCTTACCTATCCGTAAGAGTGACAAATTCCCTGACAGGCCAGCAGTGTCCCTTGGCAATGTCCAACCTGACTAATGGTGTGCCCCAAGCCGGGCCCATGTGAAAGCCACACACTGACCCTACACGCTATCTTCTAGCAGCACAATCCTGCTGGAAGGTCCTTCTGAACAGCCTCACCGTCTTTGTCAACATAGATACACTAGGGCAATTATTTGAATATTTTAGATTTTCTTCTTACTATTTTATTCGACTTAGTGGAAAGGAGGAAAACAAAAGGGCTAATACCAGCATTTAGAAGCACAGATCTCAAACTGAAAACAAGTGAGACTATTAGAAACCACTGGATGTGCCAACAGGAGGTAATCTTCAGCCTCAGTTAGATGCTCCCTGGTCTGAAATCAAATGACTATAGTTTGGGAAAAGGGGGAAAATACACTATACACAAAAAACTGGAAGTACAGCATCAGAGAGTGTTTTTGTAAGGCAAGATGTAATCAGAAATGCTTAGCCTCTGAACCTCTCCCCAATTCATACAATGTGTCATCTGGCTTCTACATGTTTCCTTTGACAGGAGCTTTTCAGGACACATTATGGATGACAGTAAAAGACTGGCCACATCCTTAAGGCCTTTCTCAGCTCTCACCATGAGCCCTCCCACTGTGGCAACAGTGTCTTCCCTTTGATCAAAACAACCTCCTCTACTGTGGTGGCAAAACCTCATCAAGCCCTCTCCTTGGGAGCCCCAATTCTATTTAATTGCTTGGCTTTTCTTGTTTGTTCTATGAAAACTTAAAAGGAACTTATGCTCATGATCTAATCTGAGTACCACAATCAAATACTCTTTCAACCTGATGGAGGGAGGAGATGGATGTTCTTTTAAAATATGGGCAAAAAAACCAGGGCAATGTGAAGGGCACCTGGATGGCTCGGTGAGAAGAGCATGCAACTCTTGATCTTGGGGTCCTGAGTTCGAACTCCACACTGGGTGTAGAGATTACTAAAAAAAAAATAAAATAAATAACCACCAAAAAAACCCCCCCCAAACCAAAACAACCCAGCTCAGGGCAATTTGAGTATCAAAAAGAAAAATGAGGGGCGCCTGGGTGCCTCAGTCGGTTAAGCGACTGCCTTCGGCTCAGGTCACGATCCTGGAGTCCCAGGATCGAGTCCCGCATCGGGCTCCCTGCTCGGCAGAGAGTCTGCTTCTCCCTCTGACCCTCCCCCCTCTCATGTACTCTCTCTCTCTCATTCTCATTCTCTCAAATAAATAAATAAATCTTAAAAAAAAAAGAAAAATGATATGCAACTATAAAATATTGAGAAATAAAAATTCATGAGTCTAATGTGACACACATACACACAAAAAATGGGAAAAAAGCTTTTGTTACCAGTGAGGTGACTATTAGATCAAACTCCTTTTTCTCAAAATTAGTAATTAAACGTTTGCTCTGCCTTTTAAGATTTACTTGTTTGTTTGCTTATTTATTTTTCAGAGAGAGAGAGCATGAGTGGGAAGGGGGTGAGGGGGAGAGAGAGAATATCAAGCAGACTGTGTGCCAAGCTCGGAGCCCGACGCAGGGCTCAATCTCCCAACCCTGAGATCATAACCTGAGCTGAAATCAAGTCAGATGCTTAACTGAGCCCCCCAGGTGGCCCACTTGCTCTGCCTTTTAAGAAGGAATTGTAGCTCATGCCTAGTTTTTTTCTTTTTTTTTTTAAGACTTATTTACTGGGGCAGCTGGGTGGCTCAGATGGTTAAGTGGCTGCCTTTGGCTCAGGTCATGATCTCAGGTCCTGGGATCGAGCCCCACATTGGGCTCCCTGCTCAGCGGGGAGTCTGCTTCTCCCTTTTTCCCTGCCTCTCCTCCTGCTTGTGCTTTCTCTCAATAAATAAAATCTTAAAAAAAAAAAGACTTATTTATTTATTTATTTGAGAGAGAGAGAGAGAGAGAGAGAGAGCAATGCAAGCAGGGGAAGGGAAGAAGATGAGGGAGAAGGAGAGAAGCGGACTTCTCCCTGAGGGCAAAGTCCCATGTGGGGCTGGATCTCACCGCCCTGAGATCATGACCTGAGCCGAAATCAAGAGTCTGATGCTTAACTGACTGAGTCACCCAAGCGCCCTGCTCATTCCTAGTTGTTAAGGAAACGTTCTTCTCTACATAAAAAGGTTAGCCAATAAATGTAGAAGGAATGTCAGGCTCTAAAAATCACCTTGTTGTAATCCCCAGTGAAACAGCAGATTTAGGAAAGGATTAGTAGTGATTATACTAAAACCGTTAGATGGGGCGCCTGGGTGGCTCAGTCGTTAGGCAGCTGCCTTCGGCTCAGGTCATGATCCCAGGGTCCTGGGATCGAGCCCCACATCGGGCTTCCTGCTTGGTGGGAAGCCTGCTTCTCCCTCTCCCACTCCCCCTGCTTGTGTTCTTGCTCTCGCTACCTCTCTCTCTGTCAAAAAAAAAAAAAAAACATTAGATGAAGGGCTGTTGGCAGAAACGCTACCTGCACTAACAGGTACACAGTCAGTGCGTCCCCCCGATGTGGTGTAATATGAAGTGCACATCGCCACCCAAGAAGTGTTCTGTCACAACTTTTTAATCTGAGTTGAGGCAAGATTTAGACCCAACTTCCACTTTAAAGGAAGCAGGGCATAGAAGAACTCAACACCATAAGGTAAAGAGTCAGATAAATCCAGAATGTGGGGCATGGTACAAGATGAGAGCGAGAGAAAATAGGAAACAAGTGAACAAAAGAGACAACCACCAGATGCAATGCATGAAACCTGACTGGGTTCTGGTTTGAAAAGAGCAGGTACTGAAGACATTTTGGGGTAACTGGAGAAATTTTATTGTGAACAGGTTCCTCATTGATACATGAGAATTACTGTTCATCTTCTGGGGTATGGACAATGGCACTGTGGTTTTAGAGGACAGAGTCCTCATTCTTAGGAGAGACATACTGATGGGATAAAATGCCATGATGTCTAAACTCCTTTAAAAAGCTGAGAAAGAAAAAAAAAAAAAGCCCACATTTACACAGCCATTGCAAATACTACACATAATATTAGCCATTTCTGAATCTTAGTAGTTTCTATATGAGAGTTTATTATACTCCTCTCTTAACTTTCCTGTTTGGAAGTTTTCACGATTGAAAAGGAAAAAAATAAATAAATTCTGGCAAATAAAAACATTGCGCCCATACTGACAGATGGCTCAGAAGTCTCTGACCATGGTGGGTCCTGAGATGGCTTGGCCAGGAGAGACCTGAGTTCCACTAGGCCAGTTTTAGGATCTCAAGGGTCTCAAAATTCTTTTGAGAATCCGAAGTGTGACCTTACTTGGGAAGACCAGGCCTTTGGAAAACCGCTTACCCTACCAAAACTCACACCATGACAAGTTCAGTTCATGAGTTATAAGGGCTGTGTCCCCATTCAGAAAGAAGAAACTCAGGAAACTAGAGGAAGATCACTAGACCATGTTTGGGATGGAGGGATTAGGTGGTAGGAAGGTATTTGGAATTGGGTGTGCCCAAGCTGACCAGACAGCACACACCTCAGCAGTGGGATGGCAGCCCTGCCCCCATCCTCCAGCCAGCCCCTTGGATGTTCCAGCTGACCTCTGATCACATCTCCTTAAATCTCAGGGAAAGCTCACATCTCCCTCACGAACACAGTGTGATTCAGATCCTAAGGAGTAAGATGGTTTGTGGGCAGCTTCTTTCCCACTACAACTTAAGTAAGTCCTTGGCAAGCTCCTGTCAAAACAGACCTGACAGCCCATCAGCATCCCCACTGTACTTCCTTTGTGTCCCTTTTCCCTACCCCAAACCACTTCATCAGAAAATTATTTCTTTCGCCTTCTTACGGTTGGCTTCCTGGGCACTAGGACTCACCATGGCTTTCCGGTCTTCCTCGGCCATCTTCAGGCGCTTCTGAGCCTCTTCATAAGCCTAGGAGAAGAAACCAAGAGTGGAGGGCTGTAAGGCCAAAATCTCCCACAGCCACTCCCCCTCTAGAATCACAAGGCTCATTCGGATTTACCATTGCATAAAGAAACGGGCCTTCTCAGTGAGGAATCTCAAGGGCTACAGGTTCGGCAGAGGGTCGCCACAGCCAGAGGACCCAGAAAGGCCCTCTTACTATAAAGATGAACACCACCAGAGCCCATCCTGGTCTTCCCGGAGATCAACATCTCTGCAATCACACCCAACCTCAGGTCTGACCCAGGGATCTTCCTGCGGATTTATAGAACATGCTGCTCTTATGTACCTTCTTGTCTGACCGCTCCAGGACATTTCGAGTTCGATCTTTGTCCCGCTGCCGAACCCGCTCAGCGAAGGCATCACGTTCCTCCAGGTCCTGAAGGCGCTCTCGCTCCGTCCGCTCCCACTCATCCTCCGACTCTGGCTTCCCAGTCTGCTGTTTACTCCCCCTGCAGCCCAGCCCGAAGGATTAGATAAGGCCTCCTACGAGGCTTATCGCCCCCCTCATCCCGTCCCATCCTTTCTCACCCTGCTTCTGACTTACCCTGTCTTTTTTTTCCCCTTCTCAGAAATCTCTTCCTCCTCTTCTTCCTCCTCCTGACATTTCTTCCTGAGGTATTTCCGTTTTTTATGCTTCTTCTGGAGACTGCTCCCAGCTCTACCTACGGTCTCCTCGCTGCTCTCCTCACTGTCTTCCAGCAACTTATAGGATCGGTTCTTCTCCAGCAGGGCTCGTGCCTCTCGCTCGGCCACCCGAGCTGGCTTTTCTACCACTGCCTTCCGTGGTACCTATCAGAAGGGAAGATAATGGGATGTGAGCAACTCCTGATCTCTGCCAACCTACTTTGCCCCATTCCGAATTTAAGGAATGACCTGATCTTAAACCAGCCTTCATTGTGTCTTTTCCCCATGGCTTCACACCATGTTCATCAATCAGCCTGAATTGGGCTTCTCAGCTTCTGAATCTCCTTGTAGTCATTCACTTAACAAACATTTAATGAAGCCTGTCTGATGCACCAGGTACTTACTAGGGACCAAAAGACAACAATCCCTGCCCTCATGGAATTTATTTTACATTCTCAAAACCAATTCTCAGTTGTTCAGCCTCTGTTCTTCCCCACGACTAAGTCATCCCAATGCAAGAACTGATATGCTACAAGGACTGGTTTGCAGAGGCCTGTCATAAGCTTGGCACTGTACCAGATTCCAGGATACATGCTAAACAGATATACATAAAGTCCCTATGCTCATACCACTTAGGTTCTAAACTCATCTCCCGCCAGGCACCAGATGTGACAACCAAAGCAGGCTACTTGCCATTCTATGAACATGCTGAACACTTTCTCTCTTCCATATACCTAACTAAGCACCTGTTCTGTAAGGTGCTGTCAGGTGGGAGAAATGCAAAGACAAGAAATACAGAGTCCTGTCCTCCCGGAGCTCACCTTTACAGCTTTATTCCTTCTCCCTTCTCTACCAGACAGATTTTGGGGACTCTTTGGGGCTGCTTCCCCTGATCACTACGCCTACCTTTTCTGCCTTTTCCACAGCACTTCTCACATATCTTTTCTATAGCCTCACTAGTCAAAGTGTAGCCTGTGGACCATGGGATTCACCAGGAAACTAGTTAGAAATGCAAAAACTAAGATCCCATCCCGAAACTACCTAATCGGAATCTGCATTTTAATAAGGGTCCTGGATGAGTCGCACGCATATTAAAGTTCGAGAAACACTGCTCTATAACACTTAACGTTCCTTGAACTTCTTCCCAGAGCTGGACGTCCAGCACGTAGCACAGTACCCAGGCGACAACGGACAAAAGCTACGTGCTTGTGAACTGAACTTGCTTAATTCCCGGAAAGCCAGTTAGCCCAGCCTCACCTGGACAAATAACCTGGGGCCCCTCCCCTGCTCCACCTCCTCTCCCGCCACTCCCACGCCTGGCCCCGCCCCGCCCCTCTCGACACCTTGTTCCACAGCCTCAGGGCGAAGTCCCGCGCTGGCCCGCTGAGGTCCAGGGTGTCGGTGTCTCGCAGGCGCTGCACAAACTCCTCGGCCGAGGCGCAGCGCTGCGCGGTACCAATCAGGAACTGGGCTACGTGCCGCTCGCTCAGCCCCAGCACCGAGTGCAGCTCGTCCTGCACCCAGCGCTCCAGCCCAGCCGGCGTCGCCATGATGACCCACGCTGCCCCGTTTCCGGCCCTGAACTGTCTCGAGTAGCCACGCTGGTGGCTGGGCCCGTCGGAGGCCTGGAGGCCTGGAACCCTGGGCCGGAGTCTGAGTTCCGCAAAGTACCTGCCTTAGGACCTTGGGGCTCGGTTTCCGACAGCCCGAAACCGTCTTCCCGGATCAGGGAGGCCGGTAACGGCCGGTCATTTCCGGCCTAAGCACTACGGTGGCCGAGCCAGTTCAAACTTAACGGAACCGCTCGTGAAGCTCGGGGTAAAACGTTTTATTTCCGCCTCCAGTTAAGTCTCTCTGTCGCCCTCTGATGGCCGGTCTGTGGTTACCTCACTCGCTCATTCAACATAATGCTGTGTGCTAAGCACAATTTTTAGTTGCTGGGGATATGGCAAGGAACTAATTAGACAAAAACCCCTTACGGAAGGGAGGGGGGAAGACAAGATACATAATAAATAAAACATGTAAGTCCTATGGAGCCAAAAATAATGCAAGGTTTGTGTGTTGGGGGGAGATTATATCTCAAATTGGAAGGTTAGGGCCATGTTGATGAAAGATTAGCCCATGCTGATTAGGAGTAACCTTTGCTAGTACCGGCACCTGCCGCAGGAATGAATACAGGTTAGACGTAATCGAAGACCTCCAAGCAGGAAGAAACAGGGTCTGGGGGAAAAAACCAAAGGTGCCCTCTTTTCTTGGTGCTCTCAGAAAGGTGCTTTTTTTTTTTTTTTTTAAGATTTTATTCGTTTATTAGAGAGAAAGAGCACGAGTGGGGTACGGGGCAGAGGGAGAAGTAGACTCCACACGGAGCAGGGAGCCAGACCTGGGGCTCCATTCGGAGACCCCGGGACCATGACCTGAGCCAAAGGCGGACCTCAACCGACTGAGCCACCCAGGCGCCCCAGAAGTTATTTTTCAAAACCTCCAACTATGGACTGTGTAAACTGTGTTCTGCGTTTCTGCTAACAGCTTGATTAATTCACTGGTGGTGCTTATAAGCAGAGCTGGGGCACCTGGGTGGCTCAGTCGGTTAGGCATCTGCCTTGGGCTCAGGTCACGATCCTGGAGTCCCAGGATCAAGTCCTGCATTGGGCTCGCTGCTCAGCGGGGAGTCTGCTTCTCCCTCTGCCCCTCACTCTGCTCATGTTCTCTCTCTCATTCTCTCTCAAATAAATAAATAAAATCTTAAAAAAAAAAAAAGCAGAGCCTATTACCCTACTCTGCTTATCTGATGTCGATTTGACCCCGCTTCATACTTCCATGAGTAATTGGACTTATCAGACACTACTGTTGGGAAATGAAATATTGCTATTCCAATAGCTCCTTAGCATTGACTTCTCAGATGCATTGTTTTGTTTCTGAGATGGACTGTGGGCACCCCTGGCATCTCAGAGCTTCCAGCCTCTCTGGTTTCCTAGGTCAAAACTGATTAGGATCTTTACCTAATTAGCTACTAGTGTAAGCATTGTTTCCCTCCATACTCATACCCTCTCTAAACTGGCTCATTGTTTTAACACCTTCGTTGTTCCTTTGCTAGTAAATTAAAGACTTTGATATAGGTTTAAAATCAATTTGTCTTATTTATTTTGTACTTCGTAAAAGGGAGTCTCCTCTAAGCTGAGAAAAATTCCTGTAGTGGAATAACTACTCAAACATGTCTTTACTACCCTAGCAAACTGAAAAAAAGAAAAAAAAAAAAAATGACCTGATAAGTAAACTATAGACCTGCCACATTTGTAAAAGAGAGAAATTCTTTGAAATGGGAAAATCTCCCAATTAACTATAGTTGGGCAACAAAGCCATGAATTATCAACAGTTCTTAGTTAAACCTTTAGGAATATAAAACCCATTGTCTGTGAGAGACTTTTTTTCAGGAAACTGCATATACTCTATATTATGGTCCTGAGTCTTGGAGTAAATGCCCCTAGATTAGCCATTGTTATACACGAACTAGCCGGCTGCTTCTAGCAGGCTTCTAAATAAATACTGGAATCCTTGAAGTCAGAGTGTCCTCTGCTTCCAGTATTTTAGCTCTTTTCATCTATTCATATAGTTGTCCATTCATTCATTCTAGTAATCACTTTGCAAGTGTACTTGGAATAATTTTGTGCGGCGTGGGGATGCTTCATTAAACCCAACTGACAGTGTGCTCTTGCAGGACTCCCAGCGTAGCGGATTCCTCCTACCCTCCCTCAGATCAGTCCTTTTCCTGCTCATCCTTTGAGAAACAATTACGGGGCTCTCCCAGAGCCCTTTCATGATGTCAACGCTGAGTTCTTATTCCATCTCCATCATTTTTCCCTCCTGCAGCCCTGGCCACTACCTCTTCATGGCCAATAGGAAGATGGGAGAGGCTTGGAATGAGGAACACACAGCCTCCCCCACCAGCACTTTTTTTGCTAAAGAAGGAAAAGCAGCAGGAGAATTGGAGAGATCTCCATTTTATTATGGAAAACTTAAAAAACAAACAGGCAGTGGATAAGGAAGAAGAAATGGGGAAGAAGAATTGAGGTGCCCTGTTAGTCACCCCTCACCCTTGCAATTCAATTCAGTTGTGGACCACTAGGAGGAACAGAATTAAATAACTGGATGGGGGTACAGGGCTAAGATTCCCAGCCTTCCTTCTTGGGGAAAACTGAGGTACAGTAATACTGAGCAAAAGTGGAGGAAGCCACACCCCCAATGAGGCAGCTGCCAGGGACAGAGGGGAGGGTTCCACATGGACTCAACAAGTAGGTGTGGTTGTAAACCTGGGACTTTGGCAGGTGGGGGCTGGGAGCTAATGGGGTTTGTAAACCAGGCTGCTGGTCAAGAGAGGAGGCAGGAGGTGTAAACAAAGGGGCAGTGGCCTAAGGAATAGGAAGGAGAGGGGCCTGTAAATGGAGTGGGGGCAAGCTATCCAGGATGAGTGCTTAAATCCTAAGAGCCCCCAGGGGGTGGTAGGGAGTCAAGGGAAGCTGAAGGGAGAGTGTACCAGTGGAGTTGGAGGAGGTGCTCCACCTCCAGCCCCAGTGAGCACTGTGATCCTCCTCGGGACTTGATGCTCACTTTTGAATCACCTAGGATGCCACCAGCACGTCTGACACACTCATACCAGGGACCTTTGGTGAGGGTGGAAACTGGGTGACTAGCTCTGCCCCCATAAACAGGATGAGGAAAGCAAGTTGGAAGATGTTGGTTGCCCTTCCTGGCCAAGCTCATGTTCAGGGTCTCTCTGTTCTCAATCTTCTGGGCTCCAGGATCTTCAGTTCTGGGAAAGGGTGGGTATAGACCCTATGTTGACAGAGGGTCACCTTCGGCAGGACTCATCTGTGGGAGAGGAGGCAATAATGGTAGAGAATGAGTGAGGGCCTCTGCCCCCCATCTTCCCCACTTATTCTCTGCACTGATCTTCCATGCCGAGCGCTTGGAAGGCCACTGCAGGGACAGCGGCCATCACCCATTTAGCTTGCATTCTGCGCCAGGCCTTCTTACAACTTGTTTAATCCCATAATAACCCCAGATGAGGCGAAGTCATTTGATGACCAGCCATAGTTCCAAGGTGCTTCACAAAAATTACCGAACCCTCTCAGTAAACCCCAGGAGGTGGTTATTATTAACCCCATTTCATAATTAATAAACGGAGACCAGAGGTCAGTGCTTTCCTGGAGGTTACATACACCACAAGATGGAATTCAAATGCAGGCCTGTCTGACCCAAACCCTGTGTTTTTAACCACACTAGAGCGCTCAGAAAGAGTCCTGGTTTTGAAATCTGGAGACCCCTTGGGCACTTCAGTTCCCAAGACCTCGATTTCCCCACTTGTAAAGGAGCGGGTGGGGCTAGAGGTCAAGTCTCTTCCAAGCACCAACGTTATTAATTCCTCCCCTTCCCTCCTGGACCGCAGTGTCCGCCATGAACACCAGGGGGTGCCTTCGGCCAGGCCGAGCCTTCGCTCACCCACGATCAGGGCCTTGGTGCGCAGCCCGCCCTGGAGCTCCCGCTGCAGCAGCAGCAGGTCCTCCTCATCCTCTTCATCGTCGGGTTGGGCCGCTGGGGGGCTGGGGGCACTGGGAGCCTCTGGCTCCGGGCCCAACTCCTCCAGCACCGAACTCTCGGAGGGGTATTGGTACGTGGTCTCCAATGCTGTCTCGCTGAAGGAGATCTTGAGCTGAGAGTGGAAAGAGAAATGGGGAGGCCCCCCGAGGTTAGCCTGGGGAAGCTCCCGGGGGGGGGGGGGCGAAGGGGGGGGACATGCAAGGTCGGGGAGGGGAGCTGGATTTGGGCACCCTACTGACTTTGCCCTCCGCATCCACTCTGGGACCTAGGGGTCGAGTTTTCCTTTTGACACAGGCTCTCTAATCCCAGAATTTCCCTCTTCTATCATATTTCCAAAACATCAGACTTTGGCCTGAGCTTTGGCAGAGGTGTCAGAGGTGGGTAATACAGGACTCGGGTCCCTACTCTTTAGACTGTGGGTGGTGGAAGAGTAAAAAGAAATGAAGATACATGGAGATAACTCCTGTAATCAGAACTGACTCTTTGGGCATCACGAGGGCAACCAGGAAGGTTTCCTGGAGGAGGAGGGAAGTTTGAGCTGGCAGGAAATAGCTGCCTGGAGGGAGTCCCAGGCAAAAGCAAAGCCAAGCATATTGGTTTCCACACCCTCAGTCCCTTAAAGTTCCTGGGAAACCCAGGACCCTGGACACCCGCGCCCTCCTGCTCGCCTCACTCCTCTATAGCTGGAGTGGACCGACAACAAAGTGGGGCTGGGGCCTGGGAGGGAAGAAGAGACCTACCAAAAGGCCCAGAGGAAACAACTCTCCCCTAACACACAGGGGAGATGGGCCCTTGAGTCCCTGCAAGGTACAGCTGGGGGAGGTGACAGGGGCAGAGAGGAAAGTCCACGCAAACACAGGTTGGGGTGGAGAATGCACCAGGAGAGGCATACAGAGACACAGGCAAAAGGCCAGAGGGGACCTGGAGGGGGCAGAAAATCCACAAACACACTGTCCCAAGAGCAGGCGAGCCCCAGCTGTTCTCACTGCCTTTCTACCCTTCCCCTTTGCCCTTTTAAGAAGCTCAGGTGGCAGGGGCAGAGTGGGATTAACTCTGGGAGCCAAAGCGATTAAGGAGACAAACAGAAGGATTCCATGTGAACTACTTGGAAAGGTCTGGATGATCTACTCAGGCCTTCCCAGGCACCTGTTTGGGAAACTCAAGGCTTGGGCCCTGCATCCTTGCATCTCCGCATGGGCTGGGGTGTGAGAAGAGAGAAGCCGGGAGGGTGGCTGGACAGGTGGATGCTAAGGGCTGTATGGAATGTGAAACCTGGGTCCCCAAGGGAAGCTGGAACTCTGAGGCTCCAAACCATGGTGGGGGCCGGAAGGCTGGTTAGGGCCATCTCACTGGGAGGAAAAGCCAGAGCCTGACTAAGGTACACAGGGTAGTCCCACTGTGCCATGCCCCACCTCACCTCTCATCTGCTCTCGCTCTGGCCACCCTGGTCAAGGTTCCTCGAAGCAGGGGCACTCCCGTCTTGGGGCCTTTGCACTGGCTATTCCTTCTACCTGGAACCCTCTTCCCCCAAATAGCTCCATGGCTCCCTGTCTCCCAGTCACCCTATTTAAAGTTCATATTCACTCCCCCAACTTTCTGGCCCTCAAGGTTCCACTTACCCTGTTCTAATTTTTCCCCCCATAATCATTTACCACCTTCTAACATACCAGAGAACTCACTTATTTGTGATCTTGTGTCTGCTGGCCATAAGAGCATGAAAGTTGCTCTAGGGAGTAAGGAAGGGTTGGTCCAGACCTCAGATGTGGTCCCCAGAGAGAATCCACACTGGGGAACAATGTGGGAGGTACACAGTCTGTCTGTGGAGCTGCTGGTAGAAATGAGTGACAGCAACCAGACGCCTTACATCCCAGCTTTTCAAAAGGGATCACTTCTGGTTCTGTTATTGACAGATTTACCCAAACTTCTGGGGACCCATTTGTTTTCTTTTCACATCCCCTTTTGGGATAACAAGCTCCACAGTTTATTATCCACTCTGAAAAAGGATTCATTTTATTTGCTCTCAGTCATGTTTTCTTTCTTCCCCAACCCTGCTTCTCTCCTCACCGCCCCCTTCCACCCCTCACCCCCGCCCCAACTTCTGACTGGGCTTCTCAGGAATGCACAGACTGCATGGGAGTTGGGGCGGGGTGGGGGGGTGGGGGGGGACAGAGGGGTGTGACTCACTTGCTCCTCTCCCATCAGCTATATAAAGTCACAAGGGGGCCAGAGAGGGGAGGAGCCCATCTCTCAGCTAGAAGGGCCTCTGGGGAAGGGCACCAGCCACAGGGCAGGGCTGGGATTTCTCTCCGTGGCAAGGATATGTTTGATGGCATTAGCTTGCAAACAGAAGTTATTTAGGGAAGGGGGGGCGGTCCTCTGGTCCCCAAGCAAGTGGGTTGGGTCAGAGCTGGGACAAGGCATGCTAGTCCCTGCTGAGCAGGGTGCAGAGAGAGGGGAAGGAGGCCTGACACAGGGTGGAGGGGGAGGTGTCTGGGTCTCGAAAACTCTGTGCTGCTTCTCCCCACCCCCACCCCCAGAGCAGCCAGGGCTTCCTTATTCTCTCACCACATCCTGAGCAGTTCTGGCAGGCCCAGGGCCCAGCGGTTCCCCACTCAGCCCTACCAGCCTTCCGGCCCCCACCCCCAGGCTTCCTGTTTGGGTGATCTGCTTCCGGCTCCCCTACTCCCTGACCTAGGTAGGGTCACTGTCACAGGTCCTGCCTTGCACTCATATGCTTTGGGCCCCAAACTTCATGCCTCCCTCTGCTCTTCCTCCCCAAAGGCACAGGCCAACCTCAGTAGCAAGTGACTTGTCTGAACAGCTCATCCTGGCAGCTCCGGACCCACCTCCTTACACCTGCCCAGCCCGAAGGGGACAGGGTTGGCAGCAGTCAGAGTGCTCAGGATAGACTCTGGTGCCATGGCTCCGGATGGGAGCGTGAGCTTCCCATGAAGATGAATTGGGGGACCAAGTGACCCGCAAGCTCGATCTAGGTCTTTGGTCCCTGTGGTTTCCCACTGACAGGACACACAAAAAAACCAAATCTGAGGATGTCAGATGAGATGAGGACTGGCGACCAGGAAGGGCTTCCCAGTCCCTGGGGAGATGTGTTAGGTGCAGGGACCTCTCTCTCCTTAGAGATTTTCAAGCTGGAAACTAGTTGGTGTGTAAGGAAGGGGTTGGGCTGAAGCCAGGGCAAGAAGCCTGGCTGCTCCCACTTCCTGCACTTTGTCCTTTTTCCAGTTTTAACCTCTGACCTTCTGCTGGCCTCAGCCCCCACCCCTGTCCCCAACTCCCATTGTATTCCCTGCTCTCAGCACCGCGCCTCCAAATTCACTTCTCTCTTCTGCTACCCCAAAGGGAGGGAGAGGCCAGGGCAGCAGGAAGAGGGGGAAAAGGGGAAAACCAACTGCTGAGCCAGTCCTGGGGAGGGAGGGGAAGCCCAGGGAGGAAGGAAGAAGGGGAGTACGGAGCGGGGGTATTTTGGAAGAAGAGAAAGCTTTTCTTGTCCCAAGAGAGAAGGGAGCACTGTCTAAAGCAGTGGCCCAGCTGGGGGTGTGCAACCCTGAGGTCACCCACTTCAAATGGCCTCTGTGTGCGCCTCTCCCATGGAGCAGACTCGGGGTTCAAAAGTCTTCTCTCTGCTCTCCAGCCCTATTCCATTCCCCCGCCCCCACCCTAGGACGTCTCCTCGTTCAGCTCTGGCCTCTCTCTGCGTTGGGATTGAGACTTTCCTCCACTCACTTCTCCCTGCCATTTCTCCCTAGAACCCCAAAGCCACCCCGTGTGCCTCTTGAGGCTTCCTGCCCCAACATTCACTCCCTTGGAAGGCTGTATGTGCTTTCAACCTGATGACCCTGCTCTCAGAGATTCTAGGCTGTAGCCTTGGTTCAGGTCTCCCACCAGAAGGGCTGTGTTCGGTCACAGACTCAGAGGAAAGGAAGGGGAGAAACGGGGCGGCGGGAGGGGGTGTGGGGGGAGCTGAGGGGGCGGGGAGGGTGGGACCCAGAGCCTGAGGGAATGAAGAGCGAGCAGCCTGGGCACACCCCGTGAGACACACCCAGGGGCAGCCCTTGATTTGGGGCAGGATCCTTGGGCTTGGAAATGAATGGAAAATGAACTCTGTAAGAAGGAAGGGTGTGTGTAGAGGAGGAAGGGTGGTGGCAGGAATTAACAAGAAAGAATAGAGGAGGGCAAGAATACAGGGATATAAAAAAGAAAGGAGGCAGGCTAGAGAGAACTGAGGAGCGGACTTCTGAGAAGTCTGGCTTGGCTGCTCCCTACCTGTTTGTGGTGCCTTTCAGGGGACCCCTTGGCAAGGCAGCTGCGGCTGAGGCGGAGGTAGCCCCCCAGAACCAAGATCTCCTCGGCAGTCGGGTACCGCTTCTTCCCGGCGCCAGGGACTGCCGCATCAGCTGTGGCCGGGGTGGTGGGAGTGCTGGGGGCTGCAGGGGGCACGGACCGCCGGGGGTTGACTGTGAAGGTGTGTCCACTGCGGCGAGGGGCCCCCACCCCTGGCCCTGCCTTCACCCCATAGAACAGACGGTTCATGAGGGGATCCCCAGGGGACTGGGGGGCAGGTGGGGCTGGGGGTGGGGGAGACAGAGGGGCTGCTGGTGGGGGCCGGAGATCCACTGCTTCCTCTTCCTGCCTTCTAGAGCCTCCAGTCCCAGCGTGCTCTGGTGGGAAGGGGGAGGGCACAGAGCTGTAGTTCTGCAGGGTTCTCCAAGGCCTGCCCTGAGCCCCCGCCTTCTCCTTCTCAGCCTCCCCTTCTCCAGCCTCGGTACCAAGAGGCCCCAGATACTTCTCAGCAGACTCTGGGGGGACTGGTTTCTGAGTTTGAGTCTCTGTGTCCCTGGGTGTCCATTCTCGAACCTTTCCAGAGTTCAGGGTCCATTTCCATCCTTCTGTCAGCCTCAGGCCCCTCTCACCATCCTCCACAGGGCTGGGCCTTTGCTCTGCTGCCTCCACTGCTCCGGAGCTGCTGTCTGGAGCCTCCCTTGTCAGGGTCTCTGGCAGCTCTGTAACCTCTTCTGAGGCCAGCCTTGGAATTGGTCTCTCTTCTTTTCTCCCACATTCCTCTGAACAGTCTTTTCTTTCTTCTTCTGAGCTCAGCCTCCACTCTGATGCCTCCAGTTGTACCAAACTCTGTTCCTGAGACTCTCCAGAGTCAAGCCTCCATTTATGGGACTCTGTCAGCCCCAACTTCTGGTTGTCAGACTCTGCTGGGCTCAGTCTACTTTCCACCACCTCTTTTCTCCTGGGGCTTTGTTCTCCAGGCTCTGCCAGTCTCAGACTCCACTCTGGAGTTTCTCCGGGGCTCAGCCTCCATTTCCGGGCCTCTGACAGTCTGGAGCTCCTGTCTCCAGCCTCTCCTGGGCTCTGCCTCCAGTCCAAAGCCTCTGAGGGTCTGGGGCTCAACTCTCGGGCTCCCCCTATCCCCAACCTCCTCTCTCTGGCCTCCCTGGGACTGAGCCGCTCTTCTTTTGACTCTCTTCCCTTGGGGCTCTGATCCCGCATCTCCCCAGGGCTGGGTCTCCGCTCCCGGGCCTCCAAAGGCCCAGGCCTTCTCTCTGCAAGTAACTCTTCATTCCGCTGCTGCTGCTGCTGCTGCTGCTGCTGCTGTTGCTGGCGCTCCTGCCGAATGAATCGGTTCTGGTGCACCGGCCCAATGGCCTCTAGGAGGACGGCCGACTCATCTGGGTCTGGAGGTCCAACCTCTGTAGTCCCAGGTGCAGGGCTAGCTTCTCCAGGAGACAGACCAAGCTTGGCCCGGCGGCGCTCCAGGAGCCCCCGCTTCCAGGCTGGCATCTGGGACAGACGCTCCCGTTCTGCCTTCTCCCGGCCACGAAGGGCTGCCTCCTCCTGCCGGCGCCGGGCTAGCAGCTGTAGCTTCCAGTCTGGGATGGTGGCCATGGTCGCGCTGAGGTGAGGGTGGGGAGTGCTGGGGCCAGACAACAGGAAAGAGAGGCTCCAGGGGGTGAGACTGGGGGTGGGGGGAGAGGAAGTAGAGGGGGAGAGGTGGGACACAGAGATGGGCACAGGAGCTGAGGGTAAAGACAGACGGAAGGAGTGAGAAGATGGAGGGCAAAGAAAGGGGAAAACAGAAAGTGAAAAAGCTGTGGGCCAAGTGGGGGTGGGGTCGTGGCCCTGAGAGGAAGAATAGAGATTCGGGGCAAAAAGGCAGGAGTCAGATTTGGCAGCGCGGGGTTAGTGGTATCAGAGACAGTCCCAAGGATGTGAGAGGAGAGGAGGGCGGAAAAATAAGTCGTAATGAGAGAGGAGAGAGAAAAGAGAGGTCGGGGGTGAGGGGGGTAGGGTTCAGGCGAGGTTTCCCCACCGTTACCCCAGAGGCGGTTAGAGTGGGAAGGGAGATCAGGGAATCCCGCCCGAGAGGGGGTGGTGGGACCTGAGGGGGTGTCGGGGAGGTGAGGAGGGGCGGGGAGTGGAGAGGTCTAGGGGAGCAGGGGAATCAGGGGGCACAGGGGAAATGGAGCTCCGCGGGCGCCCGGGCGCGTCTCAGCGCGGGCGCCGGAGGTCCCGGCTCCCCTCCCAGCTCCGCTCCGGCCACGCCTCTCCGGCCCCCCAGCCACCACCCGGCACTCCGCCCCCCGGCAGCTCGGGGCCGGGGGGGGGGGGGAATACCCTCCCTTGGGGACTTTCGGAACCCGGGTGTCTGGGCTGCCAGCACGTTCCCAGAACCCTGGCGTCCACCCCCACCCCGTCCCGTCCCCGCCGCCTGCCTCCCACCGGCCGGGCCCGGGGCCGTGGCGTGCGGAGGACCCGCTCCACGGCTCTGCTCTCCCGAGCCTGCCAGTCCAATGCCCGGGTCTCCGCTCTCAGGGAACCCTGACATAGCCGGCCATTCCCACCCAGCTCGGACCGCTCAGACAGGCAATCTCGGCACAAAGAGGAGACAGCCCAAGGTCCGGGCCGGGGACAGGAGACAGGAGACACCCCCTCCCCAAGTCTGAAGCCCCTCAGTCAACTCACAAGCCAGCGGGGCTCCTAGGGGAGGGGGTGCGGAGGAGCCTGGCGTCCGGAGGGAGGAGGAGAGAGGAAGAGGAGGAGAGTGGGACCGAGGGAGATCCGGAGACAGGAGGGAGGGGAGGAGGGAAGGAGAGGAGGAGGAGGGAAAGAGGGAGTCGAGGAGGAGGGACGCAGACAGAGACCTGGGGGCCGGGCGGGGGGCGGCGACCGCTTTGTCTGAGGACAATAGGGAGAGGGAAGGGGGCGCGGGGCGGGACCCGAGGGGCGGGGCCTCGCTGCAGAGAACCCCGCGTGGGGCTAGGGTCGCGGACTCCCCTTTTCCCGCCTCAACGCCCGGCCCTCCATTTCTGTCCCCGGGGACCCCACCCCGCTCCCTCTCGGTAGCCTGGAGAACCCAGGTGTCCGGACCCTCGCCCCGAGCTCGCCGACCCAAGGCAGCCGCCCGTGACTCAGGCCCCTCGAGGGACTTGCAGAGGAAGCAGCAGCTGCTACAGCCGGGCCCGCCCTTCCCATCTCCTGCCGCTCCTCCCCACGCTTTCGCCTCCCCCGGCCAGCCTTTGTTACTGCGGGGTCCAGGGCCGCCACCAGGCTGTGGTGGGCCCGTGGAGAGCGGGGTGGCAGGAGAGGTACTCGGAAGCCAACGGCCATGGAAACTGGCTCCCCCACCTGAGCCGCTGCCCCACTCTTTAGCTTCAACCTGTCTCCCATGGGTCCCCTGGTCTGCAGCGAGGGAAATTGGGGGATTTGGAGGAAGGGGGACTGGGCCGCCCTGGGGAGGTGGGGGTGGGTCTGCCGGAGTGGCCGCCGCCCAGCGGTCGCCAGAGGGCGCGGTGGCTGCCCAGACTCGAGTTTGGCGTGCCCGGGCTCCGCTAGCCTTCCTTCCCAAAGTCAACCCTCTAGCTACAGAGACACTGATAGACTGCATATCATATGTAGAAAAAACAGGCTGAATTTTATTTTTCTGCTGCACGTGTTCCTCAGGACAGCAGAGAGCTCTTAGTCACCCAAAATGAAGAGTGGGAGGATCCTCTCCACTAGGTTAGAGGACAGAGCCCAGGGCCAGGGCCTAAGGAGATGGCAAGGCTAGCCAGGGGGCTGGCACTTGGAGCCTGGAAGGGCAGGCATTACCATCAAACCTGCAGACCCTAGTACCACTCCTAGAAAGGGAAGCCAGAGGAGGAGAAGGGGATCCCTGAGGTGCAGAAGGGAGTAACAGTGGGAGGGAAGTGGTCAGGGCCACCCTTTGTCCTTATAAGGAGGTTCTTAAGGTGGGGGGGGGGGAGTCAAGCCCTAAACTGTGAGGAGACAGATAAGTTCCCCACCCCCTCTTCCTGGCTGGTAAGAAGTAGATCTTGGAGTCCAGTGGTTGAAACTCAGAATTTAGGGTATGGAGCTGGGCCCAAGGAGTGGAGGCTCAAGCAGGGGAAGGGATAGCCCCTTCAGTCCATAGATTTGGGCCTCTGGTCTGAAGCAGCCAGGGCCTGGATGTTAAAGGAGAGGAAGTGCAGGGCTTGGAACCAGGTTAGCTCCTCACTCGGCCTCACCTTCCTGGGGCCGGGAGAGCAGGTGGAGTTTTCTTTGTAACTGGGCCCGGAGGTAGCGGAGGTCTTGCTGGTCAAGTCCGTGAGCCATGCCCAGATAGAGGGTAAGGAGGAGAGCAAGGAGGAGGCGGTCAGTGCCCAGGGTGGGCACCACCCACAGCACCGTCAGCAGCTCCACACACACTGGGTGGCGCAAGTGGGAGAAGAGTCTGAGAGCCCGGGGAGACTTCAGGGCCAGAGGCTCACCCAGCCCCAGCACGTGGTAGTACACCTAGGAGGGAGAACAGCTTAGAAATGGGATCAAGCCCCTTTTGCAACTTAGTTACCTCTTTCCTCCCCTTCCAGGAAACTTTCCCTTCTGTAACTCAGGTCCAAGAACCACCCTTCTGAGACCTGGGCCCCTGATCCTCATCTCTGGCTCATGAACCTTCCCCAGTCCCAGGAAGCCCATGGTTTCAGGTCTTCGACAGAAAGCTGAGGGGAGACTATCTTATAAGAAAGGGAAGTAGGTGAGGGAGTTGAAGGAAGAGGAAGGTGGAAGAGCATGGGAGAAGGAGGAGGGAAAGCCTTAGAAGGGAAAAAGGCATTCTAGAAGGAATCATAGGTCTCAGGTAGGAATCTGGCAGCCTCACCTGTTTGAGGCCCATGAGCTCGGCGTAGTCAAAGACGAGAAGGATGCTGAAGATGAGGAGCCAGGATATGACGTGGAGCACAAAGCAGAGCAGGGGCACCCAGGTGGCCCATGGTTCAGCCCGAGCCTCCCACAACACAGGGCCTCTGGGTACAGGTTCCCAGTACCGCATCACCAGCTGGGGAACGATGAGCGGTTGGGTATCTCAGCAGCCTACCCTTGAAAGACCTAGACCCAGAGGCTGCCCCCACCCCAGGCTGGTCTGCACCTCTCTGCACCTCCACCATGAGCATCACAAACAGTCACCACAGAGAGGGTGCTAGGTGGGGTCCCAAGGATGTAAGGATGACCTGTATCTACCCTGAGGACTTGCAGAACGGATGGGGTGATGACTGGATAGGTACATAAAGTAGCTTATGCCAAGCACTCACTGAGAAGACAAATGAATGCTAACTGGGAAGCCTTCTCTTGAAACCTAGGGAAGTGGTTTTGAAGAAAGGGTAGCACTGAAAGAGGTGTTACCGAGGGGATCTCAAGCAGAACAACATGAACAAAGTTGCAAAGGTGAGAATGCACATATATCTGCTTGGGGAATGAGGAAAGGTACACCATTCTTGATAAGGAGGATATGTGCTGTGGAGGAATGGAAGCAGAGATGAGAGTCCTGAACACCCTCGTTCTTGTCCTAAACCCACATTTTCAGAAGGCTAAGGTCCTTGCCCCTCCAATCTAGGACACTCTTCTCACAGGTAGTTTCCCTTGGGACTGAGTGGCCAAAGCCTCATACCTGCAAGGCCAGGGCAGTGCATGCGACATACAGTGACCTCTGAAGGACCCCAAAATATCGAGACATCCACGCCTTCACTGTGTCAGTTGCCATGAGGCTGTGCTGCCCCACAAATAGTAGGAGGAGACCCAGATCCCAGGCCAGGGGGACAAGGATGCTGCGGTCCTGCATGGCAGCCAGCCATCCCTGGCGGGCATCTAGGGGGAGTCGAAGAAAGGGACAAAAGATCAAGAGGGTTGTGGGAAACACCCCCAATCCTGCTCTCCTTTTGGGGCCCCAGGCCATGTCCCCGTAATGCTTCCTCTCCAGGCTTTGCCCACCTTGCTTTTCCATTCCCTGCTTCTTCCTCCTTCAGAGTGGGGAGGAGGATTCCTATATAGTCACAAAAAGCACGGCTGGAGGGGCAACCGCTGGACTGACCCTCTTCTTTCGCTACTCCAAATGCTCCCTCTTTTGAACACTCTCCGCTCCATAGTCCTCTCCTTAAAAGCACTTTCCTTTCCTCCGCTTATCGCCCTTTTCCACCCCACTCAGTCCTCACTCTCTTGCCTCTCCAAACCTCTAATCCCTGAGTTCCTGATTTAGCTCTCTGGTCTGCCCTGAAGCTTCTCCGGCTTCTCCGGCTTTCAGGCTCTAGTTCCCTCTCCCGGACTTCCCCTGTCATTTGTCTCCAGGCCCCGCCCTCCCTCCCTCTCGTCCGGCTCCACCTCCAGCCCCAGAGCTCATCCTCGATCCCTCCCGCTCACCCGGACCACCAGGCTCCGGGATCCCTCCAAGAAGTGGCCGAAGAGACGTAAAGCGCACGAACTCCACTCCAGTGCCAAAGGCCAGGATGAAAGAGGCGAGGGCAGCAGGGATCAGGAGCAGAGCTGGGGCCATGGCGACACACGGAGGGGTGGGGAAGGGGACGGGCTTGGGATTCCCGCGGCCACAGGCCCCGCCCCGCCCCCGCCCCCTCCCAGGGTCCCTGCCCAGGAAGGCGGAGCGCCCTCGCTCAAATGCCAGGGCTCGCGCCCGCAGCGCGCCCTTTTCTCTGCCCGCAGGGCGGGTCCGGGTGCCTTTACGGAGCCGGCAGTCGCTGCGTCACAGAGGGGAAAGTTAGAATTCCGAGTGACAAGAGGAAAGGGCAGCGGCTCTACAGCCACTCGTGTGGGTTGAGTCGCAGCTCGGCTGGTTGTCTCATCTAAAATGAAGACAGTTCCTCTCTTTCAGGGTTCTTGTAGAAACCGAGAATTATGAGTCCCCTTTTCTGTAACCTTAGCCAGAAAACCTAGCCAGAGTCGGAGGTTACAAAGCCTCAGTTAACACTTCAATAGTAAACGGTGAGAGAACGGAAGATTGTTGACCTAGGCTGAGAACCCAAAGCTCTGAATCACCTATTACATCTTGTTAAAGAGTTAGTGACTATTTTACCATAAAGTAATGTTTATTCCATAACTTACTCTCTCCACTTGCCGAGGACAGAAAACTTCTCTGACACAGATTATTTCTAATAATGCCAAAGGCTGTTGATTTGTAATCATGAGAGTAACAGTGTTAAAATACTTATGATAGAATATTTTGTTGTTAAACTTTGTAGCAGCCTAATTTTATCCAAGCCTGTGATAATTCACTATGACTTCACTCTGCAAGCTTATTAGTCTGACCCCACATAGTAGTGAGAAATCACTAAGACCTTTTGTCTGAACACATTTTTCCTTCAGACCTCTTTGTAATACCTAGACTAATATATCTGAAAAGCAAAGTAAAAGTAAGGTTTTCCTCTGTCAGAATTAAAGATCATGTTGCTAAGGACCTAGTCACAGTAGCTATGACCATAGCAGGGAACTTAGACATCATTAAGTGAAATCCCTTGGCTTATAGACAGAAGAAATACAAAGAAAATTTACCAAGATGAGAACTAAGTTGCTTCTAGTCCTGTGGGCTCATGAATGAAAAAATTGCCAGGCAGCATCCCACAGCCTTTACATTCCTCCTCCCACAGGCTCAGTACTCCTACTCTCCTCTTAATCAATGCTGTTGTAAACTGTTACCAGACATATTTTCCCCTCCAGGTGCAACCTCCACCCTGCTTTCTGCTTCAAGAGGTTGTCCTGAATGGCCTATATCAATGAAAATCACAGCTTTTATTGAGGAAGCCCTCTCTGCAAAATTGCTCCCTCCTCTCAACCTTTAGGACTTAGAGGTGGTCACAGTAGAGCTGTGGGTACTGGAGTACTGCAACATTAGGATTTCTCTACACTCTCCCAACTTCTTTGTAAATTTCCCTTTATTAAACTCTCTCCAAATTACCCTAATTTGACTGTGCCATCATTTCCTGCTAGGACCTTGAGTGACAGAGATACTTCTTTGTGCTACAAGCTATAGTATTTATTGGAAGTGTAAGAAAAGGTCTCTGTTCTCCAGAAATTTAAACTGGGGCATTTCCATGTCACTAAGTAAGGGTGCACATGAGTGCTAAATGGGGATATAGAGACAGCTGGTACTGTAAGGAATCCCCTGGACCTCCAGGCCATAGACAGGTTTCACACAGTACAGGCTCTGAGTTGTGCAAGGGGACTAACATTTATTTATCCTACCATGTGCCACACCTACAATGGCTGTGCTTAATATATATTAAGACATGTTTGTATGTTTAAAAGTCAGCAGTGTTAAAAGTCAGCAAAGCTTGCACTCATTTTACTACACCAAAGTTTCACAAACTTAAGTATAATTTACTTGCAGAAAAGTCACAAACTAATCACCCATTTTTTATTAAAGTGAAATTCACATAACATAAAATTAACTAAAGAGAAAAATCCAGTGACATTTAATACATTCATAATGTGTGTAATCACCATCTCTATCTAGTTCCAAAGCATTTTCATCACTCCAAAATAAAACCCTGTACCCATTAAGCAGTCACTCCCCATTTTCCCCTTCTCCCAGCTCCTGGCAACCACCACTCTACTGTCTCTATGCATTTACCTATTCCAGGTATTTCATGTAAGTAGAATCATCCAAGGTGACTTTTTGTGTCTGGCTCCTTTCACTTAGCATAATGCTTTTGAGGTTCACCCTCAAAACACTGTAGCACGAATCAGTACTTCAACCCCTTTTATGAATAATATTCCATTGTATGGGTGTGCTGCATGTATTTATTCAACTGCTGATGGATGTTTTTCTTTTCACCTTTTGGCTCTTGTGAAGTGCTGATATGAATATTTGTGTACAAGTATTTGTTTGAACACAAGTTTTAATTCTTTTGGGTGTATGCCTACTAATGGTAATTAGTATGGTAATTTGGTAATTCTATGTCTAATTTGCTAATTCTATGTCTAATTTTTTGAGAAACTGTCAGACTACTTACCACAGCAGCTGAACCATTTTATCTTCCTACCAGCAATGTTTAATAAGGGTTCCAATTTCTCCACATCATTGTAATCAACCAACTTTTAATTTAAGGGGCACCTGGCTGGCTCAGCTGGTGGAGCGTGAGACTCTTGATCTCAGGGTTCTGAGTTCAAGCCCCACGTTGGGTACAGAGCTTACTTTAGAAATAAAAATAAAAAAATAAGTAAAATTTAAATTTCAAATACGTTAAAAAAAACTGCACTACACCATAAGGCACAGAGTGAATATTTATTTATCAGAGGTTAAACCTAAGCTCTAATTTTATAAATACTGGGAAAGCAGGCCAGAAAAGTGTAGAGATTTGCTCAAAGCTAAAGAACACTTCTATCAAGATGGAGTGAAAAAAAAAGAAAAAATTTTAGAGTATTCCACAACTCCAACCTCAAAATTACCCACTCCAAGCATCCCTTCAAGTTCTTGATACTAAAATTGTTTCCACTATCCTTCAGAGGACGAGTAAGAATCCCAGTAAAAGAGGAAGAGAAATGGCTTCCAAACAAGAGGCAGGACACTGTGTGTGCCACAGAGCAGTGAAGACATCAGTCCTGCTAAGGGTAGCCACTTAAGATATCTGAGTATGGGATTACCCAACTCTAAGCGGCCCTTTAAGAAATCAGTGGCTCCAACTCTCCCTATCTTTTTGTTTACCCATAAGCCTTTTCAGCCCCACCCATGTTCCAAGACAAATCAGGTCAGTATACCCCAATCCTTTCTAAAGCCCTAGGTTCTTTCTTCCAAATCTTTTCTAACACTTCATTTACTGGTCTGGGAGGGTAAAGAGTACTGTGGTGACGTTTTCAGGAGGATGACATTTCCAAAGTGGAGAGGATGAAGGCCTCTGGCTTGGCCTCCTGCTTCAGCACTCCTGTCAGCAGGAACTCAGGTGAGAGGATGGGCAGGCCAACCCGAAATGGAATAGAGCATCGAGCGAAGTCCTGGGAGCATGTAATCACAACTCTCCGTGGCTGGGGACAGACAGAGAGCAAAGACAAGGTTAGGGGTGAA
Source organism: Eumetopias jubatus (assembly GCF_037043125.1). NCBI lineage: Eukaryota > Metazoa > Chordata > Mammalia > Carnivora > Otariidae > Eumetopias > Eumetopias jubatus. Next base: position 121,122,337 of record NW_028274812.1, on the reverse strand, counting down.
AAAGAATCCTAGAAATAGGTTCAGAACGCACTAATCAGTTTCAGCAGCACTAAAATAGACCTCCTGATATGAAGCATACTTGTCAGAAGTACTCTTGCCAGAAAAGCTGACCCTGAATGTATTCAAGCTTTTAAAATTAACTATAGTTTACAAGGAATGTAAAAGAAGAACAAGATAAATCGCACAGTAAAGGAGCAAACAGAAAAACCCAGACTGAAACATTCTAAAGAACAACCGACCTAGTTTCTGTAGGAAGTCAATGGAATAAAAAAAAAACGGCTGGGTGGGTTGGGGGAGATCTTTTCTAGAGTAACTGAAAATTAAGAGATACGCAATTGTGGCAATACATGGATCTCGTTTGAATCCTGACTTGAACCGTAAAGAGACATTTTTGGCCAACTGGAGAAATCTGTCTTAATGGAGTGTAAGAAAATGACCAAGAAACTATTGTTAATTTTGTTATGGATCAATAATGGCATTTATGTAAAAAAAAAAAAAGTACACAATTTCTTAGAGAAGTATATTTTAAGTATGTAGGGGGAAATAATATGATGTTTGCAGTTTCCTTTAAAATAGTTCAGCAAAGAAAAAGAAAAAAAGCAATAAATGAGGAAAATGTAGCAAAGTCTAAACTACCTTGTTAAATCTGAATGACTGGGACGCCTGGGTGGCTCAGTTGGTTAAGCGACTGCCTTCGGCTCGGGTCATGATCTCAGGGTCCTGGGATCGAACCCCGTGTCGGGCTCCCTGCTTGGCGGGAAGCCTGCTTCTCCCTCTCCCACTCCCCCTGCTTGTGTTCCCTCTCTCGCTGTCTCTCTCTCTGTCAAATAAATAAAATCTTTAAATAAAATAAAAAAAAAATAAATCTGAATGACTGATATATGGAGGTTCATTGATAATAGAGATTCTCTCTCCCTTTGTGGATATTTGAAAAATTTTAAAATACAAAATGAAAATAAATCCACTCAGAATCAGCAGACTTCTTCATTCCTATCCCTTTACACACTACAAAGCTTCCCCTCACCCTCTCACTACTCCTGTGTTCCCATCCATACCTCTTTGGTTCTCCAACCTTCTCCCATTCCAGCCACCTCTTTAAGTGCCACCTCACCAGATCCAAAACATACTACCCATACCTTATAGGACCGGGGCATGCTGGGTAGAACAGTGCCTCCACAGCAGCTGATGATCTCTCCCATCTGAGGTGGCGGTGGCTGGACTCCTGGGGTCACGTGGATTTCATAGCCCTAAGAGGAAGAGAATGTTGGAGGCCATAAATGTATGCACTGAGAGGCCATGAACAGCTGGGGAACCTCTGGAGGGAAGGCTGAAGCATGGGGCAGAAGGCAGCCTCTCACCTCCAGCAACCTTCGCTCCCGAGCCCGGCTCAGGGCATCTCGAAGGCTGAAGCCAAAGTTCTTCTCCTGCTCAGGATCAGTCACCACATATTCATCCGGGGGCAAGAAGCAACCAGCCTTGCGGGACTAAGGACAGTAGCAGTCAGCACCAAAGCTCAGCCCAGCCCACCACCCAGCTCTTCTGCCTAGCATTTGGAAGGAGCTTATGAAATGTTCTTTGAATTAAGCTTTCCGCCTCACTCACCACCCTTGTCTTCCTGTACCCCCTTCCCCCCACTACTTTCTAGAGCACCACGTGAGTAGTCTCTCGCCATCAGTATCTCTGATGGTATGTCACCTCTTAGACTCTCACCTGGTGCAGCCAGTCCAGGGAGAGGATGGGGATCCCCCGCCCCAGGGCACAGAGGAACTTGACCGTGCGTCGGACTCGATCAGTCACCAAGTGGGAAGCCTCTGCCACTGAGCTGGCCAGACTCCCTCCCAGGGCCAGCACTGCCCGCTCTCCACGGGCATCCACCACTCCTGTGAAGAGTACCTGTGGAAGGGGTTAACCTGAGCTGGTCACAGCAACCCATGCCATCAGTGCCTGTCTCCAAACCCCTAGGTCTCCTCCCATCCTCCCATGTCTGTCTCCCACCAAGCCCCATGCCCCTTCTCTCCTACTTTGGGGGCTGTGGACTCTTGGTTAGGTTTGGTCCGTCGAAGGCTGCGGCTTGGGATTCCCTTGGGCTCCTCCTCTGCTTGGTCTCTCTTTCTCTTGCCTGGTCCTGGAAGCACTACATCCTGGGATTGAGAAAGATCTTGCTGGGAATTTCTGAGCCTCTAAGCCCTTTCCTAGCTTCACGGCCCCGGCCCTCTCCTCACCTCCTCCTTCCTTGGCCTCTCCGTTGGATCTCCTTCCTCTTCCTTGAGGAAAACTGTCTTCTGGGTGACTTCCCCTCTTTGGAGCCGTTTTTGAAGTGGGGGTGAATCCACAGTAGCCAAAGGCCTCTTGCGGGTCTGAGAGGCCTTAGGCAGGGGCTCTGGGGTGAACTCAGATCTTCCTGCCGCCTCTACCTTTTGGATCTGGGTAGTATGAGTGGGGGCCTCAGGAAGCTGGGCAAAGGCAGGCTTGGGAATGGTCCTGAGCGACTCAACTACTCTCACTGCTCCTTGTCTTTGGTTCCTTGAGGACCGAGATTTAGGTTCAGGGAGTGCAGAGTAGGGCTCACGGACAATGGGAGCTCTGAGAGACTCATGCTTCCTGGTGGCCCTCAGCCTCCTGCCGCAACTGGCTTGAGGGATGCGCTCAGGGGGAATAGGCTGGTCTGTGGGGACAGAAGACTGGAATTCAGGGGTGGTAAGAACTGGCACAGCACTTATTGTAGAAGACCTCAGTGTCTTATCCTGACTACCCTGAGCCTTGGGGGTGACCAGCTGATCTGTGGGGGTGAGAGATTCAAGGTCAGGGGCTGTGGGCTCAGTTGGTTGGGGGATCTTGACAAAAGACCTTTGTGTCCTGCCCCGAGTGGCCCGAGATGTGGGCTCAGGAGTGACAGGCTCATCTGTGGAGACGGAAGGCTGGAGCTCAGGGGCTGTGGGGGCAACTGGCTCAGGGGTCCTGACAGAGGACCTCTGTGTCCTGCCCCGAGTGGCCTGAGATGTGAGTTTGGGGGTGACAGGCTGGTATGTGGGGGTGGAAGCCTGGAGCTCAGGGACTGTGGGGACAACTGATTTGGGGGTCTTGCTAGAAGACCTAGGTGTCCTGCCCCGAGATGTACGTTTGGGGGTGACAGGCTGGCCTCTGGGGGTGGTAGGCTGGAGCTCAGGGGCTGTGGGGGCAACTGGCTCAGGGGTCTTGACAGAAGACCTGGATGTCCTGCCCTGAGATTTGGGTTTGGGGATGACAGGCTGGTCTGTGGGGACGGAAGGCTGGACTTCAGGAGCTGTTGGGACAACTGGTTCAGGGGTCTTGCCAGAGGACCTGTGTGTCCTGCTGTGAGTGGCCCCAGATGTGGGCCCAGGGATGACAGGCTGGTCTTTGGAGATGGAAGTCTGGAGCTCAGGGGCTGAGGGGACAACTGGTTCAGGGGTCTTGCCAGAGGACCTACGGGTCCTGCCCCAAGGGACCCAAGATGTGGGCTCAGGAGTGACAGGCTGGTCTGTGGGGACGGAAGGCTGGACTTCAGGAGCTGTTGGGACAACTGGTTCAGGTGTCTTGACAGAAGACCTGTGTGTCCTGCTGTGAGTGGCCCCAGATGTGGGCTCAGTGATGACAGGCTGGTCTTTGGAGGTGGAAGGTTGGGTTTCAGGGGCTGTGGGGACAGGTGGTTCAGGGGTCTTGACAGAGGACCTACGTGTCCTGCCCCGAGTGACCTGCGATGTGGGCTCAGGGGTAACAGGCTGGTCCGTGGAAGTAGAAGGCTGGAGCTTGGGGGCTGAGGGGATTACTGGTTTGGGAGTCTTGACAGAGGACCTATGTGCCCTGCCCTGAGTGGCTGTGGAGACAACCGGTTCAGGAGTCTTGACAGATTTACGGGTCCTGCCCTGAGAGAGAAGCTCAGCAGTGACAGGCTGCTCTCTGGAGGTGGAAGGCTGGACTTCAGGGACTATAGGAACAACTGGTTCAGGGCTCTTGACAGAGAACCTATGTGCCCTACCCCGAGTGACCTGCGACGTGGGCTCAGGGGTAACAGGCTGGTCTTTGGAGGTGGAAGTCTGGAGCTCAGGGGCTGAGGGGACAACTGGTTCAGGGGTCTTGCCAGAGGACCTACGTGTCCTGCCCCGAGTGACCCGAGATGGGAGCTCAGGACTGAGGGGCTGGTCTGTGGGGATGGTAGAGTGAGGTTCAAGGGCTAAAGAAGAAACTGCAGAGGGTGTCTTCCTGGAGGACCCTCGGAGCCTGACTTTGGATTTTGGGTGGAGAGGCTCCATCTCTGAGGACAAGGGAGTCTCTGGAACTTCCTGATTCCCATTTTGTCTGGTCCCGGGAATGGGCTCTGAAGAAGATGGGGAGGGAGAAAGGAAGGGCTGGGGCACAGGATGTTTTTGACTCTGAGAGAGGAGGGGGTTGTGGTGTGGGGTTGAGGCTTCAGGCACTGCAGGAGGCAGACAAGCATCTGCGGATTCCTGATCACCCTGAGGAGAAATAGAAGCAAGTGAGGGAGGAAGAGGCAGAGAGAAGAGAGACAGTACTTGGATATGTTCTTAATACTTGGGTATGGTTAGAGTGTGTTCCTGGCATTTCACTTGTCTATGACCTCCCTTCCATGAGACTGGGAACTTCCTGTGGGAGCAGTCCTCGCTCCCGCAGACCTCTCCTCATGCCAGCATAGTGTTCTCCACAGATGGCTGATAGTAGTAAGAGGATGGTTGGAAAAGAGGGAAAAGACATGAAAAAATGGACATTCTGAGTCAGGCAGAGGCAGACAGAACTTGGGAAACAAATAAGGAAAATGACAGGGGTGAAAGGAAAGACACAGAAGCCAACTAAGGAGTGGTGACAACCGAAGAAAATTGGGAAGATTGAGTAGATTAAAGCAAGGTCAGGGGAAGGGGCAGTGAACAGAGGTAGAAAAAGCAGCTCTCACCACAGAGGCCTTCTCAGCAGGTGGCATCTTGCAAGTCAAGTGGCCTAGACAGAAAGTAAAAACAAGTGGAGCTGAGGTCTAAGCAGTCAGACACTTAGGGGTTGAGCAGCACAATGGCTGTGCACTGCCTTGGGTTTCCCTCTGCCTTCACTTACCTCTCTGCTGCCTCCTGGGGCTCATGGGGGCTCCACCTGACTGGCTCCCAGAAGCTCCTGGGGCTGAAGCAAGTCCCTGATGGTCCCCCGTCCCTGCTCTAGGCTCTGGTGTTAGACTGGAGGCCTGCCCTTCCTTGTCCTCGCTCCCTTTCTCTGTCTCCCCTCTCTGGGGGCCTCTCTCCAGTTTTACTTCCGGTACCTCAACGCCTAATACACTTGGCTCACCCCCTCTCTTTAGTACTAGTTTCTTTGCTTCTCTCTCAAATATTTCTCTTGCAGGAGTCTGCTTTCCTATCTCTTCCTCTTGTACTTCCCTAGGTATCTCCATTTCTATGTTTAAACTCTCCATATTCCTTTTAATACCTGTACTTTTCACCTTTTGGTCAGACTCTTGTCCCTGATTATCTCTAGCTAACACCTGTCTCCCTCTGGTTAATTCTTCTTCTCCTGTCACATCTTCTCGCTCTCCTGCTGGCAGGTTCTTGGTTTCCCTGTTCAACAGTCCTCTCTCAGGGGCCACCCCCTCTGCTGCTTCTCTTGGTGTACCCATATCTTTCTCCACAGTCTGCATCCCTCTGCCTTGAATCCCCAGTGGCTCTTCATGAACTGGGCTCTCTGGATGTTGGGCTTGTGGTGTTGTCTTAGGTGTAGAGGGGCAAGATCCATGGGCATCAAGATGGGCAGCAATGGGCTGGGGCTCAGAGGCCTCAGACTCTCTCGGACAGAATGGCTGTGTTGCCAAGACTTCCCACGGCTCATCCAGGGCACCTGGAAAGTAAAGAGAGAGAGAGAGAGAGAAATGCAGATCGAAAATGTAATAGGTTGAGAAAATATTAAAATAAACTCATTAATAACAGGGGCACCTGGGTGGCTTAGTCAGTTAAGTATCAGCCTTCGGCTCAGGTCATGATCTCGGGGTCCTGGGATCGAGCCCCACATTGGGCTCCCTGCTCAGTGGGGACCCTGCTTCTCCATCTCCCTCTGCTCCCCCCCCAACTTGTGTGAGTGTGCTCTCTCTCCCTCAAATAAATAAATAAAATCTTTAAAAGAAAAAATTCACCAATAATAAACCTAAGTGGATTGTTAAAGGAAAGTTGGGAATAAAGAGGACAATCACAACATTTAGTATTTGTCTCTAAGTTAGGACCCCACTTGCATATAGAAGTTCTCATAGCAGCTTTTTTAAAAATGATGGAGACGGAGAAACATTAACAAAAGAGTCAAAGACTATGAAAGAAACATGTAGAGGAAAAAAGCAATGATGCCAAGTTAGGGGCATGAAGGATAGAGTTTCTTATACCTGGGGCCTGGAAACTGCAACAGGAAGGGCCAGGCTCCTGGGGTAGAGTAACCAGGAAGGCCTGGGTAGCTTCATCCTCCATGCTCTGGACTGCTGCACAAGAAAAGCTGGCTCAAGCACAGCTCCTCTACAGAACTCTGGGTCCCATTCCTGGCCTCCTGCCCCACCCATGCCTGTTTTCACAACCTTCAAGGACCACCAGTCTGGGCTCCCAGCTCCCACTTGCGCCAACATCCATATGATGTGGATGTCCTCACCTTCTGGGCTCTGATTGTCTCTCTCCACAAAGCACTGGGTAGCCTGTAGGTCCAGGTCTTCAGAATCTGGGAGGGGAAGAATATAAGATAGATAATAAAAGTCATATCTGGGGCACCTGGGTGGCTCAGTCAGTTAAGCGTCTGCCTTCGGCTCAGGTCATGATCCCAGGGTCCTGGGGATCGAGTCCCACATTGGGCTCCCTGCTCAGCGGGGAGCCTGCTTCTCCCTCTGCCCTGCAGCTGTTCTCTGACAAATAAATAAAATCTTAAAAAAAAAAAAAAAGTCGTATCTGAAGCTTAACTCCTTACTCTTTCTCTACCATTTTCTCCCCAACCCCAAGTCCTCTGCAATGGACCGGATGTCTGTATCCCCACCCACATTCCTATGTTGAAACCTAATTCCCAATGTGATTTTATTAGGAGCTGAGTTCTTTGGGAGATGATTAGATCATGAGGGTAGAACCCACATGAATGGGACTAGTGCCCTTCTAAAAGAGACCCCAGAATTCCTTTTGTGCCCCTCTGTCATTTGAGGACACAGGGAGAAGACAGTGCCTATGAACAAGGAAGGAGGGCTTCACCAGAACATGACTATCTTGGCACTCTGATCTTGGACTTCCCAGCCTTCACAACTATGAGAAATAATTTCTGTTGTTTATAAACTACCCAGCCTATGGCATTCTCTTATAGCAGCCCAAATACACTAAGATACCCTATAGGCATTCTTTCTTTTAGGGGTCAAGGGAGGAAGGCCAGCACTTACCCCCATGGTTGTCCCCAGAGTCCTTGGTCTTGTCCACATGTGGTTCTCTCTCCCTTTCTGTGGGGGTCTGGGCTCCCTCTCTCTGTGCCTGGATGGGCTCCCCTGAGGTACCTGGGTCCACCACCAGATCTGTAAGGTTCTCCCTCAAGACAGGGAGAAGATCCTGTTCCACCTGTGACACAAGGGACTCACCCTGGGCCCTCGCCTCAAGAGCCCTCTCCTGCTCAAGAACAGCTGCAACCCATTCTGTCCCAGCATCCCCTTCTGCCGGAAGCTCGCACTTTCCTCCATCTGCCACCACTGAGGCTGCTAAGGATGTGCCCTCTTCTGCATCTATCTCACAGTCCCCAGGTGGAGGAGGCTGGGCTTCCTCCAGATGCACCACAGGCAGCTTTGCTTGGCCCCCTTCTACTTCCACATCTGTTTGATTTGTCCATACCATAGGCACCTGATGCCTCTCCACAAGTATAATAGCTGGCCCTGAAAGGACTTTCTCCTCCACTTGTGTGTTGATGGCCACTGTGGCAGAGGCTTGGCTTCTCTCCAGGTGGACCCCAAGTGAGCTCTTATCTTTGTCCACCCCTAAATCACTGTCTCGGAGAGGAGACTGCCTCTTTTCTGAATGTGCCTTGTCTGTATGACACTTGGGAACAGTTCCTCTCTTTTCCACTGGGAGCCCCTCCTCCTCCACGTCTGTGTCACTGTCTCCCCCAGCAGAGGTTTGGCTTTGCTCCAGAAGGGCCACAGGCTGGGCCCTATCCTGTTCCGCATCTGTATCTCTGTTCCATGTATCGGCTCGGCTCTCTTTCAGACGTGCCAAAGTGAGCGCTGCTAAGACCTCTTCCTCAGCATCTGTATTGCTGTCAATCACCACAGAGGCTTGGTTTCCCTCCGAAGGGACTGCCAGTGGGAGCTCACGTTCCTCCACATCTGTATCACTACCAGCTGGGCTCTCCTGTAGATGTACCAAAGCAGGTGCCTGAGGACTCTTTGTACTATCTCCATGGAAGATTTGCCTCTTTTTCATAGGAACTACAGCTGGGGTTGCGGGGATCCCTTCTTCTTCCACATCAGTATCACTGTCTATGAAGCCAGAAGTCTGGGCCCTTTCCAAATGGACCTCAGCAGGCCTGCTTTCATCCACATCTGTGTCACTGTCCTCCCCAGCAGTTTGGTTTCTCTCCAGAGTGGCCCCAAGTGGGACCACCCCATTCCTTGCATCCCTCTCAACTTTGGTATCATTGTTCCTCTCTTTCACTGAACACTGATCCTTTTCAAGCTGGATTTCAGTTGCCACAGCTTTAGGCTGTTGTGTCTCTGCAGTGGAGCCTCTTCTGGCAGCTAAGGAGGACTCTCCTGCTGCTGGATGCTGACTTTCTTCCTCATCTGTGTCGCTGTCCAGGTTGAAGGCAAACGGTGGCCCAGGGCCGTCTGGGGCAGGAGAAGGCCCCTCTTCATCACTGTGAAGGGAAGAGAAGGGAAAGAGTCTATAGCCTCTATTTCCCAACATGGAATACTCCACTCAACTACGAGCTCCTTAAGGGCAGACACAGGCAGTATCTGTTGTTGTTTTTTTTTTTCTCTCTCTAGCAATTAGTTCTCTACTTGGCACAATCACAGGTGCTCAATAAAAGTTCAGCTGAGCAAAGGAGTATGTGCAATTCCCCAACCCCATTTCCATGATAAGCATCTCTTGCAGATGGATCCTACAGTCCCTGGTTCCTCCTCCTTTTGAAGACTCAAGTATCTGGCCCTTTGGCACTCACCTCTCTGGAACTACTGCTGCCAAAGGGGAGGTCCTTAGTTCTTTCTTCACACACCTTTCAGAAGGAGAATCTGTCAAGAGTAGAAAGGAGTAAGTTGACTGTTTTACACTCACCATCTCCATCTTCTCACCCACCCTCCCAATACACAAACATACCTACTTCATTCTCCGAGTCCTCAGCCAACAGGAGCCTCTGGGGTTGAGCTCCTCCCTGTACCCTGGGTGTCTCTTCTACAGTTAGAGAGCCCCGGGAAACAAAGGGCAGGGGGACATTCAGGCGATGGTACTGGCAGGGCAAGTCAGCAAAGAGAATCAACTCCTGGTCCCTCAGCCGATGACTCACCCCTGGGCTTAGGACCTTAGGAGGCCTTAGGACTTGAGTACCATTGAGGCTGCCACAATCTTGGAGCACAGGTGCCTTGTCCCAGGCCAAAATTTCAATCACTGCATGTTGTTTGGAGATGGATGAAAAGGGCAGGGTCACAGAGCAATCAGGCATTCGGCCCACCATATTCTTCCCGAGGTACAGGGGGAAATCTAAGAATTAGAGAGGCAGATAGGTTAAGGCCTGAGTCTTGGCCTGCTATCAGGAAAATATTCCTGTTAAGTACCCCATTACCAACTCAAGGTCCTCACATACATAAGAAAAATAAAAGACGGGGGCGCCTGGATGGCTCAGTCGTTCATCGTCTGCCTTCGGCTCAGGTCATGATCCCAGGGTCCTGAGATTGAGCCCCGCGTCGGGCTCCTTGCTCTGCAGAGAGCCTGCTTCTCCCTCTCCCACTCCCCCTGCTTGTGTTCCCTCTCTCGCTGTGTCTCTCTCTGTCAAATAAATTAATAAAATCTTAAAAAAAAAGAAAAAGAAAAGACGGGCAACCCTGTTGGGACCCCTCTCACTCTTGAGAGCTTCTTCTGTATCTTCACTTAATAAACTATCACTTTACTCACACACAAAAACAAAGACCGTAGGACATCTAAGTATTGAACAATATAAGCAATGTGTTACTGTCAATACCCCACCCATCCACACTGGATTTTTTCTATTGTGGTAAAATATACGTAAAATTTACTATTTAACCATTTTTAAGTATACAGTCCAGTAGCATTAACTACATTCACATTGTTGTGCAACCATCACCACCATCCACTTCCAGACCATGCTGGATTTCCATCTGAATCTCTTCATCTCCTACCAAAGTAAAATTGAGCCCACTGAGTCCAGGGCACTTGCCTAGAATAATCAACTCAATCAGCCCCCTCCTCTGCATTACCAGTGAAAAATTTTTTCAGATCTCCTTGGAACATGTATAAGCTTCTTACAACCCTCCAACTACCTCCCCACAAAAATAAGATGCCTGTACCAGTACTTTAACATCCAATAACCTCTGACCTTTTTCTGGTCCATGGGCACTACTGAAGATATGCAATCGCCCTACAGGCTCCAAGCTACACCCCAAGGATTCACTGGGTCTCTCTGTCTCCTCCTCTTCTTCAACCTCCCAGTTAATAGCCTGGGTGTCCTCCATGACCTGGGAAGGAAACACATTATCATCATCTCTATCAGAGGTTCACACACACAGCCTCAAAGAGGGGGATGGTAACTGGGGGTAAATCTGGAGAGTTGTGGAGGTTGACATTTCTCCTTCTGACAATCATTGTTATTACCCTTCTGAAACATTTAAAAAATATTTGACTATAATAAAAAATAAATATTATGGGGGAGGGAATAAACATTAGAAGGTCCCAAGTACGCTTACGTATAGAGACAAACATTTTGAGAAACAATGCTTCGTCTATGGTATACAATACACTGATAGTTTTCATTCTTTTTTTTCCCCATCCACTATTGTTTAAATGCTGATCTACAACCTGCTAAACTGATTTCACTATCCACTACTGGGTTGGAACCAACAGTTTGAAAAAATCATTTTAAAGGGAGCTAAACTTTGCCAAGCATCAACTGTGTGTTGGGCATTGTGTTATGTGTCAGGCATAATAGACATATGAGGCATGCATTTGGGAAACTAAGGCTAAAAATATTAAATGACTTGCTCAGGATAACATAGCAGGTAGGTGGAAAGGACAGGAATAAATGTGCTTCTGGAGGCAAAGCCCATGCTTTTTATATTTTACCAGAACATCACAGTGTGATCAAACTAAACTGCAAAAAATCCTAACAGCTGACATACATAAAGCCTTGCCATGTGTGAAGCACTGCTCTAGTTACTTTATGACAGACTCTTAATCCTCACAAGAACCTTGTAAACTATTATTATATTCCATTTATCAGATTAAGCATCTGCAACAGAGATGGGTTAAGGAACCTGCCCAAGAGCACCAAGATACTCTCTGTCCTCTGTTTAATATCTGATGGCTTTCCATGCCCACATGGTAAAATAAAATCTCAACTCCTTAGCAAGGACCCTCCATGATCTGAACCTCAGGTCCTGTTCCCCTCCCCCAAAGCCTAGGGTTCAGCCACATGGACCTTCTCCCCAATTTCTGAACACACTGCTCCTGTTGTTCCCCACACCTGCATGCCTTAGCCAGTTCCTTGGCCCTTCACTCTTAGTTTTCTGGTCCAACTCTTACCCATATTTTATGATTCAGTTCAAATGTCACTTCCTCAATAAGATCTTTCCTGGAATCTTCCCTGCTTTCTGGTGTTCTTTGTGTACCCACATGGTCCCCACTGTTCACTGAACTTGTACCTCCCCTAATCCTTCTTACTATATTGTAACCATTAATTTCCATTTCTGCCTTCACAGACCCTCTGGAGAAGTGGACCAGCAAAACTGTGTCTTTTCCCCTAGGGCACATCATTTTCTTTCGACAGTACCTACTGCGCACCTGGTACTGTTCAAAGAGCTCGGGATACAGTCACAAACCAAACATAAAATTAACCCTGCCCTCCTGATAAAAGGACAAATGAAAGGTGATGAAAACTCCAAACAGTATGGGTGGAATTCACTCAGAAAGATGCCACCACAGAGGTTAACTGTTGGAAGGGAAAGTAGGACGCGCCCCCGGGGATAGTACTAACTCCCTCCTTAAGAATGGCGAACGCAGCGGGAGCCCAGGACCCTTGGCTCCAATCCAGTGGGCCACCATCTTTTATCTCCACCCCAGGGGTTCCCTCCAGGCCCAACGTCTTCATACCTAACTCGGGGAGGGGCGTCAAGTAAAGATGAGTATTATAATCCCGAGAAACAAACTTCCAAGCATCCTCCGCCCAGTCGCACCCAAGGCACGCCCCTCCCGCCCTCCGGGAGAACCAAGATGGCTTCCGAGGAGCCGTGGGCGAGGCCCCCCAGAACTCACCTACTTTGAGTCCCCGCGCGCGCGCCACCAGTAACGGCCGCGACCCAGTGGCGCAGGAGCTCGTGCCGAGAGGGCGCCGATTCGCTGATTGGCTCCTGCTGCTGTCTTTCACAGCCCTGCTGCCCCACGATTGACGAAGCTCCCAACCCGGAGGCCCAGCCAAAGCCTCGCCCCCAGCCTCGCCCCCGCCCCCGCTCCCACCCCGCCCCCTCAACAGCTCAGAGGGGCGGCTTTTCCTGGGCTCCCGAAATTGGTTGAGTGAGGCGGTCATCGGAGGCCACCGTGCGCGCTCAGAAGGGCGCACTTCGATTGGGCAGCTCCGAGGCACAACCCACCACCGCTTCACCACCCACCGCCCACGTCCCGCGCAGATTTCCAAACCGCGACCACAGAGTCTGGGTGCCGACGGCGGATAGAGGGGCTTACCATAGCCGTCGCCGGATGCGTCTACTGCAGCCAAGAGAGCCCTTCCTTGGTCCTCCCAGACATGGAGTCTGCTGACTCATGAGAAATGAAAATGCGGTGCGGGTTGCAGTCGTGGCCGGAGGCTGCAGTTTGGAGAACCGCCCGTAGGCGTGGCGCTTGAGGACTCCTCATCGCAGTGGAACTCCATCTCCTATTGATTTGGCTCTTTTAGTAGAAGCCCTGTCCTTTCCTCCCTGAGACTACATCCCTGATGGACATTTGGAGGTCATTTTCCTAAGGATCCGTAGGCGAAGAGGGAGAACTGTTTTGTTAACTATCTTAAAGGTTGACCGAGGTCTTTCAAGAGGTTGAGGAAGGTTGATAAAATCATCTTATTTCATTATCTCATACTAAGAGAATAGTAACAATTCGATTATGTGTATACTTCAGGAAGGCCTTTTGCATTCATTATCCCACTTTCTTGCGACCACGACAATCAAATAGGGAAAAGCAGATTTTACAGAGGGAAATGAAGTGTGCTAAGTTAAAGGACCTGCCGAGGTTCCTACAGCTAACGTAAGGAAGGAACAACATGAAAGAAGTCCTCTAATTCTAAATTCTGAACTCTCCCCCCCCACAAAATAATTGCTTTCATTGCGATCATGCCCTGAAACATAAAATATTCTCTTTTAAGTGGGTAGAGAAGGTCTTACACAACTTGATGTTTGTTTTTTATTTAGGTGAGGAGAAATGTGTTGAATGCACTGTGAATTAACAATGATGACCTTGATATGATACGTCTTATTACAGTGCTTACCACACTCCATTGTTTATACACTTCCCATCAAATTGCAAAATCCTGAAGACGGGGGACCCAATTTTTACTCATTTTGTATCCCCAACTTCTAGGTTGGTGGACACTTAGTATCTGTCAAATGAATAAACCCCTAAGAAGCAGCCACTCTGACTTGAGCCCATCCTATTTTCTCCCATGGGCCCCCCTCTTTTGTTTCAATCCTGAGGCTTTTGAAAGATTGCAACAGCCAGCCACCTAGTCAGTGAATTCAGCAAACTGAAAATCACTTTCACCAAAATGTCTAGAGAGGCAGGCTGGAAGGCACTGAAATTCTGGCACCTCATCCATAGTTCTCTGACAAAAGCAGTGTCTTCAATGCTTCTCTAAGGCCCGGAACCCCTTACATGGAGAGAAACTTCTGACTTCCAGATACCAATTTTTTTAAACCGTTCAACTTACTCTTGTGAACACACCCTCAGACTCAGACAATTACATCTCTCTTCTGAAAAGCCATTGCTGCAATTTTGTTTCTCTTTCTGAACATTATCACTAGAAAACTTCCAAAAAAACAGCAGGAGGGCAGTCTCCTCTTCCTATCTGGGAGAGCAGCGGCTTACTGGAGTTCATGTCTTGGGTCACCAAAGGGCCAACTGTTAGCAGAACAGGGTGCTGCATTTCTCCCCAGTTTTCGCTGAGCTAAGCAGCCCTCTCTTCCCAAGAGCTACAGCAGCAGGGAGCGTGAGGGCGTGCCCACTCCACCTTCCAACGCCTGGCACCGTAGGGTTCCCAATTCCTGTATCCCCGAAAACTACTCCCTTTTAGTACAAAAAACTCAGGCATAGGGGAAAGAAAACTTGCGCAAGGTCATTTTTCATAAACTAAAAAAAAAAACCCCAAACCAAAAATCCAGTATCCACCCATTCCTCCCTTCATTTTGCAGCGTGGACAACAATGGAGGACTACAACTCCCAGTGAGGCCTGCATTCGTCCATCCGAGCAGAGACCAATGGACGTCTCAGACGTGACTGGCATCGACTAATCAGGTCCAGCCTCGGTAAGGCTTTGTCTCCCGACCGCGGCGCGGGGCGCGTTCTCCCGCCTCCCAGCCTAGGCGCACGCGCGCCCCGCCCTGCCCGCCTTCCCTCCTTCGCCCTCCCCTCTCTTTTCTCCCTCTCAGAACCTTCCTGCCTCTGCGTTCGGACCTCGCTGCTCCAGCCTCTGGGACACGTCTCATCCTTCCAGCCTGCGATTAGCAGTATAGAAAAAAAATTCCCTATCATTTTCTTGCCCCGTACACACCTTGAGGCGAGCAAAAGAATTAAAAATAAATTTTAACAATGAGGGAAATCGTGCATATCCAGGCCGGTCAGTGTGGCAACCAGATCGGTGCCAAGGTAAGGATTTTAAACCTCTTCTTCTAACTATATTTCTTTTGAGAAGAAAAAAAAAATCCAGATAAATGATGAATGGTTGTGATCATTTGCATACCATCCATAGTCAAGCTTTGCCCCTCAAAAGTTTTCCATATATAATAGACGTTTGTAGCAAGAATTTGTTTTTTGAAAAACGGGGGAATTAGTCTTGACTGGCTCATTTTGGGGAAACTGTTAAGGACCTTTCGGGTTTGGCGGTGGGAAGACGGTGGTTCTGTAAGATTTTACTTGAAAGTGTTCTAACGGTCCGAGGACCGGGGAGGGAGGGAGATGCGGAAACGGTCCGAGACAAAGCGAGGCGAGGTTTCCCCCATGTGCATCCCCCTTGGCTGGGCTTCGCCGAAGGGGGAAGGGGGGAGGCTGGGCGGCGGCTGAAGGGAGTCCGGATCCCACGGTGGGGTGGGGGACGCGGTGCGCCAGGGTGGGCTGCGCTGCACCCTTCCCAAAAGATAGGCATCTCGCGCGCCCGCGATTCCCGAGGGGCGGTCCCGTAGTTCTTTGTGGATGGAAAACTAATAGCTGCTGGATTAATTTTATTTCCTTTCATCTCCCGTAAAGAGACCCTTTTAGGGCGTGAACCAGTATGGAGAAAGAGGGCAGGAGGGTCTTTTTCTTTAAAGGGTCCCTCAGGACTAAACGGTGGGAGAAAGGAAGAGAATCCTTATTTAAAGCAAGGGGTAAAAAGCTAGCAAAAGAAGAAAATTCCGAGGCCAAGGCAAGGGGTGGGTTTTTTGGTGTTTTTTTTTTTTTTTTTTTTTTTTGCGCGCGGTTACAGTGTAGCGGGGGAAGGGCAGGGAGGAAGTGCTGCTGCTACGTTGTAGCAGAAGGGCGGGGCCCGGGCGCCCCTGGCGCGCCGGGACAATGCGGCCCTGCCTACCGCCTGGGGGCGCCCTAGCCCAAGTCGAGCCCCGCCTCTCGCGGGCCGAATTCAGGCCCCGCCCCCGCCCACGCGCGACACCTCCCTTTGTCAGTGGCACGGCGGGCGCGGGCCCCGCAGTCACGTGGAGGGCGGGGTGGGGGGTGGTCGACTGCGGCAGCGTCTGGTCTCTTCGAACCCATTGTGCTCGGCGGGAAGGTGTGCTCGTCCGGTGTGGTCGGCCGCCTCTCTCCCCCTCTCCTCACACTCCCACCCCACAATTAACTGCGATCGCCGGCCCTCCTCAGCTGCACCTCGTCTCGCGTTCCAAGCAGTGAAAGCTTCGGCTTCCTTGGGGTTGCGGGTGTCTGGTGGAAGGGTGTGGCAGGCAGACAGGGAACGCCAGGCCCTAGAACCAGGCTCACTACGGGTGTGTCTGGGATTAAAATGTGTAGGTCGGGTGGGCATAATTGGCCAGGACCAGAGCTGTGGAAGTCTCATTGCTTTCCCTCCGCAGTTCTGGGAGGTAATCAGTGATGAACACGGCATCGATCCCACCGGAACCTACCACGGTGACAGCGACCTCCAGCTGGATCGCATCTCCGTGTACTACAATGAAGCTACAGGTGAGGTTGGGAGCCCGGGGAAGCTTGGGGTCTCTTCTCCCGCTTCTCTAGGGTCTCTTTTCCAGCCCTGGAGTACTTCTTACCACCTTTGGATGGATTTTTCCTTCCCTTTTTTAAGGAGGCCTTGATTTGATTGCCCACCGTGGGGCAGAAGACTGGCTCTTATGCCCCCTGGTGGCCGCACTTGGAATCACAAGTTAGGGTCCCTGGCTGTCCCCCAACCCCAGTTGGTCTCCTTTGCCAATTTGTACTCTACTTTATTCCATATAGGTGGCAAATATGTTCCTCGTGCTATCTTGGTGGATCTAGAACCCGGGACCATGGACTCTGTTCGCTCAGGTCCTTTTGGGCAGATATTCAGACCAGACAACTTTGTTTTCGGTGAGTTATATGCAATGTGCTGTTCAACGTATTTGGGTAAAGGAGACAGCAAGGAGATTATTGTTATACTAGAGTGCTTATCCAGGGCTGTATTCTGAAATCTCTAATGCAGGGTGTTGGTAGGGACTGCCTGAGATGGTAAATAATGGGGGAGGGATGTATCACAGGTGAGTGAGAAAGAAGGCACTTTTGTGTACATTATTCCAAAAGTTGAAAGGTGGAAATTTGGTCCTTTATTTTTCATGCTTTACTAATCAGGCTTGCCTCCCGATCCCATTCCAGGTCAGTCCGGGGCAGGCAACAACTGGGCCAAGGGCCACTATACAGAGGGGGCTGAGCTGGTTGACTCAGTCCTGGATGTGGTGAGGAAGGAGGCTGAGAGCTGTGACTGCCTGCAGGGCTTCCAGCTGACCCACTCGCTGGGTGGGGGCACAGGCTCTGGAATGGGCACCTTGCTCATCAGCAAGATCCGAGAAGAGTATCCTGACCGCATCATGAACACCTTCAGTGTGGTACCCTCACCCAAAGTGTCTGACACGGTGGTTGAGCCCTACAACGCCACCCTCTCCGTCCATCAGCTGGTAGAGAACACGGATGAGACCTACTGCATTGACAATGAGGCCCTGTACGACATCTGCTTCCGTACTCTCAAGCTGACCACGCCAACCTACGGGGACCTGAACCACCTCGTCTCAGCCACCATGAGCGGTGTCACCACCTGCCTCCGCTTCCCTGGTCAGCTCAATGCTGACCTCCGCAAGCTAGCCGTCAACATGGTGCCCTTCCCACGTCTCCACTTCTTCATGCCCGGCTTCGCACCTCTGACCAGCCGTGGAAGCCAGCAGTATCGGGCCCTCACTGTGCCCGAACTCACCCAGCAGGTCTTTGATGCCAAGAACATGATGGCCGCCTGTGACCCCCGCCATGGCCGTTACCTCACCGTGGCTGCTGTCTTCCGTGGGCGGATGTCCATGAAGGAGGTAGATGAGCAGATGCTCAACGTGCAAAACAAGAATAGCAGCTACTTCGTGGAATGGATCCCCAACAACGTCAAGACAGCAGTCTGCGATATCCCACCTCGTGGCCTCAAGATGGCAGTCACCTTCATCGGCAACAGCACGGCCATCCAGGAGCTCTTCAAGCGCATCTCGGAGCAGTTCACGGCCATGTTCCGGCGCAAGGCCTTCCTGCACTGGTACACAGGCGAGGGCATGGACGAGATGGAGTTCACTGAAGCCGAGAGCAACATGAACGACCTTGTCTCCGAGTACCAGCAGTACCAGGACGCCACCGCAGAAGAAGAAGAGGATTTCGGTGAGGAGGCCGAAGAGGAGGCCTAAGGCAGAGCACCATCACCTCAGGCTTCTCCGTTCCCTCAGCCTTCTTCCTCAGCTGCCCCTGTCCTCTCCCTCAGAATTGCATTTTCTGCCTCTGTCTCATTTTATTTTGTTTTGTTTTCCTTTTTTGGAGGGGGGGATCCTAGAACAGTGCCTGGCACATAATAGGCGCTCAATAAATATTTGTTGTTTGTTGAATGTCTCCTCTCTTCCACTCTGGGAAACCTAGATTTCTGCCATTCTGGGTAGCCCTGTATTTCCTTTTGGTGTCCACTTCTCCCATCTGTCCAGTTGATATTTCCCTTTGTTTTTTAAGATAATTCTCCAAGAAGCTGGGTCTCATCAGATCCCATTTAGAACCATGTGCTGAAACCCAGTAGATGGCCACCATCCTAGGCCCATGTGGTAGCCCAGGGGAAAGGAAACCAAGTTACCTCATAGCAGTAGAGGTACCTATAAGGAAGGGGTAGGGTTTTCTATTCTAGAGCAGTTTTGGAGAGGGATATTCAGGCCTTTGAGTCCTAATTTCCAGGAATTTCCCTGCTCCTCTCAGCTTCAGGAGAGGTGTTGACAGTATTATCTCTATTTCTCATCTTCTAAGCTCTGTTCTGAGCTTTTTTTTGCAGGGGTCTGCCCCACTCTGTTAAACAGGATCATCCCTCTCCTACATAACCTCCTTCATACGTTGGATTCCTGCCTTTTCCCCTGGTTGGAGAAGGGGGCCAAGAGGGGGTTAGCGGGACCAGCCTCCAGAAAGGCCCTCCCCCTCCCCACCTTTTCTTAGCAAACACGCAGCTCTGCTGTGTAGGTAATGGAAAGGTGTGCATTGCCACCTAAATCTTCTGAATCATTCTTCCACAGAGGGGACAAGGAGACCCTCCATCTTGGGCAACATCTCATTTCTTCCTTTTGCTATTCCCTCCCCCCGCCCTTAGCTTCACCCTGTCCTGCACTTCAAATTGCTATTTTGTGTTGAACTTGCTTTTTTTCATATTGAAAAGATAACATTGCCCCAAGAGCCAAAAATAAATGACAACTGAACAAAAGTTGTGAGATGTGTGCTCATTTAGGGAAAGACTACCAGTGGTACATGAGGCTCACATTCAGCTACACATAAACTTTGCTCTCCATAAACTGATGAGACTATCCTTATACTTAATTGACCCTCATATCTTAACCCCGGTACCCAGACCACCCCACCACCTTCACTAACAGCCTCAATAACTGGGATAGGCACAGGCTCAGATACAGGATCAACGGACAGAAACGGGAATTGAGATGAATGTTAAAATAGGGCATAAGTGGTTCCCAGACCATCAACATTCTCTTGGAACTTGTAGAAATGGAGATCTTCAGGCCTACCCAGAAGTACTGAACCAGAAACCAGTTAACTAGCAATCTATTTTAACAGTACTCCAGGGCAATCTTGCAAATGCAGAGTTGAAAGCTATTACTACCCCCACTTCCAGTGTATAGCACACCCAGGGTTCATCTGGGTTATGGTATCTTGCTGGTTTCTCTTACCTTTGGGATTTTCTCAGTTAACATAAGGGAAAGATAACCAGTGGAGGATATCACTTAATGGTCCCATCCTAAAGTAACGCTTCCACCTAATACAACATGCTTCTAAGAACACAAAGTCTCAGAGCTACCCTGGAAATTTAAGTCTATAATTTTTCTTGGCCCTATTTTCAGTAATTCTGGGGACTAGTTCGTCTCACCACTTCTTCCATTTGAGTATGCTTTTTCTGCCTATAACCAAATTTTGCAGAAAAAAAGTTGCACAATTTTAACAGTATACAAGGTAACTTCTCCCATTCTCAAAAGTGTATTGAAGGGAATAAGCTACATTCCAGCATTCATTTTGAACGAGTTCTGCTTTATTAAGTTAATTGTTTATCAGCATTGGTACCTTTTAACAGCAATTGATTTGACAAAGTTGAGAACCTCCAGGCCATCCCTCAGTTTTGGTCAGGAAAATTCTAGACAATAGGTACACACAGTCTAATTAGGAAGTTAAATTGGGGGTGTGAGTAGGATAATCAGAAGGCTGGCACGGAACCCGTGGGGGACTGGTAGTCTTGGCAGTGTGGGGTTGGGAAGAGTAACACTTCCCCTCCAAGGCAAGGCACAAGGCTATTCGGCAAGGAGATGAGGGGTGAAATCCCACTGTCAAGGGCATGCTCAGGGAAGCCAGCTTTGCATGCAGTATGGGGACCATTCTGGCAACCATGAAGCTAGGCACTGGCGAAGGTTGGCTCAAGCTGTTCGCAAAGGCTTATGGTTCACCTGGTAAAAAGACAACAGGGATGACACTTGGGAACCACGTACCCTGTTCTCCCAGCTCCTCATTTGGATGAGGGCTGCAGGGAGGACATGCATTTCCAGAAGTCTTCTAAGATGTTTTTTTTTCTGCCGCCCTACCGTACCCTCTTGTCAAGCAGTAATTAGGACCAATATACAACAACAATCGCTAAAAAGGAGTGGAGGGGGCTAGAGCCCTGCTTGCACAGACCCCCCTTAGCTCCTAATCTTTCAGTGCTTTCAATGCCGGCCTCAAGAAGGATCCAAGGAACCCAGCTTAAGGTCACTGGTATGCTCTACACTTTTCACTTTTGTAATTTTTTTTAAGATTTTATTTATTTTTGACAGAGAGAGTGCACAAGCAGGGGAAGCAGCAGGCAGAGGGAGAGGCAGAAGCAGGCTTCCCACTGAGCAGGGAGCCCGATGCGGGGCTCGATCCCAGGACCCCGGGATCACGACCCGAGCCGAAGGCAGACACTCAACCGTCCGAGCCACCCAGGCACCCCTGTAATTTTTTTTTTTAAAGGTACTTTGAGAGAGAGAGAGAGAATGTGCACAAGCAGGGGGAAGAGCATAGGGGGAGGGAGAGGGACAAGCAGACTCTGCACTGAGCGTAGAGCCCAACGCAGGCCTATCCCAGGACCCTAAGATCATGACCTAAGCCGTAACCAAGAGTTGGACGCTTAACCCACTGAGCCACCCAGGCGCCCCACCCCTATATAAGTTTTTAAGCACACTCATATATAGTTATGTGCCAAGCACTGTCCTAAACACTGAAAATATTTACTCATTTAATCCCCTTAACAATTCAATAGAGTAGATGCTATTATTAACCTGATTTTAAGGTGGGGAAAGAGGTACAGAGAAATAGCTAACTTGTCTAAGGTCACAGCTAGCATGCACTGGAGCCAGGATTCACACCACAACAGTATGGTTCCAGAGCCTGCTTTCTGACCTCTACCATAATCTATAGGTGAATAAACAGGCACCAAGAAAGACCGTGATATGCCTTGGAATCAACTGTCAACAGGCTGCAACCAGTTCCTTGTACTGGTGGGGTGACCACAAGGCTCTAGAAGACAGTCAGCCTGGGTTTTTGAAATCTAGCTTTACCAGCTAGCTGTATGACAGGGGCACAGTTCCTTAACATATTGAAAGTTGTTTCTTTACTTTGTAAAATACCATACACCCAAAGGATAGTTTGATTTAAAAAAAAAAACCAATCAACCATTTGTGTAGAAGCTTAGCACTGTGGGGGCGCCTGGGTGGCTCAGTTGGTTAAGTGTCTGTCTTCAGCTCAGGTCATGATCCCAGGGTCCTGGCATCAGGTTCTCTGCTCAGCCGGGAGTCTGTTTCACCCTCTCCCCCGCCCCCACTCATGCTTTCTCTCTCTCTCTGCAGTAAATAAATAAAATCTTAAAAAAAAAGCAGCAGCAGCAGCAGCAGCTTAGCACTGTGTCTAGCATAGAGAAAGCAAAAATGTCGGTGGCTCCCGAGCCTCCTTGGTGCTGGTCGAGTACTAGGCCTGCTGCATCACATGCCCCAGGAACCCAGAAACTCACAGAAAATCCACAGCTCCCACCCCAGAGACCCTCACCTGGGAGATGCTGACGCCTGTGAGTCTCTCCACGCTCTCTGGCAGGCGGCTCAGGATGTCCAGTACTTCCCCAGTCACCTTGGCTGCCCCCACGGTCCCACCTCCACTGGACACCAGTGTGATCTTATTCGCTGAGGTCAAGGGACCACTGATCTCCTCTGCTACCTGGTAGGTGAGAGATGCCCACTCAGCACCTGTGGCCTGACCACACCCCTCCTAAAACGCCTTACCCTGGGCTTCAAGATCCTTGATCTTCTTTACTTTGTAAGGATCATTCTTCCTCACTTCAGTCACTGGCTTATAATTCCCACCCCTAACCTAGAGTCCCCTAGCCTGGTTCTTCCCAAGCCCCTCATTTCCCCCCCACCCTACAATCCCTGGTTCTGTTTCTCTCCTGGTGCACACACAACCTCCAGACCTGGGGCAGCTTCTCCAGCAGCATGTCCAGCTGAGCAGCCTCCTGGTACAGCTGGAATGCTTCTGCCTTCTTGGCCATCTGCTCGGCCTCAGCCCGGGCTCGAGCCCCTATGGCAAAGGCCTCGGCCTCCCCACGCATCTGAGAACGGTACAGGCAACTGTGGTACTGATGGGTGTAGTTGAGGACAAGAAACCCCAGCTCAAACAGCAACCCCCACTCACTCCACAAGCCAGCAAGAGCCACCTCTTAACTCACCCTCACAGACTCAGCTTCTGCCTCAGCCTGCATAATCAGCTGGGACCTGGGCACAGAAAGGGACGTGGGGGGGGAGGCGCTGAGGAAGGGCGAAAGGCAGGCCCCCTGGAGAGACACAGGCCCCTGTAACCCAAGTTCCGGAGAAGTTCAGGCAGTGAGGGCCTCAGTTCTTCATATGGGGGCACCCAGGTGGTGAAGGACAAGGATGGGGCCTGGGAGGGGGCATTTACTTCTCTGCCTCAGCTAGGCGCTCCAGCTTGTAGCGCTCAGCTTCCGCGGGCTTCCGAACTCGGGCCTCCAGCTCCTTCTCTCGTCGGGCGATCTCCTGTTCCTGCACTGCCACCTGCTGGGCCCGCTCCACCACCTGCACCTGTACCCGCTGCTCCTCGATCTGCTGCTTAGTTTTGGCCACCTGGGTAGGAGCAATGCTCAACATGAGAGCTGAAGAGCAAGTTCCCAGGCACCACGGAGAGAAGCCAGGGCCAGGGCTCCAGGGTGAGATATAAAAATAGAGCAGGTACATGAAATCAGTCCCTGGTGGGGTCAGCCAGCCCAGTGGAGTCCATTTCCCATATGGATCCCAATCATGGCTTGGGGGATGGCCTGATCCTCCTCAGGCAGCATCGAGGGTAGGACATTTTCCAAGCAACCTCGGCATCAAGAGCTGGATAGGGCTGGCATCTGGTCCCTGTTCTCCCTCAGGCCAGGCTAACTGTCCCTCTGTTGAGCTCCCATAATAGTCTATTTCTCTGCAGTGTCCCTCTCTAGAGTATGAGCACCTGGAGGGCTCTGATGCATGGTGGCCGTCTTCCACCTCCAGCCTCACTCAAATCCATCACTTCTCTCCATCTGTGCTGCTGTGACCTTCCTGCAAGCCATCATCAACTCCAGCCCTCCCTGCAATAGCTTCCTACTGGTTTGGCGGTGGAGGGGGGGGTGGGTGGGTATGTATCTTTTTCATTTTTATCTTTTGTAAATGGTACACATTCAAAGAAAAAACATGAACAGTGAGAAGCAAGGTTTCTGTCCACTTATTTCCTCAAACTACCTTGTTCCTTTCCCCAGAGGCAACCATTATAACCAGCTTCTTCTGTATTCTTCTTCCGGGGACATTCTAAACAATGACAAGAACGAGTAAATAGATCTGAAGGCTCTTGCCAAGATTTTGGTGAGGAGAGGTACCAGAGAGGTACATGCTTCTTTACTGCTCCACTGCTCTGGCTCAGCCATGGACCATCATCCCTGTGGGTCTTATCAATAGCAGAGATGATGCCCCTGCCTTTACTGCACCCATGTGTTCACTCCAGAGGAAAGGTGCTTCTGGATATGGCACCCCTGTGCTATCTCTGACCCTAAAATTTCAGACCGGTTCCAAACTGGACTAGTTGCTCTCTCCTTCAGTGTGCAGGATCTCTCTCTGTTGGAGCCCCTCCTGCCCCCTTTGTTTAGGCCCACCTTTTGATAAAATAACCCCCAGTAGCTTCCTTGGAAGAAGTATATGGGCAATAAGTTTTTTGAGATCTTGCTTTTCTGAGATTTTTATTCTTTCTATTTGAATGACAGAGTACAGGTTATTGTTAGAATTCATTTTCTATCTGAATTTTGAAGGCATTGCTCCACAGTCTTCAAGCTTCTTGAGAAATCTGAAGTCATTTTGATGCCTGACCCTTTGTGATCTGTTCTTTCTCTCTGGAAGCTTTTAGATCCTTTCTTTATTCTCCATGTTCTGAAATTTCACAGGGTAGTTGTTTTATTGTGCATTTGGTGGACTATTTCAATCTAGAAAGTCATACCTTTCAGAACAGATAAACATTAAAAAAGTTTTCCATTGGTGATTTTCCTCCCATTTTCTTTGTTCTGTTGATTTATTAGATTAATAAATCTGTAGATCAGGATTAATAAATTTATTACAATTAGAATCTATTAGAATTAGAGTAATAAATCCATAGATTCATTAGAATTTCTTCACTGTGATTTTTCCCCCTCATTTCTGCCATCCTACTGATTTCTAAGAGCTCTTTTTTTGTTTTCTGTTCTATGCCCTGATTTTCTAGATGTGAATTCTTCTCTTATCTCACTAAGAATATTAAAAAAAAATTTTTAAGTTTTCTTCTCCCTTCATAGTATGTATCCTCCAAACTGTTTTGCTGTTCGTGGTTTTACTCTCAGACTTTAACACTGCAGGATTCCCTCATATATCAGGTCATCCTTGGCTGGCTGCTCACAGTGAAGGAGGTCTAAACAGTGAAAGGAAACTGTGGGCATGTGGGTGAGGCTTGCTGAGTTTGAGCTTTACTCCAAGCTTTACTCTACGGTGATCTGGGCAGGTCATCTGCTGAGGAACCCATGATTCAGGATCCTTAAAAGTCTTTCGCTTTGGTCACGTTCCTCGGCACAGTCTTCTGATGACTTCTTTGGAAGACGGGAGTGTCTGGGGGCCAAATGCGGTAAGGGGGTTAGGGGAGGCTGTCAGCATTTAGCATTCAATGGTCACATCGTGCCCACCACTGATAAAGTACCACTGGCTTAGTCAATTTTGATGTCTTTCCGGCTTCCAAAATGATACTATGCTTTCTGTTCCTTCTGATCCTATTCTCTCCATCTGCTTTCGCCTTCTCCTTCTTCTTTTTAAAAATCACTCTGTGTGGTTTTAGTGAGGTTTTAGAGGGAGTGCAATTAACTGTATTTATTCAATCCATCATCTCTGAAAAAGCTTCCAACTTATCTTCCTGCTTCCTCTCTTGTCTTCAAGTCACACAAGTGACACAAGTGTCACACAAGTGACACAAGAGACACTTGTGACACAAGTCACAAAAGCCAGACTGATCCTTGTAAAAATGTAAATTAGACCATGGCACCTCGCTGCTTCAAGTTCTCCAATAGCATTCCACTGGGCTTTGAATGCTCTTCTAAGTCTCCAACACGGCCACCTGAACCCTATGTGACCTGGCCCTGCCTGCCTCACCATCTTACTCACAGCATACCAGCCCCACCAGATCAGAACCCCCCTCTCTGTTCTTGGGACACACCAAGCTCTTTCCTACCTCAGGGCCTTTGCATGTGATGGTCCTCTGCCTAACCACACATGGCTATTTATATTTAAAATTAATTAAAATTAAATAAAATTTAAAATTCTGTCTTCAGTCACATTTCACTAGCCACAGTTCTACAAGCCACATTTCACGCACTCAATATCACAGCACAGATTTACAGCATTTCCATCATCAAAGAAAGTTCTATTTGAACAGCCTAGAATGCTCTTGGCCCACAACTCTTTACATTGCTGGCTCCTTCTCATCCTCAGGTTTATCTCATAAATCACTTCCACATTGAAGCTTTTTGGATCGCCCCCAACCTAATATGGTACCTCTCCACTGTTTTTTTTTATCACTCTGTATATTTCCTTCATAGCACTTGAACAAGATAATTAGAACCTATGAAAGTTATTTACTTACTTATTAGCTGTTTCCTGTGTTATAATATATGCTCCACAAGGGCAGGAATCTTTTCTGTCTCATTCATACTTACATCCTCACTTCCAAAACAATGTCTGGCACATAGCAGGCACTTAATAGATATTTGTTGAATGAATCCTTAATTCCCCAAGCACCTAGCACAAAGCCTGGCACAAAATAAAGAACTGATAAAAGTTGGAACAGAGCCAAAACCAGCCCAATCCTTTGATTTACAGATAAGGAAAGTCTATTTAAGTTAAGGACCACGCAAGCTAATGGTTTCCACTATGTTAATGCTTCTCAAACTACAATGTATACATGAATCCCCTAGGGATTTTGTTAAAATGCAGATTCTAGGGGCACCTGGCTGGCTCAGTTGGTAGAGCATGCAACTCTTGATGTCAGGGTCATGCATTCAAGCCCCAGGTCGGGCGTGAAGCCTACTTTAAAAAAATCAATGCAGGGGGGCGCCTAGGTGGCTCAGATGGTTAAGCATCTGCCTTCGGCTCAGGTCATGATCGCAGAGTCCTGGGATCGAGTCCCGCATCAGGCTCCCTGCTCTGCGGGGAGCCTGCTTCTCCCTCTCCCTCTGCCTCTCTCTCTCTCTCTCTCTGACTCTCATGAATAAATAAAACATTAAAAAATTAAAAAAAAAAATCAATGCAGGGGTGCCTGGGTGGCTCAGTGGGTTAAGCGTCTGCCTTCAGCTCAGGTTACGATCCCAGGGTCCTGGATCGAGTCCCGCATTGGGCTTCCCAGTAGGGAGCCTGCTTCTCCCTCTGTCCCTTCCCCCTGCTCATGCTCTTACTTGCTCTCTCTCAATTGAATAAATAAAAAAATTTTTTTTAAAAATAATAAATAAAAAATAAAAAAATCAGTGCAGATTCTGATTCAGTCAGTAGGACTGGAGCTGGATATTTTGTATCTAATAAGCTCCACAGCCATGCTGATGCTGCTGGTAGGCAGACCACACTGAGGAGCCAAGTACTATGCCACACTCAATTGCCTGTCAAACCACCAGGAACTCAACATCATCAACTAAAGATGTTTTGTACTTCATCATCCTTTAAGGCTATACCAACTCTTGGCAAAAACAAATTTCCTAATATTGCTATCCTTTGGGTGAAGGTCTCAAAGTACAGTTGATTCTCATTATTCATGGTAGATCTGTTCTATAAAGTAGCCATGAATACTGAATTAGCAAATACTTATTTTGCTATCAGGGGAAATACACGGTTAGGTTCCTGTGAGCCCCTGTTCACGACAGATCAGTATATATCCTTGCTATATATGTGTTTCTGTTTAAAGATACCTTATATAATATACACTGTTGATTCATTAACAGCGAAGTTGCTGCCAACAGCACTATAACTCATGCCTGAAAGAAGCTTATCTAACACATGTAATTTCTCTGTAAATTATATCATAACCTCCTTGCACTTAGGAATACTTAGCACTTTAGCAGTATGTTTGGGGCCCAATTTAAACAGCAAAATCAAAAAATGTAGCAGTAAATATACTGTGAAAATGACACTCTATATCATTAGGGCTGAAACAAGAAGGCAGAACATCTTGTTCAACTTCAAATGCACATCAGGCAACTCAAATTTTTCATTGCTCTGTGCATGTCTGCAAATGATCACAAAGGTGCCACAAGGACTGTTTCTGGGGTTACCAGTAAATTTTAGTGAGTACGCAAATTCTCAAATACAGAATCTGCAAACAATGAGGACTGACCATGCCACCTTGTAATATCAAGGGCTGCCCATATCTCACTTCGCAGGATTCAAAGCCCAAGTCCATGTTTTCCTTCCCCATGCCCTTCTTGGATCACCAGGGCTGCTACGAGCCACGGAAAATCAGAAAAAGGTGCCACCTCCCATAGCATGGTGAGTGTGGAGCATGGGCTGGATCTTAGCTCTGCTTCAGCCACTCCTCCAGGTGCCCTTGCCCAGGGGACAATCTGCCCAAACATATGATCCCATCCTGACCATATCCCTTCTTGGCCTTTACTTTGCTTTTCAACTGAAATGCTTAGGTCTTTCAAATCTTCCTGATATGGAGGAGTTGGGTCAGAAATGTAGAGCCAGCATAAAGGGATCAGAGTTAGAATATGAGAAAGTGTGGCAGGCTAAGACGGAGGGCTTGAGAGGAACTAACTGCCCAGTGTGAGAGCTCTGACCTGAAGTTGATAGGCCAGGTCGGCCTGCGCTCGGCGGGTGTTGACCTCGATGTCATATGCAGCCTTCTTTAGCTCATAGTCTCTCTGCGCCTTGGCCATCTCGATCTCACTCAGGTACTGAGCAGACACCTTTTCCTGCTTAGCTTTGGCTTCCTGTCCACACAGCGATCAGAGAGGAAATTAGAGCAGGGAGAAGAAGGCCCCAGGAGGGAGAGCCTGCTCCTCACCAGGCTCCCCTGCATGTGGCCTCATCTATTTCCTCTGCCAACCCGGCTCTATGAGCCCTCACTCAGTTGTGCCCCTTCCATCCCCCCTCCCGCTGCATGCCCAAGAAGCCCACAGTGACCAAGTGATCCCCCAAGTGGAATCTCTCTCACCCGGATCCCAGCGTCTCTTTTGGCTTCTGCTTCCCCAATCCGAGCATCTTTTTGGACTTGAGCTGTTCTAGCCTTCCCTAAGGAGTGCAAATAGTCCTGTGACAGAGAAGCAGCAATCAGAATCCTTGGGAGGGTTTAAGAGATGGGAGCAGGGAACTGGAGAGGATCAGCCACCTAAGTTTACCTGATCATCATGAATGTCCTTCAGGGTGTAGCTAACCACACTGATGCCCATGTTGACCAGGTCTGAGGAGGCCACTTTGAAAACTTGCTCTGAGAATTTCTGCCTGTCCTTATAGATTTCCTAGGGTAACAGAATGGTGGGAAGGAGGAACTTAAGCTCTCAGTCCTGTCTACTGTCTCCCAGAGACTAGCAGGGTCCTTAGGTGCCACTCACTCTGACATCTCTTCCAGATCTTTCCCTGCCCTCAAGCCCACCTCCACAGTCATGTGAGCCATGATAGCCCTCTGGTGGCCCTCCAGAGTCTCCAGTGCAATGTGGGCAATCTCAGCCTCCGTCTTCCCCAGGAACATCTGGCAGGCAGCTGCCAACATCTCCTTGTTCTGCCCCTGGATTTTCACCTGTAACCAGAGTAGGGATAGGGAAAATGTGGTGAAGGTCTCATGAAACCAGGTAGGAAGCAGGAAGAGAATGGAAGAGTCAAGTGCCCTGGGGGTCCCTGGAGAAGGTGAGACTTAGCAGAGACATTTCTCTGCAGCCAGAGGTTGGGAAGGCCATGGTCAGAAGATTCTTAATGTCTGGGGACAAAGAAGGTGATGAGGGAATGGACTCCAGGGGGGAAAGGCTCTGAAAGCCTCACCTGGGCAATGCCAGTGACTGAGATGGGGACCCCATGGCGAGTGTAAACCTTTTCACTCTTGACATTGAGGGTCAGTGTGTTGAGAGAGATCCTATGGGAAAAAGAAGGAGTGGACAGTGAGAAAAAAAGAAAAGAGAGAAAACTGGGGTTCCCCTTCCCTGGTTCTTTTTCTACCTACCTCTGGATTTGCTGGATGCAGGGCAGGACAAAGACACGTCCTCCAGCCACCATGACTGGGGGGCTTCGGCAGAAACCTGCAAGGTACGGGAGCAGTAAACCGCACTGGCAGGGGCAGGGCTAGAATATGGAAGACTGAAAAACTAGAGTGGGGGGGGGATAATCCCCACAAGAAAAGCTGGGAGCTGGAGGGGAGGCAGTCTGGGCCTTGGAAGGGTAGCACTGGGAATCACAAGTGGGTGGCTTGCAGCCATGGAGGTGGGGTGTGTGTGGGGGGGTGGACAGAAGGCCCGGGCCTGGGGAGCTGGTAGGGAGAAGGGTAAGGGGTAGAGGCCGGACCGCAAGTTTGGGGGACACTGGCTGAGAAGAGAACATTACTTACCGGAGACCACCATGGCCTCATTTGGGCCACAGGTGAAAAACATGGCTCAGGTTGAAGCTGGAGGAAAGGGAGAGAAAGCCTTTGCGGGCGGGGTCCACAGGAGTGAATGTTCTCTCTTTCCCGTCAGTCTCGCCCAATCTCCAGCCACCAGGGCCCAGTCCCTTCCGCACCCGTGGGTCCGCTAAGGCATTTCCCTGTTAAGTCGCACAGATCCCCAGCGGCTCCCTCCGCCCCCCGCCGGCTTGCGGCCACTCCCTTCCCCCCTGCCCCCTCCCGCCTTCGGTGAGGAGTTTCTCGCTCCTCTGATAAAGCTCTCCCGCGCCTAGAGGCCCGCAGACCTTGCGGCACCCTGCCTGCTCCTCCGCAGTCCGATTACATCTCCCTTCCCCACCCACCTTCCCGCACGCTGGCGGCGGCCCGGCCAGGGCTCGCACCGAGTCGGGGAGCGGAGGAGCTGTCCGGAGGGTGGAGGGGACGGCTTCCCAGCCAGCCCCGCCGACACTCGCGCCCCTCACTCGGCCGCACCCTGTTCCTGCGGCAGACGCGACCCCGCCCCCCGCGGCGGGACACCCTCCGCCCCGCCCCTTTCCCGGCAAGCCGCGCTCGCGTCCGCGGCCCGCCTGCTGCCGGGCCTACGCCGGCTGCCCCGCCTGCTGGGCGCGCCGCCAGCCCCGCCGCCCCCCTTCCCCGGCCGGGAGCTCCGCCCCGGGAAGCGGGACGTGACCTCCGTGAGTCTGCAACCCAGGGCCGGGGAGATTGACCCATCTCTGATTTGCCCCGCGGTAACTGGAAAACCGCACACTGGGCAACGAAGACCGCATCCGGTCATCTGGGGCGGAGCGCCTGCCGGGGACGTGGCCTCTGCTCCGCCCGCCCGCCCTTAGCGCCGGAAGGCGGGGAGGGGTGGGGAATTGCCGCGAGCAAAGATTCGCACACTCAGATGACGGACAGTAAATCGACTTTATTTGTGTTCACAGAACATACCGGGCGACCCCACAGCCGCCCGCTGACAGCCCACCGACCTTCGACACCCTAGCCACCCCTTGGGGGCAACTTCGAGAAGATCGAAAGCCAAGGACCTTATCCCCAATGGTCCGCCAAAGCCTCACGCAGTAGATCCAAGGAGTTGAAATCCTGGAGGACGGAATACCAGCCCCTAAACTACGACCCGCCACCATCCTTGACTCTCAGCCCGGGCGCTCTCCCAGATCGAGGACCTTTCCATTCGTTCTGAAGGAGAACCAAAGCGCCCAGCCTCCCAACTTTCCCACAAAGCTCAACAAATACCAAGAGTGCATTTTCAGCAGGGAGGCACATCTCACACCCCTGCATAAGTTAAAATAAATATTACATACACCCCTCCATCACTCAGGGGGACATACATAAATACATATAAATATTAATTAGGATCAGTGGGAAATAAATTAATGACGCTCTTCCCCACGGCGGCCTAGCCCGGGAGTGTCGGTGCGGAGTGTCGGCGCTCGTTTCATCCCAGGCTCGGGCTGGCGTCTCCGCGGCAGTATTTTGAGTTTAAGTTGCCTCGAAAGTCCCAGTTTGGGATACGCTCTCGCGCACCAGGTACACCTGGTGTTTCTTTGGTTTTTCGGACTCTCTTGAGTGGGGGGATGTGGGGAGTCCCGGTTAGAAGGCGGCCGGGTGTTGCTGTAGGAAAGTGCTGAGGTCCAGAGCGTAGTCCGAGGGCTCAGAGGTCAGATTAAGGGGCTCAAGGACCGGGGGCGCCGGGGTGGGCGCGGGAGCTGCGCCGCTGGGGGCGTCCTCCGGGGCCAGCGGTGCCGGCACACCCTCTTCAGCCATCAGGATCTGGCAGAAGATGACGGTGAGCAGGAGAAAAAGGAGCCTTTTGGCAGGGTTCGGATCCTCGACTGGCAGCTGGCGCCGGACCTGAAGAGAGACAACAAAGGCGACAGGTTAGCTGAGGACCCCGGCGTCCGGCCGTTCCCCCTGCCCCTCCGGCTGCCCACTTCCACTACACTCACCATTCGTGGGTAGAGGACCCTACGGCTGCGCTTCCGATGCCCGCGGGAGGCGGTGGGGCGCGCGGCAGGGGCCACCGCGGGCTCCGGGAGAGGGTCGAAGGTGAAGATCTCAGGACCAGAGCCCCGCCGGGGTCCGGGGCTGGCGGAGGAGACTGGGGTCGGGGCCCGCAGGACGGTCATGGTAGGGAGTGAGCTGCGAGAGTGACACATGGCGCACTGAGCGGAGCGGAAGGCCGACTGCAGACGTGCAGCGGTGCAGAGCAAATTATGTGCGCCCCAGAATTGGGCGGGTCCTTCTCGACTCCACCCGCCGCTGGGAGCGGTGGCCGGAGCAAGCTGGAAATTCCGACGGTTAAGCAAAGAGAGGGGGTGGTGACTTGGCCTGTGCAACCTAGGCGCTGAAGTGTGTGTTGTGAGTGTGTGAGTTGTGAGTGGAATGGGTGAGATTCCGGGCGCAGGCACATGTCAGGGCATGCGGTAGCTGGAGAGCGGCCAGCAGAGAGCTTAGGAGGTGGTTGGGCCACTGGCCCCATCTCTGGGGAGGCAGGCGGACTGACAAATCTGGCCATGCTGGGACAATAGTGACCTAGCAGAGTCAAGGAATTACGGTTACACACGCACATTCATACACTTGTAGCTACACATAGAAAACACACGCACGCCAAGAGGAAAGTCATTACAGAAATAGCCAAGAAGACAGAGAAATGAACACACTAGTACACACAGACCTGATGTTGCCCGCCTCAGCACACACCACATTGTAGGGGTAGAAAAAATAGTCCTTTCCTTCTGGCTTCTTGGGCTGGTCTGATAATTAAATTGATGTAAGTAACAGGAGAAAAACAGATTTAATTATGTACTTCAGGAGCCCAAGAAGCCCTGAGATTCAAAGGCAATTGAGGTTTATATGCCATCTCGAGCTAAGGAACGGAACAGGGGCCTGGGGCTTCAAAAGGGCGGAGGGCAATTCACCCGCAGATGTTTGGGAGTCAGATGTTTGCCCCGCCAAGCAGGTAAGTCTTTTAGATAAAAAGTTATCTCTGGTAATAGCTGTCCTTGTGGTTCAGGACCCTATCTAAATTCTTCTAGGCAGTTAAGGGAGAGGTAAAAAGCTTGTCCCCGAGTCCGCTGGGTGTCGATTGCCTTCAGCTCAAAATAATTCACATGCCAAGGTGGCACATTTTGGGGTGTCCTATCCTGCTCCCCTTTACCGTGCACATACACAAAGCAAAAGTGCAGAGACTTCGCAGGGGCAACACAATAAAGCTACCTACGAAGATGTGTGCAGAAAAGCTCACGTAAGGCTGGTGCCACAAAACAAAGGCAAGAGGTTAGCAGCTACCTGGATTTGTCCTTGTCGTAGTAGAAAAAATAACACTATCTATGTAAAGACCATTTTAAACTGTGAGACGTTATGCAAATGTGGTAATGGTAATAACTTAAGAGAATTGGTGTATTTTCATAACTGCCTTAGAGACAGCTGCTCATGGACACACGATTTGACATCCTTTGAGCATTTACTGGTGCCAGGCACCCTGTTAAAGGTCCTGTTGAGGGGCACCTGGGTAGCTCAGTCATTAAGCATCTGCCTTCGGCTCAGGTCATGATCCCGGGGTCCTGGGATCGAGCCCCGCATCGGGCTCCCTGCTCAGCGGGAAGCCTGCTTCTCCCTCTCCCGCTCCCCCCACTTGTGTTTCCTCTCTCGTTCTGTCTCTGTCAAATAAATAAATAAAATCCTAAAAAAAAAATAAAAGCCCCTATTGAAAATACTGAGGTTGGTTTCAGGGTGTGGGCTGCTGACTCAGCGGCACCTCACCCTATGCGTGGGGAGGGACGCCGACCAGGAGAACTCTCCCGAGGGTCTTAAGGAAACTGAACAGTAAGTGTAAAGGGGAGACCCAAAGGAACTAGGGTTCCCATCTGCTAATCAATCAGGTGAGGCTTCATGGAAGAGTGGCATTTGAGATGACTTTGAACAGTGGGTTCACAGGGTGGGATCCCACAGGGTCAGATGTGGAAGATGACTGTGAGGAAGAGAATGGAATCAGCAAAGGCCTTGAGCTGGAAAAGTACAGGATGTGTTTGGGGAATCACAAGAAAAACAATCTTACAGTAAGTTTCCTGTAAAGGAGTAGTGGGAAGTAATGATTCTGGAAAGGAGGTGGGCAGAGTGGGGAGAGCTTAGCTGAAGCTCCAGGCCAGGAGATTGAGTTTGACTCTAGATGCTGGATTCTGTGGGTCACGGAAGGATATAAAAGGAGGGTAGTTCAAGCTGGGAACTAAGTAGAATGACAAGTATGCCCTGGGTGGGGAGACACTGAGGCAGGGAATAGGAGGCTATTGGAAGGGTTCAGGTGGAAGGTAACAAGGGCCTGAGATGGGCCATGGAAGAGGGAAACAAGAGGCAGGGTGGCAGTAAGAGACATCCCTAGCATAAGACCACAGCGAGTTAGCAATGAGATGGGAATCATTAGAACCTGGGAGTGTGGAGAGTGGGGTGCTGACAGTAAGAGCATGAAGGCATCAAGGCTGACTCCAGGGATTTGAAAGGCATCTGGCTCAGGTCTTTACTCCAGATCATATTATGCCTGGTGCACGCAGAGTACACGTATGATCTCTTCCGTTACAGGCTGTGTCACACGTGTCTCTGTGCCCTGCATGAAACCCAGCACAGTGCCTTACCTGTAGTAGTTGCTCAACAGTCTTGTTAAATGAAAGCTGGAAATGCAGAACGATAAATGCACATATGGTATTCACACCCTGGCTGGGTCACCCTAAGCTTTGAGACACAGATACATTCTTTCAAACCCCACATACAGATTTTTAGCATCTTAAGAACAGCTGGGACAATTCTTACACACCAAACAAGGAACACCTAATGGCATTTCTCAAGCAAGGATGTGTGGGATGCAAATAGGGACATCCCCACATTTGGACTCCAATAGATACATTATTGCTGTATATACAACTGCTACCTGGGCCTCTATGTTGCTTTATTTTATACCCATTACTGCTATCTAAACTCATGTGTTACCTACTTCTTCCTGACCAGCAGAAAACACACCTCCTCTACAGAGACACATCCCTTTCCCATACCTGCCTTTCACACCTGCCAACATCATTGTTTTTACACTCAAGCAGTGAGCCTGCACACCGACCTGCACCCTTATTCCAAGGCAACCTGCACACTACACAGTGATTAACACGAATACAAGACTACTTGCATATGTGGATGGGCCCACATACATGCTCACACAGATATAAATTGGGAGTGGGGGGGATAGTGATGATGGAAGGACATGGCTTGGTGGGAGGCAGGGTGGGGGGCACCCAAGGTCAGGAATGCACAACTTGTTTATGATGGAAAATTTCTCTAGGGCATTTGGCAGGGAGGGGAAATGAAGAGGGATGTCAGGATCTTGTTTCACCACTACCTCCCACATCTGGAATCTGGGCCTCCAGCTGGGCCTAGTTATCTTTACCGTCCTCCTGGCACAAAGAGACCTTTCTTTGTAGCAAGACCAGAATAGGACAGAGAAGAACCGGAAAACTCAGACTACTCGCCATTCCTTCCCAACCAATCTCATCCCTGTTCCTCCACCCTCAGAGACCCGGGGCTCTGCCTCATCCGCCCGCACCCCCCCATACAGGAAGCTAGGGAAAGGTTGAGAGTGAATCATTAAGCCAATGAAAGGGTGTGGGGGTGAGTGCTGGGGGATGAGTTAAGGCCAGGAAGGGCCAGGGGCTGAGACCAGCAGCTGCACCAGTTCTCACTGCCTGAATCCTAGGGAAACGGGCCCTTGGCCCCTTTCCATTTCACTGCTCTCACGGCTCCTCATTTCCTCCCCATCTTCCCCAAGATTGCTATGATCCTTCCTTTCCCTCATTTGACCTGTGATCTTGACCTCCCACCAACCTCTTTCTTAGCCCCTTGTTCATTTTCTTACAACACTTGCTACATGGGGAATCATTTTATGTATTTGTTTACTTTTTGTTGTTTGTCTCCCCCCACTGGAATATAATCTCCATAAACATACAGGATGACGTCCGCTCTTTTTCTCATGGTATCTTGGTGGTATCTCCAGTACTTGGCCTTTCACCCAGTAGGAGGTTAACAAATATTCTTAAATCCATCTCCTCTGAGGAGCTATCCTTCACCCTCAGAGGTGTCTGTTTGTCCAGCTGTGTGTCCTTTCAGAGGTTCCCCCCTCCCCCACCCACCTCCCACCAAATGCTTCCTCTCCAAAGAGGAGATGCTGGATGCTCAACTGTGGCTCAGGAGGATCTGCCATTAAATTGGGAATAACTGAGCAGGTGATGGATGGCAAAGCACTGGCCCTCACTCTGTAAATCCCTGGCATAAGAGTGAGTCATGCCTGCCGGCCCACCTAGAGTACTGCTACATTGCTGACCGAAGTCTAGAATGGGGGACAAGGGTAATGGGAAGGAGACAGATATTTAGAAGTGGGAGCATTTGAAAAAGGGAAAGAGGTAGAGGGCTGGAGTCAGGGTACTCAGGAAATAGAGACTGAAAGCTCAGTGGCACCCGACATTTGGTAGATGCTCAGCAACTTTGTTGACTTGAGATGGATTTGTGATAGACAGGAGATATGGTGTAGCAAAAAAGAGCATATTAGAATCTGGTGGTGTTAGAGGAAACTGGGTTTAAATTCCGGCTCTGCTACCTATTAACTACATGATACTGGGCCAGTTACTTCTCTGAAAATGTCTCCTCAATTGCAAAGTGGGCATATTGGTTTTAAGGTTTAAGGTGAGGCTTAAGGATACGAGTGTATGCTCCTAGGCACATAGCAGGTGCTTCTTCTGTGATGGTCATTATTAGTATTATACGAGGAGGGACTGCTTTGGAGGGGATGTGGGCAGCAGTGAGCTAACCCGGGAGCAGGAGACCAGGATGACAAAATAGCCTCCAACTGCTAAGATCATCAAGAGATAGAATTTCTCTTTCTGTTTTCATCCCCCGCCCCCCCCCGCCCCTTCCTTCCCTCTCCATCTCAGGGCAGGTTTTGTGGCTTTTTCGTTTCTCCAAAGAAGCAGAGACTTCTGCATTCCTAGTTCTTGTTGGGCCAATGTGACTGATTTTAAATACCCTTCCCCTGGCCCTATGCGCACACGTTCTCATTGGAACAATTCTTGCCAGAGGTATGGCGGTAGGGTGGGGTGGTGAGTTCTTGGCAGCGAGTTAATAAATGGCCATCAGAAACAACGATTCGGGCCTTAGGAGGGTCAAGATCAGTTCCTGGCAGTTTTCCCTGATGCAAAAGGAAGGCAAGAGTGCGTGGAGCACCAAGGTAAGGTCACAAGAGAACACGGTATCCCCTGCCTTGGGATGTAGGTTGGCCCCTCCTAGCTCAGCTCAACTCAACCCAAATTCCCTGGAGGCTGCTGAGAGTGGGGGAGCTGAGAAGGGACCCAGTGTGCCTGTTGTTCTGCCAACGCTGGCTTCCCAGGGCCCCGTGCTGTAGCTCCACCCTTTGGCCTCAGTTTCCTACCGGGTAATAACTTCATGAGAACAGGACTTTAACCATCTTGTTCACTGCTCTGTATTCAGTGCCTAAAACTGTGCTTCTCCATCACTACCAGCCGCCTGCAAAGGCTGGGAATGTAGGGCCCTTTAATCCATTAATGTTGCAGAGCTGGGACTTCATATGGGAAGCAGCTTGCCTCTCTCTGTAGAGCGCTCCCATATCAGCATTGGAAAGTATGATGGTGATTTAATTCAAAGCACAGAAGAGGTGGTGGGGGAGGGGAAAGTGCAACAAATAAAGTATTTCCCCCTTTGTCCTGCTTTTTCAGACACCCTGTATTTACTGGATGAGTTGATCTGTAAAGTCAACTGCTTAGATTAAAGGCTCTCTCCCTCCTCTGCAACCCCATGATTCAACAACATCTCCCATGGGTTCTCAAAAGTTAAACTAAGTCTCCCTCCTACTTCCAACACAGCTGCCATAGGGTCTTTTCTTTGAAGGTTGGGAGAGGCCTCTGCGGGTGGGATGAGTGCTCCCGGCTGGCAGGTCTCCAGTTCCTGCCTGGCTGTCTCGCGTGTTAGCGCTGGGGCTTGACTGGCTGCCAGGGGGTGAGCCCTGAAGTGGTTTTCTGGGAAGGGTAGGTGCCTGTGTGACTCAGAACCAAGTTAGGGAAAAAACACGCTCGCTCAATCTCTGGCACCCTCCTGCCTGGCCTGGCTTTTACCATGAGCTCATGAAAGAGGAAGCTGGGCCAGGCAGACTGTAACCCTGCCTTCCCTCATGTTTTCTCTCCATGGCCTCATGGATTCCCTGGAGTGTCTGGGCCTCATGTTGCCGTCATCCTGGCTCCGGGGTGGCCCTGACCCTACCCTTCTATGACAGTCTCTCTTCCCAGACATTGGTCAGTTTTTTTCCTCAGGTTGGAAATCCCACCCCGCATAGAAGGGGATTGTTCACAAGGGGAGGCTGAGAATACTGTGTCCCTTGGGCCTGTTGATCTCCACCATGAACCATGACTGTTTGGGTTTGCTCCTGTAACCGCTGTATCCCTGAAACAGACCGAGTGGTGCTACCCCTGGGAGCCTGAACTAAGGGGTTGCTTGGGAGCTAGGGTTCCCCAATTCAGGAAAGAAACAGGGGGTCCCAAAGTACTGGACAGCTGAGCTACCCTCAGGGCTGCTTTATACTGAGACTTACCTAATACTTTTGGCATGCAGAATAATCCACTACCAGAGAGGCACATTTTATTTCAGTGGAAATTATGACAAGGATGGGCCACAAAGAACCTTCCTAACTCTCCTGCCCACAGTCCATCTTCTTTGTCTTCCCCAGAGCTTTCTGTTAAAAGATGGACTTGACCAAGTCAGTGCCTGCCTACTGACTTCTGTGCCCCAAACTCTCTGGTGGGGCTGCACTGGCTTCTCAACCTGAATCCGGGCAACTTCATCCAGGCTTTCTCTCTCAACTCCCACAAAGCTGTCCCAGTGCCCGAGATACAGTGGTAAGTCTGATTTTGTGCTTTTTCTCACATGTGCCTAACTCTTACCCACTGGACCCTTCACACATGAGGCTTCTTCTTTTTCCTCTCCATTCTCCTGAGTCTCCTGACTCCCGCATGCAGTATTAGTCCACCTACTTTGTACATAAACCTCTTGAGGCATCAAACACAATTATAGTCATTTGTCTATTGATCTTTTTTTTAAATGCATTTATTTATTTGAGAGAGAGAGCACTATCGGGAGAGGCAGAGGGAGAATCTCAAGCAGACTCCCTGCTGAGCGTGGAAGCTGACTTGGGGCTCCATCTCACAACCCTGAGATCATGACCTGAGCGGAAAACAAGAGTCGGACGCTTAACTGACTAAGCCACCCAGGTACCCCTGTCTATTGATCTTTCTGGTTCTATTACCTTTTCTGGTCACCACCACCAGATATTGTAATGAAGCCATTTTGATGCCAGGAAACTTTTGACAAGGCAAAAAAAAGTTATTAAATTGTCAGCGTTTAAAGAAAATCAGAAAGAAATGTATAAAGCCAATATTCTCAACCCATCCCTGTGAGTTGTGTTCATCCTGTTTCTGACTCCTACTCTTTCACATAGAATTTGCTAGTGCTTCGTGATATTGCCTTTTTATTAAAAGCCAAGCATTTTGAAGTATAGCTTACATATAGTAAAATGCATCCTTTTTAGGAGTACAGTTTGATGAGTTTTGACAAACTTGTACATTGTGCAAATGTTACTACAATCATGATATTGAGTATTTCCATTGCCTCATGTCCCTTTGTAGTCAATACCCTCTCTCTACTCCCAGCCCTCAGCAACTCCTGCTCTGATTTCCATTTTTGTAGTTTTGCCTATTCTAAAATGTCAGATAAATAAAATTATACTAGGCACTCTTTTGTGTCTGGATTCTTTTGCTCAGTATAATATCTCTGTGATTCTCCCATGTTCTTGCATGAATCAGTAGATCTTTCCTTTTAATTTCTTTATAGTATTCCATTGTATAAACATACTACATTTGGCTACTCTTTCACCATTGGTGGACATTTGTGGTTTTTTTCTTCTTTTCGGCTATTATGAGTAAAGCTACTGTGAATGTTTTATACAACTCTTTTTGTGGACATGTGTTCTTATTTTTCTTGAGAAAATATCTAGGAGTAGTATAGTTAGGTGTAGATTTAACTTTATAAGAAATTGCCATGGGAAAAAAAAAAAGAAATTACCATGTTGTTTTCCAGAGCAGTTTACCACTTTATTCTTTGACAGAACTGTTTAAGGAAGCTGCCTCAAAACATCTCTGTTGCAGGGGCGGCTGGCTGGCTCAGTTGGTAGAGGATGCAACTTTTGATCTCAGGGTGGTGAGTTCAAGCCCTACTTTGGGCTAAGTATAGCTTACTTAAAAAACAAAACAAACAAAAAATCCCTGTCTACCAAATCTGCCAAGTGAAAATTATTTCTTCCTAGAGAACAGGTTCTCAGGTTACCTCAGGGTACAGGGATGGGCCGGAATGCAGCTATCTCCTTGGTTAGCAGCCTCTCCCCTAAAGAACTGGCATGTCCTCAGGATGCTGCAGCAGTTTCCCTTGGATCTGCAGCAACTCCAGGAACATACCCTGCCTGCCCGCCCCCCCAGGCCACCA
This sequence comes from Eumetopias jubatus, assembly GCF_037043125.1. Classification (NCBI taxonomy): domain Eukaryota; kingdom Metazoa; phylum Chordata; class Mammalia; order Carnivora; family Otariidae; genus Eumetopias; species Eumetopias jubatus. The sequence continues at coordinate 121,081,418 of NW_028274812.1, read as the reverse complement.
TATGGCTCAGTATCTCTGTCTGCCTCGCTCCCCACTCAGTTTCTGCTACGTGGCTCTGCACAGGTCCCATGGCATCATGTACAGTAACACAAGCCCACGCTGTTAGGCTTGTAGGCACTGTTCTTTCTGACTGCTATACATAAATCAATTCATTAAGCCTTCACAAATCCCTACTATTATTATTTTTAAGATTTATTTATTTATTTGAGGGGGGTAGGGGCAGAAGAAGAGAGAGAATCCCCAGCAGACTCCCTGCTGAGTGTGGAGCCTGACATGGGGCTCAGTCTCACATCCCTGAGATCATGACCTGAGCCTAAATCAAGAGTCCTATGCTTAACTGACTGAGCCCCGCCACGGCGCCCCCCCACTATTATTATTTATACCCTCATTTTACAGATGAGGAAAATGAGAGGTTCAATGAGGCAGCTCCCTTTCCCAAGACTGCATAGCTATAAAGTAGTTCAAGAGTTAGATTGGAACTCTGGTCCACCTCCTTCCGAAACCCAGCAGTATGGCATATTGGCCAGAGAGTGGCGTCTGGAGCTATTTCACCTGGGTTCAATTCCATGTTCAAATTCATCTAGTATTCATGGTAAGCCTCTGAAAAGAGGGCCATTATAACATCTTTTTTTTTTTTACAAGTGAAGAGACAGCACAGAGGCGTTACATAGCAGGAGAGGGGCAGAGCTGGGATTGCCATCCAGGAAGTTTGGCTCCAGAGACAGAGCAACCAACCTCTGTGTTTTCCTGTCTCTCAACAATCCTCATTATTAATGTTATTATTTGGCTTGCTGCCCTGGCTCTTGGTGTCTTTGGGGTTTTACACTGCTCTGACATTTGCATCCTTGCTTGTGTCTCACTTTCCAACTCTGAATATGTTGTGCACCCAGCCCCCAGGATCGGATAACCTTAGTGGGCTGCCCTGTTGGCCATATCACTGGCCTCTTACCAGCCCTTGAGAACTGCCTCCAGCTCAGACAAGGATTCTAACCCAGCAGGTGAAGTCAGGAAGGTAAGTTATCTGCAGGGTGACCCAGGCCTAAGAAATCTCCTCCAGCAACTTACCTCAAGAGGATAAGGACTTGAGATCATCTCAAAGGATTATTTTTTTCCCTAAACAATTTTTGAGCTCTTTCAGACAATCATTCAACCCACTGTCAGGGCTTAGTACTGTACCTGACACGTATTAGGTACTCAACAGATTTTGATTGAATGATGAGTGAATGAATGAATAAAGAGACCCAGATTCTCTTAGTTTAGCTCTGTGCTGTTCCATGGGGTAGCATGTGACTATTTAAATTTTGATTAAAGAAAAATTGAAATTCAGTTTTTCATTTGCATCACCACATTTTAAGTACACAATAACCACACGTGGCTAGTGGTTATCATATTGGGAAGAGTGGATATAGCACATTTCCCTCATCATAGAAAGTTCTATTGGACTATACTGGGTTAGATGATGAGGTGAGAGAAGGAAAAATGGTGCATAGGGAAAACATTTATCACAGGCTGATGGCTTTACCTTGCTTTCAGCACTTTTAAAATAGTCTAGGTCAGTCCTCTGACCTAGTATGTTGCATACTACTCATTGAGAGGTCTAGGAGTCATTTCAGAAATCTGTTATTGAGAAACATATCTCTGATCATATCCATGACCCAAATTTCTGAGAAAATGAAAACAAGAGATTGAAGGAGGAACTAAAGCCACAGTGTTCTTTGTGTCATAGGCCACAGGAAACGAACCCATCCAAGATGCTTTGTGCCCGTTATTTCATCTGGTCCTCCTAGCAGCCCTGCAGGACACAGAAGGGCAGTGAAGGTAAGTGGCCGGAAGTCATGGACTTGTGAAATGGTGGCAGTTAAGTCCCCACACTCAAAACATCAGTAGACTGACAAATGTGTTCCAACTAAGAGCAGTAGAAAGCAGAAAAAATGGATAAAATATGCTTCAAGAACCTTATAACTCAGTGAAGGGAAAACAAGAGAAACACATAATAACTATAAAACCGTACATACACACACATGTATTTATATATTATATATATACACGTATACACTAATATGTATATATTATATACATTATATATGTGTGTAGACACACACACACACACACACACACTAGCATAATAACTAACATTTGTTTGGCATATTAGAGCTTACAGGTACTTTTCCTCAGCAAATCACTGTGATGAATGTCAAATGAATAGAATGTTGATACAGAAAGCAAGCGTTCTAGGAATTCAGAGCAGGGTGAGATCACTGCACGATGGGGTGAGGGGGGGAGTTTTGGTTGAGGCACAGAACTAGCAAGAATGCTGGGCAGTCCCACAAACCCGAATACAACTTCTGGCTTCCTGTATTACAAAGTTGCCAGATTCTCCATTGCTTCTAGTTTTTCATGAGATGATTATAAATTCATTTTACTTTCTAGAGGATAAAATGTTGACTGAGAGCTTAGTGGTCTGTGTTTTCTCTCTGATCCTCCATCCAACTGATCAACATATTAAAAAAAACAACAACAAACCTCCCACACATTTCATGTGATTCTAGGCACATAGAGTCACTTCAGCCCTCTAGATGTAAAAAGATTTGAGTTGCCTTTACTTAATTACCCTGTGATGAGCATCCTGTGGTATAGCTCCAACACCTACTCAACACTCAGGGTTATGTAATGTCAATTCTGCCCATAATTCCTGCGGTGCAGAATGCATAAAGCTCCTGCCCTGCATTCTGACTGGGCTTGTCTCAGTTCTCCTTGCATAATCATGGCCACCTTCCTGTTGGTAGTGATTTAGAAATGTCTTTCTAAGGTTCTGTGCACTTTGCCTCAGCTCCTTTAATTTTTTCTAAAGCTTCTTTCTTTCTTCCTTTGGATTTCTTTGGTTTCAAGCCACAGAAACTCATTATGGCTAACTTAAACAGAAAAGTTGATTATTGGGAAGATACTGGATAGCTCACAGAATCAAAGGAAGGCTAGAGAACTAGGCTTAGGGAACACAGCAATGAATGCAGCTCCAGGGGATTCAGTGGCAGGAATCAAGTCTTGCCCTTGCTATCTGCTGAAATGAATGAGTAACAATTAGATTTTTCCATCTCTCCCATTCATGTTCATCATCCCAAGCCCCAGCAGACGGAGTCTGATTAACCTAGTTTAGGCAGGAGCTAGGGAAAGGAAAGGACACCTTATCTGATAGTCATTACCACCGACCGCAAAGAGGTAACTCCCCAATGAATCCAGTGACTGTTGTCAGAGGAGGAGAGGGTGTGTGCTGGTTGATCAAACCCCAGAACATATCCACCATACCCCATTTTCTCTTCCTAACCTCCATTTCCAATTATCCATAATGGGAGTGACCAATATGTCTTCCAAGGTTATAGAAAAGATGTTTTTTAAAAATCCATTTGGGAGTGCCTGGGTGGCCCAGTTGTTAGGCGTCTGCCTTCGGCTCAGGTCATGATCCCAGGGTCCTGGGATTGAGAGCCCCGCATCGGGCTCCCTGCTCAGCGGGAAGCCTGCTTTCCCCTCTCCCACTTCCCCTGTTTGTGTTCCCTTTCTCGCTGTGTCTCTCTCTGTCAAATAAATAAATAAAATCTTTAAAAAAATAAAAATAAAAATCCATTTGTATTGGAATTTTTCCCAAAAGGTATTAATGGTTGGAGAAATTTGGCCTTGCCCCTCAGCAGTTGGGTAGGAGAATTAGAGAAGGTAATGTATGCAAAATGCCTGTTACAGTGCCTAGCATGTAGCAAGGTCCATTAAATGTCATTGCCAGCCCAGCCCTTCCCCAGTGGTTTGCAGGAGCCCGCTCATACCAGCTCACAAGCGCCACTCATTATATTTTTGGGGTTTTTGTGAGCCAATTGACATTACATTGGTAGCTTGAAGTTGACCTTGATGGGAATATTTACGCCGTGGAAATTGGAAATATTGCAAATGAGGACTTGCCCCCTACCTTACGCCCAAGGTAGTTGTTAATCATTTACCTGTACACCACTGCGTCCACTTCTTTCATCACAAAATGTGAGTAGAACCACGAAGGATTGAGTGTCAGTTAGGTTTAGATTCAACTCTGAGTAAAAACAACAATAACAACAGTAGTTTACTACATATAAGTTCATTCTCTAGATTTGGGTACGTAGTCTGGGCTTGGCTAGCAGCTCTAGTTTGTTACCTCACCACCCTCAAAACATGGCTTTTACTTCATGATCTAAGACGGCTGTTGTAGGGACCAAGGGCCGGCCGCCCCAAGATAGACCAGTTTGTCATGAACATTATTTTGAGTTAAAAGCGATCAAAATGCAGCCGATTAGGAGAAGCTCTTCACCTCTCCCTCATGGCCTGATTGTACAGAGAGAGCTCTTTTGTCCCAAAGAGAGCTATTTACAGAGATTCCTCTTTACCTAAGAAACTTATCTGCAAAATAGGGAGACCTTTGTTTTCTAAATACCTCCTTTCACCTTCCTGCTAATGGTTTTTCACTCCTTTGTATCCTCAGACACTACTCCTCTCCCAAGCTCATGTAAGTGTCATGTTGCCTCATTGTCTTTGGAATTTCATACGCTATCAAATTTGATTTTCTCTTGTTAATCTTTCTCACATCAATTTGATTCTTAGTCCAGCTAGAAGGACCTTACAAGGCAGAGGAAATTCTTCCTCCTTAACACTGCTCAAACTCCAGATTACAGCCAGTAGGGAAGAGAAAGGCAAAGAAACACACTCTCCTTTCTATTAAGGCCATTGACAGAAGTAATGCACAACATTTCTGCTTATATGAACTAGGTTGAGGTGATGTCACTTAACCATACCTAGCTGCAAGGGAGGCCTGAGCATGTTTATTTACTCCACGCAGCCATGTGCCCAGCTGGAAACTTGGAAGAAGGAGCGAGTGGATACTGGGAGGCAGTTGGCCATCCCTCCTGTCTCCAGCTAGAACCCAGGACTTGACATTTACTGACCACTGGCTTATACTCACCAACCTTTGTCCCACATTTTTCCTTGAGCTCTTCTTTCCAGTGTATCCCTCTTTCTTTTTAAAAAAGATTTATTTATTTTGAGAGAGAGAGAGAGAGAGAGAGAGAGTGCACGCGCAAGCAGGGGAAGGGGCAGAGGGAGAGGGAGAGAGAAAAACCCAAGTAGCAAGGAGCCCAATGTGGGACTTGATCTCATGACCCTGAGATCATGACCCAAGCTAAAACTAAGAGTCGGGTGCTCAACCAACTGCGCCACCCAAGCGCCCCTCCAGCTTATTTCTTAACTCCAGCAAATGGAAAGCAAAACCAGCCCTCGAGCAATAGCAACTGCCCTGACGGGACCTCCTGCTGGCCCAGACCACCCAGACCAGTTTGAGCCTAACCCCCAACTCACACCCCCACAGAGGGATGATGGAATGATCTCTAGAATGACTTACGATTACCTTTACCTCATTATAATACTAAAACCTCCACCCAAGGAGGAGCCTCAGTCTCATTTACATAACATACAATGTATGTATAGGCATGTTTCCTTAAGGCTTAGGCATGGCCTTATGCCCACCTCTGCATTTGATGACAAGGCTTCCCTATCTAAATACTCATCCTAACCCTAAATAGAAGGAACTCGTCGCCCTTGCTCAGGGAGTCCTATCTTTGGAAGCTGTTCCCCATGATCTCCTTAGTTGCTGCAAATAAAGTTTCCTTTGTAGGGCAACCTGGTGCAGCTTCTGATTCACCGAGGAGTGAACTCACGTGGGTTCCAGTTATACTCTCATTAATTGGCAGGACGTAGGAAAGTATAGATGACAGGGGAAAGTCCTGCTGGTGTGATAGGAATGTGTGTGGTTTGTGGAACTCTGAAGGAGTTGGCTGGAATAGAAAATTAGAAATACTGAAAATGAGATTAAATAAACAAGATGGAAGCCAGATCTCAGTGAGGGTCCAGGAAAACAGACAAAAGGATCTTTATCTGATACCATTAGAAACAGGAGGCATTGAATTTTGGGTAGAGGAGTTGTACAATCAGAGGCATTTAAAAATTTTTAATCTGGCACTTACATGCTAGACATGTTGAAGAAGGGTGGAAAAACAGGAAGCATCAGGCAGGGCAGAGGGGAGTCTGATTTCACAATCCAGCTGCAAGGTAGGAGTACATCTGAGAGGCATTTGCTAGACAATGTGTTCAAAGTGATGTCTGGCCTGATAGGGAGTTTCAGGCTGGGACGGCCAAGACACAGCATTGACAGTGTAAACAGAGCAAATCTGCCTTGGTAGGTATTTTGATTGGGTCACTTAGAAGCAGAGCCGGGCACGGGACTTTTGTTCAAGGGACTGATTGAGGGAGGAGAAGGAGAGTGAGGGAAACGGGGGGGCAGACGGGAAGAGGCTGAGGCTCTTGGCACAGATGGCACAAGAGTGGGCTCCAGCTGGAGGCAAGGGGGCTGGTGTTTTGTAGCCCCACATCAGGCCGTCATTGACCCAGGTCTGCCCAAAGTATGTGTAAGGGGGGAAAGTTTGGCTCCCCTTTGGTCCAGGGCAATTCATCAGAAAAGGGGACACCTATGTGTGGTTATTAGGCCACGTGCTTGGGAGTCATGAGTGGACCAGCTGCTAAAAAGGATCTGAGCGAGGCCCAGACAGCATCTGTTTCAGTGGGTCCATTTTGGGTGTGTTGGACTTGAGGTGGCGAAGAAGTAAGGTATTGGTGTATGACTAGTGGGAAATGGGAGCTACCAGACAGGAGTTCATGTAGAATAGAGCTAGCTAGGCAGAGACTGGCGTGAGGGACTCTGGCACACAGGTAATAGTTTCAGCAAGAAAGAATGAGCTCTCGAGGGCCATGGAGACAGAAAGGGGAGTAAGCCTTTGTAAAGTAAGTTGGTTCTACCCTAGCGGGAAGGTAGGTGGGAGAAGAGGAATCAATGAATAGAACGAAGCAGAGATCAGCAGAAAGGTATGTTCGTGTGGTAGTTGAACTTCTATTATCACTGGAAGTCAAGGGAAGAAGACAATGGAGAAGAATGAGAATGGAGAAAAAGTTGAGGTGTTTTGTTTTTATTTTTTGTTAGTTCAGATGTTGTTGGTGAGAGAACAACTTCTCAGCAGAACTGTCTTAGAAACCACGTGGTGCGAGCTAGTAAGGCTTTCCATATTTAATGACATTCCGTTGCATAAGAAAGGAGTTCTTAACTCCTCTAGGGCACTTCCTGCTTCAGTTGATATGTGCTCACTCTATGTTCTGGTTACCTAATGTTGCCTAACAGATTACCCCAAGACTTAGCAGCGTGAGACACCCTTTGTTATGTTCATGGGTTCTGTGGGTTAGGAATTTGGATAGAGCACAGCTTGTCTCTGTTCCTTGATGTCTGGGGCTTCAGCTGGAAGGCTCAAAAGCAGGGCCCCGGAATCATCTGCAGGATTCTTCTTCTTCTTTTTTTTTTTTAAAGATTTTATTTATTTATTTGACAGAGAGAGACACAGTGAGAGAGGGAACACAGCAGGGGGAGCAGGAGAGGGAGAAGCAGGCTTCCTGCCGAGCAGGGAGCCCGATTCGGGGCTCGATCCCAGGACCCTAGGATCGTGACCCGAGCCGAAAGCAGATGGTTAACGACTGAGCCACCCAGGCGCCCCCATCTGCAGGATTCTTCTCTCACATGTCTGACAATCGATGCTGGCTATTGGCTGGGGGCCTCAGTTTCTCTCCTGGTGGTCTAGGTTGGGTTTTTCCTGCACGGTGGCTGGGTTACTGAAAGAAAGAAGCAGGCATGAACTGTATTCTTTTTATGACCTCACCTTTTTTTATGATCTACATTGTTCTTCCTGTACCCCGTTGGTCAGTGCGGTCACAACCCTAGCCAGATTCAAGGGGAAGGAACATGACCCCACCCTGGAGTCTGTAAAATGACAGAAGAGCAGGGAGGGGAGGGCCGCTCATCTTTGGAAAATGCCATCTGCTATACTCTGCAAAGCTCTCCATTTACTTCTTATGACTGGCCCCTTTATTCAACAACCGTCAATAATAATAGCAATGGAAGGAACTACCTGAGGCTTAGAGGGGTAAGTGTGCCAGGCCAGAGGACTCAGCAAGAGCTCTGCTGTGACATGGACCCAGGGCTTCTGGGTTGATGCTACTTTTATTAAGAACTGGATGCCTCCAAAGAGCAAATAAAACTTGTGGAGACTGGGACTGTTTCTTCAGTGCTCCTGCTTCCTCCATCCTCACAACTGCTCAGGGTCAACAACAGAGATCCCTCAGCCACTTACCGATTGACTGGTCCTGCATTTGATACACCCATTTAATATGATGATTTAATGTAATTTTGTATCTCTTTGGAGAGCAGTCAAGGGCTAGGACACAGACCCTAATGCTGCATTCAACTTCCTGGCCGGAAGGCCAGGATGACGTTGCTTTTCATCCCTCTGTGCTAGCAGGAAGTAAGGCAGCACCCATGTCAGGAGTGCAAGGTGAGTGGGAGATGCCAAGGAGCATTCAGGTAGAGCAATTAGATGGTGATCTGAGGTAACTGCGTAGCGAGAGCAGAGCAGGGAGGCTGGAAGGGAAGCGGCTGAGGCAGTTCCTGTGGGTCCAGCTCAGAGACGGGAGGGGAGCCAATTTCCGCCCCCGTCCCCAACTCACATCCCAGCCCTAAACATGCTTCACAGCCTCAGGGGGAAACTCTGGCAAAGGATCCTGTAGGGGTGGCAGGGGTGCTTATCATGATCAGGAGTGGGTGGGATCAGATCTTAGAACTTACATCAGGTCTCAATTTTCCAGACCTTGCCTGTGCCCTGCCACCCTTTCCGCCCAAACCCATCTTTGACTTTATCTCTTTAGAAATGTCTTCGGGCTAGCAGTTTCTTTCTCAGAGATTGCAGATCAGGAAGGACCTTTAGAAACCACAGTTTCCACTTCCGCTGTAGGGGCAGAAAGCATGGGGCAGCCCAACCCCTCGACGCCTGGGAAGTAACAGAGGACCAAAGCTGGCTCTGTGTTGTAGGACTACTGCCCTTACCAGGTCCCTGCTGTCCTGCACCTGCTCTGCAGGGCCCACGCAGGGGGTCTTTATGCCTCTGGTTTCTCCCCATCCTGCTTGTCTCTGCTAAAAGGTGTGTTTTCCCTACTCAAGCCCCCTGAAGGTAGCTCCCTGTCACTTCTCATCTGACCCCCAATTCCTTGGCCTCACCTTCATGGACCTTGGTGGACTGGCTTCAGCTCTATCATTTGTGAGTCACCCTTGCTGCTTTGTTCCGGCCCCACCAATGTGCTTATTGCTCTCTCCCACATAGGAATTACTCACTGCTTATGTCACCAATCCCTCTGGAATGTGCTCTCTCCTCCATGACACCCATTCTCTCTGCATCATTTATTATTTTGTGTAAACTAACAATGTTGTTTTTCCCCCTCTGATAATTTAAACAATACATGTTTGTTGTAAAAAATCTGTAAAATGGAGGCACCTGGGTGGCTCAGTCATTAAGCGTCTGCCTTCCGCTCGGGTCATGATCCGAGGGTCCTGGGATTGAGCCCTGCATCGGGCTCCCTGCTCAGCGGGAAGCCTGCCCCACTCCCCCTGCTTGTGTTCCCTCTCTTGCTGTCTCTCTCTCTGTCAAATAAATAAATAAAATCTAAAAAAAAAGAAAAAAAGAAAATCTGTAAAATGAAAAATGTATACAAAAGAAAATTGAAAGTACCCAACATTCTGCAACCTGATTTTAACTAACAGTACCATTTTGGTGGGCTTCCTTCTAGTATTCTCCTCACCAGAACTCCTTCCTGCCTCAGGCCTTCGTGCATGCTTATTATTCCTTCTACCTAAAAGTCACTCTCTCTCTCCCTTTCCCCTCTCCCTGCTCCCCCTCTTCTCTTCCCTCTTCATTCTGTGAGTAAATCAACCATGTGTATAATCATGAAGGTCATTCTTGCGGAGAAATCTTTCCTCTACCCCCAAGTTATGTCTCTCTATTACACACTCACAGTATCCAGAAATTTTCCTGTAGCACTTACCACAGCTAGAAATAAACCATCATTTTTGTCTTCATGTGTTTAATGTCTGTCTAAGCTACTTGACTTGACGTCGGGTCCATGACTTGCTTGTTTATTCTGTGGACGCTAGCATCCACCACAGTGCTCCATACACAGAAAACATACAACACATTGCACTAAGACAATAACCATGTATCTGTCTTCTCGGTACTTTAAAATAATCAATTTTAACAAATATAATGAATCAACTCTTATTACAGTCTTTTTTTTTAAGATTTTATTTATTTGAGAGATAGAAGGAGATAGAGAGAGAGCATGAGAGGGGGGAGGGTCAGAGTGGGAAGCAGACTCCCTGCTGAGCAGGGAGCCCGATGTGGGACTCGATCCCGGGACTCCAGGATCATGACCTGAGCCGAAGGCAGTCGCCTAACCAACTGAGCCACCCAGGCGCCCCAGCTCTTATTACAGTCTTTGTTTTAAAATCTAATTTGTCTGATACGAGGATTGCCACAAATATAATGAATCAATCACCATATGAGACCTGGTTCCAGGTACAGGATACCTGGTTCTTGCCCCAAAGAGTCCTCAGTCTTTTGAGGGAGACAGACAAGTAAGTGGAGGATTCTGATATGTCCTTGATGATCAGTTAATAAGTATATATGATCAATAGTGTTAAGTAAAGCATACGGGAAGCGTCCCCAAATTAGCCTTGAGGGAGATGATGCTATGGCTTTAATTTGTCCTCGTTAATGCGTTTACTTCATAGAATCCTAGGATAGTAGAATTGGATGGAACTGCCAAATCAACAGGCCCCAACTCTTTCTGCAACGTGAGGAAACTAAGGCAGTGAAAGGGCAATAAAGTGACTTGGTCAAAGTCACCGGGTAATTTATTGGTGGCAGATCTGTGATTAGAGCCTCAATCTTGAGACTCCCAGCCCAGTCCTTTCTAACTATATCTTAGGGGCCTTTGGAATCTGCCCCCCTGTTCTTTCCACTCTGTTAATCCCCAAGTCCTGATGATTTGACCTTGTACAGGTTTGTCCGGTCTGTCTGCTTTTCCTCTGCTCCCCTCCACCATGTTTCCAGCCTCCGTTGTCTCCAGCCTGGGTGCCGACACTCACCTCCGACCTCGTCTCTCTGCTTCTAGTCTTGTCCTGCTCAGATTCCTTCTCTACTTTGCAGCCAGAGTGAACCTCCACAGGCCTAAGTGTAAGCATGTATATCCCCAGCTTAAAGCCTCACTGAGGGGCGCAGCCGGTTAAGCATCAGACTCTTGGTTTTGGCTCAAGTCCTGATCTCATGAGTCAGGAGATTGAACCGCATGTTGGGATCGGCCAGCATGGAGTCTGCTTCGGATTCTATCTCCTTCTCTCCCTCCTGCTCATGCTCTCTCTCTCTCAAATAACTAAATAAATCTTAAAAAAAAAAAAAGCCTCATTGAGCTTTTAGTTCAAAATTCCCAATATGGTATATTAGCCCAGGCTACCATAACAAAATACCACAGACTGGGTGGCTTAAACAACAGAAATGTATTTCTCACAGTTCTGAAGGCTGGAAGTCCAAGATCAAGGTGCCAGCAAGCAGGTTTAATTCTGAGGCTTTTTTTTTCCCCCCACATCAGGCAGTAACATGCCAAGGTTGTAATAAGGTTTGGGAAAGGCATATGTCCCACAATGGCATGAACACCCAGTCGTCACTCTTATGAACCACAAATGGATCAGAGGCCTCTCCTTTTGACTTGCAGGTGGTCACCATCCCCCTTGTGCTCATATGGCCTTTTCTCTGTGTGCTCATGAGAAGACAGAGCTCCCTTGTGTCTCCTCCTCCCTTTATAAGGATACAAACCCCATCAAATTAGGGGCCCATTCTTCGGACCTCATTTAACCTTAATTACCTACAAAAGACCCTATCTCCAAATACAGTTACGTTGGAGTTTAGGACTTCAACAGATGAACCTAGGGGCACACAATCCCCTTCATAGCACATGGTCTACCAAGCTTTTCTTTCTTTCTTTTTTTTATTAAAGATTTTATTTATTTATTTGACAGAGCGAGAGAGAGCACAAGCAAGGGAAGTGGCAGGCAGAGGCAGAGGAAGAAGCAGGCTCCCCGCCGAGCAAAGAGCCCGATGCAGGGCTCGATCCCAGCACCCTGGGATCATGATCTGAGCCGAAGGCAGTCGCTTAACCAGCTGAGCCACCCAGGTGCCCGTACCAAGCCTTTCTTAACCTAGCCTACTTTATGAGCTTCCTCTAAGTCCCACTACCCTCTCTGACTCCATGCTTCTGTATCTCAAATCTTTGTTCCTTGAACTTGCTCCGTTCTCTGCAGCTCTGATCCCTCCATCACCTTCCCTTCTTTCTCTACCTGCCCTACTCCTATTTTTAGTCTTTGTAAGGAAAGATCTACCTAGCCTTGGAGCAAATGGATATGGTTTTGCCTGCTTTGGCTCTGAGTCTCCCAAGACATCACAGTACCTGTCTTGGATCTCTGTGAGAGCTGCTTGCTTTTTGGAGAACTGAGACCCGAAGAGGACCAATTACAAAGTACAGTGTACAGCCCCCACTCGAGCCAGCGACTCGAACTCAGTCCTGCTTTATTGGTTTCCCCCTTTTGGACCTACATCTTGCCCTTTCAATTTCTGCTTGGAGAGACAGCTGAACTGATTTCTTGGGGGACATGGCTCTCACTTGCCTAGTAAGCAGTAAACTCAGCTTCCCTCCTCTGCCAGCTCAGATGTCTTTGTATTTTGGTTACTTTCAAGTCTCAGTTTAAATATCAGTTTCCAAGGGAGCCTTCCCTGATACCCCATCCTGTGTTTAGTCCTCTGGCTCTCCAGCAGCCTGTGCTCCCCCTTTTGTAGGAGTCACTACCTCATTCCTGTATGTTTCATGTCTGTCCTTCTGAGCTCCCTTGGGCAGGATGCCTCTCTGTCTGCTTGGTTGCAGTATCCCCAGGCTAGTGCAGAGCCTGGTTCCTAGTAGGCTATCAGAAACTGTTAGCTTTTTTAGTAGATGCCCCATAAATATTCATTGGCTTGAGTTGTTCTCAAATAGTTTCTCAGATAGTCATATATGCATTTTGTTGTCTAAATTGGACTGAAATTTTTTTAAAAGATTTTGTTTATTTATTTGACACAGAGAGAGAGCACGTGCACAAGCAGGCAGAGGGAGAGGGAGGCAGAGAGAGAGAGAGAGGCAGAAGCAGGTTCCCTGCTGAGCAGGGAGCCCGATGTGGGATTCGATCCCAGGACCTTGGGATCAGGACCTGAGCTGAAGGCAGACGCTTAACTGACTGAGTCACCCAGGAGCCCCTTCATAAATGATTCTTAACTGATTTCCCACAGTAACTTTCCCAAAAGGCAGCATATTCTAAGAAAGGATCAAATTCAAAAGAGTATGTATGTGGCAGGACAATTTGTCGTGAATTTATTGTAACAATCTATTGAAGATAAAAAAAAGAATGAAGATATTCTCCTCTCCCTCCTCTGCATAGCCAGGACTTTGTTTCCTTGAAGTTGTGGGTTTCCTGACCCCTTTAGGAGTTTGGCTTTTTTTAGTGTGTTTATTATTTATTTATTTGATTTTTAAATTATTTTATTTTATTTGTATTTTTTTCCTCATGGTAAGTGTACTCTTTAATCCCCAACAACTGTTTCACCCAGCCTCCCAGTCACCTCCTTTCTGGGAACCATCAGTTTGTTCTCTATAATTAAGAGTCTGTTTCTTGGTTTGTCCCTCCCTCTTTCTCTTTTTTCCTTCCTTTGCTTGTTTGTTTTGTTTCTTACATTCCGCATATGAGTGAGATCGTATGGTACTTGTATTTTTCAGACTGACTTATTTCACTTAGCATAATACTCTAGCTCTATCCATGTCGTTGCAAATAGTGAGATATTGTTCTCTTTTATGGCTGAATAATATTCCATTGTGTGTCACAATGGAAGATATATATATATATTCTTTGTCCATTGATCTATTGATGGACATCTGGGCTGCTTCCATAGGTTGGCTATTATAAATAATGCTGCAATAAACATAGGGGTGAATGTATCCCTTTGAATTCACGTTTGTGTATTTTTGGGTAAATACCCAGTAGTGTGATTACTGGATCCTAGGGTAGTTCCATTTTTAACTTTTTGAGGAACCTCCATAGTGTTGTCCACAGTGCTGCACCACTGCATTCCCAACAGTGCAAGAGGGTCCCTTTTTCTCCACATCCTCGCCAACGCTTGTTGTTTCTTGTGTTTTTGATTTTAGCCATTCTGACAGATGTGAGGTGGTATCTCACTGTAGTTTGGATTTGCATTTCCCTGATGATCATTGATGTTGAGCATCTTTTCATGCGTCTGTTGGCCACCTGGATGTCTTCTTTGGAAACATGTCTGTTCATGTCTTCTGCCCACTTTTAATTGGATTATTTGTTTTTTGGTGTTGAGTAGTATCAGTTCTTTACATATTTTAGATACTAACCCTTTATCAGATATGTCATCTACAAATATCTTCTACTCATTCAGTAGGTTGCCTTTTAGTTTTATTGATTGTTTCTTTCACTGAGTAGAAACTTTTTATTTTAATATAGTCCCAATAGTTTATTTTTGTTTTTATTTCCCTTGCCTCAGGAGACATATATAGAAAAATGTTGCTGTGGCCGATGTCAGAGAAATTACTGCTTGTGTTCTCTTCTAGGATTTTTATAGTTTCCTGTCACACTTTTAGGTCTTTAATCCATTTTGAATTTATTTTTGTGTATTGTGTAAGAAAGTGGTCTGGGGGCACCTGGTTGGCTTAGTCAGTTAAGCATCTGCCTTCAGCTCAGGTCATGATCCCAGGGTCCTGGGATCAAATCGAGCTCCCTGCTCAGTGGGAAGCCTTCTCGCTCTCCCTGTGCCACTCCCCCTGCTTGTGCTTGCTCTCTCCCTCCCTCTCTCTCTCTCTCTCTCTCTGTCAAATAAATAAGTAATTTAAAAAAAAATAAAAAAGAAAGAAAGTGATCCAGTTTCATTCTTTTGCATGTAGGTATCCAGTTTTCCCAACACCATTTGTTGAAGAGCTTTTTCCCATGGGATATTCATTCCTCCTTTGTTGAAGATTCATTGACCATATAATTGTGGGTTTACTTCTGGGTTTTCTCTTCTATTCCATTGACCTATGTGTTTATTTTTATGCCAGTACCATAATGTTTAATTACTACCACTTTGTAATATAACTTGGTATCTGGAATTGTGATACCTCCAGTTTTGTTTTTCTTTTTCAAGATTGCTTTGGCTATTCAAGGCCTTTTGTGGTTCCAAACAAATTTTAGGATTGTTTCTTCTAGTTCTGTGAAAAATGCTGTTGGTATTTTGATAAGGATTGCATTAAATCTGTAGTTTACTTTGGGTAGTATAGACATCTTTTTTAAAAAAAGATTTCATTTCATTTATTGAGAGAGAGAGAGAAAGAGAGCGAGAGAGCAGGGAAAGGGACAGAGGAAGAGGGAGAAGGAGAGGGAGAGAAACAGACTCACCGTTAAGCAGGGAACACAACTTGGGACTTGACACAGGGCTCAGTCTCACAACCCTGAGATGATGACTTGAGCTGAAATCACGAATTAGACACTTAACCGCCTGAGCCACCCAGGCACCCCTGGGTAGTATAGACATTTTAACATTATTTGTTCTTCCAACCCATGAGCACGGAATGTCTTTCCATTTCTTTGCATTGTCTAGAATTTCTCTCATCAGTGTTTTATAGTTTCAGAGTATAGGTCTTTTACCTGTCTGGTTAAATTTATTCCTAGATATTTTTTTGTTTTTGGCACAATTGTAAACAGGATTGTTTTCTTAATTTTACTTTCTGCTGCTTCATTATGAATGTTTAAGAATGCAACAGATTTCTGTACATTGATTTTGTATCCTGTGACTTTACAGAATTCATTTATCAGTTCTAGCAGTTTTGTGGTGGAGTATTTAGGGTTTTCTATATATAGTATCATGTCATCTGCAAATAAGGAGAGTTTTACTTCTTCTTTACTATTCAGATGCCTTTTATTTATGTTGTCTGATTGCTGAGGCTAGGACTTCTAGTACCATGTTAAATAACAATGGTAAGAGTGGACATCCCTGTCTTGTTTCTGACCTCAGGGGAAAAGCTCTCAGTTTTTCACTATTGAGTATGATTTTAGTTGTAGATTTTTCATATATGGCTTTTATTATGTTGAGGTATGTTCCCTCTAGATCTACTTTCCAGAGAGTTTTTATCATGAATGGATGTTGTACTTTGTTTAATGCTCTTTTTTGCATCCATTGAAATGGTCATATGGTTTTTGTCCTTTCTCTTATTGATATGACATAACATGTTTGCATTCTGGGGATAAATCCCACTTGATGGTGGTCTATGATTTTTTAAATACATTGTTGGGTTCAGTTTGCTAATATTTTGTTGAGGATTTTTATGTCTATATTCATGAGAGACATTGGCCTGTAGTTCTCTCTCTCTTTCTTTTTTTTTGTGGGTGTGTTTATCTGGTTTTGATATCATGTTGATGCTGGTATCATAGAATGAAATTGGAAGTTCTCCTTCCTCCTCTATTTCTTGGAATAGTTTGAGAAGAATAGGTATTAACTCTCTTTAAAAATTTGGTAGAATTTGCCTGCGAAGCCATCTGGTCCTGGACTTTTAGGGGACTTTTTTGATTATTTATTCAATTTCATTGTTGGTAATTGGTCTGTTCAAAATGTCTATTTCTTCCTGCTTTAGTTTTGGTAGATTATATGCTTCTAGGAATTTATTCATTTCTGCTAAGTTGTCAAATTTGTTGGCATATAGGTTTTCATAATATTCTGTTACCATTGTTTATGTTTCTTTGGAGTTGGCTGTCATTTCTCCTATTTCAGGAGTGGTTTTCTTTATTTAGGTCCTCTCCCCCTCTCTCTCTTTTTCTTTTCTTTTCCTTTTTTCTGTTTTGGATGAGTCCGGCTAGAGGTTTACCAATTTTGTTCATCTTTTCAAAGAACCAGCTCCTGGTTTTGTTGATCTGTCCTGTTTATTTTTATTTTAGTTTCTGTATCATTTATTTCTGCTCTGATCTTTATGATTTCTTTCCTTTTGCTGGGTTTAGGTTTTGTTTGTTCTTCATTTTCTAGCTCCTTTAAGCATAAGGATTTTTGTGTATTTTAGAAGGAAAGGAAAGAATCAGGCTGAGTGGGACTCTAAAGGAAATCCACCCCTAAGTGGGCTTTGGTTTTTTTTTTTTTTTTTTAAAGATTTTATTTATTTATTAGAGAGAGAGAATGAGAGATAGAGAGCATGAGAGGGAAGAGGGTCAGAGGGAGAAGCAGACTCCCCGCCGAGCAGGGAGCCCGATGCGGGACTCGATCCCGGGACTCCAGGATCATGACCTGAGCCGAAGGCAGTCGCTTAACCAACTGAGCCACCCAGGCGCCCTGGGCTTTGGTTTTGCAAGGTACTGGATGTCTGGTCTGAGAGGGGAGGGTGTGGAGATAGTAGCCTACCCCTTGGTTGACTCTTAGACCTCTAGGAACTCAGAGAGAAGATAGGGGATGCAACTTCTCCAGGGCATGTGGAGGTCCAGGCCTCTTCCAAAGCAGCCCCTCAGATGGGACTGGCTGCCAGGTCCATGCGAGCTGGGCTGGGGTGCTCTGGATAGGGCATTTTCAGAGCCTCGGCAAACGGCCCCAGCCCCCAGGGAAGGCCAGATCAAGACTGCAGAGAAGCACTAAAATTTTACAGTGGTCCCCCACATATAATTAAAAATGAAAGAGCTATATGAAACCAAAAACAACTTAAGGATGTACTATAGATTTGTGATTTTTCCTAGTATGTGACTGCTTTCATGTTCTCCTTCTCTCTCTCCATCTGCTTCTCCTGCTCCTCTTCCTCCTTCTTCTCAAATATAAAATTATTTCCAGAGTTGTTTTTTTTTCCCCCCTCTTCTGGCTTTGTGGGTGTCATGCGTAGGTGATTCGGACGTGCCCAGGCTTGACTGAGCGGCTTAACTTCTAATGGCCCCCACAGGCCTGGGCAAGGAACAAGGCAGTGCTGACCACCATGGTCAGAGCAGGAGACTCTCCTCTGTTTCCTCAGGATGGCATGAGCCTTGACTTCCTTGTATGACCCAAGCAGGCAGTCTGAAAACTGTTAGACTCTAGAATTCTAGTCTGTGATGGTCAGGGCTAAAGCCAGACTTGATATGAGTCCATAAAGACATAAGACATTACCTGTCCCCAAGAGCTGTGGATCAATTCATTCTCACCTGTTACATGTATATGGACATACACATAAATATTTCTAGATAGAGAAGGAACCAGTAACAGTTGTGGCTTCTCAGAAGTAGGATTGAGTCTGCTTATTTGTTGTTTTTTGACCAAGTTTTTAAAAAACATTGAACAGATGTTATTTTTATAATAAAAATGTACTTCAAAAATTAAAATGACAGCAACAATAAACTCATCAGATTCCTAATATCTTCAGATTTCAAACTATCGGACAGATGGAGATTCTGCTATGGGCTATGAGAAGGGGACCAGTGATGCCTTCCAGCTGTGGTGTATCTAGTGCAGCTGGAAAAGAGGCTAAATACAGACTAGACTGTGCAGTACTCCAGGATGAATCAGGGCTAGTGCTAGAACATTCCTTCGTTCTACCCACCTCATACCTAATTTCCAGGCACAAGGATGTAGAAGTAAACAGAGCAGGGGTGCCTGGCTGGCTCAGTTGGTAGAGCATACGACCCCTCATCTCAGGGTGGTAAGTTCAAGCCCCACACTGGGTGCGGAGCCTACTTAAAAAAAAAAAAAAGTAAGCAAAGAAGACTGAGTCCTTGACCCCTGGATTTGGAGTCTAAAGGACGTGATGTGTGGGTCACACTGGCATAGCAGGAGAACCAGGAGGGAGAGTGTGAAGCATAGGGCCCAGGAAAATCCCAATGGGGTTTGGGGTTAGGGTAGAGGAAGGTGGTGGCCTTTCCAGGGCACTTAGTTCTTCAGTGCCTCTCTCCTCAGGGCCCCTTCTGTGCTATTGGAGGGGCTAGAAGGTATTTATTTATTTACTTATTTACATGGGGCTTGAACTCATGACCCCGAGATCAAGAGTCACATACCCCACTGACTGAGTCAGACAGGCACCCCCTTTCTGGTTTCTTTCTTTCTCTCTCTCTTTCTTTCAAGATTTTATTTATTTGTCAGAGAAAGAGAGAGAGAGGGCACGCACAAGCAGGGGGAGCGTGGCAGGCAGAGGGAGAAGCAGGCTTCCTGCTGAGCAGGGAGCCCGATGTGGGGCTTGATCCCAGGACCCTAGGATCATGACCTGACCAAAGGCAGACGCTTAACCTACTGAGCCACCCATGTGTCCCTCTTTCCTTCTTCCTTCCTTGAAGATTTTATTTATTTATTTGACAGAGAGAGCAAGAGAGCAGAAGCAGGGGGAGCAGTGGAGGGAGAGGGAGAAGCAGGGTCCCTGCTGAGCAGGGAGCCCGATGCGGGGCTTGATCCCAAGACCCTGGGATCATGACCTGAGCCGAAGGCAGATGCTTAAGGGACTGAGACACCCAGGCATGCCTTAAAAGATTTTATTCATTTGAGAGAGAGAGAGAGAGAACGAGCGGGCAAAGAAGAGGAGCAGAGGGAAAGCGAGAGAGAATCTGAAGCCAACTCCACACTCAGCACGGAGCCTGACATCAAGATATAGAACAGTTCTACTGCCCCCCAAAATTCCCTTATGTTATTCCTTTGTAGTCACATCCTTCCTCCCATCCGCCACAAACCTCTTGCTAGTTTGAAATATTCTCCACGACTATTGTTTGTCTTTTCAAAAATGTCACATAAATGGAACAATGTAGCATATAACCTTTAAAAAAAGATTTTATTTTTTTGAGAGAGAGCGCAAGAGACAGCATGAGTTGTGGGGGAGAGGAACAGAGGGAGAGGGAGAAGCGGATTCCCCACTGAGCAGGGAGCCCATCAACATCATTGTCATCATGGGCCTCCATCCCAGGACGCTGGGATCATGACCTGAGCCAAAAGAAGATGCTTAACTGACTGAGCCACCCAGGCACCCCTAAAGATTTTATTTTTAAGTAATCTCTACACCCATCATGGGGCTGTGCTCCAAGGTTTGTGACCTACTTGGTTTTGTCTTAGAAAATATAAGTCTCCAAAAACCTCACTTTGGGGAGAGATGCCGATGCCCTTACCAGATGTGATGCAGAGATTGGTGAGCAAAGCAGGGTTTCTTATCATCTTGCTTCTGGCATGCCGGGTCCAAAAACTTGGTAGAAAATGGCAGAAAAGGTCTAGGCACGCTAAAAATCCAATTACGTGGGAAAAACCGAGTGTCAGGAATCCAAAGGCATGGGTTCAGCCCTCCTCTCTGACATTTCCCGAATGTCCTTGAGCAGACTACATCAACTTCTGGAACCTCAGCCACTTCATCTGTAAAGTGGGAACAGTAATAACCACTGTGCTTTATCAGGCTTGTTCACAGACAGATGAATCTTTTTCTCCTTCCAGGTTCCTAGAAAGACTGTACTTTGCCACCCCATTTAACTCTTACCGATTAGCCAGGCATGGCTATGTAACTGACTTTGGCCAATTAAGATGTGTCTCTTCTATGTGGAAGTTTTAAAAGCCAGTGTGTGCTTTTCCACATTCTCTCCTTGTACTTATGGTGACTGGCAATGTTTTAGATAGTGGCTGCCCTGTCAGCCTGGGTCCTGGAGTTAGGACTACAATGATTCAGAGTAGAGCCTCAGCCAACCCATACTGCAGGAGCAATAAATACATTTTCGTTGCATAAAGCCATTGAGATTTTGGGGATGTTTATTACAGAAGCATAACCTAGCTTCTTTGGGTGATATACCATATTATGGATGTTACCAAAAATAAATGAAATAAAAGGTATGGAATTTCTGGGGACATAATAAGGTTTGGTTGTCTTCCTTTCAAAATCTCTTTCTTTCTTTCTGAAGAGTCAAGGGGGTACTCTTAACCGCCCAGAGCGCTTGATGAGCTGTTAAAGAGAACAGACATCCATTCAACTACAAAAGAAAGAAGAGGAAAGGATACAAAGCAACAAAGGGTAAGAAATATGACACAAAACAAGGAAGAGAAACAAAGTGAAAAAGAGGATGCCTGCGACCCAGGCAGAGGTGATTCTAAGACAACTGATGAGGCCAATGGAAACTGTATCTGTTTGAGAGGTTCAGCCCAACCCCAGGCAAGCAATGCCGTCTGGGTTGGTAGCTGAACAAACAAGCTGCATTGGTTCCTGGTCATCCATCCATCAGTCTTGGCACCCAGTGTTTACTGAGCACCTGCTGTGTGCCTGGCAGTGTGCTTGTGCTGGGTTTAGGGAGCTAAGTACGACCCAGTGCTGGCCGCTGCTTTCAAGAATCCCCCAATCAGTTGTGAAACAGTCACATGAAGAACTGGGATAAAATCTGCCCTGTGCCATGATGGAAGTGCCTTCAAGGAACCAAGCCCTGCACAGGAGAGTGAAGAAGGACTTTCTGGAAGACATGAAACTAAGGGTCTTGAAGAATAACTAGCAGTTGGCAAAGGCAGGGTGGGTGAGGGCATGCTGGGCAGAAGGGTAACGGGGGCCAGGGGGTGGAAGTGAGAAGCTGCAGGTAGTTTGGGGTTGCTAGAACCTTGATGAGAGGCAGTGGGCATCAGGATATGAGGCTGGAGAGGAACTCAAGGGCCTATCTCAGGGGCTTGAAAGCTTTCACTGGGTTGGCTAGGGCAGATTTGGGTAGTTAAGCAGAGAAGTGACATGGTCAGATTTTAGCTGAATTTCTCTGCCTGCTGTGTGGACAGTGGATTCGGGGCAGAATCTCTTTTTGTGAGATCTCTTGGGATTAGACTGAATGCCCAGCCCAGGTCCTGGAAGTGCACAAGATGGTCTCTCGAATAATCCGCCTAGCCAGGGCTTGATGAGTGCTGCCATGAGCTGGGCAGTGTTCTGCGTGCCCATGTGCTCTATGTTGAGTAACTACTCCCCCTCCTGACAACACTGTGATGAGCGTATTCTTATCACCCCCATTTTAAAAAAAGATTTTATTTATTTATTTGAGAGAGAGAGAGGGCATGAGACAGGGGAGGCTCAGAGGGAGAAGCAGACTCCCCACTGAGCGGGGAGCCTGATGAGGGCTCGATCCTGGGACTACGGGATCATGACCCGAGTCTCCTGGAACTCTTGGATCATGACCTGAGCCAAAGGCAGACGCTTAACCAACTGAGCCACCCAGGCGCCCTCTTATCATCCCCATTTTGACCACCAGGAAGCTGGGCGCCGTGAGGTTCAGCTATGACTCCCTGTCCCAGGGCTGCTAAGCAGCACAGTGGCATTGCAGTGCAGGCTGCCTGGCTCCAATCAGCCTGTACCCACTCTCCCTCCAGCCTCCTCGGGGTCTGCTGCTGTCAGGAAGGCCCTCAAAGAAGCCTACTTTGGTTTGGGCATCCTGCTTCAAGTTTATGAAATCTTCCACAGAGATGACCTCATTTAAGCCTTGCAACAGTAACTTCTGTGAGGTAGGTAGTGTTATTCATAGCTAAGAAAACTGACCAAGGAAATCGAATGATTTGTCAAAGGTCAGGAGTTAGGGGGCAGAGCGCCAACTCAGACTTGCATCTTCCAAGCCAGGAGTCCAGGGTCAGGTCTCACGCTCATTTGTCAGTCAAGACTCTGGCCAGCCTCATGTTGTGTGGTTGTGTGGTTCAAAGGTCAGAACACTTCCACTCCTACTGCCTTCTATCCAGGAAAATGCTTTTCTGAACTGAGGGAAGGAGTCACAGAGAAATGTGTTGTTGGCTTCGGCTTCCTATGGTTGGGCAATGGCTTCCGCCGTCCGGATCAGGTGACGTCAGCGGTCTGGATTTCTGCCAGTTTTCTCCTGCCCACGAAACAGACTTCCAGCCAGGGCTCCCAGCCGTCTCTGGCTTCCTGGAGCAGCAGACCTCTCAATTTGCAGTGAGAGACTGAAAATCAGATCTCAGGGAAGGTTTCACTATGGGGAAGGAGGTAAAAACGCGGGAGAGGAGTTGAGAAGACACTGTCTAGGGATGAGCGTGGAGTCCCCCCACCTGAGGTCTGAGGTTTCTCTTCCAGCATGAGGGCAGGAGCCAATGATCAGACTGGGAGGTTTAACTGTGACCAAGAGGGACACCTGGGTGGCTCAGTCTGTTAAGCGTCTGCCTTCGGCTTGGTCATGATCCCAGGGTCCCGGGATCGAGTTCGGCATTGGGCTCCTTGCTCAGTGGGGAGCCTGCTTCTCCCTCTGCCTCTGCCGTTCCCCCTGCTTGTGCTCTCTCTCTGACAAGTAAATAAATAAAATCTTAAAAAAAAAAAAAAGACTGTGACTAAGAGTCTTAAATAAGTTGGGGGTGGAGGGGAAGAAAGGCAGGCAAAGCTAAGGAAATCTGGAAAAAATTACACACGGAGATACAAACACAGAAGGTCAAACATAGGCCAAGAATAAAATGTTGATCCCAATCCTCATGCACTTTTTTATGGATAACTAAGTCTTGAACAAATCAGTAATGCAGGAATATAAACAGCCCTCATTCCTTTTTTTTTTTTAATTCTGAAAGTATACCAGTTATAAAAAATCTGAAAAATAGACACATGAATTAAAGTAGGAAGTTAAAGTGTCCCTCCACCATCCCGAACTTCACTCTCCAAACCTGGTTCATAAATGATGTTACACACTTTAGCCATTCCTTCACCCAATATTGATTTCATTTAATCCTCACAACAACCCTATGGGGTAAGAATTACTACTATGCCTTTATTATTATTATTATTATTATTATTATTATTATTATTATTATTGAGAGAGAGAGAGAATGCATGCATGCAATTGGGATGGGAAGGGCAGAGGGAGAGGGGGAGAGAGAATCCCAAGCGGACTCCCCGCCCAGCGCGGATCCCCACGTGGGGCTCGATCTCACAACCCTGAGATCATGACCTGAGCTGAAATCAAGAGTCGGATGCTTAACCCACTGAGCCATGTGGGCGCCCTGCCTTTGTTTCTATCTTTAATTGTAGTAAAATATACATAACATAAAATCGACCATATTAGGGATCCTGGTGGCCACCGGAGGTGAGTGGCCATCATGGCCTTCTGCCTAGCTGACCCGCTGGCAGCCGGTGCTGCAGCTTTATGAGCGGATGCTGTGCCACCACAAGTCGTGGTGCATTCATGGGGACAAATACTGGTCCTTTGCTTGTTTGACAAGAAGCCAATGTGAGGAATCTAAGAATGAAAAGGATTTGGGGAAGACTGCTGACAGAGGCGGACGAAGAATTCTGGCACAGTCGGCCTCCACCACCAGGTACCGTCCCTAACCCTCCCGTGGGTGCCTCCCCGGAGAGATAGGGGTGTTACAAGGCTCCTCGTGGTGCATAGATGACTGGCATCCTTCTGCGAAAGCCACGTATTGGGATTTCTTTGCCAAGAGAGCCGTGGAAGACACTGTGGAGGGAAAGCTGGGCACGAGTGGCTAAGGCAGCTGCGCCTGGTGGTCCTAAGACTGCAGCTCGGCCCCTTGCCTGAAAAGAGGATTGTATGTTTTTTCTCCTTGTATATTCTTGCCTCTTCTAGTGTAGATTAATTGACCATATTTATTCATGTCTGGTTTATTTCTGGGCTCTCTATTCCGTTCCATGACCTGAGTCTATTTTTGTGCCAGTACCGTACGATTTTGATCACTACAGCTTTGTAGCACATCTCGAAATGTGAGATGGTGATGCCTCCAGCTTTGTTTTCCTTTCTCATAATTGCTTTCACTTGTGCTTTGTTTCTTTTTATTGCCAAATACTATTCCATGCTGGGGATGTATATACCACAGTTTATATAACCATTCGTCAATTGATGAACTTTTGTGTTGCTTCTACATTTTGGCTATCATGAATAATGCTGGCATGAACATTCATGTACAAGAATGTCTGTGGATATATGTTTTCATTTTTCATGGGTATATGCCTGGGAGTGAAACTCCTAGGTCATATGGTACCTCTGTTTAACCTTTTGAGGAACTTCCAGATTATTTCTAAATTGACTGCTCTGTTTGACATCCCACTAGCAGTATATAAAGTTCCCATTTCCCCAATCTGTCTTTTTGATTCTAGCCATTTTAGTGGGTATGAAGTGGTATCTCATTATCGTTTATCTTTGCATTTACCTGATGACTAATGATGTTGAGCATCTTTTTATGTGCTTTTTGGCCGTTTGTATATCTTTGGAGAAATGTTTATTCAGATCCTTTGCCCATATTTTGAGTTGTAAGAGTTCTTTTTTAAAAGATTTTATTTTATTTTATTTTTAAGATTTTATTTATTTATTTGACAGAGAGAGACACAGCGAGAGAGGGAACACAAGCAGGGGGAGTGGGAGAGGGAGAAGCAGGCTTCCTGCGGAGCAGGGAGCCCAATGCGGGGCTCGATCCCAGGACCCTGGGATCATGAACTGAGCTGAAGGCAGACGCTTGATGACGAAGCCACCCAGGCGCCCCAAGATTTTATTTTATTTTAACTTTTTTAAGGATTTATTTATTTATCTGTCAGAGAGATAGAGAGAGAGACACGAGCGGGGGGGGGGGGTGGCTGTGCAGAGGGAGAAACAGTCTCCATGCTGAGCAAAGATCCTGATGTGGGACTTGATCCTAGGACCCTGGGATCATGACCTGAGCTGAAGGCAGACGCTTAACCAACTGAGCCACCCAGGCATCCCAGAGTTGTAAGAGTTCTTTATGTAGTCTAGATATAAGCCACTTATCAGATATGTGATTTACAAGCATTTTATATCATTCTGTGGGTCATCTTTTCATTTTCTTGATTAGTGTCCTTCGAAGCACAAAAGTTTAAATTTTGTTAAAGTCCAATTTATCTGTTTTTTCTTTTGTTACTTGTGCACTTGGTGTCATATCCATGAAGCCATTACCTAATTCAAGGTCGCAAAGATTTATGCCTATATTTTCTTCTAAGAGTTTAATAGTTTTGGCTCTTACATTTAGGTCTTTGATCTAATTTTGACTCAATTTTCATATATGGCACGAGGTGGGGATCCAACTTCTTTCTTTTGCATGTGGATATCTAGTTGTGCCAGTATTAGTATGCCTTTTTACAGATGAATACATTGTAAACTCCATGAAAAAAAGGACAGTGCCAGTTTTGCTCACCTTTGTCTCCTCAGGATTCATTTAGACCCTGACATATAAGATGCTCCATAAATATAGGTGGAGTGAATGAATATATGAGTGACTGAGACTTAGAGAGTTTAAATAACTTGCATGGGTCAGTCATTTGGAAAATGGCCCTTCATGATTCAAATCCAAGGTTTCCCTTTCAGTTCTAATAAAGAATTTTTGTGCTTCCAAGTTTCCAAAACTGTCTCAGGTTACCAAAAGCTCTTTATCACAAGAAACCAGATTTCCTCAAAGTTTCCTTTGATGCCCCCTCTGTATCATTCGGATAATTCCATTGTTTGTGAATAGCCACACTTCTCAAACTAGTGAGCCTCCTGTTCCTTCCACTCTGACTCCCCTCCTCTCTCCACCCTTCCCAGCCACTGAGACAAAGACTCCACTTCCTTCTTTGGTGGTTTTATAGCTGGAAAGCTCTTCTAGATATCTGACCACAGCCTTCTGCTGCACAATTTTACCATAAATCCCCGTGAGTGTTAGGTGTAACCGTTTATTATGGGACCTGGTTTGGTGTGGGAGGCATTTTGGCTGTGCAGAAAGCTTTATGAGCTCTGCACTGTGTGAAGTACAGTTCTGGTGAAGCCCCCTGCCCTTGCTCCAGTCCTGACATGGTTATCCCTTCATGGACCATGGTTTCTGATTCGGGGTATAGCTTACCATGACGTGGTTATCCCTTCATGGACCATGGTTTCTGATTCGGGGTATAGCTTACCATGACGTGGTTATCCCTTCATGGACCATGGTTTCTGATTCGGGGTATAGCTTACCATCTCAGAGGAGAATGAAGCCAGGTGGCATAAGCCCCAGTTTCTAAAACATTTTGATGGACTCACCTCTTTTGGGATGAGGCTCTTCCAGGAGAGCCTGGAAGAGAAAAAGCTTTGCTCCTCAAAGCTTCCCCAGTTAAAGCCAAGACTGGTGAGAGAGTGGGGCTGAATTACCAGCCCCCACCCTGACAGTGTTGAGTTTGGGCTCCCCCTGTTGGACCCCTTGGAAAATAATTATGTGAACTACAGGAAAAAATCAAGACAAGGGTGGGCACAAAAGAAAGAATATTTATGGAGAGTTTGCTATATATTAGGCATTTCATTTAGGCATCTCATTTCATTCTTAAAGTGGTCCCACAGGTAGGTTTTATCAATCCTCTTTTGCAGAGTTGGAAGCTGAAGCTTGCCCAAGTTACACAAGGATTTGAACCCAGAGCTTTGACTCCCTAAAGTCCATACCTTTTCCAGTACTCTGAGCCAAGAGAGCCAGCAGGCAAAAATGGCCCACGAAGGTTCTTTCCTCCCTTCACTTTCACTGAATCTATTATTCGTTTTGTTGAGACATTTCCTGAGGCTCAAGAATGCCTTGAACAGTGGTGTGCTTCAGCCAGCTCAGACCAACTGGTGAGAGCAATTGTTAAACTGTTACAAGCTGGTTGTTAAACCATTGTAGTTGGAAAAGGGTCATGGTGGAAGGGAATATTTATATCATGGAAACTGGTAACCTTTACAAATCAGGGATTCTACTCCCCTAACCACTCATACTGGTTTATCAGCACACCGTTGTAACTGAACTCTCCTCTGAGGTCACAAATGCCCTAACAGAGCATTAACTTTGAGGCCTTGAGTGAGAGCCTGAGATGACAGGGCCTACCCCCAGTGGTCACAAACTTTCAGCTGCAGGCTGAGGAAAGGATACACACATCAGTTGGAAAAATGAGAACATGTGTACACGTGGGAGAGAGAAAAGAGGTTGTAGAATATTGGTTATTCACATGTAAACAAAATACCAACATTTTTAATCATGGGGATTTCCGGGGGGAGGGCTGGTGACTTGTCATTCAGAGTTCTTTTCTTTCAGAGCAATGGAAGAGGAGATCCAGTTCTTGTGGGAACTAGAAAAGTGCCCTGGATGGAGGGTGGGGGGCTCTGCACAACACAGAAGAGGGGAGATCTCGGTTGTGAAAGGAAAGGCAACTTTGAGCTTCTAGGTCTTGAGGTGGGAGGCAATTTGTAGACCACATTCCTGACTCTGAGACTACAGTTGGGATCCTTTTACTTGCCCGGTGATGACCTTCCTCCATCAAGGCCCCCAGATTACCCAGGGCTACAGGAGTCTGTGAAGAGCAAAACAACTCCAAGCATCAGGAGAACAAATCTCCAGAACCAGCTCTGGGTGCTTTTGGGTCATCTCCATTTGAGGACTGGAGTCAGGGGCCATTCTTGGCTGGTCTGGATGCTACAAAGAAAGAGCCATCTCCCATAATAAAAGAAGAGGAACATCCTAGGGGGTGCAGTTGGAGGGAGCATCTCCACGGGCAGGGGAAGGGACTTCGCAGCCCTGCCATGTCCCCACAAGTGTCCCTGTCCCTTTATGCTTGGGAGCAACCACATCAGCACTGAAAAGGCTCAGAATAATTAAATAATACTTCCCTAAAGGTCTAGAGTTAAGAAAAGGAAATCAAAGAATTGAGTAGCAGGCAACCAGATAATCTGATTCACAAGACACGACTGATTTATCTTCAGCCCACAGACAACTGCAGGAATTGCTCCTCCTTTGCTCCTAGCTTGCTGCCTCCATCTCAAAAGAAGCTCCCTGAGTCTAAGGGGAGAAGGACTCCCCCTGCACATTCTCACCCATGTCTGCTTAAGGCTCCCATTCTGAGTTCCAGGTCCCTGTCCTTGGACCCAGCTCACTTATGCCTGCCTGATGCCAGAATAGGCATCTCTAAGAGATCCTGCCTGCATGTGACCTTAGCCCCCAGGGCACAGCAGGTAACCCCCCTACAGTGAGGGGTAGAGGGGGGTGTTGTCCTTTGTTCCAGGTGTTGAGACTCTCTTGAGGTTCAGCCTAGGGCTAGAGATTGTGATCAAAGAGACACCGGGATTGGATCGGCCAGAGCTAGGACACTGATGTGATTTTTAGGATTAATTAGCCCTTTTGACGGGGCAAGCTTCCACCCGTTGGTATAGCTCCCGGGCTGGGCGGGCCTGGGCAGACCTCACTGTCAAGGCAGACACCCGAAGGTGTGTGTGCAGAGGGAGGGAGGCTTGAACTCAGAGGCTGCCACTTTCTGTTAGGCAGAGATTAGCACCCTGAGGCACAGATAATATAATCAGCTAACTCCTGGCTGGTAAAATACCTTCTCTAACCTTTGAGGGAGCCTGCTCCCACTGCTTGTTCACATCCATTCCTTCAACACATATTAAGTTTCTCTTAGGTGCCAGGTGCGACCCAAGACACTGGATATAGCAGTGAACAGGACAGCCATCTCGCCCCCCCATGGAGGTCACAGGACAACGGGGTAAAAGATACCGAACAAATAATGAAAGGGTGATGAGTGCTATGAAGGAAAAGTGTAGGGTGTAGTGAGGTTCCGAATTAGCAGGAGGCTCCAAGAGGGCAGGGACCATGCCTGACCTGTGGACTAGTGCCAGGTTGGCATGCAGTAGGCATGGACACGTTTGGTTGAGAGGATGAAGGAGTCTAGCTGAATAAAGGGTGTGTGTGTGTGTGTGTGTGTGTGTGTGTGTGTGTGTGTGTGTGTGTTGTGTGGTTAACTCTCCTTTACTTCAGCTTGGTAAGCAGCTTTTATAAAACTGCTGATGCTCTGTGTAATTAATGAGAGGTAAGAGAGTGATAATAATGAGATGTGCACCACTAGGGGCAGCTTACTAATAGAACAAGCCCTGACACAGATTCTTTCCCACCTGAATTTGAACTCTGAATCTACCACATACTAGCTATAAGAATCTGAGCAAGCTGCCCACGTTTCCTGGGCCTTGTTTCTTTAAATTCTCTCTCCACATTGTAAGTATACAAGACGATGTATATAAACTGGAATGTTATGGTATTACCATAGCATTCACACTGTAACTATTACTGTAATATAACTATCATAAATAGTACAGTATTATATAGGGTATAACTAGAGCTAATATCATAACTGTTAATATAATTAATAGCTATAATACTTGGTAGTTACTGCTTATTCATGTACACCAAGCTTATATCCAAAAGGACTTTGGTAGTTAAAAGACATAAACACGATAAATCTGGATTTGATAGACAAGAGTAGAGTCATAAGTCAAGGAGGAAGGGAGGAGAGGGTGTGTATGCAGTGCTAGGGAATATCTGTGTAGAGAGAGGATGGGCCCTTGGAAAGTGAATCAGAAGTCTTTCCTTTTGGGGAAGGGCCAATATGCTTGGTGTGGGGGCAGTTTTACCAACCTTCCTCCCCCCAAGACAATCTCATTCCAGGGAGTTCAGAATTTTTTAACCTCCAAAACCCGTTTGCAGAAAGTTCTGATTGAGGGCTACTGCAATGAAAGGGAGATTGATGTGTATTCACCCAGTGGCCATGTTTGCAGAAAGGATAGCAGAACCTTTTGACCTTTAT
This sequence comes from Eumetopias jubatus, assembly GCF_037043125.1. NCBI lineage: Eukaryota > Metazoa > Chordata > Mammalia > Carnivora > Otariidae > Eumetopias > Eumetopias jubatus. Next base: position 121,050,875 of record NW_028274812.1, on the reverse strand, counting down.
AAGAGGCACCAGGGATCTTTGCATGTCTCCAGATTAGATGATACATAAATACTTACCCAGATTTTCTGGACCTTTCCCAAATGCATTTATGTTGAGAAGCTGCTAGTTTCCTGTTTACAGTCTCTTTACCACGAGTTAACTGCTCTTCCTACTTTCACTTAAGTTTTGTATCTTGCTCTGTGAGAAACTTTGAGCTGCCTGAAAATATTTCCTGAAATTGCTTCACAAGTCTCTTTTCAAATACCTGCATTTATTGAGGATTAATAAAGCTAAGCTGCCATCAAGATCAAAATGCCTGTCTTTATTCATGAGAGACAGAAAGAAAGAGAGAGAGAGAGAGAGAGAGAGAGAGAGGCAGAGGGAGAAGCAGGCTCCCCGCTGAGCAGGGAGCCCGATGCAGGACTCGATCACAGGATCCCAGGATCCCTGGGATCATGACCTGAGCTGAAGGCAGATGCTTAACCATCTGAGCCACCCAGGCGCCCCTGTTGAATGCTTTTATATGGGAGGAGGGGGAGGGTGGGGGGCTGAGAGGGAATAAGAGAGGTGGCCTTGTTATGTAGACTCTTCCTCTGACAGCAAAGAGCCAGTTGGAGGGAGCTGTTCCAACTCTAGTTCTGGGCTCTGAAGTGGTCTTTACTTACAACAGCAGCAATGTCTAGGCTCAGACCAATGGGGAAACATCCTGGAATTTAGGAGCCTCAGATATTCTTTTTCAGAGTCCCCCAAATGTCTCATTTAAAAAAAATGAGTTTATGTTTTTGTGAATCAGGATTGAAATAAAGGCCATACATTATTATATTGGTTATTTTTATGTTTCTCTTAATGCATAAGTTCTCTCACCCATTCTGTTTTACCCCTCGTAATGCATTTGTTAAAGAAACTGTGTTGTTGTCGTTTGATTGTTTTATTTTTGTCCTATAGAATTTCCCTCAGTCTGTGTTTGGCTTATTTTGCAGGATTCACAGAGAATGTTGTGAACTTCCGACAGGAGGTGCATAATGTCAACTTGTCTCTCTTTTGGTTATGTTATCAGGTATTGACTAATCCATGATTTTCTTAGTGGTTGCAAATTGGTGGTATTGGAATTCTACCACTCTGTTCTTCATTTACTACCTGGACTATTTCTGTAAGAGAAATTCCCTCATCAGCCATGTGATCAGGTATGGTTCCTATAGGAAAGGCAGGATAAATGTTGATTTCTCTTTATGACCAGTTTTCAAATTATTGAGTTGGCTGCCTACAAATCTCCAAATGTGACGAATTAAAAAAATCATTATGAAGTCATGGGTTTATTTTTATTTTTTTTTAAAGATTTTATTTATTGATTTGACAGAGAGAGACACAGCGAGAGAGGGAACAGAAGCAGGGGGAGTGGGAGAGGGTGAAGCGGGCTTCCCGCTGAGCAGGGAGCCCGATGCGGGGCTCAATCCCAGGACCCTGGGATCATGACCTGAGCCGAAGGCAGACACTTAATGACTGAGCCACCCAGGTGCCCTGAAAGTCATGGGTTTAAATATACTTGATCTATTTCAGTTTATTGCAATCCATTGCAATTATTATTCTTACGAATGCTTCAGTTGTCTCATCTTTGGCAAGTGGGAGTCTCACCTCCCTTTGATATGGTCCTAAGATACTTTGATAGCTTCTTGAGTTTTTTGTTATGATGAGCTATCCAAGCACATCTTGTTTATTTCCTTCTCTAAGCTGAGAACCAAACATTTCTTTAAGGTTTCCATCAATGGGAAATTGCAAGTAGAGGCCACAGTCTGGGTGGTAGGGACGTTCATTGCTATTGGGTTGATCCTTGTTTTCAAGGACCTTCTGGTGGACAGGAAATACAAGCATATATGTTTTCACATAAAGTAATTCTTTGTTTATACTAACACTTTTGGTTCAAATAGAGACTCCCACTATTTTACATGACTTCGTCTTAGATCTGCTCTTTCTCCTAACCAAGTATCTCAGTTCCCAAACACACCAACATTTGTGTTATCTTTCCATATTATCACCATTAATTGATTAATTGTTAATCAATTAATATAAAAATGAAACCCACTTTTCAATTCTTTTTGTCCTTAGGGTATATCTCACTAGGTATATACACTCAAGTTAGTGTTTAGTGTTCAAATTTGTTTGAAATTGTTCTCTGTGATTATACCACTAACTCACAGATAGATTTTGTTTTATTTCTTTTGCTTTTTAGGGAAAGTTTTTTTTTTTTAAGATTTTATTTATTTATTTGACAGAGAGAGAGACACAACGAGAGCAGGGACACAGCAGGGGGAGTGGGAGAGGGAGAAGCAGGGATTCCCGATGTGGAGCTCGATCCCAGGACCCTGGGATCATGACCTGAGCCGAAGGCAGACGCTTAACGGCTGAGCCATCCAGGCGCCCCAGGAAAAGTTTTTTGTTTTTTTTTTAAGATATTTATTTGAGATAGATAAAGAGCATGAGCAGGGGTGGGAGGGAGGGGCAGAGGTGGAAGAAGAAGCAGATTCCCCGCTGAGCAGGGAGCCCAATGTGGGGCTCAATGCCAGGACCCCAGGATCATAATGTGAGCCAAATGCAGACACTTAAGCGACTGAGCCATCCAGGCGCCCCTAAAGAGAGCTTTTTAAGTTAAAGTTAATTTTTTTGTAATTATTTAAAATATCTACATAGCTTCAAAGTCAGATCTAAAAACAAAATGTATCAGAAAAACCTAGTTTCTATCTCTATCTCCTCTATTCAATTTCCTCCTTCTCCCACAGACATTTTAAAGATTTATCTTAGTCTCTCATTGTTAAAAAAATATATATATATATATATATATATATTCATTTATTCTTGGATATATAGTAGCATTCTATGTGATTTTCCCCACCTTTCATTTAAAAGATTATTATTATTATTTTATTGAGATATTTACATACAGTTCCAGACAATATATGGTAATGGTCTCTCCACGGCAGTCTGTAGAGACTTTTTTTTTTAAAGATTTTATTTATTTACTTGAGAGAGAGAGAGAGCAAGCACAGAGGGAGAGTGAGAGAGAGAAGCAGACTCCCCACTGAGCAGGGAACCCAACTCAGGGCTTGATCTCAGGGCCCTGGGATCATGACCTGAGCCGAAGGCAGACACTCAACTGACTGAGCCACCCAGGCGTCCCTATAGTGACATTTTTTTATTCCTTTTTTTTTTTAATGCTCCATAGTACTTCCTGTTTAATTCAACCAGTTCTCTATTGTTGTACATTTGGATTGTTTCTATGCTTTTACTATTACAAACAGGGCTGCAATAAATAGTCTATGTAAACATTTTTCCATATTTTTGCCCTTAATTTTTTGGGATAGATTCTGAGAAGTGGTATTGCTGAACCAAAGAGGAAATGCATATGTAATTTAAAAAAACATATATATATTCAAATATAGTTGGAATTGCCAACGAAATCCCCTCCATAGGGGTTGCCTCCTTCTCCATTCCCACCAACAGTGTAATAGAATGCCTGTTTCCCCTCAGCTTTGCCAACAAAGTGTGTTGACAAATTTTTGGATTTTTGTCAATCTGATAGGTAAAAAATACTACTTTAGTATAGTTTTGATTTGTATTTTTCTTATTAGAAACAAAGCTGAACATATTTTTATATGTTATGGAGCCCTTTACATTTCTTTGTGTGAACTGTTTGTTCATGTTTCTTCCAAATTTTTTTAAGTTTTTTAAAAATTTATTTAAGTAATCTCTACACCCAACATGGGGCTCAAATTATAACCCCAAGATCAAGAGTTGCATACTCTTTCGACTGAGTCTGCTAGGTGCCCTGTTCTTCCAGTTTTTTTTTCCGAAGACTTATCCATTTATTTGAGAGAGAGAGAGAGAAAACATGCATGTGCATGGGTTGGGGAAGGGGCAGAGGGAGAGAATCTCCAGCGGACTCACTGCTGAGCATGGAGCCCCATGTGGAGGATCTATGAAATTGTGACCCAAGCTGAAACCAAGAGGTGGACAGATGCTTAACTGACTGAGCCACCCAGGTGTCTGTTCTTCAAACTGAGTTTGTAGGGGCAGAAAAGATGTCCCTTCTTCTTTCTAGGCTCTTTGGCTGGTCTAATAATTAAATTGACCTAAATTAAAGAAGAAAAACAAATTTTGTACATACGAGAGCCCAATAAAAATATGATATTCCAAGATAGTCAGGCAACTGAGGCTTATATGCTGGCCTAAGCTAAGGAATGGAACAGGGGCTTCGGGCTTCACAGGGGAGGGGGACAATTCATAGGAAGATAAAAAGAACAGATGTTTGGTAGTCATATGTTTGCCTTGCCGAGCAGGTAAATTTTTCAGGCAAAAAGTTACCAGGGCACCTGGCTGGCTCAGTTGGTAGAGCATGTGACTCTTGATCTTGGGGCTGTGAGTTTGAGCCCCACGTTGGGTGTAGAGATTACTTGAAAAACAGAAATTATCTTTGGTAATAACTCTGTTGGTGGTTCAGAACCCTATCTAAGTTCTTTTAGGCAGTTGAAGGAGAGGTAAAAAGCTTTTCCTGAGTCTGCTGGGTGTCGATTACCTTCAGATCAAAATAATTCACATGCCAAAGTGGCACATTTTGGGGTGGCCTATTCTGATCCCCTTAAAGTCCTTGGTTCTTTTCCCTCTAATTTTAGAAGTGCTTTATATATTAGGGATGTTAGCCATTTGTCTGTGACATGTTTGTCATTTTACTGTGCTCATGGTAATATTTTCCTTAAGAAAGTGTTTGCTTCTACATTTTTTAAAAAAGATTTCATTTATTTATTTGACACAGAGAGAGAGAACATGATCGGGGGGGTGGGGGGTGCGGAGAGGGAGAAGCAGTCTCCGCACTGAGCAAAGAGCCTGATGTGGGACTCGATCCTAGGGCCCTGGGATCATGACCTGAGCTGAAGGCAGAAGCTTAACTGACTGAGCCACCCAGGTGCCCTGTTTTTAAATTTTTATGTAGTTAAATTTATCAATCTTTCTCTTCAATTGAAGCTGGATTTTTAGCCATAGTTATGAAAGTCTTCTCTACTCTCAAGTTATAGAGAAATTCTGCCATTTTTTCCTTTGGTACGTATATAGTTTCAATTTTTTTTTTAAGATTTTATTTATTCATTTGACAGAGAGACACACAGCAAGAGAGGGAACGCAAGCAGGGGGAGTGGGAGAGGGAGATGCAGGCTTCCCGCTGAGCAGGGAGCCCGATGCAGGGCTCGATCCCAGGACCCTGGGATCATGACCTGAGCCGAAGGCAGACGCTTAACGACTGAGCCACCCAGGCACCACTATAGGTTCAATTTTTAAAAAAGATTTATTTTTTTATTTGAGAGAGAGAGTGCACAAGCAGGGGAGAGGGGCAGAGGGAGAGGGGAGGGGAGCCCGATGCAGGGCTCCATCTCACAACCCTGAGATCACGACCTGAGCTGAAACCAAGAGTCGGATGCTCAACCGATTGAGCCACCCAGGTGCCCTGCTATAGTTTCAATTTAAAAAATATATCCTATGTAGAAGTTATCATTTTGTATGCTATGATAAATGGATCAAATTTATTTTTTTATGTAGAGTCTCAGATTTGCTATCATTAGCCCTCTTCCCTCCCTCCCTTCAGCTTGCCTTTTCCTGGACATTGTATTCTTTTCTAGGTTTGCCAACACTGGACATGGATCAAAATAAACATCTGTTCAACTCCCTGCACTTGTTCCATTTTGTTGCCTGTTTTTCTTTCCTGGACTCTGTGATTTCTGCACAGTGTTTTTCCAGCAGCTCAAGGGAGTGATGACCTTTCGGGCTTTAGGAAGAGTGGGCTGAAGATCTGTCCAGAGAGTGATTCAAGCTGGAGCAGGTCCTGCAGAGGCCGCTCTGCTGGAGGTGAAAGTGGCTTTATGGGAGCAGGGCGAAGGTGCTCACTCAAGAGCACTTGGGAGGGAGTTCCGTTGTTAATGACCCACGTTTCCTGTCCCCACATACTTTCTGCTCTTGTTTCTATGTTAGGAAGTGTCAGTTTTCTAACTGGAGAAGACTGGAGACAGAGGGAAGAGAAGTGGACAGCAAAAGGGAGCAATGGGGTACGGAAATTGGAACCTCTCTTCCTCTGTGTTCACATGCTACCCGACATCTCTGTATCATTAATGCCAATTCCCACTCGCTATTTTTACAACCAACTGCCAGGTACTCTGCTAAATGGAGTAAAGCATCAAACTTGACCTGTTCATTGGCTGAGGTTGTTACTGCCAGAAAGGAAAAGAGGCTCAGAGTTAAGGTCACACGGTTGGTAAGTAGTAGGATTTCGGTCTGTATGACATCAAATTCCAGGCTTAATGCTCCTAAGTCCGTGGCCCCCATAATAAAAGGTTTATAATACCCTGTAGTTAGGTTTCCTTTTCAATCTGAGCCCTAGCCTCATCCCAACTCACTGCCCAGATCCCCTTAGCTCAGATGTGGGCACTGTGGTTGCCTCTAGACTGCGGCCCTCATGCTGGGTTGCAAGGTTCTGTGGTCAGGAGGGCCCCATGCTAGCCAGCTTTTATTCTGTTCCCAGCATGGTGTCTGGCCCTTGGCGGATACTGATTACATATCTGCTGGATGCTTGAATAGATGAAAAAGAAGGGGAAAGAGGAATGTGTGTGGGAGATTAAGGGGCAGGAGTAGAGAAGGCACAGAGGGAGAGAGGCAGATTTGGGGGTAAGATGGTGGGGCCTGAAGATGCTGGTGGCTGGAAGGGGCCCATGTTGCTGTTGTTTAGAAGCACAGACAAGATATCACTTGCAGCTTAAAGAGGATTTCAATTTTTTTTTAAAGACTTTTATTTATTTATTTGACAGAGAGAGACACAGTGAGAGAGGGAACACAAGCAGGAGGAGAGGGAGAGGGAGAAGCAGGGAGCCCGATGCGGGGCTCGATCCCAGGACCCTGGGATCATGACCTGAGCTGAAGGCAGACGCTTAATGACTGAGCCACCCAGGCGCCCCGGATTTCAATTTTTTAACAACTTGGTCATGAGGAAATGACCTAGACTGTGGGCCCAGGACTGAAGAGAGCTCCCCTCTTTGTGGCAGAATATGCACGTCTTCTTCCATCCTTCAGATTCTGAACATTTCCGTTCCACATTCAAACATCCTCAACTTTCATCCTCAGTCTTTCAACTGAGAAACAAAACATGCAGACACAAACCCTGACTGTATTCTACAAACAAGTAAGGTGAAGAAGGTATTGAGCTCTGTCAGATGGCAAAGAACAGGGAAACACCCAAGTTACCTTCAGGGAAGCCCTTTTTCCGAGGCTACACAGGTGAGTAAGAAAAATAGGAAATGGCTCTTTTCCATCTTGCAAGATGGTGGGCGAAACAGCTGAGAAGCTGGATGCTAAGAAGAAACCTGAAGCCAAGAAGGCCGATGCTGGTGGCAAGGTTATGACAGTAACCTCCAGGCTAAAATACCAAAGAAGGGGAAGACCCCCTGCAGCCGATACCCTGTCTCAGTCCAAGGCTGAGACATCCCCCACCGGGTGTGTATTCCAGAAGAGCTCTGTGCAAGAGGAAGTAGTCAGCAGCTAAATCCAGGATTGAAAAGAAAAAGGAGAAGGTTCTTGCTATTGTCACAAAACCAGCTGGTGGGGACAAGAATGGTGGTACCCAAATGGTTAAACTTTGCACAAGGCCTAGGTATCATCCTACTGAAGATGTGTCTCAAAAGCTGTTGAGCCGTGCAAAAAAACCTTTCAGCCAGCATGTGAGAAAACGGAGAGCTGGTGTCACTCCTGGGACCATTTTGATCATCTTCACTGGGCGCCACAGAAGAAGAGGGTGGTTTTCCTAAAGCAGCTGAGCTGTGGCTTGTTACTTGTGACCAGACCCCTGGCCCTCAATCCTCTGCGTAGAACACACCAGAGATTTGTCATTGCCACCCCCACCAAAACATCTCACTGATGCTTCAAGAAGAAGAAGCCATGTAAAGCTACACACAAGGAAGGTGAGTTCTTCAACACGGAGAAGGAGAAATGTGAAATTATAGAGCAGCGCCAGATTGATCAGGAAGCTGTGGACTCACAAATTCTGCCAAAAATCAAAGCTGTTCCTCAGCTTTGAGGCTGTTTCTGCTCTGTGTTTTCTCTTACAAACGGAGTTTATCCTCACAAACTGGTGTTCTAAGTTTCTTGGAAAGAACCTAGTTAAGTAACAGATCCATTAAAAAAAGAGAGAGAGGGGCGCCTGGGTGCTCAGTCGTTAAGCGTCTGCCTTCCGCTCAGGTCATGATCCCGGGGTCGTGGGATCGAGCCCCGCATCGGGCTCCCTGCTCCGCGGGAAGCCTGCTTCTCCCTCTCCCACACCCCCTGCTTGTGTTCCCTCTCTTGCTGTGTCTCTCTCTGTCAAATAAATAAATAAAATCTTAAAAAAAAAAAAAAAGAAAAGAAAAGAAAGAGAGAGAGGAGGGCGCCTGGGTGGCAACAGTCGGTTGAGCATCTGACTCTTGATTTCAGCTCAAGTTGGGATCTCGGGGTCATGAGGTCAAGCCCCACAGTGGGCTCCATGCTCAGTACAAAATCTGCTTGGGATTCTCTCTCCCTCTCCTTCTGCCCCTCCTGCTCATGCTTGTGCGCACGGGAACTTGCACTCTCTCTCAAAATAAGTCTTAAAAAAAGAAAAAAGAAGAAGAAATGATCTGTGAAGGGCTTGAGGGGAGCTGGAGTGCCATTCAGGCTATAACAGCCATGGGACGTTATGGGCTGGCAGAGGAGGAAACCACTCTGTCCTTGAGGAAGGTGACAGTAAGTCCCTCCTTCCCTCCCTCCCACCTTCCTTCCTTCCTTCCTTCCTTCCTTCCTTCTTTCCTTCCTTCCTTCCTTCCTTCCTTCCTTCCTTCCTTCCTTCCTTCCTTCCTTCCTTCCTTCCTTCCTTCCATCCTTCCTTTGTTTTTGCTTTAGGGTATGATGGTATCATTAATTTGGGGGAGTATTGCTCTTTCGTAAGACAAAAATCTGCAATGTATCCTTTGATTACATGAAATTAAGGCAGAATCTGAACTGAGAGACTGATCAAAGAGGTGTTCCGTTGCTGACCACAACGAAAAGAAAGGGTGTCTTCCTTGAGCAGAGAGATGAGAAATGTCCAGAGTGGGTCCCCTGAGACAGAAATCATTTTAGGAACAGTCACCTTTGCTATGGAATTCTACCATGTCCCTGCTCTGGGCTGTAATTCTTTTTTTTTTTTTTTTTTTTGAGAGAGAGAGAGAGTGCACACATGAGGGGTGGTGGGGAGGGGCAGAGAGAGAGGGAAAGAATCTTAAGCAGACTCCATACTGAGCATGGAGCCCGATGCAGGACTTGATCCCACGGCCCTAAGATCATGACCTGAGCCAAAATCAAGACTCAGTTGCTTAACCGACCAAGCCATGCAGGCTCCCCTCTAATTCCCCTTCTTGACTGGCCTATCCATGGTTCAAGCCTCTGGCTGAAGCTGAGTTGCCCCCTAGCCCAGTGTAAGTTTGTGGAGGGAGGGAGGGGCTGAAGAGGCTGGATGCCTACAGGAAGTAGTGAGAGGAAGAAGCAAGAGGTGATATTGACCTTGGGTATCAACTGGGGCTACTGACTGACCCGGGTGGCATTTCCTGGGTCAGGGTCCTAGACTTCTTCCTACAGCTGTAGGAAAGTGGGGGTTTGGGTCATTTTGTAGCTGGGGCCCCTAGGTACAAGAGCACCCAGCTCGGGGGGTCCCAAACAGACCCGGTTCAGCCACTTGCCACTGACAAAATCCAAAGGCAGAGACACGGGTGGTGGTGACACAAGAAAGGAATTCATTTCAGTGAGGCCAACACCAGACGGCAGCGGACTGACTAACATCTCAAAGATTATCTCCAAAGTGCTGAAAAAGCCTCCAGGTTTATAGGGGGAAAATGTGGGACAAAGGTTTGTAGGCAGCCGAGGTCAGGTGGCTCATTGCCTCAGGGTCTTGCTGGCTCAGGCCAGCTTTTATTGCTGGAGGGGAGAGTGTCAGTCCCCCGCTCTGCCCACGGGGTCTTTTGCCTGAGTTAAGAGAGAAGCTGGAAACAAGAACTTAATCAATTGGAAAGTAGAGACTGAAGTCCCAACGGAAGTAGTTGAAGTCCTCTTTCAGTGTGACTCTCAAAAGACAGCGATGGCCAGAGGCTGAGAAGCTGGGCTTCCCCTTTACCGGGTGGAGCTCTTTCTTGCTCCCCCTGTAGTGCCAGCAAAATCCTGTGTCTCTGGGGGATGATTCCAAACCCCCACGCTCTGCCTAGAGCAGCCCCGCTGCTTCCTACCTCTTCAAATTCTCCTCCCCTTTCACACATTCTTCTCCCACGTTTTGTACCTTCTTCCTCCCAATCTCTCCTTGATCACATTCTTCAACATTTTTTTCCTTTCTACCTATTTTATTTTATTTTTTAAAAAATATTTTATTTATTTGACAGAGAGAGACACAGCGAGAGAGGGAACACAAGCAGGGGGAGTGGGAGAGGGAGAAGCAGGGAGCCCAATGCAGGGCTCGATCCCATGACCTGAGCCGAAGGAAGATGCCTAATGACTGAGCCATCCAGGCGCCCCCTATTTTTTTTTTTTAATCTTTCCATCCCACCATCTTTGGCCTTTTCTTCCATTTCCACCTTATTTCCCATCTCCTCACCTTACCTACTATCAGACAGCTCCTTGCTTTTCTCCCACTTTTTCACTGCAACAGCTTTTTATCCCGTCCATTCAGCATACTGTAAACTCACGGCCCATTGCCTGATAACTGCAGAAACATAATTTGCCAAAGAATGTTTACCAAAAATATTGAATTCATTTCCAACATTAAAAAATGGGATATTTCACGTAAAAAAAAAAAATCCAGATTTCTAGCTTTTAAAAATTGAGACTCTCTGGCACGAGGCCCACACTGAATGCTGGTAACAATTGGTGGAGCTGGGTGGTAGCTGCCCATGTCAGGTCACCAGAGTCTACTCGGTGTCCCCTGACCTCCCTCACACTGAGGGAAAATGTCAATTAGCACTTGACATTTTAATGTCATTAGCTTGAGCAGCTTTTTATCCTTTAGCAGAAAAATTTCTGTTCCTACCCACATCTTTACTCAAACGTGGGAGAACAAAGAGACAGCAAGTCTTGTTTTTTTTTTTCTCACCCCTGAGTGCTTTTAGCATTTACATTTCCTGCTTTGCCTCTGCAGGCGGCGACAGCTGCAACCTCTGCTATTGAAGACTCATGCCTCCTCTCCCCATTTCCCTCCCTTCACCCCCACTTTTAACATAGTACATCCTCCTCCCACCTTTGGTTCACATGAAGATTACTATTTTTTTTTCAAAGATTTTACTTATTTATTTGACAGAGAGAGACACAGGGAGAGAGGGAGCACAAGCAGGGGGAGTGGGAGAGGGAGAAGCAGGCTTCCCGCGGAGCAGGGAGCCCGGTGCGAGGCTCGATCCCAGGACCCTGGGACCATGACCGGAGCCAAAGGCAGACGCTTAACGACTGAGCCCCCCAGGCGCCCCACACATGAAGATTAGTATTAATCAGCACTGGAAGGTTAAATAACTTCCGGACCACCACTGAAATTTTCAATTTTCAATCTGCAGAAAAGTTCTGTGAAAAATCATTGTATTTTTACAGCAGCGTCTTGTGTATGTTCATAGATGGGAGTAGTTATCTTATTGACAGTCTATTACTTATCTTGCTATTTGTATCATCTGGCTAACAACCTATTCATATGGATGAGAGCTGAGGAACTGTCACTGAGCATGCCCGAGACAGTCTTCTTTTAGGATCATTATCAGAACAGTAACAGAAACCTCAAAAATAGTGACATACACAGTTTAGGGGTTTAATTTTTCTGCATTTAAAATCAAACTTCTGGGGCACCTGGGTGGCTCAGTTGGTTAAGCGACTGCCTTCAGCTCAGGTCATGATCCTGGAGTCCCGGGATCGAGTCCCGCATCGGGCTCCCTGCTCAGCAGGGAGTCTGCTTCTCCCTCTGACCCTCTTCTCTCTCGTGCTCTCTATCTCTCATTCTCTCTCTCAAATAAATAAATAAAATCTTAAAAAAAAAAATAAAAAAAAAATAAAATCAAACTTCGGGGCCCCCGGGTGGCCCAGTTGGTTAAGTCCCTGATTCGATTTTGGCTCAGGTTATGATGTCAGGGTCTTGAGATCAATCCCTGTGTCGGGCTCTGCGCTGGGTGTGGAGCCTGCTTAAAATTCTCTCTCTTTCTCTGCACCGCCCCCTTCCTTGCAAGTGTGTGCGCGCTCTCTAAGAAGAAAAATCAGTCTCAAGGTGAGAACAGGGCTCCTGATAGTGCAATGGGAACCTGGCTCCCGCAGCCTCCTGAACAATGGTCTCTACGGCTGGCTGGGTCTTGCTTCATTTCTTCATCTGTTTTCTTCCTTACCCCTTACCACATTCTGACATACTATCTAGCAGTTTGTTTATGATCTGACTCTTCTCACTGAGGGAAGGGATTTTTGTCTGTTTTCTTCATGCGGAGTCCCCAGCCCTGAAACTTCCTTGTGTCTGTTGAGTAAATGAGGGAATGCTGTTGAGATGCCCACCGGAGGCCAGGCTGCCGTGCTGACGCTTCAGGCAGGGGAAGCGGGAGTGCAAAGGGCCAAGGGGACCCAAGCCTGTAGAGTCAGCTCTAGAAAAGTCCCATTTAGTGACTTAGAAGGACATCCCATTCAACTGTGTCACATACCCACTTCTACCTGCATGGGAAGCTGAGAAAAAAAATTTTTTTTAAAGCAGAGGAGTATTGCTAAACAAAGTAAAATTGGGCTTCTGTCAGTAGGAGGAATAGAGAATGGATATCAGGTCTCTGCAAGATGGCTGTGATGCACTCTGAGGGCTTGGAGCTCCAGGAATCCTACACGAAGCTCTTTACCATGGCCCTATGCCTCCTACTTTATTTACTCTTGTGAGGAACATCAGCTTCCTTGCACTTCATTACACTGTGATTCCTTAATTCCATACTTAGCATTTACTTGTTGGGTTTCTAAAATGTACTTGCATATAAAACCAAGAACTATGAATAGTAAGATAATTCCCACCTTTATTACACAAACTATTCTATTTTAGGTATCACTATTCTTTCTGAAACATTCAGTGGCTTAAGCTTTACCCAACAGGCCCCTGACTTTGTGTGTGCTTGCACGTGTGCATGCGCAAGCAAGAGTGTATGCATGTGTTCACTCGTGCACAGACCCGTGTCCACATAGGACAAAAAGGGGAAGAGAAAAGAAGCTTCCCCATGTCTCTTCCTCCTGCCTTCCAAGGCAGATGTTGTCTGGAGCTGAGAATGCTTTAATGTGTAGAATGCAGGGCTGTGTACCTCAACAGATAACCTGAGGCACAAGGAGAATTGGGTAACTCGGGCCCTGCCTATGAGCTCACAAAGGTGGTAAGTGTGGTTGAATTTTCAGCCTCTGCTCGGCTCCCTTGGCCTCATGCCCCAGCAGGGCATAGACAGCCTACCCAAAGGAAGGGCCCTTTTTTTCTAACCTGCACAAAAGTTGCCCCTTGTTGCCCAGCTTGTATGCCTCTGGGCTACCCGTGCCTATGTAATTCACCCTGAGGGGGAGTCTTTTAAAAACGCACACAAAGTCTCCCTGTAGGCGGGCTGCAGCTAGCTCTCCTGTATGGATGTCAGCTTTCTCTCCTGCTGGGTCCCACGGTCAGGTATCTGCGTGTGAGTCATCACTGAAACCCTGACTCTTTCTCTTTCTTCTTTCCTCCATCCAGTCAGTGTGTGACTACTGAATGAAAATAAGCTGAAGACAGACACATTCCATTCTCCAATTCAGACCATCACCTTCTGCTAAGCCCCCCCCCCCATGTGCTGCTGCAGGAGAGATGGAGCCAACTTGCGGGGCTACCCATTCGATCCTGTGGAAGCCGCTGAGTCCAAGGTGAGAGAATTCACCCAGGACAGGACAGAGGAGACAGAAGTTTACTGAATACCCTGCAAGGGAGTAGTGGACAGGCAGCAAAGGAGAGCCTGCCTGCCAGGAGGCAGTGGTGGGGGCTACAGTTAATGGGGGACCGAGGAGGTGTGGGAACGTATGGAATTTTCCTTTTTTCGTACCTGTGCCCATGTGTAAGTAACCCATTGGTCAGCTAGGGCTTCTGGCTATTTCGAGGTGGGTCGCCTGATGGGCCTGTTTGCACTCAGCCTGGTGGTCACCACAGGCCCTTTTCCTTGCTCAGATTTCCAGGGCTCAAGCCTGCTGCCTATGAGCGGCCTCTACAAAGCTCACAGGGGGTACAACCCATATTGTACTCCATTGAGGGACACGTGGGGATATACTGACTCCCTCCGGATTGCCTCTGCAGGTGTCTGACCCCATCCTCCTTCATTTTAATTCCATTTTAGAGAGCGCTGTCTTCTGATACCAGCACCAAACGAGTATGAACTGTTTCTGGAACCCCTTGTGCACTGGCCACACTTTTGAACTCAGAGGACTTACGAATGTATGAAATAATTAGATCTACCCCCCCCTTTTTTTAAGTAGGCTTCACGCCCAGTGTGGAGCCCAACATGGGGCTTGAACTCACGAGCCTGAGATCAAGACCTGAGCTGAGATCAAGAGTTGGACACTTAACTGAGTGAGCCACCCCATAATTAGATCTATCTCAAAATGCTCACCAAATAATAAACGTACGCAACAGCTATGCAGCAGAATGGTTTTTAAAATAATGGTTTAGCCTTTTTATCAAATTAAATCTCATAGAGAAAGAAGCTCACTACATAAGAAAAACATGGAGGTGGAACTTCTCTGGGTGAAGAGGGCCAAGGAGTTGAATCCTACCCACTGTGTACCCATCTGGATACTCACTAGAGCCCTTAGAGGCCCTTCTGTGGATCTCCAAGGATCCCTTGAACCCTTGGTTTGCAAATGGATAGGGTTTGCAAATGTATAGCGTTTGCAAATGTATGGGGTGGTGAAAAGAGCTCAGCCTCCCAAGTTGGGAAATGGTGTGCGTTTTGGCTTTGCTGTCAACTATCTGAGTGACCTGGGGCAAGTGAAGCAATCCACTCACTTCCTGTCAGCCTCATGCCCACACCCACAGGAACAGGAGACCAAGCCATGCAGGTGCCTGCATCTACGGTGGAGAATTACTCAGATATCCCCTCCTCCTCATCTACTCAGAATGTCCTTTCTCAGCAGCCTCCTCCATCTTGTGGTTGGCTATTTATCTGGATGGGCTATGTATCTCCGATATCAGCAGAGCTGTTTGCTGCCCCAAACTCCATCATCCTCTTCAATGGAATCTCAATCTTGTCTGGTTGACAATGTACTACTTAAGACACTTACTTCCCCAGACTCCCTTGCATCTAGGGGTGGCCACCTGGCTCTATGGCTAATGAGTCATCAGCAGAAGTCCGCTTGGTGTGGCTTTCAGCAATTCAATTGCTTTCCTGATTAAGAAAAGAAAAGATAGATCCTGTTGCAACACGCCTTATGCTCTTTCCTCTTCCTTTCTGCCTGCCATGTGGATGTGAAGCCTGCAGGCAGAACAGCCACCTTGCACCCATGAGGCAGAAGGATGGACTGGTATAGGTGGGAGGTAGCCACTTAGGCAACACTGGGGCCCCAGCATTTTACCAAGCTACAAGAATTGGGCCAATGCAGCAGCAACGTCTTTCTTGGTGAGCGCTGTCCTCCTTGGAGAGCCGGATAGAGGTGGGGTCTTGAGCCATTAACACCCATCCTGCCTGCGAAGGTGAGAAAGGGAAATCCAAAGAGGTTGGGTCTCATCTGGGGTCTATGAAGGGCTAATGGGCCAGTGATCTTGCCTGTCTTACCCACCTCCTTGTAATAATATTGTCCTAATCTTTCTTCCATGACCTTGCCTCTGTCTCCCAGGCTATTTTCTATGGTCTCAGTTTTTGGCCGTAGCTTTGAGAAAATTTTCTTACTACTATTCTTTGTTTATTTTGCAGTTCTCTGAAGATATTCTTCTGATAGCTTTTTGTCATTTGTCGTTCTTTTTTTCTCTATTCCTTTTGTGTCATCATTATTTCTTGCTTATTTCCGTCATATGCCCACTCCCTGAAATTTGATCTACCCTTCAAGGTCTGTCTCAGATGCTTTTATGAAACCAGCCTGGATGGAGACATTTCCCTTCTCTAGAACCCCACAGCACTTAGTTTCTGTGGCTTCTGGGATCATCAGCAAACTGGCATGTGCTCGATTAGACTTACTCCTTTTACTACCATTTAGGTTCCTTAAGACAGGGATTGTCTTGTACTTAGCCCTGCCCGTGGCACATTATACTTGCTTGATAAGTATTCATTGAATTCAACTGGAAATTCCAACTTGGGAAGAGAAGACAAACATCCTAAGCATGATGCATTTAAATACAGTGGAGATCATTTCCCTCGAGAAATGCCTCCTATACAGGCCTTTGCCACACAGATATAGGACTGGAAAAGGGGAAAAAAAAAAAAAGGCATGGCTGAAAACTACCTGGTCAGAGAACTCTTCTTCAGGAGAAACACAAGCTACAAAAGAAATCACTATCACCTCTCAACACCTGTAATAAGGAAATTCTGAATAACTCTTTCCTGGGGACCCACTGAGTCAGAGGTTCACACCTGGTTAGGTAGGTAGTGGGTGTGATCAGGGAAGAAGTGATGAATATTCTTTCGGCTTCAGCACCCAGCGTCAGCTCTTTATATGGCAGCGATGCAGGTTTGCATAGGTAGAGTCCTTGCTGTTGTTCAGAGTACTTTCACACACAGGCCCAAACAGGACAAAGCAAGGGTAGCTGCCTAGAAAAGGAACTTGAAGGAGCAGTTTCAAAGGATCCCTCAATTGTTGCCCCAGAAGAAGAGCCTTCTTTGGGGTGGGAACACGACAGGAAAGGAAAAGAACTTCCCCGTCTTGACAGTTTTAGCATCGACATGTCTAGCAACCAATTAGATGTGAGAATTGGAAGCTCAGGAGGGAGGGAGTGGGCTGAAGAGTAGATTTTGGAGTCACTGGCATGTCAGTGGGGATTAAAACCCTGACGGTGGGCGAGGTCACTCTTGGAGGGTAAGGAAGAAGGGGAGGTTGGGGTCCCAGCACTTCCGTGGTAAGTACAGGACAAAGACCCCTGAGAAGGCCAGCCAGAGACGCTAAGGCTAGGTAGGAGAGGAAGTTATCATGGAAATCGAGAGTTGAGACTTCTGAGAGGAGAGAGAGAGGGAGAATGAACCAGCATCAGTGAATGCAGCAGCGTTTCTGGGAAGGGAAGAATCACAAAGTACCTGCTGGATTTGGAGTGGGGCACAGGAACGGGACGCATGGGATAGAAGTGGAGACAGAAGGTGGATTTCCAAGGTGCCAGAAAGGAAGGAGAAGCAAAGAGAGAGTGGTAGACACAGAGGTAGGGTGACAGTCACCAGCTGTCAGCTCCTTCAGGGTCCTTCCTTTTTCTGGGCAGCCCCACATAGTGACTGAGCAAGGATGGGGCTGGAAAGGCCTGGCTGGTTCAGCCCAATTTGGTTTGCTCTGGGGGGCTGGCCATGGCTATCAGAGACTCTGCAGGCCTCCTTCTGCCCTGTTCTGCCTTTTACTTCACGGAGGTTGATTCCTAACCGTGATTTGCATCCCAAATTCCATCTGGGTGTCTGCTTCCAGAGACCCCAACCTCTGACAGGGGGGTGGAAACAAGTCTTTTGAAGAGTTTATTGGGAAGGAGAAAAGGGTCTCTAAATTTTTTCTTCTTGTTTGTCTTAAGAGCAGGAAGGAGAGGAAGGAGGCTGAGAGGGAGTGCTTGCAGAGACTGGAAGGGGACAGGATGGTTAATAGGGGAGGCCCGGGGAGAAGATAGAAGATGGCCAGGAAGAGTGATTGGCCTGGAATTGGAGGGATATTTTGCCCACTCTGAGACCGAGGCTGAGAGCATATTGATCAGGTGAATTTAGATTGTTTTCGGGGGTAGTTGAAGAAGTGAGGAACATTCTTCTCAGTGACTTCAAAGATCAATTGCTAGAGAGATGAAAGGAGGAATCCTTGGGGTTCAGGTGGATAAGATGCTTTCACCCACATGAGGATTTGGGGGAAGCAGGGCAAGTTTTAGCTGAGCCATATACAGAGGAGAAACTATGGGCAAAACCCATAAAACAAGAGAATGGGATCTGGGATGGAGAAAAGAAAGACCCACTTCTTCCTGTTAGAATCTGTTTGGTCTGACTAGATGGGTTTTGGGTAGATTTTGGAATCTAATGGATTTTCTATCCTTCAAACTCTGTGCCATCCTCATATTTTGCTAAACATCCTTTATGTAACACATGAGACATGATATAAATACTGAGCAGGGCAGGACTGAAGTGAGAACCCCCTCAGCACCTTGGAATTCTGTCATTTAATCAGTTCCAGGGTCTTCTAACTGTGTAGTTACCAATTCCAGATTTCTCCATTTGTTCCAGAAGGATATAATTTGAGATGTCATGAAATGCCTTAATCACATGCAGACCCTTGGTCTGCTATAGTGCCTCTTTCTATCAGTCTTAACCCTGACAAGACAACATGAACGAGGACAGTCTGGCATGACCTGCCTTTGCTGAGCCCCACAAGCCCCTGAGGCCCCACTGACTTCTCCTAAGGCCTCACAAGACACCTTTTTGTATCTCATTTGCGGATTTTTGCCTATGGTCCTTGTCAAGGTCACCGATTTGTAATTTTCAACATTCACCTTTGTCCATCTTTGGAAGTCAAAGGTACCTCTGGCCTTCTAACACTTGTCTGCCTTTTCATGATTCCTCAAAGATCATTGATGGTGACGTGGTGATACTAAGAGTATCCACGTGATTTTTTTTGGGGGGGGTGTACTCTGACATGTAATCCTTTCATAATAGGAAGTTTGAACACATTTAGTGCAGCTACAGTTTCTCTTACCTTCTTTTCTTAGGTGTTGTGTTCTGATCCCTGTCTACCAATAGTCATCCCAACCTTCCCACTCAAAGGCTATGCTTCCTTTTTTTTTTTTTTTTTAAGATTTTATTTCTTTGACAGAGAGAGACACAGCAAGAGAGGGAACACAAGCAGGGGGAGTGGGAGGGGGAGAAGCAGGCCCCCTGCAGAGCAGGGAGCCCGATGTGGGGCTCGATCCCAGGACCCTGGGACCATGACCTGAGCCGAAGGCAGATGGTTAACGACTGAGCCACCCAGGTGCCCCCAAAGGCCGTGCTTCTTATTGAGAAGCTGGAAGCACTCAAAGGATTCTGCTCTCCATCTCTAATCTGGGAACACTGTGAGTGGCCATGAGTGAGGGATGTATCCCTTCGTCCTTTGTCCTTTTGTCATAATCAGTTGCACATCCTCGGAGAGCAAACTTCCTTATCTTTCCCTGTAGGGATCCAGACACTATCAAGCTCAATGCCCTGGCGCTCCGTATGCGGCGACTGATAGATTCTCATGGGAAAATGGGGGCGGGGAATAAAACGGAAGGGGAATAACTCTAAAAGGACCCATTCACAGGTTCTCCAACTACAAAGGCCCTGCTCAAGCCAGGTACTTGCATGTTTGGCCACCAGATGGCACCAGATGAGTGCTTTTAAGAAAGGAAAAAAAAAAAGAGGAAGTCGGCCGTTCCTAACAGCCGCCGCGAGGCAATCGCTAGATACAGGTACCCCTGCTTTTTGAAAGTTTGAGCTATGCCATTTCACTTTTCAAAAGACCTACATTAGTACCTGCTTTCCCGGACCGAAAGAAATCTGAAGAGGATATTTGCTTCTGTGGAAAAAAAGTGAAAAGTGACAGCAGTCAGCACTGATTTCCCGGGAGCCCTTACGGAAACTGCCGGCAGCACGAGCTTTGGGAGCGGCGCCACCAAGCGCCTTCGCGGGGAATTACACTCAGCCTCTCAGCATCTCCCCGTGGAACTATGTGCGCATAGGTGCTTTATCTGGATTTCTTTTGTGCCTCCGTTAGCACGATGTGCCCTAAGGTATCAGAAAAGCCCAAGAGAGATTATTTTTTGGGTCTTGGGATGTTAAAATTTTTTCCATATAAATTAATGTTAGCTGTTTCTTCACTGTATGCCATTTTGGCTTCCAAAAGTTTTCATAGGAATGCTCTATTTTTGGAGAGGGAGGGAAACCTGTAATCGATGCTGAAAACGCCCACAAGAAAGCATATTTCACGTGTCTGTTCTAAGTGTCAGTTGATATTTTGATGTGCTTTTCTTGCCATCAAGGTACAGACGAATTCCTTTCTTAACCTTAAAATGACAGATAAGGGCCTCCTGGCCCTGTTTAGTCTAGATTTTCCTTCCCTGCCTTGTGTCTAGAAAGCCACCTGGGAGTAAGAACTGGAAGCAGGCTTATCTTTATCTGCATCTAACATGAACTTCCCTTGGCTATAGACTGCTCGCCAGTGAGCCATTGAATACCACAGTAGAAGAAGAGGTCAGTGAGGAATTATTGCTAATATTAGTATTATTGGACTAAAATACGTATCCCATTTTGTGAGGAGAAGTGCTGACTGTCTTGTGCTGTCTGAAGATGAGTACAGTTGGCCCCTGCACATTAGCCTCTCTCTTCTGGTTACATCCAGATTGGATTTGGCACACGTGGGATCTAGAGTCCAAGGTAAGGAGTGCCTGAGAGTCCACCACAGGTCTTTGGGGCTGAGAAGGTGGGAGTAGGAGGCACAAGGCAAGAGGGAACTGAGAAAAATAAAGACGTTCAGCGCTGGCTTTGTGCTTCTATACATTTTTGACCCTGGGGAATTTTAAAGGACTATTTTTTAAAAAGATTTTATTTATTTATTTGACAGAGAGAAACACAGGGAGAGCAGGAACACAAGCAGCGGGAGTGGGAGAGGGAGAAGCAGGCTTCTCGCGGAGCAGGGAGCCCGATGTGGGGCTGGATCCCAGGACCCTGGGACCATGACCCCAGCCGAAGGCAGACGCTTAACCGCCTGAGCCGCCCAGGCGCCCCTAAAGGATTATTTCTAATATTTATCTTAGGTGGTTGGATTCATTCTTTTACTCAATAAAAATACCAGGCATAGTGTAGGAGTTGAGGATAAATAGTAAATAAGGCAGAGTTCTAGGCTTTAAGGCACTTTCTAATTTTGGTCTTTAGTCCCACAGGGAGATGGAGATCCCAGGAGAGGTTCTTGACTGAGGCCCCAGGAAACCCCCAATGCCCAGATGTGTGGGTGGAGACAGAACTCCCCCTGAAGGCAAAATTCCTTTAAAAACTTTGTTGAGGGCGCCTGGGTGGCTCAGTTGGTTAAGCGACTGCCTTCGGCTCAGGTCATGATCCTGGAGTCCTGGGATCGGGTCCCACATCGGGCTCACCTCTCAGCAGGGAGTCTGCTTCTCCCTCTGACCCTCCCCCCCTCATGTGCTCTCTCTCTCTCATTCTCGCTCTCGCAAATAAGTAAGTAAATAAAATCTTTAAAAAAAATAAAATAAAAACTTTGTTGATTGTGAGGAATAAATTACAATGGCAAACCTTCATCATAACATCCTGGCACATTTTTTTTTAAGATTCTATTTTTAGTTATCTCTATACCCAATGTAGGGCTCGAGGTCACGACCCCGGGGAGATCAAGAGTCGCACGTACCCCTCGCTTATTTCTTATATAAGGGAAGATACCGAGGGTTTGCTGAAGAAAGGAGAAAGCAGTATAATGGGAACCATGTTGCAAAAGTATAAATTGCTCCCTGATCATTACCAGGATCTTGGTCTGATAAGATGACTGTATAAAGCAGAGCAAATATGCCCTTGTTGTAAGCCAGAAATTTCAACCACAGAGAAAGAAAGATGCATACCAAAAGGCAGTGCAGGGGTGGATTGGAGAAGTGAAGACTGGTATCAGGAAAAATAATTGGAGTCTATTGAAACTGTCTCAATGAGAGCTGATGGAAGTTTTAATTAAGATAACCACCAAAGGGCAGGTGGGGACAGAAGGGGGACAGACTTCAGGGTAGAAAAGACAGATATACAGCGACGGAGAGGAAGAATGACTGGAGAGAACATCACTGCCAGTGGCCTGACCGCAAGGCCTCTGTTCTTTCCTGAGATGTCATGTTGCCCTGTCATAGAACGAGGACCCCACTTTAGTCCAGCTCTTCCATTTTATAGCAAAAGGAGGAAATCAAAACCCAGGAAATGGAAACCCTCATCTAAGGCTGAACTGCAAGATGGTGGAAGAGCACACGCGGAAGCCAAGGCTCCTCCCAGATCCAACCGTCTCCCATGGGTTCACATTAGAACTTTTAGCTAGAACCACCTGAGGGGCCTTTCCAAACACATGCAATCATATATGATTGTGGCCATCCTGATGGGTGTGCGGTGGCATAAAGCCTTTCCAGAACATAGGTTTACTAAAGATTTTGATGTCTCCAATGCCAAACTTTGAATAAAGTCCTAAGTTCCTTAATCACAATGCTTTCACCCAAGGAGAATTTTAGAATGGTTACAGAAGGAATACTCTATTGTCATTTTAACAATGTTTACCAACTAAAAAGGTAAAAATTAAATTTTATTTTGACTTTTTCGTTATTGGTGAAGTTGAATTTTTTACTGTGATTTTTAATTAGCTGTGGCTTCTCTGCTCTGAACTGTTTGTGTCTGAACATAGTACAATAAAAAAACAGCTATTGAGTGCTTTCTATGTGCTAGTTACTGGTCGAAGAGCTTCACATGTAGTCAGTCGGTTAGTCCTGACCCACGAGGAGGCAGGTGCAATGATTAATCTAGTTTATGGAGGACACAGAAACATGAAGACATCAAGTATTGTGCCCCAGGTCATACCCAGAAAGTCTGGATTCAAAGCCTGCGCAAACTACAAAATGGCCAATATTTCCCTAATTTATTTGCTTGCCTTATTTTCCCTATTAATATAATCATTACATTTTTATGGTTAAATCTATCAGTCTACTCCTTTCTTTTGTTGGCCTTTTTTTTTTCCAGTCAGCTTAGCACGTCCTCCTCTTTTCAGAGATTAGAAAATATTTGGAATTTTTTTCGTATCAAATGATATTTTTGTTTTCAATGTTTTATAATGGCACCTTTCTGCTGGGTTTTATTTCATAATTGCTTGTCTTTTTAATGAACATTATATGTTCAGTCGGCTCTTTGAGGATACTGAAGTCTCTTTCTGGTTGCTCTTTTCTCGTCATCTGGCACGAATCTGTCTCTGGAGTATTGATGCTGCTGGCTGACTTTCTCCGTGTGTTTTTGTGTAGTTCGGAACTCAGCCTCCAGGTTCATTTCCTGTTTTTTTTCTTTCTGTCTCCCTTCTTTATTCCTCAATCCTCCTGTCCAGTGACTGAGTGGTTGCTCTCCCTCGGGCGCTGGGGCCTGTCCAGAGGAAGTTCTTATAGGCAGCCAGGGCTCCTGCCCTGGTATGACCCTGGGTGTGACTCCGGGCAAGAGGAGGCTGCATTAGGTCCACGTGCAGACTCATCTGGGTATCCAGGGACCTCCCTATCCATCTATTTTCTTGAAGACGGTGGGGAGAGGCCAGACGCGGCTCCTGGAGTTTTGATCAGTGAACGTGGACTCTGGTCCCCCACCTCAAGCAGACAATTGAATTCTTTCTCACTTGACAGGCCTTGAATTCCTAGCTGCCCTTGACTGTTCCGAGAGCCCAACAGGCCTCTGCTTCAGCCCTATTCATTTTTTGCTTTTATATTCCATTTCTGAGAGTATCCATGGGGATATTCTCCCCTTGTTGAACATGGATTTTTTTTCTTTTCTTCTTTTTTTTTAAGATTTTATTTATTTATTTGACACACAGAGAGAGAGACAGCGAGAGCAGGGACAGAACCAGGGGGAGTGGGAGAGGGAGAAGCAGGCTTCCCGCTGAGCAGGGAGCCCAATGCGGGGCTCAATTCCAGAACCCTGGGATCATGACCAAGGCAGACGCTTAACAACTGAACCACCCAGGCGCCCTGGATTTTTTTTCTCCAATATTTTATACATCATTGTTCTTCATTGGAAGCCTCTGGGCTATCTGTGCTGTTTCACTCGCGTGTCCATGTCTTTTGTACAAGCATTAATTGTACATGCTACATGGTAGGGGGCTACTCTAACAAGTTCCTCCAAGCATATTCTGCTAACTTTCTCAAGGCTGGATCAGGGAGGAGGTTCTACAGTAGTCACCTGAGATAGGGACGGGGGAGGGGTGCTGTCCCCCACCCAACTCGAGGATGCATGAAAGGAGCCCTGGGATGGCAGCTTTAGGACAGGAAGAAGGTTTCTGCTTGGGGTTCCATGCCAACATTTCATTAGGGGTCTCAAGCCAGGCTGGATCCTGTGCCAGGGAGTATATGAGAGCAAACACTGGAAGCTGGAGACGGTCCCCGGATGGACAACCAGAGGTGTCATATGTCATGGGTGTATGTGATAGCAGGATGCATCAGGGGCATTATGTAGCCGTGTCCTTGGGACCCAGTGAGTAAATCATCCAATATTCCAGATCTATCCTGGTCTGGGTGAGCAGGGGATTTCCAGTTGCTTCCAGAGGGAGGCAGGGCTCACGCATGGCCCCAGTTTGTTTCCCTTTTCCTGCTGCACCAGTTTTGTCCAAAGCTCAGAAGGGGATCTAAACATAGAATCGCATCAGCCTTGTTTGCAATATAAACAGACCCGGCTCCTGCTCGAGTCCCTTCTTGGCTATGAATTCAGGGGCGGTAAGGAGCAGCCTCTGCCCACCCCGAGGCCCTGGCTCCCCTTGCCACTAGCATTCTGCGCTCAGGCCCAGTGGGGCTGAAGAGCAGACATGGGCCAGCTTCCGGAGCAGGACACACTAGGCTACCTGCTTGGCCAGACTGGGCACCAGTGCAAGTTTGTCCCAGAAGCCAGTTCTTCCTGGAACTGAGTGTCATTTCAGGACAGAGGATGCCAGGAGTCATAACTTGGCCCTGCAGCAAATGAAAGTCTTCCAGTCCTGCCTGAGATGGCAGATTGTTCAGCTTGGGACGGGGGCCCGAGCTGGGACTGCGGTGGCGTGAGGAGCGGCTGGAAGGCCCACCAGGGGGAGCCCTCGGCACATCTTGCGGTAGTCGGTCTCCGTGGAGCCTCCCGGAGGGTGCGTGGGGGTGATTTCGTTTTTCTACCACACACGTTGAACCGTGCCTCCATTTTCCTAGGTCACGGATTGGACTTGACCTGCCGCCACGGTTCAGGTCCCGCCGTGCTTCGGCTGGAGTAGTTCTGACGTGGTCCGGCACGGGGCAGGGGCCGAGAGAGAAGGCCCGGGGCGGCGTCTTCCCTCCCCAAGGGCAGCTTTGTCCACCGCACCTGGTAACCGAGGTCCCGAGGACGTCCCGAAGCTTCAGAGTCCCGCGCAGAGGGAGGGGAGAGGCGAGGGAGGTGGGTGGGCGGGCTCCACTGCTCTCAGGCAGGCGTCCCCACCAGGACGGAGAGCCCCGTCTGCCAGCAGCACCCCCCCCCCTTTCTGCCCTTGCCCTGTGCTCTAGAGACCGCGGGCGGGGCTGGGGACGCACAGAGCAAGGGCTGCTCAGGGAAGACACTGCCCGGGCGAGGAGCGGGGCGGGGGCGCATCCGAGGGAGGGACGTGGCTACCTGGGCCTCAGGTGGGCCGGGGAGGAACTGGCACGGAGAGTGGGGTGAGGCCTGGCAGAGAGGCTGCGGCCACCTCTCCAGCTTTAACTGCACAAATACCGGTGTACTCTGGCTTCTCCGAGAGCCCCACAAGCCCCCCTGCCTGGGTTCAAAACACTAGGGGGTTGTACTGTTGGAAGCAGTCAAGTAAGTCGGAGGGAATTTCAGGGTCAGGGGGCTTGTCATTCTCAGGTGCAGGCTGAGAAAATGCCAGGCTCTCCCAGGAAACCTACCATGTTCCGCATAGTGCTGCCCACGTTGCAGGTAAGAGTCGGGAGGAAGGAAGGACCTAAAGATAGGGCCTGCTGATCCTTCCGTGGCTCCCGAGTTTTAAATACTGGACCTTTGAGGGAAATGAAAGGGTTCATGGAAAAGCCCAGGACTTAGGAGAAGGGGACACTAAGAGTAACATGCGCCCCTGGACTGGAGGGGCAGAGGTGACGTGATGAGCCTGGGGACACTTGAGGGTCCTGGAGGAAGGGGTCCTTGGGCTAAGCCCTGGGAAGGTGGTAGAAGTGCCAGAAAGGATTGTGGGACAGGAGGGAGGCCCCTGTCTAGCTTCTTTGAGCCCTGCAGGCTGCAGCCCTTGGGAAGGCAGCACTGTGTGGTGCTGCTGGCTGGGCCAGGTCTCAAATGCCTCAGACTGGTGCCCTTGCCTCAGTGAGAGGCCGGTGGAGCAGAACTGTCCCCGACAGAGATACGGCTACTGGGGAACATGCTGCAGCCTAAACCGGAAACAGCCCAACTATCCTTCCACAAGAGAATGAGAAGAAGAAGAAAAAAAAAAACTATAGCAGCTTCATGCAGTGGGATGCTTCTCAGCGATGAAGGTGAATCATTTCACAACAACTTCTGACAACACAGGTGAATCTGCAGACAGAAAATCGAGTGAGAGAAGCTGCCCATAAAAGGGCCCCCTATTGGTAGGTTCCATTTATATAAAGCTCAAGTCCAGGCAAGACTGTAGAAGTCAGGAGAGTGGTTACCCTTTGGGGAGGGTAGTGACTAAAAGGGGACATGAGGGAGGCCCCTGGCATCCTGGGAATGTTCTCTTCCTTAATCTCGGCGCTGGTTCCATGATGTGCTCAGTGTGTGAAAGTTCATTGTCCTGTACGCTTACGGTTGTGTGTTTTTCTGTATGTATATTATATTTATGTAAATCATTTTTTAAAAAGATGTAAGTATTCGAAATGAGTCTGCAGAATGGAGTGAGGGAAGTGGGAGTGGTCTTTTGTCATCTCAGTGCTCACCGTCCTCGGTGCCCTCCTCATAGATCTTTGCTCTTGTCTCCTCAAGAGGAGGGGTCGGGGAGCAGAATTTAAATCATGAAGGACTTTTCTTTTTGCTCACCCTTTTAATGGCTTCCTGCATTGATCTCACGCATTTTCCAGCTCCTGCAAAAATTGAAATGAACTAGATGGGTTTGTGTTATTGAGAGCTCCCAGTTTGCTGCCTCCTTCATCAAATACAGCTGGACTCTTGAGTGTGAGCATCGGCATTTGTAAACCCAGCAGTAAGGCCTGTGTGCTGTTCACAGCAGCTAGGCAGACACTGCTGGTCAAGTTTGAGGTCGTCTCGGTATCTTCTCCAGAGCCATCTAGTTTCATAGGTGCTGTTGCTTAAGCAGGACTCAGCTCACCTGGAATCACCCGGAGGGAGGGGGCTACTTCTATGCAGTGCAGGAGGTTAAAGATGGCCACAAATCCTTTGCTCCTTGTCCCATTAAGAGGGGGCTTTCCCTTGAATCTGGGTGCTTCTATGGCTTTTTGATCAACAAAAATCGGTAAAGCGATGCTGAGCCAGTCTCCAGACGTAGGCAACTTCCACTTCCTGTCTCTTCGAACACTCTGGGAACCCTGACCTGCCATGGAAGGAGTCCAAATTCCCCAAGACCGCATGCTGCAACAGCCGTGTGCAGCACTCCCATTGACTACCGGTGGAGTCCAGCTGTCCCCACCAAGGAGACAGAAACGTGAGGGAATGTCTTGAGCACTCTAGACCAAGCCCATCTGCATCTGATGGTGCCAAGTGATTTCAGTCAACATCAAGAGCAGAAGAGGGGCTCAGTCAGTAGAAAATGTGACTCTTGATCATGGGGTCGTGAGTTCAAACCCCATGTCGGGTGTAGGGCTTACTTAAAAATAAATAAATGAACTGTAACTCTTACATTAAAAAAAAGGGGGGGGCGCCTGGGTGGCTCAGTGGTTAAGCGTCTGCCTTTGGCTCAGGTCATGATCCCAGGGTCCTGGGATCGAGCCCCACATCGGGCTCCCTGCTCCGCGGGAAGCCTGCTTCTCCCTCTCCCACTCCCCCAGCTTGTGTTCCCTGTCTCGCTGTGTCTCTCTCTGTCAAATAAATAAAATCTTAAAAAAAAAAATTGCCAGACTGACAGACAAAATCATGATATGAGGCAGCGGCCATGAGGTTTGGCATAGTTATTTCTCAGCAATAGGTCACTGGAAAAGTTGAATCTTTACCTAGACCAGAGCCTTCACGCCCATGATGAGCAGCTCCTTGGCTCTGAAAGAATTCATCTCCTTAACTCACTTTGCTAAATTGTAGCTACAGCGTTGGTGGTATAGTGGTGAGCATAGCTGCCTTCCAAATTGTGGCTACAGTATTTACTAGCTCTCCATTCCATCAGAATTTATCTAAGCTGCCAGGCTCGTGGCAGGATAATTTACTGTGGAATTATTTTTTATTTTGTTCTTGTTGCTCTATGCACATTGTCCTCATTGAGCAAGTTATGAAGCTTTGGTTCTCAATTCTGAGCTTCTTTTTGGGTATGGAGTGGGTGGGTGGTCGTTGGCATCTGGATTATGTGCTAACACCTAGGCTGACAGAGACAGAAGTGGGCTGTGGGTATGCGCTGAGCAGAGGCTGAAATTCTCTGGGGTCTGGAGATTTGAGGCTTTCTCCCTATGAATAGTGGATACGCAGGCCTCTAATTTTGCCCAGAGTCTTCCTAGGCTGAGGGATGGCTGGAGGATGCCTCGAGAGGCTGGGCCTAGTTTCTCCCAGTAGGAGCACCTAGGCCACGGTCCCCCAGGGAGACCCTGCTGTCAGTGACATGGACCCGTGGGAGGACCAGGACTGCAGGGCTTGACAAGCCTCTGAAAGCAGAGGGAGCGACTGAAACGGTGACTGCCACAATGGACTGCGTGTGTGTGCCACCTGAAAATCCCTATGTTGAGACCCTCACCCCCAGTGCCTTGGTATTTGGAATTGGGGCCTTTGGGAGATAATTAGGTTTGGGTGAGGTCATGAAGCTGGAGCCCCTGCTGAGAATTCATGCCCTAATAAGAAGAGGAAGAGACCAGAGTCCTCCCACCCCTGCCACGCGAGGGTAAGTGAAAGGAAGAGAGTGCTCACCAGACACTGAGCCTGCTGGCACCTCCCAGCTTCCAGAACTGGGAGAGGAATGTCCGTGGTCTAAGTCACCCGGACTGTAGTGTTTCACCAGAGCAGCTGGAGCTAGGACAGCTACCACGAAGGGCCTGGCCTTGCTTTCAATTTTTCTGGCATAGCATAAGCCCCTGAGATTTTGTGACCTTGTGGAGGGAGGACGGAGCCCCACCAATGACTAGGGTTGAATTTCTTCCCAGCGTGGCAGGTTGGGGCGCAGAGTAGATTCCATTTGATTGAGAAAAAATAAGGAATGTGACATTGGTGTATATTTTGTAACAAAAATTGATAAACAACATAATTCTCAAGTCAATGGAACATTTTATGGCCTTCTCTCTCTCTCTCTCTCTCTCTCTTTTTTTTTTTTTTGCATTGTGGCTCCTCTGTCCATTGAATTCTAGGCATTTTCCTTGGCAGGTTTTTCCTGAAATGTCTCCAGGCTTGGAGTTTTTATTTTATTTTTTACAAAAAGAAGGGCATGGAAACAGAAGAGAGGCTTCCTCAGAAAAATAAAAACCGGTTATTTTTTATGCATATCCTTTATTTCTTGCTTACTGAATATTTGCTTCTGTATTTTTTTGATCTTTAATAAATCCTTAGAGATTTTTAAACATTCTTTTGTAAGATTTATTTATCTATTTATTTGACAGAGAGAGAGAGAGAGCACAAGCGGGCGGAATAGCAGGCAGAGGGAGAGGGAGAAGCAGGCTCCCCGCTGAGCAGGGAGCCTGCTGTGGGGCTCGATCCCAGGACCCTGGGATCATGACCTGGGCTGAGGGCAGTTGCTTAACCAACTGAGCCACCCAGGTGCCCCGAGATTTTTTAAAAATTCTAAACTTTTTCTCCTAACAAATATTTCCTGGGTTTTTCATTCTTTTTTCTCTCTCCATTTCTGTTTGGAAACTAGTCTGCCTTCCAGTTCACCAAGCATGTTTTATGCTATTTCTAACCCCTTGTAAACCCATCCCATCTCTTGAGTTCTTAATATCAGATGTAATTTTTTATTCCAGAATTTCCATTTGATTATTTTATAGATTTCAGTTTTGTGGTGAAAGTTTCCATTTTAATATAGGTTCTCCATCTTTTCCTCTCTTTCTGTGAACTTATTAACCATAGTTCTTTTAAAGCCCTTGCTTGTTAAAGCAATATTGGGATCACGTGTGTGTCTATTTATATTGCCTGTTTTTCTCTTGGTTTTCATTTTCATGGAAGCGTCTCTTTCATTTTTATGGAAGTGTCTTTTGTGTACTGATTTTGATTTGATATTAAAACATTGTTTATAAAAACTGTGCCTAGGCCAGATGATGATGTCTTCTACTGTAGAGTGTTCACCTTCTTTTCTGCTAGGCAGACAGAGTAGAAACTGAGCACCTTGATCCAGTTGGTGACCTAGCTGTGCTAAGGCTGAACTGCAGTTGTTTATTTAGTTAGTGTTTATGGCTGTAGCCCACCTTTTATTTGTTCTTGTTCCTAGGGTATAGTTCTCAAGACTTTGAGCTAAGAGCTGGTGAGTTCACTGCAATCCTTCCCCTGGAGGGTCCTTAACTGTAATCTGTAGTATTCAAAACCTTGAAAGACAGTGGAAAACATTCATTTCAGAGGTTTCTGCCTGCGCCTTATGTGCCTTCAAAATTTGGTAAATGTCTTGAAAGGATACTGTAGTTTTGAGACCTCTTAAGTCTCCAGTTTTGTCACCCTAACTCCATGGCATTCTGTCTGAGCCAAGGGCAGATTCTCAGCCTTTTGCCTGAGTCCAGGGTCAGCAAATGCCTCTGGGAAAAAAGCAGCTTCAGATCATAAGCTTACTTTCTTAGGTCCTCCCTTTAGAACTTTAACTAAATTAGTTCCATGGTATGAGTTGTTTCCTCAGATCTCTGATGATTATAAACATTGTTTCATCTGTTTTTTTTCTAGTTTTTTTTTTTTTTTTAAGTAATCTCCAACACCAAACATGGAGCTTGAACTCATGACCTGGAGATCAAGAGTCACACACTCTACTGACTGAACCAGCCAGGCACCCCTCTAGTTGTTTTTTGTGGCCACTTTAGTTTGCCACAGATTACTCTAGCCTACCCAAATTGCAAGTCTTCTTGTTTAGATTTTTAACAATCTTTTGAAGAAAACATTCTTTAAAATGTTTTAAAATTTATTTTTAAAATTACTTATTTTATTGAGATATAACTGACATAACATTGTGTTAGTTTTAAGGTCTTTTTAAAATTTTTATTTATTGTTATTTTTTTAAAAGATATTATTTGAGAAAAAGAGAGAGAGCGTGAGCGGAGGGGAGGGGCAGAGGGAGAAGCAGACTCCCCACTGAGCAGGGAGCCTGACTCAGGGCTTGATCCCAGGACCCTGAGATCACGACCTGAGTGGGGGGCAGACGCTTAACTTACTGAGCCACCCAGGCACCCTGTAAGAAGTCTTTTTAATAGATATTATATTTATGTAGTTCAAAATGAAAATCATATCAACTGGTACATGAGAAATTTCACTCCCACCCCATCCCTGTCTTCTTTGATCTCCCTTGCTTTGTCCATGTAAGTAATCATTTTTATTATAATAGTGTCTTATTTATCCTTCCAAAGTTTCTTTATGCAAATATATAAATACTTTATTTCCTCCTTTCTTTTTTTACTTTTTATTGTTTTTTTTTTTTTTAAGTAAGCTCTATGCCCAATGTGGTGCTTGAACTCATGACCCCAAGATCAAAAGTCCCATGCTCTCAGGGGCGCCTGGGTGGCTCAGTTGGTTAAACGACTGCCTTCGGCTCAGGTCATGATCCTGGGGTCCTGGGATCGAGCCCTGCATTGGGCTCCCTGCTCAGCAGGAAGCCTTCTTCTCCCTCTCCCACTCCCCCTGCTTGTGTTCCTTCTCAAACTGTCTCTCTCTCTTTGTCAAATAAATAAAATCTTAAAAAAAAAAAAAAGTCCCATGCTCTACCCACTGACTCAGCCAAACACCCCTATTTCCTCCTTTCTTACACAAAAAGCATATTATATTATGTATATATATAATCTTATAAAATATTATTATATATTCTGCTCCTTCATTTTTAAAAATTTTTAAAGATTTCATTTATGTATTTAAAGAGAGCATGTGTAAGCAGGGGGAGGGGTAGGGGTGGAGGGAGGGGGGAGAGAGCATCTCTGGACTCTGCATTGAGTGCTGAGCCCAACATGGGGCTACATCTCATGACACTGAGATCATGACCTTAGCTGAAATCAAGAGTCAGATGCTTAACCGACTGAGCCACCCAGGTGCCCCTCCTTCCTTTTTAAATTTTAACAAAATGTTCTGTATATACTTCCATAAGGAAGCACATTTAGCAATTCCCCATGCCTTGGTCTCTTTCTGATAGCTGTATAGTATTCCATTGATTGATACCGCAGACTTATGCATTCAACCAGTCCCCTATTGCTGGACACTTGGGTTATGTTACAATATAATAAGTTGTGATTATAAACAGTGCTACAATGACTAACTTTAATGCCTGAACAAGTTTGCGTTTGGGTTGGCAAATCTATAGGATAGATTCCCAGAGGGGAGATTTCTGGATCAAGGGGTAAATGCATTTGTAATTTTGGTGTATATTACCAGGTTCTGCTCCTCAGGACTGTGCCATTTGCACCAGTACCAGCAATGTATGGGACAGGGGGTTTCCTCAGCCTCACTCATGCACTGCGATGTCAAACTTTGACTTTCTGCCAACCAATGAAAGATTTATATAAGTTTAACATGGTTGCACTTAGGTTAATTCTCATACCAGCATTTCCCTCAGAATATCCTCAGACTCTTCTTTCATGTCAGACACCTTAATTAGCTCTGGGACAGGGAAACTGAAGGGACCCCACAAAAAATGCCATTTTTCCCCCTTTGCTCCTTTTCTGGCTTCTATTCTTGCTAGGATCTGCACCCCCACCCCACACTACACAGGCCTTCTAATGCAAATAGCATATGTACTCCTTGTAAAGGACAAAGAGAATGATGTCTTTGGAAACTTCCAGCACAATAGATAACATCTAAGGAGTGACTAGGAGGGGTCCTCATAAACATTCTCCAAGACCGCTGACTCCAAACACCTTGATGCCAAGACCCCTGACTTCAGGGAATGAGTGACTTATTAAGGACACCTGGACCCTGTCTTTCTCTGACCAGTTCCTGGATGCCTAAAAGGACACGTACACCAGATCACAGTTGCCAGTAAAAACCCCAGACTCCAAGCAAAGATGAGATTCATGCTTTTTTCCTTTCCGAGTCTCCCAGACCTTGGTCTGTATCTCTCTTTATATATATATATATATATCTTCAATAAACTCTGCTTTCACCTCTTGCTGGCTCCTACCTGATCTCCATCCTTCTCGATGCCTAAGAACCTTGGTTCATCCTGCAGGACCCCCCCTGGGTCCTCAGACCCAGGCTGCTGGCATCAGTTTCATCCACCTAGGACTGGAATTTAAAGTAATCAGTCTGGAATGTCCTGATCAACACTGGTGAGGTAATCTGTATGGAAAAACCCCCTGCCTTCCCTTAAGAGAAGGTAACTTTGCCTGAAATAATCCACTCCTTTTGACTTCCTGTCCCACTCTCTTGCCTATAAAAATCTTTCATCTTGTACAAAATCTTCAGAGCTCCCTTCTATTTGTTAGATGGGATGCCTGATTCATGAATCATTGAGTAAAACCAGTTAGGTCTTTAAATTTGCTCAGTTGACTTATTTTTTATTTTATTTTATTCTTTTTAAAGATTTTATTTATTTATTTGACGGAGAGAGACACAGCGAGAGAGGGAACACAAGCAGGGGGAGTGGGAGAGGGAGAAGCAGGCTTCCCGCTGAGCAGGGAGCCCGATGCGGGGCTCAATCCCAGGACCCTGGGGTCATGACCTGAGCCAAAGGCAGACGCTAATGACTGAGCCACCCAGGCGCTTTTCAGTTGACTTTTTAAAAAACAGTATCTATTTCCTACTAGTTCTGTGTGTATATATATATATATATATATATATAT
Source organism: Eumetopias jubatus (assembly GCF_037043125.1). Classification (NCBI taxonomy): domain Eukaryota; kingdom Metazoa; phylum Chordata; class Mammalia; order Carnivora; family Otariidae; genus Eumetopias; species Eumetopias jubatus. The sequence continues at coordinate 121,016,893 of NW_028274812.1, read as the reverse complement.
ATATATATATACACACCTGCTCTGCTGTCTGTAGCTGGAGAACCAGAAAAGCTGGTGATGTGATCAGTATGAGTCTGAAGGCGCAAGAACCGGCAATGTGACTTCTGAGGGCAGGAAGACACAGATGTTCCAGCTCAAGTAAAGAGCTTCCTTCTCCTTTTTCCATTCAGGTCCTCACAGATTGTATGATGCCCACCCACGATGGGGGGGGTGGTATGGGGGGCAGTCTATTTTACTAAGTCCATTGATTCAAATGCTAATCTCTCCCAGAAACACCCTCACAGACAGATGCACCCAAAAATAATGTTTTACCAGTTATCTGGACATCTCTTACCCAGTCAAGTTGACACATCAAATGAACCATCATAAGGAGTAATAGCTAAGGTATAAAAATCCCATCAGAGTTAAGGACTTAGGTGAGAATGCCTGGGTCGGCCTCTCTTGTTGATACATGAGGCCTAGGGTCCTACTTAGGTGTAATTTTTACTGCCTCACAATCAACTATTTTGAAAATTTATCTTACATTCAAGACAACATTTTCATTTTGGTCTGATTTTCAACATCTTTGGGATGAATTGGTAAGTCCACGAGGGAACAGGCTGGCTGAGGCCACACCAGGGGGGGCTCTGTGCAGGTCCTCAGTAAGAGGCTATCAGGTGAGACACACCTAGCGAGGGGCTATCAGGTGAAACGCCTAGCTGGGTGTCTCCTTGGCTGAAACTGTTGATTCTGCAAAGTACAACACATTCCTTCCCTGCTTTTGCCTCTCCCCCTCTTCCCTTCTGATAGCTTTTAGCCCTCTGATTTGAAAGACTTCCTACGGCATCCTGGCTAAGAGTACCAGTCAAATGAAAAGACACATAGGGTGAAATCTAGGAGGGTCCCAAACACAGAGCTTCCACATCCTCTCCCCATAGAATCAGGGTGCCTCACCTTCCAGGCACATGGATGTATTCACCAACCTGGAAGCTCTCCCAAACTTCATTATGTAGGCATTAATTGATTGAATCTTGGCCATATGATTGAACTCAATTTCCACCCATTCTCCCCTGCTGGGAAGCTGGCCTGGTTCAAAGCCCCAACCTTAAATCATATGGTTGGTCTTTCTGGTGACCAGCGCCTCATCCTGCCATCTCATTAGCATAAGTTCAGGTGTGACCAAGGGACTCATGAATTACAAAGATACTCCTATTATTCAGGAAATGCCAAGGATGTGGAGTCCCCTTCCCAGGAACCAGGGACAAAGAGCAATCTTCACTGTATATGGTACAACAGGGACACATAATATAAAATAAAAGAGGGTTGAGAAATGTGGACTTGTCGTGAGAAGCCTATCACAGGAGTTTTAAGGAATTCACACTTAAATATTTAGCAAGTGCTTTAGGGAAGAAATCAGCCAGGTATAGTCTCTTTTTGCGGTGGAATCATAGGACTCAAGCTCCTAGTTATTGCAGGAATTGAAATGTGGATGTAATTAAGCCCAGGGTGCTGTAAAGGAATTGGTGCTCCAGAAGATGAGAGAGGTTGAGGGACATGTCAACAGAAACATGGAAGATCTGTCACAGTTTATGTACTCTTTGCTTTCTCTTAGGAATGGAACAAAATTAAGGGTTAACCTGGGAAGTGTTATGGAACAATATATCACAGCTGCTAACTCAGGAAATGAAAGAGTATGCCCTGGTGCAGTGCCATGGCCAACTGCCCCTCCTTGCCCCCAGCATCCTGAGGGAGCAGGTAAAAGCAAAAGCATAGCTCTTGGCTGGGTTTGCCAACAATGTTGCTGAACAAACTCAGATAAACTCATTGCAAAAGAAGCCAAAAAACTCAAGGGTTTGGAAAAGAGGACTGGAGAAATTTATTTTGGGTGCCAGCCAGAGAGGTGGTAGGCTCCCACCTTACAACCGACTTCTCCACTGGCAGGATGGACATCTAGGGTCTTACAGGGAGAGGTTGGGGGGCAGGTATGTATGAGAGAGCAGGCAGAGGGTGCATGATCATGGGCAGGGAAGGGACCTGTGGGGTGTGGTCTTCTAGGTGTTCCATTGCAATCAGGATTTTTCTCATCTAGTGCTTACCAGAAGGTCATTGTCAATGCCCCAAGAAAATGTGATAAGAAATAACTATCGGGTCCATGGTTGAGCCAGAGGACTCACTGACAGAAACATATAGAAAAGTTGACTTCTTCCCTAACTCAATCCTATGCTTTCATTTTCCACATTAAAATGTTTCCACATTTATATTCATATGGAATTGATTTTGCATATAGAGAGACAATTCTAATTATTATTGTATTTCAAATGGTTAGAACCAGTATCATTCCTTCCCCACTGGCCTGAAATGCATGTCTTACCCTATATCAATTTATATACACTTAGATTTCTTTGGGGGCTTTACATTTTGTTTCACTGATTTATTTCATTCTTGCACCAGCAACAGTTTATTTTAACTCCTGGGACTTTTTAACATACTTTAACATCTAGTAGGTCTGACACCCCTTCTTTATTTTTATTTTTCAAAAATATCTTGAAAATTTATTATATTACAAATCTTATTATTGTAATTGATGCAGGGTTGTTGAACACAACAGTCAAGAAAGAATTGAGACGTTTAAGGTGCAACTTAGTAAGTTTATTTTAGTAGCATGGAGACTGCTGTGTGAGGCTGGTGGTTACATGCTTAGTAATCAAAGGAAGAGGGCATGCGGAGAGTATCAGATTACAAAAGTTTCTTTGAATTTCTACTTGCAAAAATGCTTCTGCAAGATTTTTCTGGTGTTTATCAATCAGTTCAGTATTAACTATTGGTGAGATATACAGGCAGTCATGAGACCCTTAAAGAATGTAGCGACCAGCACATATTTGATCCTTATTGAAACTATGTAGATGGGGCACCTGGGTGGCTCAGTCGTTAAGCGTCTGCCTTTGGCTCAGGTCATGGTCCCAGGGTCCTGGAATCGAGCCCCGCATCGGGCTCTTTGCTCTGCGGGAAGCCTGCTTCACCCTCTCCCACTCTCCCTGCTTGTGTTCCCTCTCTCGCTGTGTCTCTCTCTGTCAAATAAATAAATAAAATCTTAAAAAAAAAAAAAAAGAAAGAAACTATGTAGGTTTAGGTCAGCCTTCCAGACTGAGGGTAAACATTTTCCTGCTTCTGTCCCTTATCATAATGACCTTGTATTCATAGATAACTTGGGGGAAATTAATGTACAATATTGAGGATTCACATTCAAGTGCTTTGGGTATTTGCATTAATGTTTATGGGCCTTCAAAAACATTTGTAATCTTCCCATGGATGTGAATGTTTCTTTTCAGTATGTTTCAAGTATTTTATATATTGATATTGTAAATGAGGATTTTTTGAATGATATTTTCCAACAGGCCGCTGTTGGTAAATGGCACATCTATTACTTTTGTATATTATTTTGCAATTATCCACATTTCTGAACTTAATGGTTTTTCAGTTTACTCTCCAATTTTTAAGGGAGATAATCAAGTCTGCAAATAGGAATACATTACTCTCTTCTGCCTTTCCAGTGTATATTTAGGTTCTTTAATTTTATATTATCTTATTATATTGGATATGACTGTCTATGACTGGAAATATAAATAATAGTTAATAATAGTGGTTATAGTAGGAAGTTTGTCTAATTCATGATATCATAGGAATAGTTCAGTAAGTATTATGTTGGTGGTTGATTTGCAATAGACATTCTTTAGCATAAGGATCTTTCCATGTCTAGCTTCTAATCTTTTTTTTTTAAATATCTATACAGGCTTGATTGTTCAATTTTATCAAATGTAAAATAAAAATGATCATATGGTTTATTTTCTCCGGCCTATAAATGTGGTAAGTTTGAATATATTTTAAAATATTAAGCTATCTTTGCATTCTTGATTGGTCATGCTGTATTATTCTTTTACTGTTTCATACTAAATTTTTACATTCTGGATTGAGACTCTGGAAGTCTTAAAATTTCTTTCAGAAACTCTTCCTATACCCAGTATGCTCCTAAACTAACCTCGCAGAAGGAAGACATTTTTTTCCTTTGTTCTTTGTCCAATATCAAAAGAAACTTCCAAATTCCAGGTAGGTCAGGCTGCTAATACCTACAAATCAATTCTGATAAAACCATTTTACAATAAACAACTGTTGCTAAGTGATTACTCTTTACTAGGCATCGGATTAAGAAAAATATTATTTTATTTGAGCCCTAAATTTCTCCATAGTTTCAAAAGTATACTGTAGTGATAAGTCAGCAAAATCTTAAACACTATCCCTGTGACAAAGACCCTTACAGCTGTTCAAAAAAACACTGTGCTTGGGGCGGCTGGCTGGCTCAGTCAGCAGAGCATGTGACGCTTGACCTCATGGTTGTAGGTTCAAGTCTCATGTTGGGAATAGAGATTACTTAAAAATTAAAAAAAAAATCTTAAAAACACTCCACTCTGCGGGCGCCTGGGTGGCTCAGATGGTTAAACGTCTGCCTTCGGCTCAGGTCATGATCCCAGGGTCCTGGGATTGAGCCCCGCGTCGGGCTCCCTGCTTAGCGGGGAGCCTGCTTCTCCCTCTCCCTCTACTGTTCCCCCTGCTTGTGTGCTCTTGCTCTCGCTATCAAATAAATAAATAAAATCTTAAAAAAAAAACTCTACTCTGCTTATGATGATAATTTTCAAGCACACATAAAAGTAGTAAGAAGTATAAGGAATCTTCCTATGTTCATCACAAAGCTTCAACAACTGCCAAAATTTGGCCATACTCACTTAATCTACTCCTCCCACTTTTATTTTTTTCTGGAGGTTTTTTTAAAATAATTTTTTAAAAAGGTGTATTTATTTATCTGAGCAGGGGAGGGGCGGGGGACGGACAGAGGGAGAGAGTATCCAAGCAGACTCCCACTGAGTGGGGAGCCTTACGTGGGGCTTGATCTCACAACCCATGCGATCAGGACCTGAGCCAAAACCAAGAATTGGAAGCTTAACCGACTGAGCCACCCAGGCGCTCCTCTGGAGATCTTTTTAAAACAAACTCCAGACATCGTACCATTTCATCTATAAATTCTTCAGCATTATACCCAATTCTTATTTGAGTCCCTGCAAGCTGAGAGCATAATCACAAAGCATAATTCATGATAAGAGATTCTATAAAGGTTTAAAACAGTGTGATCAAAATTCACAATGTTGTGAATGTCTGGAATTACATAATCCACAGAACTGGATGCACTGCATACCCTTCAAGGAATCCTACAGGGACTTTGTTTCACTTAACTGAGTTTTTGGTAAGAACTGGGGGGAGGGAACAATATTCAAAGTTGTATGTTTTGGCAAAAACTTAAGAGTGCAAGTTATTCTTGTTGGTGTTTAAGAGAGACCCATTAATCAGAAAGTGGATTTGGCATCCTTGTAGAAAAATTGCATAGCCTAACCAGAATTCATGACACCTAGTCACTGCACAGACATGAGCTTATGGTAGGATTCACTAAGCTGAACTGGCTTGCATCAGAATGGTGTCTCTTAAAAGTGGGCAGCCAGAGTGAAAGAAGCCAGATAAAGAAGAGCACATCCTTTATGATGTCACTTTATGAAAGTCTGGAAAATGCAAATTAATCTACAGTGTCAGTAAGAGGATCAGTGTTTGCCTGGGAATGGGGGCAGGGAGGGGCAGAAGGAAAGGAATTACATAAGGGAATGAAAACTTTTGGGATGGTCACTTACTGATTGTGGTGATGGTTTCACAGACATTTAGCTCTGACAAAACTTATCAAAGTGCATACTTTAAATCTGTCCAATTTATTGTATGTCAATTATACCTTCATAAATATGTTTTTTGAAAAAGCTTAGCTAAAGGGCAGAGTGGTGGAAAGCCTGCAGATGCTTTTCCAGAGGTGTGTGCCTACAGTTCCAGGCCCAGGTCACAAGTGGAACTCGAAACAAGAAAAGACAGGAGTCTGCGAGCTGACAACTATGAGCCCACAAGTTAAGGAAAGCACCCTCTGGGTACACAGTCCACTCTTTGGGTGGAGTCCTAACCAGCCGGTTGGTTGAGTCAAGGGGTGGAGACCTGAGCCCTGTTGGTTCGAAAGTTTGCCCTGGAGATACAGTCCTTGCCTCAGCGGCTTTCCTGGGGTTTTCTTCAGGCAGCCTGATAAAGCTCCTGGTTCTTAGTACAGCAGGACAATTTTTGTGTACCGGGATCTTGTCATGCTCAGGTGAAGCTGAGAACATGGTGTTCGTTTCTGGTCTTCTGTCTAAATATAAAAGCTAAAAATGAACAAAAATGAACATGGGAATTACCCAGTACCTGTATCTCCAAGAACTGTGTTGGGTGGAATTTAACTATGACGCAGGGGGAAGGTGCCAGTCAGTCACTGGGATCTAGAATTTTGCCTGTTAGCTTAGGACTCCAATCTGGACAACTAAAATTTCAGGAAGGATTGACCAACTTTTACATGAAAAATTGGTTCAAGGGGTGGCCCAATGTATTTGGGTAGAGGGAAGGCTGCTCTTGCTGGTGTCTCTCTGCCTACTTAATAGACTGCTTCAGAGGAAGCACACCCCAAAGACAAGGCCAGGTGTGTCCATTAGTGAGGACAGCTTTACTTATACCACTAGAGTCTTGACGCTGCAAGCTTTGGAGTCCTATATCAAGTTCATTGTATCTCCTACTGGAAAATACTGGGGGTGCTCCAGGGTTGATATAGGAAACCATCGTACCTGCCTTGAGCTTTTTCCTCACGCCTAAAGGTCTTTGGCTGCCCTAAGAAATGCAGGAGATCAGTGCCTGAATCCTCCCCTTTGGAAGATGGTTGAGGTATTAGTTTAGATTTGAGCTAAGCTCTAGGTCCTCCGGGGCTGACTAGAGCAGAGCATCTTACCCAAGACAACTGAAGTTGAAAGAGCAGGGAGAGTGGGCCCCAGATAAGGCCTGCGGAGAGCTGAGCACCAAGCCAGGGAGCCTGATTTCCCAGACAAGTCTAGGATAGGAGAGGGAACTCAGTCAGGAGCGACCAGAAATGGGAACAGGCTGGGAACAAAATGGTAGGAGATGGTTGCTTTGAACAGACCCCAAGAGTCTGTGGCTCTTGTCAATCTCTCTTTAGGCCATGGGAGCATCAGTCATGAGGGTGGCAAGTTGGTTTGGAGCTATAGAGGCAGGGCAAGCACCACTCACATCCCTACTACAGGACTGTGGCTCGCTTAGGGTCACCAGTGGAAGATTCTGAAATGTTCTGGGACATTTGGTGCGGGAGGCCGTTTCATAAAACCATCTTGTTGGGCCATACTTCCCCATGGCCCGAGTATTTGGAGATGACCATGATGTTTGATCCTAAAAAGATCCTGATGGTTCATGTAGTGGCCACTTGGTATTTCCTGGCACCTCTCAGCAGCTCATATTTTCTCAGTCACTAGTAGTTGTCCAGAGGACCGTTACACTTTGCCAGGAAAAGGCCATCCTGACTGCAACAGTAGTTAGACTGTGGGTCCAAAAGTGCTCCTCTTGTGGGGCTGGACAGGTTTCCTCTTAGTCTTGACAGCCTTTCAAGTCACTGCCTGGATGCTGCTCTGTGGTGCTGGGTCTTCAAGCCTTACTGAGCACTACACCCATGGCCTGAGTTCCTGATGGTTCTTGCATGTTTTGGTTTCCTCTTTTTGTTATCTCTGTCTGTATTGGGCTTACTAATCATGGGAGACTGTGGGCCACTCCTGCCCACCATCCCTGACTTCATGAGGTGAGTCAGAATTGCCCTCTCTCATGTGGGAGTCCCTTTCTTTTCTACTTTTCATGAAGAGGTGTTTAACAGCTACGCATGGAGATTCTCCTTTGTGTTCTAACATCTGCTGTGAAATTTAATGGCATGGCCCCGTAGCTCTCCACAATTCTAACCCTTGTGTACGCGCCACCCCAGGCACCCTGCCCCAGAGTCCGGTCTGTACTGACACCAGGAGTATTTCTGATGTGGCACCCAGAAGCTTTGTACTAGCCTCATTTCTTCTCTTTCCTCTTTTATGATTCTGCTATTCCTCGAGTGTCTTAAAGGAAAGTTCCAGCCAACATATTAAATGTCTTACTCTCTGAACCTGGCACAAGACTGCCATCTGTTTCATTTTTGGCCCAAAGACTTTGTATTTTTGGTAACTCATTGTTATAACCATTATATCAGGTAAGCAGAAATCATGAGGCATGGGGTGGAGACTTCCAGCTGCATACCAAAATGCCCCTCTCTTCTTGGGGTACACAGACTACATTTCCCAGCCTCCCTTGCAAACAGGTGTAGTCACATGACCAAGTTCTCTCTAGTGGCATGTGATCAGAAGTGTATGTGCCAAATTCCAGGTCTGGCCTATTAAAAACCTCCCACATTCCTCCTCCTTTCTCTTTACCCCTTCTGACTGACTGAGAGTTTGATTCCCAAGGTGACCTTGGAAGCCACAGTTGAAAATGGTAAAGCCACTGTTGGTTCAAGTTCCTGATTGACCTTAAGGAGGAGAGCTGCCCTTGGAATCCAAACCTGCTCAGGAGAGTTATATATAAGAAATAATGTCGTATTATGTTAAGCACTGAAACTTTAAGGTCTTTTTGTTACTACAGTGTATTCTACCCTAACTAATGCAAGGTAGGATCAGGAAGCAAATTAATTTTCATTTCTCTCTGTCAGTGTAAACCCATTTTGTGGGATCCAGTCTCCTTCTGCCCCGAGATAAAATTTAAGGCAGGTTCTGTGAAATTTCTGGTCATATGTAGGTAATCAAAGTCATCTGGTCACTCTAATTCCCCAAACAGTTCAGTAATTAAATGGTCCAGTTTCATGTAATGGCAAAAACTTCAAGCGTTATTTAAATTTAAGGCTTCTTCCTTTTCTTTGTGGCATTTATAAACCAGCTGCCCTCACTAGGAATTGAGGTGTGCAGAAATCTCTCATTTCCCACTTTGTGCTTTGTAGCAGAAACTGCTATTGTCCCCCAATATCCATTTTCCTTCTCTTCCTTATTTGTTTTTTTAGAGATAGAAGAGAAAACGTGTGTGTGCAGGGGGTGGGAGAAGAGGAAGAGGGAGAGACTCTTAAGCACGCTCCACACTGAGCATGGAGCCTGCTTGAGCTTGGAGCCTGACTAGGGGCTCGATCTCATGACCATCATGAGATCATGACCTGAGTCAAAATCAAGAGTCAGATGCTTAACCCATTGAGCCATCCACATGCTCCCGTCCTCTTTCTTATTAATTGAACTCCCAAATTTTTGTGGATTTGTGGCTACCCCCAATAAAGACTACATTTCTCAGCACCCCCTGAAGCTAGGTGTTGCCATGTGACTAGTTTGGCAACAGGGTCTGAATAAAGCCGGTAAGCAATCTTTTGGTAATGTCCTTAATAGCAGGAGTAGTGCTCCCCTTCCCCTATCCTTTCCCCCCACTCCTGGCTGGAATCCAGACTCTGTAGATGTGATGATGGGTCATTTCACCCTTGCAACTGAATGGCAGAACAGTAAGACAGAGGAGCTGGGTCCCCAACACAGTGGGCTTATGTATCCAGCTCAGGACTCTTTAAGCTGGAACTATTCCATGAGAAATAAATTAACTTTTGTTCTTTTTGTCTTTTTGCATGCTTCTCCCTCATCTTGCTAACGTGGACCTTGGACCCCTCTAGGGTTGGAGTGGTGAGAGGGAGAGACTTAAGGGGACCAGGAGAAGTCTGATTTGGCTAGAGTTACTGTGAGGTAGCATAAATGATCCCTGGGTCATTAGGCAGAGCTGATTCTTCCTTTCATTAGACACTTTGTGAATTTCTTGGAGATAAATCTTTGCCTTTGCTACGGTTTCTCACTCCCTGATCCTTTAACATGGGCCAATGTCTTTCTTAGGCTGGTCAACTATACATCTTTCTGCAGCCTCCAAGAGTCTGGCAACTCATCCCTTTATTAGGATCACCAAATCCCTCTGACCGACCATTTTGGACAGGATCTAACATAATCTTGTGCCCGCTCTCTCTTTTGCTGGCCCCACATCTGGTCCATAGGAAACATCATGAATCCAGTGCCTCTGGAATGTGGGAAGCTGACAGCCCCTCAACCCAGCAGTGTCCCTTGCACCACAATGAGAGCAGCTAGCCAGCCTCTTGGTTTTTGGTTTTCAGACATGAGCCAGCCGCTAGCTCCCCCTGTACTCCAAATTGCAGCGGATACGTATTAAACTCTCTGAAGGGGTCTGTTATTCTTTCTTTCTTTCCTTTTCCTTCTCTTTTTCTTTTTCTTTTCTTTTTTTTTCAAGTAGGCTCCACGCCCAGTGTGGGGCTTGAACTCACAACCCTGAGATCAAGAGTCACGTGCTCTACTGAATGAGCCAGCCGGGTGCCCCTAGAAGCTCATTATCTTGAGTAAGAGCCACTGTTTGCTTTCCAGATACCAAGCCCACCCACTTGCCTCATACATTCCAGGGCATCACAGAAGAATTATCTCTGGAAGCTCGAGTGGCACTGCGTTCACATTCTCCTTCTGTTTGAACTTCCAGGCCACCTTACCCAAGGCCACGTGTAGCAGGACTCCACCCGTGCTGCGGCCACTGCCACCGTCCCCAACAGGTCAGGGGTGCTCATCCCAGAGATGGTGCAAGTAGTATTTCAAGACTGAGTTCCAAAAATGTAACCTGAGTTTCCCGGGTTCTCACTAGCCTACACAGATGTGCAAATGGGGCTACCTTAGGGTGATAAGCCAGATTTCAGTGTCTCTTCCCAACCCCTGAAAGGTCCCCTTCTCTGCCCAAGTATTTCTGGGGTCTGAGGGAAGTCTCACAGGTGCTCATAAACCCAGCCATCCAGGTATACTGCCATTCTGTGCCCAACCCCTGCTGAGTATCACCCCCAGTGAACTGAAGCACTGAAGTTACCAAATCTACAGTGGGGGGTGTCTGTGCCCAGAGGGGAAGTGTCCCTCTCTTTCATGTTCCGCTTCATCGGAGGGCTGCCCAAGCAATGGCCGTGTGCTTCAAGGTCTTGCAGAGCTTCCAGAACCAGATTCATGTTGACATTCAGTCTCCTGTTTGCCTGGGAGGACTAGAGGTGGTGACAAATCACATCCACTTACTCTTTAATTCAGCAAATATTTCCTGAATCCCTCTTCCGTGCTAGCCATGTGGCAAACAAGATACATGTGGTCTCTGCACCCATGGAGTTGACAGTCTTATTGCAAGACCAAAACAAAAAAAAAAATACACAATGACAAAAAAAGGTCACTTGAAATTTTATGTTCAAGACTTTGTTATTGGGCCCAGTTCATTGTGCTTGCCTGCTGCTTCTGCTTGGGCGAGTTTTGCACACGAAGCCTGCCAACTCTCAGGCAAATAGATGCTGACAGCCTGCCTCACCATGTGGAGCAAATCCCTCCTTAACCCATGGCTACCCTGATCCTTGCTGTGCTAAAATTGTCTGATTTTTTTTCCACATGTAGTGATAACCAAAGAAAAAACATGAACTGTATTTCTCTAAGAGCTTTCTTCCTGCCATTCCACACCATGGTTCTCAAACTCTCCATTCCCTGTGGCAAAACTTGATAGTGAAGAGAATGGCCTGGTGGCTATGATAACTTCAAAACCATAAGAGGAGGCCAGGGTTTTGTTCATCCTGGCAGAAGAGGGAGGCAGGCCAGTGCAAACATGGGGAGATGGGGAAATTTGACAGAAGGTGAAAGGAAGGAGGGTGTGCAGAGGGGGAAAGTGGAAGGTTGAAGAAAGAGGTACCAGAGGAACTGAGGGAGGTCTTGGAGGCACGTTCTCCATTGGCCTTAGGGGACCCCATGCACAGATAGACTGAGGTTCTGGGCAGCAGGTGCACGGCAGGGAGCCATTGGTACAAACCCCTGAGACTCCATACTGTTTGGATTTGGGCCTTGAAAACCTTGAGTACCAACCTTCCTTGGGATTTTCCGTGAGAGTGAAAAGTCTCCTGAACTACCAAATGGCATGTGAATGGGATGTGTTCTTGCCTCACTTTCTACAAAAAGGAAAGGATCTCATGAAAAACGTCCAGTGAACAGATAGCAAGACTGAGCCCCCTTGCCTGCCATCCTGTCCTGGATCCTCCATTGCTGCACATCTGTCCCCAGCTGTGAGGCCCACGGAAACCGAGCTCAGTTTGATGGTCACCCAGGGTTGAAAACCAGCCTGGAATTTTTAGCTTCCTGTCTAAGAAAATCCAGATATATAATTTTTTTTTACACCATTATAATTTCAGATTTCCTTTTTTCTTTCTGTCTTTCTTTTTTTTTTTTTTTAATTTTCTTACTTTCTCGTTCTGTGGCTTGAAATACAGAAACTTTCAGTCCCTCCTTTTGTTAAGTGTCTATTGATCAGGAAACACGCCCTATAATAACACTAAGAGAAGATGCTACTCAACGGGTTCATGTGATTATTTCATCAAGTGAGAGATTCTTTCATAATTTGAATAATTTCATTCATTCGTGTGCAAGTTTTGGAAATGATGTTATAAGGTAAGTTCAATAACTTAAAAGGTCCATCCCATTATGGGGAGGATAGATCTCTGCAGAGAAGTTTCCTTCCCCACTTTGTACCTCCAACCCCTCACTGCTCAGGGCAGGGCTTTCGTGGAGCACACAGGCCACGCCTCACTCAAGGGGGGCACCCTGCAAAGATTGGAGGAATGACTCCAGGAGGTTGCTATACTGATGTTCTGAACCTGGCCCCTGCTGTGGGCAGTGGCAAATGGGCAGGCAGCTCTTCCAGCGGAGAAGTTTGAACGCTCTTTTCCAGAGACATGATGTGAACTTCAAGCCTCAGCTGATGATCTGCCAGTGGTGGTGGCTGACTATTTCTATGATCCATGGAGGGGCCCCGGCAGGACACAGAAGGAGGTGCATCATTTTGTCCGTATCACTGTTGCCCTCAGGTCAGGGGACAGGTCATTAGGAAGTTCTTGAGCGATGCATGAGATGACTCTTGGGCACTCCCCTCAGGTGAATGTATCATAAATGGAAGTATAGTTTATGGCATGGTGCCTAAAATTAGGCAATTACAAGTCTCAGATTGTCACTTTTGGTGCCTTGAATGGGACGTGGTGGTCTGTTCCGGGAGCAAAGCAGCAGAATTTAGCACTTATGTCAGCCTTCTTTGATTCAAAACATTGTCAGCCCCCTCCCACCCTGACCACTGGGCCTTTAGGACCGCTCCCCCCAGCCCCACAACAGTGGATCCTAGTCAGGCACGAAGTCTGCTGTTTGTACTTAGGTTAGTTAGCTCCACTCAAGGGTGAAGAGCAATGAAGTTCATGGGGAGGATCTCCAAGGAGGACAGTTTTCCCTGCCTGCGATCCAGTAGGCATCATAGGTTATCTATCCACCTGTCAGCTTTGGTTTCCTGATATGTAAATGATTTAGAATTAGAAGCAAATAAAAAACAGCTGTAGTGCTGGCACCCCTCACTTCCCCTTCACATCATTCTTTATAACATTATGCAAATCTGATCATGCCCAGGCTCCATTTTAAAAAGGCTTTCCAGAACCTGTTGGATTAGATCCAAACCTCTTGGCATGGCAGGCAAATCCGTTTAGGAAAGCCTGTCTAATCTCACGAAAGCTTTTTGTAGAGGACACTTTTGGTGCTCACACAACAGTTATCCCTACATCCTTCCTGGCAAAGCTTTTGCAAATTGTATTTATTGTTTCAGTGCTGCCTTCTGGTAAATTCAGGGAAGGAGGTCCCTTCAAGGTCCAAAGAGATACACGTATTACTGTGATCGGTCTAAAGCGTCTTGCATCACTCTTGCCATGACTGATGTAGTGGTAGGGCTCTGGGCCCAGTGAGCAGTGAGGGAAAGTTGGCTGGGGCACTTCTGGGAAAACCTTTCTGCCTCTGAACAGGGTTGTTGACGATGTGGTATCTGCTGCTTCAGCAGCTGACCACAGTCCTTGAGGGTGAATTCCAACACACTGACGATGGGGGAACAGAGGGATGGAAAGAAGCTGGTCCTTGATGATATCATCCAGCCACCAAATTAACCCAGAACTTTTTGTCTGGAAGCCTTTTAAACCCGACCATTTTTCACTTGCAGCCACCAACATTCTGACTGATAAACTTGCATAATATAGTCTTTTACAGTTCACCTTTTCTTTCCTTCTGCTTAATGCCTGCCAGGGTCTCTCTCACACCTCCAAGCTCTTGCATACAGTGGTGCCCTCTGCCTGGAGTGTTTCCTCCCTGCTTTTTGGCCTGTAAACTCCATTCACCCTTCCTGTCCAGCTTTGCTGTGACCGCCTCTGTGAGGTCTTCGCAGCTCCCCCACGCAGGCTCAGGGGAAGCCATCGTGTGGCCCCACTGCTCCCCATTGCTCCATTCTCTACAAAAGCAATGCTTCCATTTGTGGAACAGATAAGAACTTCCCCATCTGCTCTTACCAAAATCATTTTATGAAAAAAATATCTCCAAACCTCCTTTTGCTAATCTGTCTGATGGAAAAATTCAAGCATCCCATCCAAGCCATTATTCTCAGTAGCAAATACAAGTTTGTAGAAGTTAAAATCTTAAATTAAAATACCCTTTTTATTATGGAAAGTTTCAAACATATTTAAAAGGAGAGGCAATGTGGGGCACCTGGGTGGCGTGGTCCATTAGGCATCTGACTCCTGGTTTTGGCTCAAGTTGTGATCTCAGGGTCCTGAGATAGAGCCCTGCATCGGGCTCCCCACTCAGCGTGGAACCTGTTTGAGATTCTCTCTCCCTCTCCCTCTGCCCCTCCTGCTCATGCCCTCTCTCTAAAATAAATAAATAAATCTTAAAAAAAAAAAGAGGCAATGTTATAATAGACTCCACTGTATCCACTCTGCCTGCCTGTGGCACATAAACGAATGACCAGTCTTGATTCAGCCGCTGCCAGCCCCGTCTGCCCCGAGGCAGTCTCACATTACGTCATTTCCCTCATTAATATTTTACTCTGATCTCCAAGAGTCACAGCTCTCTTTTGAAAAAAATATAACCACGGTATCACTACCACTCTTCAAAGTATCAACATTGATTCCTTCACGATATCAGTAAATAACCAGTCAGGGTTGAAGATTACTTTTCTTTGATTGTGCTGATTGTTTTATGCACACACATAGACAGTTTCTTGGAAAATCGGGATCCAAATAAAATCCATATATTGTAATTGGTTGATATGTCTCCAGTCCTTTAAAAAATTATTTAAATTTTATTTATGCCTGTATTTTACTGTACGCTGTGCTTTTCTAACATGGCCAGGATTTTTTCCTTCTCAGCATTCCTAATAGAACTAGTGTTGGAACGCAGGGACCACTTGCCCAAACAAGGGGAACGGGAGGAGAGGCTTCAGGGGTCAGGAAGCCGTAGAGGGCAGTCAGCAAAGTCTCTCCTAAAGCGAAAGTGGCGAAGAGCCTCAAAAGCTCCTCTGAACACACAAGAGAAGGTGTCTTCTTCCTTTCTTTCTTTCTTTCTTTCTTCCTTCCTTCCTTCCTTCCTTCCTCCTTCCTTCCTCCTTCCTTCCTTCCTTCCTCCTTCCTTCCTTCCTCCTTCCTTCCTCCTTCCTTCCTTCCTCCTTCCTTCTTTCCTTCCTTCCTCCTTACTTCCTTCCTCCTTCCTTCTTTCCTTCCTTCCTTCCTCCTTCCTTCCTTCCTCCTTCCTTTCTCCTTCCTTCCCCCTTCCTTCCTTCCTTCCTCCTCCTTCCTTCCTTCCTTCCTCCTCCTTCCTTCCTCCTTCCTTCCTCCCTTCCTTCCTCCTTCCTTCCTCCCTTCCTTCCTTCCTTCTTTCTTTCCTTCTTTCCTTTCCTTCCCTTCCCTTCCCTTCCCTTCCTCCCTTCCTCCCTCCCTCCCTGCTTGCTTGCTTGCTTTTTTCTTGTCTTTTTGTTTTTTAATTACAGTGTCTCTAACTATATCTTGGCTTCCTCAACTTCTTAATTTTGTCAGTTCATTTATGGGAACAAATCTCTCTATCAAAATCTATACTAAGAAGACCCTCCTACATTTGTGGTATGAGTATAAAGTGGTTCAATTTCTAATGGAGGCAATCAAAATCACAAATTTCCTTTTACTCAGCAAGGCCACTTCTATGAATCTTCCCTACAAACATACTCACTCATGTGCAACATGACTCCTGTGCCAGGTGGTTTGCTGCAGCATGTTTGTGCAAGAGTTTGGAAATAAAAAATGGCCATGAATAGGGGGCCAGTTTTTTTAAAATTATGGTATTTCCATACCACGGAAACTGTGCAACTATAAAAACTGTATGCAAGCTCTTGATATACTGATAACATACACTAATAAGTGAAAAAAGTGGGAAACTGAATAGTACACACACACACAGCATGATTCTTTTTGTTTAAAAAAAAACAAAAAAATGGGGGTGTCTGGGTGGCTCAGGCGGTTAAGTGTCTGCCTTTGGCTCAGGTCATGATCCCGGAGTTCTGGGGTCGAGCCCTGCATCGGGCTCCCTGCTCGGCGGGGAGTCTGCTTCTCTCTCCTTTCCCTACTCGTGCTCTCTCTCTCGCTCACTCTCCCTCTCAAATTAATAAAATCTTAAAAAACAAACAAAAAACCCAACCCAAAACAAAACAAGAAAAACAAAAAAATGTGTGTGTGCGTGTATTATGATTTTGCTTCCATATGTATAGAAGGATAGAAAGAATATCAGAAAAATATAAATAACCGATTGGCAGCATTGCTGCTGGGGGAGGAAACAGGATGGCCTGGGACTTGGGTTTGAGGGAAGCGTCACTTGTAGGTACTTTCAGATCTTTTAAATTTTGAACTGTAGGAATGTATTAACTATTCACAATTAAGATTATCTAAATATAAAACTTAATACTTAAGGGGCGCCTGGGTTGCTCAGTCAGTGAAGCGTCTGACTCTTGATCTCAGCTCAGGTCTTGATCTTGGGGTCGTGAGTTCAAGCCCTGCATTGGGCTCCAACCCCCCCCCCCCAACTTAATACTAAAAAGGCTCAGCCAAGGGATTGGGAGTGATCTGTTGCAGGGCTCACATACTACTGTTGGCCGTGACCTCCTTACACGCTCCTTCCATTGGCCTCTAGGACACCTTGCTCCCTCGGCTCCTTCCTGTTAGCTCAGTTGCTATGCTGGCAACTCTTCCCATGCTCATCTTACACATGGATGCTCCTCAGGGCTCAGCCGGGGCGCCTTCTCTTAGTCATTCTACACCAGTGGTTCTCTCTCATTCCTCCCCATGGAACCTCATGGTGCATCGTTCTCATGTGTTTGTGCAAAGCCCCTCTTTTGTTTATTTATTCCATTTTCTTCCACTCCTAATTCTATTTCTCTCTCCCTTGGGCCGTCATTCTAATGTGCTCTACGTCTCTCCTCTTGCTCGAATGTGTTTTTGTAAACTGTATTGCTATTTTGTGTGCATGTACTCTTAAATAAACAGTATTAAAATAGTATCATAAGTTTTTTTTCTTATTTTTTCATTCAATGCTATGCTTTTAAGATCCATCAGTATTGCTATCTTAGAGAACTGAACCCAACCCTTGCATGGTTTACAAGTCCATTCATTCATCCAGTCAATAAACATTTATCACGCACTTTCTATGTGCCAGGCCCTATACTAGGTGCTGGGGATAGAGTACGTGAGCAGAAGTGGTCAGAGTTGATGGGGCAGAGAGGAAAATAGCGGGGGGATCCCAATAGCAGACTTGACTGCTGGGGCTGGCAGGGACTCCAGATCATGGTGGGGAATTTTAACATCATCCTAGGAGAACAAAGGGAATCACTGAAGAGTTTTAGTCAGGGGATAACATGATCAGAGGTTCATTTTGATCTTCTGTCTGCAACGTGGAGGATTGATTGTCATGGCCCAAGGTGAAGGTCAGGGGGGGCTGGATCATTCTCAGCAAGACATGTGAATTAGGAGGGCTGATGGAGGAGATGGGAAGACACTGTCAGATTTGAGAAATATTTAGTAAGTAAAGTCCATAGGACCTGGTGCTGGGTTGAATATGGGTATAAAACAGAGGAAGAGGCACCAAGGTGGACTCTAAGAAACTGGGCTTGTCCGGGTGGACAGTGACAGGCAGCTTTCTGAGAGAAGGAACACCAGAAGAGGTCTAGTTTGGGTGGCAAGGCAAGGAGGGAGGTTTTTAATGTGCAAATTATTTTTTAAAACCTCAGTAATAACAAATTATTATGTGTATATGTGTGTGTGAATTGTTTATTGTTGTTTGAAGGTATTAACTTTTGGGGTGGTTTGTTACCCAGCGATAGAAGACTAACATGATGGATTTTCACCAAATTTGAAGATTTTGTTTGATGAAGTATGACTTAAAATATATGCTATGTGGCATACACTGTGTCTAATTTAGCAGACCTGTGGTCACGTCAGAGAAATGGCAGTCACCCATCAGAGCAGATTAAGTTTATGTACAAGGAGAGGCCTGGAAAGACATTCCAAGCTTACTAAGATGCTATGGACGAAGAAAACAAACAGTAATCGCAGGTAAGAAACTTATATAGGAAGCTATAACTGTGCGTGTTCCAAATTGTAATGACTAATTTGCTATCCAGCTGCTTCTCACACAGGCATCTCCATAGAACCAGGTTTCAGGTGGCATAGGAATCTTTTTAGTATCAGTTGATAATGGGGACAACATGAGGGTTCAGCTAGTCTCTGATATAGAAGTGTCATCAACTGGCCGCTGTAAGTCATAGGGCTTTGTGAGGATCAAAGGAAATAATGTGGGAAAGATGTGGGGAGCACAAAAGAACTATGCAGATGTATCAAGGATTATATATCAGTCAGTTTTGTTATGGTGACAAAAACCCCACACTCTTAAGGTCCCATAACGTCCAAGGTTTACCCTTTGCTCATGCTGTATATTACAGGTTGGCTGTGGCTCTTCCCATGTCATCTCACACCAGGACTCAGATGGAGTCATGGAGAACCACACACTGGCTTTCAAAGCTATTTACTGGAAGTAACACATCACGTCTGCTCACATTTCATTGAGTAGAGCAGGTGATGGCCAAACTTGGCATTAAGAGGTGAGAAAGTGTAATCCTCCCATATTTTTGCTTGTTCTATTGTCCTTTCTTCCTAATGTTCCAAGAGTCCTTTTATCATCTCCTTTCTCCTGTAGTTTAGGGTCGGAATGCTGATGACAAATTCTCTTGTTCTTCTAAGAATGTCTTGATTTCCCCTTCATTCCTGAAGGGTATTTTTCATGGATGTAGGATTCTGAGCTGACAGTTCTTTTCCTTCAGCATTCGAAAAATGTTGTGCCACTTTCTTCTGGTTTCCATGGTTTCTGTCATTTGAATTGTTTTTCTCCTATAGGGAATGTGTCATCTCTTGCTGCTTTCAAAATTTTTTGTCGTTGGTTTTCAGGAGTTTCATTAAAATGTGTCTTGTTGTAGATTTCTTTGAGTTTATTCTGTTCATGGTTCACTCAGCCTCTTAAACATGCAAGTTTATGTATTTTGCCAAATATAGGAAATTTTCAGCCATTATCTCTTCAAATTCTTCTTTATTTTTATTTTTTATTTTTTTGTTTTAAAAAATTTTATTTATTTGACACAGAGAGAGAGAACTATGAATTTTTATGCTTCAATACTTGAGCAGTTATAAAGCTGTAGAAAGAAAACAAAGTAGAAATAAAAACACATGAGAGAACTGGAGGGAGAAGCAGCCTCCTCACTGAGCAGGGAGCCAATGTGGGGCTCCATCCCAGGACCCTGGGATCATGACCTGAGCTGAAGGCAGATGCTTAACCGACTGAGCCACGCAGGTGCCCCTCAAATTCTTTTTTAGTTCCACTCTGATTTTCTACTCCTGCTGAGACCCCAACGACACAAAATTAGATCTTTTGTTATAATCACAGAGGTTCTTTCCATTCTGCTATTGAGCCCATCCAATGAACTTTTAATTTTGATTATGGTATTTTTTGGTTCTAAAAAAAGAGCCCTGTAGTGGGGGCTCTTTACTATTGGGCAGGGGTGAAAGTCTGGGTTCCTCACTGAGTCTTCTCCGATGCCACTCCAAAAAAGGAGAGGAGGCGCTCAGGGTACCAGAGTGCCAGGTCTCAGAGGACGTCTAGGTTCCTCACTCAGCCTTTATTGATTGAAGTGGAGATGGAGCTGCATTTTTCCCCTGGCGTTTGGTTGGGATAGGCCATTATTTTTTTTATTTTTTAGTTTCAGAGGTAGAATTTAGTGATTCATCAGTTGCATATAACACCCAGTGCTCATTACATCACCTGCCCTCCTTAATGCCCATCACCCAGCTACCCCATCCCCCCACCCACCTCCCTCTAGCAACCCTCAGTTTGTTTCCTAGAGTTAAGAGTCTCTTATGGTTTGTCTTCCTATTTTTATCTTGTTTTATTTTCCCTTTCCTTCCCCTATGTTCATCTGTTTTGTTTCCTAAGTTCTGCCTATGAGTGAAGTCATATGGTATTCGTCTTTCTCTGACTGACTTATTTCGCTTAGCATAATACCCTCTAGTTCCATCCATGTCATTGCAAATAGCAAGATTTCATTCTTTTTGATGGTTGAGTAATATTCCAGTGTGTGTGTGTGTGTGTGTGTGTGTGTGTGTGTGTGTGTGTGTGTATTATATATACACACACCACCTCTTCTTTAACCATTCATCAGATGATGGACATCTGGGCTCTTTCCATAGTTGGCTGTTGTGGACATTGCAGCTATAAACATGGAGGTGCAGTGCCCCCTTTCAATGGGATAGGCCATTATTGTCTCAGTTTTCTGTCTTGCTACGTTCAAGCTATTACTTTAAAAAATATAAAGTTAGTTAAGTTCATTATAAAGAACTAAGATATACAGAAAAATACAAAGTAAAACTTCTTTCCGCCACCATCTGTAGACCTCTTTGGATCACTCCAGATATTGCTCTATAGCTTCCATGTATATACATGTGTATGCACAGGCACACGTACGTGTATTTATGGGCACATATACTCAAGGGCCCAGTCTCTCTGCTTCTCCACTTAGTGGCTTTCTCTAGTGCCATGAGAGCTGAGTTAGCCTCTGAAGGCAGACTACAAGTTCCAGGGAATTAATATCTCCAAGGGCAACTGCCGCCAATGAGGGATGGGAGTTGGAGGGTGCTATGGACCTGATGTTTGTGTCTCCCCACCGAAAAACCATATGTTGCAGCCCTAATCCACAGTGTGATGGTATTTGGAGGTGGGGCTTTTGGGAGGTGATTAGGTTTAGATGAGGTCATGAGGGCAGGGCCCCCATACTGGGATTAGTGTCCTTATAAGACGAAGAGACCAGAACTCACGCTCTCTCTCCACAATGCGAGGACACCGCAAGAAGGCAGCTATGAGCAAACCAGGAAGAGGCTCTCACCAGACACCAAATGTGCCAGGACCTTGATCTTGCACTTCCCAGTCTCCACATTGTGAGGAAGAAATGTTTGTTGTTTAAAGCATCCAGTCTGTGGTATTTTGTTATGGTGCTCCAAACTGATGAAGATGATGGGAAATAACTGCTTCATCCCTTATGGGGACAAATCTGAGGAGCATTCTATACAGTTCCTTAGCGGGCTCACAGTTTTCAGTCCCAGTGCCCCCCAACAGTAGTACACCAATGAACACACACATTATTGGCTCTTTTCCCCTCCCTGTCTCACTCCTCCCAGCCCTTCACTTCAGTTTCCTGGGCTCTCCTCCCAAGTGAATGACTTTTATGCAAGTCATAAGTTCTTGTCTCAGGACATGCTATTGGGAAACCCTCAACTAAAACCACCACCATTTTCATGGCTCTTCACTATTAGTGAACATTTCACTGTCTTCTTTTTATTTCTCTTGCTATTTTTTCTTTCCTTCGTTTCTTTCATTTCAAACAAGGTAATGGAAACATTGTGCACATCTCTGCACACCTGTACAAACATATCCATCTAGTATAAATTCCTAGGGGTAGAATTGCTGGGGGAAATAATGCACATTTAACTTTTTCATAGACACTTTCCTTAAAAAATCTGTGTGCACGTATTTGGGAAAAATTCTACACATTCTCACCTCATTTCCTGGTTCTGTCATGTAAATTCTGCTTGGAGTTTTCCCCAGGTACCTGCTCTATGACTTCCTCACTCTGACTTGCAACCCCCATCTCAGTAGCCCAGAGGCCCCAAGTTCCAACTTCTTTGTACTGGATCTTTTTTTTAAATTTTATTTTATTATGTTATGTTAGTCACCATACATTACATCATTAGTTTTTGATGTAGTGTTCCATGATTCATTGTTTGTGCATAACACCCAGTGCTCCATGCAGAATGTACCCTCCTTAATACCTATCACTGGGCTAACCCATCCTCCCGCTCCCCTCCCCTCTAAAACCCTCAGTTTGTTTCTGAGAGTCCATAGTCTCTTATGGTTCGTCTCCCCCTCTGATTCCCCCCTTCATTTTTCCCTTCCTACTGTCTTTTTCTTTTTTTTTTTTTTTTTTAACATATAATGTATTATTTGTTTCAGAGGTACAGGTCTGTGATTCAACAGTCTTACACAGTTCACAGCACTCACCATAGCACATACCCTCCCCAATGTCCATCACCCAGCCACCCCATCCCTCCCACCCCCCTCCACTCCAGCAACCCTCAGTTTGTTTCCTGAGATTAAGAATTCCTCATTATCAGTGAGATCATATGATATTTGTCTTTCTCTGATTGACTTATTTCACTCAGCATAACACCCTCCAGTTCCATCCACGTCGTTGCAAATGGCAAGATTTCATGGGTTTTTTGATGGCTGCATAATATTCCATTGTGTGTATATGTGTGTGTGTGTGTGTGTGTATACCACATCTTCTTTATCCATTCATCTGTTGATGGACATCTTGGCTCTTTCCATAGTTTGGCCATTGTGGACATTGCTGCTATAAACATTGGGGTGCATGTACCCCTTCGGATCACTACATTTGTATCTTTGGGGTAAATACCCGTAGCCTTGCACTGGATCTTGAAGATGAGGAAATTTCTGGTCCTTAACAGGAATTCGATCACTACAGGTTGCCTTTGGAGGTTCCCGAAGGCCCAGGTTTAGTTCAGCCCTGCTTTAAAACTTGAGTAATATATGGACCCTTCTGGAAGAACTACAATTCTCACGGACTTGATTTAAATTATTTTTATAATTTAAATGTGTGCAAACCCAGCTAACCACGAATTTTTATGCTTCAATACTTGAGCAGTTATAAAGCTGTAGAAACAAAACAAAGTAGAAATAAAAACACATAAAAGTAAAAAGGCAGTTTAAGCTAACTAATCTGATGTGACGCATAGCTGTTTTTCTGAAATGAAGTTGCTGCTGGCAAGATGAACACATACTGCCTGATACAGGTACTTGTGAAATTGACACAGTATCCCACTGTGTGCCCGGTGATGACTCAGTTCTCCCCATACTTGTGTCTATTCAAATTGCTAAGCAATCATTGTCAGTACATGTTCCCTGGGCTTTACTTGGTACAAATGCAACCCAGGCAATTACAGAAGTGCTAACTTGACCATAAGAAGGAAAACACAAACGTGAACAAACACAGGTACTCACATACAGGGCCGGGATCAGTTATTTATGATCCAGAAAAGGCTTATGATACTTTTTAAAAATTCCTGATGAAACGAAAACACGGAATTTAATCATTTTCATGGGGCATCATGGGTTCTCAGGAGTCCAGGGACCTCGGTTTGAGAAATGCTATCTTAGTACTGACCTTGACTTCTGGTGTGACCTTGAGCAAATCTTTTGCTATTGTTGGATCTCTGTACATTCTTCGTACACAAACAAGAATGATTTGGGCCACCAGTATTCTTGGGAGATGAAGGCAGTTAAGAGTATTTTCAAGGACTAAAAGGAAGGGATAAGGCTTTTTACAGACTCTAGATTTGGGAAAATAATGATGGCTAAGACCCTCCAGCGTAGCTTTGGCTTTAGAGTCAAAAGGACTCAGGTTTGAATTCCAGATCTGCCAGTTGTTACGTCTGTGTGTGGGCATTATTTGACTTCTCTTATTCTGTTTCTGCCCCAGTAAAAGTGGGCATATATCAAAATGCCACATCACAGAGCTGTGGCGAGGGCCAAGTGAGATGACTCAGGAAAGTGCTGAGGGCAGAGCCTGGCCCTAGCAAGGCTCATTAATTAGCAGCACGATCAGGAAGAGGCCAGGGGCTGCTGACAACAGAAGAGAGAAAGGGAAGATTCTGAGATTCTGTCTATAAATGACAATATTCCTGAGAAATGACTATCAGGATATCTCACCCCAATGACACCTGCTGCGACTCTAAGCTTCCACTCAGCCTTTCTCCTGTCTCCTTCCCTATCTGCCCTCCCAGGCCTAGGCTGGACTCTCTTGCCCTCCCCTCCAGGCTTTCACCTCTCTCTCTGGTACGTTGTGTTGGTCACCCGGGAAGCGAGCGCCCCCCTGTGGCCGTTCTGTTCATTACAGGGACCACGAGCCTCACAAAAGAGTCTGAGGAAAGGTGGAGTTTCCAGGGGAAGCCGCGCTCTACAGGCTCAGGCGTCTAGTCTAGCCTCACAGAGGCTGTTCTGGATCCCCTCCTAGTTCCCTCCCCCTTTTGGAAGAGAGAGGCAGAGGAATTTAGGAGAGGTCCTGGGTGGGAAGCAGCAACTTGCCTCAGATGAGGCAAGTTACAACTTCTCCAGGCCCGGTTCCCCTTTCATGAAGAGCCCCGCGTCACCCACCTCAAATGCTCCAGAGAAGACAACCAAATGATAGGTGAAAATACCAGAAAAATATCTAGCATGTGCACTGCTTTCCTGTAGCATCTCAGCATTTTCTCACGGCATTCCTGGCTGGGGGCGGCGGGTGAAACACTGGCTAGATGTGGACAGGATGCCGTTGGAATCAACCCGCCCCTCCCCCTCAGCTGTTGCTCTGCCAGATGTTGCCAACACACCGCTTCCAGAAACCACCTTTAAAATCTAATCATGCCATCGCCCAGCTCAATATCCCAAGGCCCTTCCTCCTCACCTTCGGAATAAGCCAAACTACTAATGTGATTATCTCACCTCACTCTACCTCTCTGGGTTTACTCACCTGGGCAGACCCTGTCTTCCGGTCACAGCTGCATTCTCACATAACCATGTTCATGCCTCCCTTCTTTGGCCAGGAGTGGCCCTGCCTCATCCCTGCAAATCCCTGTCTGACTTAAGGCCCAGTTCAAGCTCCAGCTCTTCCATGAAGTCTTCCTTGACCTTGACTCAGGACGACCTGGGCTGCTCCTCTGCTGGGTTTCCTCAGGCTCTTCCACCTCCAGGTAGAGCCTGGGTGATGCTATCTTCTGTGATTATAGACACACACACACACACACACACATATGCATATACATGTCTGGCTCCCCCTCTAGACTGTAAATGCCTGGAGGGCATGGAGTGGGTTGTGTTCCTCAATGTATGTCTCATAGCGCTTACTTTCAGAGCCCTGCCCCTCACAAACCCTTAGTAACTATGGAATCAGCTGGGATGTGGAACTCAGAGATGCAGGTGACGTGGTGAGGGAGCCACACAGGGAGATCATGTTAGTGGAGTTCGGCTGGTTGCTTCCGTGAAAAGGGCCTGTGCTTTTCAGATGCCATCTCATAATATCACAACAGACTCCAGGGGCAGGTATTATCACGTCTGTGTTCCTGGTGAGGGAACTGGGATGTAGTAGGATGCAGCACGAGAAGCTAGATGGTGAGTGGCAAGGTCAGTCCTCGCCTCTGAGAGGCCGAGCCTTGCTTTCTCCCCTCCCCATTTGGTACTCTGCTTCCTTCCAGCACTGTGAGAGGCCTGGTGACTACCTCCCTCCCTGCCCCACCCCCTCCCAGCCTAATCCGTTACCTTCAGCTTTGAGGATCATATTTTCCAAACTATGGATTGGCGTACACTGTCTGACAAGGACATCTGATTTCAGAGCTGGCAGGTCAGCATATGTTTGAAGTTGGGGCCGTTCTTGAAAACTGAGGGTGCTTTTCGAAAAATCCTGAGAGAAGGAAGTGGATTGTTAGGGACCCAGAAGGAGGCCTCCAAAGGACTGCAGCCAGTCAAAGCTAATCTCTGGTCCCTTGCCTGGATTTTCCCCCCTTGGCAGGACCAGACGCGCCCTGCCTAAGTAAGCCCGGGGCCACAGTTAGCCAGGGCTGCTTCCCCCCTGCTGCCTCCCTCATCCCCCTTTGTCTGGGGTCTCTTTGTCTGGGGTCTCCCTTTGGTTCACTTTTGAAGTCCTCTGCCCCCTCCCCTCCTTTCTTTTGGCCCTGAGGCTCCCTCCCTCTCCATGGGGCCCCGCGAGGCTGGGGGGGAGGGGCGCGGGCCTGGGTTGCCATGGTCACGTCGAAGGCGGCCGCAGCTGGCCGGGGCAGCTGCTCCCAGCCCCGGATAGGCGGACAAAGCCAGGCGCCTAGGCAGCCCCGGACCTGGAACCCCGAAGGCCTGAGACGGGGGAGGGGACTGGGACCCAGGAGAACCCTGAGCTGGAGGTGAGAGCGCAGACTGGGAGCGCAGCAGTGGGGACTGGAGCTGGGCGCACCCCTCTCGGGGAGGAACCAGGTGCTCTGGGCCGGTGGTGCGGGAGGAAGGCAGCCTGGCCACAGCCGAAGGAGGCCAAGGATGCCAAGTGGAGTTGGGGGGCCATGGTGCTGCAGATGGGCTGAGGGGCTAGGACGTCCCCAAAGAGAGGCCTGCGGCCTCCGTGTCCTGTCGCCCAGAAACAGGTTCGGCTCAGCCGTTAGGCCTGTGTCTCCTCTGGTCCGTCCCTCAGTAGCCCCTTCCTCTCCTAGCCTCTTACACTTGTCATCTCCCTCTGTGTCTTTCTTTCAGCCCCTGTGCCTCAGTCTCCCTCCTCTTCCCCCATCTCTTAGTTTCACTCCAACCCCTTCTTTTCTCCTTTGCCGCTGTTTATTGTCCCCTCGGTCTGTCTGCCGCCTTTTAGGCCTCCTCACTTTCCTGCCCTACTTTCTGAGTGCCCCCCCTCCCGTCTCCACTCCAGTTAGCTTCTCTGTCCAGCTCTCTTCTCCCCAAATCTCTGTCTCCCTCCTTCCCTTGTGTGTGCCCTCATCCCCATCCCCCCCCCCGTTCCTTTCTGTGACCCCCCCAGGCCCCCCCCAGCCTCCGAGTTCCACCCCCACTGTGCCGCCATTCCCCACCCCCAGGCTGCCCACCGCTGAGCTGTCTCACTTTCCTCCCCATACTATGTCATCTCTCCCTCCTCCTTCCACTTCTGGGCCTCAGTTTCCCATTTGTACTTGGTGGTATCAAGGCCTGACTCCTGGTTGTGGCCTTGCCACCGCCCTCCCCCCTCAGCCAGTTCTCATTCTCCCCAGCTGCTGACCCGGCCTGCTTGCTCCAGAGGCAGCTGCATCTCTTGGGAAGGGGACTGCAGCTAGTGTGTCTGGGCCCTTCTGGTCCATCCCCCCCTCTCACTCGTCCTGTGGGCTTCCTTGCAGTGACCGGGTGGTCTGCAGGCCTGAAGCTGCTGCTCTCTCCTACGTGCCTCTTCTCACGTTTTTTGAGCTCCTTCCCCTCCTCTCCTTCCTGGGGAGCAGGAGACCATTGGCTTGAAGGGGAGGGGAGAAGCTGGAAGGGAGGGCATGGATGTGGGAGGGGCGGGCCGTCCTTCGGGGGCTCAGGAAGACACGGGGGTCCCTGGAGTTGGGAGTGATGCAGCAGATATGGGATGGTCTCTAGGGCCACGAAAGACTGTGTGGACATTCTCAGCCTTTGGCACTGCTCTAGGGGCCCCTGGATAGCTGGGATTTCCCTCTCTGGCCCCTGGGAATCTCGGCTCCGAGCCCCGCATTCCAGGCGGCTCCAGCCTCCTTTCCACTGTCACTTGACTCCGCTGGGCCCCAACCCTGCATCCCTCCCACTCCTCCAGCTTTGGGCTGGGGCGAGGTGGGCATCACCGACTAGGAATTTCTCCTGGGGGAGACCAGGGGACAAGAGTTCCCGGATTCTATGGTTTCCTCTACTCTCCCCACTGGACCCCTCTGTCTGGCGCCGCCATGCCACCTGGCCGGGGAGCGTGGGCCTGGGGTGTGGAATGTCCCAGTGGGGTGTGAGGGGCTGCCGCTCCTTCCCTGAGGCTTCTGGAAGCAGCCCAACCCGGTCTGCCAGCCCAGGGTTCCTCCGAGCACAGTCCCTGGAAGGAGGGGTCGAGAGTCTGCCCAGGTGAGGTTACTGGGGAAACCTTGGCCCCACCCCCGGCCTGGCTCCACCCCCGGCCCAGTCTCTCCAGGGCCCAGATTCCCCAGCGGCTGTCTCCAGAGGGGTACGTGCTCTTGGGAACCCCTGGGGGTTTGGTCGGAGGGGACGGTGGGAAGTGTCCATTCTCCGAGTGACCGTGGGGCTGTTTATTAATGAGTCCCTTAGCAGTTGGGCGTGCTGGGATTGGTGTGTCCTTGGTGGTTTGGATCTCTTGCCCATACCGAGGGCCAACTTCTTCCTGGTAGTACTTTTGTGTACTTGTCTGGTTGGGACGTCGTGTTTCTTTCTTGGGACTGTTGTTGGGACTGTACATAGGGTGTGAGCTGATGTCTGCTGTGAGGTGTAGTGGGGCGGGGGATCTGCAGTGGACTCAGAGATCTTTCTGAGCCAGTGACATTGATAGGTGGCTGACAGGTGTGGATGTGGAGAGATGATGGCCTGAGGCCGAGTGGGGCGCAACACCCCCCACCACAGCTCCTCTGTCCTGCCCACCTCACCCAGCCTCCTTGCCCATCTTCTCTGGGACTCCTGTACCTGGTTCTTTTGGGCTGTGTCCAGTTTTCTCTGTCTCTATCCCCCACAACCCCCTCACCTTATCCAGGCCTATGCCTGCCAGTGGTCAGAGCCTCGACCTCACCTGGGCCCAAGGGAGGCTTGCCCTGAGGACTCCGGGGCCTTGAGCAGGGAGCCCAAGGGAACCTGGGTCTTGGAGTCTGGGCTGCAGGGTCCTTGAGAGGACTGGGGGATGGAAGGTGGAAGTAGAAAGAGAATGGGTCTAGGAGAGAGTGGGGGGCCATCAGGCTCTGGGGCAATCTGGGTTGGGGTGTAGAGGACGGGAGGCCAGAGGGTGCCAGAGAGAAGCAAAGGTTGGTGGTGTGAAAAGTGTGAGGCTGGGGGGCCTGGTTGGACAGGTGAGCCCTGTTCCCTTCCTCCATCCAAACTTCTGCTGCTGGGCTGGGCACCGGGCCTGTGGGAACCTGCTCCTTCCCTGTGCCCTGGGGCTGCCCCCTTCACCTCCCTCTCCAGGAACTGAGCCCAGAAAGGGGGAGTAGGGAGGGGGCCATCTCTTCACGGGGCCTGGATATGTGGGAGGCCCCAAGCGGGGCCTCAGCTTCGGCTGTTCCCTTTAGTGGGGACCCTGGGGCCTGGGGGTTGGGCCGCGGGTAGGCGGAGGGGGCTGGGCGCGCAGCGTCGAGGGGACCGCGGGGTGGTTTCCTGGGGGAGGCCGGGGCGCGCGGGGGAATGCGGGGTGGGCGTGGCGGGCGGAGGGGAGCGCGCGGCCGGGAGGGCGGTGCCGGGCGTGGGAGCGGCGGGGACGACGCGGGCCAGGAGGGGGAAGGGCGGCGACCCGGGCAGGCGGGCGGAGGGCGGCGGGAGGGAGCGAGGAAGGGGGAGTCCGGCTTGGGGGGAGGCGGCGCCTGGGCCCGAGCCGCCCCAGCCCTGGCTCCTCTCCCCGGAACAGGCCCCCGACAGCTGCTCGCGGGAGCCGCCTCCCGACACCCGAGCCCCGCCGGCGCCTCGCGCTCCCTGCTCCTGGCTGCCTGCGCCTCCCCCGCCCCTCGCCCTGCCGCCGAGGAGGCCCAGCTCCCGGGTCGGACGCCTGGGTCTGCCGGGAAGAGCGATGAGAGGTAGGGGGCGCGGGCGGAGGACCCCTGCGGGGCGGAGGGGCCGAGGCGGAGGCCGCGGGGGCTCCAGGGGAGGCGCGGCGGCCGGGCGAGGGCCTGGCGGCGCGGAGGCAGGACGCTCCCAGGCTGTTCTTGGTTGTCCAGCTGTGCCAAGTGTGTCCCTGCCTGAAAATGGGGCGGGGGGGGACCTCCCTGACCTCCGAGAAAGTGTGTTCCAGCATTGAGGAAGGACCCTTTACTCAGTGTGAAGGAACTGACACCCAGGAAGACAGGTGCTCTCGTGTGGCCCCGTTGAATCATCCCCTCGCGCCCCTGGAGAAGTGGGCCTGCCCTCCCACCAGGCCAGTCTCTGCGGGCATCCATCTGCTAAGTGCTAAGCCTCCACCCAGTCAGCTCCCAGTGGGGCAGCCTGCCCTCAGCCCAGCAGAGAGAGGCACTGACACCCTAACCCGCCAGTGACAGCCTCTCCATGGTCAGTTGGTTCTGTCGTGAGACTGTGCCACTGCCCAGTGAGCACCATCCTCAGTGTCCCCCCCCCTCCCTTCCACACCCCCGCGGCCTGGCCAGGTCCCCTGCTGGCTGGACTTTCCTTCTCAGCACCTCTGCCCCCAGCCGGTGCTGCAGGCACACAGGTGCGTCCAGAGTGAGTGCTACAGTGGAGACAGGTGAAAGCTGAGGGTACGGGGAAAATGGAGCAGTGCCTCTTTCTCATTGCTGGTCCAGCCACCGCCTTGACTTCCCTCTGGCTTGGTCTTGGTGTGTATTAGGCGGTGGGCCCCAGTTCTCTTGGAATCCTGTGCCTGAGAGCCTGCGTGTGTATGTCTCACGGTGTCCTCTAATGGTAGGAGCATGTGGTATCTGTCATTTCACGTTCACAGATATCTGAAGATGGCTGTTTACTAAGTGATGGCATTGGATTTTAAAGAAGGCCCACATGTGGACGGCGTTGATGTGTGCATGAGTGTCTGTGATTGCGGCTGGGGCAAATGTGTGTAACAGATGTGTCTGTCTCTGAAAGTCTGTGGAGAGTTGTCTGTGATGGAGGTGTGTGCGCGCGTGCCCATGTGTGGGTGTGTGCTACATCTAGCCCCAGTGTTTACAGTCGGCTCTGTAAGTTTGCATGGCTGACGTTTGTGGGGGGGGCTGGGTGCACAGAGCTGTGTGGGTGGTGTTTGTGGTGGGGGGTGGGGGTGGGAGAGGAGAGGGAAGGACCTGAAGCTGTGACCGGGTCCCTGCTTTGTAACTGGTTGCAACGGAGTGGAGTAGGGTAAGGTGGGGTGGGGTTGGGGTAGGTCTTCTCAGCCTGTCCTCTGTGTGTCTGACCCGGTGAGAGAGAAAGAGGGTGATTGGAGTGTTGGAGGGATTGCCCCAGACATCTGTGTGTTTCTCTGCTTGGCTCTGTGCCGTGTACTTCTGAGCCTGCTCTATTTACCTCTTGCTTTGTGTTTCTCGCACTGTCTCCCCCTTGCCTCCTATCCTCTGCCTGTCTTTGTGTCTTTGCCCGGAGCTCCTCTAGCTCCGTCTGGCTCCGATGACTCATCTGGGATAGGCATGAAGGTTACCCAGGGGAACAAGGGCCCCGCTGTTCCCGAGAGAGGTGGGGGTGGAGAGCGGCACCCAGGAATTCCAGGCCAGCCGCCTGGGACCCTGCAGCCTGCTCCCCTGCACGTGGCTCCTGGACCTCCAAGGGACCAGGTGTGATGCTTCTGGTTCTAGCTCTTCTATGATGCCTGGGTGCCCCCCGCAACTCAGTCAGCCCCCTCAGCTGCTGCTTCAGAGCTGTGGGGTCTCAGCTGCCTCTTACATTCCTGCCCTAGAGCATGATGGGAGCAGCTGGAGGACGACAAAGGGATGGGGGGGTATCCCCCCACTCTTCCCACCTCCTGGGGTGACCTGGCCTCCCTGTCTTTAGACCCGCCCTCATCTCCAAGGCAACTCAGGCTTTTCCTCAGCGCTGGGCTTTTCCTTCAGAGGCAGCCACCTTGAGAAAGTGGGAACTGGGGGGGACAGGATGTCCAGGTCTTAGGAAGGGACGGCGGGAGGAGGAGAGCTGGGGTAGGGTGCTTTGGTAGATGCTGATGGCAGAGGTGGGAGAAGGGCTTGAGGGGTGGCACTAGGGCTCCCTCCAGATTCCAGGGCCTGGAGAACTCAGTGCAGACCTCCAGGAAGAGGCCAGGTCAGCATAGCTTCTCCTGCTGGTGGGGCTGCGGAGGGTAGATACCCGGATTCACAAGGAGACGCCAGTTGGAATGGTTTTAGGCAGTGCATGCCACTGGGCCCCAGTGAAGAGCAGGGATTCCCAAATTTTCATGGGCACAGATCACCTGGGGATTGTGTTAAAATGCAGATGCTGATTTAGCAGATCGAGGGGAGGGATGAGGTTCTGCCTGTCTCCCGGGTGCCCGCGTGCTGCCGGGGCTGCTGGTCCAGGGGTCATACTGGGCTTAGTGGGGCTGGAGGACAGTGAGATTGGAAAGCCCTGGGGTCCCCCACTTCTCTTAGCATTCTGGGATCGTAGGCGGGGTGGGGACCAGAGTTTAGCCCAGCGTCTGGCACGTGGTGAGCATTGTACAATATAGCCGACGCTGTTTAGCGACTATTGCTGTTGTCACTTTACCCCTGCTCTTCCCAGAGCAGCCCATTCTGCCCGTCGGTTGTTGGCTGAGGCTCGGGCCCCTGGACTGTCCTTTCACTTACCCTACCATTGTTTGCTCCCCTGCAGAGATGCTGCCCCCGCCCCCTTAGGCCTGAGGAGTCAGGAGCTATGGGGCCAGGGGCCCTCTGTTCCCTACCACTGCTGCTGCTGCCGTCGCTGCTCTTGGTGGCAACTGGACATGCTGATATGAAGGGACATTTTGACCCTGGTGAGGAGACTGGCTCCTGGGTCCCTGAGGATGGGGCTTGGGAGACAGAGCCAGGGGCCTTGACCCTCCGTATGCCTGTGTTCACCCAGCCAAGTGCCGCTATGCTCTGGGCATGCAGGACAGGACCATTCCAGATGCGGACATCTCTGCCTCCAGCTCTTGGTCAGACTCCACTGCGGCTCGCCACAGCAGGTAACTGGCCCACCTAGGCGGCCGCTCTGGAGGGAGCTCCTGGGGCCTCTACCTGCCCTTCCAAGTCCTCTGCCCAAGCCCAGAGGCTTCTGGGAGGGCCAGTGGCAATGGAACCCCACCCCCCATTGTGAGGGGCTTTAAACACTAGAGACAGAGGCAGACCAGATGTTCTTTGTGACCTCTTGCCCCCTCCCAGGCTGGAGAGCAGCGACGGGGATGGGGCATGGTGCCCGGCAGGGCCGGTCTTTCCAAAGGAGGAGGAGTACCTGCAGGTGGATCTGCGGCGGCTGCACCTGGTGGCTTTGGTGGGCACCCAGGGGCGGCACGCGGGAGGCCTGGGCAAGGAGTTCTCCCCCAGCTACCGGTTGCGTTACTCCCGGGACGGCCACCGCTGGATGGACTGGAGGGACCGCTGGGGTCAGGAGGTGAGGCTGGCGTGGGCAGCCCCCAGGGAAGGTTGGCTCTCCTCTCGCCCCCAGCTATACTGTAAATGCCACCTTCCACCGATGACTCTCCCAATTTATACCCTCTCTAGTCCAAGCCTCTCTCTTGAGCTCCATATAGTGTTGCAAACCTGACCACCTTCTGGACCTTTCCACCTGGATGTCTTAAAGGGTGTCTCAAACCTACCATAAACTTCCCAAGCTGAATTTGAATCCCATTCCCACCCCAAACCTGCTCCTCCCCCAGCCCAGAGCAGTTGCTCAGCCACAAGCTAAGATGATATCCCCGATTCCTCTGGTCTCTCACCCCCTACTTCCAAAGCACCAGCAAGGGCAGTCTGTTCTACCTCCACATTTCCTGAATCCAGCCACTTCTCACCACCGCCACCTCTACCACCCGCGGCCACGCCCACACCATCCCCAGCCTAGAGGAACATGCTGGCCTCCAGACTGTTCTCCCTGCTCCTCTCTGTTCCCACCTGAAGTATCTCCACCTGGAGGCTACATCCACTGTACCTGAGAACATGCAAATCAGATGAGGCACAGCAGGCCCATAACCCTCCACCGGATTCCCACTCTGCCAGAACAAGAGCTAAGCTCCTTCTGGGGTGCGGAAGCTTAGCCTGGCCTGGCTCTTGCCCGCTTCCCTTATTCCTCTTTCCTATATTCTCGCTCCACTTGGGCCCACCGGCTTTCTTGCTGTCCCTGGAACAAGCAAGGGTTCATCCCACAGCTTTAGGATATTTTTGCTTGCTCGTCTCTCTGCCTGGAGAGCTTCTCCCCCAGATGTAACCAGGTTCTCCTTCTACTCAGTTCTCCTCTAGATGTCACCCGCTCCGAGTGCCCGCCTCTCCCTGCTTCAGCCCCACCCCCTGCCCCTTGCTCTTCACAGTGGTTTTTCTCAGTGCGGTGTGGGGAAGGGGGAAGGGGGAGGGCGGGAGGCTTGCCGCTGAGGATGTGCGTGGCTGGCACAGAGTGGGCACTCAAGCAATGCCTGCTGAGTGAACAGAGAGGGTGCGGTGAGGGAAGAGGGGAAGGCCGCAGCACAGTTGCGGAGCCGTGAGGCTGGGTGGGACCCGTGCCCGGCGGGGCGGGTGGCTTAGAGACAAACGGGGACAGGCGGCGCGCCAGGCTGACTGGAGGCTGAGGACAGACCGTCAGGCTGAGAGATGTGTCAGAGGTGTCTTTGCTGCAGCCCCTCATTTTAGAAATGCCTGGCTGTACCCCATAGCCCTCTATGCTCAGCACCAGCCTTCATGAGTCTCCTTGGGCCACTGTGTGCTGGGCCAGGGGACAGCGGCTGACTGGGAAGTGAGGTCCAACCCGGAGCCTTTCCCACTCACCCACCCTGTTTCCTGGGCCACAGGTGATTTTAGGTAATGAGGACCCTGGGGGAGTGGTGCTGAAGGACCTTGGACCCCCCATGGTGGCCCGGCTGGTTCGCTTTTACCCCCGGGCTGACCGGGTCATGAGTGTCTGTCTGCGGGTGGAGCTCTATGGCTGCCTCTGGAAGGGTGAGTCATTCAGACCCCCCGAGAATTCGCTTCCTGGGCTGGGGCCGGGGCAGAAGGGCCTCCGGGATCCTCTTTCTCCTGTTGGGAAGCTGTCATTCTGAGTGAGGGGGTGCCTGGCCAACTTGGTCTCCTCCAAGCCCGTGGGCCTGTCTGGGGACACAAGAGGGGACTGATGCAAGGGAGCAGGAGGGAGCCTTCCTGCCTAGAACACCCCTCCTCCTACCCTGCCCCAGACGGACTCCTGTCTTACACGGCCCCCGTGGGGCAGACGATGTACTTATCTGAGGCGGTGCACCTCAATGATTCCACCTACGATGGACACACCACACACGCTGTTGGCGGGTAAGAGAGGCCGGCCCTGCAGCGCCTGAGCCTGGGGTGGGAGGAAGGGTGGAGTGGGTGGGGTCAGGGGCCTGGGCAGTGAGATGCAAGACCTGGGGAGAGGGGTGGGTTAGGTAGGGGCCTTGGAGACATAGGATCAGGATTGAAGGGTAGCAAGGTGACTACTAGCTCATGTGACACTTGGTGCAAATTAGAAAAAGGCACCCCTTCGCTAAGACACATCTGTTGGAAACTGTCACAGTAAATATACACACCATAGGTGGCATGGTGCTCCCTAGAGGTGGTGCCTTCCTGCAGCCTGCAGCCGCAAAGTACCAAGCTAGTCCTTGGGGGTGGGAAAGAGAGAGCCACAGGGGGTTGGGGCAGGAGGTTGAGGCTGGGGGTGGCAGAGCACGTGGAAGGGTGGCACTCTCTTCTCTCCCACCCTCCGCTTCCTCTGCTCCCCTGCTTTCCAGGCTGCTGTACGGAGGTCTGGGTCAGCTGGCAGATGGTGTGGTGGGGCTGGATGACTTCAGGAAGAGCCAGGAACTGCGGGTCTGGCCAGGCTACGACTACGTGGGGTGGAGCAACTACAGCTTCCCAGGTGGCTACGTGGAGATGGAGTTTGAGTTTGACCGGCTGAGGGCTTTCCAGGCCATGCAGGTAAGCGCATCAGCTCTTCTGAGACCAGGGTGGTTGCTCCTGGGGTGCTCACCTGGGCTCTCCTGGCCTTGACCCTGTGTTCCATCCTCCCTTCCCCTCCCCAGGTCCACTGTAACAACATGCACACCCTGGGAGCCCGCCTGCCTGGTGGGGTGGAATGTCGCTTCAAGCGGGGCCCTGCCATGGCCTGGGAGGGGGAGCCTGTGCGCCACGCCCTGGGGGGCAGCCTGGGGGACCCCAGAGCCCGGGCTGTGTCCGTGCCCCTGGGCGGCCGCGTGGGCCGCTTTCTGCAGTGCCGCTTCCTCTTTGCTGGGCCTTGGTTACTCTTCAGCGAAATCTCCTTCATCTCTGGTAAGCCCCTGGTCTATGCCCAATCCTCAGCCTCTGGGATTGCCAACCCGCAGGATGCCAAAATATCCACTCTTGGCACCAGAGCTATCACTCGTGAGACTTCCCAATCAAGGGATGCCCTGAGTAATCGGAACGCCTCCCTACTCCTTTCCCCATCCCCATCTTGCTTCACTCATGACTGATACTGAGCCAGTAGGACAGTGTCAGCTGTAAAAATACTGAAGTACTCTGTGCTGGTTGAGGAATAGCCTCTTCTCCGGCCTCCTGATACCCAAGATCCCCACCTGGGGCCCTCTCCGTGGGAATCCTGTATCTCCTCACAGTCCAGCAACTAAAAACTTTGACATCCACAACAGCCAGGCCCCTCTCCTTCAGATGGGCTGGTACACATACTGAGTATCACCCCTGCTCCCGGTGGTAGGATTCCACAGGTGTCCTGCAAGTAGCTTCCCTTTGGTCCCTCTTCCCTATCTGACTCCCTCCTTTCTTCTCATCCTTCCCAACAGATGTTGTGAATGACTCCTCTCCAGCCCTGGGGGGCACCTTCCCACCGGCTCCCTGGTGGCCACCTGGCCCACCTCCCACCAACTTCAGCAGCTTGGGTGAGCAGCCTGGGGCCTCCTCCCGGACCAGTGGGACCTGTGCTGCCATTCGTCCCTGGGGCCCCCCAGCTTGGGTGGGAAGCCTCCTGCGGTTCTGACTCCCCTGTCCCTGCCAGAGCTGGAGCCCCGAGGCCAGCAGCCCGTGGCCAAGGCTGAGGGGAGCCCAACTGCCATCCTCATCGGCTGCCTGGTGGCCATCATCCTGTTGCTCCTGCTCATCATCGCCCTCATGCTGTGGCGGCTGCACTGGCGCAGGCTCCTCAACAAGGTGCGCGGGGTGGGGGCAGGGCCTGGGGGGCAGCAGGCGGGGTGCAGCCTGGCGGGGGCAGGCAGGGGGTGGGTGTGGGGAGCGAGGCCAGGCCGATGCCGACGTGGGTGGGGGTGCCTGCGTTAGTTTGGGTCCTGCGGGGACGACAGAACACAGTCTTAACTAGAATGATCAGAGGCGGGCTTAGGAAAGTGACAGGTTGCAACGGAGTGGGCAGCCTTGCGGAAATCGAAAAGAGTAGTGCAGTTCCCACAGAACTGTTACCACCCGTGGGCCGCGGGCATGCAAGATGAGAGGAGGGAAGTTACCAGAACCTGGAGGAGTGGGTCTGGGGAAAGGCTCCTTGAGAAGGGCAGTGGACTTGGCTTCAGGGATACAGCTAGCCTGAGTCCACCTCTCAGGGAAGGGCTGGGAGACTAATCACCCTGACCTTACTCCTCGCCTGCCCAACAAACTCCTCTCCGGCCAACCCAAACCGAGCCTGTTGATTCAGTCCACACTGGTCAATCTCTTGGGGCAGAAGCCAGATGGGAAGCGGGGAGAGTGGAGCTAGAGGAAGAAGCCAGGCACACTCCAAGCCCTTGCCTTCCTGGCGAGGGTTCGGTGGTGGTGAGATGCATGAAGGTTTATAATTCTAGAACTATCTGGTCAAATTTGGGTTGGAATCCCATTGTGAGACATCAGGGGACTCACCTACATGCTCTTGAACCTCTGTTTCTTTACCTGCGAAACAGAGTTAATAGTAGATACACACTATGCGACTGTTGTGGGGACTGAAGGGGAGAAGGGGAGCTTGGCATTTAATGAGCTGGAATCATGTGCAGTTAACATTCCCATTCCCGTGACAAGGCCGAGCGCCGGGTATTGGAAGAGGAGCTGACAGTCCATCTGTCTGTCCCTGGGGACACCATCCTCATCAACAACCGCCCAGGCCCTCTTGAGCCACCCCCTTACCAGGAACCCCGCCCTCGTGGGAATCCGCCCCACTCTGCTCCCAGTGTCCCCAACAGCTCTGGTAAGACCTGCCTTGTTCTAGTCCCCCCTCCATCCTCTGCTTATTTTCTTATTGTATCCCTTTTCCTCTCTGTTTCCATTCTCTTCTTTTCCTGTCTTTCCAAATTTCAACTCATTTCCTTATTTCTGTGTCCCTGGTCACCACACTCTATGTCACTCCATGTCCCTACCATATAATTTCTCTCAAGAATTTTCCATGTATTACCCCGAATCCCTGTCTCTGTGTCCCATACACATCTCTCTCTCTTCTTTGTTGTGCCCTCTCGTTGTGTCTTCCTGGCTCCTCTCCTTTCTCCTAGACTTGCCATGGTCATTCCATTCATCAATCTATCCATCCATCCATTATCCATCCTTCTATCTGTATTTATACATCTGTTCATCCACCTGTCCATCCATTCCTCTATCCACCATCTGACCGTTTATCTATCATCCATCCATCCATAAATATTCATACATCCATTCATCCTTCTGTCATCCATCCATCCAACCACCCATCCATCTTCTGTTTATCTGCCCATCCATCCATCCCACCACATCTGTCTTCTTTCTGTCCATCTATCCATCCATTATCCATCCGTGTTCATACATCCATTCACCCATTCATCCATCTGTACATACAT
Source organism: Eumetopias jubatus (assembly GCF_037043125.1). Lineage (NCBI taxonomy): Eukaryota > Metazoa > Chordata > Mammalia > Carnivora > Otariidae > Eumetopias > Eumetopias jubatus. Next base: position 120,978,247 of record NW_028274812.1, on the reverse strand, counting down.
CCATTCACCAACGAATCACTCATCCATCATCCATCTATCCATATATATTCAAACATCCATTTGTTTATCTCTCCATCCATCCACCATCCAACCATTCATCTATCATCCATCCAGCCATCCATATATATTCATCCATTCATTTGTCTATCTGTCCATCCAGCCATCCATCCATCCATCCAACCATTCATTTATCATCCACCCATCTACCCATCCATCTGTGCACCCCTTCATTCATTGTTCATCCAGCTACCCAGCACTCTCCAGATCCTTGTTGTACCCTGTCCCTGTCTCTCAGTACATTCATTCCCATCAGCCCTGGTCTTGCCCTGTTGCAGGTCTCCCTGTCTGTCTAGCCTTGAGTCTCATCCCTTCCCCGTGTCTCCCCTCCCTCCTTCTCCCGACAGCGTTGCTGCTCTCCAATCCAGCCTACCGCCTCCTTCTGGCCACTTACGCCCGTCCCCCTCGGGGCCCCGGCCCCCCCACACCCGCCTGGGCCAAACCCACCAACACCCAGGGTAAGCCCCTCTGCCCCTGGGCTCCTCCAGGCTCCCCATACCTCTACTGGGGCAGGGAAAAGTCCTCACACCTTGCACTCCCTCTCTCCCTGCTGTGGCCTCTTTTGCTCTCCTGAGCTCCCAAGGAGGAAGCTCTTATGGCCTCAGCTAGCCTCTGCCGTGCTTGTTCCTTCTTAAAGCCTTTCCCTTGAGCAGAGGAGCAGGAAGCTCACTGGTTCTCAGCTCTGTCCTCCTCATCCACCCCATCTTTTCCGCTCTCCAGAGCCAGAGAGGAGGTTGCTGCGCTGACCCCAGGTTCTCTTGTAACTCCTCCTTTGTTTCCCCTCTCTCTAGAGCTGCGAGGAGGAGGGCCTCTCACCCTGGGTGCCTGCCCTCCCCCGCCATGCGCTCTCTCTCCGCAGTCCCAGAGCTGAAGGCTCGCACCCTGCCCTTCCTGTCTGCTCCGCTTCTCCTTGGTGTTGCCTTCTCTCAGTGTTGCTGCTTCCCCAGGGCTAAGAGGGGACAGCTCTGCTTCCCCTCCTCTGTCTGTGGATTCCTTGTTGTCCTGGCCGTGAGGAACTGTCCCCCTCTCCCCCTTTCTGTGTGCCCCTGTCTCTGCTTGTCTCTGAGCTTGGACTCTTGGGTCGGGGAGGGTTTGGGTAACCACGGCAGGGAGGAACCACGGCTGATAGTGTGTGTGGCGGGGTGCGGGCCGGTAGAACAGCCAAGTGAGCAGGAGGGCCCGGCGGCGAGTGGGACAAGGGTTTGGAAAGTAGGGGGTGACCGGATGACTGGCACCATCCTTCTTCTGATGGTGGGTAGAGGAATCCCTCTTCCAGTCAAGACTTCTGTCATGGTCTCTTGGGCTGTGCTGGGATCCCTAGAAAGCAGACTTTATGACATTCTTTGTTCAACCATTCCCGTTGCCTTAAACTCTGAAACAGCTCGCTCTCATCTCATACCAGCATCTTCTCTGGTTTGAGGTTGCAGGGTTAGAATACCAAGAAGATGGAGGGTAGACCCCATCTCTCACCCAGCTGGGAGACAGGGGGCCTTTGGGAGGCCAGGGTGTGGAGAACCATGGCTCTCGGGGGCTGCTCCTGATGCCTCGTCTTGTCTTCTTTCCCCTCACGCCTCCAGCCTGCAGTGGGGACTATATGGAACCCGAGAAGCCGGGTGCCCCGCTTCTGCCCCCACCTCCCCAGAACAGCGTCCCCCATTATGCCGAGGCTGACATTGTCACCCTGCAGGGCGTCACCGGGGGCAACACCTATGCTGTGCCCGCGCTGCCCCCAGGGGCTGCCGGGGATGGGCCTCCCAGAGTGGATTTCCCTCGGTCTCGGCTCCGCTTCAAGGAGAAGCTTGGCGAGGGCCAATTTGGGGAGGTAAGGAAGATCCCTGCCCAGCTATCAGTAGAGTCTCGACTATCTGGGGCTCTGACGCCATGCCCATACATCCCCATCGGTCAGAACCTGTCATCCGTGACTGTGTTATCCCAGCTGACCTTGTGACCTCAGTGACCCATGTGACTTTCTAACAAATGAGCTTCTTTCCCCAGGTGCACCTGTGTGAGGTAGAGAACCCTCAAGATCTGGTCAGTCTTGATTTCCCCCTTAATGTGTGCAAGGGACACCCTTTGCTGGTAGCTGTCAAGATCCTACGGCCAGATGCCACCAAGAATGCCAGGTGAGGTCCAGGGATGGTGTCTGGGGATAGGGAAGGGAGGCCCTGAAGAGTGGGGAACCATCAAGAGAGAAATACGGTAGAGGCCAACAGAGGAGGAGTGGCTGGGGAAGGAAGTTTCCATCTCAGGCTGATCTCAAGCCAGGTCTCAGTGTCACTAGTGAGTCAGCTTGTCTGCTGGGGTTAGGGCGCTGGTCTACATGGGCAGGAGAGAGAGTACAGATCAGCCCCTCAGGAGCCCTGCCCCCTCCCTGCTTTCCTAGGAATGATTTCCTGAAGGAGGTGAAGATCATGTCGAGGCTAAAGGACCCAAACATCATCCGGCTCCTGGGCGTGTGTGTGCAGGACGACCCCCTCTGCATGATTACTGACTACATGGAGAATGGTGACCTTAACCAGTTCCTCAGTGCCCACCAGCTAGAGGACAAGGTGGCTGAGGGGGCCCCCGGAGACGGGGAGGCTGCCCAGGGGCCCACCATCAGGTACCCACTTACCCAGGCTGGCCCTTCCCTGAGAGCTCCCCGGGGCGGGGGGTGGGGGTTTCCTCTCCCCTTGCTGCAACCTGGATCCAACATGGGATGGGGAGGCAGGTAGAGGTTCAAGGGGGTGGGGACTGGGGTGAGGAATACATGGCCATGTTCATCTGGGAACTGAGGAGCAAAAGCCAGAAGTTACTGCAGTGGGGGTGCTGAAGGGACCTGGCCTCTGTCAGGAATCTCTCTCTGCTCTCTCTCACCCTCACTGCCTGAGTCCAGGCAACAAAGCAGTAGCTCCCTGGGTCAGATGAGCCAAACAAATGTTGAGTGGGCACCTACCTCTGGCCTGTACCTGGGCATTCCATCTCTGCACCAGGAGTAGATGTGGCCCGGTCCCAGGGAGTGGGCCCCACCTTCCTCTCCTAGGAATCTGTGAGGTGGGGATGAGTCTGGGACAGTCCCCAGTGACCCTGTCTTGTTGGCTCCCTCCTCAGCTACCCCATGCTGCTACATGTGGCGGCCCAGATTGCCTCAGGCATGCGCTATCTGGCCACACTCAACTTTGTGCATAGGGACCTAGCCACAAGGAACTGCCTCGTTGGGGAAAATTTCACTATCAAAATCGCTGACTTCGGCATGAGCCGGAACCTCTATGCTGGGGACTATTACCGCGTCCAGGGCCGGGCAGTGCTGCCCATCCGGTGGATGGCCTGGGAGTGCATCCTCATGGTGAGAGGCCCTGAGAGAGGTGGGTGGGGCAGGGCCGGGCAGGGCTGCACTGGCTGCTCCGTGGTCCCGGTCAGTCACTTGACTTCGGGACTGCAGTTCCCTCACCTCTGACGGGAGGGTTGGGCCAATGCTCTGTGAGGTTCCCTCTGGCTCTAGGGACCAGAGAAAGCGGGGAGGAATGGTATGATGGGAAAGGGCCCAGGAGCCAAGAGTGGGTACAAGGGCTGGAGTCAGGGAGCAAGAGAGGTTAGGGGAGACAGGAGGCTAGAGATAAAAAGGCAGGAGTTGGGGAAGAATCAGGACCAGAAGATGAGGGTTGGGGTGGAGAGGAAGGGTGGGTGGAAGAGGGAAGAGGTCAAGGGGAGGACTGGAGCCTGAGAAAGAAGACAGAGCCCGAAGGAGGGAGGAGCAGACTTGTTGGGAGGGGACCAGCCAGGGGGAGTCAGGCCAGGGAAGTGTTGAGTGGACGTGGAGCTCCCCGTGGGGAGGGGAGGAGGGTCTGTGTTGCCTGATGTCTTTCTCTGCCTTTGTTGCTTTATCTACACACCAGGGGAAGTTTACGACTGCAAGTGACGTGTGGGCCTTTGGGGTGACGCTGTGGGAGGTGCTGATGCTCTGCCGGGCCCAGCCATTTGGGCAGCTCACTGATGAGCAAGTCATCGAGAATGCAGGGGAGTTCTTCCGGGACCAGGGCCGGCAGGTCAGAGCAGAGGAGAGGGAAGTTAGGGTTGTGGGTCTGGGAGGGCCAGAGCCTATCATCTTGGGGACTAAAGAACATTTGTTCCCTGCCTTTCGTCCATGCTGTCTAATGCAGGTGTACCTTTCTCGGCCCCCTGCCTGCCCGCTGGGCCTGTATGAGCTGATGCTTCGGTGCTGGAGCCGGGAGCCTGAGCAGCGACCACCTTTTTCCCAGCTACATCGGTTCCTGGCAGAAGATGCGCTCAACACGGTGTGAATCACACCGAGCTGCCCCTTCCTCAGGGAGGATTCAGGCAAAGCCAGAGGCAATAAACAAGAGGATTTTAATGGCGCCCCCACTCCATTCCCTGTCCCGACCACCCTTCACCTCTGAAGGAGAGGCAGTGTGACCATAGGTGGGCTGGGCCTACCAAGGAGCTGACGCCTTCTCTTCCCAGGACATACTCTCATGCCCCCTTCCTGCTCCTCTCTCAGAAGCCTCTGCCACCCACCCAGCTGGCCCTGTGGATGGGATCCTCTCTGACCTCTTCTAGCCATCCCTGGGGGGCGGGGGGAAGATGGGGGCACATATAGGGCAGACACTGGATAAGGCCTATTGGAGCACCTGGGCCCCACTGGACAACACTGGTTACTAGAGAGAAGGTTGTGGCCTCCCCAGCCTCTCTCTCCTTCCGTCGCACACTGGATCCCACGGGCTGAGAATCTGGGGAATGAGGAGGACAAGAAAGGGAGAAAGGTGTTCCCTTGTGCTAACTCCTGGAATTGTCCTTGGCTTTGGCTTCTCCCTGCTCCATCCTCTGAAACACTGGACCTGGGGGTGATCCCTGTCCCCCACCCCCAGCCATCCCCACTTCCCACCTGCTGTGTTGTAGCTAGAACTTCTCTAAACCTGTATGTTTCTGTGGATTAAATACTGGGATTAGGGGGAAAGAGGGAGCATGGCCTGCGGCCTTGGGGTTGGACATCTCTGTTGTAGCTGCCATATTGGTTTTTCTATAATCACTTGGGGTTTGTACATTTTTGGGGGGAGAGACACAGATTTTTACACTAATATATGGATCTAGCTCAATGCAATTTTAATATCCTGCACTAGGCAGGTAATAATAAAGGTTGAGTTTTCCACAGCTGTGAGTGGGTTTCTTGGGGTTTTGGTAAAATCTGCTTCCTGTGTCTGCTCCCAACTCATTTCCAATTCCTTTCTTCTCCTTTCTTCTCCCCATTCCATTTCCTACTGTGTATCTTGCCCAGCACAGTGTTCTGTCTGTCTATAAGCCAGGCCCTTGCCTGTGGGACCTCAGGTCCTACATGAATGTGTGAACCTTGTCAACTCCAGTGGGAGCTCTGCAGGAGGCTTGGAGGGGGCTGAATTAGGCCAGAGGTCTTAACCTTGTTTGACCCATGGATCCCTTTGGCAGACTAGAGAGGTCTACTTATTCCTCCTCAGAATTGTTTTAAAACGTGTTACACACATACCCACACACACGTGTATATCTCATATCACAGAAGAGATCAATTGAAAGAGTTGACTAAAATGTTAAAAAAAAACACACAGTAACCTATGTTTTTAAAATATATTTAATAACAATAGCAGGGGGTGTAGTAACTACTAATATCTCCAAATAGTAATAAGCATAAAAGATACTCAATACTTGGAGATTTCTACAAAGGTAGTGGATACGAACAGAGCTGTGGTGTCTCAGTGACAAGTCCCAGGTCCTGCTAATACTACTGGGGGTTTTGCTCGTATTCATACTTGGAGGACATGCTAAATTTCTGTTAGAGGTTAATAAAAATAGAGGTGTAAATTTTTTGGGCCCTAATTCTAAGACCCCCTTCAAGGGTCTGGAAGTCCCAGGCAGGGAATCCTTGGATTTGGCTGATCAGATGTACAGATGACCCAATAGGTGGGAGCTATTTGGATGGGAGCCAGAATCAAGAGCCTAAATTATTTCAGAGGTTTGGAAGGATGAGCCACAACCATCAATGGAGCATTTAACAGAGTTTAAATTGGTTGGGGGAAAAAAATCACTTGCAAGTATTGGAAAAGGCAGACCTATCTTGATGGAAGTTTGTGTGAAATAAAGACCCTGGGGTCTTGGCTGATGATACTCACAAAATGAGCCAATTGGATAATGAGGATACCAATAAAGGTAATCTGTTGAATTAAAAACCCCTTGGTGGGAATGCAAGCTGGTGCAACCACTCTGGAAAACAGTATGGAGGTTCCTCAAACAGTTGAAATTAGAGCTACCATTCGATCCAGCAATTGCACTACTGGGTATTTACCCCAAAGATACAAATGTAGGGACCCGAAGGGGTACGTGCACCCCAATGTTTATAGCAGCAATGTCCACAATAGCTAAACTGTGGAAAGAGCCAAGATGTCCATCGACAGATGAATGGATAAAGAAGATGTGGTATATATACACAATGGAATATTATGCAGCCATCAAAAGGAATGAGATCTTGCCATTTGCAATGACGTGGATGGAACTGGAGGGTGTTATGCTTAGTGAAATAAGTCAATCAGAGAAAGACATGTATCATATGACCTCACTGATATGAGGAATTCTGAATCTCAGGAAACAAACTGAGTGTTACTGGAGTGGTTGGGGGTGGGAGGGATGGGGTGGCTGGGTGATAGACATTGGGGAGGGTATGTGCTACGGTGAGCGCTGTGAATTGTGCAAGACTGTTGAATCACAGATCTGTACTTCTGAAACAAATAACGCAACATATTTTAAGAAAAAAGAAAAAGAAGAAGATAGCAGGAGAGGAAGAATGAAGGGGAGTAAGTCAGAGGGGGAGACGAACCAGGAGAGATGATGGACTCTGAAAAACAAACAGGGTTCTAGAGGGGAGGAGGGTAGGGGGATGGGTTAGCCTGGTGATGGGTATTAAAGAGGGCACACTCTGCGTGGAGTACTGGGTGTTATGCACAAACAATGAATCATGGAACACTAATGATGTAATGTATGGTGATTAACATAACAATAAAAAATTAAAAAAAAAAGAATTGTGTTAGTACTGATAAATAGCCACAGGTGGCTAGTGGCTCCTATTCTGGAAAGGGTAGCCTTAAAGATTTTTCTCTACACTGCAGGGTCTCCCCAGCTTCCCTTTGCTTGCTCCTGTCAAAATGAAGCATATGACCTATTTCAGTTTTACACACACACAAAAGCTTCTTGCAAAGATGGCACTGAACTAGGCATGCCATTTTGTAATCCGCCACTCTCCCCCTCATGATAGGTTGTACATAGCTCAGCCACTATGCAGTGTCCTAAGTGTTGCAATGACCCACATTTTATCTAACCAACTCCCCATGATGGACATTCAGGCCCTTTCCATTGTTTTCATAATACAATAACAGACACACTTCAATAAATTTGCATGTATATCTCTGTATCCATGGGGGAGAACTTCAGTATGATACATCTCTAAAGGTGGAGTTGGTAGGTCAAACGGCAGTTACATTAAAATAACTGGTACATACTGCCAAAGCCCCCTTAAAAAGGTGTGACTATGTCGACTTTCAAAAAAAGTATATGAGTACTTATGCTCCTATGTGGTGACAACATCGAGGTTGTCAATTGCCCCCCCCTTTTTTTGCTAATCAGATATTTTACTGTTTCTTTAATTTACTTTTCCTTAACTACTGGCGATGACGAGAGCTTTTTCATTTGCTTATAAACTTTTCTTTTTCTGTTTATTGCCTGTTACATCTTTCTACAATCTTTCTATTCTGTTTTCTTACTGCTTTGTAAAAAGCTCTTTGTATTGTCTATTTTGTCAAACATTTTTTCCAGACCAATTTGTCTCGTATTTTACTTAAGGTTAGCCGTAAGTAAGCTTTGTCAGTTTTGTGTCATCCTTGAGGATTATATGCACCGACTGTTAAAGAAACGGAAAAACAAAACAAGCACGGGTGAGCATAACAGAGTCTTACACAGTTCTTGCCATTTTGGTCCGCGGTCCCTCACATGTACTTCAAATCCCAGCTTCGGGATTTTCTAGATGAACGATTGGGGGCCAATTTCTTAATCTCACTGGGCTTTGGTCTTCTAGTCTGCAAAGCGGGAATGATAAAACTTACTTTATAGGAACTTGGGGATACTTGTAGCTCTGGCTTTGGCTTAAGACGTTCCCTTCCCTTTTCCTGCAGTAGCCTCATAAATCAAATCAGACCCAACAACTGGTTTCTTAAAAAAATTGTATTTATTAGGATCTTCGGAAAAAAACGGGATGGTGGGAGCATGGTGGACGTGGCAATTAAGACCGAGTACTTACGTGCCGAGTAAGGCGCAAAGAGTAGTGCTAACTCCTACCTCTCAAGAACGCTCTAGAGAGTGCTTTACTCCAATTTTACGAGGAGTAAAGAGCTCAAGGAGCTCAGTTTGTGTGTCTCTAAACTAAGCGCCTCACCTAGGAGTCCTGTCCGCGCCTCCGCCAGGAAGCCCTCGGGGCACTTCTCCTCCCGGGGTCCCGCCTCCCGCCCAGGTCGGTTAGACCCGCCGGTAGGGGCGTGAGCGTAAAGTGACGCGGAACAAAGCGGCGCGGCCTCGGGTGTCCCCGGCCCTTGCAATTAAAGTCCGGTCTCCCTCCTGGCGGCTTCCTCGCGGTGCCTTCTGGGAGTTGTAGTCAGACGCGCTTCAGCCTATTCCAGGGCGAGCCGAGACAAGACTCTAATTCCCAGAATGCCCCGCGGCGGGCGAGTGAGTGCAGCGCCTATTCTTATCTTCCCTACTTTTCCACTCCTTCCCCTCCTTTTCTTTTCTTCTGAATCCTCCACTGTCTAGGTCTTTGTCCCTCTCCCCATCTTTTTCTCTCATTTTCCCTCGTCCATTCTCCTGTCTAGTTCTTTGTCCCTCTCCCCATCTTTTTCTCTCATTTTCCATCGTCCATTCTCCAGTTCCCTGGAGCCAAGGCGAGACCTTAGCTACGATTAAGCGACGACTTGAGACTCAAGGTGCACGAAGGGGGAGCGACACGGAGTGGTAGGGGGGCGCCGAGAGAGAGGGGATGAGGGAGGTATGAGAGTTGGCTGAGAGGCGATGAGTAGGAGGAAAGTAGGAGAGAAGTGAGGAGATCCGACATGTCGATCAGGGTGAATGAGGTGAAGTCTTGCGGGGCAAAGAGGAGAGGTGGATTTAGATTTGGGCGACAAGGAGGAGAAAAGTAGTTCATTGCTCTGCCCGGCAGGACCTGTGGGGCCAACAAACAGATGGGAAGGACTGACAAATTTGGAGCTCATGGGCTAATCTGACCAGGAGAGGGGAAGGGAGAGGGGGTTGGGATTAAACAAGTTTCCTTGACACTGCTTAGGTAAAGATGAGACGAAACATTGAAATTAAAAAAATGATTTTGCCAATATGGGACAATTAAGAATTCTCTAATTTGGAAATTGAGAGAAGACTGGAGTTGAGGCTAGAAGTGGGGGGAAGAGGCAAGAGAGGAGGGGAGGTTGGTCAGGTCTGGGAGAAAGGAGAGGAGATGAGTGACATAGAAGAGGAAATCACAGAAAGGATGGGTTATTGTGGGGGCCAGTGGATCTGGAATAGGAATGAGGTGAGGGATGACACTGGCATGGACTGTGGGGGTGAATTTCTAACTTTGCATCTCTCAGGTCATGATGGAGAGCACCCCCTCAAGGGGTGGACTGAACCGAGTACACCTACAATGCAGGAATCTGCAGGAATTCCTAGGCAGCCTGAGCCCTGGCGTATTAGACCGATTGTATGGGCATCCTGCCACCTGTCTGGCTGTCTTCAGGTAAGGACCCCCTTCATGGCAGGGACCATGTTGAGGAAATGTAATGAGGCCTTCAGACTGGAATAAGTTATCATGAGTTGAAGCTTAGCCCTCGGGGACTTGAAGACTGAAGTGTGTCAGGCCAAAACAGATGGAGCTAGTGGGAACAGCAAGACTGGTAAAGGTGTGTGTGGGGGGGGTGGGGTGAGATGTTGAGAGGTTGTTGAGGGCAGAGATGCAGATAAGGCAGTTTCTGATACTAACATTTTACCTGTACCCCCTTCCAGGGAGCTCCCATCTTTGGCTAAGAACTGGGTGATGCGGATGCTCTTTCTGGAGCAGCCTTTGCCACAAGCCGCTGTAGCCCTGTGGGTGAAAAAGGAATTCAGCAAGTGAGTCTCTGCTGCATGCTCAGCCAGATGCAGATTTCTCAACAACTAGCTATTCCAAGTGTTCCTTGGAATACTTCCAGGAAATATTAATGGATACACCACAAAGCTTGTACTTAAAAAATAAGTTTGGGAAACTCTGCGTGTATTTCCCCTCTTGGAAAATTGTGATGTCTACAACAAGATTCTGGTAGGCATTGCTGTAAAGAAATTTGCCTTAAGAAGACACTCTTTTTGCTGTATGAAATGGTGTTCCAAGGGATAACCAGTTCGGAAAAGGCAGAAATGGAGGCCTTTATGGGCCCCCTTCTTCTTGTTCTCCGGACACCCCCTTACTTCTCCGCTTCTGTTTCAGAGCTCAAGAGGAAAGTACAGGGCTCCTGAGTGGCCTCCGTATCTGGCACACCCAGCTGCTCCCTGGTGGTCTCCAGGGCCTCATCCTCAACCCCATCTTCCGCCAGAACCTCCGCATTGCCCTTCTGGGTGGGTATGTCACTTCCATCTTCCTAAGCTAGGCCAGGGGATCTAGTATTTAAACTGCTGGGGGCGGGGGTGGGGGTGGGGAAGAGCCCCTGAGGGGCCCCTCTGGAACCTTGTGGTCTCCACCTTTGGGAGCTCCTTTAGGAATAAGTTGGACGAGATGTAGCTGCATGATGTAGGAAAGAAATGTCTCCCACTCATAGCCCATGGAGATGAAGGGGGAAAGAGGACAGAGAAGCAGGCAGGGAACACAGGCAGGGTTCCTTACTCTTGGCCCATCCTCGCATAGGGGCAAAGCCTGGTCTGATGACACAAGTCAGCTGGGTCCAGACAAGCACGCCCGGGATGTTCCCTCACTTGACAAGTACGCCGAGGAGCGATGGGAGGTGAGGACTTGGGACTCTGTCTCTGCTTGTGCTCCTACATCTCATGGCCCTTAGAGGCATCATTCTCTCTATCCACTTCTGTTCCTCAGGTGGTCCTGCACTTCATGGTGGGCTCCCCCAGTGCAGCCGTCAGCCAGGACTTGGCTCAACTCCTCAGCCAGGCTGGGCTCATGAAGAGGTGAGGAAACCAGAGGTACATCAGATCCCTGCTAAACTGAGTGTCTGGGGTGGGTTAGGATTGCAGGCAGTTAACTGAGAAAGGGGAGCTGAGTGGAATTCAGCCAGAGAGAAACCAAGACAAAATATGAGAGGACAAGAGGGGATGCTGGCCTCTCTATGCATACCTCCACCATTGGCCCTCTCTATGTCTCTAGCACTGAACCTGGAGAGCCACCCTGCATTACTTCGGCCGGCTTCCAGTTCCTGTTGCTGGACACCCCTGCCCAGCTGTGGTACTTTATGTTGCAGTATCTGCAGACAGCCCAGGTCAGGAGGCTGCTTGCCGGCATGCTCTGATCTTCTCAGGACCCACTGAGAGATTCCCCTTGCAGACTGTCCCCTGATGTTCTATCCCCTCATTTTCTCCCTTCCATCCCTGCCCCTTTGTCTCTGCCCATTTCTCCCTAGAGTCGGGGCATGGACCTAGTGGAGATTCTCTCCTTCCTCTTCCAGCTCAGTTTCTCTACTCTGGGCAAGGTAAGCAAGGGGATGGAGCTGGGGGCTTGGGTGGGCAAGCTGGTGGGTAGAGAGATGAAGGGGAAATCAGGTTATGGGCAAAAGCATGAAAGATAAGAATGAACAAAGCATAGATGGGAAAAGAGGGAATGAGTGTATGAGGTTGGGAGGGGGAGAATGGGATATTTTGGACCCAACTGGCCACCTCTCTTTCCCAGGATTATTCTGTGGAAGGTATGAGTGATTCTTTGTTGAATTTCCTGCAACATCTGCGTGAGTTTGGGCTTGTTTTCCAGAGGAAGGTATGCACACCCAGATACATGGCTTCTAGGAAAGAGGCAGGGTGGTCTCTTACCTTGGCCTTTAAAAAGGAGTGGGGTCTCAGATGGTACCTTCATTGGTAGTGAGTATAGCATAAGTGTAGAGTTGTTGAATCACTGTGCTGTGCACCTGAAACTAATGTTACATTATGTGTCAACTATACTCAAAAAAGAGTGGGGTCTTGGGAGGCAGTAGCAGAAGGGAGTCACCAGGACCAAGTACTTGGGTCCCTTGGAGTTGATAAGTTGGGAGTTGGGGCCCTTGCCCTCAGAGGGGTTTGGTGTCTCAGGCAGGAAGATGGTTAGTGACACCTGAGAGAAAGCCAGCCCTCTGCCTTTCCCTTCTGTATTTTCCAGAGGAAATCTCGGCGTTACTACCCCACACGCCTGGCCATCAATCTCTCATCAGGTGTTTCTGGAGCTGGGGGTACTGCCCATCAGCCAGGCTTCATTGTCGTGGAAACTAATTACCGACTGTATGCCTACACTGGTGAGGCCAGACAGAGGGCCCCAAACAGCAGAGAGGGGATGGGAGTGGGGAGAGGGAAGGAACCAGGAGGGAGTGCCAGTTTATGTTCACGTTTACAGAGTTCTCTGACATTCCTCATCACACCTGAAGGTCTTGAGGGAGTCTGGGTGTGGGGATAGTCTTCTCATCTTCTCTTCCTGTCCCTGGGCCAGAGTCGGAGCTGCAGATCGCCCTCATTGCCCTGTTCTCAGAGATGCTCTATCGATTCCCCAACATGGTGGTGGCACAGGTGACCCGGGAGAGCGTGCAGCAGGCCATCGCCAGTGGCATCACAGCCCAGCAGGTATCCCCACTTGGGGAAGGCGGGGGCGGAAAGATAGCCTGCACTTGGGCTATGGGGTACGGGGTGCTCATCTTACAGAAGGCTAATGTCGGCTCTGTTTCAGTGGATGGTGGTGAGTTGTTTGTGTTTGAGTGTAGACCATGCACATGAAGAGAAGTCAAGGCTCTAAGCGTGGGGAAAAAACACAGGGGGGTGGGGGGGGTATAGATTTGTGTCTCCACCACCAACCCCTTCTAGCTGTGTCTCCACCACTAACCCCTTCCTAGCTGCCTGGTTGCTTGACTTTTCTGAGCCTTGCTTTCCTCATCTGAAAAATGGAAATAACAACATTTCCCTTCATAGGGCTAGGGGAGGATTCAATGAGAGAATAGCAGTAAAGCCTTTGGCTCAGAGCCTGTCATGCAGTAAGTGTTGCTACTATTTTAAAAAAGAAAAACAAAACAAGACTATAGAAAGGGCAAATGTGCTAGAGAAGAAATAGCAGACATGACCAGTGGGAACCGCAACTTGGGATGACAGCTGAACAGGAATGGGTTAACGACAGGCACGTGGCTATGGATTTTTAACAGTAAGCTGATATTCCAGTGACATTAAGTAACAGCTTAGGTACCTTTCCTGCCCTCTTAACCTGAGCCCCTGATCCCATTCTTGTCTGTTTTCCTAGATCATCCACTTCCTAAGGACAAGGGCCCACCCAGTGATGCTCAAACAGGTACCAAGCTGCTGGAGGCTGACAGCCCCTGGCACCTGGCGATGAAGTGATGGAAAAGAGAAAGGGACAGCCAAATATGGGGAATGAGTAGACGGCTGGGGTTGTCTGGGGCAGTATTCCTGCATCTTCACAGCCATTGCTTGCCCCTACAGACACCTGTGCTGCCACCCACCATCACAGACCAGATTCGGTTGTGGGAGCTAGAAAGGGACAGACTACGGTTCACTGAGGGTGAGTGGCTTCTAGTGGTTGATTCTTGGTCATGGGCCAGGAGAAGGACAATTTCGTCTTTATGAACTGAAAAAACTATTCATGCGTTTTTTTTTTTTATTGCATGGGTTGGGAGAGAAAAGCTGGCAAGACACTATTTTGGGGGTGAGTGTGTAGTAGTAAATTGTCTCAAATCAATGCAATGTGGATTTAGCTAGAAGTGGGAAATTGGGAGCGATAATTCACAGTAATTTCTCTGGTTTGGTGAGCATTAGTGGGTTTTCTTACTGTGTTATATTGCCTTACTGAACATGGCTGGATCACACTACTGTTACTGGAACAGGCAAGCCTCAAGAATTTGTTTTTAAAAATAGTGGTGGCTGGCAAGCCCAGACCACTGCCCTGAGGCTGCCCGGCCTCACGTTTTTTGCCTTGTCTCCCGGCTGCCCCTGCCCTGCGGACTCCAGGTGTCCTGTATAACCAGTTCCTGTCGCAAGTGGACTTTGAGCTGCTGCTGGCCCACGCTCGGGAGCTGGGCGTGCTGGTGTTCGAGAACTCGGCCAAGCGGCTGATGGTAGTGACCCCGGCCGGGCACAGCGACGTCAAGCGCTTCTGGAAGCGGCAGAAGCACAGCTCCTGAAGAGTGCGGGCTCGGACCGGGCGGGGTGGGGCAGGGTGGCCGCGTGGAGGCGGGCTTGGCCTCAGAACTCAGGTGTTTTTTATTTATGCGTCGGACTCTTAATTGTTTAATAAAGTTGTGGAAATGAGCCACGCGGCCCCGGGCGCCTCCCCGCGAGGCTTCCTTTCTCCTCCAAGGACCCGCTTGTCGCAGCGCTGGCAGCCATTGGACCGGAGGGCGGTGAATGGGGCCGAGCCCGCTACCGCGCATGCCCTGAGCGGGACCCCGCCTCCCTGTCCCGCGCGGCTCGCGGGTCGCGTTCTGGGGTTGGATTCGCTGGTTCCCTTGGCGTCTGCTGTTGCTGCGGCCGCGGGGCGCCCTGGGATAGCGGCGGGCTGGCCTGGTGAGCGCGCGCCGGAGCTGCCTCCGCATGGGGGAGGGGGTGTGGGAGTTGCCGCGCTGCCGGGACCCACGCGGTGCGACGGGCCGAGCAGGGCCGGGGGGCAGCGCGGTCGGTGTTTGGGCAGGACTCCTTGCCGGCTCTCTGGCGCCCTGATGTCGACCTTCTCCCAGAATCCCTGAGTCCTTTCCCCGCCTGGGTGTCAGCGGTCATCCCCCGACGCGGATGCACAGGTTGAGGGCGACTCCCCACACCGTGCACTCTAGTCCTCACTAGAAAGCGTCGTGCGGGAGGGAGTAGACAGAAAACAGACCAGTCCTAGTAGAAGGCAGGGAATAAGGAAGAGGGTGTGACCCACGCACCCACATCTCCTAATGTGCTTTATCTGGAACAGATCTTGGCCCTTTCCAAGCACTCCTGATGCCTCATTTGCCTTTGGCCTCTTTTCGATCACCATTCTGGGGGCTGAGGCCCTCACAGGGCCTCCCCAGGTTCCATCCTCTCTCTACCCACTCAAAGCCCTATGGATCCTCCATCTCCCGGAGGAACCATGAAGCCAAACAGAAGCGCCAGCGAGAGAAGCAGGCGGCGCTGGAGGCTGGGATAGTCCGAAAGAGCAAGGTTAGGGGTCAGACAGCTTGTCCTTGGTTCTTTTGAGAAAATTTTGGAGGGGGCTGGAGGAGAGACTGGTTGGATTCCAGATTCCTGGGGTATCTTGGAAATTGTACCCCCCACCCCCGTTTTTTGGTCATTCTCTCCAGTCAGCTGCAGAATCCAGTAAGGCCTGGACTCCCAAGGAGGTGGTGGTGTATGAAATCCCCACGCAACCTGGTGAAAAGAAAGGTAATTGGGGAACTTGAAGGCCTTTTCACTCACATTTTTGTTGCCCATTTGGGCTGCTAAAATGCAGCCTGGGAACAAAGTTCAGGACTTAGTGGAGCTCTCCTCTGCTGCTGCAGATGTCTCCGGGCTCCTACCTCCTGCATACAGCCCTCGGTATGTTGAGGCTGCCTGGTACTCTTGGTGGGTGCGAGAGGGCTTCTTCAAACCAGAGTATCAGGTTAGTACCTGGAACGGAGTGGGTACTAAATGGTCTCCAGGACAGAATGGCGTTTGAGCTTGGTGGGCAGAAAGGAGCCTCAGAATCTGGAGCTTACAGCTGGCCCGCCCAATAAAACGGGAGAGCTTGTCTTCTGCCCCTGGTGTCCAAAGGGTTTTCTTGGCAGGGTTTTCCCTTTCCTGTTATTTGCCGGACTATTTTTCCTGCAGTTCTTTCCGCCTTGGTGACACCAGAGGGTGCTATTCCCCCAGGTAACATCCAATCATCTTTTGCCCTTTGACTTTTCAACTTTCTAGACCAAGCTGCCCCAGGCTACAGGGGAGACCTTTTCCATGTGTATCCCACCTCCCAATGTCACCGGCTCCCTACATATCGGGCATGCACTGACGGTGGCCATACAGGATGCCCTGGTGCGCTGGTGAGAGAGGAATGGGGATGCTTGCCTTCTTGGAGGGGAAGGAGAAAGTGTGATAGGCTGGAAGGAGTGAGAGTAAACACGTAAGCTCAGGGGTTTGTGTGAGGGTGTTTGTTTTGCAGGCACCGGATGTGTGGGGATCAGGTGCTGTGGGTCCCTGGCTCAGATCACGCAGGAATTGCCACACAGGTATGCATTTTGCCACTTTGCCCTTTTCTTGGGTGAAGGAGAGTTGTTCTCCCAAAGTGACCTGATTCTCTGTTCACTTGCCTCCCAATCTTACTGTAGGCTGTGGTGGAGAAGCAACTGTGGAAGGAGCGAGGAGTGAGGAGACATGAGCTGAGCCGGGAAGAATTCCTTAGGGAGGTGTGGAAGTGGAAGGAGGAGTGAGTATGATGGGTCAGGGTGGAGGGGCCGAGGTGGCAGGCTTCGCCCTGCTTCCGGCCGATCTCCCTAACTTGACGGGCTCTTCCCATCCAGCCCTAACTTCCCTCAGCGAGGGGAGCTCTGGATTCCTTTAGCTTTCAGCGGGGTCTCCAAGCTCTGTGTGTGGTGTGTGCGTGCACGTGTGTATTATATATATACTTTAAAATGCACACGTTTGTGGGAATGGGCACGTATGTATGTTTTTTCTTCACTTATCCCATGTTTTCTGACCTATATTTCACTATCTCTTCTACTTACCTATTTCTACCTTCCATTTGCTTGAAATTACTCTCATTCTTACAGGTCTGTTACCATGTGCCATTTTCTCTGTAAAGCTTCTTTTGGTTTTTCCCAAATTAGCTGCCTCCTCCTCTGTTACCATAGAACTTTGTTTTTTTGTTTGTTTAAGTAAACTCTACATCCAATGTGGGGCTTGAGCTCACGACCTCCAGATCCACAGTGCGTGCTTCACCGCCTGAGCCAGCCAGGCAGCCGAGAACTTTATACTTATTTTGATGCCATAGAAGGTCCCTACTGAGTTTGTGTGTCTGTCTCCATTGGCTTCTAGAGGCTAGGTCAATGCCATACTCCAGTAGCTGGCATTGCTGGGGGTATCACTGGGCCTGATACATAGCTGGTGCTTAGGACAAGCTTGCTGACAAAAATCTCTCTGGGCACAGGAAAGGTGGAGAGATCAGTGAGCAGCTCCAAGCTCTGGGGGCCTCCCTAGACTGGGACCGAGAGTGCTTCACTATGGATGCTGTGAGTGCTCCAGGCCTTGCTCCCTGTGGGTGTCGGGGCGGTGTCTAGAGACAGGTGTGGGCAGGCAGGATGTTGTGTGTGTTGGGGGTAGCAGGTGGGGGGGATCGCCTGGGTCCCTGAGTGCCGTGATGGGCTGAGAAGGGGCTGTTAGATATGGATGCTGAGGTCATTCCCTAGGGCTCCTCGGTGGCTGTGACTGAAGCTTTTGTGCGACTCTACGAGGCAGGGTTGTTGTACCGGAGCCAGCAGCTTGTCAACTGGTCCTGCACTTTAAGATCAGCCATCTCGGATATTGAGGTGAGGCAGAGGAGGAGGAGCAGGTCTTTGAGAACTCCTAGGTGGGGGAAAGCTCAGACTCTGGAGCCAGACTGCCAGGAGTCACTGGGTCCTGCCGCCTACCAGCCGTGTGACTTCTGGCAGGCCGTTAGCCTCTGTAAGCCTCAGTTTTCCCAGTCTGTAAATTGGGGGTGATGGAAATGCCTGTGTCAAGGGGGCGTTGTGAGAATTAAATGAGAATTTACGGAAGGTGTTCAGCATGATACCCCACACAGTATAAGTGCTCGGTGAATATTTCTCTTAACTGTGACTGAATTGGGGGGCGGCGGTGGCTCTTGAATCCTCTGAGTGTCTTTAGATGAGCTGCAGGGGGCCCAAGGCAGGTGGGTGAGTGGAGGTGGGAAGCCTGCAGAAGGGCTCCTCTCCAACCCTGCTGCTTGGATTCATCCAGGTGGAGAACCGGCCCCTGCCTGGCCGCACGGAGCTTCGACTGCCTGGCTGCCCCACCCCTGTGTCTTTTGGCCTTCTCGTTTCTGTGGCCTTCCCTGTGGATGGAGAGCCTGGTGAGGGTAATCCTCAGGTTGCCTGCTTATCTCTGCCTTCTTGAGCATGTGTTGGCTTGATGGGACGGAACCCACCAACCCGTTTCCCACATGGCCTGGTGGGAAGCATAAGGAACCTTGGTAGTGTTTGTGTTCTCGTGGGCATTTATTCTGGGTATTCTGTGTCACGTGAGAAAAGTGCACATGGTAGCTGCCCTTCAGGAGCTTAGCATCATTCTGCAGGAGGCTGCTACCCCGAAAGAGACAAAAGATCAATTCTGAAGTATGATTTGAACAGTAAGTGTCTGGAAGAATTCAGAGAAAGCGAAGAAAGATTAGCCAGAATACACGGAGGAAGTTTCTCAAGGAGGGGCTCGTGCTTGCCCCAGAGAGTGTGCAGCATTTGTGATTAGGGCCCCGAGAACTCTCAGTGTTCTCTGGGCACCAAGTAAGGATTCTAGTTGTTTTTGTTAATGATCTATCTGTTTCTCCCTTGCAAGTTTTCGAGAAATTCCTTAGCACCAGACAGCCTCCCAGGCTACTGGTCATCAGCTTACATGGAAACCCCAGGCTCCTAATTTTCTCTAGTTGCTCCTGGGGGCCTGCTCAACCTTGACGGCTTCTCGCCTCCTCCCTTCTCTGGTTCTCCTGGCTTCAGTTACGGGAGTGAGGGGCCAGGTAGATGACCAGCATCGAGTGCTTGACTTTTGTCTTCAGACGCAGAGGTTGTGGTGGGAACCACAAGGCCAGAGACATTACCTGGAGACGTGGCTGTGGCTGTTCATCCTGACGACTCCCGACATGCGGTAATACACACCGTGCTCTCCTGTAGCTTTCTCTTCCTGTCCTTTTTGATGGGAGCGCCTTCTTTCCTTCCATTTCCTCTTCCTAAGACTTCTCTCATCTCCGCTCTCCAGTGTCTTTGACTATATGTCTTTCTTTTCTTGTTGTTCTACCTTTTCTCTAGCTCAGTGGTTGACAAATTATGGCCCGTGGGCCAAACCCATCCCGTTGCCTGTTTCTGTATGATCCACACTTGCACGTTTAGGTATAATCTGCAACTGGGTGTCATTACCTAACTGCTGCAGCGTCAGAGCAGAGTAATTGTGCAGAGGCTGAATTTGCCTCTTGGCCTGCAAAGGCTAAACTACACTCCGGCCCCTAAGAAAAAGTTTACTGACCACTGCTCTAGCTCTTTACTTTCTGGTGTTGAGCCTCTTCTTCCCAGGGTTCTCACGCTCAGCCCAGGCCCTTGCACTCCACACGTGTGCCTGTCCTTGATATCGCTCTTTTCCTTTCAGCATCTGCATGGGCGACAGCTTCGTCACCCCTTGACCGGGCAGCTTCTCCCCCTCATCACAGACTCTGCTGTTCAGCCACATGTGGGCACAGGTGGGTGGAGGTCATGGGAAGGAGAGCAGGCCGGGGATTCTGGAGGAGTGGGGAAGCACCAGGAAGAGGAAGAAAGGAGGGGAGGGAAAGCCTCTTCGAGGGTAGTCTCAGTGGAGAGCAAGATGAAAACAAGGCATAGACCAAGAGGAAAGGGGAGGGATGGGGGCGTGGGCGATGACAAAACCACTGGCGAAGGTTGAGGGTCTGTGCTCACGGTGGGTCTGCTCTCCCAGGGGCAGTGAAGGTGACTCCAGCGCATAGCCCTGCAGATGCTGAGCTGGGGGCCCGGCACGGCTTGAGCCCCCTGAGTGTCATCGCAGAGGATGGGACCATGACCTCCCTCTGTGGGGACTGGCTACAGGTGTACCGGCCTCAGTGTCACCCTATCTTTTGGGGGCACCCTCTGCCTTTCCTCACCTCCTCCCCTCTCTCGCTTTCTTGTTTTTTAGCGACCTTTACCCTTTACTGTTGCCATTTTCTCCCCAGGGTCTTCACCGATTTGTGGCCCGGGAAAAGATTATGTCTGCGCTGACAGAGCGGGGCCTGTTTCGGGGCCTCCAGAACCACCCCATGGTGCTTCCTATTTGCAGGTAACCCCACTTTAACCCTTTTACATAGGACTTCCCCGGGAAGGGCGTGGACAAAGCTCAAGAGTACAAGAGGGTAGGCTCTGTACCCCTTGCAAGGGAATGGAAGCTCTGTGTCAGTTTTGTTTTCTGCTGTGTTCTCTGTTCTGAGGTCCTGGCATGTAGTAGGGTCCCATGTCCCTTGGGGGGAAAAGCACAGAACTCAAGGAGCAGCAAACTCACCCCCTCTCTTTCTCAGCCGTTCTGGGGACGTGGTTGAATACCTGCTGAAGAGCCAGTGGTTTGTCCGCTGTCAGGAGCTGGGGGCCCGAGCTGCCCAGGTGAGGCTGCAGGGCGAGGAAGGGCCAGCGCCTTGGGCAGCGAGAACTCCCTGCAGCTTGGAATGAAGAAACAGGGAGGCTGAGACCCTCCTGCCCCACGGACCTCTGGCCCCCGGCATTTGAGAGGAGAACTGTGGGGATGGAGGCAGGGTGGCCTAGACAGGGCTGGCTCATCTCCCTCTCAAACCCAGAATCTCCTCGGGAGCCTTGGGAGGTCCTTTCTGTGTAACGGCACCACCTCAGGCCGCTTGTCCCGTCTCGGGAGGGTGCAGGTACGGGTGTAGGAAGGGAGGCACTGTCTGAGGGCCTTTTGCTCCAGGCTGTGGAGTCAGGGGCTCTGGAGCTCAGTCCATCCTTCCACCAGAAGAACTGGCAGCACTGGTTTTCCCACATCGGGTAAGGGTGATGGGAGCTCTGGGGAGGTGGGGTGGGCCGAGGCACTGCTTGTGCTGAGAAATCCCCGACGTCTTCTCTGCAGGGACTGGTGTGTCTCCCGGCAGCTGTGGTGGGGCCATCGGATTCCCGCCTACCTGGTGGTAGAGGAGCACACGAAGGTTGGTAGGAGGGAGAGGATGGGAGGGCTGGACGTGGTGGAAAGACAAGTAGCCATAGCGCAGGAGTCAGAGGATGTCCAGTGCCGGTCTCAGCTCCCTGCCTTTCCTGGGCTTCATGCCTTAGTCATGTAAGCCACCACGGGGTCAGCGCTCCTGAGCTGGCCCTTTTTCCTCTCACCGCCAGGGGGAGCTGGCTGTTCCCAGATCACATTCGAGGACGTGAGATGCAGTGATGTTTCACACCTGGCAGGTGTGACTCTTCCTCACTCTCCTCCAGCCCTTACTTTTTCTGTAGGGTGATAAGGAGGACTGTTGGGTGGTCGGGCGGACAGAGGCTGAGGCCAGAAGAATAGCTGCAGAACTGACAGGGAAACCAGGAGCAGAGCTGACCTTGCAGAGGGGTGAGTGTCTGGGTTGTGGAGGGCAGGGGAGGCCAGGGGAGGGTGGCTGGGCCGTTTGGGGAGCAGATCCTGAGGTAGAAGAGGTGGGGTCAGGAAAGTTGAGGATGGGGCGGAGGGCCTGACAGTGGTCTCGGCGGTGGGGGGGTTGTTGGGCTGGAAAGATGCACAGCTGTGGGCTTGAGGTTCCATCTGTCCCCATTCCCTGCTCTGTTTGTCAGATCCTGATGTCCTGGACACATGGTTCTCTTCGGCTCTTTTCCCCTTTGCTGCCCTGGGCTGGCCCCAAGAGGTGAGGGGGGTTGAGAGGAAGAGACTGAAGGTGGGGATATGATGAAGTAGACACCTGCCCCCCACTCCCGAGAGCCTCGAGGAGAGGTGCAGGCACAGGGCTTGGCTTCTCATTGCTTCTCTTTTTCCTCCTAGACCCCAGACCTTGCTCGTTTCTACCCCCTGTCACTTTTGGAAACGGGCAGTGACCTTCTTTTGTTCTGGGTGGGCCGCATGGTCATGTTGGGGACCCAGCTCACAGGGCAGCTCCCCTTCAGCAAGGTAATGGCCCTTCAGTGCCCAGCCCCTCTCTTTGACTCCCCGGTTTTCCCTAAATCTTGTCCTCTCTTCTAACCCCTAACGTGCTGTTGTTTGTGGTCCCAGTTCCTTTTGCCTGATTCACTTCCTACCCTAACCCCTGATACATGGAGGCCAGAGATGCCCTGGGTACCCCCAGGGAAAGGCTCCCCTGCTCCCTCCGCTGACTCCCTCCGTGCCCTCAGGTGCTTCTTCATTCCATGGTTCGGGACAGGCAGGGCCGGAAGATGAGCAAGTCCCTGGGGAATGTGTTGGACCCACGAGACATCATCAGTGGGGTAGAGCTTCAGGTCAGGATGAAGAGTCTGGCGAGGGATGGCATTTGTGGGAGAGAAGAAGGGAGCCTAAGGAGAGGAGCCGGCTGGGAGGGAGAGTGGCTGGGACCCTTGTAGGGTCAGGGTCCCAGACCAAGGCCACTGAAGTACTTACCCATCCCAGGTGCTGCAGGCAAAGCTGAGGGATGGGAACTTGGACGCCACAGAGCTGGTGACCGCGGCCGCGGCGCAGGTGAGTCACCAGCGTCTGCCCCTCTCAGCCTCAAGCTCGCAGCCGCCAGTTTCCTGCACAGCCCAGGCTTCTGGCCCTGCAGCCGCACAGGCATCTGCCACCCCTCTTCTCCCTCTGGTTGCAGAGAAAGGACTTCCCTCAAGGGATCCCTGAGTGTGGGACAGATGCCTTGCGATTCGCCCTGTGCTCCCACGGGGCCTTGGGTAAGTCTGGGCAAGGGAGGGGCTGGGGGGCTGTAGGCCCCCCGGCAGACGGGGGGTGGGTGGGCCAGGGTCAAGGACTCCCCGTGCTGCTGCCTCCCACGTGCACACTCTCCCCTCCCTCCCCATCCCTCTCCCTCCCAGGGGGCGATTTGCACCTGTCTGTCTCTGAGGTCCTGAGTTCCCGGCATTTCTGCAACAAAATCTGGAATGCCCTGCGCTTTATCCTCAATGCCTTAGGGGAGAGATTCATACCCCAGCCTGCAGAGGAGGTAAGAGAATAAGAAGAGAGGCTTGAGGGGCAGAATCATCAGGTCTCTGAGGGCTGAAGATGGCATTTGGAGGGAAAGGAGATGGGGAGTCAGTCACCCCCTCCTGAAGCCCCCTTCTGCCCGCAGCTGGCCCCCTCGTCCCCCATGGATGCCTGGGTCCTGAGCCGTCTTGCCCATACTGCCCGGGAGTGTGAGCGCGGCTTCCTGGCTCGAGAGCTTTCACTCATCACGCATGCCCTGCACCACTTCTGGCTACACAGCCTCTGCGATGTCTACTTGGTGAGTCAGACTGGGGCCGTGGCGTTTCCTTCTGCCCCCGCATACCTGCTTCCTGCTCCCCTTGAGATCTGACTCCCTGGCAGAGAACTCGGTCTCTCCTTTTTTAAAATGTTAAATATCATTTACAGAATCGTTTTTTAAAAAGATTTATTTATTTGAGAGAGCGAGCGAGAGAGAGCGCATGAGCAAGGGGAGGGGCAGAGGGAGAAGGACAAGCTGACTCTCTGCTGAGCAGGGAGCCTGACGCGGGGCTCGATCCCAGGACCCCGGGACCATGACCTGAGCCGAAGGCAGACGCTTAACGACTGAGCCACCCAGGCGCCCCTTTGTCTCTTTGTGATAGGCGAAAAAACTCAGTGCTTTGCTTTCTAAACTATCCAAACCACACTGACAGTTTTACCCACCTCCCCACCCCTGAGAACCCCTGCCGTAGTTTTCCACTTTCCATGTGCTCCAGAGTGTGTTCTGGGACAGCCAGTGGTGCCCCAGATGCTGTGTGCTCCTGCCTCGTTTACCCACAGCATTTTCCACAGGCAGGGCAGTGAATGTGTGGGAAAGGGACATGGCGTGGCCTGGCCTGTCCCCTGACCCCATGGCTTCTTCCCTAGGAGGCTGTGAAGCCAGTGCTGTCGCACTCGCCCCGTCCCCCAGACCCCCCTCAGGTCCTGTTCTCCTGTGCTGACGCCGGGCTCCGCCTCCTCGCCCCACTGATGCCCTTCCTGGCTGAGGAGCTGTGGCAGAGGCTGCCGCCCAGGCCTGGCGGCAACTCTGCCCCTAGCATCTCTGTTGCTCCCTACCCCACTGCCCGCAGCCTGGTGAGTCACGTGCCCCTGACGTCTGGGGATGGGACCACTGGTGAAGGGCTGGGGAGCAGTCTTCTCAAAGGGTTTGGTGCTGTGGGGTCACGGAGAGTCTTGGTTTGTACTTTAGTGTAGGGTCCTTAGGAGGATGAGTTGTTCTTGCAGGGCTGTGTTGGGGGCAGTCTTAGCCCCGTGGGCAAGAGCAGGACTACATTGCTATGTGACCGTGCCTCAGTTCCCCATCTTTAACCAGGGGTAGTAATAGTTTGTGTCATGGTTGTGGTGAGCATTAGATGTTAGTAATAGGAGGGCTCCCAAATACCTGCAGTTTTAAGCTTTAATAACTTCAGAAGGATAAGTGCTATAAACTCACCCCCAAAATCATTTTAAAGTTTAACTATTTAAATTTTTTTCTGCTTACTTGGTCTTGTGAGTACTTTTGATTGTTCGCCATCTTTGATCAGAGCAATTAACAGACATCAATCACAGATGTCAGCCGAGACCTGCTTAGATGGTGCCCCAGGTTTTGCTTGAGGTGGTGAATTTTGTGTGTGGTGCAGAGGCCAGATTCTGTTGCCCTAAGCAGGTTGGGGTGGCGGGTGTGGGACGGAGCCAGGAGAGCTGATGCCGAGGCCCCCGGGAGCCTGCTTGTCAGCTCTGGGTCTTCCTCTCCAGGGGCACTGGCATCAGCCGGAGCTGGAGCAGCGCTTCTCCCGGGTCCAGGAGGCTGTGCAGGCACTGAGGGCTCTCCGAGCCACATACCAGCTCACCAAGGCCCGGCCCCAAGGTGAGATGGGCCCTGGGTTCCTGAGTCCCTGCAGAAAGGAGGGGCTGGTGGAGGAGCGGGGTGAGCCTGGAGGGCAGAGTCCAGAGTTAGGAGGTGCAGGATGGGAGCAGAAGCAGGATCTCATGCTTTGACCCTGAACAGTTTCCCTTTCCTCCTCAGTGCTGCTGCAGAGCTCAGAGCCTGGAGAGCAGGGCATCTTTGAGGCCTTCCTGGAGCCCCTGGGCACCCTGGGCCACTGTGGGGCCGTGGGCCTCTTACCCCCAGGTGTAGCGGCGCCCTCCGGCTGGGCCCAGGCCCCGCTCAGTGACACCGCCCAGATGTACATGGAGCTGCAGGTGCCCAGAGGCGATTGGAGGGGGAGGGAGGGATCGAAAGGATGTTGGGAGGATGGCAAGGTGCCAGTTCTGTAAAAGTGAGGCGGGCTCCTGAGAACGGGGCAGAGAGGCATTGGACAGGCTGCCCATGAAGCAGAGCTGCAGGGGGTGCAGAGAAGGCTGAGTCCTCCCTGTTCTTCCGCAGGGCCTGGTGGACCCCCAGACCCATCTGTCTCTGCTGGCTGCCCGAAGACACAAGTTGCAAAAGCAGCTTGATGGCCTCATGGCCTGGACCCCATCAGAGGGAGAGGCAGAGACTAAGAGGCAGCAGAGGGTGAGGCTGGAGGCCTGACTCCCTGCAGGAACGTGGGCTGGAGGGCATGGGCCTTCTATCGGGATCCTCGCCTCCTTCTCTTCTCGTCTAGCTTTCTTCCCTCCAGTTGGAATTGTCGAAGCTGGACAAGGCGGCCTCTCACCTCCGGCAGCTGATGGATGCATGTCCCAGCGCCGGGGAGCTCTGAGCACCAGCTCACTATCTCTGGCGGTTTTGTCCTCCCCCAGACCTGCCTTCGAGGACAAACAGATCTGGCAACTGTCGGGGCATGATGGGGCCTCTGAGACCATGTGGCTCACCTCCCTCATTTCATAAATGAGGAAACAGACTGGCTTGGTCGGTGTCACTGGGTGTCCTCAAGATACTTACGTTCCTGCCCAGCCTCCCTCCTATGCAGTCCCACCTGGAAGTTTAGGAATGAGATAAACCTTTAAAATCTCAAACATTACTGCCTGTGGTCCTTTTATCTCTCTTTCCCCTAGTGGTGGACTTTCTTGCCTCTCAGTGGTTCCCTGAGACTTTGGTCTAGGAAAGGAGGGGGGCTGCCTCTTGGCCTTGGGCTCTGGACTGCAGTGGAGTGTGCGTGCTGGTGGTGCCCGCCTTGTTGGAAGAGAGAGGAGCTTCCTAGGAGGGTCTGGGCACAGTGACTCGGGTTCCACCTACTTCTTAGAATTACTGCCAGTGCCTTGGCTTCTGCGGGCCCTTCCCCCTCACCAAATGGAAGCTCCCCTGTTCCTTGGCCTTACCTTGGGGGTTGCTGGAGAGGAGCAGGTACTTCCTGTGGGCCTACGGGGCTGCAGAGTGCACTGGGGCTGGAGTGCTGCTCCCATTCCGTGTCCCTGACACCAGTTGCCAGGGACATGTTGCCCAGCCTCTGACACATGTACGTCCCCACTGATGCAGACACCCACCCTGAACGTCTTGTGTCCTCCCCGTGGAATTCAGGGGCCTGCCTCTTACATGCCCAAGTTATATTCTGTCCAGCAACTCTGAGTGGCTACTGTTTATGATGGGTCTTTCAGGGTCTGGGGCTTCTGTGATGCCATTGAGAACCTCATGGTGGATGTTTGCTCCATTTTGGAAATCAAGAAATGTGCTCCGAGAATAAAAGCAACTTGTCCCAAGTATCAACTAGGATTCAACCCAGTAAACAGGTGCAGTTCATTTTGGCCGCTATAAGCAAGCTTCAAATAAAATGGTGGCTTAGGCAAGGTGGAAGTTTCTTCTGCTGGGCAGAGGTAGGGCAGGGCAGGGCTCTGCAGAAATGGGAGGCCCACACCCCACTGAATCTTATTTCCTGCCATTCTGATGCACTCCTTCCAATTCGGGGTCTAAGATCTGTCCCAGCTCCCCACCCCCGTTCAAGTACTTCTTGAGTACTTACTACTGTGTGCTGGGCCCTATTCTGGACCCTTAGATTCATCAATGAATGATGTAACACAACGAATGTCACTGGCCCACTGGTGCAGGCTAGGATCAAGTCATGAAACACTGGGACCCTTTGCGGCTCCCAGCTACTTCTAGCCTGCTGGTCCTAGGACAATTGTAAAAAACTAGAGGAATTTTGTTTCACAGGTTTTTCTTTTCACTCCACCATTTTCTATTCTCCCCTCATCTTCAGGGATAGTCTCTACAGAGCCGTGCCTTCACCTCCCTCCAAAGGAGTCAGCATCTAATTTCACATGGTGTGTAGGTGGGAAGTATGATAGGCAGGGGCGAGGGCTGTGGAGAATAGGAAACGATCACATTAATACACCCAAATGGTCAAGTTTGGGCTGCATGCTTGCATTTTGAGAGAGGTGATAAGAAGTCAAGATAATCTTGGGTGAGGATTCAGATGAGTGCCTGCCTCACGAATATCCGGAGGAGGACCCTGGACCCCTGAGGGGCCTAGGACTTACATGTTGGGACCGGGGTTCCTCCTTAACCACCCCTACTGCCCATTCCCACTTATCTGGCATGTGCCCTTGGTAGCTGGTCCATGTAATCCTCACGGGGGTCCAAGCGGCAGGTACCAGCAATCATCCCCATGTGGCAGGTGAAGAAGATAAGAAATTTACCCAGGACTCAAGTCCTGTGGGACTGAATGTCCTCATAGCCAGCCAGTACAGCTCTGCTCCCCCGCTCCTCCCCACCACTCACACCGGGCTGGCCATCCCTTTACAGGTGGAACCTCTCATCTCCCATGTGGGCTGCCTCCCCCCACGCCCACCTCCTACCCTAACTGACCTGTGTGGGGCCTGTTCTGTCCACATTCCTCTCTGGGCTCCTGAGCTCCCAGCCCCAAGGCTGAAGCAAAGAGAGATGAAATGAAAATCCTGCTCAAGCCGAGGCATTTGTCTGGTGTTGGACCTGTCTGCTGCAAATGGCCCGCAAGTGAGTGACTCACCCTCGGTAAGCCTCAGTCTTCATCTGTAAAATTGGATAATGACACCTCTTATGCTACATTCAAGATCACTGCAAGCATCAAAATGGGAAAGCATCGAGCCTGGAACAAAGTAAGAATTCAGTACAGGCTGGTTTGCTTTATTCCTGGGTGTCATACGAAGATCTCAGCTTGAAGTGTATGTTCACGCACATGCGTATGTGGGTGTGGTGCGTGTGTCCCCAGTTAATTCCCCAGATTCTTTCTAGGCCTTTCACACTGGTGTTGAGGTAGAGGGTGTCTGTCCCGGAACCCCTCTGCTTAATAAAGGGGAGAGTCAGAGACTTTGGTGTCCAGTTGTGTTTTCCTGCTGGTCCTTTGCTCATGAACCCACAAAGGCAAGTCACTGAATTCAGCACATTTACTCATCAGGGTTAGGGCATCCCTCTTGTACCTCGGTGGCCAAATGCCTGGGCCAAGGGGGGGACACAGAGTTTGACCATTCTCAGACTTCGCAGGTGACATGGCGTGGGGATCCTGCATGATGGAGGGTGACGTTGGTCCCTGACGGGAGGTGAAGGAGGAGGCAGAGCTGGGGGACAGAAAGGGTTAGAGGGGAATGGTGTAAGATGGTTCTCACTCATCCCTTGGAGATGGCCAGGCCCCAGCAGGGAGGCCCACACCGAGTCGGAAACACACTTCGAGGTCACACAGCCTTGTTTTTCCCCTCCCAAAGAACTACCTTCTCGAGCAATTCCAGGAAGCTGGACTCATAGGAGAAATTTGTTAGAAAGGAGCCCTTCAGCTTCAGCTGCAAAGTCAATCCTGGCCCTAGGGACCCAAAAACAGAGCTTAGGGCCGTATTCCCTCAGAGACACGAGTACCCCATCCCCTGCTCCCCTCCCCCGCTCCTCTTCCCTGACAATGCCCTTCCAGACCCTACCCATGCAGGGGTTCAGCCCCAGGCTGAGAGCTTGGGACTGGGTGCTCTGTCCCTCTCACTCCCCTCTTTGGCCTCTCCCTGCCATGAGCACCCAGGCATCAAGCCCTCCGGCCCTCACCTGTTCCCTGGGAGCTGCCCAGGAGAGTCAGGAAGAGGAAGAAGGGCATCCTGGCCCCCATTGTGGCCCCCTTGCTTCTTGCTTCGCTGATGGACAGAAGAGATGTCTGAAGCTCTGGCTGGCTCTCCTTACCAGACCTGCCTTTCTGCACTCCACTCAATCCTTAAGCCCAGGCGTTTGGGGGGCAAGGGGAGAGGGAAGCTGGGTAACTGGATTTTCCAGTTTTCCCAATAAGGCTTTGAGGACCCAGGAGAGGGCCATTCACTGGGCTGTTGGGGAAAATAGAAGGTGGTTCCCTTTCCTCAATCCTGTGCCCCCCTCCCCTATATCTGGAGACTTGAGGGGGAGGGTGCCCAGGCCTACAGAGAGGGAGGTTAAGGAGGTGTCCCTCCTGTAGGTGTCCGGGCCCCACCCAAACCCGGGCCTCTCCTTGCTCTTCAGGGATTAATTATTAACTGCAATTACTTTCCATCTTTCACACCACCAAAGGGTTCAGGAATGTGGGCCCAAAAGGGAGGGGTAGATTACACCAAGTTTCTTCCCAAACCCAGGTGTCCTGCTCCCCCAGGCACAGTGGTTTTCTAGGTGAGAAATCTGTGTAAGGGGGAACTTTCATCTTTGAATGTTGTGTTTTACTTGTTCTAAAACATCCTATCTATTCAGGTGGAGACTTTCATCAGATATCCTCCCAACCCTTGCCTTATGCACACTCATCCTCCCAATCAACAGCTGTATACACAGGCACTCCGAATGACGAAAACAAGGACAGATATGGAGAGAGAGTTTGGAGTCCATCTAGTTTACCCTCTTGCATTACAAATTAGGAAACCAAAGCCCCGAGAGGCCATATGACTCACTAAGGTCACACAGCAAGCAGGTCAGTAGCAGAGAGATTAGAACCCATCCCTCATTATGCCAGACACAGGGACAAGCTCAACAGATTGACACACTAGTCACATAAACCCCCCAGAACACACAAAAACACATGCCCTTCGTCTTCCTACTTGCATGACTGTGTACTATCACCCTCCTCCCATGAAAACCAGTGGCCCAAGCACAGAGGGATGGAAGCAGTGAGACCACTGGGCAGACTCAAGGAGAGAAGCCAAAAGCAAAAACAAGAAAGTGGAGAGATGGAAGGAGACACTGCTTACACCCTAAAAATAAATAAAGTGAGGCATTCAAGGACTCGCAGACTTGCACAAGAGAGCAGGCAAACAAGAATGGAAAGAATATATGGGCAGAAAGATCAGCAGGCAGAGGAGGTATGAGCTGGGGGTAGAAAGCAGGAGCACAGACAGATGCTTTGGGGCATCTGAGTCTTCTTAAGAGGAGAGTGGGGGCACCCTTATGTCTTTCCCAGCTGGTGCCCCCAACTCTTTCTATATAGTCATGGCTGACACTGCTGTTTGCTAGGAACATTCGAACCATTATTTCCTTTAATTCTTGTAATGACCCTTTGAAGTAAGTACTAGATCACCCCATTTTAGGGGTGAAGAAATGAGGACTTAGGTCACATGACTTGCCTGAGATTGTGTAGGTTGGGAGTAGTGGATTCAGTGCCGTTTGTCTTCAGAGCTAGGTTCTGAACTTCTGCATTGCACTGTTCTGGAACATGATTCATGTCTTCCCTGATGCTCCTCTTCTCCCCTTGCCCCTTCTCTGCCAAAGGAATGGAAAGCTTTGTGGGCCACAGCAAGCTAGGTGAGAGATGGCTCAGGTGTTTACCCTGCCCTGAGGTCTCCCAAAGGTCAGATGCAGGCCCCAGGCCTTGACATTCTCCACCTCCATCCAGCTCCCAAATTCTGCTTCCTCAAGGGACCCGTGTATACTCACCCCCAATGGTTGTACTTCTAGGAGCAAGAGCACTCTGGGAGAGGACACCCTTCCTTTGAGGAAAGTCTGGGCTGGAGATTGACTTGGGCGTGGGAGATTGGTCCCAAGTCTGGGAAGAGCCTGAGGGCCAGGTAGGGAAGTCCTCAGCCTCTCTCACTCACTCTCCCCCTCACCCACTGTTTCCTGGGATCAGGCTGGGATAGGTTAATCCCCCGGGGACATCTTGGTGACCTCTCCCTGGGGATGGAGATCCTGGGGTTGATGGAGGCCTGGACACACCTGGCTCTCCTGAGACTTGTAATCAGCCTGAGAGCCTTTAAAGAGCCAGGGAGATGGATCTGGAAAGGCACCATGGATGCTGCACTGGTGCTGTTTCTGGGCCTGCAGGAACACCATCCTCTGAAAAGGGGTGTCGGGGTGAAGATGTGGGCTCTGGACCCAGGGACATGGCCAACTCTTCTAACCCCATCACTTCCTTTTTCTTCTTCTTCCAACAGCTCAGCTGAGCTCATCGGGAAACAGTATCTGGATGCATCCTGACTACCTCTGAGAGTCCCTCAAGTTCTCAAGATACCTCTGCCAGTCTCCTAACTATTTCTGAGGAGATCTCTGCCGGTCTCCTCACTGTCTCTGCTGGTCTCCCCACTGTCTCTGCCACTGTCTCTGTCTCCCTGTCATCTCTGCTGGTCTCCCCACTGTCTCTGCCAGTCTCCCCACTCTCTCTGGCGGTCTCCCTAACATCTCTGCTGGTCTCCCCTCTGTCTCTGCTGGTTTCCCCGCCATCTCAGAGGAGATGTCCGCCAGTCTCCCCACTTTGTCTACCGGTCTCCCCACCATCTCTGCCATCTCCCCACCATCTCTGAGGAGGTCTCTGCCAGTTTCCCCACTCTCTCTGCCAGTCTCCCTATCATCTCTGCTTGTCTCCCTACTGTCTCTGCTGGTTTCCCCACCATCTCAGAGGAGATCTCTGCCAGTCTCCCCACTGTGTCTACCAGTCTCCCCACCATCTCTGCTGGTCTCCCCACTGTCTCTTCCGGTCTCCCTAGCATGTCTGGGGAGATCTCCACCAGTCTCCCCACTGTGTCTACCAGTCTCCCCACCATCTCTGCCGGTCTCCCCACCATCCCTGGGGAGATCTCTGACAGTCTCTGCCCCGTCTTTGTGAGTTTCTCAACAGGTTCTTCAACTTCTGGGGGTTTTCCCAGTAGTCCTCAGACTTCAGCTACCACCATTTCTGGGAGCACTGCAGTAACAGTCTCGGTGTCGCCAGGTGATATTTCTGTTGCTCAATCAATCTCTGAAGGGCTCTTTAGCTTGGCCCGTGGTTCAGGGCGGGGGCTTCCTGTGCTTGGCCATGGGTAGGTCGACAGTTCCCCAGAAGCTCACTGAAGCAGTGCCCTGGCCTTGGTGGCTATACAAAGGACCCCCTTCTGCTTTTCAATTCACAAAATTTTTCTCTTGTAGTTAGTGCCTTTTGTATCCTGCCTAAGACTTTTTTTTGCCTACATCAGAGTCAAAAAAATATTCTCCTATATATTCTTCTGGAAGCTTTTTATTTAGGCTCTGACATTTAAGCCTATGATCTATCTTCGATTACTTTCTGTGCATGGGGTGAGGTAGAGGTTGGTTCATTTTCTCCCCTTATGGATAACCAATTGTCCCAGAACTATTTATTTCAAAGACCCTCCCTCTCTGCCCACCATTGAATTGTGTGAGTACCTTTATCCAAAGTCAAGTGAGCATATATGTGGGGGTCTATTTCTGGACTCTATTCTGTTCTTCTGTGTCTATTCTTATGTCAGTGCCACAGTACTTAATGACCACAGTTTTGTACCAAAGTTTCAAGATCTGGTAGGATAAGTCTTCTACTTCTCTTTTGCTTTAAGATTTCTTGGCCATTCACAGTCTTCATTTTCATAGAGTCAGTTCATTAACTTATACCAACAACTTGCTGGGATTTTGACTGAGGGTGCACTGGATGTAATTTCTGCTTCTGCTCTCACTTTGATCTCTCCTGGCCATTTTCTGTCTCTGCCCTTCTAGGATCTGTCTCCCTCACAGCAGCCCCAGGAACTGCTCCCACTGTGCCTGGCCTTCCACACCCGGCATGGCTGTCTCAGGAGTTTCCACTCCCATAATGGCTAGAGCGGTCACCACATGCCCTGAGCTCGGCCTCCACACCAGTAAGGTGCTCTTATTTGCATTGGGCCATTTAACAGTAAAGATGTTGGTTGGACCCATTCTCTCTTATTCTTCTGCAGCCAGCCCTCACTCTTGGAGGGGAGCGTAGGAACAGGCATTTCGTGCCTGCTTTCAGCTGTGTTTTGAGTATGTCTGAGGATGTCCACAATTCTTAAAGGGGTTTTGGTGCTTCTGGTCACACCAACAGCCAGATATCTGTTACCTGACTGCTTCCTTAAAAAGTTTCCAACCTCCTTCCTCATGGCCTGACCCGTCTTTCTGGTGCAAGAAGCATCCCCTCCAAGGATCCTATTCTCCCTCCTCCCTCTGTTTCCTCCTCTTCTGCCCTCCATTCCCAGCAGGGGAGGCATGGCCAGCCTCCCCCCCCGCCCCCCCCCCCCGCCCCGGTAGCTGAGGACAGGAAATGAGGGGAGGGAAGACAGAACAACAGGCTCTAGCTCCCCTTGATAACTAGCATCAGGCCAGGGGGGTGGGAAGGACTGGGGTTCAGAAGAAGGAGAGAGGCCTGCCTGGGCATCCTCATAGCAGACACATCGCAGACTGAGAGAGACATAGACAACAGAGCCGGAGATACTGGAAGAAGGTTCAGAAAGACGGAAAGATGTGGATGTCAGTGAAGAGTTTAGAGACCGACAGACATATGTCCACAGGTGTCAGGGAAGAGGTGGCTGTGGCTTGGATGGAAGCCCTTGAAAAACCCCCTCCACTGAGATTCTGTTCTCAAGATGCGGAGAGAACTCCACAGAGAGGTGTGGTCTTTGAGCTGCACAGACATCAGAGTCACAGAAGGAAAGATGGAAAGCCATGGAGGGCAGTGGGGAGCTGGGGGTTGAGGTTCCTCCTGCCTTGATCGCTGTTCCTCTCTGCTCCTCAGGCCCGAAGCCTCAGGAGAAGAACCCTGTCCAGGACTGGGCCATCATGCCAATCACTCTCACTGTAGTGGCCACACTGGCCAGCCTACTGTATGGTATCAAGAAGGTGAGTGAAGCTGTGCCCTAAATGTGTGGGTCCCCAAGGCCAGTGGGGCTGGGACCTGGCATTCCAGGACTCCGAGAAGAACAGGGGCTTCAGGGAGGAGGATGCCAGCCTGCCACACTTAGGGAGAGGTGAGGGGGAAAGGAAACCTTGTCTGGGTGGCTGAAACACTGACCAGGCAGGGATGGGGACTTGGGGCCACCGAAGGAGGCTGGGGAGGGCTGGAGGCTGACCAGCCCAGGGAGACACTAAATTTAGCTCTAGGCAGTGAAGAGCTGTCTGCTCTGTGGATCACGTTAACCTGGGTGTTGAATCCTAGCTCTACTATTATAGCTATATGACCTTGTGCAAGTTACTTAACCTCTCTTTGCTCCAGATTTCTCCTTAATAATAATAACTAGTACTTAAATAGCATGTATTATATGCCAGGGGCTATATGTACATACATACCCATGTGCCTGTGATGTAGGTGATATTATTACCCCTCATTTTATAGATGAGATGTAGCCCTCATTTGATAAATGAATGCTGGATAAAATGAGAATGATAGCATCCATTTCAAAGGGCTGTTGGAGAATGAAATGAGCTATACACGTAAAGCCCTTAGGTGCTTGGCATTAGTAAGTGCTCAGTAAATTAGTCTTGTTGATCATTATTATTGTTTTGCTTGAAAAGGAATGCTGAGAACCTGAGTTGTCAAAAAGAGGCAGCAGTGCATGGGGAGAGCGGAGGGCTGGACAGCAGGTTCCTGGGGCCCTCAGTTAACCCAACCTATCCATCCCTCGTCTCCCAGGCCTGCCAGTTCCAGAAGGAAATGAGTGTGGAGTGTGGTTGTGGCTCTGTGATCTCTAATAGCTGCCACCAGGAGGACACCAGCCAGTGCTACCCTGTCAAATGAAGGGGCAGGACCAGGATAATGGAGTATCCTTCCCCCTTTCTCTCTAAAATAGACTCATTCCCAGTCTCAGCTTCCCATTCAGCTAACTGGGGCAATTTCCTACAGTAGATTCCTGGGGCTACCGGCCCAACCAGGTTTCCTCCACCAACATTGTAAGGGGAAGTCCATGGTCAGTCATCAAGTGGGAGGCTGAGATTCCAGTCCCGGTCCTGCCACCAGCCTGCCATCTGGCACCTAACTTCTCTGATACACTTTTCTCATCTGCAGAAGGAAGGACCAGAGCTACATGGTCTCCAGGGGTCTTCCAGCTTTCATGGAATCTAGGTCTGGATGGTTGGAACCTTTGCCCCTCACCCTTTCTTCCCATCCCACCCTCTTCCTCAGAGAAGCTCATTAGCTAAGGACACTTTGGGCCCCCCACGTTCAGGATGGGCAAGTCTCCCTTCACAGCTCCTTTCATATGGAGCCCCTTTGGGCTGGCCTCCTCGCCCTCCCAAGACCCCTGATTCTCTCACTTTCTCACCAATTTCTCCTCATAGCCTCCCTCAGGGGTTCTGTGATGCCCCCCTAGACCACTCTGAGTGGATGAAGGACACAATTCTTGCTAAATAAAACACTAGCCCCTCTACTCGTCTCCTAGCCACTGTGTATTTGTCAAAGCACGTGGGCTTTGCCATCGGGCAGGCACTGGCTGAGTCTGGTCTCCTGTTTACCAGGTGTGTGACCTTGAGCAAGTCACTTTCCTGATCTGAGGTTGTTTATTCTCATCCGTAAAAATGAGGCTCACATTGCTAACCTCATAGGCTATAACAAGGTAAGGTGCTTAGCACATTCTTTGGTACACAATACATGCTCAAACATTAGAAGCTAGTAGGGTTGTTTTGTGACTGGCCCCTCAGCCTCTGGCTCAGGCACAACAAACTCTTACTCACACTAAGAAATCAACTTGAGCCTCTACTAACCCCCCAGTTCCTCTAACTCAGATGTATGGATCCTCTGGGGCAAGTTGTGGCTAAAAGAGAAGGGAGGGTGCTTATTTACCCAACCAGAACAGAGACTGCCAATCTCAACACTACCGACATATTGGGCTGGAGAGTTCTTTGCTGGGAGCTGTCCTGTGCATTATGTATTATGTTAAGCAGCATCTCTGGCCTCTATCCACTAGATGCTAGCAGCATCCTCCAAGTGTGACAAGAATATCTCCAGACTTTGCCAGATGTTCATTGGGGGAGTAAAACTGTCCTTCTCTGTTGAGAACCACTTTCCTAGAAGACTGGGTGAGGCTGGGGACTAGTGGAAAAAGGGTTGTCAGTCACTCTGAGTCCAGATGGAGTTGCAGTGGATGCCCTGTTGCTGCCTTAGGTGCCCCGTCTTGCAGGGTGCATTGCTTGGGAGGCAGGCCACCTAGTTCTGACATCAGTATTTGGCCTGACTCCATGCAGCCTCATCAACCTCCCATTAGTCACATTAATGAGCAGTCGACCTAGTCTCTTCTCACTCATTCCAGCCCTGCCTCGGGCTTAGGGACAAGTCACACCAAATGATGAGAGAAATTCACATGTCCAGTCTGCTGGTCCTCCCGCGAGCCCCACTACCCTGAGGCCCTGGCTTCTTGCCCTTTAGATCTTGACCTTCTCCATGCCCTCTGCCTGCTCTGCTGCCTGCAGAAAGGCATTTGGTGGCCCAGGTACCCCCTCCAGACAGCCCAACAGTAAGTGCTTACTGACTGTCTACTGTGTCCCAGGCGCTGTCTCAGGTGATGGGGAAGCAGCAGAGGTCAAGGCAAAGACCTCGCCTGCAGGGTGCTTACTTTCCATGAGAGGAGGCCCACTGTAAGCAGATCAACTGAGTCACAGCGGGGTGGTGACTTGGATGCCTGGACTCATGACTTTCTCTCTCCTTGACCTCGGTAGTTTGTGCCCCACTGCAACTCCAGCCCCAGGCACTGACATTTTGGGAGTCCAGTGAATTAATTTTGACAGTCTTCTGAACTACTGCTTGCTCTAGACAAGGAATCAGGAGAAAGGAAAGATGGAGACTCCAGGAGATCCTAAAAATGAGATGTCTGCATTTCTGTATAGGGGTGGATGGGGACTTGAGGCAAAGAGATGGCCACTGGGCTGATATGGGAGAGGAGGGGAGCGGTGGGCTGAAGGCAGAGCCCTTGTATACCAGGCATCTCCACCAAAGATAAATCTCAGCCTCTGTGTCCTGTCTGAATCCCCGGTGAGGTGTGTGATGTCAGGTCCTGGGCTTCTGTATCTGTCCTGTTGCTTCTCCCTGTCACTGCCCTCACTGTCTCCACATCTTGTTGTGTCATCTCTGAACATCTGGAAGCACCTGTCTCTGCAGTAGTGGGCCATGTGAGGGCTTTCCTCTTCTTTGCTCTTTCACCTGATACTCATGGATGACTCCACCCGGGACAAAAAGAGTGACCATGTGTGAGTTAGGGGTGTGGAAAGCAGGGCTGACGTGAGAGAGGCAGGAAGGCAAATGTGAAGCTGGAGAAGAACCAGAATTTGAATCTCTTCCTATAACCTGAGCACCCAGTCATCCCCCTCTCCGCTCCACCCATCAGAGCTCAGTCCTTCTAGAGTCCAGCCATTTGCTCCCTACCTCCCCAGAGCCCTGGAGGCCACCCCCACCCAGTCCCCACTCCCTCTGCTGGGGCTGGGTCAGGAGTCTGCCCGCTCTATGTTCCTTTTCTCAGATCCCACCCATTCAGCAGACACCCAGGTGCCTGGCTCCATGACGCAGCAGCTGCGGTCTCCCGTTATCAGGGCACCGCTGTGGGGTAGGGCGGTTCCATTTGTTTAAGGTTTAGACCTGAGGGGCCCCAGCCCCCATGACGTCAAATATGGACCCATATAAGCTGAGGGGACCCCAGCCCATGGCCCCAAGCAGCTGTCCAACTCTGACATGGCCCAGCCAGCCCACCGCATCTGCTCTACCTTTGGCTTCTGGGGCTGCATCTTCGTCCTTCTAGCTTCTTGGGAGGCAGGTAAGATGCCCTCAGAGGCAAAGGGGTCACCATAACACAGGGAGACAGAAGACTGAGAGGGATTGTTTCTTAGCACTTGTGGGGTTCAATGACCAAGCAAAGAAATGAACAGCAGGTGACTGTGCAGTGGGAAGGGGTGTGGGTATGGGGTTGTTGCAAAAATTGCCTAGGGTAGTCACTGTTCAAGTTTGCTGGCTAACAGGCAGGTAGGAGATGAAATCCAGTTTGTGCTTTGCTTCTCAAGACATGGCCTGCAAGGCTGCATCCACCTGGAGTGGGGCTTCCTCCAGTTTACATAGAGACACTGTACAGGCTGGTATAGCAGGGGGGACCTGACATTCGCTAAATCTGCTGTGTGCAAGGAGCTCACAGGGGCTCACAATACGCCATCTCATTTTAGCTCCTCAAATCCCCTAAGGTGGTTAACAATATCCCACTTTGTAGTTAGGAGAGTGTGACCCAGAGAGGTAAAGGGACTTGTCCAAAGTCATGAAGGTAGCAAACAGGGATTCTGACACTCCACATTGCCTGCTTCCCTCCAGAGGCAAGGGGTGCATTTCTCTCCCAAAAACCCTGTTCTAGTAGATCTTGGTTCTACTCTGAAGTGTGGCCCATTTAATTAGTCTGGACGTCCTCACACCTGGCCAATACCAGTAGCTGATGCTTACTGAGCACTTACTATGTGCTAGGCATTGTTCTGGGCACTTCATCCACGTTTACTTATTTAATCCTTATAGCAACTCGATAAGGTATGTGTGGTTTTGTCCCCCTATGTTACAGTTGGGAAACATCCCAGGGCTTTGGTGAGAAAATATATATGGAAAAGTTTAATAAGCAAAACAGAACCTACAAGTTGAAGTGAAATCACCAAATTAGTTCACTTAGTTAAGAAAGAGTTCTGTGACTGATCCCAGGGAGTAGAGAGGCCAAACACAGGGGCAGTTCGGAGGGGACCTGGGTGACTTGAAGGAGGATCTTCATAAGGCAGACATACACAAATAGATTCAGAAAGACTCTCTAACGATGGACTCTGAAAAACAAACTGAGGGTTCTAGAGGGGAGGAGGGTGGGGGGATGGGTTAGCCTGGTGATGGGTTAGCCTGGTGATGGGTATTAAAGAGGGCACATTCTGCATGGAGCACTGGGTGTTATGCACAAACAATGAATCATGGAACACTACATCCAAAACTAATGATGTAATGTATGGTGATTAACATAACAATTAAAAATTTAAATAAAAAAAAGAGAAAGACTCTCTATGTACTGGATAGGGTTATTCATGGCAACGATGTTGATGATTGCAAACCAGGGCCCAGAAAGTTGTGAGTCTGGATGCTCCAGCTAGTATTTGGGACAGGGAGGGTAGAAGCTTCTCCTGCTAATAGTGCTTGACTGAGGGTGATATTGGAGGAAGTTTCTCCTTCCCTGAGCTCCTGTCATGTTGGGGCCAGAAGGGATGGGGGCAACAGGACCAAGTGTCTGGTGGATGGTAGGGGCAGGGACTGAGGAATCTTCAAGCGGCCTCTGCTAGGTCTCAGCAGTGCATTCTGTTTGTGCCCTGACTTGATGTCCTTCCACCTACCTCAAGGGTCTGGGGACAGAGGTACCAGAGCCATCGTCAGCCTCCCAATCTCCAGTCTCTTCTCTCCGCCTTCCTGTCAGGCTGCTATCCCCCCTGCTGCTCTCCACCACCTTCTGTTGTGCTGTTGCCCAGGAAGAGGAATCTGTAGGTACAGAGTAGAAGGGCAAGAGTCATGAATCAACTCCATACACATTCACTTTTTTTTTTGAATTTTTTTTAATTTTTTATTGTTATGTTAATCACCATATATTACATCATTAGTTTTTGGTGCAGTGTTCCATGATTCATTGTTTGTTCATAACACCCAGTGCTCCATGCAGAACGTGCCCTCCTCAATACCCATCACCAGGCTCACCCATCCCCCTACCCCCCTCCCCTCCAGAACCCTCAGTTTGTTTTTCAGAGTCCAACGTCTCTCATGGTTCGTCTCCCCCTCTGACATACTCCCCTTTTCTTCCTCTCCTGTTATCTTCTTCTTTTTCTTTTTTCTTAAAATATGTTGCGTTATTTGTTTCAGAAGTACAGATCTGTGAGTCAACAGTCTTGCACAATTCACAGCGCTCACCGTAGCACATACCCTCCCCAATGTCTATCACCCAGCCACCCCATCCCTCCCACCCCCCACCACTCCAGTAACCCTCAGTTTGTTTCCTGAGATTAAGAATTCCTCATATCAGTGAGGTCAGATACACATTCACTTTTGAGGGAGATTTGCTCTAGGACACAGACAGGTGCAGGGCAGACTTGAGATCCAAATTCTCGAACAGGACACTCTGGGCTCTGTGTGTGTTGTCTGGGGAGATAGCCACTAGAACCTGCCTGGGTGGGAGGGGGGGGAGGGCTGAGGGAAGGGCCAGGGCAGTGGACACTCAGATCCTGTAAAGAAGAGCAAGTGGATGATAGGTGGGGAGGGCTTGAGACTGGGATAAAGTTGGGATGGGGTCAGGTTGGAGCTGGACTGTGGGGCCAGCTGGGCACATGACTATGTCCAGCAGGGAGCGAGGCCAGGGTAGAGAGGGAAGAGTGATGACTGGGATGGATAAAGACCTTAGCCCACAGTTCTGGTCCTTCTCCCCCATCATTTATCCACAGGACTAGTCAATGCCCAGACTCAGATAACTGGATCTTAGAAACCCAGGGTCTGTGTCATGCAGCCACAGAATCAGAGGTGCAGAAACTAGATTAAGTCATCTATGAGGAGAGCACAAGTGGGGCTGAGGTCCTAGAGAGAATCTAAAAAGGATGTTTTCCTATAATAAATGTTATTTGATTTAATTTATATGACAGAAATAATATATGCTCATTATAGAAACTGGAAAATTGAAAAAATGAGAAAGAAAA
This sequence comes from Eumetopias jubatus, assembly GCF_037043125.1. Taxonomy (NCBI): domain Eukaryota; kingdom Metazoa; phylum Chordata; class Mammalia; order Carnivora; family Otariidae; genus Eumetopias; species Eumetopias jubatus. The sequence goes on along the minus strand of NW_028274812.1, from coordinate 120,937,341 downwards.
ATAAAATATCTCCTAATACTCCCCAGTTACCCACCCAGGCAACAATTTGAGTATATTTCTCTTTAGTCTTTTTATTCTGAGTTTTAGGTCACATATTGAGCTTATGTTCTATAGACATTTCAAGCATTTACCCATATTATTACACATGGAGTAAGGCATCTTCTAGGGGCAGGACACCAAGAAACACCAGATATGCTCCTTTGGGTGCGGCTGCTCTGACAAAGACCCTACATCATGAGTCACCTAGCAGGATGTCCACCTTCTTTTCAAATAAGAGAATGAAACAGATTGAATAGACCTTTGGAACTGCACATAGTTTTGATGTTGTGGATTTGTTTTCATTCTTTAATCCAGGCTGAGCATCCACCTCCAATGTCCTGTGCTAAAGCCAGATTTTCCTCTCTGCCTATCAGTGACCAAAAAAGTTACTTTCAGGCCATTATTGTAGTCAGTGAAATGAATATCTCATGGTGAAAACTTCCTAGGGAACTAAAACTGCTACCAATGGTAGATTTACTGGGGAGAAGAGATGGTCATCTCATAGCAGGTGGGGGGGGGAGTGTGTTAGTCACTGATTTGCTTCATGGCTGAACTCAGAACCAAGGAATTCTTTGAGTTTGACTCCAGATTTTATAATCGATGGTTCCACAATTGTGTGATGTAGATCTGGAATTCTAAGATCTAGTTATCTGAGTCTAGTTATTGATTATGTGGCCCCTGGGGTTAAATGATAGCCAGTATCCCAGAACTGGTATGCTGCAGGACTTCTTTTAACATCTCAGGGTCTTGGGGCACCTGGGTGGCTCAGTTGGTTAAGCGTCTGCCTTTGGCTTCGGTCATGATCTCATGGTCCTGGGATTGAGCCCCACATTGGGCTCCCTGCTCAGTGGGGAGCCTGCTTCTCCCTCTCCCTCTGCTGCTCCCTCTGCTTGTGCTCTCTCTCACTCTCTCTTTCTCTTAAATAAATTAATAAAATAAAATTTAAATTAAAAAAACACCTCAGGGGCTCAATTATTTCACATGGCAGAAATTACCCTTTGGTTTTCCAACCTTTGGAGGTCACAGTTATGTTTGCTTTTTTACTTAATGTGCATAAGGAAAGGTTGTTGGCCCTGTTTCTGAAGAATTTTCATCAGTCTTAAAATATTCTGTCAATCACCCCTTCAACAAATATGTATAAAGTGCTTCCTCTAGGCTGGGTACCTAGCAATGAATAAAACAAAAATCCCTGCCATTGTGGGATATATTCCTTATATACTAGAGAATGATGAGTGTCATATTGATAAAACACAGCAGGGGAAGTGGCCCAGGAATGCAGGCTGCCCTTTGGAAGAGGTGGTCAAGCCCTCCGAGGTATATGGAGTAGGTGGGTCAGGAGAGCTAGCAGGGGCTGCGGAAGACCATAGGCTCAGGTTCCGCTTACTACCAGGAGAACAGGGCAAAGTATGAGACTCTTTCAAAGACTGCAATTTGGATTTAATAAACTCTGTAAAGAATCTTCTATGCTCAAGCTGGTGCCGTCGACATCATTGTTATTTACAGTCGAGGATATGGAGCTTCTGAACATTTAAGCGACCTAAGCAAGGATGCCAAGCTAGTGAGGGACAAAGCCTGCACTCCGACCCTGTCCTCTGATTTTTTAAGGCCATTGGAATTCGCCACTGTGCCGCTGCTGCTCATTTATTTACTCTATGTGTATTTATTCATCCCTTATCACATTGTAAAGCATCTGGGATAGGGATTTCCTGGGTGGCTCAGTCAGCTAAGCGTCCAACTCTTGATTTCAGCTCAGGTCATGATCGCAGGGTCGTGAGATTGAGCCCTGTGTCAGGCTCCGTGCTGAGTGTGAAGCCTGCTTCAGATTCTCTCTCTCTCCCTCTGCCCCCCCCACCAACTCTCTCTCTCTCTAAAAAATTAAAAATTAAAAAAAGTAAAAGCATCTGGGGTGTAGTGAGAAGCCTGACTTTGCCAATTATTTAATCTCTTTGGACTTCCTTTTCTTACCTATAAAATAGTAAGACTGTATATTTGTCTCACAGGTTTGTGGTGAAGATTAAATAAACGAATGTAGAGACAGCATTCTTTAGGGGTTCCACAAATGCCAGCATTCTTCCTTTCCCAACAGCTGGGCTGACCTATAGTTTGTGTAATGTAGTCTTAACCAGCAGGAGCCTGGGCCTGGGAACCCAGACTGTGTGTTCAAACTCTGGCTCAACTTCTTATTTGGGGAGTGTCCTTGGGGAGGTTACTTAACCTCTCTGAACCTTGTTTTCTCATCTATAAAAAGGGGAGAATAGTGAATAGTTCTCAACTTCAAAGGGCTGTTGTGAGAAGTAAATGAGTTAATACATGTCCTCATTCATAAGACCTGCCTGTTTCATAGTAAGTGTGCAAGAAAGGTTGGCCACGGCTATTGCTGTGGGATGGTGTGCAAGTCACCATTCCTCCAGGGTGAAACTTGAAACTCAAGTTTCTTGGCTATAAGATAGGGAGGCTGAGGGTGCCTGGGTGGCTCAGATGGTTAAGTGTCTGCCTTCGGCTCAGGTCATGATCCCAGGGTCCTGGGATCGAGTCCCGCATCGGGCTCCCTGCTCCTTGGGAGCCTGCTTCTCCCTCTGCCTCTCTCTCTCTGTCTTTCATGAATAAATAAAAATAAAATCTTAAAAAGAAAAGATAGGGAGGCTGACAGTTTCTAAGGCACATTTTGGGGGAGCTGTGAGATCAGTCACCCTAGAAGAAAATCCAGAAAGAGAATGTCTATGAGGCAACCACCTGAGCTCTTGGCCCAGAGAATGTGGCCAATGAACAGCAGCTATCATTGGGATTGCTGCTGAGGGAATCAAAGAACGGAACTAACATAGTGGAGTGAGGGCCTGAAAATTCAGCCCTCGTTTCTCTCTCTAATCTCAAATCCCTTCAGAGACTTGGGCTTCTCTAGTATCCTCACCCTCTTCTTTTCCCACCCATATTTCTTTCAAGGAGTTCCCCAGTCCCTTACTCTCATCGGCAGCAGGCAGGTGGGTGGATTGTGGTTTTCTATGATTGGGAATGGGTCCAGGTTCTGGTTGCAGCCTTGAGCTAACAGAGACTGGAAATCTCAGTTATGTAACAACACTATTTCTCTCACTCTTTGGCGATCTCCTGGCTAGGTATCAGAGACATCTCCTCTGTCCCCATTGGTTGTTTTTCCATGTAATTAAGGTCCATATATGTTCACTGATAGAGGTTTTTTTCCTCTCACACCCTGTTCTTAAACATGGTCAGTCCTTCCAGAATTCAGCTGCTTCATTCACTCCTTTCAGGACCCCAACCAGATACCTTTTTCTTTCAGGAGGGTGACCTTCATCTATCCCAGATGGCTATAGGTGTGTGAAGGTGTGTGAAGGGGCTATAGGTGTGTGAAGGAGTCATTGGGGAACCATAAGGATTGAGTCATTTCATCTATTTCTCTGCATCCAGACCAAACTTTAATACCAAAATGGAAGTTTCCCATCTCCCTTCTCTATCCACCCTCCTTTCCTCTTCTGAGCTTTCTTTCATTCATCATCCGTGTCTACTTGTTAATCCCTCTGGGAAGTTCTGCCAGAAATCTTACCTCAGTCTCTCACACAGTTACATTTGGGATGGAGCTGGAATGTTATGGGAAGATGGAGATTCTGGTATTTGTTCCCTTTCCTCTCAGCTCCGTCATGGAAAGGGAACTTCATTCCATAAGTATACAAACTAAAGGAGCATTTGTGGGGCAAAATGCAAGTCAATATCTGATCTCAAAATCTTATGATTTGATAGGCGTGGCAGGAGGTAGAGGTTGACAGGCACACAAATAACTGTAATGTCCAGTTGAAGGGTATTAACAAATAATTTTTTGAGCACTGAGATGAAGCTAGATCTTATCTGCTTGGAAGGATCTGGAAAGATGCCATAAAGCCAGAAAGGTCTGAAACTGAGAACTGAAGAGTAAAGGTGGAAAAGAGGTGAGGTGGCTACTTGCTGAAGGCACAGCCTGAACAAAGGTCCAGAGACTAGAGGAGAAAGTGGGGGTTATATATCATAGTATTCTGAGGATACTGGCTGAGGAGATATATCTAAGGTAATAAAGGGATCCCTAGAGACAGAAGTGGACAGAGAAGCAAGGAAGAACATAATGGAAATTTCTTATTTGCTTTTCTTCCTTCACAGGTGCTATCACATCTCAAGGACTTCAGAAAACTGATGATTCCCAGGCATCTGATCATTTGTTCCCTCCTCCTATTGCTCTCCATTCAGACCGGAGCCCTCTGGACCTCAGTAAATCTATAGAAACCCCTAAGCTAAAACACCATTGCAACACTACACACCATTTCAAGCCAACTTACAATCCTACAGATAATTTCCAAAAGTCTGCAAGTCATCAGGAAGTTCCTCCTACTTCTGAGAAAAACCCCAGCAATCAAGAAAAAGACCCAGATGTCCAGAATGAACGCTCTGTTGATCCTACTGACTCTACTAACACACACAAAGGACCGTCTGGTGCAAAACATCTAAGCACAGCACTCAAGAACAAAACAGCTTGCACTAAGACCAACAAAAACAAAATAGGTTCAGGAAACCAACGTAAAACTGTAACACCTTCAGGAAACATCAACACACGTGCTCACTTTGGCAGCACATACACTAAAATAGGAAACAGCAACACTACTTTAGACAGTAAAAGCATTACTTCACACAAGACCATAAATCCTGTCCACAATACGGTCAGTCTAGAGACCAATAAAATATCTAAATCCTCCACAGGCAAAAGCGTAACAGCCACAAATGTATCATATGAGGCTACAAGAACCCCAGAAAGGTCAAAAAGAACTGAAGATCATAAAACAGTTACTAGTCCCAGAATTACAGTTGCCTCAGACAAGACTGTGATGAAGACTATAGAACACATAAACAGGACCACATCAGCCACTGAAAAGACCACACAAATGCCAGCCACACTTACAGTACACATACATAAGACCACATCAGCTCATATAAATATCACAAGATCACTAGTAAACCCAGTGGAAAATGGAAAAGGGGCCACATTGTCTTATAAGAAGAACCCAGGAGTTCCAGCAGAGCCTACAAAACATGGAGAAGAGACTAAATCAACCAATGAGAAGACCACAAGAACCCAAGAAAAGTCCAAGAAACATGGACAGAACAGGACTCCCTCCAGCAGGAAGACCACAAGAGCCTCAGAAGAGTCCAAGGACCATGGGGGGAAGACCACAGGAGCCCTAGAAGGGTCTAAGGACCATGGGGGGAAGACCACAGGAGCCCTAGAAGGGTCCAAGGACCATGGGGAGAAGACCACCGTAGCCAATGGGAAGACCACCAGAGCCCCAGAGGAGTCTAAGGACCATGGGGGGAAGACAACAGGAGCCCTAGAAGGGTCCAAGGACCATGGGGAGAAGACCACCCTAGCCAGTGGGAAGACCACCAGAGCCCCAGAGGGGTCCAAGGACCATGGGGGGAAGACCACAGGAGCCCTAGAAGGGTCCAAGGACCATGGGGAGAAGACCACCCTAGCCAATGGGATGACCACCAAAGCCCCAGAAGGGTCCAAGGACCATGGGGAGAAGACCACCGTAGCCAATGGGAAGACCACCAGAGCCCCAGAGGGGTCTAAGGACCATGGGGGGAAGACAACAGGAGCCCTAGAAGGGTCCAAGGACCATGGGGAGAAGACCACCCTAGCCAGTGGGAAGACCACCAGAGCCCCAGAGGGGTCCAAGGACCATGGGGGGAAGACCACAGGAGCCCTAGAAGGGTCCAAGGACCATGGGGAGAAGACCACCCTAGCCAATGGGATGACCACCAAAGCCCCAGAAGGGTCCAAGGACCATGGGGAGAAGACCACCGTAGCCAATGGGAAGACCACCAGAGCCCCAGAGGGGTCTAAGGACCATGGGGGGAAGACAACAGGAGCCCTAGAAGGGTCCAAGGACCATGGGGAGAAGACCACCCTAACCAGTGGGAAGACCACCAGAGCCCCAGAGGGGTCCAAGGACCATGGGGGGAAGACCACAGGAGCCCTAGAAGGGTCCAAGGACCATGGGGAGAAGACCACCCTAGCCAATGGGATGACCACCAAATCCCCAGAAGGGTCCAAGGACCATGGGGAGAAGACCACCGTAGCCAATGGGAAGACCACCAGAGCCCCAGAAGGGTCTAAGGACCATGGGGGGAAGACAACAGGAGCCCTAGAAGGGTCCAAGGACCATGGGGAGAAGACCACCCTAGCCAGTGGGAAGACCACCAGAGCCCCAGAGGGGTCCAAGGACCATGGGGGGAAGACCACCCTAGCCAATGGGAAGACCAAAAGAGCCCCAGAAGTGTCTAAGGACCATGGGAGGAAGACCACCTCAGCCATTGGTCCTTTTACTCTCACCACATCTCACGTGGAGCTGAGTTCCACCACGTCAGAGACCCCAAGCAACAAAAGCCATTCATATCAGAACAAAGATGGCTCACAGAGAGGTCTTCATGCTGGAGGAATGAGAGAGAATGATTCATTCCCTGCATGGGCCATAGTTATTGTGGTCCTGGTGGCTGTGATTCTCTTCCTGATATTCCTTGGCCTTATCATTTTGGTAAGGGAGAGGGATGCTACAGGGGAGCAAACCCATGAGATAGGGAGTTGACAAGAGATTATGGATCTGAACCAGAGGGAGTAATTAGCTCAGAAAAAGAGGCATGGTAGTGGAGGGATGGTAGTAATAGAGGGGTAATGGTGGTGAAAACTATGGGGCAAGACAATGATGCATGAGGCATGAACAATGGCATTGGAGAGAAGTCTCTGGCTGAGAAAAAAGGGTGTAGAATAGGGGAAAATTGGGGTTGGAGAAAGAATCTGGGATGTGAGAATAGGGTATATTAGGATAGGGAAAATTGGACAGAGGAGAAGGAAGCAGGAAGGGAGGAATTGGAGATGAAGTCTGGGACTTAGTGCATGGGATCTGGGGCTGGAATAAGGATCAAGGTTTGGATGGAATCTTGGGAAAGGAGGAAGCTAAAGGTCTAGGGTCAGGAAGAATAGAATCAAAGGATTATGGGTGTTGAGGAAAGTAAATGACATAGCAGATGAAACCCATTCCTCCTTTCTCCTAATCACAGGTCTCCTATATGATGAAAACACACCATGCACTGATCCAGAACAAGAAGGACAATGACCCAGAGAATGATGGGGGTCCTAACTCCTATCCAGTCTACCTGATGGAGCAGCAGACTCTTGGCATGGGCCAGATCGCTTCCCCACGGTGATCCTTTAGAAAGTGCCCTGCTCTTCCATGCCCTTCCTAAGATGAGGAATTAGACTCACAATTCATATTTCCTGGACTCCAGGAAGGGCAAAGTACTGACAGTTAACAGCATTAACCCTTCATCAGCTGTGTTCTTATTGAAACTGATCTAAGGATGAGATGATAAGCAAGAAGGATGTGACTCTGGGAGATATAAAAGAAAGAATGAATAATACGAGCATGTGTTCTCTGTAGAAGCTGATGGTCTCAGAATGAAAAGATGTTTGACGGCCATATGGGGTGGGCACCAATACTGGACACTGAGTCTTGGGAAGGGCAGCCTGGCTAAGGGAAGTTTGGGGGCCTTAGAAGGCAATGCCCCAGATCTGACTGTAAGTCGGGTTTCAGGACCCATCTGTAATATTTCTATCTATTACTTAGACTTTGTGTGTAAGCAGGCTTGTCTTTGAGTTCCCAGGACACTTGTCATCCCCCTTTTTAAAATGGAAAAGTAGAAATGAAAAAAAAATAAAATGGCAAAGTAGGATCTGAGAAGAAAAGAGGACTTATTTCCTTCACTGTCTCTACACCTGGGAGGAAGGAAAATTCCAGAAAAGATGATAAATATCTCTCATCTAGATGGTTCTTCCCTCATCCTTCTGAATCCTTTCATTTTTCTAAATGTCTATAGTAGGCATCCTGCTGGTTTGGCTTGCCGGGTTGTGGGTGGCATGCAGGGAGGGATTTTTGTTTGGCCTGCAGTGTTACCCATTCATCCCAGAGCAGCGGGGACTCCGGGTTCCCTGGGTCCCTGAGTATGCGGCCCTCCCTTCTTCCCTCTAGGCTCCACTTGGCTCGAGGTTCCTGGATCTTGCTCCGTAACAGAGCGGATCAATGGTTCACAGACGGCACCCCTTCCCCCCCCCCACCCCGGGGCGCCCCTTTTGCCGCCGCGGACGACACGCGACCACCAGCCGAACCATGAGCCCGGCACAGCCCCCGGCTCTCGCGGGGTGCAGTGCCCAGCCCCGGCTTCCTGCGCCCAGCGCTTCCTTCCACCCGCGCGCATCGCACGGTCGGTCAGAAAACGAGTCTGCGCGGTGCTTGCTTTCAGTGCATCACGTACTTCCATCCTCTGACAACTCTGCGGGTTCTTTCTTAGTACACTTGTTTGACAGACGGCAAAACTGAGACTCAGAGAAGTGCCCGTTCAAACCCACACAGCTCCTGGGAACAGAGATTTTCTCCCACTCGAACGTCACTTCGTTCCTTAGTGTAACTTGGCAGCATGACCTGGATGGGTGGGACGTTTCGGGGACCACCTAAGGCACAGAGCGTTATCGAGGTTTGGCAAGAAAGCGTCCAGCTCCTTCTCCCACAGTCCAGGTCTCCCGTCCAGCCTCTTGGACCTCCCAGAGCTTTGTTCTTCTGGCCCCATAGGGCCGGGCTCTATCCTGGCAGCCTCTGTGGCCCTCTGAGACTCATTCTCTGGCCTCAGGGTCACAGTGCCCCAACCTCCCCCCCCCCCCCAGCGCGCAGCCCCCCATAGAAGACTGTGCCAGCACACCTGCTCCTGGACAGTGACTGCCGGCAGGGTAAGAAGATTCAACGATTTGGGACCCAGTCACCTTCATTTTCTCCCTGCTGCCTCCTACAAAGTCCCCTGCTCCAGAATGAGACATCCCCGGAGAAAACAGGTTTTTGCTGACTTCTGGCCCTAAGGGTGGGTCTCCTTTCCTCTGACAGTTTTGATCCCCTTGCTCTCTCTCCCTCCCTGTGCCAGAGATGCCTCTCCCTTGAGAGGGAGGGCCCAGAAGTTGTGGTTCCCCCACACCCCGCTGCCCAGCAGCACCTAGAAAGCCCACAGCAATAGCCAAGGGAGACAGGAAAGTGAGCCGGGCACATTGTGCAGCAAGTGTTGGAACCCAAGAGTCCAGCTGTCCCAGTCCCCGGCTCCCTACTACCATGGAACTTACCCCAACTGATCTTACTCGTCCCACAACCCTGGCCCTAGCAAGCTTTTGAAACTTCATGACCCAGTGAGACTCCAGGCATCAACTCGACCCCTGCAGTCCACCTCTGCTATAGAGCCCAGGCATTCTAGATAAAACTTCCAATGTCGATTGTTTCAAGATGAGGAGAGGAAAATCATCGCCTGCCTCCTGCATCCTGATGTGGCTTCTCTTTGGAATCCTGGGACTTGGTAAATGAATTATCCATCAATCACAGATGACACGGAGGCCACAAAAAGTCAGGAGGAGACAAGGGTCTCTGTCCCAGACACTACCTGCATATTCTCATTCTTTTTCTGGAAGCAAAGATGATAAACTTCTTTTTGCCCATTTCTGTGAAAGTCAGTACCGACCCTAGCCCCCACTGACCATGATTGTGGCCCTCACCTTCACCTTCACCTTGCAGCAAATCCACCCTTCTCCTGCCCTTCCGACCTTTAGCTACAAGCAGGAACACAAATAGAGCTTTATTTTGATTTTCCCTTGGATTCCTGGAGTGTAATAGCTGCTTGATAAATGTTCTGTATCTAACTTGAAAATCCTAGTTTCTATATCATCCTTAATTCTTTATTAGAGCTAGGCTCCAAGTCTAAGTAAAGCCAAGGGAAATGAAAATATCCCTTCCAGAAATGCTGCCTAAATGTAAGTCCTTGGTCAGCTCTCAGAATTCCTGAATAGAGACACATGTGGAGGGACTGCAGAGACCCCAGGGCAGTGGAAATTAGCAGATGAAATTAGCCCGAGGAGAAGTAAAGTCTGGGCTCTCATGTTCCGAGCCATTTCACCTGATTTCTCTCTTAGACTCCTCTAGAATTCCAAGTTTCTCCTTTTAATTATTAAAATCAATGCCAAATAACTTATAAAGGCTCTTCATTTCCACTGTAGGATGGAATGCCTAAAAAAGGGAGTAGTCAGGGTAAGTGTGGAGTCTAGAAACAGGCCTGGGTCTTTAAAATAAAGAAGAAAAAAAAAGGAGCACCTAGGCGGCTTAGTCGTTTAATTGCCTGCCTTCGGCTCAGGTCATGATCCCCAGGATCCTGGGATCGAGCCCCATGTCGGGCTCCCTGCTTAAGCAGACAGTCTGCTTCTCCCTCTCCCTCTGCTCCTCCCCCCTGCTTGTGCTTAGCTCTCACTCTCTCTCAAATAAATAAATAAATAAATAATCAGAAAGAGGCCTGGGTTTATTTTTGTGTATAGTGTAAGGAAATTGTCCAGTTTCATTCTTCTGCACATGGCTGTCCAATATTCCCAACACCATTTGTGGAAGAGACTCTTTTTTCCATGGGATAATCTTTCCTGCTTTGTCAAAGATTAGGTGACCATAGAGTAAGGTCCATTTCTGGGCTCTCTATTCTGTTCCATTGATCTTTGTGTCTGTTTCTGGACCATTTCTTTACACCATACATAAAAATAGACTCAAAATGGATGAAAGACCCAAATGTAAGACAGGAGTCCATCAAAATCCTAGAGGAGAACACAGGCAGCAACCTCTGTGACCTCGGGCACAGCAACTTCTTCTTAGACAAGTCTCCAAAGGCAAGGGAAACAAAAGCAAAAATGAACTATTGGGACTTCATCAAGATAAAAAGCTTCTGCCCAGCAAAGGAAACAGTTGACAAAACCGAAAGACAACCGACACAATGGGAGAAGATATTTGCAAATGACATATCAGATAAAGGGCTAGTATCCAAGATCTATAAAGAACTTACCAAACTCAACACCCAAAGAACAAATAATCCAGTCAAGAAATGGGCAGAAGACATGAACAGACATTTCTCCAAAGAAGACATACAAATGGCCAACAGATACATGAAAAAATGCTCAACATCACTCAGCATCAGGGAAATACAAATCAAAACCACAATGAGATACCACCTCACACCAGTCAGAATGGCTAAAATTAACAAGTCAGGAAACGACAGATGTTGGCGAGGATGCGGAGAAAGGGGAACCCTCCTACACTGTTGGTGGGAATGCAAGCTGGTGCAGCCACTCTGGAAAACAGTATGGAGGTTCCTCAAAAAGTTGAAAATGAGCTACCCTATGACCCAGCAATTGCAGTACTGGGTATTTACCCCAAAGATACAAATGTAATGATCCGAAGGGGCACCTGAACCTCAATGTTTATAGCAGCCATGTCCACAATAGCCAAACTATGGAAAGACCCCAGAAGAATGGATAAAGATGTTACACACACACACACACACACACACACACACACACACACACACACAATGGAATACTCAGCCACCAAAAAAGTGATATCTTGCCATTTGCAATGATGTGGGTGGAATTAGAGGGTATTATGCTAAGCAAAATAAGTCAATCAGAGAAAATCAGTGAAACATGATCTCACTCATGTGGAATTTAAGAAACAAAATAGAGGATCATAGAGGAAGAGAGGGAAGAATAAAACAAGACAAAATCAGAGAGGGAGACAAACCAAAGAGACTCTTAATCATAGGAAACAAACTGAGGGTTGCTGGAGGGGAGGGGGTGGGGAGATGGGGTAACTGGGTGATGGACATTAAGGAGGGCACGTGATGTAGTGAGCATTATATATAATAGGGTATTATATAAGACTGATGAATCACTGACTTCTACCTCAGAAACTAATAAACTAATAGTACATTATATGTTAATTAATTGAATTTAAACAAAAAAATTAACATTAAAAAAAAAGAAACAGACCTGGGTTGAATGAACAAAAGGGCTTTGGCTGGTGTTTTTTCTTTTTCCTTTGATATTTGTTTCTTGTGCCCTCCCTCTAGTCCCTCCCAATGACTCTCTCCTGGAGACTGTTGTCTTACACATTCTATTCTCTTCCTTCCTCTCTTTCTGTGAACCCCTTCAGCTTGAACCATTATTACTGCAGATGACTTCCAGACTCATCTCTAGCCTGTTTTTGCTCTGAAATCCAGTCCTGTATTTCCAGGCTTATTTTTCCCATAACATCTTCACTTGGATATCACGTCATATTGAACATGACACACATGTATTTGTCCAGCAAACATTTTTGGATCATTTCCTCCATGCTAAATCTGAAGATATATCAGTGAACAAAGCAGCAACATGTCCTGCCTTTAGGGATCTCACAGTCCGCCGGGAAAGGCAGATATCAAAAAAGGAATGACACATAAATACAGAAGAGTAACAAGTGTGCAAAAATGCTAGAAGGCACCGCTTCATCTTTATAGTTTCCCTCATCTCCATCCATTCTCTCCCTCCCTGCTCCCTCTTTAACATTGGAGGAATCTCACTCTGACCTGGGCTCTGGTTCCCATCCCACACTTCCTGCCTTTCAGTAGGTGTCTCCCCCCCACCCACACACTGTCGACTTCTCCTTCTCCAGGGTCCTTCTCATCAGCGTCCATACAAGCTCTAGAACAGTGTGCACAAGAATCACCTGGAAGAGATTTCTATTTGTCTACTTATTTATTAAAAATTTTTATTTTTTATTGAGGTACAACTGATATACAACATTATATTAGTTTCAGGTGCACAACAAAATGATTGGATATTTGTATATATTGAGACAGGATCACAATAAGTCTAGTTAACATCCATCACCACATATAACTACAATTTTTGCACGTGTGTGTTGAGAACTTTTAAGACCTACACTCTTTGCAACTTTGAAATATACAACACAGTATTATTTACTATAGTCCCCATGCTGTACATTATATCCCCAGGACTTACTTACCTTATAACTGGAAGTTGTACCTTCTGATCCCTTTTACTCGTCTTGCCCACTCCCACTCCCTGCCTCTGGTAACCACCAATCTGTTCTCTGTATCTAGAGCTGTTTTGTTATAGCTTCCACATATAAGTGAGATCATACAGTATTTGTCTTTCTCTGTTTGATGTACCTCGCTTAGCATAATGGCTTCAAGGTCCATCCATGTTGTCACAAATGGCAGGATTTCCTTCTTTTTTATGGCTGAATAATATTTCATTGCATACATATGAGATTATTTCTAAAATGTAGGTTTTGGCCCTTGTCCCTTGGGGTTCCTGAGTCAGTAAGTTAGGGGTAGGGGCTGGGATCTGCATTTTAACAAGCTCCCAACCTGTGGTCCAGGGGCCACACTTTGAAAAGCTCTGCTCTTCCAGCATCCATCTTAACAAGCCTGTTTCTTTCCCAGCTCTGCCCTCTGTCATTGCCAAGTTTCTTGAAATAATTCCCTATAAACACTATCTCCATTTTCCCATCTTCTACTCACTGTGTATATATTTCCTTTGCAGATTTTATCAGAGTAACTCATGTAAATAGTTTTAGAAGTCCAGTAGTCCTACAAAAAATACATCACAAAAAATAGTCATCTCTGATGCACATCTGATCCTTGTTGTTCGGAGGCAGCAACTCCCAACTTTTAGCTTTTTCTCCTGGTATTTGCACCTACAGACTTAAACATCACATTCATATTACATCGTTATTCATAGATTTTTAACAAAAGACCTTAAATGAATCTTTTATTGGGCTAAATAATATTGCAAGACTCAAAAAAGCTTCTTGTCCCAATTTTGCCTCCGAAAAGACTTAATAATTTATATGTATCCAGTATCATGTGGAATGAATTTTTCAAAACAAAACAAATTTTTAAAATTTGAATCTTCTTATCAGTTAACTTAATTTTTAGCAGCAATTATTAAATAAAATGAAAAAGAAATTCTCTAATAGCAAATTACACAAGCCCAAGAGAGAATAATCCACGCCTATTACCCTAGTGTCTTAGAACATAATTTATCTAGCAATTGGCTTGCAAATTTTAAAATCAACTGCATTAAGACATGACAGCACATTTGCTGTTAACTCCTGCTTGTGTCTTAAGAAAACTCTTATTGAAAGAAAAAAAGTTTCACAGGTAGCAGGTGCAGACTGGTGATTTAGGCAATTGGCAACTAAAAATCAGTCTTTATTAGCATTGCCAGCCACAGCTGCAGTGAAGTATGGAATGTTCTTCAACATGCTCCAAGTCCATGAACTGGCATGTCAGAATTCTTCCTTTTCTTTTTTGCAAAGCAGAATACTAACAGAGTTTTCTAAATATGCACCTTCCTCTTCATCAGCTCTGTGGTGGGGACACCATCAGTCTCAGCCTGTGGTGTTGTTGCTGATTTCTTCTTCCTCCTCCTCCTTTTTTTCCTCAAAAATTTTATTGTGGTAAAACACGCATAACCTAAAATTTACCATTTTAACCTTTTGAAGTGTACAGTTCAGTGGTATTAAGTGCATGTGCATGGTTGTGCAACCATTGCTGGTGACTTCTTCCTGAGTCCCCCTCCTAGAATCACCACACTCAGGCCCTGTTTTGCATCCTTGCTGTCCAGGTACTTGAAACGTGGGTGGGGGCAGACGTCTGATGCTACAACTTGGTCTTGCTGCTCATACCCTTCCAGAAGCTGTTCTAGGGCAGCACAGCTCCAACCTCCATGGGCCCCTAGTGTGCTAGACTTTTCCCTGTGGCCATGTAGTCATTTCCGAATAGGTGAACTAAGACTTGAACAACTGTTTTCTTATAACCAGTTGAATAAATCTTAATGTCCTTATAAATGTTCTCTTTTCTGAATAGAGTGCTGCCTGGTCAATTCTTGTGCCAGCAATCTAGAGGCCTTCCCTAAGCATTCAACTGCCTGTTGAAGTGGGCCTCATTTTCAAACATGTTGGCTGTTGATAGAATTGTGCAGTCTTTTCCAGATCTACATTTTCTATGAGCTTTCCAACTGGTTCCAGGGCCTGCTGTGCTGGGAGTGCTGTTCTCATGAGTGGGGGAAGGGGCAGAGGAGAGAATCTTCAAGCAGACTCCTCACCGAGCAGGAAGCCTGACATGGGGCTGCATCTCATGACCCAGGAGATCATGACCTGAGCTGAAGCCAAGAGTTGGACACTTAACCGACTGAGCCACCCAGGCGCCCCCATCAGTTGCTAGTTTCTGCATGTCCTTCAGCATTATGCCTGTTGCTCAGAAGCTTTGTTTTTCCATATTCAGAAGTGGCATTGTCATAATCTGGCTTCCACTAAAAAAAGCAGTTTTCAGGTGTATCTCTGCTTTGATAAGATGTTAATTTCTCTTTTGAGCCATCTTTCCATAGTCTGTCCCTCACGTGAAGGGCAAGAAAGCCTCTTCCTTTTGGGCCCTGAAAGAGCCCTAGTTAGTGATTCATAGATTTGTTTGTTTGTTTGTTTCTGATGTTATCTATTTACTTATTCATTGTCTTTCTCCCTTACTTGAATATAAGCGTCATACCTATATTTTACCACTATGTCTCATGCCTGGAATGCCACATGCCTTACAGAAGCTCCTTAAGGAATATTTTTGAATGAACGAGAAGTACTGGACACAGAGAATGCCTATCAGAGAGAAACTTAGATCAGTCTCCTAGATTCTTCTCTAATCCATTCCCACTGCTACCATTGCTCTAGCACTTTATACTAAAAATTAAATAAAGGAAAGAAAGACATCATCCCAAGGATCTTCCCCTACCATCTCCCTGTGTCTCTTTACTGAGAGAACTTTTACTAACTGCCTAACACATTAGTTCTGACCCAGACTGCCTAAAGAGAGCCTGCAACATCTGGCCTCATCCAAAATTTACAGACTGACTGGCCTTCATTTCATGCATAACAACCCATGGGCTCTCTTCAGGAAGGGACAGTATGCTGCAAGTCCCAAAGAGTGAAGGGGGGATTTGCACTTGAGGGTCTCTGCTCAAGTGCCCTCCCATTTTAGTGTGATCTACTCCTTATTTCCACCTAGCTAAGGGAATGCTGCTGGGGAGATCTGTCCACATGACTTCTATGTTTTCAAACAACACATTTTCTCCTTCATCTGAGCTCCAACAATCCTTAGTGTTCGAGAGATGATAGGCAGTTTCTATTTGTGTTGCCTCCTTAGCATGGGTTAAATAAGAAGATTCACCTAGGCAAATAGAGTGACAAAAAACCCCACAAAAACAAAAAAACTGAGGACCCTGACTAGTAAAATTCTTGAGGAAAGAAAAAAATACAGAGGTGATTGATCAAATGATTCATTCATTCAGTAGAACATTTGAGTCAGCTGTCATGCCCATGGCATCCGCATAAAAAGAAAAAAAAAAAAAGAAGAGGAGAGGAGAGAACTACCATAGCTGCACCCTATAAGGTACATGCTTCCACATGCAGGGTTAACTACAGTCTGGGTACCATAGTTCTGCTGACTCAACAGAAACAAGAATGACAGGTATGTGCAAGGCTCCTAATTAAACATAAAAAAGTGCACAAGTGGGGGCGCCTGGCTGGCTTGCTCAGTACAGCAGTCAGTGGAGCGTGCAACTCTTTTCTTTTTTGGGACTTTATTTATATGAGAGAGAGAAAGAGAGAGGGCATGAGCAGGGGAAGGGGCAGAGGGAGAGAAAGAAGCAGATGCCCTGCTGAGCACAGAGTCCACATAGGGTTCAATCTCAGGACCCTGGGATCATAACCTGAGCTGAAGTTAGACGCTTAACCAACTAAGTCACCCAGGCGCCCCAAGTGTGTGAATCTTGATCTGGGGTTGAGAGTTCAAGCCCCACATTTGACATAGAGATTACTTAAAAAAATATCTTTAAAAGAAATGCGAAAGTGAGTGCCATTATTCCTGAATAAAAATTAATGTACTTTAGGGAGGATTATAGGTCCTGGGCCCACTGCCACCTTTGAGCCCTCCACGTCCTTGATCACAGCTTCTGGGCACACTACCAAGACAACCACAGCCTCAGGGGCCACTGCAGAGTATGTCTCTACAATGGACTCCTCCACAGGCCTCAGAGCAACTCAACCTTTCAGACGATCTCGGTCTCCACCACAGCTTCTGAGACCACCACAATCATCACCACAGCCTCTGAGGCTACCACGGCCTCCATCACAGAATCTGTACCTACCATGACCTCTAACACTGCCTCTAATACCACTACAGTTTCCACGAAAGCCCTTGTGACAATTGCTAAGTCTGTGCTCTCCTCAGTCACTCCCAATAACTGCCGAGACCACCACAACATCTGTGTCCATCACAGCCTCTGAGAGCACCGCTTCCTCCATGATGACATTTGTACCCACCTTAGTCTTCACTCTGACCTCTGAAATCACCATAGATCCTAGGGCCACCACAGATTTCACTGCAGCTTCAAACACCACTGCAGATTCTGTGTCCACCACAGGCTCTGAGATCACCATGCCCTCCACATTAATATCTGTGCCCACAATGGCCTCCTCCTCTGCCTCTGAAATCTCCATAAGTTTGGACACCACCAAAGCTTCTACTACAGCCCCTGCGATCATCACACCTTCCACTACAATGTCTGTGTCAACCACTTTCTCCAACACTGCCTCTGAGACCACCCCAGTCTCTGAATCCACTGCGTTCTTCATCATAGCCTCTGAGATCACCAAACCATGTCTTCCATAATAATGCCTGGGCCCATGACTACCCCCAAAATAAGCTCTAAGACCACAAGAGCCTCTATTACCACCATGGCCTCCACCACCAATGCTGAGAACACTTTTGTTTCCACTGAAGCTTTGGAGAACACTCTGGCCACTACCACAGCCTCAGAGATGACTAGGGTTTCCATTAAAGCCTCTGTCACAGCTGTAGAGTCTGTGCCTTCCACAACTGCTGAAAGACCTGTTAAAACCACCACAGCATCTGTGCCCACCACATTCTTCGCCATAGCCTCTGAAGCCATCACAGGCCTCTGAGACCGTCAAAGATTCTGACTCCACTATGGTCCCTCCCACCACTTCTAATACCACCAGATCCTCCACCATAGCATCTCTACCCATGACAGTCTCTACTACAGCCTTTGAGTCCACTGTGGCCTTCAGCATAGTCCCTGAGACCACCACGTTTTTCACAATAATATCTCTGCTCCTCATAGCTTCTACCACAGGCTCTAAGAACACAACAGCCTCTGAGACCACCATGGTCTCCACCATCACTGCTGGGACCACTATCATCTCCATTGAAGCTTCTGAGATCACTCTGGGTTCTTCTGTAACATCTGTACCCACCATACTCATCACTGCAGCCTCTGAGACCACCAGGGCTCCCAGCACAGCCTCTGAGATAATCACATCCTCCACCACAATGTCCGTTCCGACCACAGCCTTCAGCATAGCCTCTGAAATCACCATAAGTTCTTCAACTATCCCAGTCTCTGAAATAACTTCTGAGGCCCTCAAGTCCAGCATTATAGCATCTGTGCCAATGACAGCCTCTATCCCAGACTTTGAGGTCTCTGGGGCCTCTACCAAGGTCTCTGAGACCACCATGGCTTCCACAATTACATGTGGGCCCACAACAGTCTGTAAGAACACAGTTTTTGAGACTACCATGGCCTCCACCACCACCTCTCTGAGACCACCATGGCATCTACCATCACTGCTGAGACCACTAAGATCTGGACTGATCTCTCTGACAGCACTGTGGCTTTGACCATAGCCTCTGAGGCAATGACAGAATCTACTAAAGTCTTTGTGACACTTGGAGAATCTGTGACCTCCACAATAATTCCAGCATCTGCAGAGACCCTGACTGTCTCAACCACAGCTTCTAAGAGCCCCACAGTTTCCTTCTTAGCATCTGGGCCCACCATATTTTCTTCCACAGATTCTGGGGACACCAAAGCTTCCACCTCACCTTCTGGACCCACCACAGCCTCAGAGGTCACCACATCTTCAGGTTTGGCCTCATCACCCACCTTGGCCTCTAACTCTGCCTCTGGGGTCCCCACAGTCTCTACCAGGGTCTCTGGACTTTCACAGTCTCTTCTATTACCTTGGTGCCCATCAAGGCCATTGACTTTTCTACTCAGTCCATCACCAACACAGCTGTATCAGGTACTGACCACCACGTCTTCTCTAAGCACACACATTTACCTCCAGTGTCAACCATCGCCTTTTTGCCTGTTTCTGTCATTTCTGCTCTAGACTCTAGTCAAGCCATCACTCCTGTTAGATATACTTCTGTTCTCTTTTCTTGAATCCTATTTATTTCTACTCTGGTCTCACCTTCTTTTGTCCAGTGTCCATCATTTCCAACCTAATCAGAAACACTTCTTTGTAAGTATCTCCCCCCAACACACACACACACACGTTAATTATATTCCATCACTTCTGCCTAGAGGGAACTCACCTTAACTCTGTGACAAACACCCTAGTTTGTCAGATGCTGTCATGTCCGTGCCAAGCACAATCAGCTCTGTTCCACCCACCACCTGTGACACTGCCATCCCATCTTCAATATATTGAGCCCTGGTCCAGGGACTGCAAACTACACTTCATGGGCCAAATCTGGCCCGTTACCTGTTTTCCCAAATGAGGTGTTATTGGAATATAGCCACATGTACTCCTTTATATCTATAGCTGCTCCCCAGCTACTTTGCATACTTGTGGCAGAGACTTTGTGGCCCAAATAGCTTAAAAATTCACATCTGATGACCCTTTATAGAAGGTGTTTGCCAACCCTTGCTCCAAGTTTGGTTAAGACCAAAAAATGATTTTTTTCATCTCTGGCACGTGCTCTGAATAAAACCACCTCTGCACTTGCCATCAGCACTCATGTGGGATGTGATTCTACCCACTTTGTCCTGAGCTACCCGGTGCTAGTCCAGTGACTGACACTGTTCTTGTATCAGTGTAACCACTTCCAGTCTAAGCACAACCCTTGCTGCTGATGCCACCTGCTCTGTGTATTAGGTCCTCCCGCCTTGTTCTGAATCCAGCCTCTCCTTCCCTAGGGCCAGCCTCCTCCCTGTGGTCAGGTTCTTCCACATATGTTCCGAGCACACTCACCTCATCTCTGTTGACCACCATGATTGTGTGAGAGTATGTCACCTGTGCTCCCAGCCGTGGCCACTGTCTCACCCCTCAGTAAATCTGATCCCATCATCCCTTCCTCTAGCAATGTCCTTATACCCAGTGAGCACATTATAAGAATATCAGACCCTATCTCTTATCCCAGCCTACCCTCCCTATTTGGGTGAGCACTTCTAAAATTGAATACATCAATCCCAGTCACGTCTCCTCAATCTTAGTCTCCACCATCACCAGCACCACCCGTGGACAGAGCCTACCTCCTCTTCTCTAAGACACTCACCTCTCTCTGAGGCCCTCATGGTTTCAGGTGAATCACTTTCCACCATCTCTCCTCCCACCACAACAGCTCTTCTCAAACCACCACCACCATTACTGTGTTAGATCAATCCCTCTGCTCTAAGTACACCTGCCTCCTCTTCAATTATTGTCACTAAAAATGCATCATACTATGTGATCTGTTTCCTAGGCACCTAGACCACTGGAACCAGACCAACCACCCCCATGTCTGTCACGATGGCCCCTGCAATGGACTCCATATCCCCTGCTACGAGGAATATTGTCCGTGAGATGGACCCAAATACCTTGGACCCGGGCACATCCACTTTTGGAGCACCATCTATCAGCTCTGTTCCAAACACCAGGAACACTGGGATGAGATCTACCCAGGAGCCAACCACCACTTCTGGAAGCAGTACCACCTCACATAAAATAGACCCAGTCACCACGGGCACAGAGACAGTTACTATGAGCCAAATGCCAATATGGGACTAAGCCAAGTGGATATTGCAGCCCTGGGGCATCATCCTCATCTCTCTGTCTGTAGTTGTGGTGGGTATTGGTGTTAGTGGGACTGCGTTTTTTCCTGGTAAGTTACTGTGAGTAGAAATGGAAGAACTAATTACATGATGGATCATGAGTAGGAATAGAATAATGAGAAATGGACCACTAGGATGTTCAGAACTAGAGAGCAATGTGTGGAGGGTCACACACATCCTAGCCCAGTCAACATAAGAGCATCAGGAGCATACCTCTAGCCTCACAAATCAGCTTTATCGGCTCATTGCAACAAGAGAGACTGTACACCAGAGTAGGACTAAGGAGCTTTGTACCAAACTAAGGAAAACAGTCATTATAGTGTTAGGGGAGTGTGGAGTTTTGGTTAAAAGTAGCAGAGTTAAGAGTTTTGGTTAAATACAGCGGAGTTAAAAGTTAAATGCAGCAGAGTATTAGTAAGCTTAAAACAAAGCAGGATGAGTACAAGGGTCAACAGGAGCTCCAGAATGTGAAGTGGAGTCAGTTTCCTTGGAGACAACAAAGTTACAATAGATGGGGAATGCTATTATACTCAACCCTTGAACAAGGTGGAGGTTAGGGGCACTGACATCCCTCACAGTAAAAAAATCTGTGTAATTTGTGTCTCCCCAAAAACTTAACTACTAATAGCCTACTGTTGACTGGAAGTCTTACCAATAACAAACAATTGATTAACACATATTTTGTATGTTATATGTATTATGCTGTATTCTTATAATAAAGTAAGCTAGAGAAAAGAAAATGTTATTAAGAAAATTCTAGGGGCGCCTGGGTGGTTCAGTCAGTTAAGGCTTTGGCTCAGGTCATGATCCCGGGGTATTGGGATCAAACCCTGCATTGGGCTCTCTGCTTAGCAGGGACCCTGATTCTCCCCCTCCCTTCCCCTCCCCCCTGCTTGTGCTCTGCCCCTCTTCGGCTCGTGCTCTCTCTCAAATAAACAAAAATTTTAAAAAATCTTAAAAAAAGAAAATTCTAAGGAAGAGAAGATACATTTACAGTATTATACTGTATTTATTGAAAAACTTCAGTGTATAAGTGGACCAGCAGAGTTTGAACCCATGTTGCTCAAGAGTCTACTGTATTCAGAAACTTTTATCTGCCCCTGGGTTGGAAACTGAAGCTGCTTCTGTGTGTTAAATTAACTTAGATTCTCCAGACAGAATAGGATATTTGCTTCTTACGAATATAATTTCAAACAGGAAACTTGTGATAGTCTATGAGTTTAGAGAATCCCATTTTTCATTGACAAAATCACTGAGTGAGTAAGTCACTGAAAGAAGGGAGTTGTTATGAAGGTTTACAACTGCAGTGTGTCTTTGGTGAAAATATTTTCCTGTGAACCTTGCAGCTGGCTTTACCCATGTCATCATCCCAGCCTGAGGAATGGCAGTGCAGACTGTTACTTTCTCAGTCTGGTTTTTACTTTCTCACATAGCATGATATCAAGACCGCAAGAGAGAGAAAGACAGAAATCCTGACTACGGAGTTGATTGGTGAGAGGTACACAATGGGCATTCGGCAAACACCAGCTGGCAGCCTGATTTTCACCAATCTGACGTTCGTCCTTCCTCCCTTCCTCCCTCCCGTCCTTCCTTTTTTGAGGTAAAATTGACATATAATATGATAGTAATTTCAGGTGTATAACATAATGTTTCGGTATTTGTATACATTGGGAAATGATCACCACACTAAGTGTAGTTAATATCTGTCTAGGTTTGTAGCTTCAAATCATACAAACCAGGTAGACAGGAAACCATCTTAGAACCACTCATTCTTTTCCAGGTCTCCTTCATCTTTGGGAAGATTCTTCTTCCCTCCTTCTTTGTCTCTTCCAAATGCCATGTGACAATAAGGAGAAAATTACTGGGATGTGGTACAAATTGAAATCCTAAAATACACTGGCTACTATATATATATATATATATATATATAAGTTTTTATGTTTTTCTTTTTGTTTTTCCTTTGCCCTTTATAATTCCATGCTTACTATGTGCCAAACACCATGCTAGTGCTTTTAAATACACTATCATTTTTTTCTCAAACCAATCCAGTGAGAACTTAAATTTCTGGCTCTGTGATGCTCTAGGTGCATTGACTTAAAATACCCTGAAAAACTTAAAATGGTGGACTAATAACCTTTTTTTTGTTTGATAATATGTGGATTTTATTGATTAAATCAGCTTTAATAACCAGGGCATCCATCTTCTCTAAAACGAGACATCCGCCTTAAAATACACAATGCTGTCAACTTCTAGGCAGTACTTGAATGGGAATGGATGACTATAGATGACTTTTTAAAATATCTTCTTAAATGAATCAATGAGTTGGTGGAAAAGTAAGGAATGCTACAATTAAAGACTAAGTTAAGTCAAGTCAACATTTGCCAAACCCAGTGAACTTAATCTTCAAGTAGTACAGCCTCAGTCAGACCAGCATGGGTGGGGACTCTTGCAGTAGACCCTCCCATAAATCTGAAACCTTCAGGGAGTGTAAGCTAAAAATAAACCCACTCTTCCTCTAAGGAAATGCAAGCAAAATCACCTGTCTCTAAACTTTGTAAAGGGGGAGGGAGGAGAGAAGGAAGTATCTCTTGAGAAATAACTTGTAACCACAAGTTACAAGTTATTTGTAACTTATTATTACAATTGTTAGTTTTACAGTAACTAACAATATTTCACATGGTTTGCAGTTCCCAATCATGGGTTATTCAAAAGACCTCAAGCCTATCATTTAATTTATGAGAATCCTCAAATGGTAATGCATCCATATGCTTGGCCAAAACATGCAAATTCTCTGTGGAAGATCATGCCCTCATCTTAGGCTTCAAAGTACTTCTACAGATAACATCACAAGAAAAATAAACTCAGCCATAAACCTCTAGTAAAACCATCTCAGTCATAAAGCATCAGTGAAAACCAGCAAGAAACAAAACACAATACAGCAGGATCAGATCCACAAAAACTGGAGGTATTGGAATTATTAAATACAGAATATAAAGCACGTAGGTTTAAATGTGTGTCATAGCTTTCTGATTGTCCACTAATATCCATTCTCCATCTTCAACAATCATATTCTCAAGTTTTAGTCAAGCACATGCCCACTCGGCTACTCACCATGTTCTCCAGTCTCTCAGCTTATTTTGTCTGTATGACTATGTTCTGGCTTATGGTGTGTAAGCAGAGAACAATAATCTCTCATGAAATTAAAAACCAAGACAGAATTAAAACAACTTGATAAGATTAGGGTATGAGTTGGGAATTGGGTAGTAATAATTAAAGTTCCAAGGTTCTTGTGTTGTTTTGAAGGACAGTAAAGATACTAATTACATATAGTCTCTGATAAGTATGCATGCAAAAAAATTTTAGGATTATGTCTAGAAGGTGGAATCTGGACTTGAATTCAGGACCTCTGCCTCCAAATAATTCTAGAGGGAAGAAGAAAAAAAGGATTTCTTAGAGTGCTTTTGGCCTGTCAGCCATAAAATGCAATTGCTAGGAGTCTAAAGCCCAGCCAGTCATTGAATGGTTCCTCACACTTCAGCCTCAGGAACTGCTTCAGCCTCACAGCCGCTAGGCAGATCTGCATTAGCCTTTTCCAGCACACTCCGTCCCCTCCTGACTCTCAGACTCACTCATAAATTCCTTTATGTCTCCAGCTACCTCCTGCTTCTTTCAAACAGGTCTTAAATGTCGGGAATACTCATTCACACACAAAAAACTATCTGAGATATTGCTTCTTCCACAAAGCTTCTCATTAACAGTAATGAAGACAGCTGACTTTGGTCACACAGACTGTGCCCTGAAACTCCCATCTATCAACCCCCTGACCCTGACCACAAGATGCCTTCCCCATGAACTCCCAAAACCCTTTGCTCATTTGGGTCTGTTCAGTCATACTTGTTTAGTTGACTGTGTGTCCTTTGCTGTTACATTGTCCAGACCAGCATGAAGTTTCTAAAGGACTTGAAGACTATATATCTCCCTCCCCCAACAGACTTGAAGTCTCCTAACGTGTTATCTGTGGTATACCCTACTGAGAGATGCTTCATTAGGCTGATGAGAAGGAGCATCTGAAGGATTCCGGCAGAAAAGGTCTGGCAGATTTCTCTGAAAACAAACAAGAGGGAAATTCCTATGGTGGAGGATCGGAAGGGGACCCTATACCACCCCTTCACCTGCTATGAGTCTGACAGATGGCTTCTTCTACACATTCAACACTCCCCATGCCCTCAGCCCTCATGCCCCAGAGACCCCAAAGATGGCTTCATCAACCCCTGGATCTCTCTTCCCCTCTTTATTCAATGTGCATTGTTGAGTGCCTACTGCATACCCAGCAATGCTCTGTCTTCTGCCTATAACCCAGAAGCCCAGACCCCTAGTTACTGCTCTCTTTTGAGTCTCCCATTCCCATTTGCTTCAGAGATGTAGGGTACCACCCACTTAGCTCACTCCTTACCAAAGCGGGCACACAGAACTTCTTGACCAGGAAACAAAGTCTTGCAGTAGAACAGGTTTCTGGCCCCATCCCTGCCTTAGAGGGTGGGTCCCTTCCACTCTGACAAATTTGATCTCCTCATACCGTTTGACTTCCTGCTCTGATCCAGCCAGTCCAGTGCCCTGCCTAGTGTGATCATGTCATTCTCCTTTCTCACCTTCCTCTTGACCCTAGTCTATTCCTTCTCAAGCTCAGTATTGTTTTTTTAACTGCTCATAGTTGGCAAAAGAACAAGTCAACTTCCCAACTCCTCCCCAACACATATGAAGCTATAAAGGTCCCTGCAGCTCTTCCATAATAAAGAAAAAGGCAATAACATTGCATGGAGGAAGCTTAAGGAACCCAGGCTTCCCGTCTTCTACCCAAGTTCAAAGTTCTTCCCAAGAACAAGTACTTAGGAGACCCAAGCTCCTGGAAGCTCCAGTCTTTATCTCTTCATCTTGAACTCTCCTTTTTCAAGAATCCTGTTCTTTGCCTTCTAGATCTTGGCCACAGCTGGGATTCGGGCATCATACTTTCCAACAATGAGGCAGATAAAGATGCAGAAAGGAAACATCCTCCTTAAGTATTGGTTACTATTGCATCTCCTACTTTTAGAAACTGGTAAGTGATTTCCTTTCAAAGTGGGTGATCTGAGAACCTTCAAGGTGCTTTGGGAGATGCTGACCACTGCTAGGACCAGCTCTGGTTCTCTTCCATAGAGTGGGGATCATTGTTTTACCCCAATCACTTCAGTCTAACTAGGTATCACCCAGGAGGCAGTCAGAACACAGTGGTTAAAACTGTACACTCTGGTCTCAGATTGCCTGTGTATGGATCATGGCTCCACTGTAAGAGTGTGCGTGTACTTCGGGTGAGTTGTTTAATTTCGCTGTGCCTCAGTTTCTGCATCTATAAAATGATAATAACCTGTGTGGTTGGCTGGGTTTTTTTTTTTTTAAAGATTTTTATTTATTTATTTAATTGACAGAGAGAGAGAGAGAGAGAGAGAGAGAGATAGCGTGAGAGGGAACACAAGCAGTGGGAGTGGGAGAGGGAGAAGCAGGCTTCTGGCTGAGCAGGGAGCCTGATGCGGGGCTCGATCCCAGGACCCTGGGATCATGACCTGAGCCGAAGGCAGTCGCTTAACCAACTGAGCCACCCAGGCGCCCCTGGCTGGGGGTTTAACTACTAAGAATGGGAAGCTTTGACTGTGGTGTCATTCTTACTCTTGGTCATCTCAGTTTCTTTTTAGTTTTATTCAAGATTCTGATCTTAACGCCTATTTGTACCACACAGCTGATAATAGGGGGCCTTCCCAAAATAGAGCTAAAACTCTAACCCTATGTTAGTTCAATTAAGCCCAAGGAAAAAATACACATGTGTGGAATGAATTGATAGGCACCCATGTTCCAGTTAGTGGTAAAAGGAGCCACAAATTAATTTTGGTTATCTGGGGGAGGTTGAGTATCTTTGTCCTTCAGTGTTGTGAGGGGCAAAAAAACAGACACAACCTTAACTCTGTCTGAGTCTCCAAGAAGGTTGAAAAGATTCCCTATACCTTACAGCCCTTTATCCTGGGAGATCTAATACTTTTAAGCTACATATGACTTGTGCTTCTCCAGCCTCTGCCATAGACATCAGGAGCCCCCGGAAATTGAAAGCATATAAACTCACCCAGCCCTTGTTGGAAGGTCACATCTCAAAATCTGATTCATTTAATCTAGAATGGTTTGCCTTTATTGTTACCAAGCTACTCAGACAATTCAGATGTAGATGTTTTCTGAATAACACTGAAAAATATTTTCTTGGAAGGGAGCAATACTACTTTAAGAATGAATTAATCAATATATACTAATTTCACAGGGCTTTGCAATTCCTTTATAATACTTCTTATCTGTATTGGATCTTATATAGTAGAATATGGAATAAGCTTACTACCAGTGGAACTAGGTTATGTAACCCTGGTATTGGGGCTGGGTGGGGAAGGCAATTTAGCATGGTAGCTGAAAGTGCAGATCCAGTACCCTAAGTACAAATTCCTCCTTACTACTTACTATCTGCATAAATAAGGGCAAATGTTAACATTTCTAAGCCTCAATTTCTTCATCTTAGCTGTTGATAATAATAGTATCTAGTTCATAGGGCTGTAGTGAGCATCAAATAGAATTACCCATGTAATGAATTTAAACAAGCATTAAACCAGAAAATACTTATGCTCCTTATGTGTTTGTCATCATTCATGATTATCAGCAGGGGAAACATCCACAGCAGGCAAGACTGAACACAGCATAACTTCTAGTGGGACCAGTACAACCTCTAACACTAAATCCACCACAATCTCTGGAGGGACCAGCACACTTGTCAACACTGGATTCAGCACAGCCTCTGGTGGAACAAGTAGGGGAACCAATACAGCCTCCAGTACTGGATCCAGCACAACCTCTGGAGGGACCAGCACAGCTGCCAATACCGGATCCAGCACATCTGGTGGGACCAGTACAGCCTCCAACACTGAATCCAGTGTGATCTCCAGTGGGCCCAGCACAACTTCCAATACTGAGTCTAGCACAACCTCTGGCAGGACTAGTATAGCCACCAAAACTGGACCCAGTGTGACCTCCGGTGGGCCCAGCACAACCTCCAATACTGAATCTAGCACAACCTCTGGAGGGACCAGCACCCCTGTCAACACTGGATCCAGCACAACCTCCAGAGGTAGTAGCACACCTATGAACACTGGATCCAGTGAAAACTCAGGTGGGACCAGTATAGCCTCCAGCACTAGATTCAGTACAACTTCTGGTGGGACCAGCATGCCTGCTAATACTGGTTCTAGTACAACCTCCAGTGGGACCAGCATAGTCTCTAGTACTGGATCCAGCACAACCTCCAATGGGACCAGCACAGCTACCAACCCTGGACCCAGTGTGATCTCCAGCAGGACCAGTGTAGCTTCCAACACTGGATCTAGTGTGACTTCCAGTGGGACCAGCACAGCTGTTAACACTGGATCCAGTGTGACTTCCAGTGGGACCAGGACAGCTGCCAACACTGCATCCAGTGCAATCACAGGAGGCTCTAGCACACATTCTCTAACTGGAACACACACAACCTCCAATAGTGTTGGCATGACTGCTACCACTCCAGTGAATGAAGTGACACCTAGTGGGTCCCTGAAACCTTGGGAAATCTTCCTCATTACTCTGGTCTCGGTTGTAGTGGCTGTGGGATTCTTTGCTGGGCTTTTCATCTGTGTGGTGAGTGCCTGATATGTAGGAAAGTGTCTGGGGGAAGGAGTCGCAGGAACATAAGGAAATGGGGTATGAAGAGGAGGGCCACCAAGCTGGGGGGTGGGTAGGAAGGAAGGAAAGATCAGGAGCATGTTACTAAAGAGAAGTAGCAAGTTAGAACTGGAAGAGTCAATCAAGGTGCTGAGGGAAAAGAAGACCAAAAGAAGGAATAAAGTCTAGAGGAAGGAGTACTAGGTGAAGGAGGTGATATGAAGGGGAAGAAGATTCCAGAAGGGGTCCATGTTAAAGCTCGGGACAAGGGGATATGATTCTGAAATGATTTGCCCTTCTTTTTCTAGAGAAATTCCCTGTCCCTGAGAAACGTCTTTGATACAGCTGTCTACCGCCCCCATGGCCCCAACCTTGGCACGGGCCCTGGAGGGAATCACGGAGTCCACCACAGGCCTAGTTGGAGCTCTAACCGGTTCTGGAGGAGACCAGTATCCTCAATAGCCATGGAGATGAGAAGGGGATACAATGGGCCCTGAATGGCCCCTGAAGCCAGAGTGCTACCTTCTTCAAGGAGAAAGCCAACCTGGGAGACCAGAGACCTGAGTGTCCTTTCATTTGTCCCCAGGGGTCCCCTCCCAGCTTTGTTTGGGTCTCTGACAGCCCTGGGGAAGACACTCCCTGTCTCTTGCTTTTACTAAACTGTGGAAAGAGGAGACTCTATTGGTCATTTAGCTAAGAAATAAACACAAACAAAATATATGACAGAATCTGTGTATGCACATGAGTGAGTGTCTACAATGCCGAGTTGAATTTCCCTGTTATATGAGAGAACCTCCATGCTGGAACCCACTTGGTATTCAAAATCTCCACAGTAAAATCCAGAGATTTCATTCCTACCTGTCCCCTTTCTCTAATCTTTCTTTCCCCAAGCAGGAGCACTGTGATTTGTTTTGTTTTGTTTTGTTTTTTTATTTTTTATTTTTTTTTTATTAAAGATTTTTATTTATTTGAAAGAGAGAGAGACAGCGAGAAAGGGAACACAAGCAGGGGGAGTGGGAGAGGGAGAAGCAGGCTTCCCGCGGAGCAGGGAGCCTGATGTGGGGCTCGATCCCAGGACCCCGGGATCATGACCTGAGCCGAAGGCAGACGCTCAATGACTGAGCCACCCAGGCGCCCCTGTTTTGTTTTTTTAAAGATTTTATTTATTTGACAGAGAGAGACACAGCAAGAGAGGGAACACAGGCAGGGAGAGTGGGAGAGGGAGAAGCAGGCCTCCCGCCTAGCAGGGAGCCTGATGCAGGACTTGATCCGCCAAAGGCAGATGCTTAACCATCTGAGCCACCCAGGTGTCCCAGGAGCACTGTGTTTTTGAGACTCACCAGACTGATAGGGGAATTGAATTAGGAGAGATGAGAAGGGAGGGCAGGTGCCAGGATTCTACATGCTCACTGCTTAGGCCTGTGGTACACAGAGATTATCTCATGGTACATAGAGAACCCAGAGCATGATGAGGCAGACAGGTGCAATTACATGTGCCGTGGGGCAGGGCATGTTCACTCTAAATCATAGTTTCTTGGGCATTTACATTTGCTCTAGACCTGGCCTACTTGTCAGAATAGAGGTGCGATTTGACACTTTTCTCTCTCACAGTGCTCCTTTCAGAAGCAGAAACAGGGTGTTTCCTTTTACCAAGGGAAGACTTTCCGGCTTTAACCCTTCTGGCCAAGGTCTAATCTTTCAAGAGGCTCATAGCAGAGACACCTGTGGTAAAGTCTGTGATTCTCATGAGTCCCCTCCCAGAAGGGCTGAACATCTCTTTCATGGGTGCAGGGGTGAAGCCTACCTGTTCCTACAGGTCTTGAAGAACAGAGGGGAGCTACTTTGGAAGGTTGAGTTGCTCCAAATCCACAAGGCAGTGAGAGAAATCCCATCGGGGACAGAGCCCTCAGACAGGAGTAGTTTGTTGGGGGATTCACCCCAACTTGTAGCAGTGGAAACTGCTCTGCCTTCCAATACTTACTGGGTTTCTCTAGTGTGAGCAAATCAGTTGATCCTAATCAATGAGGCTATGCTAAGCCCTATGCAGGCCCATCATCACCATTTCACTAAAAGGGATTCAGCACCAGAAGGAAAAGCTGAGTTGAGCAGCCTGAAAAGGTGCCTCGCACTGGTGTAAACAGTGGAAAGCATACTGTGAAAGTCAGGCAAGGGAATCCATTTAGATAATTAAAAATTGTAAACATGAATTTTCAAGTTTAAAATTGTAATAGATAGGGCGCCTGCGTGGCTCAGTTGGTTAAACGACTGCCTTCGGCTCAGGTCATGATCCTGGAGTCCCCGGATCGAGTCCCGCATGGGGGGTCCCTGCTCAGCAGGGAGTCTGCTTCTCCCTCTGACCCTTTCCCCTCTTGTGCTCTCTCTCTCTCAAATAAATAAATAAAATAAAATCTTTAAAATTGTAATAGATAAATGGAAAGAGCCTGGCCACTGTTGTGATAAAATTAGTAACCTGGAAGAGCAAGTGGGAAAAATAGCTTAATTATACAAAACAATACAGAGATGAAAATCACCCAGAAAATAGAAGTCACTTGGAGAATAAATTCAGGAAGACTAACATGCAAGTAATAAGGTTCAAAACAGAGAAAAAACAAAGAGATGGATGAGAGGAAGTAAAAGAACAACAGAGAAGGTTTGAATCTGCATAGTGAAAGGGTTCACCAACTACAGCTCTGTAAATAGAATAAAAATCATGGACATCTATATTTTTAAAGAATTTATTTATTTATTTAAGAGAGAGCACAGAGCGAGAGAGAGAGCATGGGTGGGGGGGAGTGGCAGGGGGAGAGGGAAAAGCAGACTCCCTGCTGAGCAGGGAGCCCTACAGAGCTCCATCACAGGACACTGGGATCATGACCTGAGCTGAAGGCAGACGCTTAACCAACTGAGCCAGCCAGGCGCCCCCACTGGCATCTATTTTAAACAAGTGAACCATAAGGTATGTATATTCTATTTCAATGAAGTTATTAAAATATTACCAGGCATATCATTTAAATAAAAATTTTGATTTCCAAAGAAAAACAACAAATGACTCAAAGCAATGAACACTTCAACATAGAGGAAGATGGAAAGGCAAAAAAGCACGGTAAACAATTTAGCTTGTGATTAATTCATATGGTTAGGCTGTGAGTATCTTGCTACTCCCAGCAACTGGAATGTGTGTGTAGTTTGGAAGCATCATTACTTAATTTTCATCATGGAATACACTTACATGGACTACACATGTTTTAACTTGACAAAGTCACAGCTCACCAAGCATGTTTGATTCAAGCAGAATCTAAGAAGTGGACAAAATTAGTGCTGCCCCTTCCAGATCCCATGCTTTTGCACTGTTGGTCTAACACAACAATCTTTGAAGGGAGTCTGTCCCATATCCTTGGAGGTACATGAAGATTTTCTAAAGAATATTATGCAGGTATTGGATATTTTTCGGAATCATTTTTAAGATCCTCATCCTTTGCCTAAAACTGATCTGTCTGAGAAGACCTCTGTGGTCAGAGCATCAGGCTAGTTAGACTTTTCTAATTCCCATTTTACAGCCACCCACCTTTTTCTTTCTAGCTCCCATATTATTATGGGTTACATTTCTCTGGTCTCAGTTGACTCATCTGTAAAAATGAGGATGACATAGTACCCATTTCATGAGGTTGCATGCACTTCATGAGTGTATTGGTAGCACTATAAATTTTGTTATTGTTTTTTATATTGGGTAAGTTAATGTTTCATATTTTCTTGAAAATATGGAAAATAATTGCATCAGAAAAACTTCTTCATTTACCACCAAAGGGTTATTGGCGACTGTGAAATTTAACCCTTAGAGTCTTACACGTCACAGGAAATTTTTAAAATGTTTATCAACATCTCTTTTGATATAATCAGCACCACAGAAATACGAATAGTTGTAAGAGAATATTATTAAAGATTATATGCCAACAGATTGGAGAGCCTAGAAGAAATGGATAAGTTCCTAGAAACATATAACCTACTAAAACTGAAGCAGGAAGAAATAGAAAAGTTGAACAGACTGTTTACCAGCAATAAATTGATTCAGTAATCAAAAATCTCCCAATAAACAAAAGTCTAGGACCAGACAGCTTCACAGGTGAATTCTACCAAACAAAGAGTTAATATTTATTCTTCTCAAACTATTTCAAAAAATAGAAGAAGGAAGACTTCCAAATTCATTTTATGGGGCCACCATTACCCTGATAACAAAACCAGATAAAGACACCACAGAAAAAAGAGAACTATAGGTCAATAGCCTCAATGAACATAGATGCAAAAATCTTCAATGAAATACTAGCAAACCAAATCCAACAATACATTTAAAAAAATCGTTCACCACAATCAAGTGGGATTTATTCCCAGGATGTAAGGGTGGTTCAGTTTTTACAAATCAACCAACATAATACACCACATTAATAAGAGAAAGGATAAAAACTATATGATCATTTCAATAGATGCAGAAAAAGCATTTGACAAAGTACAACATCCATTCATGATAAAAACCCTTAACAAGGCAGGTTTGGAGGGAACATACCTCAACATAATAAAGGCCTTATGTGAAAAACCCACAGCAAACATCATACACAATGGGGAAAAACTGAGAGCTTTTCCCCTAAGATCAGGAACAAGACAGGGATAACCACTCTCACCACTTTTATTTAACATAGTACTGGAAGTCCTAGCCACAGCAATCAGACAACAAAAAGAAATAAAAGGCCTCAAAATCAGTAAGGAAGAAGTAAAACTTTCACTATTTGCAGATGACATGACACTATATGTAGAAACCACTAAAGACCACCAAAAAACTACTAGAACTGATAAATGAATTAAGTCACAGGATACAAAATCAGTGTGCAGAAATCTGTTGCATTTCTATACACTAATAATGAAGCAGCAGGAAGAAATTAAGAAAACAATCCCATTTACAATTACACCAAAAATAATAAGGTACCTAGGAACAAACTTAACCAAGTAAAAGACATGTATTTTGAAAACTATAAAACACTGATGATGAAAGAAACTGAAAATGGTACAAAGAAATGGAAAGACATTCTGTGCTCATGATTAGAAGAACAAATATTGTTAAAATGTCTATACTACCCAAAGAAATCTACACATTTAATGCAATCTATCAAAATACCAAGAGCATTTTTCACAGAAATAGAACAAAGAATCCTAAAATTGTATGGAACCACAAAAGACCCTGAATAGCCAAAGCAACCTTGAAAAAAAAGGCAAAGCTTGAAATATCACAATTCCTTGCTTCGAGTTATATTACAAAGCTATAGTAATCAAAACAGTATGGTACTGGTTGATCTATTGGTATATATGGTACCATAGATCAATACAGCAGAGTAGAAAACCCAGAAATAAAACTACAAGTATATGGTCAATTAATCTTCAACAGCAGAGGAATGAATATCTAATGGGAAAAAGACAGTCTCTTCAACAAATGGTCCTGGGAAAACTGGTCAGCTACATGCAGAAGAATGAAACTGGGCCACTTTCTTGCATCATACACAAAAATAAATTCAAAATGGATTAAAGACCTCAGTGTGAGGCCTGAAACCGTAAAAGTCCTAGAACAGAGCACAGGCAGGAATTTCTCTGACATGGGCCATAGCAACATTTTTCCAGATATGTCTCCTGAGGCAAGGAAAACAAAAGCAAAAATAAACCATTGGGACTACATCAAAATAAAAAGCTTCTGCACATCAAAGGAAACAATCAACAAAAGTAAAAGGCAACCTAGTGAATGGGAGAAGATATTTGCAAGTGACATAAACAATAAAGGGTTAGTATCCAAAATATATAAAGAACTCATACAACTTACCATCCCCCCAAAATAATCCAATTTAAAAATGGGCAGAAGAGGGGCGCCTGGGTGGCTCAGATGGTTAAGCGTCTGCCTTCGGATCGGGTCATGATCCCAGTGTCCTGGGATCGAGCCCCGCATCGGGCTCCCTGCTCGGCGGGGAGCCTGCTTCTCCCTCTCCCTCTGCCTCTGCCTGTCGCTCCCCCTGCTTGTACTCTCTCTCTGGGTCAAATAAAAATAAAATAAAATAAAATAAATCTATCAAAAAAATAAAAATTAAAAAAAAATAAAAATGGGCAGAAGACATGAACAGACATTTCTCCAAAGAAGACATACAGATGGCCAACGGACACATGAAAAGATGCTCAATATGACTCATCATCAGGGAAATGCAAATCCAAACTACAATGGGATATTACCTGACACCTGTCAGGATGGTTAAAAACAAAAACACAAAAAACAACAGGTGTTGGTGAAGATGTGGAGAAGAAGGAACACTTAGCACTGTTGATAGGAATGAAAACGGTGCAGCCACTCTGGAAAACAGTATAGAGGTTTCCCAAAAAGTTAAAAATAGTACTACCCAAGATCCAGTAAGATCACTACTGGGTATTTACCTCCAAAATGCAAAAACATTAATTCAAAAGAATAACTGCATCCCTATGTTTATTGCAGCATTATTTGCAATAGCCAAATTACGGAAACAGCCCAGATGTCCATCAATAGATGAATAGATAAAGAAGAGGTGATATACGTATACAATGGAATATTATGCAGCCATTAAAAATAATGAAATCTTGCCATTTGCAATGACATGGATGGAGCTAGAGAGTATAATGCTTAGGGAAATAAGCCAGTCAGAGAAAGACAAATACCATATGATTTCACTTGTACATGGAATTTAAGAAACAAAACAAAGGGAAAAAAGAGAGAGACAAACTAAGAGACAGACTCAAGTACAGAGAACAGCTAATGGTTACTGGAGGTGAGATGGGTGAAACAGGCGATGGGGATTAAGAGTACATTTGTCTTGATGGGCACTCGTGTTGCATGAAAGTGTTTAATCACTATATTGTACTCCTGAAACTAATTTAACACTGTGTGTTAACTATATTGGAATTAAAATAAGAACTTAATATAAAAACTGCTATGCTGGGGCGCCTAGGTGGCTCAATCAGTTGAGTGCCTGACTTGATTTTGGCTCAGGTCATGATCTCAGAATTGTGAGATCAAGCCTCCACTCTGGTTTGTGCTCAGCTCAAAGTCTGCTCTCCCTTTACCCCTCCCCTGCTCAGGCTTACTCTCAAAATTAATTAATTAATTAATTAATTAATTAATTAAATCTTTTAAAATGCTATGCATATTAGTTTGTATGTTTTAATTTTGTGATAATACAATAATAATTTGAAAATTTTGAAGGCATAGCATTTTCTTATCATAAAACAAATCTTATCAATTTAGTATTACTTTTTCCTCTGAAGTTGCAAATTGTAATTTGTTCAATAAAACATATAGGACCAAAGAGTGACCAGTAAATTTCAATTTAGTAGTTTAAATCCACAAGTTTATGATGTCTACATTCATTAGTAATGATATCTTTTAGTGTGTATGTTTCCTTTTTAAATAAATGACAGAAATCATAAACTGAGAATAGATAGAAAACAAAAAAGACAACGTGAGGAAAAAAACCACATAAAACATATCCTTTGGTGCATAGACGCATGATAGCATGGCCAATAAAGTCCTTCAAGCAAAAAATATTACAGTAGAATAATGTGGGGCAAGGAAAATGTTCACAACGCAGAGGGAACTATGTGAAATTTTGATTGTTGAGGAAGAACTTGCTTATATGCTACTAAAAAGGATATTGGTGAGTATTGAGAAGCTACAGAGTTGAGATGCTATTCAGAGTTGAAATATTTATTTTATTTTATTTTTTAAAGATTTTATTTATTTATTTGAGAGAGTGAGTGAGAGAGAGTACGAGACCATGGGCAGAGGGAGAGTAAGAGGGAGAAGCAGACCCCCTTGCTGAGCAGGGAGCCTGACGGGGTCCTGGATTGCGGGGCTGGATCCCAGGACCCTGGGATCATGACCTGAGCTGAAGGCAGATGCTTAACTGACTGAGCGACCCAAAAAAGGGGTGCCCCCCTTTTTTTATTTTTTAAACTAGGGTTAACATATATGCAGTAAAGTGTGCAAAGTCGACACATCATAAGTGTTCGAAGTTGTTGAATTTTAACCTATAACACTTTATACCCTCTATCCAGACCTTGCTGTGAAGCATTCCCATCATCCCTAAATGTAGTCACCATCTGTCAGCATACAACATTCATATAACATTAGTGACCATATTCCCTACGCTGTACTTTTCATCTCTGTCACTTATTTTATTATTGTATTGTAAATTTGTATCACTTAATCTTCTTTAATCTATTTCCCCCATCTCCCCACCCACCTCCTCTCTGGCAACCACCAGTTTATTCTCTGTATTCGAGAATGTTTTTGGGGTGCCTGGGTGGCTCAGTCAGTTGAGCATCCGACTGTTGATTTGGCTCAGGTCATGATCTCAGGGTCATGAGATTGAGCCCCGCGTCAGGCTCTGGCACTCAGTGTGGAGTCTGCTTGAGATTCTCTCCCCTTCTCCCTCTGACGCTCCTCCTGCTCATGCTCTCTCTCTCTCAATAAATAAATAAATAAAATCTTTTTTAAAAAAATAATGTTTTTGTTCATTGGTTTTGTTTTTTTATATATTTTACTTATTTTTGTTTTTTTTAATATTCTACTTACAAGTGAAATTGTATGGTATTTGTCTATGTGACTTATTTTACTTAGCATAATGCTCTCTAAGTCCATCCACGTTGTCACAAATGGCAAGATCTCATTGTTTATTATAGATAAGTAATATTCCATACATATATATCCATATATATATCTTCTTTTTTTTTAAGATTTTATTTATTTATTTGACAGAGAGAGGGAACACAAGCAGGGGGAGTGGGAGAGGGAGAAGCAGGCCTCCCGCAGAGCAGGGAGCCCGATGTGGGGCTCAATCCCAGGACCCTGGGATCATGACCCGAGCCGAAGGCAGACGCTTAACGACTGAGCCACCCAGGGGACCCCCATATATATATCTTCTTTATCCATTCATGTATGAATGGACATTTGGGTTGCTTCCATATCTTGGCTATTTTAAGTAACGCTGCAATAAACATAGGGATGTATATATCTTTTCAAACTAGTGTTTTCATTTTCTTTGGATAAATATCCCATACTAGAATTACTGGATTATATGGTAGTTCTATTTTTAATTTTTTGAGGAAACTTCACTATTTTCCACAGTGGCTGCACCATTTTGCATTCCCACCAACAGTGCATGAGGGTTCCCTTTTCTCCACATTCTTGCCAAGACTTGTCATTTCTTGTCTTTTTGATACCAGCCATTCTGACTGGTGTGAGGTGATATCTCATTATGGTTTTGATTTTCATTTCCCTGATAATGAGTGATTTGAGTATCTTTTCTTGTGTCGTTGCCCATCTGTATGTCTTCTTTGGAAAATATCTATTTAGATTCTCTGTCCATTTTTTAATCAGATTGTTTGGGGGTTTTTTGGTGTTGAGTTGCAAAAGTTCTTATATATTTTAGATATTAACCCCTTCTTGAATATATCATTTGCAAATATCTTCTCCCATTCAGTAGGTTGCCTTTTTATTTTGTTGATGATTTCCTTTGCTGGGCAAAGGCCTTTTTGGCGGGGAGAAGCATAGTCCCAATAGTTTATTTTTGTTCTCTCTTGCCTGAGGAGATATATCCATAAATACGTCACTAAGGGCAATGTCCAAGAGCTTAGTTCCTATGTTTTCCTTTTTTATTTTTTTAAAGATTTTTCATTTATTTGAGAGAGAGAGCAGAGAGAGAGCGCATGAGTGGGGGGAGGAGCAGCAGAGAGGAAGGAGCAGGCTCCCCGCTGAGCAGAGAGCCCTACACTGGGCTGGATCCCAGAACCCTGGGATCATGACCTGAGCCAAACGCAGATGCTTAACTGACTGAGCCACACAGGCACCTCACTTCCTATGTTTTCTTATAGGAGTTTTATGGTTTCAGGTCTCGAATTTAGATCTTTAATCCATTTTGAGTTTATTTTTGTATATGGTAAAGAAAATGGTCCAGTTTCATTCTTTTGCATGTTGCTGTCCAGTTTTCCCAGCATCATTTATTGAAAAGACTGTCTTTTCCCCATTGTATATTCTTGCCTCCTTTGTTGTAGATAAACTGGCTATATAAGTAAGGTTTTATTTCCCAGAGTCTCTATTCCATCCCATTGATCTATATCATACTCTCTTTTTTTTAATCATACTCTTTTGTGCTAGTAGCATATGTTTTTGATTAGTATAGCTTTGCAGTATATCTTAAAATCTGGAACTCTGATACCTCCAGATTTGTTCTTTCTCAAGATTGTTCTGACTATTCAAGGTCTTTTGTGGTTCCATACAAACTTTGGGATTATTTGTCCCAGTTCTGTGAAACTGCTGTTGGTATTTTGATTGTGATTGCCCTGAATCAAGAGACCTTTTAAAAGAAAATGAAGTTGAATGGAGTGCCCAGCTGGCTTAGTTGGTGGAACATGCAACTCTTAATCTCGGGATTGTGAGTTTGAGTCCCACGTTGGGTATAGAGATTACTCAAAAATAAATCTTAAAAAAAAAAGAAAGAAAATGCAATTGAAACACCACATTTGGCAAAAAGCTGAAGCCCATATCCTCATCCCTCAACACAGCCCTGCCTGCTATTGGTGAGAACAAGAGCCTAAGAACTAACTCAGATAAGTTATAGCAAACCAAGTCACATTTTTTTCCTTGCACTACTGAGTGGCAAGGTATAAATTTTAACCCACTGCTAGTTGTAAGGCCTAGAAATAAGGGCCCTTATGAGTTAGGATGCCCTGATCATGCTGACAGAGCCATTGCCAAAGATAGGCTGGGAAACTGGTGATGCTATACCCTAATCACTGAGGGATTCACTCAGTGTCATCGACTGTCCCCATTGTTGGAAAATCCACCAAATATCTCACAGCCACGTGTTGCCCTGCATCTAGGGAAAAACATGTGGAGACAACCTCAAGATCTTTACAACCTCCAGATCTCCAGCTTCCCCCAAATAGACACCCCAAATATTGACATTTAAGATCCATTTGCTTCCTTCTCTTCTTTCCTTCTTCCTGCTTTTGGAAATGAGACATTCCTAGAGATAACAGTTTTCCGACTGTCTCTGTTTCAAAGGGTGGGTCCCTTCCACCTGACAAGTGTGATTTCCTCATTCTGCCTCCCTCCCTGCTCCTCCTTATGCCTGCACCCATTGATTTGGTGGACTAGCCCCCTCTCCTGTTTTGGTTCCTACAAGGACACCTCTCTCCAAATAGCCCTGAACTGCAGGAAGCAGAGTGCAGAGATGCTCCTCCCTGGGAAGGGAGGGCCCAAAGCTCTGGCCTCCCCTGCCCAGCAGGTACAAATGCCTTAGATATACCCATGAGAAAAAAAGATGACTATGAAGTCAAACTGTGGAGCAATTTGTGGAGCTTCCCTTCCCCCCCACCCCTCGAGGCTTACCCTGGCTCTGGCTGGCCTTCAGTGCTTTTCCTGCAACTTTATTTTCTGTCAAAGCCCTTGATTCTCTGCCTCTGCAGCCCACCTTTCCTCTGGGGTCTAGGCATTCTAGATGACAACTTTCCATGTGAGTCATTTCAGGATGAGGAGAGTAAAAATCTCTCCTGCTTCATGGTTCCTGTTGCTGTATGGTTCCTTTACAGTTCTTTGGACTCCTGGCACAGGGTGGCTTGTCAGTTAACAAAGGAGAGGGGTATGGAGGCCACAGTTCTGAAGGAGGCAGGTGTGCCATGCTCAGGCACGTCTCTTCTTTCAGAAGCAAAGATGATTCACCCTTCTGCCCATTTCTGCAAAAGCTAGTACTGACTGCAGTGCCACAGACCACGCCTCTGATGCTGTCTTCCTGGGAATCCATAGTCCTCTCCCCAGGCAGGGCCTATGAGTAGGGGTTCTCACTTCCCTTTGTATCTGGCATAAATGTTTTGTTTTTAACTGGAACACCCAAGTCCCAATAGCATCCTTAATACCATATTAGAGCCAGGTTCTGAGTCTTAAGTGAAGTAAATATTTTTTCCTCGAATGCTGCCTGATTTCAAATGAATGCTTCATCCCTCTGAGTTACCCTGAGTTAAACAAATTGGAAGCTGACTAGGAAACCAGGGCTCTGGCACTGAGTCAGTAGTGGCTCTGAAAGAAAAGAGCCTGAAGGAGAAGGTATTAGGGCTTTTTTTGTGGTTCTAACTGACTGCCTGAGCCGGTGCCATTGGCTCCTGTCTCCGATTTCTTAAAATATCAAGTTTTCTTCCTGAATTATGAGGACAAGGTTGATCAGCTTATCTATTTCCTTTGCCTTTATTATAGGATGACAGGTCAAGAACAGAGAGTGCAGACTTGAAAGAAAAGGTCTAGGTTGAATGACATAGAGGATTTGGGGGTGATTTTTCTCCTCCTTTCTTCTCCAACATGTATGTCTCTTGCATCTTGTTCTTGATTTGCTTTCTCACTCTGCACTCCCTCCTTCAAGGGATCCCCCACTGTAGTCCTATTTGATTCCAAACATTAATCTTTCACCTCATCCTGAACATGTCATTTATATAGTCATTCAACAAACACTAATGGTGCTCCTACCCTAGGCCAGGCACTGCTATATGCTAGGCCATGGTGAAGAATGGTGCTCAGAGCCATAGTCCCTGCCTTCATGGAACTCTTAGTCTACTGAGAAAGATAGACATGAACAACATTTCGGTATGGAAAAGAACAAGTGTGAGAGATGCTGGCAGGCACCCATTTTCCCAGTAGCAGATGCATAAAGTAACCCATCATTCCTGCCCCTACTCCATTATAAGGAATTAGCAAGGATTAACCCGTCCATCTGAGTCCTGGACCCCCTCTCACATTCCTGCTCTCTCAAGGCGTTTTCAGTGAGTTTTCTTCTTTTCCCATCTTTTCTCCCTCCACTTTTCATGGATCCTTTTCATCAGCATCCAAACAAGCTCTAGTCCAGTGTGCATAATTATCACTCAGGAGAATTATTAACCCAGGCTCTGAGGCTCGGACCCCTAGAGATCCTGATTCAGTAAGCTTAGGAGACGATGCTGAGACCTCATGGATAGCAAGCTCCTCAGGCAAATGAATCACAGAGGTCCCTGGACTAGACATTGTTCTCATAATATCCACCCTAACTCCTCCCCATCCACACCATTCCCCAGCCACTGCCTCGCCCTTCCTTGTCCTTCATACACAATTTCTTGAAAGAGTTCTCTACATTTGCCATTTCATCCCACCTCCCATTCACTTGTTTCTTTTATTTTTATTAGGTCATGCATGTAAGTAGTTCTGAAAAAGAAAGAAAGCTATAAGACTTGTAATAAAACTTCAGACCTGACCCCCTTCTCCTACCGCTTCTCATTCACGAGTCCTACTCTCTAGGGCTTATTTCAGCATTGACCTTCAGATTTCTAAATAACATTCTTATACTACTTGTTTGTTGGCTGGGGTTCTCCCCACCCCTGCTCTTCAGGCATGATTTATTGACTTCCTTCTACTGAAAAGGAGGATTTAGCTCTTAGACTCCACCTAAGTGGGGTATATATACATTTCATGTTCCATGTCACAGTCCTCCCAGATGTTTATATCAAATTTTTGATGGTCAATTTGTATTTAGTGTTTACATTATGATAACTACACAAGAAACACTTGTAGCTGGGTCATATCTTGCATTATGATTACTCTCCTTTCTTGTACATTTTTGTTTTTCTGGAAGAACTGCACCAGACTGAAGAAGACTAAAGAGACATGAATTAAAAGCAACACATGATTCTGCTCTGGATTGGTTTGCTATAAAAGACATTATTGGGAAAACTGGTAAAAATTGAGAGTGGTTTGAGCATTAGGTGGCAGAAATATTCGAGCATGAATTTCCTGATTTTGATGGTTGTATGATAGTTGTGTATGAGAATATATAAGGTATTAAGGGATGATGGGATATCAGATTACCAAATAAATCCCAAATGGTTCAGGGGGAAAAAGTTTGTTCTGTACTTACTACAAAAGAATT
This sequence comes from Eumetopias jubatus, assembly GCF_037043125.1. Lineage (NCBI taxonomy): Eukaryota > Metazoa > Chordata > Mammalia > Carnivora > Otariidae > Eumetopias > Eumetopias jubatus. The sequence goes on along the minus strand of NW_028274812.1, from coordinate 120,894,666 downwards.
TGTGACCTTATTTTTTCAAAATAAAAAAAACAAATTAAGAAAAATTAACCAGATCACATTATTACAGTGGTTCCTTACTATATTTGAAATGAAACTTAATCTCTTTACCATGGTCTACAGGTCTCCCTCAAAGCTTCTTTCTTACAATTTTCTCCTTCAATAACCACATTTCAGCCACTGTGGTCTCCTGTTTGTTCTTAGATGACATTAAGCTCCTTAACAACTCAGAGCATTTCCCTCTTGCTATCGGTCTGTGACATCTTTCTCCTGGTTTTTAGATGGCCGCTTTCTCATCCTTTGGAGCTCAGTTCATACGGTCAGCTCCTCAGAGAGACCTTTCCTGGCTATAATCTCTAAAGCAGGACCCCTGCTTTCGTTAACAGCACATAACCTAATGTGTATTTATATTCTTTACATGTTTTATCTCTCTTCTTTACTAAAATATAAATCCATGGCTATTTTTTTTTTAAAGAATCACTTGGCCAATTTTTTTTTTTAAGATTTTATTCATTTATTTGACAGAGAGAGAGAGAGAGAGAGAGAGCACAAGTAGGCAGGCAGGCAGGCAGAGGCAGAGGGAGAAGCAGGCTCCCCGCTGAGCAGGGAGCCCGATGTGGGGCTCGATCCCAGGACCCTGGGATCATGACCTGAGCCGAAGGCAGACGCTTAACCGACTGAGCCACCCAGGCGCCCCCTCCATGGCTATTTTGTTGACAGTGGTATGCCCAGAGTTTAGTAAAATACCAGGCACATTTGAAGAATTCAACATTTTTTAATAAATGAGTAAATTATATTGATTATATATTAAAGTAACACTAGCCTAAACATGCAAATTCATCTATAATCCATTCCTGTCACCTCCTTTGGCCTAGCAGATTATTTTTGGAAACCAGAAATACTTTGAAAACCTTCAGCTCATCTAATACCAAGGAACATTCTATACATATTTTATATCTCCAGAAAATATTCTTCTTCCTTGTGTTTCATCTCCAAGATCTTCTACTACATGCCTAAAAAATCAACAATAAATTGCACTACTTAAAAGAGCCCTTCAAAATCTGGTCATTCATTAACCACAGAACCAAAGGACTCAATGTTCCTGTGATAGAATTTCTGGGATTCATCGATTCAGTACAGTGTACTTAATGTCTCTAAAAAGGGATTCATTCCCAAATGTGTCTTAGCTAAAGCTGTTTACACATCCTATCTTACTTCCAAATAATAAAAACTAGCCAATTGTGGTGAACCTGTGCAGGTGCCATTATCTTTATGAAGTCTCCGGTAACCAAAATTTCTTACTCTTTGGAACACCAATCACCACAGCAAAGAATATGTAAAGTAAAAAATGTAATGGGCCACAATTGTCATTATCTGCTGACTGCCAAACATGGATAATTTTTTTAATTTTTTTTAAAAAATATTTTATTTATTTGACAGAGAGAGCACAAGCAGAGGGAGAGAGAGGGAGAAGCAGGCTCCCTGCTGAGCAAGGAGCCCAATGTGGGACTCGATCCCAGGACCCTGGGATCATGACCCGGGCTGAAGGCAGCCACTTAACCGACTGAGCCACCCAGGTGTCCCATGGATAATTTTTTAAATTAAGTTATCATTTACATACAATAATATTCATACAGTTTGTTGTACAGTTCTATGAATTTTGACAAATGCTCAGTCATGTAACCACTAATATCATCAAAATATAGAATATTTTCCTCATCCTCCAAAGCTCCTTCAGAACCCTAGGTAGTCAACCCCTCCCCCCACCCAAACCCTAGAAACCACTGAATTGTTCTGTGTTCCAACTGTTTAGCCTTTTCTAGAATGTCATATAAATGGAATCCTACAATCCTACAATCCTACTCTTTTGAGTCTGGCTTCTTTCACATAGCAAAATGCATCTAAGACTAGTCATGTTATTGCTTGCATCAATATTTCCTTTTTATTGCTGGTAGTCTATTACATGGATATACCTATAGTGTGCTTACCCCATTACCAGTTGAGAGACAACTGGATTGTTTCCAGATTTTGAATAAAACCTCTAAAAACTGGGGCAGCCTGGCTGGCTCAGTTAGAAGAGCATGTGATTCTTGACCTCGGGGTCATGAGTCCAAGCCCCATATTGGATGTAGAGATTACTAAAAAAATAAATAAACTTTTAAAAATTCCCTTTAAAAAACCCTCTAAAAACATGTACATGCAGGTTTTTGTGTTGGGCTACATTTTAAAATTTGATAAGAATAGGGTTATGCCAAAATAAAGCATTGTTCTGAGAGCAAAATAGAGAATCAAAGACAGTTGTCTTTGATTCTCACTGTCAACAAAATAGCCATGGATTTATATTTTAGTAAAGAAGAGAGATAAAACATGTAAAGAATATAAATACACATTAGGTTATGTAATTACTTGAACAAGTTTTTTAAAAAAATGACTCTAATGAAGCAGAAGGAAAACACAGAGTCACAGAGGAAGAGACAAAACACATACCAATATAAAGAAGGAATAATAATAATAAACTCTCTAGAACTACAAGGAAGTATAGGGTACGTGTAAAAAAAAGAAGGAATAGAAAATATTAATTTTTAAATCCATAATAAGCAGAACTTGCTTAGGAAAGAGTAATATAAAAGAAAGATGGAAAAATACTCTTATATCTCGTCACAAAATTCTTATGAATATTCCAGTAAAAAGCTGGACATCTCCAGATGCACCAATCACAGCAAGCACAACAGGTGTCATTGTCTCCCTGATCACTGAGAGTAAGACAAATGACAGTGCCTTTCCGGACAACCCAACCATGGCCTCCACCAAAGCCCCTGCAATTCTGAGACCATTAGAGTGTCCACTAAAGGCTCTGGGACTACTCCAGCCTCTGTGTCCTCCTCAGCCACCCCAATACCCATCGAGACCGCCACAATAGCTGTGCCCACCACATCATTCAATACAGTTTCTGAGAGTACCACGACCTTCTGAGAACGTCTATTCCCACCATGGTCTTCCCCATGACCTCTGAAACTATACCTTCCACCATAGCCTCAGAACCCACTGTGGAGCCTATGTGCAAAATGGGCTCCAGTACAGACTGAGCCCATCAAGTCCATCATTGCCATCTCATCAGTCTCTCAGTTCACCACAGATTTGTCCACTTTTTCAGTACCTACTACAAATAACACCACAGTTTCTGAGGCCCTGACTATGTCGGCCACAGCCTCAGAGATCACCATAAGCCTTGACTTTAGTCTCATCACCCACCCCCAGGCCTCTACTTCTGCCTCTGGGGTCCCCACAGTCTCTACTAGGGTCTCTGGACCTTTCACGGTCTCTTTTATCACCTTGGTGCCCATCAAGGCCATTGACTTTTCTACTCAGTCCATCACTAACACAGCTGTATCAGGTGCTGACCACCACGTCTTCTCTAAGCACACACATTTACCTTCAGTGTCAACCATCACCATTTTGCTTGTTTCTGTCATTTCTGCTCTAGACTCCAGTCAAGCCATCACTCCTGTTAGATATACTTCTGTTCTCTTTTCTTGAATCCTATTTATTTCTACTCTGGTCTCACCTTCTTTTGTCCAGTGTCCATCATTTCCAACCTAATCAGAAACACTTCTTTGTAAGTATCTCCCCCCAACACACACACACACACGTTAATTATATTCCATCACTTCTGCCTAGAGGGAACTCACCTTAACTCTGTGACAAACACCCTAGTTTGTCAGATGCTGTCATGTCCGTGCCAAGCACAATCAGCTCTGTTCCACCCACCACCTGTGACACTGCCATCCCATCTTCAATATATTGAGCCCTGGTCCAGGGACTGCAAACTACACTTCATGGGCCAAATCTGGCCCGTTACCTGTTTTCCCAAATGAGGTGTTATTGGAATATAGCCACATGTACTCCTTTATATCTATAGCTGCTCCCCAGCTACTTTGCATACTTGTGGCAGAGACTTTGTGGCCCAAATAGCTTAAAAATTCACATCTGATGACCCTTTATAGAAGGTGTTTGCCAACCCTTGCTCCAAGTTTGGTTAAGACCAAAAAATGATTTTTTTCATCTCTGGCACGTGCTCTGAATAAAACCACCTCTGCACTTGCCATCAGCACTCATGTGGGATGTGATTCTACCCACTTTGTCCTGAGCTACCCGGTGCTAGTCCAGTGACTGACACTGTTCTTGTATCAGTGTAACCACTTCCAGTCTAAGCACAACCCTTGCTGCTGATGCCACCTGCTCTGTGTATTAGGTCCTCCCGCCTTGTTCTGAATCCAGCCTCTCCTTCCCTAGGGCCAGCCTCCTCCCTGTGGTCAGGTTCTTCCACATATGTTCCGAGCACACTCACCTCATCTCTGTTGACCACCATGATTGTGTGAGAGTATGTCACCTGTGCTCCCAGCCGTGGCCACTGTCTCACCCCTCAGTAAATCTGATCCCATCATCCCTTCCTCTAGCAATGTCCTTATACCCAGTGAGCACATTATAAGAATATCAGACCCTATCTCTTATCCCAGCCTACCCTCCCTATTTGGGTGAGCACTTCTAAAATTGAATACATCAATCCCAGTCACGTCTCCTCAATCTTAGTCTCCACCATCACCAGCACCACCCGTGGACAGAGCCTACCTCCTCTTCTCTAAGACACTCACCTCTCTCTGAGGCCCTCATGGTTTCAGGTGAATCACTTTCCACCATCTCTCCTCCCACCACAACAGCTCTTCTCAAACCACCACCACCATTACTGTGTTAGATCAATCCCTCTGCTCTAAGTACACCTGCCTCCTCTTCAATTATTGTCACTACAAATGCATCATATTATGTGATCTGTTTCCTAGGCACCTAGACCACTGGAACCAGACCAACCACCCCCATGTCTGTCACGATGGCCCCTGCAATGGACTCCATATCCCCTGCTACGAGGAATATTGTCCGTGAGATGGACCCAAATACCTTGGACCCGGGCACATCCACTTTTGGAGCACCATCTATCAGCTCTGTTCCAAACACCAGGAACACTGGGATGAGATCTACCCAGGAGCCAACCACCACTTCTGGAAGCAGTACCACTTCACATAAAATAGACCCAGTCACCACGGGCATAGAGACAGTTACCATGAGCCAAAATGCTACCATGGGACCAAGCCAAGTGGATATTGCAGCCCTGGGGCATCATCCTCATCTCTCTGTCTGTAGTTGTGGTGGGTATTGGACCATTAGCAGGACTGCGTTTTTGGCTGGTGAGTATCAAGGCTGAGTTAACAGAGGAGCCTGCCAAGAAGGTATATTATGAATGGGAGAAGAATTCATGTAAATAGTGCTATTAGGATATCCAGAATGAGAGAGGAGAATAAGTTGGTGTGCTAGGAGGAAAAGAATCATGTAGCATGCTATGAAGACTAGAAAGAATGATTAAATCAGGGAAAGTGATAAAAGTAAAGTAGAAAAAAGGAGGAAATACACAAAATTGGGGCTAATGTGAGAGGATATTTTGTGAAAGGGGAGGAAAACAGAAGGTTTTCTTAAACAAAATCTGAAAGTAAGACTGTTTTAGCCCTGGAAGAAGAATCTCCAGGAAGTAAGGGGTCATTGGGCCCTCACTATGCTTACTGATTTCCACTGTAAATTTTAGCACCAGTTACCCATGGACACTTCTTGGCCTCACAGGCGGAGATAAGTAGTCTACCTTGGTTTTCTTCAGCTCAGCTGCTAGACAGGCAATGTCAAAATATTTCACTAAATCTGAGAGAGAACAGGAGGGAAATAAAGAAAGAAAGCAGGAGTGGGGGACACCTGGGTGGCTCAGTCAGTTAAGCATCTCTCTTTGGCTCAGGTCATGATTTCAGGGTCCTGGGATCGAGTCCTGTGTCGGGCTTCCTGCTCAGCTGGTAGCCTGCTTCTCCCTCTGCCTGCCAGTCTCTTTGCTGGTGCTCTCTCGAGCGCTCTGTCAAATAAAGAAAATCTTAAAAAAAAAAAAAAAAAGAAAGAAAGGAAGAAAGCAGGAGGGGTGCCTGGGTGGATCAGTTAGTTAAGTGTCCCACTCTTGGTTTCAGTTCAGGTCATGAGCTCAAAGTTGGGACATTGAGCCCCATGATTAGCATGGAGTCTGCTTGATATTCTCTCTCTGCCCCTCCCCCCCACTTGCATGCTCTTTCTCATAAATAAATAAATAAATAAACAAACAAACAAATAAGTAAATAAATAAAATCCAGGTTTTGTCTGGGCTGGCCACTCTCTGACTTCCCGTTGTATCTCTGCTTTCTGGTCTTGACCTTTCTTCAAATACATATTTTTCCTATTCTGATTTCTAAATTTATTTACATTTTTCCCATTTTCTTATAGTTTCTGTCACTAAGCTCACATTTGAGGAATGATTCAGGGTACAAATCTGTGGAGTGCTGGATGTAGGTCATACTACCTCACCAGAGACTGTGCATCTCTTCCTAGCTCTGAGTTCAGTGATACCACACTGGTAGCTTAAAAATTCTGTGGTGGAAGTATTTACATTCTAGAAACCAGCAAATGCTACAAATCATGTCTGTTTCCCTCTGGAGAGTCAGGCGTTAAATGATCACTAGTATACCACTGGTAAAAGTGGATAAGCAAATGCAACACATGCTGCAGCCAAAGACTGGCATAATATAGTCAATTCACTAGCATTCTTTAGCTCAGAATTTTCAGCCTACCTCCATATGTAGGGTACAAAATGAAGACCATCATCCAGAAATGACTTACTAAATTACCTTATAATTTATGTGCAAGATCAACAGATAATGGGAACTAAATTAACCGAGGTTTTACTAAGTGCTAGGCCCCGAGCTGAGTGCTTAAAATGCATCATTTCATTTAATTTGCTCTGCAGTCCTATGGGAATATAATACCTACCTTATAGGTGAGGAGCCTGGAGCTCTGTGATCTTAGTTATTTGTCCCAGCACATGTAGTACGGGGCAGATCTGGGACTGTAACCCAGGTTGGTTTGATCCTGGAGTCCATGCCTATAATCTCAGGCCTCTATATGAATACTCTCTGTCCTCAGCTTCCTTAGCTGACTAATAGAGTGAATGGCTGTGTCTTCTAGGTGAGTCTCCACAATTTCACATAGGGATGTGGATTCACTTTTGTGTCGAAAGTCTAACAGCACATAACCTTACCATGATGCAAAGGGTGTACTGCAAAGGTTGTACTAATAAAGTGACAAGGGGGATACCTGGGTGGCTCAGTCAGTTAAGCAACTAACTCTTGATTTTAGCTTAGGTCATGATCTCAGGGTTGTAGGATGAAGCCCCACATTGGGCTCTGCACTCAATGCAGAGTCTGCTTATCCCTCTCCTTCCTCCCCCTTACACACACACTCTCTATCTCTTAAAGTAAATAATAAATAGGGTGCCTGGGTGGCTCAGTCAGTTAAGGGTCTGCCTTCACTCAGGTCATGATCCCAGGGTCCTGGGATCGAGCCCTGCATTGGGCTCCTGCTCGGCCAGAAGCCTGCTTCTCCCTCTCCCACTCCCCCAGCTTGTGTTCCCTCTCTTGCTGTGTCTCTGTCAAATAAATAAATAAAATCTTTGTGAAAAAAATAAATAAAATCTTTAAGAAAAAATAAAGTGACAAGGAAAGTTGTTTACTCAGATAGAAAGATTGTGAAACAACAAAGAGAGAGAGAGACAAAGACACAATAAAGATGGTAAAGAGAGGAGAAAATCGATGATTCTAGAAAGTAAAAATTCAATGGTGAAAGAGATGATAAAGGGAGATAAGGGATAAGAGATACGTTTGGTGATAAGAGAGAAGAGAAATTAATTTTATAATATTCTTTATTTCTCCTTTAGAGGGACTTTTCCTTCCCCCTGATAAACAGTGACACTTACTACCCTCATGACTATAGCATTGGCCTTGGTCTGGACTCTGGCCTGTTCCATAGCCTGGAAAATGAACTGGTCCATGGAGGAGCATGTGGCTTTGGACACAGAGTGGGCCATGAATTGAGCCACAGCTGTGGGAGTGGTTATGGCATCAATCATGGCAGGAGTCATGGACACAGAGGAGGCCATTCCAATAGCCATGAAATGGATCACAGAGGAGGCCACTAAGGAAGCTATGAAGTGGGCCACAGAAGACCCCAGGAAGCCACAGCAGGACAAGGTGGTTATGGCCATAGACTGGATAATATTATGGAAAAACTATTATCCAGTCTATTATAGTCATAGTCTATGACTATAATAGACTGGAAAATATATTAGAAAATATTATAGAAAAAGAAAGCATGGGAGGGCATCATAGAGGAGAAGAAAAGAATGATCACGAAATGATTAAAATGAAGTATAGGGGCACCTGGCTGGCTCAGTCGGTAGAGCATACAACTCTTGATCTCAAGGTTGTGATTTCAAGCCTTACGTTGGGCATGGGCCTACTTAAAAAAAAAATAAATGGAGTATAAAAATGTTCTCAAGGAGTAAGTTTAGAGATCAAGAAAAGGACCAGCAAAAAGATCTCAGAGACCTTGACCAACATTGGGAAAAATCAAGCAGAGACTGGGTTTGGAGGAGATGCACAGCTTTACCAGGCTTGGAGATGACTTCAAGGTAAAGCTTTCTTGAATTCTACCTGAGTCTCAGACTTTATTGTAGGGAATCATAGTGATCATCCTCAGGACATTTTCTTTCCCATCTCCCACCATCCAAGTCATGGTCAGTGTTTTTCATCCCTTTTTCCTCAGGGTGCTATAAATGCTACCACACATCTCTAAGGAACAAAAGCATGCAATAAATATATTATCAGGGGCGCCTGGGTGGCTCAGTCGTTAAGCATCTGCCTTCGGCTCAGGTCATGATGCCAGGGTCCTGGGATCAAGTCCCACATCGGGCTCCCTGCTCGGCAGGAAGCCTGCTTCTCCCCCTCCCACTCCCCCTGCTTGTGTTCCTGCTCTCTCTGTCTCTCTCTCTCTGTCAAATAAATAAATAAAATCTTTAAAATAAATAAATAAATAAATATATTATCAGGACCACAGACTTAGTTGTTTTCCTATTTGTTCTTTTAGTTTTCATGGAGTTGTTGTTTTCTTTTTTTAATGCTTACTATGTCCCAGGTGCTGTCCCAGAAGCCTTTAAATACATCATTTAATCCTTAAAAAGTCTTTGAAGAGACTTTGAAGTAGACAAAGATACTTAAGTAAGACACAAAAAAACACTAATATAAAGAAAAGTTTGATGATTTGGACTTCACAGAAGTCCAGTATCAGAATGTATCTGCAAGAGAATGAAAAGGAAAGCCAAAGATAGGATCAGATACTGTAATACTTACATCTGACAAAAGACTCATATATCCAGAATATAAAAAGTACTACAAATCAATAAGAAAAAAAACAGGGCAATTAAAAATGGGCAGAAGATTAGATAAATATTTAACAAAAGAGTATATCAAAATGCTTAGCGAACAGTTGAAAAAGTGCTCAATATTATTTTTTATCAGAGAAATGAAAATTAAAACCACAATGAGATACCACCACAGATATACCAAAATGACTCAAATTTAAATGACTGATAATACCAAGTATTGGCAAGGATGTGGAACAACTGGATTCTTAAACATTGTTAGTGGGAGTATATAAACTGATACAATTATTTGGAGAAAATGGCAACACTAAAATTAAACACACATGTATCCTATGACCCAGAAATCCTAATCCTGAGTAAATATATCCAACAGAAATGAATGCCTTTGTCCACCAAAAGACATGTCTCATAGCAGCTTTACTTAAAATAGTGCTGAGCTGGCAATTATCCAAAGTCTATTAACATTTGAATGGGTAAATACATTGTGACATGTTTATACAATGGAATGCTATTCTCTTAAAGCAAATCCATTTTCATCTCCCCCAGCCATGGGCCTGATCAGGGGCCAGAAAGAAGAAGCTGACTGATGCATGCTTTATAATGAACCAGAAGATCCTAGTTTTAATTCATCCTCAAGTCCAAATCAGTACAAGGCTCACATCTAAGGGCAATGCAAGTGATAATATTTCCTCCACAAATGCTGTCTAATTTCAAATTGTTACCTTTAATAATCCCAGAAGATGCCCACCTCCAGGGTGACATGAATGCAATTAGTCCAGGGGGGAAGAAAACTGGTTTCTTGTGTGAGCCCAGCTGATGGACCTGCACGTTTAGCTGACTCCCATCCCTCTTGGAATTCAATGATTTTTAAGTCTTAATCATTATAGACTAGTTTAGCTCACATGTAGCCTCTTTATCTCTATTGTCAAATGAAATTAAAAAAAAGAGGGGTGCCTGGGTGGCTCAGTCATTAAGCGTGTGCCTTCGGTTCAGGTCGTGGTCCCAGGGTCCTGGGATCGAGCCCCGCATCCAGTTCCCCGCTCCATGGGAAGCCTGCTTCTCCCTCTCCCACTCCCCCTGCTTGTGTTCCCTCTCTCGCTGTGTCTCTCTCTGTCAAAATAAATAAATAAAATCTTAAAAAAAAAAAAGAAGTTAAAAAAAGAAAGGTGGGGGAAAATTTAAAGAAAAGGTTTAGGTTGAATGAAGATGAGGGTTTTAGATGACCCCCCCAATCTTGCGCTGCTCCCGGGCTCCCTGACTGGAGTCTCTTCCTCCTCCCACGCTGGCACTGAGACTGACCCCAACACCGTCTGCCATCATACCAGGTACTTCCTTCCCCTCCCACATTCCATTGTTAGAGTAGCAGCTACCATGAAATGGAAACAACCACTTCTGCCCAAGGCATAGTCACCACTGGGACATATACAACTACCCCTGTCTTGGTTACCACCAATGCTAGAACAAAATCTAGTATTTCTGTTTCAGGGAAAATCAACACTGGAATAGAAACAACCTTGACTGACGTAGATGCCACTGCCACTGAAGTAGGCATGAGCACTTCCGTGCATGGTAAAGCACTTCCGGAACAGATACATCTACTCTTGTCTCAGGCACCACTATCTCTGGAATAGGCACCATCTCCTCCTTCCAAGCAGCACCCACTAAGAAAATAGGCACAACCACTACTGCTCAAATTCGGCGTCCACTGAAATACCATCAATCATCTCCATCTCAGTCACCATCGGCCCTAGAACAGACAGACACTCCTATTTCAGGTAAGGCCAGCACTAACACAAAAATGACCACCTCTGACCAAGACACAACCACACAAGAACAAGTATCACTTTTGCCCAAGGCATAAGAACTCAAGTGTCAAAAGTACCCACCTTCATCCAGGCACCATCATCACTGGAAAAGGAACAACCGCCTCTGCTCAAGGATCAGCAGCCGTGGAGACAGGTATAGAAACTTCTGCTCAAGGGCAGTCACTCTTGGAATAGGCACAACCATCTTAACACAGTCCTAAGCACAACCACCATGGGAACTGTCACAACTTTCACCAAGGCACACCCACCTGTGCGTCAGGCACATCATCCTTATCCCATATACCATCATCCCATTCACATTATTTCCAAAACAGGCACCATCACCTCTTTCCAAGAATCAGCCGCTGCTGAAATAGGATCAGTCTCTCCAGTCCAAAGTTTAACCATTACCAAAAGAGGTATAACCACCCTAATCCTGGACATAGCCATGGTGGGAACAGGCATAACCACTTTTGTCCAGGACACAACCACCCTGGATTGGGCACATCTCTCCTTACCCCAGACAGCACTATGATCAGAACACGAACCACAACCTTTGCCTGAGGATCATCATCTAGTACTGACAAAGAAACATCAACCTCTGATTGAGCAATCACTGGAGCAAGCACATCCCTAAGTCCATGTCCAACCGTCATGAGAAAAGACAGCCCCTTCCATCTCAGTCACCACAAGCTCTGCCGAAGATAATACCAGCCCTGGAAGATGAAAACCTTCTCTGGCCAAGGCAACAGGCCCCATGGGAATAGTGTGAACACTGCTTCTTAAGGACAACCTGCACTAGAACAGAGACCGCCACCTATGTCTTAGACACCAATTGTATTCCTGTGGCTGGAACATGACACTTTGCTCTGAGCACAACCCTCACTGAGATAGGCACAACCATTCCTGCTTCAGGCACCATGGCCCAGGGACCTGCCTCTACCTTAGTCACTGCAGTTGTGAAGTAGCATCTACCCTTGAAACTGTTGGATTCACTGAAAGCACCCATGAAGCAGACCAGGTCCTTTCCAATGTACACACAGTTTGAGCCACACTCCAGTGACTGTGGTAAAGCCAAGATATTCATGGCCTGGGGCACATTCTCATTTCTCTGGCTTCAGCTGTAGTTGCTGTCATTCTGTTAGAACTTGGATTTTACCTGCCAAGTATCTGTCACTGGTTAATGAGGCTTTGGTGACAATAGATCACAGGTTAGGGTGTATGTGTGGAATGCATGGAAATAGTATCATTTAAAGTTTTCATGATTAGAAATAATAAATATTGAAGATTGTCAGAACCAAAAAAAAAAAAAGGACACTCAGACAGAGAGCACTGCATCTTATAGAGACAAGGTAGGAAAAGTAAAGCAGAAAACAAAAAGAGAGATGGAGAAAGGAGATAAAAATATAAAGGGGAGGGAGGGTTGGAGTCTAGGAGAATGAGAGACAGGGAATAGGGGGAACAAAACTCTAAGATTCCCAAAATTTAGCACCAAAGGGGGCCTTTTTAGATGCAAAGGGAGAGAATTAAGTGTTCTACACTGGCTTCCCTTTGGGTTCTACCCTTTAATTCAGTTGTGCTCTCCAAGAGCACAGTCCTTGCCCTTTAATGTTTCTACCCCACTGGGGGTGAAACTGTGTTTGTATCTTCTTAGCAGAGCTGAACTAGGTTGGCACACAAGAGCCTGTGGCCATATCAAGGCAGAATAACAGGAATCAACCAGAGAGGATGGGAGACAAAACAGTCTCCCTGATGAAGTGCTGAGTTTGCAGAGCTCAGCCAGGGCTCCCTGGCTCTCCAGCATTCCTCCTTGGGTTGAGACAGCTGCATTCAGTCTCAGATTGTGTTCTGCATTCAGATATTCACCAGGACTTTCTATCTTATTCCAGTGTATTTACCTCTTGTTCTGAACTTTTATTTTATATCTTTTGTTATGGAGAGATTACCTTACACAACATGTGGAAAATGGCGAGGTATAAATGATGAAGAAAACTCGGACCATAAATGGTTTCTTTACTTTTAAACTCTTCCATCTGGACAGTATTACATACAGACTCACATCTACTAATCTTCTCCTAAATGTGCTGGCACTCTCTTATTTAAGAACAAGATGTAATAGCAATAATCATGGCAGGTAATGTTTATAAAGCACTTACTTTGTTCCAGGGACTGTGTGAGTATTTTACATGTGCTATTTCATTTTATCTTCCCAATAATCCTGTAGGGAAAAAAATGTGGTATTATTATCTACATTTCATATACAAGGACACTATTCACATTTCATATACAAGGAGGCATAGACAGGTAAGTAACCTACTGAAGGGCACACAACAGACTTAAAACTCAGCCCAGGATTTTTAAAATTCAGGAATCCATGCTCTTAACTGCAAGGTTATATGATGAATTTCAAAACTGTGGCTTTTCCAGATCAGTTAGTCTCCCAAACACACATTTCTTTAGTTAATACAACGACTGATTCTTGCACTTTGATGGGGTCCATCCTCTGAATATTGGGAGATTGATTGTTTTTGCTTTGTGAATTCTACCATATTGGTACAACATAATAAATGAGAATTCATAGGCACAGTAAGGTAATTATTTTATTTGATTTTTGCTTGTTTTGCTATCTTCTCAGAGAGAGAAATAAAGAATAACACAACAATGATACAAAGAGAGACACAGAGGAAGTAAAGAAGTTGAGAAGAGATTTTTTTTTAAGATTTTATTTATTTGACAGAGAGAGACACAGCGAGAGAGGGAACACAAGCAGGCAGAGTGGGGGAGGGAGAAGCAGGCTTCCCACGGAGCAGGGAGCCTGATATGGGGCTTGATCCCAGGACCCCGGAATCATGACCTGAGCCGAAAGCAGACACTTAACGATTGAGCCACCCAGGCACCCCAAGAAGAGTTTTAAAAATGGTTTTCTAAAAAGTAGAAGTCTGTGACTTTAGTCAACCAGGTAGGCTATGAAATGGGAGAGAAGGATTAATTTCTTAAAGTATTTATATTTTTTCCTTTTAGAGGGATATTCTTCTGCTCCTGAGAAACATTAGCATATATTACATCCATGACCTAGGCCTGGGTCCATTGTCCTGAACCAATTGGGGTTAGAGAACATTGTTATTGTTTCAACAATAAAAAGAGCTATGGAGGGGCCCTTGGTTTGGTTCATGAGGAAGCTTTAAGGCAGGCCATGAATGGAGCCACAGTCATGAAGATGATCATGGAATGAGTCATGAAGTATCCACAGAGGAGGTCAGAGTAGAAGCCACAGACATGGGACCATGATAGAACTCATGTTAATGACAACCACAGGGTAGGCTTCAGAGGAAGTCACTGAAGAGGGGATTTCCATAGCCACTGGAAAATGGGAGACATTATAATGAAAGGAGGGGATCATGGAGAAGACCAAGAGCTATAATGGGGAGTGAGTCAAGATGGGAGACCAGAATGTTCCCAGGGAATGGCCATAGGTGATGGCATAGCTCAAGAACCGAACCAAGGAAAGCCTCTCAATATCTGACCAACAAGGCTACAGCTCAAGCAGAGTGTGATTTTGAAAGATAACCACAATTAATGAGGCTTAGAAATGACCTGAAATAAACGTATTCCCTGGACTCGCCCCGTAACTCAGAATCTCAAGATCAAGGAGGTTGCTGGCCCTCAACAGGGGTAGGAATGGGCACAGTGACTGCACTCAACACAGCTGCTTTACATTCTCCCTCTGCTCAGGTCATTCCAGTACCCTCCAGAACGTGACTTTGTCTTTGAGAAGAGTCTTCTTTTCTTCTTCTGTGTCTTCTTCAGATGTCACATGACTAAGAAGAGAATGACTAGACACTCTAAGGAATAAAAATTCATTAATGTATGTGACATCATGTGACATAGCAGACAAAATGCTACTCTTTTAAATTTTGTCTGTTTTGCTCTTGTCCTTTGTTTCTGAGTGACTGCCCGTGCCACGCAGTGTGCTAAGTGCTTTTACATATACCATCATGTAGTCCTCACAACAACCCAAGAAGTCCAGATTATAATCCCCATTAAGTAAATGAGAAAACTGCAACTCAGAAAAAGAGCTAGTAAGTGAGCAAGATTGTACCGTAAGACAAGTTCTCTAACTCCAGTTGGTTCAGGAGGGAAAAAACAAATTTCTGATTTAGAAGTATTATAAGGATTTTTACCCTTAGTGCAGAATGCTGAGATCCAGTACCAACATGTTACTGACCACACCACTCATCCATCCACTGCATGGAACTTCCTGTTGCAGACAATAGGCAGATCAACTTCCAAGTGCAGGGCATCCTAGAACCTAGATTCCTGACCCCTCCCCACTCAACACCTCATTTTCTATCATAGCTCATTCTCTTCCAGCTTCTAGGACTCAGTCATTCACAGTTCTTTCATATCTTAGGATGTAAGCTCTCAAAGAACCCAAATTTATCTGTTTTGTTTACTGGAGTACAATGTCCAGCACATAGTGGGCAATCACTAAATATTTGTGGGATGGATCCCTAACCATCTCCTGCTTGTCACCTTACTTCCATCAGGCTTCATATGCCATGAATATTCTTTCACCCAAATGTCTAAATGATCTGAAATGGTTTCTCTGCTAGGAAGCCTTGCCAGATTTTGGAGGGAGTGGAGACAGCTTGTTTTGATTACATACAGTTTAAAATTAAAATTTCCATAGGGTCTATTCCCAATTTGTTTGCCATGAGCTGTGGATGAAGTAACTGCCAGTTCCCTTAGCTCACTACTATCTTTGTTTTATTCTCCTTGTTCAGCTGTCTTTGGGTCATTTCTGTTGGCCTCATCCAAGTGTCTAAACAAAACTGTACTGCAAGCCCTCGGTTCCCCAGCATACTGGCCATGTTTTCCTCCATCATTCAGCTTATCCAACACACAGCACTGATGAGAAGAAGCAGCTGAGGTTCCCTAGGGTATAAAAGTTCCTGTGAATTCTTTAAAAATAAGCAAGGAATACTCCTATGAAGGGGTTTAGAAGCAGGAACATTCTTCTCCAGTTGTCATTACTCCCTGTAGGTCCTATCCACTGTGTGTACTGGTGAATATTTAACAACCAGTTTTCTGTGGTGCAAATGCTCCCACCATGGCTGATTTTAGGCTATCAATGTGACGTCACTGAGCATGAGGTTGAGAAGAGATGTGCAGACACCATTATATACTATTTCCACTAGACAGATACAATAGATGTACATAACTTCATGAACATAGATCATAGTAAATATAGTAAAATAATTGGGAAATAATGAGTTTTGAGTACTTTTGCCATTGTTTTAAATATAATTTAGTTCACTGTAAGCTAATTTAATGTTTAATGATGGCTGAGTTGCAAAACTGCTGAAATTCAAAAATTTATGGTCCTTGCCGACAGGTATGCACTGATGCCAATATACCACTGGTCTCATCTCCCCAACAGCCCACAGCCCCACTCCTTCCACCCCCTACTTCCCATGCCCCAGAGATTCCAAAGTCTATCCTTGAGTCTCTCTTCCCCCCTCATTCAAGATGTATTTTACACACCTACTATATGCTCAGCAACTCCCAGAGGTCCAGTCCCCTGTTCCCATTCACATTAAATCTTACTTTATGTGTTCTTCCTGCTAAGTTCTGTTCATGAAGTCCTCCTTCCAGCCTCACTCTCACCCTGGCACTCAGGACTTCTCATCCAGGAAACAAGGTCTTGAGTTAGAATAGGTTTTCATCCCCATCTCTGCCTCAGAGGGTGGGTCGCCTCCACTTTGACAACTTGATTCTCTTGAACTGTCCTACTTCCTGCTCCACCTCAGGCCCTGCCTAATGGGATCATGTCATTCTCCATTTTCATGTACTGTCCTGACCTCTGCACCCTCCTCTCTGAGTTCAAGTATTCTGCCTACAGCTGGAAAAACAACAAGTGACATATCCTGCCCCTGCCCAGCCCAGATGATACTATAAAGACTTCCTTTGAAAGATAAAGAGGTGACATTCTATGGAGGAAGCCCAAGGGGCTAGGCACCAGCATCGCCACTCTGCAGCCCCAGGTCCTCCTTCTTGGTGGTTTTCTTCAGATTAAGGACCCATTCTTTGGAGACTCAAACTCCCAGCACTCCAGCCTCAGATCTCCACCTCTTCTCTCTCAAGACCCTGCATTGTTTGCTTGTTTTTCCTTTTCCTTCTAGGCCTTAGTCTTATCTGGGACTCAGGAGCCCTCCTCTCTAGGCTTCACAGGCAGATTATCTCAAGATGAAGAGAAAAACATTTTCCTTTGCATGTTGGCTGTTGTTTCACCTTCTTCTACTTTTAGGAAATGGTGAGTGATTTTGTTTAAAAAAGGATATTCTTGGAGTTTGAGTAGAGTTTGGAGAAAATTTTGACAACTCCTGGGATGCACACTCTGTCTTTTTAGTTCCCATTTTCCAAAAAGAGGTAAGGGCTCTATTCTCTCCAATTCAACCGAGCATTTATTCTCCATTCTTTTCCCAATAGCAGTTCTTCTGCCCAGAAGACTGGCCTATTTCCTCTGTCAGAAATCAATCTCAAATGGAGATGCATTAGAGTTGGCAGAGATCTTAAAGTTAATGTCTGACCACCCACAGTAGGCAGGGATCCATCTCCAATATCTATGACAGCAGTCACCAAGCCTCTAACTGAACATGGCAGGAAAAATACTATTCCATACTTGCATAGCTTTTTTTCTAGAATTTGACCCACCATAGCTTTGGCTCATTTGTTTTATGCCCTTGAATAACACAAAATAAATCTATTCCCTCTCCACAAGCCAGGTTTTCATCTTAATTTCTCACTTAGTTTCTCTCTTAACTCTAACCCTAAACCTAATTAGAGGCATTAATATAAGGTTTTCGGATTCTTCCCCCAAATGTAAATTTGCAATTCTTACTTTAGTCCAGACAACACTGGGGGAAAAAAAAAGAATACATGGATAGGGTGAGGAGAACATCTAAATCCCTGTGGAAGAACAAGGCCATAGATGAGTTGTGGTACATATAGGCATATAGGAGACCAAGTTGTTATTGGGATGGAAAATCAGGATGTAGAAGGTAGTCATGAGATAGAGGGGAAAGGCATGGCCTCACATTAACTCTAACTCACTAATCAAGGAGGTTTAGCTCCTTTCCTGAATCCTAGGATATCTTATCTATTTGAGCTACACGTGGCTAGTTCTTTGCTAGACTAAGTACCAAGGCCTTTTGGGATCCCTTCACGGATGGTTCCCAAATGTTCATATGCGTAAAAATTACCTGATAGTAGTAAAAATGCCCATTACTGTCCCTTCCCAAACTGATTCCCTTTTGATTATCTTTCTTCTAGAAAAAGGGTACCATTCTATTTTGAGAGCAGCTCAATATGTATACACAGTCCTATTAACTTTCTCTTTTACATTCTTTATCTAGAGAGTATCATGAATAGTTGGAGGAGGAATAATACCATCTTCCTATGACTCAGGTCATGTGACTCCCCCATATCTAGGATGTGGAATAGTATATGAGCTAAGAACTGGCTCTGTGTCAGACGACCTTAGTTTTAATCCCTGTTCTGGGTCACCTGGCTGGCTCAGTCAGTAGGGCATGTGATTCTTGATCTCACGCTTGTGAGTTCAAGTCCCATGTTGGGCATGGAGCTTACTTAAAATAAATGAATGAATGAATAAATAAATAAATCAATCAATCCCTGTTCCATGATCTGCTAGCTATTTTAACTTGGGACTAATTGCTTAACTTCTCTAAACCTTAATTTCCCTATCTATAAATGTGAGTAGTAACAGTCCCTCATGGGATTATTGTAAGGATTTGAAGTACTCATGGAAGTATTGTAAGGATTTGAAGTACTAATTCATGTGTGGCACCTAGGACAATACTTGGACACAATGCATAGTGACCACTCAATAAATGATAGCTATTATAATTATCATTATTATTAGTTATAGTTACAAAATAAAAGTTTCCAAAGGAACTAACAAGTCATCCTTTCTTAATATGCTGTAACTTCCAACGTTAACACTATAGTCACCCGCCCTGTATCAACCACAACATTCAGTGAGACCATCACAACCACCAACCCTGGAACAACCCCACCATCCAGTGGGACAGCTGTAACAATCACCCACCCTGGCACAACCCCACCTTCCAGTGGGATAACAGTCAGAACCACCCATCCTGGCACAACTCCACCATCCAATGGGACAACTGTAACAACCACCCGTCCTGGAACAACCTTACTATCCAGAGGGACAACCATCATAACCACCCACCCCAGCACAACCCCACCATCCAGTGAGATGACAGTCATAACCACCCACCCTGGCACAACCCCACCATCCACTGGGATAACTGTAACAACCACCCATCCTGGAACAACCCCACCATCCAGTGGGATGACCATCACAACCACCCATCTCAGAACAACCCCTACCATCCAGTGGGACAACTGTAACAACCACGCATCCTGGAACAACTGCATCATCCAGTGGGATGACCATCATAACGACCCAACCCAGCACAACCCCACCACCCAGTGGGACAACCATCACAACCACCCATCTCAGAACAACCCCACCTTCTAGTGGGATGATAGTCATAACCACCCATCCTGGCACAACCCCACCATCTACTGGGACAACTGTAACAACCACCTATCCTGGAACAACCCCACCATCCAGTGGGACAACCATCATAACCACCCATCCCGGCACAACTCCACCATCCAGTGGGATGACTGTCACAACCACCCACTCCAGAACAACCCCACCATCCACTGGGATGACCATCACAACTATCTATCCTGCCACAACTCTGCCTTCCAGTGGGATGACAGTCATAACCACCCATCCCGGCACAACCCCACCATCCAATGGGATGTCACAACTACCCATCCTGGAACAACCCAGTAGGACAACTGTAACAACCGCCCATCCTGGAACAACTCCACCATCCAGTGGGACAACCATCATAACAACCCATCCCGGCACAAATCCACCATCCACAGGGATGATTGTCACAACCACCTATCCTGGAACAACTCACCATCCAGTGGGATGATTGTCACAACCACCCACCCCAGCATAACCCCACCATCCAGTGGGACCATCACAACCAACCCCCCTGGAACTACCACACCATCCAGTGAGAACATCACAACCACCCATCCTGGACCAACCACACTATCCAGTGGAACTAACACAATAGCTGTGCCCTCCAATGTCACAAGCACAAACACTGCCCCTCCATGGAATGAGAAAAAAACCTAACAGATACTTCAGGCCATGGGAAATTGCTCTAATCACTTTAGTCTCCATTGCAATGGCTGTGATTCTCTTCACTGGGCTCCTCTTCTGTCTTGTGAGTGCCTGATGTATAGGAAACCCTTTTTCTGAGAAAAAGAGCAGGAAAGTGAAGAAGGAAATACAGTAGAGAGAGGAGGGTCACTGTAGGGATAACAGGGAATGAGAAATCAGGAGTTACAAAACAAGGCCCAGAAACAGCAGGTTAGAACCAGCAAGCTAGATGGTCAGAAAAGCCAAGACGTATTCAGAGGAAATTGATGAGAAAATGGGATCCAAAAAAAGCAATGGGGAGGAGGAGTGCTGGCAGGGAAGGAGGATGCTTGGGACTGGAGAATACTGGAAGAGGGGGCATAACTCAAATGATTCATCCTTTTGTTTTCTAGAGAAACTCTCTGGGCCTAAGAAACCTCTTCAACACAGATCTCTACCACCCCCATGGCTCCAACCTTGGTCTACACCTCACAGCCATTATAGAGTCCACGACAGGTCTGTGATTGAGTCCAGAGGAGACTACTCTCCCCCTGCAGTCATGGAGTTGACTGTGAGACACAAGTGGCCCTGAGTAGCCCTGAAGGCAGAAGCATCACGGGGGAGGGAGGGAGCTGACCTGGATGACTGGGGGCCTGAGTGTCCCCCATAAGCTCCCAGGCTGCTCCTCCCAGCTCTTACCATCCTCCCTTCCCCTGTTTTTTTTCCAGACCATAAAAAGGAGGCTGTAGCTGTGACTGAATTATTAAATAAATGTGTTTAATACATGTGGGAGCCAGATTCTATGTGTTAGTGTTTATATATTGCTGTGAATAGAGATTCTTTGTATTCCAAAGACCTCTCTTTCCTGTATCCTCTCAGCTCTCAAATCCCTAGAGTGACATCCAGGGACCTTATATCTGTCCCATTCTCTTCCCTGTTCTGTCCCCATTCCTTTGAGGCCTCTGAGCTGATAGAAGAATTGAATCGGGGAAGATGGGGGAAGGCAGGTGCTGGACTTCACAGATTTGTGTTGCACAATGAGAAAACGAATGGAGCTTAGAGCATGAAGGGGTGGGGCTGCTGTAAGGTAGAGAAGGACTTAACAGTTAATGCGGCTATCCCTAGGCATGGCCACGTTCACTGGTCACTCATGTCTGCCCTGGGCTTGGACTCTACTGAAAAGACAGGTGTGAGCTGCCACCTTTCTCTCCTGTGGGCTCCCCCGACCCAAGAGGAGTACCAGGCAAGGAGACCATGTTCCCAGTTTCTGCAAGGGCAGCCCCTGCAAAACCAGGCCTCAGAGCAGGGACGCAACACCCATGTGTCAGCACCATGCTTGCTTAAGGCCACAGCCTTGTCAAGGCTTCTGGTGCAACTTGCTCCTCACACACATTCCACTAACCCTTCCTGGCTACAAAATGAATCATTAGCCTTAATTTAACCCTGCTAAGTCTCTTCAATTTCTATGGTTCTTAAAGTCTGAGTCTTTGCCAGAGCCTTCCTAACAGGGCCAAAGCTGTTTATGTACATTTTATAACACTGTTAACAAAACAGTTTTAAGGGCACTTTCGTGGTGCAGTGGGTTAAGCATCTGACTCTTGCTTTTGGCTCAGGTCATGATCTCAGGGTTGTGAGATCGAGCCCCACGTCGGGCTCTGTGCTCAGCCTGCTTGAGGTTCTTTGTCCCTCTCCCTCTGCCCTTCCCACTCGCATACTCTCTCTCTCACTCTCTCTCTCTCTCTCTCTCATAAGCAAGTAAATCTTAAAAAAAAAAAACAGTTTTGGGGCGCCTGGTTGGCCCAGTCATTAAGCGTCTGCCTTCGGCTCAGGTCAAGATCCCAGGGTCCTGGGATGGAGCCCCGCATGGGGCTCCCTGCTCCCCGGGAATAAAATAAATAAAATCTCGATTTTATTTATTTATTTGACAGAGAGAGACATAGCGAGATAGGGAACACAAGCAGGGGGAGGGGGAGAGGGAGAACAGCTTCCCGGAGAAGTTGGGGAGACAAGGATGAATGCGTGGGTCACAATTTATTAAGGGAGAAAGACTTGCAGACAGGCAAGTTTAGGCCAATGCATTAAGTACTACTAATTAAAGTAGCCCAGGAAAAAAATATACAAAGCTGGCCAAGGGAGGGAGCTGACTCACATAGAAGATGACTATGATTCGGGTCATAAGGAGTTGGCAGTAATTTACAAGGAGGAAAAGGGAAAATGTCAGGCAAGCCAGCACCTCATGCAAGATGAGGTGTGGCACTGCCAGTGAATGATCAAAAGAGCTGTGGGACCAGATGGGACAGCACAGGGAAATAAATGAAGCCAGAAGGTTGACTGTGTGGTTTTAGATGCCACATCAAGGAGGTGAGATTTCCTTCAACAGGAAGTCAACAGATTGTTTTAAGGCATTGTGGGATTAAATATTTTTCTAAGCGGGGCGCCTGGGTGGCTCAGTCAGTTAAGTGTCTTGCCTTCAGCTCAGGTCATGATCCCAGGGTCGTGGGATCGAGACCTGTGTTGGGCTCCCTGCTCTGTGGGGAACTTGCTTCTCCCTCTCCCTCTACCTGCCACTCCCCCTGCTTGTGCACTCTCTCTCTGTCAAATAAATCAATAAAATCTTTTAAAGTGTATATATTTTTTATCTTTAAAAAAATATTTTTCTAAGCAAGAACACTCTGCCTGAGTGAGCAGAAAATAGAGGCTGGAATCCAGTAGGGATTGGAATTCAAAGGCTCTTGTAATATCCCAGCAAAGAAACAAATCCAAGACCAAAAAAACATAGAAATAGGAATCAAGAATAAAAGTGGATGTCAATCAAGAAGAAGTGGACTTCTGCCTAGCAGTTTTTTTAAAAATCCCCTTTTCCACAACCCATGGTCACCATGGTCACTTTTGTCAGAAGTCCTGTTTCAAGGAGGTCCTCATCTAACAACTATGGGCAATTTTCTTAAAATTAATTTATAAAATGACTAATTTATAAAACGATTAATTCAAGAAGAATTTTCTTCTTGCCTTTAAATAATAATCAACATGTCTCCCTCCTGCCATAGCTACAGATTGGGGGACAAGCACAAAGGAGACTAACGAATATCTTGTTGCTGGGGCACCTGCATAGCTCAGTTGGTTAAGTGTCCAGCTCTTGATTTTGGCTCAGGCCATGATCTCAGGGTCAGGATCTCAGGGTCGTGAGATGGAGCCCTGCATCCAGCCCCCCAGCGAGCCCCATGTCAGGCTCCACGCTCAACGGAGAGTCTGAGATTTTCTCTCTCCCTCTCCCTCTGCCCCTCCTCCTGGCTCTCTCTCTAAAATAAATCTTTAAAAAAAAAAGAATATCTTGTTGCTTATGAAATGTTTTATAGTCAAGAATATACTCAAGAAAATATATTTATTTATGACAATTTTCATATAAAATACCATATTCAAAAACATATGCAAGAAAAATAGTTTATTTTGTGTGTGTGTGTGTGCTTCACCATAATTTTACTAGGAGGATTTATATTGTAATACTAATTGCCTGCCCTGAATTCTAATGTGTATCTACAGCTTCTTTTCTTTATTATTTTTTATTATGTTCAGTTAGTTAGCCACTGTTCAGTATATCATTAGTTTTTGATGTAGTGTTCAATGATTCATTAGTTACCTATAATACCCTGTGCTCGTCACAGCACGTGCCCTCCTTAATACCCATCACCCCGTTACCCCCTCCCCCCCACCCTCCTCTCCTCTGAAACTCTCAGTTTGTTTCCCGGGGTCCATAGTCTCTCATGGTTCGTCTCCCTCTTTGATTTCTCCCCCTTTGGATTTCCCTCCCTTCCCTTATGCTCCTCCGTGCTATTGCTTATGTTCCACATATGAATGAAACCATATGATAATTGTCTTTCTCTGCTTGACTTAACTTAGCATAATACCCTCAAAAATAGTTTATTCTTGACTGATAATTGCAAATGTTATTTCTGTGGATAATATATAGATTATAGTAAAAACAATAAGGCCATAGACTGTATAATTCCAATCATACAACATTCTGGAAATAGCAAAATTATAGGGACAGAAACCAGCTCTGTTTTGCCAAAATCTGGGAGTTGCGGTAATCAGGGTAGGGTTGACTCTTAAGGAACAGCATAGGAAGGGTTTGGGGGATGATGAAATGTTTCAGTGTGGTAAAGACATGATTCTATCATTTATCAAAATCTACACAACTGTACCCTACAAAAAGTAAATTTTACTGTATGGAAATTTAGCAAATCAACCAGGGTGTGGGGGGAGAGGTGGAATGCAGACTCTGACAAATGAATCACATCGAATGGGATGGGGAAGGAGCTGACCTAAGTAACTTTGAAAGGCAGTGTTATGACTGTTAGGCTAAAAACAAAAAGAACTGTGCACAAACACTGTACTCTCATTGACAAATTTGTTTCTCACATGAGTCTGGATTAGCAATTCTGAAACTACCATCTGTTTAACAAGGATGAATAAATAAGGACTAGCAATGTTGTGGGGGTACCTGGCTAGCTCAGTCAGTGGAGCATGCGACTCTTGATTTCAGGATTGTGAGTTCAAGCCCCATGTTGGGTGTAGAGGTTACTTAAAAACAGAATTAAAAAAAAAAAGAGAGGGGCGCCTCGGTGGCTCAGTCGGTTAAGCGGCTGCCTTCGGCTCAGGTCATGATCCCAGGGTCCTGGGATCGAGCCCCATGTCCGGCTCCCTGCTCGGCGGAGAGCCTGCTTCTCCCTCTCCCTCTGCCTGCCACTCTGCCTACTTGTGCTCTCTATCTCTCTGTCAAATAAATAAATAAAATCTTTTAAAAAAAATTAAAAAAAAGAGAAAGAAATATTGCAAATATTGCAAGCCATGTCAGAGAAAGAAATTACAAATAAGGGAAGGGGAGAAGCTAGAATGAACTCTGTGTTGCTGGACTGCAGCTGGAGGTTATCAAAATGGATTCATACTTATGTTTAATATATATGCAGATAGATAATATGGAAATACAGGTATGTGTTTAGCATGAGTTAGTATATATACATATATTTCCTAGCTCTAACTTCTTTGATGTACTGGAAGTAGCAACACCCAATTAGCAATGAGCACACCTAGTGCCCAGATCTTGGTTTCTAAATATTATTCTCTAATAAGCAGAACCAGAGTTACATGGAGAAATTGTTGATTCTAGGGCCTAGGCAGAGAAAATACAAAATGAGCACAGAACATCTTGTGATGACAAATGTAAGAAAATACTTCAAAAATAGTATGGAGGGGAGCCCCTGGGTGGCTCAGTCGGTTAAGCATCTGCCTTCGGCTCAGGTCATGAACTCAGGGTCCTGGGATCGAGTCCCACATCGGGCTCCCTGCTCAGCTGGAAGCTTGTTTCCCCCTCTCCCTCTGCCACTCCCCCTGCTGTGCTCCCTCTCTCTCTCCCTGTGTGTATTAAATGGATGAATAAAATCTATTAAAAAATAAAAAGAGGATGGAGGATACTAAAAAGACACTGGGGCCAACTCCAAAGAGTTCCCAATGGTCATTTTGAGCAACAAAATAACTGGTGACAGTCCTGGACCATAACTCCCAGAACACAATAAATATCTATGAGTTCATAATGATATAAATAAATAAACTGCAGAGAAGATACAAGTTTACCCTATAGAAGAATTCCAATGAATAACTATGGAAGGAATGAGGGACATCATTACAACCCCAGAGTAACGACTGCTGCCGGCAAGATGTACCAATGGATACCAAAATTAATGGCTGAAGGTTTAAGCAAACATAGAATATTTGTGGGGCACCTGCCTGGCTGAGTTGGTTGAGCATGTGACTCTTGACCTCGGGGTCATGAGTTTGAGCCCCATGCTGAGCGTAGAGAATACTTTAAAAAATTAGACTATCAAAACATCTCCCCCCAAATATTTAATAATTACAAAGGGAAAAATAGTAAATTTACAGTGGAGAATCCTGTCAGACACCACCTTAGCAGAGTGGTCATGGTTAATATCACCAGTAATAAGTCACATTGATATCATGAGCTCCCTGATACAGGGCCCAGAGAAGGACACAGAATCTCTGTGGTATACCTCCCAATAATTCATAACCCCAATTTAATCATAAGAAATCAAATGAGTGATAAGAAATCAGACAAACCAAAGTTGTGGGATGTTTTATAAAATGTGTGACTAGTGCTCTTCAAAAGTGTTATCATTGGGCACCTGGGTGGCACAGTCAGTTAAGCATCCCACTCTTGGTTTCGGCTCAGGTCATGATCTCAGGGTCATGAGATTGAGCCCCATGTTCGGGCTCCACATTCAGTGGGGAGTCTGCTTAAGATTCTCTCTCTCCCTCTGCCTCCCACCCCACTCCCTCATGCATATGCATGCTCTCTCTCTCTCTAAAATAAATAAATAAATGAATGAATGAATATTAAAACCAAAAATGTCATCATGAAAAACAAAGAAAGAGAGAAACTGTCATAGATTGCAGGAGCCTATGGAGACCTGATGAGTAAGTGCCATGGGGAATCCTGAATGCAGGTGAGAGAAGGAAGGAATATGGGCATTCTCATTCCAGGCCTGACAGAACCTCTGGAGGTGAGCTAATTTCATCTAGTAATTGAGGAAATCTTCGTAGGGTGAGAGCACTCAAGTAGTAGGAACAAGGAGGTAAATTTCTGCGCTGCAGCTAAGCCAATGAAAAGGAATGGATGATGATTGAGAGAAGAGAGTAGTTTTCAGATATTGAGATTAGGCATTTTTGTCCCCTCATCAATGCCGCTCCTTTCTGTTAAGGACCAAGATGCTCTCTACCCTCCGACATCTAGTTCTCCTGTCACTGTACACCAGCCCCCCAGACAGACCCGGCTTATACCCTTCTCGGCCACCCCGACCTTACCACTCCCACCTGTGGACAGGAAGCCCAAGCCCCTCTCTGAACACTGAGACATTGTGTGGAGAACAGCTTTCACCCAGGGTTCCGCACCAATGAGTGATAGCACCCATGCTGACATGCTTGATACCCTGTTACTGTTCAAATCTGGGCTCTGGGCCCTGTTTGCACCTGGGACATCTCTCTTCTCCCCTGCCACTCCACTCTATCAGAGCCTCTTCCCTTGATTGCCAGAGAGTAATGGAGCAGCCTGCTCCTCCCTGCAAGAAGGAAGACAGAGGAGTCCTGGATTCCCTAGGCAGCAGCACATATAAATTCCACAGCCACTGTGGGCTTAAGGAGAAGAAAAGAGAGACACAGTAGAAGGAAGGAGGCAGGAAAAAGCACCCCGGCTTCCAACCCATGTGAATTCTCTTGAGATGAAAAGAAGAAACTGCTCTGCCACATCCCTTCTCCTGCTACTCCTGCTTCCACTTGGGGGTTCAGAACTGAATGAGTGAATTAACTTTGGAGAAGATGCGAAGCTCCTCAGGGCCTGCAGAAATGGGGGTTGGAATCTACGAAGAAAAAACATCCTGGGGCGCCTGGGTGGCTCAGTTGGTTAAGCAACGGCCTTCGGCTCAGGTCATGATCCTGGAGTCCCGGGATCGAGTCCCGCATCGGTCTCCCTGCTCAGCGGGGAGTCTGCTTCTCCCTCTAACCCTCCCCCGTCTCATGCTCTCTCTCACTCATTCTCTCTCTCAAATAAATAAATAAAATCTTTAAAAAAAAAAAAAAGAAAAGAAAAAACATCCTGGGAGTGCCTGGGTGGCTCAGTCGTTAAGTGTCTGCCTTCGGCTCAGGTCATGATCCCAGCGCCCTGGGATTGAGCCCCACATCAGGCTCCCTGCTCAGCGGGAGGCCGGCTCTTCCTCTCCCACTCCCCCTGCTTGTGTTCCTGCTCTCTCTCTCTCTGTCTCTGTCAAATAAATAAATAAAAATCTTAAAAAAATAATATCCCGGGACTCAGGTAGGGCCAGTCTTAAGCAAAGCTATGGAATAAATGAATGAACTTTGGGAAGTTCTGGACCCTGCTATCTGCCCTCAACCTCTGTCACAGGGAAGCAGGGTTCCCAGGGTCCTGTTCATTCTCTTTCTCACACCCTCTTTAAGGAAATGATCTGCTTTTGATCATTTACATTTTAAGTTTTCCTATTTTAACTCTCCTTAAAAATAAAGGATTTGAGCTTAATAGGGGAATTTTGGGACTCAGTAGCAGATAGGGAGGAATTCTTTTGGACAGAGGAACCCAAAATTCCAAAATTTATGCCATGTAGGCTGTATTTATTCATAAGAATAAATACTCCCGGGCGCCTGGGTGGCTCAGTTGGTTAAGCGACTGCCTTCGGCTCAGGTCATGATCCTGGAGTCCCGGGATCGAGTCCCACATCAGGCTCCCTGCTCAGCAGGGAGTCTGCTTCTCCCTCTGACCCTCTTCCTTCTCATTCTCTCTCTCAAATAAATAAATAAAATCTTTAAAAAAAAAAAAGAATAAATACTCCCAGCTCTTTCGCAGCCAGCGCCGAGAGAGATGGGCATCTCTCGGGATAACTGGCACAAGCGCTGCAAGACCGGGGGCAAGAGAAAGCCCTACCACAAGAAGTGGAAGTATGAGCTGGGATGCCCCACTGCCAACACTAAGATTGGCCCCCGCAGCATACACACAGTCCGAGTCCGGGGAGGCAATAAGAAGTACTGTGCCTTGAGGCTAGATGTGGGGAACTTCTCCTGGGGCTCTGAGTGTTGTACACGAAAAACAAGGATTATTGATGTTGTCTACAACGATTCCAACAACGAACTGATCCTCACCAAGACCCTGGTGAAGAACTGTATTGTGCTCATTGACAGCACACCGTACCGACAGTGGTACGAGTCCCACTATGCACTGCCCCTGGGAAACAAGAAGGGGGCCAAGCTGACGCCCGAGGTGGAAGAGATTTTAAACAAAAAACAATCAAAGAAAATTCAGAAGAAATATGATGAAAGGAAAAAGAATGCCAAAATCAGCAGTCTTCTGGAGGAGCAACTCCAGCAGGGCAAGCTTCTTACGTGCATTGCTTCAAGACCAGGCCAATGTGGCCGAGCAGATGGCTACGTGCTAGAGGGCAAGGAGCTAGAGTTCTATCTGAGGAAAATCAAAGCCTGGAAAGGCAAATAAATCTTCCTCCTATCTTCAGTCATGTAATAAAGGTGTTTATTGTCCTGTAAAAAAAAAAAAAAAGAATAAATACTCCCAGTCCTGATGCCCTGAAGGTGGGGACAGTGGGAGGTACAGAGGCTTCATGTCTTCCTTCTACTCATGCCCAACTCAGTGCTGCTGTCAATCTCAATCAGCTCACACTTACAATCCCTCGTTAGTCATGCTACCACCAAACCACCTCGAATCTTACCTGCCTCCAGTCTTGCACTTCAGCTTCGGCACAGAACCAGGAACTGTCTCATTCTAAATCATATACAAAACCATGACCTGAATTTAATCTCTAGTTTGAATCACAGCTCCTGCCTCATTTGTTTACCCCAAACATAACTGGATGAGAAGCAACACACACAAACATGGGAGTAAGAATACCCAATTTGCTGAACTACTAACTCTGAGGATGGGGTGGGAGGGGGGAGTGACACTGAGAAAGAATCCGGTTTAGTGTTCCACAGAAAAAGACCAGAACTGCAAAAAGCAGAATCAAAGCCTGGTGAGCAGACCTTCTCAGGTTATGGTTTAGCTCTGGATACTCCATACTGTAGTGCAAGAGGATTCCTTGTGGAATATATTTTATTAGAATGAAACCTATAATACCAGAAGATCCTTCCTTAACTTGAATACATCCAACCACATTATATGGGGAGACCAGTCATATAAATGGGAAGGATAATTATTGAAAATATGAAGCAGAGCAGATGATGACAGGCAATCAAAGATCCACATTAATAGAGATTATTTTTTAGTAGGAACAGCCAGAATGTTTCCACTAGGAACCCACTGAGCAGCCCTGATGACTCACAGACAAGAGAAAAATATACTAGTGATGACCTGAGGAACACTGAAGGCCTAGGCCCCACTGATGACTACACTACTGAACCCCTGGTGACCTCTGAGGACTACACCTCGGCCGATCCGGGGACCACCGAGGACTACACCTCTGCCGATACAGGGACCACCGAGGACTATACCACTGCAGACCTGGGGACCACCGAGGACTATACCACTGCAGGCCTGGGGACCACCGAGGACTATACCACTGCAGATCCGGGGACCACCAAGGACTATACCGCTGCAGGCCTGGGGACCACCGAGGACTATACCACTGCAGGCCTGGGGACCACTGAGGACTATACCGGGGCAGACCTGGGGACCACCGAGGACTATACCACTGCAGATCCGGGGACCACCAAGGACTATACCACTGCAGGCCTGGGGACCACCGAGGACTATACCACTGCAGGCCTGGGGACCACTGAGGACTATACCGGGGCAGACCTGGGGACCACCGAGGACTATACCGCTGCAGACCCGGGGACCACCGAGGACTACACCTCTGCTGATCCAGGGACCACCGAGGACTATACCACTGCAGACCTAGGGACCACTGAGGACTATACCACTGCAGATCCAGGGACCACCAAGGACTATACCGCTGCAGGCCTGGGGACAACCGAGGACTATACCACTGAAGGCCCCGGGACCACTGAGGACTATACCGGGGCAGACCTGGGGACCACCGAGGACTATACCGCTGCAGACCCGGGGACCACCAAGGACTACACCTCTGCCCATCCAAGGACCACCGAGGACTATACCACTACAGACCTGGGGACCACCGAGGACTACACCTCTGCCCATCCAAGGACCACCGAGGACTATACCACTACAGACCTGGGGACCACCGAGGACTATACCGCTGCAGACCTGGGGACCACCGAGAACTCTACCGCTGCATACCTGGGGACCACCGAGGACTACACCGCTGCAGACCTGGGGACCACCAAGGACTATACCGCTACAGACCTAGGGACCACCGAGGACTATACCACTGCAGATCCAGGGACCACCGAGGACTATACCACTATAGACGTGGGGACCACCGAGGACTCTTTTACTGCAGACCCGGGGACCACCAAGCATTACACCACTAAACATCCAGACACTCGCCCTGAGGAAACAGATCCAGTTACCTCAGTGAAACCCATGGGCTGCGGACACCTATCAGAATCATCTTCATTTCCCTGGCTGCCACCACAGTGGCAATTGCACTCTTTGTTGGACTTGGCTTCTTTGTGGTGAGTATTGACCCAGGAATGTGAAGGACATTATGGGAAAAGGGGTATCTGAGGAGAAGGCTGTGGGCAGGAGGAGTTGAGGCATGATAAATTATCAGAGGTGAGGAAACCTACATAGAGAGAGCTTTGGAAAGACACAGAGAGAGACAGAGATGGGGAGAAAGGAGGGGAGCAAGAAGCATAAAAACTGAGGACAGAACTAAGGAAGAGAGTAGGTGTTAGAGACAGGGGGACGGAGAGAAAGAGGGAAGGAAACGAGAATATGGAGGAAAATAAAGCAGACAGAAAGAGGAACATAAAAGCACAAATACAGTAAGGCATAGTGAGATCTAGAGCAAGGCATAAACCATTATATATAAATAGATACAAAAATTTGGAAATTTTCATAAGAAGACAAGAAATTGGTGGTAAGAGGAGAGGAGGAAATAGAAACATTTTGAATGACCCACTCATGTCAAAAACGATGTTATTTTGTATTGATTACTACCCATTCTGAAATTCTGCAAAAGATTTTTTTTTTTAAAGATTTTATTTTTATTTATTCGAGAGAGAGAGAGAATGAAAGATAGAGAGTATGAGAGGGAAGAGGGTCAGAGGGAGAAGCAGACACCCTGCTGAGCAGGGAGCCCGATGTGGGCCTCGATCCCAGGACTCCAGGATCATGACCTGAGCCGAAGGCAGTCGCTTAACCAACTGAGCCACCCAGGCGCCCTGCAAAAGATTTTTTAAAACCAGGTTTGAGTAGGTTTTTATGAGCATGGCTATTCCATATTGGTGAGACAATTGGTAAGAGCTCTCAAAGCGGGGCTCTGGGTATTTTTTTTTTTTTTTTTTTGCCTCTGAGGGGCCCCATTGTTTCTACAAGAGGAGATAAAAAGACTCCATGCCATCCTTGTGGCTTGCTCTTACTGACTTTTGGTCTAAGACGTAAGCCTTCAAGGTCTGACTTCCGCTGGATAGGGAAGGGCTGGTCCTTTTTGGCCATCCTGACCTAAGGATTAAGTTCCCCTTGAAATCTTAACAAGTGACAGCTTACATGACTAGCCAGCTCATGCAGATCATTAAAGCCTCATTAATTCTTTTGGTCATTGATGCCACTGTGCACTGACCTCTGCCCCAAGAGGCAAACCCATAGCTTGGGATCAGTTTGTAGGTGTGATTTAAGCTGAAAAGAATGCATTATTCAGTTGGGGTGTTCATGTTTAATTCCACCAGAATCACACTATGAAACTAGAACATTCTGATAGATGGCTGACAAGAGGAAAATGGGAATAATAGCCTCTATATGTACTTGATACACATGTGAGTCATGTTGAGTATTCACTGGTAAAGGGAGGACCCTCTTGACTTCACTGTTACACAAACAAGTGGATTTCTAATTATGTGGATCACGATGAAGAGTCAGACACTCTTGCTCCAAGTTGGTGGATACTTTCCTCCCTCCAAACCAGGCCTGTAAGTGCTGATACAGAGCAGTCACTAGCAATGGCACCTTCTTAACTTCTTATAAAGACGAAAAATAAGAGATGGTTCAAAAGGCTCAGAGTACAGGGAGTAAGAGGAAAGATTTTGTTCCCAAACTTGCTGAATTCTTATAAACATTTAACCAAAAATGTTTAAAAGAATTATCTATATTTTCATCTTCCCCTCTAATTCCATTTATCAAAATAGTTTTATTTTCCCTATGTGACTTCAAAATTTTTGGAAATTAAGTATCTCTAGGGGTAAGTGTCAAGCTCTAAAGAAAATGGTGACATAGGAATTAGTCAGAGAGCTGGGAAGAGGAGCTGGATAGATCTTGATAACTCACCACAAGAGTTGAGAGGAACTGTCTTAAAACTAAACCACTTTGGGCACCTGGGTGGCTCAGCCATTAGGCGTCTGCCTTCGGCTCGGGTCGTGATCCCGGAGTCTTGGGATCGAGCCCCACATCAGGCTCCCTGCTCCATGGGAAGCCTGCTTCTCCCGCTCCCGCTCCCCCTGCTTGTGTTCCTGCTCTCACTGTGTCTCTCTCTTTCAA
Source organism: Eumetopias jubatus (assembly GCF_037043125.1). Taxonomy (NCBI): domain Eukaryota; kingdom Metazoa; phylum Chordata; class Mammalia; order Carnivora; family Otariidae; genus Eumetopias; species Eumetopias jubatus. The sequence goes on along the minus strand of NW_028274812.1, from coordinate 120,861,055 downwards.
ATAAATAAATAAATTCTTTAAAAAAAAAAAAACTAAACCACTTTCTTGTCCTCTAGAAAAATTGTTTCCTGCAGCCATTAAATCCACCCACCAGGGTTATTTATTTTCCCCATGCCATGGATTGGAGTGCACCATGAAGAGGATTCCAGCAGTAACTATAATGGGTTCTAGAGCAAATCAGACTGCAGTCTCTGCAGGACCATGAAGCATGATGTGCGCCCTCAGACCTCCACTCTTCTCCCCAATTACAGAGCCCTGGGACCACCAGGGGAGAAAGATAGCTGGCCCTGGGAATAAGCACATCAGGGACACCCAGAAGGAAGCCTGTCTGCTCTGCATATCCCCTAATTCTGTCTGCCCATAGTTGCTTCCTCAGGAAAATTGCCTTTACCTATCTACCAGGTTTAGTCATGAAAACTATTTGAGGGAGACAGACACAACTCAGGTATAAAGAGATATTCATTAATTCTGATCAAAGAAATAAAGCAAATGTTTGTCTGTTTCTGTCTAGGTCTCATATCTAAATTCATTCATTTAACAAAATGGTGGAGTACCTAGCATGGGCCAAACAATATGCCTTTCTGTCTAATCTGAGTCCGTGTACTTGAAGAATATGGGCTTTCTGGTCTCTCAATAGCACTACACGCAAGTCCTCTCTACACCCAGGCCAAAGGATTATGTTTACAGGATGTAGCTAACTGGCCATTCAACAAATATCCAGTGAGCACCTACAGCAGGGACAGGCCACTGTTGGTACAGTAACTATACTACAATATAGTTGTTGTACAATATAGTTGCTACAGTAACTGCGGTTCATCTCTCTCATGGTGTGAAATGAAGGACAAAGTCCTGACCCGATCTCTGACTTGGGAGAATATCTGTGCCTATATGAGTCACACAGGGAAGAATTTCTTTCATGGAAAGAGTTTATTTTGTGTGGATTCCTTAGGATTTCTTTTTTTTTATATATTTTATTTATTTATTTGACAGAGAGAGACACAGCGAGAGAGGAAACACAAGCAGGGAGAGTGGGAGAGGGAGAAGCAGGCTTCCTGCAGAGCAGGGAGCCCGATGCGGGGCTCGATCCCAGGACCCTGGGATCATGACCTGAGCCGAAGGCAGACGCTTAACGACTGAGCCACCCAGGCGCCCCAATAACTGTAGTAATTTAATGTGACGTGTGGTATTCTTTTGCTGAAGAATCCTTTCTTCCAACATTAATATGGTACCAATTCCTACAGCACAGTTAAGCAAATCTCCTTTGCCCTGTGATGACTCTGTTTTTTCACAGATTTTCCCATACAAACCATCTCAAGACCTTCGGTCTTTCAGTGTGCTATCAGACTGCCTGCCGTTCACTTAAGGCAAAGGCACCATTAAATGTTAACATAATCCTTGCTCTATTATTGTTAGTCTGTGACAATTGTAAAGTCTAATCATTTCTATTAATTTTATGTTGGTTTTATATTTAATAGGATCCAGAAAATGCTTACATTGTGATTTTAAAGATTACCTTCTAAAGAAAACGTATGTGGCAGAAACACCTATTTGCTATCCAAATTCCATTCTTTGTTTCTTACTTGGGGAACCCAAGTTTGTGTTGGGTGGCAATATGCCCATTTTCCAGTGTCCCTTGCAGCCAAGTGTAGGGATGAGATATGGTTCTGGCCAATGAGATGCAGGTAGAAGCCTCTGGGGCTGTGTTCCTTCTAACATGAAAAGGCAGAGCGTGACCAGGAGAAAACACTTCACCCTTCAGCCTTCACTCTTCTTCCCACCTGGAATATAAGTATGAGACCTAGAGATGCAGCAAGCATGCTGAGACCAAGAGGAGACAAGTGGGAAGGTGAAGGTTGTCACGCTGAGAGAGGAGTAAAGAAATCACTTGGGTCCCCAATGGTGCTGCTACAGCCTGGCTACTGCCCCCAGACTGTATACGAGACGAATAAAGTGTTGCAGCTTAGTTAGGTGGCATTCTGTAATTCCAGACAAATGGGATCCTAAGTGATATGACATGCTTTTAAAATATCATAAAGAACATGTGGACTACCATAGTTCCCATTTGGGAAACACCATAGTAGGTCCTTTCTAGTGCTAAGTGCTAATGCATACTATACTCATTATGACACTTACGATTTGTTGCATGTATCTATGCATGCCATCTCTTTAGATATATAGCTCATCCCTTCATGTGAGTCCAGTCCCACTCAGCTAATCCTCCTGTTTTCTTTATAAAGTCCAGTGCTGAAAAGAATTCTTTAAGTATTGTTTAGGAGTGGTACCAAATCCAGATGACCCCAAATGGCACATGCTGTTACTATGCTGCCCAGACTAAGAAGACCAGGCAAGCACACACCTTACAGAATTGTGCCTGAACACAATTTATGCCTGTTTGGGCATGTCACCCCTCACAAAAACGTCTGTGAATGCACGTTCTGGTCCCATAACCTGCCTTTACAAACAAGAATGCTTGTGAAGTTATCTAGCAATAGTGATTCAACATCACCCCTACAGAAGTATTGTTTGATACCTGTGTGGACACATAATTATTTTTCAAATCTAGTCATGACCATTCCTGTGATTTATCTGCAACTCCTCTCTGTGGTCTCTGTATATCACTATATTTATTTCCTTTATGGAGCTGAATCCAAGCTGAACTTATCTTTACTTATGTTTTAATTTATTTATTCTGTCTGTCTCCTTTCACTAGAATCTCAGTTCCTTGAGAATAAGGGTTTTGAGAGCAATACATGAAAGAGTAAACATTCAGCAATCACTGTGCTTCATTAATTCTAAGATGCACATTTCCCCCCACTGCATATAGTTTAAAATGGAGTTTAAAATGGAAATGCGTCTTACCACTGATGGCATGTCATAGTTTAGTTGGCAGCACTTTTTCTTTCTTTGTTGGGACATAAGGGCTCCTTGCTCAGCGGGGAGCCTCCTTCTCCCTCTCCCTCTGCAGCTCCCCCTGCTTGTGCTCTCTCCCTCTCCCTCTCTCTCAAGTAAAATAAATAAAACCTTAAAAAAAAAAAAGAGTTGGACGTTTAACCAACTGAGCCACCCAGGTGCCCCCCCCAACTGGAATTTAAACAAAAACTTTAAAAAGAAAACCACCAATTACAGTACAATGTGCCAAGTGCTATAATAGAGGTATATATTGGTGTGGAGCCCAAAGGAGGGGCCTCCCTCAGCCGCTGCAGACCCAAGAAAGCTTCCCAGGGAAAGAGATAACTGACCTGGAATTTATGACATATTTATGGGCACTTTTGCTGCTTTCACTTATGTTGTCTTTTTTGATCCTCATATCAACTCTGTGACATAGGAAAATCATCCTGTCTTAGAAACACAGACTGAGGCTCAGAGAAGTTAAATAAATTGCCCCCAGATCAGGATGAATGGTAAGTGGTACAGCAGGGTAGAAGAGGGTGGAGTGAAGCTCAGGTCTTCTGGCTCCAGCAGCATTTGCTTTTTACCTCATTAGATCTGAATTTCAAGTGATGAACAGCCCCTCAGCACCCTCCTCATAAAAAACCTCCATTAGCTTATGATGAGAGGCCCTTGGATCTTTCCTTTTATCTGTTTTAGGTTTGAGCAAGGCAAGAGAAACCAGACATAGTCCCCATTCCTGAGGAGCCCTAGTCCGAAAATGAGTTGTAGACACACATGCACAAAAGAACCATCTTTGTGTGTGCAAAGAATGGTAGGAAAGGTGTCATCGGTTTTGGCATTTACAGTATTTATTTGCTTTGAGTGGTTCTGCTCTTAAAAATATTTGGAGCATCTCAGACCCCATCCTTGAGAGAACTTGGACTGAACACAAGAAGAGTCACTCCAGTCGCTCAGAAGTTCATATAAAGTTTTTGAGGCAGTCCCCAAATCAAGATGGCTTTAAGGTATTTGTGATTTTTTCTACCCAGAAGTGTTTTTTAACTTCTGTACTCTATATATGGGAAGGTGGAATGTGATGATTTGTTTAGCTATCCATCAGGTCTTGCCTGAGTATACATATGCGAGTTACTATGTGTGGCTCTGAGGACACAGTGGAAAGCCATGAAACAACTTCTACCATCAAGATATCTGGTGGAAGCTAATGGACATGGCTGTCATGTAGATGCAAAAGTTGTGAAATATCTCAGTGTTCCACACCCTCTTTGGGAAATTCAAGACTTTTCAGCAATGACATTTATCATCAGCAATGTAACCATACAAGGAAGGTAAACTACAGATGCACCCCCGAGCAGAGGCATTCATGCTGAGACCACAGCTGATGCATTCTTTCTCATGTTGATTAGTATGCACTGCTTGTGTCTAGCTGCTTGCAGTTGATACCTGATTTGTGAATGAAGCTGAGGTATAATGCAGTGTTGGATACTGGATCACAGAGGCTATAACTATTTTAAAAAACAGATCTCATGGGGTGCCTGGCTGCCTCAGTTGGTAGAGCATGCAACTCTTGATCTCAGGATTGTAAGTTCAAGCCCCTCACTGGGTATAGAGATTACTTAAAAAAAAAAAAATCCAACTCACTGTAAAGCCAAATAAATACCATGAATGTTACAGTTGATGAAAAATGGCTATTAGAGGGTGCCTGGGTGGCTCAATTGTTAAGCATCTGCCTTCGGCTCAGGTCATGATCCCAGGGTCCCGGGATCGAGCCCCACATCGGGCTCCCTGCTCCATGGGAAGCCTGCTTCTCCCTCTCCCATTCCCCCGCTTGTGTTCCCTCTCCCACTTTCTCTGTCAAATAAAATCTTAAAAAAAAAAAAGAAAAGAAAAATGGCTATTAGAGGGGCACCTGGGTGGCTCAGTCGGTTAAGCGTCTGCTTTCACCTCAGGTCATGATCCCACAGTCCTGGGATGGAGTCCCACGTCAGGCTCCTTGCTCGTCAGGGAGCTTGCTTCTCCCTCTCCCTTTCCTCCTTGCTCATGCTCTCTCTCACTATCTCTGTCTCTCTCTCTCAAATAAATAAATAAATAAAATCTTTAAAATGGCTATTAGGAAACTTTGGATATGGTTAAATTGTTAAATTGACATGGATAAAGATTTAATTAGAATGTATATTCAGCATGGGAGAGGAGATAATGAGGAGGAATGCAATAACAGTCAAAATGTCAAAGCAACTGCAGAAACAGCATCCATGGCAACAAATGGCCTGGACGGAAGAGGGATTCCTGGACTACCTGTATCTTCCTGAAGAAATGGGTTTTAAAAATTGAGATATAATTGACATATAACATTATATTAGTTTTCATATTTGTATATATTGCAAAATGATCACCACAATAAATCTAGTTAACATCCATCACAACACACAGTTACACATTTTTTTCTTGTGTTGAGAACTTTTAAGATCTACTCTCATAGCAACTTGCAAATATGCAATACAGTATTATTAACTATAGTCATGGTGTTGTTTGTACTTACTTGTTTTATAAATGGAAGTTGTTACCTTTTGGCCACCTTCATCCATTTCACCCACTAGCTGGCTTTAGCAACCACCAATTTGTTCTCTGTATCTTTTTTTTTTTAAAGATTTTATTTATTTATTCGACAGAGAGAGACACAGTAAGAGGGAACACAAGCAGAGGGAGTGGGAGAGGGAGAAGCAGGCTTCCCACCGAGCAGGGAGCCTGATGCGGGGCTTGATCCCAGGACCCTGGGATCATGACCTGAGCCAAAGGCAACCACTTAACGACTGAGCCACCCAGGCACCCCTGTTCTCTGTATCTTTGAGTTCAGCTTTTGTTTTGTTTTGTCTTTAGATTTCACATATAAGTGAAATCATATGGTATTTGTCTTTCTCTATCTGGCCTATTTCACTCAGCATAATGCCCTTGAAGTCCATCCATGTTGTTGCAATGGCAGGATTTCCTTCTTTTTATGGCTGAATAATATTGCATTGCATTATATGCCACAACTTCTTTAACCATTCATCTGTTGATGGACACTTAGGTTGTTTCCATATCTTGGCTCCTGTAAATAATGCTGCAATAGGGGTTTATATATCTTTTCAAGGTAGTGTTTTCATTTTTTTTAAGATTTTATTTATTTATTTGACAGAGAGAGAGCACAAGTACGCAGAGCGTCAGGCAGAGGCAGAGGGAGAAGCAGACTCCCTGCTGAGTGGGGAGCCCAACACAGGACTCGATCCCAGGACCCTGGGATCATGACCTGAGCCAAAGGCCGATGCTTAACCGACTGAGCCACACAGGTGCACTTTCATTTCTTTTTTAAAAAATATTTTATTCATTTTTGCAAGAGAGAGAGCACACATGAGTGGCAGGGAGGGGGCAGAAGGAGAAGCAGACTCCCTGCTGAGCAGAGAGCCTGATGCAGGGCTCCATCCCAGGACCCTGGGATCATGACCTGAGCCGAAGGCAGATGCTTCACCGACTAAGCCACCCGGGTGCCCAGTGTTTTCATTTCTTTTGAATAAATACCCTGAAGTGGAATTGCTGGATCACATGGTAGTTCTATTTCTAATTTTTTGAGGAACCTCCATACTGGCTGCACAATTTCTCTCTCCACCAACAGTGAAACGACGGTCCCCTTTTCCTCACGTCATTGTCAACACTTATTATTTCTTGTCATTTTAGCCATTCTAAAGGTGTGAAGTGATGTCTCATTGTGGTTTTGGTTTACATATCTCTGATGTCTCATGATTAGTGATATTGACCACCTTTTCATGTACATGTTGGCCATCTTTATGTCTTCTCTGGAAAAATGTCTATTCAGATCCTCTGCCCATTTTTAATTGGATTGTTTGCTTTCTGTAATTGAATTATATGATTAACTTATATATTTTGGATATTAACCCCTTATCAGATATATGATCTGTCAATATTTGGTCCCATTCGGTAGGTTGCCTTTTCACTTCCTTGATAGTTTCCTTTGCTCTGCAGAATGAAATGTCTTGATGAGCCCTCTAGTGGCAATGGCTGGTTAGTGTCCCTCTGAAAGATGAGCACCTCTTGAAAACTGCCTACTTTTGAGTGCCTCAAGGGAAGTTGGCTTGTCTCACAGGTCACACACCAGCTCACTCCTCATCTTGCACTTGCTGAGGACTGAGGCACAGGATATGTCCATAAAAAACTACAATTTTTCACTGAATCTAAGACTCCATTAGCTGGCAAACATATCGTTATTTCATGCAACAGAAAAGAAAGAAAGAAAGAAAGAAAGAAAGAAAGAAAGAAAGAAAGAAAGAAAGAAAGAAAGAAAGAAAGAAAGAAAGAAAAGAAAAGAAAAAACAATTAAATGATGACATGCCAAAAACTTCCAAATTCATTCTATGAGGCCAGCATATTACCTTGATCCCAAAACCAGAAGAAGACCCCACCAAAAAGAATTACAGACCAATATCCCTGATGAATATGGATGCAAAAATTCTCACCAAGGTACTAGCTAATAGGATCAAAGGGTACATTAAAAGGATTATTCACCATGACCAAGTGGGATTTTTTCCTGGGCTGCAAAGGTGGTTCAACATCCACAAATCAATCAATGTGATACACCACACTAATAAAAGAAAGGACAAGAACCATTGATCCTCTCATTAGATGCAGAAAAAGCATTTAACAAAGTACAGCATCCTTTCTTGATTAAAACTCTCCAGTGTAGGGATAGAAGAAACATACCTCAATATCATAAAAGCTATCTATGAAAAGCCCACAGTGAATATCATTTTCAATGGGGAAAAACTGAGAGCTTTTCCCCTAAGGTCAGGAACACACCAGGAATGTTCATTCTCACCACTGTTGTTCAACATAGTACTGGAAGTCCTAGCCTCAGCAATCAGACAACAAAAAGAAATAAAAGGCATCCAAATCAGCAAAGAAGAACTCAAATTTTCCCTCTGCAGAGAGTGAAACATGATACTCTATTGTTGAAAACCCAAAAGATTCCACCCAAAAATTACTAGAACTCATACAGGAATTCAGCAAAGTGGCAGGATATAAAATCGGTGCACAGAAATCAGTTGCATTTCTATACACTAACAATGAGACAGAAGGAAAAGAAATTAAGAAATTGATCCCATTTACAATTGCACCAAAAACTATAATATACGTAGGAATAAACCTAACCAAGGAGGTAAAGGATCTGTACTCAGAAAACTATAAAACATGCATGAAAGAAATTGAGGAAGATACAAAGAAATGGGAAAACTTTCCATGCTCATGGATTAGAAAAACAAATATTGTTAAAATGTCTATGCTATCTAGAGCAATCTATACATTCAGTGCAATCCCTATCAAAATACCATCAACTTTTTTCAAAGAAATGGAACAAATAATCCTAAAATTTGTATGGAACCAGAAAAGACCCCAAATAGCCAGAGGAATGTTGAAAAAGAAAAGCAAAGCTTGTGGCATCACAATTCCGGACTTCAAGCTCTATGACAAAGCTGTCATCATCAAGACAGTATGGCACTGGCACAAAAACAGACACATAGATCAATGGAACAGAATAGAGAGCCCAGAAATGGACCCTCAACTCTATGGTCAACAAAGCAGGAAAGAATATCCAATGGAAAAAAGTCTCTTAAACAAATGGTGTTAGGAAAATCGGACAGCCACATGCAGAAGGATGAAACTAGATCACTTTCTTACCCCATATACTAAAATAAACTCAAAATGGATGAAAGACCTAAATGTGAGCTGGAAATCCATCAGAATCCTAGAGGAGAACACAGGCAGCAACCTCTTTGACCTCGGCCACAGCAACTTCTTGCTAGACATGTCTTTAAAGGCAAGGGAAACATAAGCAAAAATGAACTATTGGGACTTCATCAAGATAAAAAGCTTCTGCACGGCAAAGAAAACAGTCGGCAAAACCAAAAGACAACCTACAGAATGGGAGAAGATATTTGCAAATGTTTTATCAGATAAAGGGTTAGTATCCAAAATCTATATAGAACTTATCAATCACAACACCCAAAAACCGCAAAATCCAGTCAAGAAATGGGCAGAGGATATGAACAGATATTTCTCCAAAGAAGATATACAGGGGCACCTGGGTGGCTCAGTCATTAAGCGTCTGCCTTCGGCTCAGGTCATGATCCCAAGGTCCTGGGATTGAGTACCGTATCAGGCTCCCTGTTCCACAGGAAGTCTGCTTCTCCCTCTCCCACTCCCCCTGCTTGTGTTCCCTCTCTCCTGTCTCTCTCTCTGTCAAATAAATAAAATCTTAAAACAAACAAAGAAGACATACTAATAGCTAACAGACACATGAAAAAAGTGCTCCACATCACTTGCCATCAGGGAAATACAAATCAAAACCACAATGAGATACCACCTCACACCAGTTAGAATGGCCAAAATTAACATGGCAGGGAACAACAAATGTTGGCGAGGATGTGGAGAAAGGGGAACCCTCCTACACTGTTGGTGGGAATGCAAGCTGGTGCAACCACTCTGGAAAACAGTGTGGAGGTTCCTCAAGATGTTAAAAATAGAACTACCCTATGACCCAGCAAATGCACTACTGGGTATTTACCACAAAGATGCATATGTTGTGAAAAGAAGGGGCATCTGCACCCCAGTGTTCATAGGAGCAATGTCCACAATATCCAAACTGTGGGAGAAGCTGAGATGTCTTTCAACAGATGAATGGATAAAGAGGATGTGGTCCATATATACAATGGAATATTACTCAGCCATCAGAAAGGATGAATACCTACCATTTGCATCCACAGGGATGGAACTGGAAGGAGTTATGCTAAGTGAAATAAGTCAAGCACAGAAAGACAATTATCATATGGTTTCACTCATATGTGGAATATAAGGAATACAGAGGACCAATAGGGGAAGGGAGGGAGAACTGAAGGGAAGAAATCAGAGAGGGAGACAAACCTGAGAGACTCTTGACTCTGGGAAACAAACTGAGGGTTGCAGAAGGGAGGGGGTGGGGGGATGGGGTAACCAGGTAATGCGTATTAAGGAGGGCACGTGTTGTGCTGAGCACTGGGTGTTATATACAACTAATGAATCGTTGAACACTACTACATCAAAAACTAATGATGTACTCTATGTTGGCTAACTGAACATAATAAAAAAGAAAGAGAAAGAAAAAGAAAGAAGAAAGAAAGAAAGAAAGAAAGAAAGAAAGAAAGAAAGAAAGAAAAGAAAAAAAAAGAAATTGAGGAAGTCAGAAAGAGATGGAAAAACATTCCATGCTAATGGAGTAGAAAATAAACATTGTGAAATGTCTATGCTGCCCAGAGCAATCTATGCTCTATTCAAAGAAATCCCTATCAAAATACACATCAACATTTTTCTCACAGCTGGAACAAACAATCTTAAAATTTTATGGAACCCAAAAAGACCCCAAATCGCCAGGGGAATGTTGAAAAAGAAAACCAAAGCTGGGGGTATCACAATGCCTGACTTCAAGCTATATTACAAAGCTGTAATCATCAAGACAGCATAGTATCAGCACAAAAACAGACACGTAAATCAATGGAACAGAATAGAGACCCCAGAAATGGACCCTCAACTCTATGGTCAACTAATCTTTGACAAAGCAGGAAAGAACATCCAAGGGAAAAAAGACAGTCTTTTCAATAAATTATGCTGGGAAAATTGGACAGCCACATTCAGAAGAATGAAACTGGACCATTCCCTTACACCATACACAAATATAAACTCAAAATGGATGAAAGATCTAAATGTAAGACAGCAATCCATCAAAATCCTAGAGGAGAACACAGGCAGTAACCTCTTCAACCTTGGCCACATCACCTTTTTCCAAGACACGTCTCTAAAGGCAAGGGAAACAAAAGCAAAAATGAGCTATTGGGACTTCATCAAGATACAAAGCTTCTGCATGACAAGGGAACTACAAGGCAACCCATGGAATGGGAGAAGATATTTGCAAATGACATAACATATAAAGGGCTGGTATCCAAGATCTATAAAGAACTCCTCAAATTCAACACACAGAAAACAAATAATCCAGTCAAGAAATGGGCAGAAGACATGAACAGACACTTCTCCAAAGAAGACATACAAATGACTAACAGACACATGAAAAAATGCTCCACAGCATTTGCCATGAGGGAAATACAAATCAAAACCACAATGAGATAACACCTCACACCAGTCAGAAAGGCTAAAATTAACAAGTCAGGAAACAACACATGTTGGCGAGGATGCGGAGAACGGAACCCTCCTACACTATTGGTGGGAATGCAAGCTGGTACAGCCACTCTGGAAAACAGTATGGAGGTTCCTCAAGACGTTAAAAATAGACCTACCCTATGACCCAGCAATTGCACTACTAGGTATTTAACCAAAGGATACAAACATAGTGATTCCAAGGGCCACATGCTCCTCAATGTTTATAGCAGCAACGTCCACAATAGCCACACTATGAAAAGAGCACAGATGTCCATCGACAGATGAATGGATAAAGAAGATGTGAGATAGATAGATAGATAGATAGATAGATAGATAGATAGATACACACACACACACACACACACACACACACACACACACACACACACACACAATGGAATATTACTCGGCCATCAAAAAGAATGAAATATTACCATTTGCAATGACAAGGATGGAACTAGGGGGTATTATGCTAAGTGAAATAAGTCAGTCAGAGAAAGACAAACATCATATGATTTCACTTATATGTGGAATTTAAGAAATAAAACAGATGAACATAGGGGAAGGGAAGGAAAAAAAAGACAAAAACAGAGAGGGAGACAAACTGTAAGAAACTCTTAACCATAGGAAACAAACTGAGAGTTGCTGGAAGGGAGGTGGGTGGGGGGATGGGGTAACTGGGTGATGGGCATTAAGGAGGGCTTGATGTAATGAGCCCTAGGTGTTATATGAAATTGATAAATCACTAAATTACCTTTAAAATTAATAATACAAATATAACAATAAAAATTTTTAAAGTAAAAAAATAAAATTAAATAAAATTAATAATAGACTATATGTTAATTGAATTTAAATTTAAAAATGATGACATGCCACTGATTGTAAGATGTATCCCCATTTAAGAAATGTTAAATGTGGAAGTCGGTATATGTCTTGTAATCTATCAAATATGATAAATGACTTTTGGTGAATCACTTAACATTTCTGGAGCTTTGTTTGCTCACTTATAAACAGCTACACCATTCATTCATCCTACCACATCTATTAAATGCCAACTCTGGGATAGGACTTGACTTCAGCACTGAGCATACAGTGGTGTGCTGATGTCCCACCTTTGTGGGCTTTTGTTCTTCTGTTCTGCAGGATTTCTGATGGTCTTTGCTGTACTAAAATTCTGTGAGTCAGTAATTTTATGACCGGATGAGTTACAGAATGAAAACAGAGAACAAAAAAGAAGTCAGGAACCTGGGGCTCTGATCTAGGGCTGCCCTTTAATAGGGTAGGTGATCCCACTCAGCCTTAGTTTGTCCATGTATTAAGTGGGGTTATTATTGTCTGTTCTGTCTAGATCTGTTAAATCAAGAAGTAACTATTTTTCCCATAGCACAATCCTTTGAAATATATGCAATGGGGGTGCCTGGGTAGCTCAGTTGATTAAGCATCCAACTCCTGATTTCGGCTCAGGTCATGATCTCAGGGTCCTGGGATCTAGCCCCTTGTTTGGCTCCTCACTCACCGGGGAGTCTGTTTCTCCCTTTCCCTCTGTCCCTCACCCCACTCATGCTCACTTGCTCTCTCTCTCTTTCTCAAACAAATGAATAGAATCTTTAAAAAAAAAAAAAAATGCAGGGCGCCTGGGTGGCTCAGTTGGTTAAGCAACTGCCTTTGGCTCAGGTCATGATCCTGGAGTCTGGGGATCGAGTCCCACATGGGGCTCCTTGCTCAGCAGGGAGTCTGCTTCTCCCTCTCCTGCTCCCCCCTCTTGTGCTCTCTCTCTCTCTCTCATTCTCTCTCTCAAATAAATAAATAAAATCTTTAAAAAAATGCATGAACAGTCAAAATAGCAAAGTAGTTGTGGAAACTGTGTCCACAACAACCTATTATTCTATTTTTCTTTTCTGCTCCTGGGTCAAGAAAGTTCCAGCTTTTGTCACCTTCAGGTATTAAGCAGTATCATTTTGTGCATATAAATGCCTAATCTAGACATTTTCTGTTGGACATATCAGACCTTTTCTATTGTCCAGTATGGAGCTTCTTGCTCCCCAGTGGACAGCCTACTGTGGCCTAGTGCCTCATCTTTGCCTGGCAAACACAGCTGCCGGGGGGGTGAGAGAGTAGGAAGTGAGGCTGGGGTGCTGATTCCTGAGTTTTTCAGGGCAAGGCTATGTAAGTGTTTCCAGTGGACTGGTTGTAAGCCATGCTAGAAAGAAAGCCAGCGTGGAGCTTAGTTAATCCCGTACAGTCTGGCCACCTACAAGTGTGAGCAGGCCTCAATATAGAGAAGCTGAAGCTATTTTTAAAATTGTTTTGAATTTATTTTTTGTAGTTTCAATCTTTTTTTTGTTGAAATATAGTTAACATACAATATTCTATTAGTCTCAGGTGTACAACGTAGTGATGCAACAATTATATACATTATAAGATGCCCACTGGGGTAAGTGTAGTTACCATCTGTCACCATACAAAGTTATTACAGTATTATTGATGATATTCCCTATGCTGTACTCTTCATCCCTGTGACTTATCTATTTTATAAGTGGAAGTTTGTAGCTCTTAATCCCTAATTTACCCATTCCATCCTCCCCTGAGCTGAAGTTATTGCTGCATGCCCAGGGATCTATGGAAGACATAAATTATAGAAAGAAGGCCTCATTTGCAATAAGGAACTACAGTTGAGTGGACTTCAGCAATGACTGTGGGAGAATAAGGGATCTCAGAAGAATCTATGAAAGTACTCAAGAATCAGCTTTAAGCACCTGCCAGTCCCAGACAGTGCAGCCCTCTTACCAACCTGCCGGGCAAGAAAGAACTCTCCTACCCCCACTGTCTCAAACCCTTTCCTATTCTACTCAACCTTGGAGGGTCAGAAATCATCATAAGCAAGCTAGGAGGAGGGGGATAAAAGCTTAAAGTAGAGAAAAGAGGAACTGTGTCTGCATTTCCTCATCTTCCCACACTCAGAAAACACTAATTAGAGAAGATTTAACTCTGGAACTAGACATCAAATTTCCGAATTGACACTGTATTTGGTAATGTAGAATGACCACAGAACTTTTATCACCTAAGAGAGATCAGAAAAGCTTTAATACTATCCATGTTTCCATCTTGGAACAGGGAAAACTGGTCCCACTGAGCAAGTTAAGGAGACAGTGGAGAATGAAACAGTGGCTGTGATTGCATCCTTCAAGTCATGCTCACTCCACATAGATGTGTGCAGGCCTGGCTGTCCCTTCAGGCTGTCACTTCACCTGGTCTGATGCAGTTTGTGATAGACTGATCTATAGATGTTCAAAAAAGTCTATCACTCAAGACTAACTCATTCTTGGAGAATATGATCCAAGACAAACATATGTTGCTATAATTTCTTCATTAAAGGTTATAAGTCCATGCTGTCCAATATAGTAGCCATTAGCCACATGTAGCAATAAGCATTTAAAGTGGGGCTAGTCCAAATTCAGATGATTCCTTTTTTTTTTTAAGATTTTATTTATTTATTTGAGAGAGAGAATGAGATAGAGAGAGAGAGCATGAGAGGGGGGAGGGTCCAAGGGAGAAGCAGACACCCCGCTGAGCAGGGAGCCTGATGCGGGACTCGATCCCGGGACTCCAGGATCATGACCTGAGCCGAAGGCAGTCGCTTAACCAACTGAGCCACCCAGGCGCCCCAGATGATTTCTTAATTATACAATACACATCAGATTTCAAAGACTTGTACCAAAAAAATTCACTAATAATTTTATATTTATTACACTTTACAATTGTATATTATTTGGGATATACTGAGTTAAATAAAATATATTATTAAAATTACCTGTTGTTTGACGAATGGATAAAAATGTGGTATATATATATATATATATATATACATATATATATATATATAATGGAATATTATACAGCCATCAAAAGGAATGAAATCTTGCCATTTGCAACGATGTGGTTGGAACTGGAAGGTGTTATGCTAAGCAAAATAAGTCAGTCAGAGAAAGACATGTATCATATGACCTCACTGATATGAGGAATTCTTAATCTCAGGAAACAAACTGAGGGTTGCTGGAGTGGTGGGGGGTGGGAGGGATGGGGTGGCTGGGTGATAGACATTGGGGAGGGTATGTGCTATGGTGAGCGCTGTGAATTGTGCAAGACTCTTGAATCACAGATCTGTACCTCTGAAACAAATAATACAATATATGTTAAAAAAAAAAAAGAAGAAGAAGAAGAAGATAGTAGGAGGGGAAGAATGAAGGGGGGGAAATCAGAGGAGGAGACGAACCATGAGAGACGATGGACTCTGAGAAACAAACTGAGGGTTCTAGAGGGGAGGCGTGTGGGAGGATGGGTTAGCCTGGTGATGGGTATTAAGGAGGGCACGTTCTGCATGGAGCACTGGGTGTTATATGCAAACAATGAATCATGGAACACTACATCAAAAACTAATGATGTAATGCATGGTGATTAACATAACAATAAAAATTTATAAAAAAGAATTGCTAGAAAAAAAAATTACCTGTTGTTTGGGGCGCCTGGGTATCTCAGTTGGTTAAGTGTCCAAGTCTGGATTTTGGCTCAGGTCATGGTCTCAGGGTTGTGAAATCAAGCCCCACATCAGGCTCCACACTCCGCCTGCTTGATTCTCTCTCTCTTGCTCTCGCTCTCGCTCTTGCTCTCTCCCCCTCTGCCCCTCCCCCCACTCATGTGCACACTCTCCTTCTCTCTCTAAAAAAAAATAAATAAATTACCTGTTGTTTTCTATCTTACTAGAAACTTTTAAATTACACATAACTCACGTTATATTTCTATTAGATATCACTGTCTTAGGCCATAAGCCTTTTAAGTCAAAGATCATATAGGACTGGGATATTTCCCCTTTGGAATGGTTCATTTCCATTTTGAATCATCCTAAAGAAGTCAGATCCTGGTAGATGGGCTAGAGTCTGGATTAAGAGAAGAAATGTCCTCCCCTCTTTGAACCAGAATAGGGATAGTGGGGCAGCTTGTGCGTTGGGCTGGGAAAGCACACTCAAGGGTACCTCCAATTGTGGGGAGGTAAACTGGCCCCTGAAACTCAGAGCATGCTGGAGGTGAAGCAGAGAAGCAACCAGTAGGAGAACCCATACAGGGAGGGCCCTGGGCCTGTGAAATCAGATCAGCCATATCTAATTTCCAGTTCTAAGCATTTCTGTAATTCTCTTCCTTTATCCCAAACTCCTTTTTTTTTTCAAAGCAATTGCGTCTTTTTTTTTTTAAGATTTCCTTTATTTATTTATTTGACAGAGAGCGACACAGCAAGAGAGGGAACACAAGCAGGGGGAGTGGGAGAGGGAGAAGCAGACTTCCTGCAGAGCAGGGAGCCCGATGATGCGGGGCTCGACCCCAGGACCCTGGGACCGTGACCTGAGCTGAAGGCAGACGCCCAACAACTGAGCCACCCAGACGCCCCATATCCCAAACTCCTTAGTAAAGTCTTATTAAAAGTGAGCCTGGGGCAGGGAAGGGAAGCTGAGGGGGAGATGCTGCTGTTCTCCCAGTGCCTCTTCTTAGTCTTAGAAGCAGTGATCTCGTTTCTGGGAATCTATCAAATTCTCAATTGTGGGGAAAGCTTTATAAATAAAAAATATTCATTACTATTTATAATCTTAAGGGGATCCTGGCTGGCTCAGTGGGAAGAGCATATGACTCTTGATCTCAGGGTCATGCGTTCAAGCCCCACACTGGGTGTAGAGATTACTAAAAAACGTAAATAAACCTTAAAAAAAGAGAAAAATACTGGAAACAGCATAAACACTCAAGAGGGAAAAACTATAAATTATGGATCACGCACTTCATACACCATCATGGAGCTGCGTTTGTATTAATAAGGAAGATGAAAATATCATAATAATAAATTTTCAAAAAGGAATAAAGGTGGGGTGCCTGGGTAGCTCAGTCAGTTGAGTGATTTCAGCTCAGGTTTCAGCTCAGGTCATGATCTCAGGATTGTGAGATCGAGGCCCGCGATGGGCTTTGCGCTGGGCATGGAGTCTGCTTGAGATTCTCTCTCTCCCTCTACCCCTCACCAACTCACTCACTCACGCGCGCTTTCTCTCTCTCTCTCAAAAAAAAAAAAAGGAATACACAATTATATATGCAATTGGTGACAAAAAATATACCTCCCCCCCAAAAAAACCCCAATATCTAGCCATAAAGACTAGAAAAAATGTTTGTAAAAAATGGAACCATGATTGTTTTAGTCAGGCTTCTCCACAGAAATGGAACCAATAGGAGATATATAGAGAGAATTGGCTCAGGCAATTGTGGAGGCTGGCGTGTCCAAGATTTGCAAGATAGGCTGGCAGGCTGGAGACTCAGAGAAGAGTTGATACTGCAGTTCAAGTGGGAAGGCAGTTTGGAGGCAACATTCCCTCTTCCTCCATGGGGAAGTCAGCCTTTTTCTTTTGTTTATTTTATTTTATTTTATTATGTTATGTTAATCACCATACATTACATCATTAGTTTTTGATGTAGTGTTCCAGGATTCATTGTTTGCATATATCACCCAGTGCTCCATGCAGAACGTGCCCTCTTTAATACCCATCACCAGGTTAACACATCCCCCCACCTTCCTCCCCTCTAGAACCCTCAGTTTGTTTCTCAGAGTCCATCGTCTCTCATGGTTCATCTCCCCCTCCGATTTTCCCCCCTTCATTTTTCCCCTCCTGCTATCTTCTTCTTCTTCTTTTTTTTTTATTAACATATAATGTATTATTTGTTTCAGAGGTACAGGTCTGTGATTCAAGAGTCTTGCACAATTCACAGCGCTCACCACAGCACATACCCTCCCCAATGTCTATCACCCAGCCACTCCCTCCCTCCCACCCCCCACCACTCCAGCAACCCTCAGTTTGTTTCCTGAGATAGCCTTTTTCTATCAGGGCCTTCAAATCATTGGATTAGGCACACCCACATTACAGAGGGTAATCTGCTTTATTCAGATTCTACTGATTTAAATGTTAATTTCATCTAAAAAATAACATCACAGAAACATCTAGAAAATGTTTGACTAAATATCTGGGTACTATAGCCTAGCCAAGTTGACACAAAATTAACCATCACAATGACCTAGGATTTAATAATCTCTAATTTACTTTCTAAATATTTTACTATTTTCCAAAATACATTTGGTAATGATGATTTACTTTTATGATAGAAAAGACCTGTAAACACATTTTAAAACACGGTTTCCTTGGAGTAGGCCCAGGGTGTCAGGTGCTGGGTGCTTTTCCAAGCTCCCAATGCCCCTCTGACAGCTTCCATAGCTCTTCTCACCTCCTGCCTTCTGTCATTATTTATGCCCAGTGTGTGTCTTCTTCTGCTAAATGGTAAACTCTTAGAGGTCAGCAACCAAGTCTTACTTTTTTTTTTAAGTAGGTTCCACACCCAGTAGAACCCACCCAGTGGATCTCACAACGCTGAGATCAAGACAGGGGCTGATATCAAGAGCTGGATGTTTAACTGACTGAGCCATCCAGGCACCCCAAGTCTTATTCCTTTTTGACTTTCCCTCATCATAGGAAGCTCTTTCATTGTTTTCCCATTAAATTAAATTAAATTAAATTAAATTAAATTAAATTAAATTAAATTAAGGGATGTCTGGCTGGTTCAGTGTTGGTAGAACATGAGACTTTTGATTTTGAGGTCATGAGTTCAAGCCTTACATTGGGTGTAGAGATTACTAAAAAAAATAAATAAACTTAAAAAATAAGTACTTTAGGATATAATCTTCAAGGGATTTTAGGAACTGGTATTTTAGTTAATGACAGAAGGAAGATGTGGAGGCAGTGGGAACCTGCCTAACAGCATTCATTCAACCCCAGGTAATATGCTGTTTCCTAAGGCTGCACCCTCCAGAGAGGCCTAGTTGTGGGCGAGGGCAGGGAACTGTGTTCCAGCTTCTTTGCAAAGTCAACTTGATGAGATTTTCCTACCTCTGTTGAAACTGTTAAAAATTATTATTGATTTTCTCTAATGCTTTCTGCCATTCCTTTGAATTTTAATTTATTGCTCATGGTTTAACTTCCTTTTTACTTCTTGCTAAATGTAATGTTGGTATATCTGCTTTGCTTATTTCTGATAAGTTCCCATAAATGGAGGGAATTTCTATAAACTAAATCCATCTTGCTTTGATTTTCAATATGTTTGAAAATAATTTTCCAAAGGTGAAAAATGTTGCTCTCAAGACACAATTAAAATTTTACTTTAAAATGATGTCAACTCCTTGATATATAAATAAAATATGGGATAACTCCTTGATATATAAATAAAATATGTAATACTATGTTGTGATAAAGAACTTAAACTTGGCCAAACATAAGAGAAACTGATTTTTGGGTGGGGGGACGGGGTAACTGGGTGATGGGCATTAAGGAGGGCATGTGATGTAATGAGCCCTGGGTGTTGTACACAACTAATGAATCACTAAACTACCCCTAA
Organism: Eumetopias jubatus; assembly: GCF_037043125.1. NCBI lineage: Eukaryota > Metazoa > Chordata > Mammalia > Carnivora > Otariidae > Eumetopias > Eumetopias jubatus. Next base: position 120,841,465 of record NW_028274812.1, on the reverse strand, counting down.
AAATAATAATACACTATATGTTAACTAAACTGAATTTAAATAAAGAAATTAAAAAAAAAAGAAACTGATTTTTGGAACAATACCCAGAGGAGAAAATAAAGATGTGCCAAGTGTTGTCTGGCCTTTGAATTTGGTTGGTGGTTCTAGGTCTTTCTTGAGGAGCTTCTCATCTATGGTATCTCAGGTGCTTGGGATTCGGAGGAACTCCCACTGAAAGAAAGAATTTTTTCCATTACATCCTACATAGTGACTTTCTAATCCTCGCCCAAACACAGAAGGTGGAAACTGAGGGTGAAGAAAGAAAAAAATGTATGAACCTGGAAATCTGGTTGCTCAAAGAGGAAAGACATTCAGAATCCACAAAAGGAAGAGAGGATCTGGAGATCAGGAAACTATAAAACTGGGTCCAGAAAAGGTTTTATATCATGAAAGAATTTCTGATGAGACAAATGTAAATGTGGTCTAAGGTGGTGCTGGTGGAAGGTTACTGGCAGGTGTCACAGGCAGATAGTCCCCATAAATGCTCCACAACTGAGCTCTTAAGGTTTCTGGAAGAATCTATAAATAACTGAAATGGTCTTTCCTGATGACACCATGAGCTTGCTCAATCAGCCAATCTCAGCTTTTCCAAAGAAAACAAAAACTAAACTCACTGTTCCCCAACTGCCCGCATCTTTCCCTCTCCCCTCTCCCTTCTTTTATGAATCCTGCTTTAGTCTTTATATGTCAGCCCTCAGAGTGGCCTGGCTATTCTCCTCTATGTGCACTACTTTCTTCTGCTACCACGGACTTACTATACAATTCCTCTGTTTCCTAACTTTTGAACTTTGCTTTCTCATTCCAAATCAAGGCCCTTCCAGCCTCACACCTAATCGTCAGCATCACGATCACCACCACCCCTGCATATTGATTACCAAGCGCACCATCATTACCATCATCCTCACTACCATTTAGTTCCCATGAGAGCAAAAAGTACACCTAATCCTCACAATATTCTTTTGTTTTAAGATTTTATTTATTTATTTGTCAGAGAAAAAGAGAGCACAAGCAGGGGGAACAGCAGAAGGAGAGGGAGAAGCAGGCTCCCTGCTGAGCAAGGAGCCCAATGTGGGACTTGATCTCAGGACCCCAGGATCATGACCTGAGCCAAAGGCAGACGCTTAACCGAGAGAGCCACCTAAGCAACCCAACCGTCACAATATTCTTAAGAAAGTACCGTGATTCCCCTTTGAGGAAATGAAGTCAAATATCTTGTACAGAGTTACACATCTAGTAAGTCACACAACCAAGGTTTAAACCTAGGTTTGTTTAGGGTGCCTGGGTGGTTCAGTCGGTTAAGTTGCTGGTTATTGGTTTCGGCTCAGGTCATGATCTCAGGGTTGTGGGATGGAGCCCTGCATTGGGCTCTGCACTCAGCAAGGAGTCTGCTTGAAGATTCTCTCCCCCTGCCCCTGCTCTCTCTCTCGCTCGCTCGCTCTCAAAATAAATGCACAAATCTTTAAAACAAAAAACAAAAAACCTAGGTTTGTTTGATTCCAAAGCCCAAACTCTTACCCATTATGCTATACTGCTTTCCACATTCCCTTTCTACTACCAGCCACTTCTTTATAGTTCTATTTTTTAGTGTGAATTCTTTTTTTTTTTTTAAGATTTTATTTACTTATATGAGAGAGAGCACGCACGAGTGAGCCTGCGCACAGGAGCAGGGGGCGGGGCAGAGGGCTCCCTGCTGGGAGCTGGATGCAGGATTCCATCCCAGGATCCTGGAATCATAACCAGAGCTAAAGACAGACATGAGCCAAAGGCAGACATTTAACAGACTGAGCCACCCAGGCGCCCATTTTAGTGTGAGTTCTTTTGTTGTTGTTGTTGTTAAAGATTTTATTTATTTATTTGACAGAGAGACACAGCGAGAGAGGGAACACAAGCAGGGGGAGTGGGAGAGGGAGAAGCAGGCTTCCCGCAGAGCAGGGAGCCCGATGCGGGGCTCGATCCCAGGACCCTGGGATCATGACCTGAGCCAAAGGCAGACGCTTAGGGACTGAGCCACCCAGGCGCCCCGTAGTGTTAATTCTTAATAGAAAAAAATCTGGTTGGTTTAGCTCAATTTCTAGTACCACGCCATTTTACTTGTCCCTGGCCAGCTTATTGATTGGCTTACCGTGAATCGTTACCCATCTCTGGACCAATCAGCTGTGGCCAGGGGAGGCAGGGGGTCTGGGGCTGAGCTCTCAGCAGAGGCTGTGTGTGGAACAGGTGATACAACTGGCAGGGCCAGTGCATGTGTACGTGTCTGACTTCCCCTGGGAGTTTGTTCAGGAGAACAATTTATAATATACATCGATTTATACTTCATCTCTTTCCACAGATTATTTGAAATGGCTTATAACAAAAATACAATTATGAAATAATAATATATAGGGGTGCCTGGGTGGCTCAGTCATTAAGCATCTGCCTTCTCAGGTCATGATCCCAAGGACCTGGGATCGAACCCCGCATCAGGTTCCCTGCTCCGCGGGAAGCCTGCTTCTCCCCCTCCCACTCCCCCTGCTTGTGTTCCTTCTCTCGCTGTGTCTCTTTCTGTCAAATAAATAAATCTTTTTTTAAAAAAAATAATATATAGGGCGCCTGGGTGGCTCAGTTGGTTAAGCAACTGCCTTCGGCTCAGGTCATGATCCCGGAGTCCTGGGATCGAGTCCCGCATCGGGCTCCCCCTTCTCTGTGGGGATCCTGCTTCTCCCTCTGACTCTGCCTGCCACTCCCCCTGCTTGGGCTCACTCTGTCTCTCTCTCTCTCTATGTCAAATAAATAAATAAAATATTTAAAAAATAAAATAAAATAAAATAAAAACATTTAAAAAAATAATATATAAATACACATGAAAACATTTAAAACATACAAAATGAGGCAAAAGAGAATAGAAATATTCCAAACCTGAGTGATGAAAATATTGAGGTACTTGCAAAAGTTAGTGTTTTAAGCTTTTTGGGGCAACCATCACAAAAAGAAAAATATGGGCAATCTATAGTACATATGAGGAAAAGAAAAGTAAAGCAACTTTTCCCAGCAGTAAATTCCAAAATAAGTTTCTCATCAGGTCTTTAATAAGGATACTAGGTAATGTAAAGCTAAAAGTCTTCAGCAAATTTTCTGTAGCAAATCCAATAATCGATTTCATATGCTTGTTCACGATAACAAACCTAGCCAAGGAGAAGTGTGCATTAAGACACAAGGAAATGGAAGAGATTCCAGGAAATGCTAAAAAAAAAAAAAGTCCTACAAAGATAAAGATGTCCATGATCCAAGGACAGAATTTGGAGCACTTAGGAGAAAATTGCATGCTCCTTATATAGTCATCTCTAAAATATCCTTTTTTTTTTTTTTAATCTCCATTGGGCTATTATTAGGAGCTGTATACCAGAAATCCTAGTTTATACTCTCTGTTAGGTAACTTTAGGACATATGGTTTCCATTGCTGACTGAGATTGGTTACTTTTTTTCTTTTTTTAAAAGATTGTATTTATTTATTTGATAGCACAAGTAGGCAGAGCAGCAGGCAGAGGGAGAGGGAGAAGCAGGCTTTCTGATGAGCAAGGAGCCCGACCTGGGGCTCAAATGCCAGGACCCTGGGACCATGACTGGAGCTGAAGGCAGCCGCTTAAACTACTGAGCCACGCAAGCACTGTAAGTTACTTTTTCTAATGTGTTTATTTTTATTTATTTTTTTTTATTGAAATACAGTTTACACACAATGTACATTAGTTTCAGATGTATAACATTTGACAAGTCTATACATTATGATGTGCTCACCACAAGTATAGCAAATCTGCCACCATACACTCTATTACAATATCATTGACTCTATTCCCTATGTCGTATATTTTATTTCTGTGACTTATTCCCTAACTGGAAGCCTGTGTCTCCCACTCCCCTTCACCCATTTTGCCCATCCCCCTACCTCCACCCTTCTAGCAACCATCAGTTTGTTCTCTGTTTTTATGAGTCTGTTTCTGCCTTTTGTTTTAGTTACCTTTTCTTAAAAGCTCATTTGGGCAGGTAACAGGTCTACAGTGCTCCATGGAAACCAAGGCCCTCAGCCTATGCTCCCACCTGGACAGAAACAACACAGCAGTCTATGCAGAAATGCCAAAGCCAGGACATCCTTCAGGAAACTGTTTTGGATTGCTCCAACTCATGAACCACAATGAACCAGCCACATCATGAAGCATTACTACAGCAAGACAGACCTAGTCCCTAACCTCATGGTGTTCATAGAAGAGCTAAAATCATTATTTTGAAAAAATAAATCAAAGCAGGTATTACCAGTTACTTGCTACAAACAGAAATATCTCAGAAAATACTCATCAAATCTTCTGAGAATGACAAGGAACCCTGCAAAATATATGTAATTAATTTTCTGTATACTTACTTGAGATATCCACATTAATTGTAGAAAACGTCTGCCAAAGACAATTATTTTAATTTATGTAATAATTAAGACTGTGGCTATTTATTTTATTTAGTTATCAGGATCATTCATCTCTCAAAACCAGGATCCTTCATGGTTAAAGTTAATAAAACCATATCTACAGCCCACTTATACTCTTTTTTTAAAATTTAATTTAGTATAGTTAAAAAATAGTGTATTATTAATTTCAGAGGTAGAATGTAGTGATTCATCAGTTGCATATAACACCCAGTACTCCTTTCATCACGTGCCCTCCTTAATGTCTGTCACCCAGTTACCCCATCCCCCCACCCTCCTCTCCCTCCAGCAACCCTCAGTTTGTTTCCTAGAGTTAAGAGTCTCTATGGTTTGTCTCCCTCTCTCTTTTTATCTTATTTTATTTTTCCTTCCCTTCACCTATGTTCATCCATTATGAGTGAAAATGGTGTTTGTCTTTCTCTGACTGACTTATTTCACTTAGCACAATACCCTCTAGTTCCATCCACGTCGTTGCAAATGGCAAGATTTCATTCTTCTTGATGGCTAAGTAATATTCCATTATATACATATACTACATCTTTTAAAGATTGATTTTATTTATTTATTTATTTATTTATTTATTTATTTATTTATTTATTTGACAGAGAGCAAGAGAGAGCACAAGCAGGGGGAGCAGCAGAGGGAGAGGGAGAAGCACGCTTCCCACTGAGTCAGGAGCCCGATGTGGGGCTTGATCCCAGGACCCTGGGATCATGACCTGAGCTGAAGGCAGACACTTAATGACTGAGCCACCCAGGCGCCCCTACCACATCTTCTGTATCCATTCATCTGTCAATGTACATCCGGGCTCTTCCCATAGTTTGGCTATTGTGGACATCATGCAGCACACTTATCTCCTTTGGCAGCCACATGAGTCTAGTCTATTTAAAACCATTTGAATTGTTGAGATTGTTTGAATCGTTTGAATTGCTGAGATAGTGGTTTAAAAAGGAACTGGGGGGCGCCTGGGTGGCTCAGTTGGCTAAGCGACTGCCTTCGGCTCAGGTCATGATCCTGGAGTCCCGGGATCGAGTCCCACATCGGGCTCCCTGCTCAGCAGGGAGTCTGCTTCTCCCTCTGACCCTCTTCCCTCTCGTGCTCTCTATCTCTCATTCTCTCTCTCTCAAATAAATAAATAAAATCTTAAAAAAAAAGGAATTGGGAATTTTTTTAATAAAGGAAATGATTCGATTTTTGGAGGGTGTGGTGAAACAGCCCTGTCATATATTAATGAGAGGGACAATCTCTTTGGAAATATTTAGATAACATGTACCAAGAGTTAACACATACCAAAACATCCTTTGTAGATGAGGATGTTTATGGCAGCATTACTTATAATAGTGAAACATTTGACAAACCCAAAAGAGAATATCATATGGTGTTACATTAGGCAGCTATTTAAATTATTTTATGAAGAATTTTTAGGGGCACCTGGGTGGCTCAGTTGGTTAAGCATCTGCTTTCATAAAAAAATAAAAATAAAATAAATAAATAAAATTAATCAATTAATTTTTTTTTTTTTTAAAGCATCTGCCTTCAGCTCAGGTCATGATTCCACGGTCCTGTGATCAAGTCCCACATCGGGTTCCCTGCTCATCAGGGAGTCTACTTCTCCCACTACCCTTCCTCCTTCTTGTGCGTGCTCTCTCTCAAATAAGTAAATAAAATCTTTTTAAAAAAGAATTTTTAAAGGTAAGATATTATTTATAACATAAAATTCAGTAGAAGGAGCAGATGCCCATTGAATGAAAAAATACCAAAATGCTAGCAATATTTATGGATTGGGTTGAAGATTTTTTTATTTTCTTATATATGTATAATTTCTCCCCTAACATTCCAAACTCAATAAATGTTATTATTTTTTTAATGAAAAGGGAAGTTATTGAGCAAAAGAGAATCTCTTCTACAACTCTTTTTTTTTTTTTGAGAGAGTGTCTGCATGAGCAGGGTGGTGGAGGGATGGGCAGAGGGAGAAGGAGAGAATCTTAAGCAGGCTCCGTGCCTAGCTAGGAGCCCAACAAGAGGCTCAGTCTCACAATCCTGAGACCATGACCTGAGCCAAAATCAAGAGTTGGATGCCTAACCGACTGAGCCACCCAGGCACCCCATCTCTTCTACAATTCTTAAGATTGCTGTCAGATCCATCCAAATACCATTTCTGCAGTCCTTGCTTTGGCAACAATATAAAAAACAGGTATTTTATGAGCATCAATGGCAGAGAATGTATATTAGCCTTTTTATTTTGTCTCAGCTTTGCTTCCGATCATTAGAGGCCAACTAAAATAAATTGAAAACTGTAAACTCACATTGTTCCCAGAAGATCTCTCCACAGGATGACATATCATTCAGAGTTCTTGGCTGTCTCCTCATGTAGCAAAGAATCTTGTGGGAAATGCATTAAGTCATACACCAAAGCAGAGGCCCAAGTGCCAAAGAAAGGGAAAATAGAAAGAACGGTTTCATGGCATTTGCCTCTACATGGCAAAGTTGATCCATGCTAGGTAGCTCGAGTCCAACACAACCACACTACAAACTTAACTGGGTCTTCTAACTTAATATGGCTGATTGAACACACACACATTTGTCTCTCCTCCCACCAGAAATCCCACCAAAATTTGGTAAGGGTTTTTTAAAAGGCAAGAAACTACAAGGAAGAAAACAACCAGGAAACTATATGATCTATGAAAACATACAAGTGAATAAATCAAGATCTGGCCGGTAAATGGATAAACAGATAAGCAGACAAGAGAAAATAAAGGTAAGCTCACAGTGGGGAAAATCCCAGAAGCAGGCTGATTGCACAGAGCAGAACCCCAGAATTAGTAAGGAATGAAGATAACAAGTACCTCTGAATGTGGGGATGCAAGAGGGCCTGGAAAAAGACATTGAATATCCACGAAAGAAGCCGGTAGAGTCCCAGATCCCCTAACTCACCTGCACGGCAGCATGACTCCCACAGTCCACCCTGACACGTGCTTTACTTAGTGGAGAGGGAGGTCCAAAGAACTATGCTGAAAATAGGAGAACTAACTAATTGCATACAAATTGCCAAGATCTCCAGGTCTTCTTTCCCCAGTCAGTTCTGAGAACTTGGCAGCCAGACTTGCCCTCAGAAGAATAACAGGGAGATCACCTCCAGAGAGCCAGATCAGACCAAGAAAAACCCTTCGAACACCAACAGAAGGGGAAGGGGGAGGGGGAGAGCTATTAAGCTGTTGTCATGTGGCTTCAATTCCACTCTTCTAGTCTCTCTTTCACCAGCTGCTCCCTCTTAGGCAGAGAGAGAGCCTTCAGGGCTGGAGTGGGAGGAAGGGACTTGTTCCCTCACTTTTGCTCCCCAACCCCGGTAGCACACCGCAGCAGTGACAGCTGGTCCCAGTAGAGCTGCTGGTCCCAAACTGTAGTTCTTTCACACTCCTGGCACGAGCCCCATCACACCACCTCAGAAACAGCAACTCAGGGGTCAGGCCCCACTCAGAGGTCTGAGTTCCAGCTCCATGGGGTCCCTGCAAAAATACATTCTACTCTTTAATGATCCCAAGCTCCTCCCTTGGTTCCCCAGCCTTAGTGATGGGTAGCTGCTTCCTGCACTGTCTGCCTCTGTGGTCTCTCATTGCTCCTTTTTGCCTTTTTTGGATCTCAATGCATGGTTAGGTGCCTGGGTGGCTCAGTCGTTAAGCATCTGCCTACGGCTCAGGTCGTCGTCCCAGGGTCTTGGGATCGAGCCCCACATCGGGCTCCCTGCTCAGCGGGAAGCCTGCTTCTCCCTCTCCCACTCCCCCTGCCTGTGTTCCTGTCACTATCTCTCTCTGTGTCAAATAAATTAAAAAAAGAAAAATGATCTGCCACCTGAGTGGCTCAGTCCGTTAAACTCCAACTCTTGATTTTGGCTCAGGTCATGAGGTCAAGCCCTGTGTCAGGCTCCACACTGAGTGTGGAGCCTGCTTGAGATTCTCTCTCTCTCCCTCTGCCCCTCCCCCCCCACTTGCATATGGTCTCTCTGGAGAGACAAATCAGACCAAGAAAATGGTCTGAGAGATCTGAAATCTCTCTCTCAAAAAAAAAAAAGAAAAGAAAATGATCTGTTTAAATATATGGAGTTTTTTCTTTCACCTGACTGGACCCTGAATGCAGGATCTTCTGGAGAAATAGTCCAGCCCAATCGCACTATAGTGAAGACCACTGAAAAAACCCAACAACATATGTTGTTATCAAACAGCTTAAACTACAAGCCAAGGATTACCATACCAGTCAAGGTCCAATCAGGAGACAGCAGTCAAGCCCTAATTTGAGCAGGGTGAGTTTAATATAAGGAATTATTGACTTGTAAGGAGGAGTAGCCATAAAAACATAAGGAGAACCTAAAGCATAGTCTAGGGCTGAGGGAGCACACATACAGGATGACAAACCTGGAAGGGCATCCCCCACTCCAAAGCTGGATTCAGACCTCCCTGGAGAGGACGCGGTTGAGCCCCTGTGTGACATAATTTCACTGGGATGCCCAGGCCAACGCAGTTGTGGGCAGGCAGGAAACACGCCTTTGGGGTGGAGCAGAGGCACCAAGGGAGTTGGGCACTAGGAGCCCACCCACTGCATGCAAAGCCTGGGGCATGCAGTGTACGTGTCAGGACTAGCTCATTAAGGAAATACATACTCTCAGCCTGTGGCTGAGTCGGAGCCCAGTAGATATTCCCACCAGAGATACTGATGGGTTGTGCGGCTGGAGCTACAACAATCAGAAACTGCAGCTCCTTGGAACCAGAAGTTCCTTCCTCCCACAACGTCCCTCCAGCGCCCTCTCCTGACAAAGATTAATCTTGCGCTGGTTGCAAAGGAGAAATGCTCCAGCTCTATTATCACAGCTCAGGTAAGAGGATTGATTTTCAGTTGAGAGGAAATACACCGACAGCCAGCATAGCGACCATTTGGTGCCACTAAAATGAAAGATGGGGATTGAAAATACAGGAACTGAGAAACTTCAAAGAAATAGAGACAATGCTAAGAACTAAAAAATAAAGCCCACAACATTTTCATAAAAATAAGAGATGCTGTCTTCACGAAAAAAGAATGAGAGGCTATGAAAATGAACATTTAGAGAACTAAAAGGCAGCATTTTTTTAAAGATTTTATTTATTTGACAGAGAGATAGAGAGAACAGAAGTAGGCAGAGCGGCAGGCAGAGGCAGAGGGAGAAGCAGACTCCCTGCTGAGCAGGGAGCCCAACGCGGGACTCGATCCCAGGACCCTGGGATCATGACCTGAGTCGAAGGCAGACCTTAACCGACTGAGCCACCCAGGCACCCTAAAAGGCAGCATTTTTAATTAAAAATATAAGTCAAAAAAATTTTTTAAATATATAATTCCAAAGGCAAAAATGCCCATAGAAGTGTTAGAATTTAAAGTTGATGAAATCCAAAAAGAAGCAAAGAATAAAGAAATTAAATGACATAGAAAACATATGGCAATTAATTATTAATCTGGGGGAATAATAGGATTTCCAGAAAGACCAAAAGGAGAGAACGGAAGGGAAGGAATTATCAAGGAAATAATTCAAGAAAATTTCCCAGAGCTGAGAGCCATAAAATTCCAAACTGAGAGAGAACCTTGAGTATCTAGCAAAATGAATGAGGTCCAAAGTATGTGATCATGAGTTCTAAAAATGCTAGGGACAAAGAGAAAAATTCCAAAATTCTTCGAATTGTTTAACGAGAAAAAACGAAAAGGATCAATGCTCGGGCACCAGTGACAAGTCAACAAGTGACGGAGGAGGCTACAAGACAACACAGCAATGCTTTCAAAAGTTAGATGTAAGTTTTCCAACTTGAAATTCCATCTTCAGTACAATTATTAATCAGGTATAGCAGTAAAAGACATTTGTAGACAAAGCCTTAAAAACTTCTATCTCTTGGGGCACCTGGGTGGCTCAGTCGGTTAAGCACCTGCCTTCGGCTCGGGTCATGATCTCAGGGTCCTGGGATCCAGGCCCATATTGGCGGTCCCCGCTTAGTGGGGAGTCGGCTTCTCCCTCTCCCTCTGCCGCTCCCCCTGCTGGTGAAGGACACTTAGCCCTTCTTTTAGAAACCAGAGGACATCAAGGAGTCATCATGGCACACGGGACAGGACAGGCTACTACACATTCTTGCCTGGTGTCTGGGCAGAGTCATTGGGGTCACACATGTTCACTAATCCAGTTCACTAAGGTAGGAAGCCACACAGACTTTGGGCCCAAACCTCAGGAATAAAGAGTCCTTTTTCTTGGAATGTCCTCAATTTCTTATTAAGAATGTATTTTTTAGGGGCGCCTGGGTGACTTAGTCCATTAGGTGTTCAACTCTTGATTTCAGCTTGGTTATGATCTCAGGGTCCTGAGATCAAGCCCCAAGTTGGGCTCCGTGCTCAGCAGGGAGTCTGCTTGAGGATTCTCTCTCTCCCTCTCCCTCTGCCCCTCCACCCCCGGCTCATGCTCTCTCTCTCTGAAATGAATAAATAAAACCTTTTTTAAAAAAGAATGTCTTTTTTTAATGTTCTTCTCTTTCTCCTCCGCTCTCTTCCCCTCTCCTCCTCCTCTTTTTGTTACAATTACAGATTCACAAAAAATTTTCAAAAACAGTACAGAGATGTCCCACACGCCCCTCACCCAGCTTACCCCAATGGTAACAGTCTGCATACTATGGTAACATTATCAAAACAAGGAATCAATGCATTTTTTTTTTCAGTGCATTGGGTTGCAGTAGGTAGCTTTGGTACTTGAAACCCCAGAAATCTCTTTCCATCTGTCATACTAACAAAATAGGTGCACAGTTTTCAAAGGGCTGCCTTTTGAAGAGGAAGTGCTTCAAGTCCATTCCAAGCCAGCTTTTATGGTGTAAGAATCTGTAGTTTTCCAGTCTAATTTGCTTGCAGAGAGCTAAAAATCACTGGAGAGGCAAAAACCTGAAACATTCCTGCAGACTCTCACTATAGAGAGAAGTACTGGCAGATGCTAAAAGATAATCCAGGAACACAAGCCCTCAGCAGGAAGGGGCCTAAAGGGCCAGTGCATGTGATTATCTAAGAAGTTATCTGCATCATTTTTTAACGAGAGAGACATTTCTCACTCACATGGGCTTTCTAACACAATCAGATTTAGGTGGTGGGAAACACCATAAAAATAGAGAAAACGGGGGTGCCTGGGTGGCTCAGTGGGTTAGGTGCCTGCCTTCAGCTCAGGTCATGACCTCAAGGTCCCATGGATCCAAGCCCACATCGGGCTCCCGGCTCAGCTGCGCATCTGCTTCTCCCTCTCCCTCTGCCCTTCCACCCCCCCACCCCCCACGTGTGCTCTCTCTCTGTCATACATACATACATACATACATACAATAAATACAATAAAAGAGGAAACATCCTATTCTAGGCCCTGAGAGTAATCAGCTCATTTTTCAAGGACGAAGTCCCTTCTAAAGAAATACACTTTTATCTTTTAGGAAGAAGGGCACAGAAGCCCAGGAACTCAACCGTACTCAAGTGTGTTAAACTCTCAGGGGCGCCTGGGTGGCTCAGTTGGTTAAGTGACTGCCTTCGGCTCAGGTCATGATTCTGGAGTCCGAGGATCGAGTCCCGCATCGGGCTCCCTGCTCAGCAGGGAGTCTGCTTCTCCCTCTGACGCAACCCCCCTCTCATGCGCTCGCGCTCTCTCTCTCTCTCTCTCTCTCTCATTCTCTCAAATAAATAAATAAAATCTTTAGGAAAAAAAACAAAGGAGAGCAAAAGAGGAGAGGCAGGGCGAGGAAAGAGAAGCGCGTGGCAAGGGACGAAGGGCATGGTAAAAGGGAGGCCTCCACCGAGGAGAGGCTCCTGACCAAAGACCAGGAGGAGGCTGCGCGCCGCTCCGGAGAGAAGCAACACCCAGACTCCCATGTCCTCCTCGCTGTCAGTTCCTCCCTGCCCTGGGACAACCCCAGGCTCAGTCCGGTGCCTGGACGAGAGAGGGGAGGAAAACAGGACCTCCTCAGGCAGAAGCACAGCGGGAGGAGGTGAGGACGAGGGGAGGTGGCTGGGACCCAGGGGGGCCGAGCTGGGGGAACTGGAAGCCAGAACACACCGCTTCCCTAAGAGTAATTTTTACAGCTCTGGGCTGCCCAGGCCCCTTCCGCAGGCCCTCCGGGTTACTAGAGGGTTCTGGCCCCGCCCAGCCGCGCCCCCACGGAGCGTGCGCACGTGGCCCTAGGCAGAGGGGGAGCGGAGGGGCAGGGCTCCAAGGCAGTCGCACTGGCGGAGGTATCCCCTCGAAAATAAAGTGTGAGCGTGGGTGTACGGCTCCGCGGGCGCGAAAGTGGTTACTTGTTGCTGCTCAGCCAAAAGGAGAGATCGCAGTTGTCCACAGGGCTCTCAGTTTGCTGTCATTTAGTTGTGCGAGTGGAAGAAATCCGAGGGTGATCGAGAGCCCGTGCTTAAGTCTCAGAGAGTCTGGGGGAGAAGACAGGCTGGTAGTGGCGGCTTTATGAGCCGAGTCTAAGGGCAGGAAGCTAAGACCACAAGAGACCTAGAGCTGGACGGTGGCTTCAGGAGCACAGGGAGAGGCAGACGGAGACGGAGCCCTGGCTCCTACTTGTAGAACTCGGGGGCGCACAGCTGTTTGCCCCCGGTCCCCACGGTGGCCGCCTTCCCCGCTCGCAAAGCTCCCGGAAGTCGCGGCTCGGGCCGGCGCCTCTGCCTCGGGCTGCCCTCTAGCGGGAGAGTGCGGCGGGGCAGGGGCGCAGACGGGAGTGGTCCCACCCACTGCCGAGAAGCGGAGTGAGGGCCGTTACTGGTGGCAGGCTTGGCAGTAAGAGAATGGCAATCCTTGTAGACCTATATGAATCATCTCACTTAATCCACACAAGGAAGGGGTGGTATTTATTTGTTTTTTTAAAGATTTTATTTATTTATTCATGAGAGACAGGAGAAAGAGAGAGAGAGGCAGAGGGAGAAGCAGGCTCCCCACTGAGCAGGGAGCCTGATGCAGGACTCGATCCCAGGACCTTGGGATCATGACCTGAGCCGAAGGCAGACGCTTAACCATCTGAGCCACCCAGGCGCCCAGGGATGGTATTTATTAGTAGCTACATTTTACAAATAAAGAAACGAAGACTTAGCGAGCTTCTCTAACCCAACAGCGACTACTGGAATTAAATTTGTTCGTAGGATAAATTGTCCTCTCAGTATCTCCTTAGTGCTGGTTCCTTTCTTTTGTCTTCCCCTGGCAAGCATTACAAATGGGTTTACCTCATATAAAATGAAGCAAGAGAATTGGCTGCACTCTGAGTCTTGCCCGGAAGCTCCCTTCTGAGCTTTCGAGCAATCCCCACTCCCAGAAAAGAAACTGGTACAGACGCAAGGTATTGCTCGATCCCTGGTTTAGGGACCACTGAACTCCTGAGGTGGAGTACTCTGGCCCACAACCCAGGGAGCCCACCTTCTAGAAGCAGGATCCCTGGAAGAGAAGGGCAAATGCCAATCAGAATGTTGCTTGTTGACCAAGAAATCATAGTCAGGAGAGGTGAATATTTGGGGAACATTTCATCCAGGTCGCAGCAAAACCCAGTCCTGAAATAAAACCTGGTATTTATTCATTTATACCAGCCTTGTTTTAAACATAATCGAAAATAGCTTAAATAAAAAAATTGCGACTAGTGCCTGGCTGGCTCAGTCGGTAGAGCATGTGACTCTTGGTCTCGGGGTTGTAAGTTCAAGCCCCACATTGGGTGTAGAGAGTACTTAAAAATAAAAATCTTAAAAAAAATTACAACTAGGGAAAATGAAAAGTTAGAAAAACCAGGTAAGGGGAGCCTGGTTTGTTCAGTCCGTTAAGTGTCTGACTCTTGATTTTGGCCCAGGTCATCAACTCAGGGTCATGAGATCAAACCCCAGGTCCAGCTCTGTGCTCAACAGAGTCTGCTTGAGATTCTCTCTCTCTCCCTCTCTCTGCCCTTCCCCCTGCCTGTGCTCTCTCTAAATAAATCAATAAATATCTTTTTTTAAAAAAAGAAAAATCAGATAAAGTGAAGAGTACCAATGTCATGCTGGAAAGAGGACCACACATTTGGAACTGAGCTCTCTAGCAGCCAGTTCGAAGAGGGAAATACAGTCATTACATGGCAGCCAACGTCCATAAAGTAAAAAGAGACCAGAGTCTCAGGAGATGGCTCAACTATTCCTTTTCCTGAGACCGGGAGCAGTGCAATCCGTGTGCCCATGCTGTTGGTCCAGCATAATCCAGGGAGAGATTCCAGGGTAATGTGAAATAGGTGCACATGTATTCTTCCCTCAAAATGACAGGAGTTCCTCTCTCCACCCATCTTTTGATATGTAGAGCATGACCATGAGTTCACTTGACATCACGGTCATTTGGGGATGCTGACCAAAAGTAGGCTACAACAGAAAGAATACTCAGAGCCAGAACAGGCCTGTCTCCCTACAGAGTGATGACTAAATAGTTCACAATTCTTGTCTCCTGGACCCTCCCTTTCCTAGGGGTCACCCCATTCTGCAGCCACATTCTTTCTTCAGATGGGGTCCAGGACTGTGGGTTCCATTTTTTTCTTTCCAAGTTATGGTCTCCATCCAGGCATGCTTCCACAGGTTACCCTTTGACTGGACTTGATTATTCCCACATTTCCTTAGCCCCATCCTTACCCAGACAGTGCCTCTCATTCCCTGTGTGCAGGTTCGCCACAACTTCCTCTTGTCGGTGATGAACTTCCATCTAACTTCCCAGAAAGCCCTTTACTAGCTGTGTGACTTCAGGCAAGTTACTGAACCTCTCTGAGCCTTATTTTCCTCATTTCTAGTATTGATAATGCCTATCTTGGAAGGTTGTTTGGAATTAGAGTGAATTGTGATAATAGTAACAGCAGTTTATTGAGTTGTTATTGTGCTGGATACAACACTCAGCGCTGAACGTGTAATTATTTGAATGAGTCATCTCAACAAGCTTAGCGCAGAGACCAAAAGAGACCAAGCTGTGTATCTATATTATTTCTTTTCCTGGGTATCTTTTTTTTCCTTTCCTGATTTTCACCGAAAGGATCACTTTCTGTGTGTCATTTCACAACACAGTGGTTTAAATATAGATCTTTAAGTTCTAGTGGATTTGTGATTATGCTTACATTTTTAGCAAAGCTATTTAAACTTATATTTTCATTTAACATCAAAGATTAATCAGTATCTTTAGTCTTTCCCCTAAACCAAACATACTTTCTCTTCTTCCCTCCTCCTCTTTCCCCCACTGTAACTTCCCAGGATTCCCCGGGTTTTGTTAAAATCTTTTGGAACTGGACTCTCCTGTGGTTGGATGGACCATGTAGCGGGCAGAGGACGAGGAGGTAGATGCGAAGCAGGAGCAAGGCCTCAGAGTGGCCATGGGCTTGAGGGCTGGGCACTCGTAGGTGGGCTGGTGTGTGAGCACATGAATTCATTGCTTCTGCAGACACTCTCTGAGCCCCACTCGTGATGCCTGAGGCGGCACAGAGCAGGACCCAGGGGCCAGGGTGAGGAGAAGAGGAAGGCAAAATCCAGAGGGGCAGGTGGCCACACAGAAATGACCTTCGGTGCGAGTTCCGGGCTCTGCAACAGCTGATAATTGAGCAGGGGAGTGGTCCGACTGGAACTGACTTTGTGTGTGTATTAAAATACACAAAACCTGGGGCGCCTGGGTGGCTCAGTCATTGGGCGTCTGCCTTCGGCTCCGGTCATGGTCCCAGGGTCCTGGGATCGAGCCCTGCATTGGGCTCCCTGTTTGGCGGGAAGCCTGCTTCTCCCTCTCCCGCTCCCCCTGCTTGTGTTTCCTTTCTTGCTGTGTCTCTGTCAAATAAATAAATAAAATCTTTAAAAAAAATCTAACCTCATTCATTTAAAAAAAAAATACACAAAACCTAAAACTTACCGACGTAACCATTTTTAAGTGTACAGTTCAGTAATATTAAAGCCATGCACACTGTTGGGCAGCTATCACCGCCATCCATCCCCATAACTCCTTTCATCTTGTAAATCCAAAAGCCTGCTATTAAACAACAGCTCCCACTCTCCCCTCCCCCCAGCCTGAGCTGCCTGGAGGATGGGCTGGAGGAGATGCGGCTTGTGGGGATGAGGCCAATTAGGAGGTTGCTGTAACCACCCAGGCAGGAGGCCACGAGGATCCCCATGTGAGAAAGAAGAAACAGGAAACAAATTTAATAATTAAGCAGAAGCACCTCCCTCTACATGAGGTGCGCCAGACCAGCCCTTGCAGAGGAGTCATTTCCTGTCAGGGTGAATTGCCCGGCTGGAGTCAGTGCCTGACAAATGTGGAGCACCCTACCTTGCTGGCAGTGCTCTACATGACCCTTTTCTGCACCCATTTCTCACATTACTGAAGGTCCCCAGATGGTCAAAACCTATCCCTTAGCTCATCCGTGCCATTCCCCTTCAATTCCTTCATCCAGAGAAAATATGATGCTGTTACTCCCCTGCTTCAGACTCTGAATTCCCATGGTTCTTCAGATACTGATAAAACCTCAAATCTCTAAGAGGGCCTACAAGGCTCCCCACTTCCCTCACCTCCTCGCAGGATCTGCTCCAGTCCCCCCCACCCATCTCTCTACATGGTCCTCAGGCTTCCTTTGACTGTGCAGATGCTCCAGGTGTCACCACAGAGTTTCACATACCAGAAGGGGCCTGGCCTCGGCCACCATTCCCCAAGCCCCTTTACACACACACACACACACACACACACACACACACACACACACACACACACACAGGCGCATCAACGTTTTAGATTCAGTATTCTTTGTGGAACTATGAGATCATGTCTTTCTCCCCCATTAGCTTGTAAGTCCATAAGTTCCAGGAGGAAGGGACCATGTGAGTCATGTTCCCTACTATAACTACAGTGCCTGGACATTGTAAGTGTGCAATATTAACAGTAAAATGAGTGAATAATGTAACCTGCTCTAAGCAAGTATCTTAAAGTCAATTACACTTAGTTGTAGGTGACTAGTAACAGCTTAGGTGATCCTGGAGAGAAGGCTGGAGAGGTAGCAGGTAAAGGAGGTGTATGTTAAAGAGTTTGTATTAGTTTGCTCAGGCTGCCATGACAAAGTACCACAAACTGAGTGGCTTACCAGAAATTTGTTGTCTTACCATTCTGGAGCTAGAAGTCTGAACTCAAGGTTCAGCAGGGTTGGCTCCTTCTGAGGGCTGTGAGGGAAAATCTGTTCCACGCCTCTCCTCTAGCTTCTGGTGGCCTTGGGCATTCATTCGTTTGTAGATGACATTATCCTGTGTCTTTACGTTGTCTTCCATCTGTGTGTGCCTGTGTCCAAATCCCCCCTTTTTAAAGATTTTATTTTTAAGTAATCTCCACACCCAGTGTGGGGCTCCAACTCACAACCCCAAGACCAAGAGTCACATGCTCTACTGACCGAGCCAGCCAGGTGCCCTTTCTCCTTTTTACAAGAGCACCATCCTGATGACCTCATTTTAACTTGATTACCTCTATAAAGACCCTCTTTCCATATAAGATCATATTCTTAGGCACTGGCAGTTAGGACTTCTACATATCTGTTTTGGGGGACACAGTTCAACCCATAACAGGATTGAATATGGTCTCACCCCAAATGAGTATAGCTCAAAAAAGCCCTACCGTGTGGAAATATCACTGAGCACTTCATCCTATCCCATATGATGACCTCAAAATCTCTGCAGTAAACTGGCTTCCAATCCCACTCAGTTTATCAGAATTTTGCCTAATTCACACCCTTCAACCTTCCCCACACCTACATTAGCTTCCACTCGTGCCTTCACTTCATTCTCCCACACAACCTGGTCCAGAGTATGTTCCCCTCCTTTAGTCTCTTGGTGATGTCAAAAATCTTCATGGTTAATGGCACACATATTTAATAAAAGTAAGAAACAATAAACATACCATGTTAAGTTAGCAAACTCAATGTAAATTGTCTATCTTAAAAGTAGCCGACAGAGGAGGTAGCATTTTAGTTATTTGAGAGAGAGAGAGAGAGAGCACCCACGAGTGGGGCGGAAGGAGGGAGCAGAGGGAGAAGCAGACTCCCTGCTGGGCAGGGAGCCTGACTTGGGCCAGATCACAGGATCCTGGGATCATGACCTGAGTTGAAGGCAGACACTTAACCGACTGTGCCACCCAGGCGCCCCAGGAGGTAGCATTTTTTTTAATTCTTTTTTTTTTAAGATTATATTTATTTATTTGAGAGAGACAGAGAGAGAGAGAGAGAGAGAGAGAGCACAACAGGGGGGAGCAGGAGAGGGAGAAGCAGACTCCCCACTGAGGTAGCGTTTTTTTAATCGGCTCTCATATGGTTGCCCAACACCTTGCTTTTCAGTTTCTTCCCTGAAAGAAACTAGGACCCCTTAGAATGCAAGGCTTGGTTGATAGCAGATTCCATGTCTCAGGGAAGAGAAGAATCAAGACAGGACTGAATGTTCTATTGTGACCACAAAGCAAGGATGCTTCAAGAATAGCAAGGAAAATGGGGCGCCTGGGTGGCTCAGTCGTTGAGCATCTGCCTTCGGCTCAAGTCATGATCCCGGGGTCCTAGGATCGAGCCCCGCATCGGGCTCCCCACTCCATGAGAAGCCTGCTTCTCCCTCTCCCACGCCCCCTGCTGGTGTTCCCTCTCTTGCTGTGTCTCTCTCTGTCAAAGAAAGAAAGAAAGAACGAAAGAATGAAGGAAAGAAAGAAAGAAAGAAAGAAAGAAAGAAAGAAAGAAAGAAAGAAAGAAAGAAAGAAAGAAAAAAAGAATAGCAAGGAAAGTGCTAAAAAGGACAGAGGAAAATGAAGGGATGGACCTCTTCAATAAATGGTGTTGGGAAAACCGGACAGCAACATGCAAAAGAATAAAACTGGATCACTTTCTCACACCATGCACAAAAATAAGCAGAAAATGGAAGTGTAAAACTCCTGGAAGAAAATGTAGGCAGTAACCCAAAGAAAACGAAACCTCTAACTTGAAAAGATACATGTGCCCCTGTGTTTACCACAGCATTCTTTACAATAGCCAAGATATGGAAGCAACCTAAGTGTCCATCAGTAGATGAATGGTTAAAGAAGAGGCACACACACACACACACACACACATGCAATGGAATGTCAGCCATAAAAAACATTGAAGTCTTGCATTTGTAATAACATGGATGGATCTAGAGGGTATAATGCTTAGTGAAATAAGTCAGAGACAAATACTGTATGATTTCACTCATATGTGGAATTTAAGAAACAAAACAAATGAGTAAACAGAAAAATAGAGGACAAACCAAGAGAAAGACTCTTAACTATAGAGAACAAATTGATGGTTACCAGAGGGCAAGGGGGTGGGGGGATGGGTGAAACAAGTGAAGGGGATTAAGAGTACACTTGTCATGATGAGTACTAATGTATGGAATTGTTGAATCACTATATTTTACACCTGAAACTAGTATAACACTATGTTAATTATACTTGAATTTTTAAAAGAGGTTAAATAAATAAATAGAAAGGACAAAGGAGCCAGCTTTGTCCTGAAGACTTTCCACCTGAAGACAGTTGAACATGAGAAGAGAGAGGATGAGGGGAAGAATGATAATTAGGGTTCGTTGAAGTAAATGAGGCTGTAGAAGGCCATGAGATCATTACAATACTCAAAGGATAAAAGTTAATATAAAGTGCACAAAAGATGGCTTGTAATAGAAACGAATGATGTTCTTAAAAATTTATTTTAATAAAAAGGGAATTGTTCATTTTGTTTCTTCTGTCAATTATGTGTCTGCTTATGAAGCAGAGAGAGGTGTGCTTTCATCTATGTAAGTAGAAAAGAATTCTCAGAAAGCCAAGAAGCCCCACTGTAAATATGGGCTTTAGCAGAAATGAGAAAGTATGACAAGGGGCGAGGTCAGACGCAACAATGAAAGAGAAGGTGGTTTCAGTAGGAGATACAAAGACAATAATTTAACCAAAACATCACTGAAAAAGAGAGCTAATAAAGTCAACCCAGATAGTTCCTCATCTCCTAGAAGATTCTAGATTGCCCTACTGATTATAATAAAACATAAGTAAGGATTGCATCAGATTTAATAATGCTAATAGATCTAGTCAGTATGTCATAATGAGAGAAAATGTATTATGCGACACTGGGCAAGAGGGATTTTTTGAGTATGTTATGTTAAGGGGACAAAATGGGTTGCAAAATTCTAAAATCTATGCCCTTTAAAAGTTTTATTCTCCAGTGAGATACAATTTCACATCCACAGTCCTGGCTATATAAAGTAATACCAAGTGCTGACAAGAACACGGAAAACTTGGAGGCTTCATACACAGCTGGGGGAACGCGAAACAGTGCAGCGGGTTTGCAGGACATCAGGCAGCTCCTCAGGAGGGGAAGGAGGCGAGCAGAAAGACTAGCAGCTCATGCGGGTCACTAGCAGCCCAGATTTGAATTGTAAACTATGCAGCCAGCCTCACTTCCAGCCCAAACTCAGGTGGCCCAAATGCAGATCCTAAGATTACTGAAACCTCAGGATGGTATACAAATAAAACATACTGACATCCTAGAAAGGGAGCCCAACAGTGGAAGACGAAAGAGAAGAAGAATGAAGAAGTTTAAATCCATGAAACTAGCTTTCTGATTTTTAGTGGAAATGAAGTGATCAGTTTTATAATCGTTATAACTTGTGCATTTGTTTGTCTCGTTGGGGGTTTAAGATGTTTAAGAGCATCTTGCATATCAGACTTGTGATCGTCATTAAATGCATAAATTAGTCTAAATGTGAACCAATATTTAATGTTTGCATAAATTTGGTTTATTAAACCCATAAGTTTTTTACAGTAGTTGTGTAAGTAGTATGTAAATAGAGGAATGTTGGTTTAATGCTTAAATGTTAATTGTTTAATAAATTCATAAGGATAACAAACTTTAAACAGAAGTGCCTTACAGTCCTTTAGACAAGGGCAGTCCCAAGAGAGGAGAACCTAAGTTTGAAGGCTGGGACACAGGCAGCTAAGGGTCCACTAACATAGTAGACTGGTTTTATCTTTCTAAATTCATCACCTTTGCCCCTGTCCATCACGAACAGAGTTTAGCTCTTCTGAGTTCCGCATATTACAACGTCACAGTGAACGGGGAGCCCCAAAGCACTGGGTATAAGGAGAGAGGGGCAGGGGTGGGGTGAGGCAAGGGGCAAAGCCCAGCACATGGGACGGGCGGTCAGATGCAGCCAGAGGCGAACACCGACGGGTGGTCCTGGGTAGCCAGGGAGTGGTTCGAGCACAGGAAAGGAGACAGTGAGGCAACAGGAAAGATGGTACAGAAAACAGCTTCCACTCCATCAGTAATGACTGCCATGCTGAGGCCAAGAAGGACTAAATGGCCTGGAAACTATTTCACAATTTGTTTCTCCCACATTTCCCCGGGGGGCTTGCCTAGATGGGCCATCTGAGATCAAAACGTATTGCACATTGGCCCAATCTGCTCCTTTAGAACAAACAACACCTATATCCCCAGCTTAACTACCAGCCTGGGATAAACCACATCCACCCTCTTGATCTCTGTCTCCGCGGGGCCTGGATCAACCCGTAGAGTACCACTGCTGCTGGCAGGATGCAGACGGCTGTCCCTGAGCGGCCGCGGCCACTCCTCTCCTCCCACGACCCCTTCCCTGGACTGTACCGGCCTCCATGACCAGGATGCTCTGCACATGGAAAGCCGGCTGTGACCATATTCCTGACGGTCCGTGTGCTCACTCTCACGTGTGACAATATGGGTTAGTAAGGGTGTCTCCAGGGTGTGTGCACCAGTCTCCTGACAGCAAAAGGGAAATGCTGACCTAGAAAGAGGTAGGGGAAAGACAACAGGGGACATTTTTCCAACTGAGTAAGGGGAACCCAAGAGGTAAGCATTTGGTCCAGAGAGAGAAAGAAAACCAGAACCTGACTTCTGGTCTTCAGTGGATTTGTTGGCAAAAGGACCGAAGGTGGCCGTGAAGCTGTGGGGGCTGCAGCATCTCTCACCTGCTCTGCGCAGTCTGCCCAGCCATGTTCGCAGTTTCCAAATGGTACCATAACCAAGCTCCACTGCCTATGGGCTGTGTGGCCTTGGGCAAATTACCTACCCTTGCTGAGCCTCGGGTTCTTTGTCCGAAAGATGGAAATAAAACCTTACTTTTTATGTACTTATTTATCTAAGTACATCCTGGAATTGTTGGAATGGAAATAACCCTGTAACACATTCCGTCTGTGGTAAATACACGAAAAAGACGTTACCACCAAAGAGTATGTGTGTAAGTAAAGAACATCTGACTGAACACAGTTTGGGGAATGAAATACTTAAATGAGAAGCCAACTCTGCTTTCCGGATCTTGGAATAATTCTCCAGTGTAATTCCTATTGGGGAGCATCATGGGAGCATCACGCCAGCCTCAGCAGTCACCCGTGAAGTCAACTACGGCCAGAGCAGCCTCCTGCTGGGGGCTCAGAACCATCCTTCTGTGTGGCCCCGCCTGACTGCCTTGGGGGGACCCCGTACTGCATTGTCATCAATCCCTTGCAGGGCTTGGAGTTTTTCAGCCTCTAATGCGCTTTGTCCTGGTCTTAATTAAACTGTGAGACAGACAGGATATCTGCTTTCATCCCATTTTACAGATGAGAAAACTCAGGTCCACAGAGGTAGGTGACTAGCTCACACTGGCACAGCAGAGAGGCCATGTGGGCACACGGAAGGGAACCCCGGCCTTCTGACTCTCGACGAGTGCGCTTCGTACCCTCCCTGACACCTTCCCTCCTAGGAGCAGAGAAATGACTCCTGCTACTCCAGCCACCACTTCCACCGAAGAACCACTAAGAGACACAGAAGAATCAGTACACCAGCAGCACATGCCCCCGAAAACCTTGGGACCTTTATCATGTCGCCAATCACTGACCTATCCCTGCTTAGTTGTTTGTTTGGGTGGTTTTTTTTTAGCAACACCTGACCTTAAGGCGGAGACCGCTCTGGTGGGGCTGGCCACAGGTACCCAGGACCCTCCATCAGCAGCTAGTGCCTGATGAATTTCACTCCCTTGGCTCGGTGTTACCTCTGTGCAAGCCTTGACTCACTTCCCTCTCTGGGCCTCAGTATCTCCACCTCTATAGTGGGTCCAGCAGTGCCGACCTGATGGAATTGTAGGGATTAGCTGGAAGGGTGGTGTGTGTGAGAGCACCCTATCCAGAGTCTGACACATAGTAAGTAGGTACTCAGTAAAAATTAGGTGGGTTTCTGTTAATTGCATATTGTACTTGAACACTGCCCGCACAGATAATGAGAAAAATTTGGTTTGAGTCACTGACTCTGTCACTTGTTAGCTATGTAGCCTTGTATAAATTGCTGAAGCTCTCTGGGCCTCAGTTTCTTCATCTTATGATACCTTCCTCACAGGTAGTAATGAGGGTAAAATGATGGAGTATTCAGAGCATTTTATGAGCTGAGAAGGGCTGTGTGGGGTTTGTAAGAAAATGTCAGTGAGGCTCCGGGAAGCCCAGAAAGGAATACTGATTAGACTCAGTGTGCAGTCGTGTGGCTCAGGAATAAGGTAGAAGAAGAGAGAGAACAGGGAGTCAGAGAGGGTTCCTTGATCCGACCTTGGTCCAGACTTGCTGCTAGGGGTGCGGCAGTGAACAAAATAGACACTTGGTGCTTACACTCTAGGGAGTATGGGAGCAGAAGAGGAGGGTGCTGACTTGGAAGTTAGAAGTGCAAATTGTCAACCATAAAGAGGGACAGAGAACTGAGACCCCAAGCCCGAGAGAATGAACTTGGGCTTGTGGGAGAGACAGGTGCTGAAAGCAGAACCACCTGCCCCAGAACAGGGAGAAACCAAGAGTCCAAGGTGGGAAAGAAATCGGGGAGCGAGGTTGAGGTGATACAGAAAGGAGTGTGGTTGGTGATTGGAAGGTGTCCTAAGAAGGAATTCTTGGCGTAGGGTGGAGTTTTGTGGCAGACGCTGGGACAGGAGAAGTATCTCTGAGAACACCCACCTCACGGGCAGGGGGCTCCCGTCCCTCCAATTCTGATGTTTAGTCTTCTACTTCCTCCCCACAACCTAACCAACTCCTAGAACTTGCGGTGATTCCCATGCTCTCTGACGGTACACAGGCCTGGATCACTCTGTGAAGTACACACATGGTACCGGGAAAGACACAGCATGGCCACCAGGATTGTGCCCTTCTGGAAACCCCGTCACCCCCAGCTGGCTCCTGCTAACTTCCATCTGCACTTCCTACAATGACCCTCCCCACTTCACTCCAACTTTGTGCAGGATGCTGAACTCCAGGGAAACCAAAGGGCGGCAGAGAGACAACTGCGTGACCAAAACAAGAGACTGTGCCATCGCTTGGGAATAAAGTGGCAAAGCAGCTGCAGGTGAGATTGTTGACTCCAAGCTTTTTCTTTCCCTTTTCTTTCTCCCTTTACTTTCTTTCCTCATTGAGGTCTACTATTCATTCGGCAAATGTTCAAAGTCTTGGTTCTCTAGGGCACAATGTGCCAAGTGATGCGTGTAAGGGAGATCAACGCATTCCCCCTCTGTTTCCAAGGAGCTTGCATTTTGGGGAAGAAAAGAGAAGCAGAAACAAAATGACTTTCTCTGACTCTCTGTTTCTCTATGAATCAAAGGGTATTCATTCCCCACTTGGCCCTGGTACTAACTTCTTGGATCTCATCCTTCCCTCTTGCCACAGGTGCCGTCTCTATTGGTCCTGCTGCCCCTCCTCCCCCTTCAGATTTCAGGACAATTCTGGAACCAGCTCTCCTACCTGGCTAGGGTGAGACCATGAAGCTCCACCCTCAAACACCTGGGCTTTGATCTTTTGCAAAGGATAGGGGACAGTAAGAGAGCATCTAGAGACCCTAGAGAGACACGGGGCTGGCTAAAGAATGAGGATGGACAAAACTCATTTCACTTTGCACCCAGAAACAAAGACACTGCAAAGGAGCAAATGTAATAACTCCTTGTGTTTTATTGGAGATCGGCATGGGAGGAGCAGGAGAGGCCGTGAAAAGTAGAGAGAATGCTAGAAAACACACTCATCGAGTCTTCATTCAGCTCACATGCCATTCTTTTGACTTCCAACTTAGGGCTTTCCCCTCTGTCATTCTCCTAACCCCACTGTGACCCAGGGTTTGGAGGACTGGGGAGGCCAGCTGGAATGTTCCAAGAAGAGCCAGTAGGACGGAGAACTCTGGAAGGAAATTGATTATTAATACCTGGTCGTAGGTGAATATTCCCCCAGCTGCCTCCTGGATACCGGTTAATATCCCCCCAGCTAGTACTTGGGTATTGATTATTGATACCCCAGATTCCCACAGGGTGTGGCATGGGCCTCATTCCCCATCCAGTTCCAGGACCTCCACCTCCCCAGGACACTCCTGGATTCAGGGCTCCCCAGGGGTGTCCAGGCAGAAGTGGCTGCCGAATCCTGTTAATAAAAGAGGGTGGGTATTGGACAAGGATGTCTCTCTGGGCTCCCAGCACATTAGAATGAGGCGACCGTCTAGACTTGGAGTCCTGGTAAAGGGGTGCAGCCTCAGGTATGGGGCTTGTGGATCGTGCAGAGGGCCCTGCAGGCAAAGGACTGCTGCCCAGAGGGAGGGCGACAGCACCAGAAAGGTAAGACCACTTTTCAGGCAGCACGTCCCCCACGTGGTCCTCAGCGGCAGCAGCCATCATCTGCCAAGGATCTTCAGAGGCCCAGGAATCCAGGGAGGGCAGCCCCTCAGTTGGGGGCCATCTCTGAGCCCCAGAACCACCTGCAGGTTGGAAGCCAGCTGATGGAGAAGCATTGGGCTTCAAAGGAACCCTTGTTAAATCATTTGGCCCAGGGTCCGGTTTGGGCTGAGGAAGTTCAGAGTTGGAGTGGCTGGGCAAGGAAGGTTGTTCAAGCAGAGGCAAGTTGGCGCCCAAGTGTTGGAGAACTTTCTCCTCCACGGCACCAATGCTTCGGGCAAAGAAGCCTGAGGAAAAGGAAAGAGGAGGCAGCAAATGGACTGGATATTTTGTTCCAATGCCTGCCTTCCCTGATTCCCTGATGCTCTTTGCTCCAAGTCCCTTCATTTTCCCCAGGGACCCAAGGGACCCTCCTGCCTCTACCCCTTCCCTGAATCCCAGTTCCCCTGGGGCCCCAGTCTACCTGTGCAAAGGTTGAGCACAACCTCCATACCTGGGAGATGAAGACAGATCAGAAGAAGCAGACCCAGAGGAACCCTGCTCCCCACCGTGCAGCCCTGCATCTTGCTCAGCTCTAACATCTCTCTCTGCCCCAAGACAGCCAGCCCTTTATCCTCTTGGTGGGGTGGGGGACAGCAGAAACAAGCTGAACCAGTGGTTGTGCAGATAAGTCTGTACATTCCACTCTCATTCCTAATTCAGGCTGTGGCAACAGGTGGCACTTGAATGTCCCAGGGAAGCTGGGTGTTTCCGTCCCTGGTTCCTTTCCTAAAGTTCCCCACCCCTTCCTGACCCAGGTGTCCTGGTTCACAGCTCGTCACTGATTGCCAGTCCTGCCCTGCCCTGGCTCCCTACACCAAGCATAGGAGGACCTTCGCCCTTGGGGTCCCAATCTCTTCATTGCCTTCTCAGCAATAGAAACACTCACTTCTCTTCACTTTCTCTTTGGGATCCTGATCATTCTCTTCCAGCACCCTTCATGCACCCCCATAGCTCCTTTACCTTGACCACAACCTATAGGAGTTCCGGAGTGCAGAAGTGCCCCCATTGAAGAGGCTGCTCCTAGATGAGACCTTGTATGTAAGGAAATAGACCTGGTTCCCATCCTTAATAGATGACGGTGTATTAATTTCCCACCACTGCTGTAATAAAAATAGTCACAAACTTAGTAGCTTACAACAATACAAGTTTATTATCTTACAGTTTTGAAGATCAGAAGTCCGACATAGTTCTCACTGGGTTAAAATCCCGAGTCACCAGGGTTGTGTTTCTTTCTAGAGGCTCTAGTGGAGAATCCATTTCCTTGCGTTTTCCAGCTTCTAGAGGCCTAGAGGCCACCTGCCTTCCTTGGCAGTGGTCCCCTTCCTCCATGTTCAAAGCCAGAAACCAAGGATCTTCTTAGTTACATCACTCTGACCTTTTCTTCTTTTTCCCTCTTCCACATTTAAAGACCCTTATGATTACACGTTGACCCACCCAAACAATTCAGGATAATCTCTCTACTTTAAGGTCAGCTAACAACCTTAATTCCATCTGCAACCTTAATTTCCCTTCACTATGTAACCTAACATATTCACAGTTTCCAGGGATGATGTGGACATCTTTGGAGGTGATGGGGAGGACAGCATTCAGTCTACCACAGAGGGTCAAACGGGTCCACAGAATATAAGAAATACTGAAAGGGAGTAGATGTTCCCAACTAACAGCAGAGGAGGGTGTTTAAATGCTGTTGTCAAATGGCCATGAATTGGTAATTTTTGAAGCTGAGTTGTGGGGGCACAGGGATTCATTAATTCTTTTGTCCACTCTTAAATATGTTGGAAATTTTTACAATAAAGAGTGTTTAAATGCCTTCATTTTTTTCTGTTGCTTCCAGGAGGTACCCAGACTAGGCGTCCCTGGTTACATGAAGTCTAAAATAAGCTGTTAGATTTTTCTTTTCCATCCTCATCCTCAGCGCCTGATCACTAGCTACTGGATGAGTGGGGAGCTCCTCTTTGGAACTGGCCAGTGGAGGGCAGCGTCCTTTTTGAATGACATCCACCACATTTACAAAAGCTTTTGACCTTGACCATACCACAGCCTAGAGGAGTCCTCACATCAGAGTCTGTATCCCTCCTGCATTTGTGGTGTGTGGAACCTCTAAGAGCCTTGATGCCTGTCATTGGCTGCAGTCCAGGGCCAGATGCTGGGCCAAGTGTGACTCACCAATGATGACAAAAACAGGACTATTCTGCAGCCTTTCTCTGCCTTCAGTCAACCCCGCAGGTTGGCTCAGCTGCCAGGTCATTTCTGATCAACAATAGCCCTAAAATTGGGACCAATTAACACCATCCAATAGGAAGGAATGGATTAGATCCTAGGGTAGGGATAAATTCCTTTGTAGTCAAGCAGAGGTTCTGAGAGGTGACCTGTGCTTTGGGGTGAGGCCCTTCCTAAAGGGACAAGCATAGCCCACTCTCCCCTTCTTGGGCTTTGAGAACTTCCTTGGCCACAGCCTCAGTCTCCAGAATGCAGTTGTCTGGCCCTCCCCACACTCTGCTTTCTCTCACCCATGGAGGCAACTCCCCTCCTCCACTATAGTGCTCTGCTCTCTCACCTCCCATAGAGCTCTCTCTAGAACTGCAGCAGAGGTGGCTAGAGTGTGGAGGTGGAGAGGACACTTGGCTCTGTTCTGCCATGGGCTGGGGCATTTTTATGTAGGCTAGTGAGTCACTATGCTTGGCGGCGCTCCTTGTCATGCTCCCATCCTCTCTTTTACTCTCTCCACCCCTAGTTCCCAGAACAACACCCACCTGGGCTCCCACTCAGTCACCAGGAATCTGATCTAGTTGTTGTATTCCAGCCTTCCCAAGGTCCCAAATGTCCCAGAAACCCAGGAAATCAATGCTCAGATTCCTAGAGAGGATGGCATCTAGTAAATGAGGCAAACTAATGGTAGAGAAGAAGGAGCCTGCATGGGGTGGGGAAGGGAAAAATTAGGGCCCCATACAGGGAGAGGTGAAGACCCCAGGTGAATGGGGAGTAGCGAGAGATTTCCTGGAGCAGTGAGAGAGGAAAGAAATGGGAGGAAGAATCTTGGAGACCAACCTCTGCTTTCAGTTCAACAAATATTTATTGTTTTCCTCCTTTGCGGGAGGAGCTATAAAGTAGAGAAATACTGTTCCAACTTATGAGTGAAAATGGGGGACATAGGGATCTCTAGAGGTATAGGAGAGCACCACGCAGGTCCTAAGAGGAGACCCAGCAAGCCAAGATGGCAAAAGTTTGCATCTAGTTCACACAGTTTATTGAATCATCTGTCCAGGGTTCAGAGAGAGCAGGGAAACTACTCTCGTGTCCGGGGGCACCCTGGTGTCTCCCTCACACAGGGAAGCATCTGAGCATTGAGGGAAGTGGCAGCCAGGAAGGGGGACTGAGAAGAGACCTTGAGAGGCAAAAAGGAATGTTGGGAACTCACAGAGGGTGTGGTGAGCTCTATAGCGGAGGGTGGAAGTGGAATTGGGAGTGTGAGAAACCCATGGCGTGTCATGGTGGTTGACCAGATGGCAAAGAAGGTCAGTGAAAAGTGGTCATTGCTTTCAGGCAACAGTTTGGACAATGCTTTATTTGACAAATAGGGAAAAGGGGAGATGACTTGTCCAGGAACCAGAGTTACTATGGGACATTTCAGGGGTTTCCCAGTCAAGAATCTGAATAGGTAGGGTTAGCTAATGGATTGTACCATCTCAAAGAAATGACAGAGGAAATTTTAGGGAATGGTTATCTGGCAGGGAGGGCACTGCAGTACAAGGCGAATCTAAGCAGGAGAGAATGAGGAAAGGAATTTGGAGTCTACAATTTGGGGAGATGAAGAAAAAAGAGGTGATAAGGGGAGTCTGCCATATTGGAGCAATGGAGGAAACAGATCAGCTCTCTTGGGAAGGAAGAGGGAAACTGAGCTAACGCCATACCTGGGCCTCTGGACTTCTCCCAAATGAGAGATGGTGTGTGTGTGTGTGTACATGTATATGTCCACACATGCACTTATGCAAAAGCGCACTTATGGACTGTCAAGTGACTCTCCCTGGGGTAGGAAAACTTCAGGGTCAGCTAGCTGGGGCCCCAGAGGCTTTACTTGGGTCAGGATGTCCCGGATGGAGCGGCAGGGGAGCTTTCCGGAGCTGTTGGAGCCACAAGGCCTGGCACCAGCTGAAGGATCAGGTTGGGGAGAGCCATCAGGACCCCCACTCAATGTGGAGGAGGAGACAGAAATGCAACGGTGACCAGAAGAGCTGGACTTGCTACCACAAGGCTGAAGGATGATTTTGCCGCTGGCTTGGGAGCTGGAGGTGCCGCTGAAGGAGCCAGTGCCCGGTGGGGAACAGGGCCCCTGTGAAACACCACCACAGGGATGGAAGGATGAACTACTGGAGATGCTAGAACTGCTGTGGGCTCCAGAACTCGAGAGGGAGCAGGGCCCCTTAGAGCCAACTCCGCAGGGCTGGACCCCACCAGAGCCCACTGGCTGGAACACAATGGCTGAGGAAGCTCCCGACTGGTAGATGTTGGAACTAGAAGAGCTGTGGCTGGGGATGATGGGGTTGCTGGAGAAGTATTTGCCCTCCGAGATGGGGGGCCCAGCTGCAAAGGAAGGGACACCTGGAGAGCCTTTGACAGGGTTATCTTTGGTGAAGTAGCCCACAGGGTAGATTTTGCCCCCACTGTAGGTCATGCCTGGGACCAGATAACTGTCAGAAGAGCCACCCACCACTTCATAGCTGCCATAGGACTTGTCTACAGAGGTGATGGGGGGGCAGGGCTTGCCTAGAAGGCCACCACTTCTACAGGGGGCACCCTGAACCCCTCCAGGGCCGCCAGAGCCATGCTGCTCCACCACCACCACCACTGGCCTTTGACCTCCCGACACGGAATGGGAGCTGGAGATGTAGGAGCCAGAGTGGGAGACAACAGGCCCCCCACTGCAGGGAGAGTCAGAGACATCTGAACTACAGGGGTGTAAGTTAGAGTTGACCCTTTGGCCACTGCTGCTGGATATCCAAGAGCTTTGGGAAACAGATGAGCTCGAGCCGCCTCGAGACCGGGAAGAGCTTAATTGGGAAGAATCATCACTGGTTGGTAGAGCTGAATCAGATCCTGGTTGGGAGCTGCTGCTGCCCGACTGAGAGGAGATGGATCCGGAGGAGTAGCTGATCTGGGAATACCCTGTTCCTGGCTTAGATAACGAAGATCCTGAAGAACCACCCTGGGCGACACTGGAGCCACCAGAACCACTGGGGCCACCAGCAGAGCCACCAGCAGAGCCACTGGAACTGGAAATGGAGCTGCTGGAACTGCTGGAGCCACTGTGGCCGCTGAAGCTACTGGAACCACTCTTCCCAGTGAGACAGGGGTCTCCGGGGGAGGTGATACGCGCGTCCTTGCAGGGGTCTGAGAAGGTCCCGATGCTCTTAGCCAAGGCCCCTGGGGAAGAAGGAGTGGTTAGGAAGGGCCAGAGTGGCTTGGCTTCCTCCCTCAGCTTCCAAGCCCATCTCGGTCATCTGCTTCTGATTTCTCCCGAGAAGGCCTAGGGAGAGTCTGGGACGAAAGGGAAGGAGAACTGGCTGTTGTCTGTAAAGGAAAATGAGGTGGCAGAGGAAGGGCAGTTTCGGTGCTGGGAGGGGGCAGGGACAGAGAAAATGAGACTCCAAAGGAGGGGGTGTTAGAAGAGGAGAAGAAGGGACGGAGGAGTAGCAGGAGCTCATGGGTCCAAAAGGAAGGACCCCGAAGAGACAGAGCATGGGGGAGACGTCCTTGCGATGGGGCATACACTGTGAGGGGGGAAATCCCAGGTGCGACTGAGGGGCCAAATGGAAGGAGGAGACAAGACAGGACAGTAACTGACCGGGGAGGAAAGGAAAAGTAGCAAAAGAGACTCAGAAAAGAAGAAGCCGGTGGCAGAGGGACTGAGGTAAGGGCGCGGGTCCTTGAGGACTAAGACCCGTCACCAGCCTCCTGGGAGAGTCCAGGCTTGGGTAGCGGGTGGGAGTTCTCTTTCCATTTAATGCTGCCCATGCCAGGAAAGCTGGGTGGGGGCCAGGATGTGGGGGCACACGGTCGCTTCAGAACCTGCTGGTACAGCGTGACAGGACACCGCACCCTGACCAGCCCCGCTGTCCTGGCCCAGCCCAGGGACAGGAGGGTGAAACCCGCCTCCGAGGCTCACGGCCATTATCAGCTTCCCCCTCTCCCCACCCAGCCATCGGCTGTGCCTGCCTGCCCCCGCCCCCCAGGCTCCTGCCTTTACATCCCTGGCAGATGCGGGACCACTCTGTCCTTAACCAAAGCTTTGCTTCTAACCCCAGGCTCACCTTCCGCCCATTCTTCCTCCGCTCCCTGCCTCACGGCCTTCAGGTCCTAAGCAGTGTGCGGCGAGCTTCATGCCAGCAAATTACTAAACCTCTCTGAGCGTTACTTTATACATTCGGAGAGGCCCAGTCTGTCTCCCAACAAGCTGTTTCTCCTCAGTCTGTGATGTCCCCATTCTCTCCTCAAAGAGAAGTTCTCTGTGGCCCCCTCCATACCAAACCCCAACTCTGCCCGCACCCCCCCTCACCCGGCCGGTCACACTCATCACGGAGAATTCAAGCCACACAGCCCGCTCTCTTCCCTCTGGGCCCGTGGGCAGGATCTCCGCAAATACCTGTTGGCCCACAGCACAGCCCCGGTTTGGATCCCGGGTTTACTGCTTTCTCAGTCGTGATCCTGAGCCGGTTTCTTACCCTGGCCCAGCCTCCATGTCCTCCCCGGTACAGTGGAAATAACAAATCTCTCATACAGTTCTTCTAACGATCAGAAGTGCTAATGGAGAGTGCTAGAATAGTGTCCGGCACACAAAAAGCGCTCTATAGATGGTAACAATTAAAATTCCTGTTAAATATCCAGTCTTCATCTTCTACTGCTCTAATAATTGATAAGAGCAATAACAATGACAACCAACATCTATATAACCCTCTGGAATTTCCAAAGCACTTGTCACATACATTATTTAATTTGAGGCTCAGAGAGACTAGAGCTAGGTGTTACCATTAACCCGGTTTTAGAGTTCCAGAAACTGTGGCTCGGGAAGTTCAAGTAACCTGCCTGGAGTGACAAGGCAGTGAGGAGCAGCCCTCAGGCTCCAGAGCCCCTGCCCTTCCCCCTCGCCGGGGGCTCTCCTGGCTTCGCCCCCCACGGCAATTCCTCCCACCTCTGCGCACCCGCACTGCTGGATTCCTCGAGGCTTCTCTGACCTGGTATCTGCCTCCTTCCTCCCCACCTCTCCCCTCTTCCCTCCACTCCCGGGGCCCCCAGCCCCTTACCTGGCAGGAGGAGAGCGGCCAGCAGCAGGGCCAACGTTCCTCGCCCTCCCACACGCCCCGTCCGGGATGCCCGCGAGGAGCCCATCTTGGACTGTGCAGCCTTCTGACTGACAGCAGCTCGTGGACACCCAGGGCCTTTATGCCAGGGCTGGACATTCTCTGGGCAGGAGTCACCGTGGGGAGGGGTGGGGAGGTGGAGGGCAGGTTCCCCGGGGCAACTTGGTGTGGCCAGGAGGAGCTGAAGTAATCGGGGCATCTGCCTACTCAGCGACAGAGGTGGCCTCTGTGTGGGGAACCCCTGACCACGGGGCCCTTAACGATTCCGGCCTTCCAGCCAGCTGAGCGGCCTACGCATGGCTCTTCCCTGCTTCACCTGGAACCGGGCCCTCTGCCCACTCAGGCAGCCGCTCTCACCACAGGCCCCAGTCACGGGCTCCTTCGCTGTCCTGCCGCCCCTGGGGTTGGCCTGTCTCATTCCCATCCTCCTTCCATGCACAGACGTGGACATTTCAACTTTCCCGTGCATAGCAAGGTACCTGCTCTGGCCCCCCACCCCTGCCACCTGGTTTCTCATCCACAGCCCCTGCGTCTGCCCCTTTCCTGGGGATCCATCACTCAGCCCCCACTTTTCTCCTGCAGATCAAAGGGTCTGCACTGCACCCCCAGAGCCCCCCTGTTGTCACTGCCCAAGTTCATGCCTGCCACACACCTATCACGTGTTTCATCCATGAATGAGCCTTTTCCCTCTTACCAGCTGGGAATCTGCACTCCAGCTCCCTGACCTCTCCCTTCTGGGGGCTCCTGGGGTAGTCCGAGGGGCGCTAGGTGCCAGGGACTCAGCCTGGGGAGAGGCCTGGGCTGGGAACCCTGTCATAGCTGGGTCTGAGGTTACTCACAGGCCACTTGCGGCCCCTCCCCCACAGCTGGTGACCCTGACTCCAGTGGGTGTCAGAGCCAGAGGCTAATGAGGCTAATTGGGAAGGTGGTGGCCCTGCAGTCCATCAGCTGGCTCCCCGGCCTGGATGAGGGGGCAGGACACAGCCAGCTCTCGTCTGAGTGGGGTAAAGGAGGCCAGGCAGACGTCAGCGCCCCCGAAGGATGAAAGGCAGGACTGGCAGATCAGAGTCCTGACTTCAGCCAGGAGGGAGGCAGGTCCTCCTGCATCCCATTCCCTCCCTCCTGCTTTGGTCCTGGCCCCACCCCAGCCAATTAATTGCTCACTAGTATTGCCCAGAGTATCAGTATCGGAGGGAGAGGCCCGGGAGTCAGGTCAAGCTGCCTCTCCTCCTCCCCACCCTGCTCCCCTCGTCCAGGCTTCTCATCGCCATACTTCCCCACAGAGGCAGCCTCTGCCGCAGCCCTTGGCTGCCCTCCCCCATTCCCTCTCCTTCCTGTTCTGCCTTTCCCTCCAGCTCAGTACTGCCCACGGGACTTTCTCTGATGATAGGAATGGTCCGCATCTACGCTGCCAAATACAGTAGCCACATGTGGCTAGTAAGCACTTGAAATGGGGCTAGTATGACCAACTTGAGGAACTGAATTTTTAATTTTACTTAATTTTCATGTAAATGTTAATAGCCATGTGCAGCTAGTGGCTACCATCGAGTCTAGCCGTTGACTCCGCCAGCACTCAAACTGGGACTGGGAAGGAAGAGGGGCCGGGAGCTATGGCGGGAGGAGGTAATGGGACAGTGTTCCCTGAAGAGGGTTGATGCAGCGGGAGAAAAACACAAACACTAGCTTTAGAATCAGGCTGGCCTGGGCTCGAGTCCCAGCTAACCTCCTGGCTTCAGTCAAGTCTCCAAACTTTTCTGACCTTCAGCATCCGCCTCTGTAAAATGGAGGTATTTTAA
The DNA here is from genome assembly GCF_037043125.1 of Eumetopias jubatus. Taxonomy (NCBI): domain Eukaryota; kingdom Metazoa; phylum Chordata; class Mammalia; order Carnivora; family Otariidae; genus Eumetopias; species Eumetopias jubatus. The sequence continues at coordinate 120,806,081 of NW_028274812.1, read as the reverse complement.
ATCATGCCTACCTTACAGGGGAGTTGTGAGGATCAAACGGGAAATTATCAGAAAGATTAAATGGGACTGAGGGCCTAGCCCTCCTGCCACAGGCGCTCAGCAGATGGAGCCCCCCCCCCCCGCCCGGCCCCAGAGGCCTGTCTGGGTCCTCCTGGGGAACGGCAAGCAGGACGGGCTCTCAGTGTCCCCAGCAGCCATCTCCCGGGCCGCTGGGCCAGCGCTGGTCTCCCGGAGGCGGAGGGGAGGCCGTCGGGCAGGGAGCAGGGAGGGGAGTGCCCGAGAGAAGAGGCACCGGGAGCCTGGTGGGCGGGGAGAAGGGGAGGAACTGCAAGGCCTGCGGAAGACTCTCCTCCAGCCCAAGCAGAGGTGGGAACGTCTGTCCTCCCAGACGGAGGAACGTCATTCCTCCCAGATGCTGTCAGACCTTGGCCTGGACAGCCAGCGCTGGAGGAGGCACAATCTCTCTCGGCCTCTCTCTAGACCTCCCCCCACACCGCCCGCTGTGCAGCACAGTCCTCCCCCTGTCCGCTCTGTCCGCCGCCTGCCACCGGATCCCACCACACACATCTGCCCACACGTGGGCCCTCGCAGCTCCTCTCCGCTCTCCCCGTGTCTTACCGGAATCCACTCTGCTCTGCTGTGTTTTACTCTGCTATGTCCCTTGGACTCATCATTCACCCTTCTCACAGTTGAGGCAGTGAAACGCTGAAGCTAATGGGGCTGAGGAGGGCAGGGAAGGGACACTGGCTGGGGGCCTGCCAGGCCAGGGCCGTCACGTGGGCCAGCCGTCGATGAGACAATGCCCACGGAGGGGCGGGTAGGTCTGCTGTGTTCCCCAGCGGCAAGGGCCCTGCCCAACACATGGACTGGGTAAGAGAGCAGGGGCGGCCTGGGGCCACCCCACACACCCGAGGAAATCATTCTTAAAGCACGGGCCCTCCAAGGGCAGGAGACTGGGAGCCCATGACCCACATTTATGAGAAGGCAGGTTGCGTCGGCTTCCGGCCGCCCGGCGCTGCTTGGGGCCGCGTGGGCCGCTGGTTCAGCTTGCACGGCCCACGCCATGCTCCCCACAACGTGCTCCGGAAGGCGCCACAAGGAGGAAGATGAACTGTCCTTGCCCTTGAGGCGCTGAAGTCCAGCTGGGAACAGACAGCCTAGAGAGAAGCCTAGCAGGGAGAAAAGAGTCTTCAGGATGTTCCCTGGGCCCTGGGGAATGATGGGAGCAGGCAGCCCAGACTCGGGGCCCTGGCGGCCCCGGAGGTGTGTTTAGAACAAGCGTCAGGCTTGGGAAGTATACACAGAGGAGCAGTGGGCTGTTGGGACAGAGGAGTAGAAAGGCGACTTGGACCAGCATCATAGGTGATGTGTAGCAGCAGGCTCAGGGAGGGCTGCGGTCCGTGCAGCCGGATGCAGGGAACAGAGGGTTCTGAATGGGGGGGACAGCACGGTCAGAGAGCAGGCGTGGCGTAGAGGACCACGGTGTCCTGGTGGCCGACTGCGGGCCACCTCCTGTCCCAGGTGCGCCCCTCGTGCTCTGGTGCTTAGGCCTCACGACAGCCCTACAGGGTAAGAGTTTTTTCTCCCCTGTTTCACAGATGAGGAAACTGAGTTCAAATTGGTTGCTCAAACCAGCTGGTAGGTTGCACAAGAGTTTGGAAAGGAAGCACCCAAGCCCGCTGGACTCCAGAGCCCATGTAGGTCCCATTTTCCAGCGGACACCAGGCCCTACATTAATGGCAGTGGTCCATGGACAGACCTCAGAGGTTCCTTAGACCCTGGAAGGGTGTGTGCAAAATTCCTTGTGTGTCATCAAAGTCTCAAAGTTGAGAGGTCCTAAGTGAGAAGGTCAACAGCACATGCTGTCCCTCCCACTCAATCTTGTCTCCTCTGCTTTTTATCCAGGATAGGAGTTCTAGAACAAGTGTTCCATGCAGGGGTGTTTGATAGACCTAGGGCTTCCGCTTGAGAGAAGGAACAGGGGAGTGAAAACACAGGAGGAGGGGCGCCTGGGTGGCTCAGTCATTAAGCGGCTGCCTTCGGCTCTGGTTATGATCCCAGGGTCCTGGGATCAAGTCCCACATCGGGCTCCCTGCTCGGCGGGAAACCTGCTTCTCCCTCTCCCACTCCCCCTGCTTGTGTTCCCTCTCTCGCTGTGTCTCTCTCTGTCAAATAAATAAATAAAATCTTAAAAAAAGAAAGAAAGAAAGAAAGAAAGAAAGAAAGAAAGAAAGAAAGAAAGAAAGAAAGAAAGAAAGAAAGAAAGAAAGAAAGAAAAAGAAAGAAAAAGAAAGAAAACACAGGAAGAGAAGAAGCCCAAGAGAGGAGCTTGTTTTGTGGGGGCAGAGGGGAAGAGGCCGCTCTGCACCCCAGGACCTGAGGTGTCCTCCCTCCTCTGAGCCTCTCCGCTCTGCTCCAGCCAAAGGCACTTTCTTCTCCTGCTCTCCCTTCCTCCGTCGCACTTGCTCTACCTGTGGTGGGCTCCTCTCTCCAGCAGTCACGGTTCCCTGCACACAGGCTGACACCTGTGGCCTATTCCCAGGAGGGTCTCCCTGTTTCCCTGTAGTGGGGATGGGGGCCCCCGAGTCATCCACACTCTCCACCTGGTCGCTCTTGTGGCTGAGGACATGGGTCCAGGAAGGAGAGGGCGGATTTGTACATGGGACTTCCGACCCGGCCTGTGCCCTCAGCCCAGCTCTGCCCCTGGGACCCCTAACCTTCCCTCAGTTGTAGTCTCTCTTCTCCACCTGCCTCTGTGGTTTCTTCCCTGTGGGAGATGATCAAGCACAGAATCCACATTCCACGTGGCCTGACTCCTTTGCCCTCTGCTCAGATAGATTCGGCGGCACGTTGTGTGTGCGGTGCCCCCACAGCCATTGGCCCTGGACTGCGGGCTCCAGGATGGGTCACTGAATTCCGAGCACTTCCCGGTCGTAGGCTCTTGGTGATTCTTCCCCTCCTACCTTACTTACCCTGGAATGCTTCTCCTTCCTCTCTGCTCTCAGTGCCCTCCACGCCCGCCAACCACATCGTACGCGGCGCACTCTAGGTGCCCGGTGGGATGCAACAGTGGCCAAGGCCTGGCCTCCAGGAGCACGCGGCCTGTCCCGGCAGAGAGAGCAGCAGGCACGTGAACTTGGCTCCGACACAAAATGACTCTCCCGGGCTCTCTCGTGGGCCCCTCTGTCCCACCCTCATTCCTCACGGGTGACTGTCTCCCCTGAGCCACTCTTCTCTCCACTGGATGATCTCTTTGCTCTGAGGGGTGCAGCACACCTCCAAGAACAAGGAGCAGAGCTCACGCGGCACCGTGACGAGGTCCGGGATGTCCCCCTGCACCCAGCAGGGACCTGAAACCTGGGGTGGAGCAGGACAGGGCTGGGCACTTTAAGAATCCCTTAGGGGATTCTTGTTGGGAATCTCACCCAAGATACCATGATGCCCTTAGCTAGGAATCACTGCTCTGGGGAGCAGTCTACACCTCATCAAAATATATTCTGCTCCCTCAAAACCTATTCAGTGGTGTGGTCTATACTCTGCTCTACCTTTTCCTCCTCCATCAGCTCCCCAGTCCATCCACCCCTCCTCTAGGACTCCCCTCCTGGAATCTGGCTTGGTCAGCTTCCACTTCTGCGCTTCGCATGCCCTGTCCTCTCAGCAGCCTGCTGGTACCCTCCACGGGACCCAGGGCACCGCAGCTGGGACGCGGGAGTGAGGACTGGAGCCCGAGACAGGGGCATCTTCAGGCAGTGAGTCCTGAAGACAAAGAATTCAGCAGGTGGGGGCTCTGGCCACCAGGCTCTCTGCTCACCCTTCCTTCCCTTCCCCACTTCCTGCAAGCCGCAGGGAGTCAGCTGAGTGCCGGTCACGCTCCCTGGGCCCAAGACTGCTGGGTTCAAGTCACATCTGATTTGGCCACCACCTCTCTTGTCTTGTGAGGAGGTGACTGCAGGAGGTTGTGATTAGGTCACAGAGCAACAATAATATTTTTCCTCTTCTCTGTTCTGTGGAGTGAGTGCCAGGGAAACCAGCACTCATTGTCTGCTCATTATGCTCACCTTTAAAACAGTCATTCTTTCCACTCTAGCTATCAATGCTTTTTATTGTTATTGGTCCCCCAGAATTAGTGACCCAGCCTCCTCCCCAGCCCAGAGGACGGAGCCAGGGAGGGTGAAAGGGAAGGCCGGGGTCTGAAGGAGCTTTCGAGAGCGCCTGGAAGGGCCTGTACCAAGAGGGACTCCCAGGCCAGGTGTGGCTCTCAGAGCTGCTGGGCGTGGATCGCGTGGGCCCATCTTCTCTCCTTCTGGCCGGGAGCTCCACTCAGGCGGGGAGCTTCTCCTGTGTCTGTCCCTGGCACCTGATGTATCACCCACACACACAGGTGGCCAGAAAAGACAGAGTCCTGTTGGAGAGGCCGGCATCCCCAGTCCAGCTCTGTTCTCCCGGATGCCCTTTAGTACTTGTCCTTCGGCGCTGCAGACACAAGTCCAGGGAGTTAAGGCGATGCCTAGCCCCGTGGCTGGGGCTTCCCCGGCAGCCCGGATGCTATGCCCTGCACGCTGCGCCCAGCTGCTCTCTCCTCTTCCTGGGTGTTCCCATGACTCCCTCCCTCATTTCATTCACTTCTTGTCACCTGCCATCTCCTCCAAAGGCCCCCCTCTGTCTTCTATTTAAAATCGCTCCCCAGGGACGCCTGGGTGGCTCAGTCGGTTAAGCGTCTGCCTTCGGCTCAGGTCATGATCCCGGGGTCCTGGGATCGAGCCCCGCGTCGGGCTCCCCGTTGAATGCGGAGTCTGCTTCTCCCTCTCCCTCCGCCCCTCTCCCCACTCATGCTCATTCTCTCTCTCTCTGTCTTTCTCAAATCAATAAATAAAATCTTTTAAAAATATAGTAAAACAAAATAGCACCCCGACCCCACATATGGGCCACCATGCTCCATTTCCTTCCTCTGCCTGAATTTTCTTTCCTGTTTTTTTTTTTTAAGATTTTATGTATTTATTTGTCAGAGAGAGAGAGAGAGAGCACATTAGCAGGGGGTGCGGCAGCCAGAGGGCGAAGCAGGCTCCCCGCTGAGCAAGGAGCCCGATGTGGGGGCTCGATCCCAGGACCCCTGGGATTATGACCTGAGGCGAATCTGCCTGAATTTTCTTCAGAGCACTTATCACAGCGGGACACCCGATTACACACTTCCTGTATACCTCGGTGTGTTGCTCCCTTCCCCCACTACAAGGTGAGCCCCCTGAGGGTAGGGCCCTCCTCTCTTTGACTCAACAATGAATCCACTGCCCGGAGCACTGCCCGGCTCATGGAAGGAACTCGGTACATAAGGAGAGAAAGAAGAAATAATGAGTATGTGAGCCACTTAACCAAGCAGCCTGTGCCCGAATTTTCCTGAGGGCCCCAGAGCCTGCCTCATCTCACCTCATGTGCCTGACTCACCTTAGAGGGGTCACCTTGGCGACCAAGAGGGTACTAGTGAGGCCTGGCTGAGGCCTGGGCAGTGGATGACGTTAGAGGCAAAGAACAAGGAAGACTCTGGAGGGAAATATTTTGGAGGAGCCTCTAGACCACCCTCTGGTGGAAGAGCGTAGAATACCCAACACAAGGAATTAGGCTCGTAGCATTGGGTGGAAATTTAGAGATTATTAAAGAAATCCCCTCAAGTCACATCCCAAGGTCACACAGAGAATAGATAGCGGAGTAGGGACAAAGACTTGGGTCACAATCGGATGCTCTCACCACTATGCCATCCTGTCTTCCCCCATCACAGGAGTTGAGACAAAAGGAAGCCTAAGGATATTTGGGGATATGGAAGGGCGGGGAGAGCTTGGAAGGTGGATTTGGTTTAATTCAACAAGTTTTTTGAGCCAGTGCCAGGCACCCAGTGGGCACTTAATTGAAGATCAGAGAAAGAAAATGTATAGCAAGAGAGCTTAAATTTATACCAAAGCAAGTTTTCAAATGAATTTGAAACATGGAATTAGGAGAGGAGTTAGGTCTTCCCCTCCTCAGCACCTACCTCAGGGTGTGCCCCTCTGTGATTTAACTTCTATCACATTTTATTGCCATGATTTACATGTTTGTTTCCTCCCCGGACACAGAGCTCCTTGAGGGCAGGGAGGTCTGACACTACTTCCTGGGATCGCCACCACAGCCTAGCACCCCACACAGTAAATGCTCAATAAATGATTGTTGTATGGGCAAATGGATGAACAAATGAGTGGTTGGAGTTTCCCTGCCGAGAGATCTTCAAAGAAGAGCAGACAAACATCTCTTCTGTCCAGTCCAAAGACATGATTGGCCTGCCCAAAGGCTGAGGGCTGTGCCTGATGCCTTCTCAAGTTAACTCAGCTTCTATAATTAGATTATACCATGATACAAGCTTAGGTTCTTTTCCTTCATTGGTCAAGCATTTATTTGACTACTTGCCGTGTCCAAGATACTGAGCTATTGTTCTCTAAATCTGTGATCCTATTCTATTATTTAATTCTCCGACTCCATGTTGACATAAGAAGCAACACTGTCCCTACCGCATTCGCTCCTAGATGAGGTCAGCCAAAGTCGATGGGAAGGAAGCCGTATTGTCTAACCTGAATGGATGAGCTAGCACAGTGGGCTCCCCTGTGTTCATACTCCATACCCTTCAGTCCCACTCAGTTTCCTTCCCTGCTAATAAACATACCGTGTTTGGGTGTCAATACCTTCTGCCTATTAATAGCTATTAAAATCTCCAATTACCTCATGCCTCCCCCTTCTCTCTCCCACTCACCCACTTGTTGTGTCAAACTGGGAAGAACTGGTTTGGAGCCATGCCGTCCTGCACTGTCTTGACTTTGGCACTTGGGTGATGTCTTAGACAGATGAGTTACCTCTCTCAGAGTAGCTTCCTCATCTGTGAAATGGAGCTAATGATTTGCTTTATTAAACACCTTCTGGCCAAGGACTAGGAGGAGAAGTAAGGCATAAAACACAGCCAAGACACAGTTTCTGCCCTCAAGAACCTCATACTTTACAAGAGGAGGAACACATGAAAACCACAATAATGTTGTGCAAATTAAATAAGACAGCATGATGTAAAGAGCCCTAGAACTACTTGCCTGGGCCACACCAAGAACGCAGTTCCTTTCCCTCACTTTTTCTCTCCTCTAAGTATTCTTTTCTCTTTGTTTTCCCCATGAACTTCATCTCACTGGCTTGGGGGGTTGCTACAGGTCAGTTTGAGGGGTCCAGATTTCTTTCCTTCCCTCCCATACCTCCCTGCCACAGCACACCCAGGCATGTGTGTGAGCCTCCCCACCCCTGGGCACAATTCTATCAGAGGAGAAAGACTTTTGATATAAGCTCCCAAGCCTGGCTTCCCTAATTTCCCCCCAACTCACTTGTCCAACAATATCCCCCACTTTTCCAGGTTATAAGCCCTTCACTCTAACCATTGCAGTCTACTCTCTGTTGCCCAAACTTGCCATTTATTTTTTTTAAGATTTTATTTATTTATTTGAGAAGGAGAGTGAGAGAGAGAAAGAGAGAGAACGAGCAAACACACATGAGCGGGGGGTGGGGGGTGAGGGAGAGGGAGAAGCAGACTCCCCCCACTGAGCAAGGAGCCCCATGCAGGGCTACATCCCAGGACCCCAGGATTATGACCTGAGCCGAAGGCAGACGCTTAACCGACTGAGCCACCCAGGCGCCCCACAAACTTGCCATTTACTAGTGAATTCAGCCATTTATAAAACATGTATGCAGGGCGCCTGGGTGGCTCAGCTGGTTAAGCGACTGCCTTCGGCTCAGGTCATGATCCTGGAGTCCCGGGATCGAGTCCCACATTGGGCTCCCTGCTCAGCAGGGAGTCTGCTTCTCCCTCTGACTCTCCTCCCTCTCATGCTGTCTCTCATTCTCTAGCTCTCAAATAAATAAATAAAATCTTTAAAAAAAAAAATTAAAAAAACATGTATGCAATGGTTAATTTAATGTGTCAACTCGACTTTGCTAAGGGATGCCCAGATAGCTGGTAAAGCATTGTTTCTGGGTGCATCTGTGAGGTTGTTTCTTGGAAGAGATTAGCATTTGAATGGTGAACTGAGGGAAGAAGCTTGCTGTCACCAGTGTGGGTGGGCATCATCCAACCTGTGAGGGCTGAATTGAACAAACAGGAAGAGGGTGAATTTGCTCTGTTTGAGCTGGGACATGCGTGTTCTCCTGGCCTCAGACATCATTGGCACTCCTGGTTCTCAGGCCTTTTGACCAGGACTGGGACCTACACCATCTGCTCCCCTGGTTCTCAGGCCTTTGGAATTACTCCACAGGCCTGTCCTTGAGTATGGACACATGACATTACTCATGTCCTGGGTGTCCAGCTTGTAGATGGCAGACTGTGGGAATTCTCAGCCTCCACAATCTCAAGGGCCAATTCCTATAATAAACCTCCATATATGTTCTATTGGTTCTGTATCTCTGGAGAACCCTAATATAACCTATTAAGGCACTGTATTCAGTGTCAGGGTTACACCGATGAATAAAGGCGTGGGAAACTATAGTGGTTAAAATCAGAGACATTGGCATAGGATAGACGGGAGTTGAAATCCCAGCCTTGCCATTTGTGTCTCCTTGTATGCGAGTCACTACCTCTCCGGATCCAAAACGGCCGTAAGGATAGGGTTAGTGTGCTAATTAGGCGAGAGGTTAATCTGGAGAGCGTTTGACAAGAGCGCCCACACAGCACACGCGCAGTCATAAGTAGCTTAGGTGCTTTGTAGTAAACCATACTTTGTGTCTTAGGCTGGGTTGCCCAGAAGTAGATCCTGAGACAAAGATTCAAGCAAAGGGGATATATTCTTTAAAAGGTGGTGGTGGGGGGGGTAATGGAAGGAGACCAAGCAAAGTCTCAGGGAGGGCAACTGGGGCTCAGAGGACTAGAGTGTTGATACCCCCATATTTGTGGGTCATCTTTGAAGCGCTGGGGGCGCGGCGCGGCGCGGTGCGGGAGCGAGGATGTGAGGGAGAACCATCTACAGGTTCTTCCAGCACTCCAGTGTCCCAGAAGTCCGAGGCACAGGAGGGGCTGCTGGGAGAGACAAAGCACCGAAATGGTGACGAGGTCCCAGAAGAAACGTTCGGGCCGCCTCTGCCCGCAAGAGGCTGGAGGCCAAGGAGGGGAGAACAGACGGAAAAAATCATTTCCCGTGCGAGTTTTGTTCCAGGCACCGCCGCGCCCGCACACCGCGGTGGCGCAGGGTGGGGGGTGCAGGTGAGAGGGGAGCTGCGTCACTGAAGAGGATGTCCGGCGGCTGTGGAGCAGAAGGCCTTCCCAGCGCGCCTGGGTGGCTCAGTCGTTAAGCGTCTGCCTTCGGCTCAGGTCATAATCCCGGAGTCCTGGGATCGAGCCCCGCGTTGGGCTCCCTGCTTGGCGGGAAGCCTGCTTCTCCCTCTCCTACTCCCCCTGCTTGTGTTCCCTCTCTCGCTGTGTCTCTCTGTCAAAAAAATAAATAAAAATCTTAAAAAAAACAAAAACAAAACAGAAGGCCTTCCCAGACAGCGCGAGCAGCAGGAGCCGGTGACACCCGCCCGCCCCCGCCTTACGGGCGCAGAGGCAGGTTCTGCCCGGAGTGGGCGGTGGGCAGCTTAGCGCCTGCGCCTTCCCGGGAGCCCCACAGCCCCCTCACCGCGTCCGCCCCCTCCCGGCCGGACGCCCAGCCGCAGGGCTCCGGCCCTTCCTCCTGGAAGCCTCCCCTGACTACTGCAGCTCCCCGTGACTCGTTCTGAACTCACGGCGTTTATTGCCAAGGCTCTTTGGTGCTTACTCATGTAATTATTTAGGTACATGCATCCTTACTGTGTGTGACACTGTTATTTAACTTTTCATGCAAATCCTTTCTTCCCCAACTGAATGTTAAGCTTCCTGGGAACGGGAACTGTATGTTTTTTATTTTCTATATTCCCCCATGGCACCTGGCATTGATGGACATATTAAGGGAGTAAATTTCGTGAACTTAGTCCACTTCGGGGCCTGTTAAATTCTACTACAATTCTTATATGTTCTAGGATTATTTCTAAACTCTAAAATTAGGTTTGGTGGGGCACCTGGGTGGCTCAGTCGTTAAGCGTCTGCCTTTGGCTCAGGTCGTGATCCCAGAGTCCTGGGATCGAGCCCCGCCAAGGGCTCCCTGCTTGGCGGGAAGCCTGCTTCTCCCTCTCCCGCTCCCCCTGCTTGTGTTCCCTCTCTCGCTGTGTCTCTGTCAAAAAAATAAAATCTTTTAAAATAAAAGAAAATAAAATTAGGTTTGGTTTGGTTTGGTTTTCAAACTGATCACATACAGATTCTGATGGGATTGCCACATAAACAAATTGGGTCCTAAGTGGTGAACACTCAATTGCTTTTAACCCCTCTTCAGCCCCCATCTCAGTAAGCCACTTGATTGACCTTAGGCCACTGAGATCTCTGGGCTCCTGACTTTTGAACTTTCCTGCTCTAATATTCCCTTAAAGAATTTTTTAAAATTATGTATGCCTTACACATTTTTAAGTCAACAGCTAACATTTTTAATCATAAGTTTAAATATTGCAAAGAGTATACTTTCCAGGGAATTGTACATACTCACCTGTTAAAAGTCACATCACTCTTTCAAATGTAGCAGATGGAATTTAATATGCCATAACCTTTTTGTATCCACAATGCCTTTTTAATAAGTGAGCAAGCCCTTTAAACAATCAGCAAATTTAACTTATATTTCTGTTTAGTTTTTTCATCCCACTCTCCCTACAGTTTTATCCTAATGAAATACATTTCCATTGTATCACTTTTTTTTGGTATTTTGTTGTATTTGGGGGACGTCCTTTTGTATATCTCCGTAACAAAAATATGTATATAAATTGAAATTTATTTCCTGTGACTATAAGACCCTAAGTGTTAAAAACACAGTGGTTTTATTATTACAAGACACAATTTGTCAAAACTATAAATATTGACGGTAATGATTAAACAGAAAAGTAAGTTCTTATTTAAGATGCATCTCTTAAGTGAGATGGAAAGGGTTGATCTGTTCCCCACTAACTTATTTGGCGACTCCAGGAAGAGCACTCCGGTCCTGTTCAGGGTGAGCGAGAGAGCTGGGCCTTTCTCCATCTAGAGGGAGAAGTGCAGTTAGTGGAGGGAAGTGGAAAAGGAAAACACAGTACAGTTCTCAGGCAGGTTCATTTTAGGAAGGGATACATACACTTCTGGAAATTGATCCTTTAGAACTTAGTCCTGCCCACATGCCTTTAAGAAAGTTTTCATGTTCAGCCAGGAGTGTGCAAACCATAAGCTATTAAAAAGAGCCTTAATTTGGTTTCTCATTGTCCAAAATAGGGGTTCCAGAATGGGAGAAATGTGGGTCTGAATGTCCTTGTTACTCTGATAGTTACATTTCCAACTTCCTCCTGCTGAGCTCCACATCCTTATGCATATGGACAAGACAGGAACTCAGATTACTTCCAGATCTCTGTAGGTTTGTGCTCTGAGGAGGATATCTCAATATTCAAAGACCTAATTGTTGGCAAAGCAGCAGCCAAGATTCAAAATTAAGAAAACACAGATTTTATTTTTCCATTTCATGGAAGTACCATCATGGTCTCCTGATAGTTCCCAGCTGTAGGCCACCATGTGGCAGCAGAGAACACGGCGCCACCAGCCTGGCCTCAGGAGCCCCAGGGGTGGGGAAGAGGGAGGAGGTAGGAAGTAGAGGGGAGAGGACTGGACATGAGGTAGGGGTGTATGCTTTAGCTGTCAGAGAAAAAAGGAGAGGAAATGTGGGGCGGATCTCAAGAGTGGACAGAAAATATTGAGAATGACACTTTCAGAGCTCAGAATAAAATTGAAAGGAGGAGGAAGGAAATTGAGGCTGATGGGAGAATTGAAGAGGAATCAGAAGGGTACAGATGGGCTTGAGGGGCACTCCGCCTGGAGGCCCAAGATGCCTCTGGGGGAATCCCTTTATCTGTACTCTTCCCGGGGTGGGTCAAGGTCTGGGTCCTCTTGAGATCCATGGTCCACTTCAGGGGCAGGTGGCCAGGGGTTTTCTGGAGGCTGGGGTCCTGCTGGCCAGGGGTCATCAGGTCGGGGAGGTTGAGGGGGATCAGTTCTCGGGGGCTCAGGAGGCCAGACTCCAGATTCCGGCAGGTCTCTCCAGGGACGACTGGGGCCTGGAGGGGGAGGGTCCTCAAAGAGAGGGGGTGCCCCTGGCCAGGGATCACCAGGGATTGGGGGTCCCGGAGGCAATGTTGGGGAGCCCTCCTCCTCTCCAGCCTCTGTGGGTGGGGGTGGAGGATGCTCTCCGCTGCCTGAGATGCCTGTGGAGGAAGGAGGAGAAAGGGAAAAGGTGGTGAGGGCCAGGTCCCTCCTCCCCCGGCTACAGACTCCAGGAGCAGAGCCTCTCTGGGGTGGACCACAGCCTGAGCTGACACCACAAACAAACCTGAAAGGTAACTCTCAAAGAGCTCTCCACACATTTACAAAATACCCAAGTGATCTTAAAATGACATAAAAACCTTGACCGGAATCATTAACTTGACCAACTTTAAACCGACAGGAGCTGACATAAGCTCCATCCAACCACGGTTGGGACTCCTACTGGCATGGCCTCTGTGCTGGTCTACACCTCCAAAGCCATCCACACCTTGGGCCCATGTGGCAGCCAGACCCCACCCTCTGCAAACACATCCACCCTCCACACAGTCCTCAGCTGTGATGAATACTCACCCACACACCTGGATTCTGATCTAAATTGCCACATGTACCTACTCTTGAACCAGCAAAAACATTGAGCTAAGATGCACTTTTCTGCATCACCTTCAACCTCTTAACTCTTCCACTCATGCGAAAACCCAGAATCTTCTGGAATCTCCTCCATCCCTATGCATCCAATTCACCCTTGCCTCACTTGACATTGCAACGCCGGCCTGTTCCCAGCTTACCTCCGGCATACAGGTAAAGGACCAGGATCCCCAGCAGCTTCCAGTTGAGCATCATGGCTGTCTCCTGGCCCCCAAAGTTGGGGGTGGGCTGAGTCTAGGTGCCTGGGAACCCCAAGAGGCTTTATAGGGGAGGAGTGAGAGGAGGTGTCCAACCTCTGGGGAGGGGTCAGCCCGGTGACACAAGGAATCCCATCAGAACCTAACTGGTCAAACCTGTTTGCAAGGCCATGGCTAATGCGTAACCTCTGACTGCAGCGTCCCTCATTTTGGGACCCAGCCACCCCAGCCCTATCAATGACCTAGACCTTGGTCGCGCCACCCATGTTCACATCCTCCTCCACACGCACCCTGCAGGAATCAATACCCACCTGTCATCTCTATAATCACAAGGACTTCCACCTTTCATCCCTTGAAGCCATTGGAAGCCAAGGAATGGGAGCAAACCATGCGTGGGGAAGCAGTGTAATTACAGGGGCCAGGAGGCAGGACGCCGGGGCAGGAGCAGGGACAGGTGCTCCTTTTAAACACACAGGATGCAGCTAGAATGGCCTCAGCCAGTACCCCGAGCCTCCCCCTTGGGACTCGGTTTTGTCCTTGGAACTTCCACTCCCCTCAGGACTGGGCCCAACGTGGTGCTGCTTTCTAGCATGTGCCTCCGTCAGGCACCCAGGGGGCCTCCCAAGTGGTGACATTCAAAGAATTTCATCCAGGAGCCACCTGGGGTAATGGCAAGTGAGGAAGTATGAGGACATCCTGATTCCTAAGCCCCACCCCAGAGCAGGTTCCAACAGTCACAGCCCAGCGGCTCAGGGGGAAGCCGCCTCTGCTTCCTGTCCATCTCCGTCTCTTCCTCCCCCCTCTGGGATCCTGCTCCGCGCTGGCTACTGCCCTGGTCCTTGGTGCCGGCTCTCTGTGCCCTCCCCACCCCCGTCCTTCAGACCTCAGCCCCAGTCTTGTCTAAATCTCTCAGAGACCCCCTGGAACCTCTTCCTCAGGAAGGCCTCCTCTGGTCTGGAGGTCTAGTGCGCCTCTCAGAAGTAATGCCTCCCAAACAGAACTCCCTTCCTCCCCAGGCTCTGCTCCACCCGGTCTGCCCCCTCTGTGGCTCACTTCGAAGCCTTCATTCTGCTCCTTTCCTCCACCCCCCCACCCCCCACCCCGAGGCAAGCCCAGTCCCTAGCCCCACTCTGGAGCCCATCTCTCCCCAGCCTCCCCAGCACCCTCCTAACTGGTCCCCCCCTTCCCTCCCTCCCCCACCCACACCCCATCCTCCATAGCCAGCGAATCTAGCTCTTAAACATGTCAGCCTCATTGCGTGGCCGCTTCTGTTTGATAGGTACTCCAAGGGCTTTCTACTGACTTAGAATAAACCCCCCGCGCTACCAGCTCCCCCACCCCAGGCCTCTGCCCGCACCACGGGCTCCTCACGGCAGGCAGGTCTCCACACATCCCCTCCTCAGGGAGGCCTTTCCTGTCCCCTCATCTAGCCCCTCCCCCCCCCAGCCAGGTTCTATCCCATCACTGTAGCTTTTCTCTTCATGGCAACGCTTGCCTGGTCAAGCCCACCACTGTGGCCCCTGAGCAAGGTCACTGGCTGGCTCAGATTCCCAGCGAATGAATGAACGATGTTTTATATTCCTCCCTCCTGGCACTGATCATCTTCCAGAGGTAAAGAGTTTTCAAACAAAAGTTGACAGTAAAGAAAACTGGAGCTTCTCAAAAAACTTCCCAAGCAGCCTGGGAAAGGGGTTTTAAAAAAGGTACCACCACCTAGAGAAATAGTTGCATGGGACCACTTCTCGCATTTTCCAGACAGAGATGGCTGCAGGGCGAATTCCCTTCCATTCCCAGAGAGAACATGGCACCTACTGTAGTCATCTTTATTAAGCCACAGGATTCACAGGCATTTGGTGGCTGGTGTCCATGAGGGCAGCTGGCTGACCTCCCTGCCCCCACCCCCCTTGAGCCCCCAGCTGCGCAGTGTCTGGCTGCTCAGCGGCAGACTGGAGCAGGACAGTTCTGGTTGTCTCCTTGAGAGATCGCTTCCTCTTTGGAAATGGCCTCACTCAGGCCCTGCAGATCGTCGAGCAGGACAGAGAGGGATCCTGGGAAAGAAGACCCCAAGGGATAGCAGCCGGACCAGAGAAGGCTGTGGCAGCTCTGGTGCAGAGAACGGGGCTGCCATCAGATGGGGGGTTATGGGGAGGGTTCTCTGGCCCAAGGCGGGCATGGATGAGAGAGGCTGTGGGCCTCGAAGGGTCACAGAGAACGATGCTCATCCATTAAGAGTGCCTAGAGGAGAGATTCCTAAAGTCCCACACATTTGTCCCTTCCTACATGGACCATACCTTTTATGGACTCCCTGGTGGGGGGTGCTGCTGATGGAGGTGCAGGTGCTGAAGACCCTGGGGCCCGGGGGCTGGACTCCACAGACTTCCCCTTATCCAGCAGGGAAGGAAAAACTGCCAACAGTCGCTGCTGCTTGTAACGGGAGAGGAGACCCTCCTGCTGCAAGGTGGCCTGGGAAGGAGAGAGTTAAACGCCACCTAGCCCAGGCAGAGCCGCCCCTCCTCCTTCTCCCCTCCACTCCCCAGCCAGCTCAAGGGCCCTGGCCTCTGCTCTCCCCTACCAGCATAAAGTTCTTGTCCCTCTCTAGCTCCTGCAGGCGCTGGGTCAGCCGCAGCCCCTCCTCCTTCCGGGCCTCATCTTGCAGGCGCCTGAGCTCCTGGTTCCGCTCCTTCTCCCGGGTGGCTTTGCGCTGCATCTGGCGCAGGGAGACCACTATGTGGAAGCCAGGGCACAGAGGGCACAGGTGTGGGGCAGCCCAGAGGCAGTAAGGCACCATGAGGACAGGACTGGAATCGGGCAGGAACACTGGGCCCTGAGCTCTACGGCTCAAGGAAGCCATTTAATGCTCCAGGGCTGTCTCCTCTGTATGGTGGGAGCAGTGGCTGATGCTCTACAACCCTCTGACTCCATGAACCCAAAGTACCTTCCCCATCCCTGAGCCTTCCTGGAGCCGCTCAGGGGAAATCTGAATATGAACTGGATATTCGATTTTGTGCAATTAATGTTTCCTTAATGTGTGACAATGACACGGAGGTTATATAAGAAAATTTCCTCTACATCGAAGTTATATCCTCTTTGTAGGAGATGCAGCTCGGTGATCATGATGTTTGTAACTTACTTTAAGTGATTCCCCCCAAAAATGCACGTATCAGTGTATATGTATATATGGATAGAGCAAATATGGCCAAAGATTAATAACTGCCGGGTGCCCGGCTGGCTCAGTCAGGGGAGCACATGACTCTTGATCTCGGGGTTGTGGGCTCCAGCCCCACGGTGGGTGTAGAGGTTACTTAAAGAAATAAAATCTTAAAAAAAAATTGGTTAATAACTGTTCCATCTAATCAGAGGAAGTACACAAGTGGGCATTATGTGGCTCTTGTAATCTGTCCGGGTATTTGAACTTTTTCCTAAAAAAACGGGGAGGAGGACCTGGCTGACTCAGTCGGTAGAGCATATGACTTGATCTTAGGTTTGTGCGTTTAAGCCCCATGTTGGGTGTAAATATTACTTAAAAATAAAATCTTAAAAAAAAAATTGGGGGTAGACACGCACAGCAGAGAACACCATGTAAAGATGGAAACGGAAGGGAGTGATGTGCCTACTAACCAAGGGATGCCACAGATTACCAGCAACCACTGGAAGGGAGGAGAGAATCATCAAACATAGATTGTCTCTCAGAACCTCTAGCAGGCAACCAACCCTGTCAGCATCTTAGTTCAGACTTCTAGCTTCCAGCTTCCAGTACTGTGAGAGAATAAATTTCTATTGTTTTAGGGGAAAAAAAAAAAGAAAGAAAGAAAAAATCTGGAGGTAATGGTTGGTGTGAGGTTGGGATGGCCGTTGCCTTTGTGGAGGGGAGTGGCTGGGTGGGACTCAGGGGGCTCCAGGGCCGGTCACATGCTGGTGCTGGATATGGGTGCCAGCTACAGGAGTGTGTTCACCGCCTGAGTATTGATCTGTACCGTTTCTTGATAACTTCATTATTTGCAGCTTTAAAACAGCTTTAAAAGAAACCTTGTGTCCACCACTTCCTTCTCCCCGGATGCCCATGCCCATCCCAACAAATCTCACCTGCCTTGCCATGCTCCCTCCGAGCCTCATTCAATCTCCTCTCTGTTTCTAAGAGCTGTTCCCGCAGCCTAGTTTCCACTTCAGCCACCTTCTCTTGCAGAGCTGGGGGGAAGGTGCAGATGGGGTGTGTTTGGGGGAGCGTGGCTTCTCGCCCCCCCACCCCGCCCCAGCCCTCCACGGTATACCCATTGCCCCTGCTGCACACCTTGCCCGTACATCTCCTGCTGCTGGGTCAGTTCCTGCCGGAGACTGGCAGCCTCCTCCGTGCTCTCCTGCTGGCCCTGGCGAGCGGCTTCCAGCTGCAGCCCCACACCAGCCAGGGACTCCTGGGTCCGCCGCAGCTCCTGCTCCAGCTGCTGGGCGACCTCGCTCAGTTGCTGCCGCTCCGCCTCCCCTGTGAAAAGGTGGTGCTCACAGGCCTCTCGGTGCCCCAGGCCCCAGCTTTCCCCTCCTCTCCATCCCCAGCACCCCCAACTCTGGCCCCCGCTCCAGCTCAGTGACTCCAGGACCAGGCGTACCCTGCTCGCGGGCCCGGCCCACCTCCTGCTGGATGATGTGGGCACTCAGCCGCAGTTCTGCATCCAGGCGGTCCCGTTCTTCCCGCAGCTGCTCCAACTCAAGGCTCACATCTGTGGCCGTCAGGGGTGGGGGACAGCTGGGCCGGGGAAGAGAAAGTCAGGAAATCACCCAGCCTGATCCCGAAGCCCCCATCCCTCTTCAGTCCTCACTGTTTGGGGTCCCAGCAAACAACACCTAACCCCCTCCCATCCACCTCACAGGGCCCCAAACTTCACCTCTCCTGGCGCAGCCGAGCAAGGGCCAGTTTTCGAGCCATCAGGCCTGGGCGAGAAAAGGCAGAAAGCAACAAGGAGGAGTTTGAGGAGGAGAAAAGGGAAGGGGGGAGTAAGGGGACGGATGCCCAGACTGGTGACAAATAGGCATGAGGATGGATGTGCGGGGCGAGAGCCGGAGGGGCAGGAGTACAGAGTGGCCGTCAGTCGCCCTACCTACCCTGAATGGTGTGGACCCTGCGGATGGCATAACTGATTCGGCTGCTGAGGCAGGGCAGCTGGGCTGTGGCGCGTTCCACTTCAGCCACAGTGCTCTGGAGCCAGGTCTGAAAGCTGGAGGAGGCACAAGGTCACTGACCCTTCAACCCCACCTCGTTCCCTAAAGGACTTGATGTGACTTGTCGGGACAATTCTATCCTATATTGCTAAGTATGTGGAGAGCAAGGAAGGGAAAATCCTAGCAGGGAAAAGAGAAGCTGAAGCCAAGGGTTGGGGCCAGTCATGTCTGAGCTTTCTCAGCCGATGAAGAAGAAAACCTGAGAGCTTAAGCCCTTTAGTGTTTGTTAGATAAAAATAATCCCGTTACTCATAACAGACAGCACAGTTATGCCTAGTCCCAAAACCTAGGGTAAGCTTCTCATCTGGGTCCTAGCAAACAGTGTCTTCAATAAGAGCAGTAAAAACAAGAACGAACTTCAAGGGGTCATACCTGATCTGGACCCAGAGCGCATAACACAGCAGCGGTCAGTACAAACGATTCTGCAGGGGCTAAAACGAGTGCCATAAAGCTGGCTCATCTCTAGCTGATTTGGACTTTTCTGCCTGCAGGCCCCTGGACATGTCTCCTGGCTCTGGAAATCTGCTGGTGCTGTATGCCACGTTTGGGTGTATGAACTTAGGTGCATTTTCCTCAAGAACAAAGGGCACAGCTTCCATCAGTTTTCTAAGGAGCCCTTACCCCAAGAAGGCATTACATGGCGGTGTATCTTTTCAAGCAACCTGCAAAGTTTATTTCTCATAATCTATTTTTTGATCACTAATAGGCATCAGAGATCAAAGCTATCCTCTAACAATTTCCCGATGACAGTGAAGGCCAGATCCGTGTGCTTTATCAGCTGGCTGTGCCCAAAGCGGGACCAGCATGGCTTGTAAAAGCTGAGAAGCTTATACAGGCCCTGGGGGGAGGGCCAAGGCAGCATCTCGGGGCAAGGACGGAACTCTCCAGGAGAGTCCAAGTCTGTATCAACTGAAAAACAAGCAGACGACAAAGGCTGACAGCTGTATCCCTAGCAGCACAGCAGAGATCCTTTACCTAAAAATTGTCTGAGCAGGTGTTTCCAACACCTCTTGTGGCTCTTACAAACCCATTTTCTGATAAAATCTCCAGGCCATCTAGACACACACAAACCTGACAACAATCTGAGTGTGGGTTGTTTTAAGCCTCGTGGATTTTTTGGCCATCAATCATTAGCAAGAACCACTTCAGTGATGTCCTAGTGCCAAAGTAAAACCCTGTGCACAGTGTACCTTCCTGTTCTCCTGGAAACAGCGGGCACGCACAATGAGTAGAATCTGGGTGGTTCATTACAGCTAGTCTAATTCGGTGCAAAGTGGAAATTTTTCGTAATTTTTTAAGTGAAATTAGTCCTCAAGGTACTAACCCAATAGAAAGTGATGGTGGAGGGGCGCCTGGATGGCTCAGTTGGTTAAGCGTCTGCCTTCGGCTCAGGTCATGATCCCAGAGTCCTGGGATCAAGTCCCACATCAGGCTCCCTGCTCAGTGGGGAGTCTACTTCTCCCTCACCCTCTCCCTCTGCTCCTCCCCCCCGCTTGTGCTTGCACTCTCCCTCTCTCTCTCAAATAAATAAAATCTTAAAAAAAAAAAAGTGATGGTGGGCAAGGACCTATCCGGCACCACAATTTTGCTACACCAATAATTCTTCTGTGATCCGTCCAGAACAGCCTCATGGTAACAGTAAACATTTAGAGTCAGATGACACGCCAGGCACTGTGCTGGAGGCCTACGAGGACCGAGTCAGTATCCCCAAGTCCAAAGCTGAGGAGGGGTGTTACCAGCACAAAGAAGTGTGTGTTCCTCCTCAGATGTCTTTCTAAAGGTCATAAAACAGGTGTCGAGAAGTAAACACCCAGGAAGTGGGTATGAGAGACACAGGCTGGCAAATGATGAAGACAGAAACCGGCATACATTTTAGATAGACCATCTAGTAAACCACAGGTGCACAGCTTTAGAATATAGGTTAAATTTGGTTGGAACAAAACAGGGCGTACCTGCAATATTTTAAAGAAAGAAAGATGGGAGTAGCCACACTCTCCATGCTCGAACGACCCTGAAGGTGGTGATCTTCCCAGGTGAACCCAACTATAGGAGGAAGCGTGGCCTCACCTCCAACCAAACATGCACACGAGGCCTAACAAGCAACCCTCCTGCGAATGTGGAGCGGGCTGCCCCAGGGAAAAACAAGCACGGGGACTCTTATGGGGCCAGACACCTCTCGCCCTGCACCCTCCAACGGCCAGCTTCCCAGCCCCTCTTGCCTGGGCTCTTAAACACGGTGCCCAGGAAGCCGGGGAAGCAGAAATGCTACTGCGCGCCCCTCCGTCCCAGATACCTGCTCACAGAGTTGGCCGCCAGCTTCAGCTGCTCCTCGGCTGTGGCCGCGTGCTGCTGCTTCCGGCGCTGGGTCTCTTGAGCACGGCTCAGCTCCAGCTGCAGGGCCTGGGAGGGATGCAGTGAGGAGAGGGGTCCCCTCGCCGCAGGGGTTGTGGGGGCAAGTGGTGGGAGGGATCCCTGACCCGCCCCCTTAGCCTCTGCCTGGCTCAGCCACAGACCTTGGCGCCCATCCGCTCCACCTCCACCTCTGCGGCTTTGTCCTGTAGGGAGCGGTGCAGGATGGCCTGCTCCTGGCTCTGGGCCACAGCTCTTTCCTGGAGCTCTGCCACCTGGGGGGGGGGGGGGTGGGCAGGACAAGGCACAGCTAGAGCGGAAAGCTGCAGGGGGGCACTGGGGATGGAGGCGCTGGTGCCAAAGTCTCTGAAAGAACATCATGCAGGGAGACAAGCTTGGGTTCCTGAGAAGGGAGTCTGAGTCCAGGTTTCCTTCCAGAAGCATGTTCCATGTGCCCACACCTTGAGGAAGCTCGCTGTGACATACCCACAAAGACTGGCCGCCTCTGCCCATGCCACCCATGCTTGGCCATTTGTCACCTCCTCAGAGAAGCCGTTCCTGAGCATCCTGCCTAAAGCCGGCCCACCCCATGGTCTCTTTCTGTCACACTTTTACACTTTTCTTGAAAACACACATAATTACTTGACATCATCTAAGTGCTTGCTCCAGAATGTAAGCAGTACTTGCCTCTGTCCCGGGCTGTGTTCCCAGCACATGGTAACCACTCAATAAATCTTTGTTGGATAAGTACCATCCCTACGTAAGGAGCCAGGAGCCGGGAGGGGAGAATTCGGGGAGAAAGAGTCAAGTGACCTGTCCCTTCAGCTGCTCCACGCAGCCTCTGTGCTCCAGCTCCTGGGCCTTTAGCTGCACCATAAGGGCAAACACCTTCTCCCGCCAGCGCTTCAGCAGGGACTGGAACTTCCTGGTGAACTCGGGCTCCAGGGCATCTGAAGGCTGAACCTGCGGGGTGGAGGAGGGGTGGCAGTGTGGGCTCCTGGGGGAGCAGAGCAAGGAGGCTTGTTTTGGGCCTTTTTTTCTGTCCGGCCCAAGCAACAAGAGCCACAGCAAAAAGAGGTGTTCACCGAAAAGAAGATCCCAGCAGGTTCTGGCAGCACGCCGACAGCTGGTACCCACAGGAGCCACTGGGGGCGAGGGGCCTACCTTCCTGGTCAGCTCCTCCTCCTGGATGGTGAGGATGTGCGTGAGGCTCTGCACGCGCACCTGCAGCAGCTCCGCTGTGGTGTGCAGGCCGTCCCGGTCCTCCTGCAAGTGCTGCGGGTGGGAGAGGAGGGGACAGCAGTGGCCTCCGTGGGACCTTCACTCAGGCCCACAAGCGGCCTCCGGACGCTGTCCCTTGTCAGCACTGCCTTCTCTCCTGGCCACCCCTCTCCCAGGATCTGATCCCTGAGCCCCCCCACCCTACCTCCAGCCCCCAACCAGATGCACCCTATACTCTCTCACTTGCACAGTTTCTAGAAGCTCCTGTCGCTCCGATTCCCAGGTCTGGCTGTGGACCTCAGGAGGGACTTGCTCCCCCACATATCTCCTTAAATTCTCAACCAAGGTCACCTGTGCCTCTAAGTCTTCTTGGGTCTTGCTAGGGTTGGGGTGGGAACAGGGCAGCCATCAGTGAGGCACCTGGGAGACCCACGCATCCACCACCTGCCAGGTCCCCTTTTAGCTGCCCACCCCCACTTTACCTCAGCTGCTTCTGTAGCACCTCGGCCTCCCTCTGGGCCACAGCCAGCTCCTTGGCTTCCCCTGCCCTCCTGGTTTCCAGACTACTCAGAGATTTCTCCAAGCCCCCAGCTTTGTTGGTCAAACTGGAAAGAGCCTCCTGGTGAGCCTGTGTCAAGGAGGAGAGCTGTGGAGAGAAGAGAGGGCACAGCAGGGGCCAGCTCACTCCCACATCTGGACTTTCCAAATCTGCTCCTGCTCGGGCCTTGTGCCCGCACTCCCATCTTCTGTAACCTCAGACAACAACCCAGCAAATGGCCCAGCAGCACGTGGCAAAATGGAGACAGAGCTCGCTGCCTCACTGCCCTCCATCCACCTGCCAGTCCATCAGCAGTTCCTGCCGGCTCTCCCCACTAAACAGATCTTCACTTCCGTCTCCACAGCCACCAGACCGGGCAAGCCATCCTCATCTCTGCACCACAGCAACAAACTCCTGACCAGTCTTTAAAAGCCTTCAAGGCAGGGGGACACATGGGGGGCTCAGCCGGTTAAGCGTCTGACTTTGGCTCAGGTCATGATCTTGGGGCCTAAGACAGGCCCCGGGCGCAGCGGGGAGTCTGCCTGTCCCTCTCCCTCTGCCCCTCCTCCCATTTATGCACGCGCTCTCTCTCTCTAACAAATAGAAGAAAAAAGTTTAAATAAATAAACAAAGCCTTCAGTGGCTTATCCCGGCACTCACAACAAAGCCCAGCTTCTGCCCTCTGCCTGCAAAGCCAGACATGCCTTGGCCTCTGCCACTTCTCTGAGTTCAGCTCCTACCACTTGGCTTCTCCCAACTACTCAGACCTCGGGCGACGTCACCTCCTCAGAAGGCCTCACTGGGCCCTCCACCAGCGGCTCCATCCTACCACCTGTTCCCCGTCCTTTCAGCTCTTACCGTCATCGGGAATGACCTCCTCCACAGCTTAGCGTCTGCCACACTGTTCCAAAGGAAGCTCTAGGAACCTTGTCCTTTCCTCACTACGGCTCCAACAGTGGTGAGGATGTGGGGGGCACGGCAGGAGTGGAGGGACGGCTGGTCAAAGGAGGAGAGAGGCTGCCCTCTAGCCCTAGCTTTACACCCTGGTCCTTTGAGAATGAAACCACAAAACTGGTCTGTCTATCTATCCATCCATCCATCCATCTATCATCCATCCATCCATCCATCCACCTAAAGTAAGCTCTACACCCAACGTGGGGCTTAAACTCACCGAATGAGCCAGCCAGGAACTCCACAAAACTGGCCTTTTTAGACATAAAATACAAATCTCATCATGTCTTTTCCCTATTTAATACTTTTCAACAGCTGCTCATTGCTCTCAAGGTGAAGTACAAAGTTCTGAACAGGCCCCGAGGCGTCCCCGTGCACACACCATCCAGGGCCCCTCTCACCTCCTCACCCCCCACGCGCTGTGAAGTGTCGCCAGCTCCCATCACCTCCCCACACGCCAGCTCCCCAGCCAAGTCCTATTCGGCTCAAATGATAATTTCTTATCATGAAGCATCTTTCATAAATCTAAAGGCCATTTATATTTTTCTTTGAACTATCTCCTGTGTCCATTTTCTGGCTAGATTGCTATCGCTCCCTTATCAACTTCTAGGCACACAGTGTATGTTAGGGACATCAGTCTTTTCCTGTGATATGAACTGTAAATATTTTTTATCATCTGTTCTTTAATTTTACTTTTGTCATTTCTAAATTTAGTATCATAAAGCCATTGTATCAATCTTTCCTTTTTAACACCTCTGGATTTTGATTCATAGGTAGAAAAGCCTTCACCAATCTGAGGTTATAAAGGAATTCACCCAGGGGCACCCGGCTGGCTCGGTCAGTAGAGCATACAACTCTTGATCTCGGGGTCATGAGTTCAAGCCCCATGTAGGGGTGTGGAGATTACTTAAAAAAATAAAATCTCAGGGGCGCCTCGGTGGCTCAGTCATTAAGCGTCTGCCTTCGGCTCAGGTCATGGTCCCAGGGTCCTGGGATCAAGCCCCACATAAGCCTGCTTCTCCCTCTCCCACTCCCCCTGCTTGTGTTCCCTCTCTGGCTGTGTCTCTCTCTGTCAAATAAATAAAATCTTAAAAAAAATAAAATAAAAGGAATTCACCCACGTTTTCTTCCGGTATCTTTATGCTTTCATTTCCTAACATGTCAACTGACTAACCTTTCTAACCCTCCTGTCCATATTAGGGCTCCCTGTCCTCCTCCTGCATGGCATTTCTCCCAATTCCAATTAATTAATTAGGATTAAAATAGGTGTTGAATGTGCATGTCCCCCACTAGGCTGTCAGCTCCACCCACAAGGACTCAGGGTGATTTGCCCACCCCAGGGTCCTGGTTCCTATCTCAGAGACGGTAAAGAGTAAGCACTGATAAATGCTTCCTGAATGAGTCATCTCCCTTCCCCAGTCCACCCTCTCGCATCCTCCTCACCACCCCCACAACGCTCCCACATGAAGTGAGTACCCAGAGGGAAGTAGGAAGACAAAATACTTCCTACTGGAAGGGAAAGGAGGGCTTCAAGTGGTGGGAGCCCACCTGAGTCCTGGGAGAAAAAGTACAACCTTTATTCAAAGACCAAAACACCCAAATCCATCTTTCCAGGTCCTCCGATCTCCAGCCTTCACCAAACATCTCATCACTCCACTGCTCACGGGGCCTTTTCTGTGGAAGCTGCCCTTTCTGGGAAGCTGCTGCCCAGTTCATCCACTGTGAAGCTAAGCCCTTCTCACCCCCACATTCACCTGCTCCTGGTGCAGCCTCTTAACCTCCTCCAGTTCCCGCTGGCTCCCCTCTTCCAGGTTCTTTCGGACAACCTCGGCCCCAGCCAAGGCAGCACGAAGGCCCTCAGCCTCCGCTCGGCCGGCCTTCTCCGCCCGTGCCAGGGCCTCCAGCTCCATGGCCTGGGCCTCCAGCCTCAGCTTCTGCTGCAGCGAGGTCTCCCGCAGGACTCGGACCTCCTCCTCAAGCCGCCGCAGCTCTTGCAGCTGCCGAGAGATCAGCTCAGCCTGCTGGCTCAGGGCATGTGACCCCTCCAGCTCCACAGACCTTCAAAAACAGGGTAGCACAGGTGAGACCTGTCTCTGGTGCTGGGAGGGTGGCGGAGGGCACAACGGGACACAGCAGAAGGAGAGGAGGATCCCTCTGCCATTGTGTGTGAAGACGGTGGGG
Organism: Eumetopias jubatus; assembly: GCF_037043125.1. Lineage (NCBI taxonomy): Eukaryota > Metazoa > Chordata > Mammalia > Carnivora > Otariidae > Eumetopias > Eumetopias jubatus. The sequence continues at coordinate 120,780,625 of NW_028274812.1, read as the reverse complement.
ATGAAGTTGGGCCAGGGGGGTCTCTGCATCTGTACCACCGCTGTCATGTATCATGGCCCTACTAAGCATATTAGGTCCACTATCTGGGCTCACAGGACTTAACGGCTAGCTGAGATCATGGAACACGATCTCTGCTGAGCTACGTACAGGCAGATGCATTAAACATCAAATGTGCACATCATTAGGCCCCACATTCTAAAATGGAGGGGTTGGAAGACACCCAGAGACTTCTGAATTCTGATTTAAGGGCAAGGAAAAGTTGGCGGCAGTTTCAGAGAAAGAGAGGTCATGGCTTCCAGTATCAATACAGTGAGACCAGATGCTAGTTAAAAGCATTTATTGAGTGTTAGATATCCTGTATGAGGAGTCGACAGCACATCAATAAATTACATAGTCTACTGGTGTCCTATAAAGTTTAAACCAGCTTATGATAACATGGCTCTTGACATAACTCCCTCACTGAGGCCCAGAACCACTCCTTTTTTCTTTTAAAACGGTGGGGATCTACAGCCTAGAGATACTAGTTGACTGGCCCAAGGACTCTCGTTGGTAGCCAAACTAGCATCAGAGTCTCTGTCTCCTGACACCCACTCCAGGGCTCCCCTTCTTGTCATCATGCCCCTTCCTCTTGGACAGGGTTCAAGGTAGACCCATGTGCAATCCCACTCCAGAGCAAAACAGCAGAATGACATTCCAGTACATTTAGGAAAAGACACACGACGAAACATCAAGAATAAGAATCAGAACTTTTACAGACAAAACATCAACAAATAGCATGGCCAGCTCTAATGGCAAGCACTCCGTCAGAATGAATCCAACACTACCACAGTACAGTCTACACTCCTAGTTTGCACTTCATTATCTTGCTTATTACTGTCAGCTGTTGGTCAATCTACCTCTTCCCTTAGGATTTTTACTTCACTGATATCAGGATCTCATTCATTTTTGTTACCCCCATTCCTAGCATCTAGCCCACTGCCTTAGTACTTATACATTGTAAGTTCCAGTAACTGCTTCCGCAAAAATGCACAAATTAGGGAACTAAAGGCTGAAACGGGGTAAGGAATCTATTTCAGTGAAGAAGGGTCACTGGCAAGCAAGCCTGAGAAAAGAGCAACAATGAATCCCTACCTGCCTCTCCGCCCCGCCTCCGGCCCATTGCCACAAACATCCTGTTCCCACATGATCACTTGAGGTCTCTGGTTGTCTGGCCGCCTCTCTGAGACATCTGGATGGGTTCGGGGTTGGACCAGGGGAATGTCTGAAACCCAGGTGGGAGCCATTCTTGGTACAGTTGGAAGGGGACGAGCTTGGAAGTGGGATGGGGGAATCAGCCCAGTGGAACCTGAGGAAGCACAAGGACAAAGATGGTCAGTTTCCTAAGGAAAGACAATCACCAGTCCCCTTGCCTGGTCCCACTGACCTGAAGGTCGAAACATCTCCACATCATTTGAAGTCTCTAGATTCTGTGTCCAGCCATCTATGTTTCCCTGGACAATAGGAGAAACAAGGACACCCCGGTTCAATTTTCAGGCCACCTTCCAACGAGAAAGCCCCTACAGTAATAAAAGTCATAATCCTTTAGTAACTTCCCAAGAGAAGCAGGAAATACCCAAGGATCTCTTGCTTGACCCAACCTCGTTCCTGATAGAACTATGGCAATAACCATGAGATGAAAGGAATTCACTGAGACAGGCTGAGAGGGAGCTCTTGGGCTTTACTCATACTTTTAGAATTCCGGGCAGAGCCTCTACCCTCCTCCTTAAGTTTCTACAGTCTCTGCAGTTCCTTGTCAGAGGTGAGAAAGGAGGTGTGCGGTGCAGGGGCTGTGCACCCAGTCTCCAGAGTTCTCTCCATGGCCCAGCAAGGCCTTCCGGAAGCCCATCCAGACACCACCAAGCCATGACTCCTGGCTCCTTCCCTATTAAAGCACTGGCCCAAGGCCTGGCCCCAGATGAATGTGGCCACATGAAGGGCAGGACACCTCCACAGGTCCCCTGGGAATCCAGGCAGCCTAGACCCGTTGGCAGAAAAACCAGCTTCCTGACATCTCATCCAAACCCTTCCAGCAACTTTCCTCAGTTTCTCTCTACTATGCCCTCAGCTGTCATTCCTGTCGCCTCCCCTTCTCTCCAGAGTCCTAGAGCACAAGAGAGGTCTCTTCAAGGTCTCCCTACCCTCCCACCAGAATTCACCTATTCCCCCCCCATCTGGGATTCCTATCACCCTCCCTCACAAGCTCATCTGCTTTTTTCCCCCGAAGGAAATTATTCTGGTCCCTCACTCCCCCCTCATCTCCCAACTGCCTGCTCGAGCTTCCCTTCACTCTAGCAGGCTCTCACTTCTCCTTCCACCCCACCTCCTCTCCCCCAGAAACCCGAGTCTTCACCCAGCTGGACCTGGGCTCTAAGGCTATTCGGACCACCTCATCTGTTCCTTTACCTGGTCCCTGTAACCCCTCGTCCCCTATCAACCCCTGAACCCACCCCCGTACCCCATCTCGGCCCCTTCCCGCCCCCAACCGACTCTTCCCGAATGCCCCTTACCCAGCGCGAGAACCCCCTCTGCCCTCTAGCCACAACCCCTACACCTCGCTCCCAGGCGCGGCCTCCGCCCCTGACCGCGCCTGCGCACAGCGGGCAGCTTGGCGGGCCCCTCTTCCTGTTTCATCCGGGGAGGAGGGAGGAGGTGCACGCAGGCGCAGTAGTGTCTAAAGCCGGGCCCAATTGCGGCGTTGAGGTACGTCTCCGCGCCCTGGCGGCTCCTCCCAACTCCGGGAACCCGGGAAAACTTGTGAACTAATCAGAAAAAGCGGAAGGCGGGAGGTCAGAGACACTCCCAGAGCGCCGCCCAATGGAGCGGAGGGGGATAAATGAGCTGGCCAATCAGGAGTGGGAAGGGGGTCGGGTTCGCTCTGCGCGGAGTTCTGACCCGGGAATTCCGAAGGCGGGGCGGGCGCTGCCCGCGCGCGGAGACCGCGCCCCTCTCGACCCCGGCTTCCTCGCTGTCAAACAGCCGCGGCAGCGCCAGCTGAGGCCCAAGCTGGAGGGGTCCCGGGGCCACCGCACCCTCTGGCACTGCCTGGAGAGGAGACTACTTGGAGACTGAACCGCGGTAGATCGGAAACGGGGCTCGCAGGGGAGGGAAAAGGCTGGGTTTGCCTTGCGTGATCTCGGGGAGCTCTTTCCCCTGTTTTTTCCCACCTGGAGAAGCTGGGAAGTCAGGGTTTAGATCTGCTTTGTCAGAGAACGTAGGGACCATTTTCACTGCCTTTTGGGGGATGACAGTGGATTCCTTTCCCACTGGGGTTAAAGATAACTAGTTATGAGTGAGGGATTGGCCCGAAGGGCGAGGCGTGAGCGAGCAGGAGGGTTGCTCTGTTTGGATAAGTGAGTCTGACAGGAAGCTTTTCTCCAAATTACACGGAGGCGACAAGTTAGTATTGTACAGAAGCAGAAATCCCTATACACACATCTAGTTTGCATTTCCCTGGAAGCTGCCTAATATATTGTTGCCTTGCACAGATTGAGTCTCCCTGAATACTTTGTGGCCTGAGGATCCGGTTCAACTAAAGTGCCATAGGACGTGTTCGTTTTTGCACTGCACCTGGGACCTTCCCTGAATTTTTCAGTTGCAATACTGCTTGACAGACAGTTTTGTTTGCAGCGCATGCCTAGGCTCCTTGCACTCTGAATTTGCACTGCTCAGGCCTGGGTTCTCATCTGAGCTTTGCCACTGAACCCTGGTGAAAACTCAGGCCTGTGCTCAAAGTTGAAATTGCACAAAGCACAGCTCAAATTTGCGTCAGATAGAAAGTGAACTCAGGCCAGCGTGCATGGCTCAGGTGTGGGAAAGGTGATGGACTCCTGAAGTGGAAGAGGTGGTGCAGAGGGGGCACCGCCCATGCTGCCCTGCTTCCAGCTGCTGCGCATAGGGGGAGGCAGGGGTGGTGATCTCTACACCTTCCACCCCCCTAGCGGGGCTGGCTGCACCTACCGCTTGGGCCGTAGGGCCGACCTGTGTGATGTGGCTCTGCAGCCCCAGCGGGAGCCTGGCCTCATCTCTGGAGTCCATGCAGAGCTGCACGCAGAGCGCCGGGGTGATGACTGGAGGGTCAGCCTGGAGGACCATAGCAGCCAAGGTGAGCAGTGAGCAAGGAGGCCTTGCGCCTGGGCAGTTGCAGTTCTGGGCTGGAGTAAATTAAGGGGCTCCACAGGGACCCTGCCTGCCTCCCAAACTCCCTGTCAGGTTGGATGGACAGTTGTAGTCCAGACCTGCATCTTCCCACTAAAGGTGTGCAGTGTTGGAAGCTGTCTGTGGGGCTGACCCCTGATGGTCCCTGCCTAGCTGGAACCATCTAAACAAGGGCTTTGAGGTAGATCCAGGGCCTGGGCCATCATCAGGAAAGCATCACAGTGGGGGTATTCTGGAGCCATTGGGGGCCAAGCTCAGATGACTCAGTTTCCAAATTTGCTGACGCACCTTGTTCTTGTCTGAAGGCAGTTATGATATGTTGGATTATGGGTGTTTTTTTTTTTTTATTTGAGAAAGAGAGTGAGCGAGAGAGAAAAGGGGCAGGGGGAGGAGGAGGGAGAGGGAGAAGCAGACTCCCCGCTGAGCAGGAAGCCTGATGTGGGCCGGTTCCGGAACTCTAGGATCATGACCTCAGCCCAAGGCAGACGCTTAACCGACTGAGCCATCGAGGTGCCCCTTGGATTATGTTTTAATGATCAAGGCATATGTCTTACTCCCTGACTTGCAGGCATTTGCAGTCAGCCTCAGAAGGCCTGGGTTTGCCACTGTCCCCAGGTGAAACCTCAGGCCTGTCCCTTCACCTCTCTGGGTCTCAATTTCCTCATAGGTAAAATGTAAGGCTTTGTAAAGTTTGTTTTGGGAATGTTGTGGAGATTAAATAATTAGAGTAGCCCACATTCGTTTAGTGCTTACTGAATGAGCCAGATACTGTTTTAAGTGCATTGAATGTAGGTGAGCACTAATATCATTCCCATTTTATAGACTAGGCAAATGAGGCACAAGGTTAACTTGTCCAGGTAACATAGCTGGTAAGGGTGGGGCCAAGATCTCAACCCAGATAGTCTAAGGTATGCCAATAACTGTTTCTGCACTGGAGCTGGGGCAGAGTGTGTCTGAGAATGGGACCTCAGCAATGAGGGAAGGAGTCCATTCCTCCCATGTGCCCTGTGGGAGGGCATAAAAAATAAACTTGTTCCCAAATCACAAGGAGCTTAATATCTGATACCACCTGCTCAGGGACTTCAAAGTGAGAATTTGATGACAGGTGTCACGTTCTCATGTTCCCTAGAAAATCAAAGGAGGCCAGATTTCTTCACTCCTGACTGGTCATTTCTGTTTTTGTCATTCTCTGTATCTGTCTGGTGCCCTGCCATCAACAGGGACTCTGGTCAATAATGTCCGACTCCCAAGGGGTCACAGGCTGGAGTTGAGTGATGGGGACCTTGTGACTTTTGGCCCTGAAGGGCCCCCAGGAACCAGCCCTTCGGAGTTCTACTTCATGTTTCAGCAAGTCCGAGTCAAACCTCAAGATTTTGCGGCCATTACCATCCCAAGGTCTAGTGGTGAAGAGGGAACCAGGGCTGGCTTCCGGCCTATGCTGCCCCCCCAGGGGGCCCCACAGCGCCCCCTCAGCACCCTTTCCCCTGCCCCGAAAGCCACATTGATCCTCAATTCCATCGGTAGTCTCAGCAAGCTCAGACCTCTGCCCCTCACCTTCTCCAGGGGTGGGGGTGAGCCACAGAGCCTGCCTGTTCCCACTCCTCCTAGGGAGGTGGGGACCACCCCTTCTGCCCCACCCCCAAGAAATCGGAGGAAATCGGCTCACCGAGTGTTGGCAGAGCTGGATGATGAGGGCGAGACTCCTGAGGGCCCCCCACCAGTCTTTATGGAGCCCAGGAAGAAACTCCGTGTAGAGACAACCCCACGGACACCTGGTGGGTAAGTGGAGAGATCTTTCTCAATTTTTAACTCCTTTTTGATTCCTTATTAGAGCCCCAGGCTGGGAGGTGGCCCTCTGCTCTGGGGATAGGAATGGGAATGGGACTGGGAAGTGGACAGAGCTGGAACAGATTTGGATTGGCAAAACCTGGGTTAATTCTACTCTTGTGTTTCAACACTAGTCTAGTGAGTCTATCGAGGTTCACTCTAGAATTATCCAGGGCAAAGTTCTAGGCTTCTTCAGGTTTGCAGTGACCTGGTTTTTGTGTCACTTTCTTCAGAAATCGACGTGGACGTCCTCGGAAGCACCCAGTGAGCACTCCCAGGGCTCCCCCTGCAGTTGGGGGTGGGGAGCCCTGTGCAGCCCCTTGTTGCTACCTACCCGAAGAAGAAACAGTTGCCTGGGTTCAGTGTGATGGTTGTGACGTCTGGTTCCATGTGGCCTGTGTTGGCTATAACATCCAGGCTGCCAGGGAGTCTGACTTCCAGTGCCCAGGGTGTCGTGTAGGCATCCAGACCTAAGGCCCCCCACCAGGGCACCAGAAGACAGAGAACTGGCACCTCCAGGCCACAGGTGGACACAGTGGGGCTCCAGTGGACCTCCTAAGAAATGCCCCCCTTTTCCCTTGCCTCCCTGGGGGGGGAATGACTATAGGGGAAGTGTCCACAGCTATGGATATTGACTCAAGGCCTGAAGAAGGCCCTCATGGCCAAGGTGACAGAAGAGATGGTTTCCTGCCAAAGATACTGCTGCCTCCGGGAAGTTGCCAGCAAGCTGGGAATTCCGTTACAAGCTGTAGTTCCTTGTCATAGGCACTAGAATGTCTGTGGTCAGAGCACACATCAATTGCAGAGGCTGTGCCTGGGCGGATAGAAGCCTCAGTCTAGGAACAAACAAGTGCTTAATGATCTTGGATGGCATCACTAAGGCACTCTGGGAAAACCCAAGGCATGGCCTCAAAACTTTTACATTGTGGCTAAACCACTGCCACTGGCCGTGATCATGACCTTGTTTTTTAGAGCTTTGCTTCTATTTCCAAATAAAGAACAAGCAGCTTCATTCACTCCTAGGTATTCTTTTTCCAGGCCTGGTACTCCTTGCTTTCTGGTTATGGTCTGGAAAGCTTAATTGACTCTTAGGGGAAGAGATGAGCAAAGCACAGAGGAGTATGAACCTGCTCACTTGATACAGAATGGGCTGGAGGTGGGAGACTGGAGAAAAGGTAATTAAGGTTCTTAGTTTAAAGGAAAAACAGATCCACGGCCATTAAAATAAAGTAGATGGAGTTTGGTCAAGTTCATAAGGATGGCAGAACCTCTGGAAAAGGTACTACCAGGGGAAAAGAGACCGGTACACCAGCTAGAGCAGATGCTCACCTGGTCTAGTGTGGATCAGCCTTGTACAGTACACGGACTCTCTTCTGTGAGCCTTACACCAAGCCAACAGTGTCAAAACGGTATTTCTGTACTTCTCATTAGGAAAGCCTTATCCTGACCTATTGCTATCTTTAGGTCCATTGCCTTTTATCCCTACTTGACTTACCGACCCAAGTGCCCTCCCCATCAAGGACAAGGGCTCCAATTAAGTAATAGCAGAACCAGGACAAAAACATGGGTGTTTGTTGAGTCACTCATGGACAGAGTAGGCCAAACCCTTAAGTGGAAACCAAATGGACTTTGGTATCAACAAAGCACAAGATGGAGTTTCTAAGTTGGGACAATATGCAGAAGCATAGCATCTAAAGATGATTCCTTAGTATAAAGCCATTAAGGACACTTCCAGAGTTGAGTGGGGAAAGCACAAAGTCCGCTCCTTAATAGGGAATGGGCTATAAAAATAAGGCATTCCAGGGGCGCCTGGGTGGCTCAGTTGAGTGACTCTTGGTTTCAGCTCAGGTTGTGATCTCAGGGGCCTCGGATGGAGCCATGCCTGGGGTCTGCTTCTCTTTCTCTGCCCCACCCCACCCCTCTCCGCTCATATTCTCTCTCCTAAGTAAAATCTTTAAAAAATAAAAATAAGGCACTCCACTTAAATTTCCCCAAAATTCGAAGTCACAGGCTCCGAGGGAACTAGCTCACACCTATAGGGGCCTTCTACAAATCAGTGGGTTCCAATACCGGCTCTCCCTCTGACATTGTATGACTGAGCAGTTTAAATGGCACCTTGGTTTCAGGGTCACTGGGTTCTAAGAGCTATTAATATCTAACTATTGGGTATCCCCATCCCCTCTTCAGTAACCAAAGGAGGACAAACCAAAGACAAAAGTATCTACCTACTGTGTCCCAGGCTTCTTTATTTAAGAAAGTGATGTGGGGATTAAAAACAAGAGCATCCTTGAACTTCACCTTCCCTCCAATCAGTCCCCCCAAACTCCCTGCCCCCACACCCTTTGTGTTCCCAAATCCTTTCCTAGTGAATGAAGAACTTAATCCCAAAGCCCTGGTACAAACCCCAGGTTCTCTTTCCCTCGCTCTCCCCCTTCCTCGGGCCCCCACTCCTGGGAAGGGCCGGCATCTCAGTTTGAATGCATGGGAGAGCCCAGAGTGGTGACAGACACAGAGGGAAAGCCTTCACCCTCAGGGAAAGGGACTGAGGAGTACAGCGTGGTGAAGTGAGGGCCCCCATAGCCTGGGGTACCAAAATGGGGCCCTGGTGCCAGAGGAAAGGACACTGGTGCCCCTGAGAAAGGGGCCCCAGCAGCCTCAAAATCCTCTCGTTGTGAATAGTCACTGCTTGATCGTTTGCCCTTCTGCCGACGATTGCAGAACCACACTCGGACCACCTGGGATGGAAGACACAACGTAGAGTGACACTTGATCCTAAGCTCCGGGAAGTGAGGCTGGCTTTGCTTAGTCATTTGGCCCAAAGCCGACAGATCTAGAGCGGTTGGAGGGCAAGAGGCAGAGCCAGGGAAAGGGCGGCGGTGACCGGGAAGGAGGGGGGCACAGAGGGACGGGGCACTCACGTCCTTCTCAAGGCCGAGCTGCTGGGCAATGTGGCTGATCTGCTGCAGGGTGGGCTTCGGGCACTGCAGGAACATGTTCTCCAGGTTGCCCCTCACACGGTTCTCGATACTCGTTCGCTTTCTCTTTCGGGCCTGCACGAGGGTCTCTGCTTTGCATATCTGGTGAGGTAGGGAGGGAGGGAGTGGCAAGGGAGGAAAATGGAATGGCAGGCTTTGAACGTGCTGGGCACCATGAGGGTAGTGACTCAAGAGCAAATTGCTAAGGGGGCACTGCCCGGAGGGGTCACCCGCACCAGATGGTGTGAGAAAGAAGAATCCTGGAAGGGTGGGTCTAGACAGACGGTTCCGGAGAATCCTGAGGAATTCTACTCCATCCCATTGAGGTAAGAGTATGGCCCCCAGGAAGGAGAGCAGCAAACCAGGGAAGGAAGCGTCGACAACTGGGCTAAGACTCGGCAGATCCCTGAGCCTCCCTCCCCACCCTCACCTCCTGTAGATTTTCGTTGTTGTCGGCTTCCTCCACCCACTTCTGCAGCAGGGGCCGCAGCTTACACATGTTCTTGAAACTGAGCTGCAGAGCCTCAAAACGGCAGATGGTCGTTTGGCTGAACACCTTCCCTGCGGAGGCCAGGTGAAGGAGAAGCAAGGTGAGGCAGAAGGCAATCCCTTCATGACCCCAAGACCCAGGGCCTCTTCATTGTTTCCTGCCTTCCCAAGATCCCACACCGGGTTCCCACTTCCTCCCAGAGGGAACTCAAGGTCCAAGTATGTTTTCCCCCTCCCTCTCTACCCTCTTTCATATGGGGGGGTGGGTGAAGCCTGCCCCTGAAACACCCTTCCCTTGCTCCCCTGGTGGGAAGAAAAGCCCCAAGTCCAGGCATGTTCTTCCAGGGGAGATGTGGTCCCTGTGTTCTGTGGGGCAGGACATGGTGAGGGAGACCCACCAAAGAGAACCCCCAGGGTGAGCCCCACATCGGCCTGGGTATATCCCAGGGTGATCCTCTTCTGCTTAAGGAGCTTGGCAAATTGTTCCAGGTCTTTCTGCAGAGCTTTGATGTCTTGGGACTGCAGTCAAAAAGGCAGAGGACATGTAAGAACACGAACGCATCAGCTGTCAACCCCCCTTCCCATCTGGGCCCCAAGGAATGGTCTGTGGGAGTATCTGCACCCAGACTGCCCACCAAATATGGAGTAATAACCTATCTACCAAAGTCATTCACCCCAGAAAGCAACACATCCAGCAGATGCAAAGCACCACACATGCACAGACGGAAAGGCAGGCCCTGCCTCCACGAGAATGAACACCTGTCAGCTTATGAAGGGAGCTGCTGCCTCTTTGCTCATTAATACTTACAAAAGATTTCTAACTCAAATATTACCCCAATTTGGGGCAGTTCTGAGACCAGAAACGTAAAGGGCACCATGCCTCTAATTCTCATTTCCATATACTCTCCCCCAGTTTGCTTCCAGAGGATGACACGGCATGTATACGCAAACACACTACAAAACAGATGTCCAAAAAGGGATGAATTAAGTGAAGGGTATACAGTTGGTGCTCATTTTTAAAATTGGGTTATTCCTTATTTTTACTGTATCTTTTTGCAACACATAGGCATTCTCCTTGATTAATTCAACAGATGTATTGCCCTTTCTATAAGCCAGCAGCTATGCAAACTGGACAGAAAGCCCTGGCTTCAGGGGGCTTCCATTCTAACAGGGAGAGACAATTATCCAGTACGTTACTATGTTAGAAGCACTATGGACAAAAGCGAAGCAGGGTGGAGGACTACAGAGTACAGCAGTGGAGGGCATGATGGGGATGGGGAGAGTTTTAAGTAAGATAGAGAAAGTGATGCTTGAGCAAAGGGTGGAAAGGGCCCGCGGTGGGTGGAGCAGGGTGAAAAGACTGAGGAGGGAAGGGATGAGGTGAGGAGCTCACGAAGTCAGGGGGCGCAGGGCAGGTATCTTGTGGATGCTGCAGTGCATGAGACGGGGAGCTGCTGGATGGATGTGTGGAGTAAAATGATCCGATTTTAAAATGTTCACTCCAGGGGCGCCTGGGTGGCCCAGTCGTTAAGCGTCTGCCTTTGGCTCAGGTCATGATCCCAGGGTCCTGGGATCGAGCCCCGCATCGGGCTCCTGGCTCAGCAGGAAGCCTGCTTCTCCCTCTCCCACTCCCCCTGCTTGTGTTCCCTCTCGCTGTGTCTCTGTCAAATAAATAAAATCTTAAAAAAAAAGTTCACTCCTGTCGACGTGTTTACAACAGACTAAGGAGGCAACTGCAGTCCGCCCACCCCCCCCCCCATAGACGGGGCGGCTGGGACCAGGGCGGTAGTGATTGCTTCAGGGTGTATTTCCAAGACCAAGATAGCTGGGTTTCCAAAAGATGGGATGTAGAATGTGAAAGCAATGAGGATGACTGGTTGGGGCCTTGAGCAACTGGGTGATGGTCGGGGTGGAGCAGTTCATGAGCCATCCCAGCTGGAGACAAAAAAATGTGGTAGTCCTGTCTACAAGGGCGGATGAGAGGAAGGGAGGAAGGAAAGGTAGAACAGAGGGTGATGGACTTAGCCCTGGGGCACTCCCATGAGGGCGGGTGGCCAAAGGGACCAGAAAAGCAGCGAAACCTATGTGCAGTCCTGGAAGCTTTGAGGGAAGGATTCCAAGGGTGGTCGATCACACCAAATTCCATAGGCCAACTTCGGCTCAGTCAAGGCTTCAGAACGCTAAATGTCCTTCGCTCCCCATCATGGCTTGTCCAAATCCTACTTACAGGATTTGAAATAAGGTAACCCCAGCTCAGATCCTAACTTCATCATTTGGTAGTTAGGACCCGTGAAATAGGCTGATAATACCTCCCTGGGAGATTTTGTGCCGGTTAATGAGATAATGATGTAGGCACTGAGCACACAGCCAGGCACTTAGGAAATGGACCACAATTGGCAGCCATTATCATTCAAGGCTCAGTCGCCTCCTACAAAGTCTAGGGCCACTGGGTCAGCTGAAGCGCTCGCACCTCCTTCTGTGAGGTCTAAGGGCTTAGTACTTGATCTCTAATTGCTTACACTTGTCTCTTTGGAGGACTGGAAGACACATCCATAAGAGTTCTTTGGCAGGGCTGAACGCAGAAGTCTCTCAGTGCCTCAGCAGACCCTATGTTTGGGGAATGGCCTGGAGAGGAGTTCTTCCACCACTTTGGTTTTTGTCTTGTCCACAACTTACGGAATTAAGGCTGAAATCGGTAAAGTTCTCTACAAGTGGGGGCCAGGGTGTGCACTTTGCATAATGGTGACTCACTAGCCCCAAGGCAGAGGTCAAGGGAAGACAAGCCCTAAACTTGACGGGAGGTAAACCCAAACCCACATGTCCGCACACACAGCCCAAACAGGAGCTTCTATCAGAAATCAGTCCCACCCTAGACTTTCAGGAACAATAACCCTGGGATAAGCACTGTTTTTACCCTCAGGCCACACTCAACCCTAAGGCCAAGATCCTGAACCTGGTGGTAAGGATCAAATTTTCAAGAAGGGCTAAGGGTGGGAGAAGGGGCTCAAACCCAAAGCTGGGTCTGGTGCTGGGCTGGTATTAAGTGAGGGATCGGACCTGGCTCAGGCCAGGCCTAAAAGTGGAAAGCAGCTACTTGACAAGGGTCAGGCGGGAAGAAGGCCACCATGGGGCAGCTTCCGACTCCCCCCAGGGCTGCCCCAGGCCTCACCTGCCCGTTCTCTCAGAATTCCGGCTTCTGGTTCCCACCTTGCCCTTGCTCTCAAGCCACACAGTCCTCTCTGCCCGGGGCGCCGCCCCAGCCTGCTCCCCTCTTGCGTTCCAGGCCTAGGCAGCTGTAGGCAACCACCTCCCCCTCCCGTGGCCGCCCCCTGCCAAGCCCGGCCACCTCCCCCGCCAGCCCCATTTCAGCTCACTCGCCTCCTCGGGGTTTTGCTCCAGCTTCTCCTTGTCCGGCTTCACAGCCGCAGGTGGGGCAGCGCAGGGCTCAGGGGAGGCCCCCTCGGAGTTGCTCTCCACCCCGGCTCCCCGCTCGCCCTCCGGCTGAGAGGTCTCCAGGCCGCCTTGGGGCACCAGCCCCACTCCAACCTGAGGTCCACAGTAGGCCATCCCTCCGCAGAAGTCGTAGGGCGGGGGGCACGGGGGAATCCCCCACACCTCCGCGCCCGGCCCAACCCCCGGCCCGATTCCCGACCCGCCGGGAGGGCCTGGGAAGCTCAGCCAGGTCCGAGGGTCAACCCAGCCGGGCTCCGGCCCTCCCGGCCCATCGCCTCCACCGCCCGGCGGGGGCGAGAAGGCCAAGTCGGAAGACAGGTGTCCCGCCATGGGGAACGGAGGCGCCCCAAGCCGGGGGCCTGGAAAAATGAGGGCTCTCCAAAGAACTGCTCAACACCTCTCTCCCTCCCCAATCCCACCCACTAGCCTTGACCTCTGGCCCCGCCCCCTGGATGGGTGGAGGAGAGGGCGGTCGGGGTGGGAGAAACTGAGGCGAAGGGTGTTTGCCGGATGGTGGCGGTGGTCCGTCGCCAGGGCGGAAAGCCGGGGACCTCCAGCTGGGTGCCTCTCCAGGCCCTAGACTCTTGATGCAGGCCCCCCCATTCGGACCTTCACTTCCAACTCCCAACAGGCTGCCCACCCTTCTCTGGGGCTCTGCACACCTTAGAACTGTCTGGGGTCGCTTGGACACCTCCTCCCCGATGTTCAGGAGCCCAGGTGCTTGACCCCTCTCCAAAGACCCTGGGCCCATCTCCTGACTGGGACCTCGCCACCCTCTCAGCCCCAAAACATTTCTGAGTGTGCATGTCCCAGGACTGCTGTAGCTACCCCTCAATTCCTTAACAGCCACCCTCTGCTGTCCTCCCTCATTCCCAATCCCTTCCCCCACTCCCCCACCGGGACTTTGGCATTCCCATCCCAATTACTGGCCAGGTTCAGTTACCCCAAAGCCACAGATGCCCTGTGCCCATCAGCCCAGCTCTCTGACTTCCACCCCATCTCCAAGGGCTGACTGCCAGACAAGGCCTCTCTTCCAGGCCTCAAGTCTTTCGCTCCAGAGCCCTTTACCTACCAGACCCAGGGTCTGACCTCCCCTTCCCCTTCTAAGGGCCAGACTCTGGACTGACTGGGCCCGCGTTCTCTAACCTTTGTCTGGCCGCAGGGATCAGACACATCTACCCCACAGGCCCCCCACTGGGAGACCCCCACCTCAGCTTCCTTGTCCCCCATCAGCGACCCGAACATCTGGCCCTATCGTTGGCTGTTCCCAGCCCAGGCCTCCAGCCCTAGGCCCTGGGTGGGGAAAGCCAAAGCAGAGAGCTGGGCAGAAAAACATATCTGACTTCAGGTTCAAAGAAGCTCGGAAGGGACTGGGGGAAGGGGACCGGACAATGGCCTTGGCTGGACAATCCCAGTCCCCAGAGGGGGCAGCTCTAACCCTAAACAAGTGCTCAACCCTTGAATGGGCCTGGATGGCTCCCCTGGGGACTGCTTCCTGCCCCCCAACCCCCAGCCCCAATCCCCCACACAGAATCCCGCTCAGAGCAGCTAAAAGAACTCCAGCAACACCACCCCCCCAACCCCCTCAAAGCCTGAGCCTCAGACAGGGCCCCCCACTGGGACCTAGGTATCCCGCTCCCCTTCCTCTGGAAGACTGGGGCGTCCAGCCTTGTCAACCACCCCTCCCCCAGACCCCCAAGCCAAGGGATGCACTTTGTTTAGTGGGGCTGGTGGAAGGATGCAGAAGAGGTGGAGAGCGATTTGGGGAGGGGGTGCAGGAAGCCTGTCCTAAGCTCTCTCCCACCAGGGTCTATTTTTCTAGGCTTCCCTGACTGTCCACACTGTTGGCCTACTACTTGATTCTGTTTGCAAGAGAATAGCCCTCAGAGATCCCGTCTATGAAGGATGATGTTTGCTCCCCAAACTTACCCTAAATGGAGGCTCTAGGGCAAATTGGGGGCTGGATCAGAGTTCCCCGCAGCTCGAAAGGTCAGAACCCTGAGCCTAGGGACACTGACCTCTGCCTACGTGAAGGCAGCTCTTCAGCTCGGCCCTGTCTGCGGTTGTTTGCTGGGGTCAGTGGCTCAGTGTCTGGTTTCTGAGGGGCTGGGTGTCCTGGTGGGGGCCCTCCTGACTGTGGCCTGCTGTCTTTACCTTGGTATCAGTGAGTTTTTTGAGGCTGGTTTTTTTTTTTTCTTCTGAGTCTGTATAACACAGCCCTGTTCGTGTGCCCATCTGTATGCACTTTTTGGACAACTAACTGTATGCATGCATTTCAATACTTCACAGAGGACTGCTGAAAGATCCACGGGGCAGTGGGGCGGGAACTGTATTCACCTCTAAGCCACTAACTGCCCAAAAGGCAGATAGATTAAGAGGCCTGGTGGGGGTGGAGAGACGTTCTTTAGAACAGGAGGGGGCCCCTCCCCCGCCATCTCCCCCACCCCCAGGACAGGGCCATCACGGCACCTTTGTCATGCATCTATCTGCTGTCTGCCAAGAAGACAGCCTCCTGGAGGAGGGGGAGGGGCAGGCCCAGGACTTGGCTGAAATCCCCCACACCAGTGCTTCTCAGCTCGCCACGCTCTACCTTCCCAGAAACCTCTCTCCCCGTGCCAGTCCCGAGAGCCCCTGCTGCCCATCTTCCCAGCGACTCCTCAAACACCTTCCCATTTCCCCACTAACACCACCCTTTCATTTTTTAGATTACAATTTGCAGTTGCTGTAGGTGGTGTTTCTGGTCTGGGCAAGAAGCCCATTCCACGGGAGAGAACCAGAAGAGGGGCGGGCGCTAGGATCCCTGGTTGGCTTGTGGTGGGACCCCCGCGCCAGGTCAGCCCTGTGCTTACCTGGAGTCCGACCCAGAACCTTAATGACAAGTGAAGTTTGGAGCCCAGGCCAGCCCCTCCTGGGGTTCTCAGGGCTGACCCAGGCTGAGACAAGCTCCCCTCCTCACCCCCACCCTCCTGTTGAGCCTGAAGTCTAGGGGGCTGTCTGCAGGGCAGCTCAAGGTTGTTGGCCTTGAGGAGACTAGAAGTGAGGTTGAGTCACCAGACCTGGCTCGACTTTCCTGGGTCTTATAGACTCACTAAAAAACTTCAAGTCCCAAAGCCAATTCAGAAATGGGCTCACAAACTCTCCACATACACGTTTACTGTAGTGCACTGTCAAGGCCTTCACAGAAACATGGGAATAGTGCCAGGAGACCGAGTGAGGGCAGGTGAGGGCCGGCACTCCCCAGGTGTAGCCGGCTGGCGTGGCTGCGAAGAGGTGTCAGGCCATCCATCCCCTTGCTGGGGCATCGGGGTGCTGTTTGGTTGGGAAAACCAGCGGAAAGGGCTCAGATGGAGACCAGTGGAGATGCTCTACACCAGCGTAGCAAACCACTTATTTTGATTTCTATTGATCTGTAGGCAGAAGAAAGCAAGGAGGGCAGAGGAGAGAAGGGTTCAAGCTTTGCCTCCTCTGGGAGATTTTCTCAATTTCAACATACACATGTTCCACTGCTCCCTGGAAGCCACCAGCTCCCCTTCTCACAGCGATCGATCCTCCCATCTCTCCCCCCAGATCTGCAAACTGAAGTCTTCCTTTGCCCAGTCCAGACACTCTTACCTCAGACAGAGGAGCCAGCTCTCTGGTTGTAGTCCAACAGGAAAGTGTGAGGGGTGGGAGGTCCGGGAGCAGTAGTCGGGAGTAAACTAAATGTCTGTAGAGCAGGATTCTTGGCCCTGCTCTGACTCCCCAGCCAATGGCCCCTCCCCCATCTGTGCCTCAGTTTCCTCACCTAACAAGGAGGAATTGGACTAAAAGGGCTCTACCTTTCCTTCCAGCCCCAACATAAAATTGCTGCCCCGCTCCCATACACCCTTTGATCTACCTGGGTCACATCCTTGCCATGGGAATATAGATTTCTCTCTGCACACTTGTGAGGAGAAACTGCAGTTGGAGGGGTGGGGGAGGAACTCAGTGAGAGGCTGGCACACGCCTTTCTGCCCGCGCTGCCCCCCCCCGCCCCCCCAGCAGCCCTCCTGGGAGATCGCAGGTATTCCCACCAAGTCTCACCAAGTTATGTACGAGGATTTTGAGAGGCCGGTTTGAACTAGGTTTTCAGGGCTTGGGAGGTTACAAGAAACACGCTTCAGGAGGTAAAACTCGTCATGGAAAACAGAGCTGAGGTGTGTGTGTACGTGCATGTGTGTATACTGCGAGGGAGACACCCAGGCCAGAAGCTAGAGAGGAAACACAAATCCTAACCTACTCCCTGCTCTTCTCCTATTCCTTCAGTTGCTCTCTTTAAATCCCTGCCTCGGGCGCCTGGGTGGCCCAGTCGGTTAAGCGACTGCCTTCGGCTCAGGTCATGATCCTGGAGTCCCGGGATCGAGTCCCGCATCGGGCTCCCTGCTCAGCAGGAAGTCTGCCTCTCCCTCTGACCTCCTTCCCTCTCAGGCTCTCTCTCTACCATTCTCTCTCTCTCTCTCTCTCTCTCTCAATAAATAAATAAAAATAAATAAAATAAAAAAAATAAATCCCTGCCTCAGCATCCTAGAGAGAGGGATGCCAGAAGATCACTCCCAGCTCTAAAATTCTGAGCATCTCTGCTGTCCCGCCCTTCTTCCAGAGAAAGGTGTACTGCAGCGCCCACAATGATCACCGTGGAAGGCAGGAGCTCACAGAAGATCCAGACTGTGTGTGTGTTGGAGGGGTGCTTAGAACAAGGAGGTTCTGAAAGGTGAGGGCATGTGGCCCCCTGACAGACCAGGTGGACTCCCCCCTCTCCCACCTTTCCCTGGGCCACCCTGGCTGCTCATCTGAGGTCCTGCCGAGACCCCCAGCATTGGCCTGGTGCTCCCCAAGACAGGGGGGCTTCTGCTCCTGTCAAAGGGCATCTCAGTGGACTGCTGGCTGCAAGCAGTCCCATCCCCTGGGGATTAGGTGGCTTGAGGTCCCCAGGATTCAGGGTTCAGAGGCAGCCTGTCCCTCAGCTAGGTTAGCTGGAATACTACTGGAGGACAGAAGCCAAGGGCCCCACATGCTGGGATGGGCTTCCTTCCAGGGGTTTTATGGAGAGCCACACACACTAGTGGGACAGGGAGCTGTGTGGCAAAGGAGACCAAAAGACCTGGACCAGGGAACTTGTTGTCCCTGGTCTTGCCCAACTGTCATGCATCCATACCAGGTCATGCCCTATCCTGAGTGCTTGTGGGTGCTAAGCCCTGCATCAGAACTTGAAGACCAAGTGGAGAAAAGGTTCACCGAGTACATACGAGAGAAGGCAAGCAAAATGGCTAGGCGGCTCAGCAATAGAACTATGCTCACAAAGGGCACAGGTAATCTGATGGAAGTAATGAAGTCATGGTTGGCTGAGAGGCCTGCTCTCCCCCTCTCCCCCCTCCCCCCCCCACACTGATCAGTCCACACCTATCACTTCTATCCCCGGCCAGGGCCCCGCCCCAGCTTCCAGGTATTTCTGGAGAGAGTAGATGCAGCTCTGGGTCAGGAAGGTTGCTCTTTTCCCTTCTCCCCACATGCAGTTCTGCTTGTTCCTCGGCTTGCTTTTGCTGGAGTGGAAGGACTCCACCGTGCTGAGAAGGAAGTCCTGGCCAGTGTTCTCAGCTGCCCTGGTTCCCTAGCAACTCACAAATGACCATTATCTAGAGGATGTGTGACTCTGAAATGCCAAAGCTCCTGAACTCCAAAGTTACAGGAGAGCAAAACAGTGGCTTTCTCCACCTCTACTCCCACCACTTCCCAAAATGCCTGGAATTCCCTTCTCCAACTGATTAACCTTCACTCATTCTCCGAGACAGAGCTTCTCCCTCATGCATGCCCCCCTCTGTCTCCTGCCTCCTGTGTTCCCTGAAGGCACTGCTCATGCCACAGTTACGGCATTGACGACCTTGAGTCTCCTTAGCTCTGCACCTAACCACACTGAGACCCACTGAGGGCAGAAACCCACGCACTGGGCCCAGCACAGCATCCTGCTGAAATTCCAGATCTAAAAGCTACTACTGCCCCTGTTGCCCACATGGCACATGTAAATGAGCCTCTCTCTAAGCCCTACTTTGCTCATCCGGGAATTGGAGATAATAATAGTCCTTACCTTACAAGTAAAGATCCAGTGAGCGATGCATGCCAGTGTTCATGTAAAATCCGCCAATAAGAATTCAAGAACTAGCAGCTGCTACTGTAATGTTTTATATTGGTGATGCACAATGAACAGCACTTAGTAGACCCTCAGATGTTCTCCAGATGAAAAAAAGAAAAGAAGGTATAAGTTAGAAGTGTACTTCACTTCAGACCCTGACCAGTCTCCAGAGTTTCTATAAACTACTGGTGGGGGTAGGGAGGTGACTGTCAGAAAAAGGCCAGTTATTTCCCAGACTTTGGATTTGAAAAAGTTGAAATTTTTTTTTTTCACCTGAAGAGAAGGGTGGAGAGCCCAGAGGCAATGGGGAGTTCTCTAGCCCTATTCCTTGGCTGGGGTAAGGGCGGGGGTGTTATACTCGGGTCCTACATTTGCCAACACTCAACGCCTAATATCCAGTCTTATTGGCACCACTGGGCATTTAATGGGGTTTGGAGTCAGGGATATGATCCCTCAGATGGAAGGAGGAGATAATATCAAATCTCAGTGAAGGGTACTGTATCTAGAGTGTCTGGCATGTTTTTTTCAGTGCCCGAACTGATTCAGTAGTTGAACGATAATGAACGCGTGGCTCCGTATCTTTAGGACTGTACTGAGTCTTTCACCACAACCGCCCCCTCCCCACCCCACCACCACCACCCCACCGTTGCCCCCCAACCACCTTTGTTCTAGTTGTTCTGCTTCATTGTGCTCCTTGGGATGATGACAAGGTGCTGGGCTCTGACCTTCAGTCTGAGAATCAACTTCTCCCAAGCCCCAGGACCCTGGCCTGAGACCTGGAAGCTGGGGGTTCTGCCCACATGCTCACAAGAAAGGCTGGTCATCTAAGTAGCTTGGGAATTCCTAAGGGGCTTGCCCAGGTATGAACTGGGAAAGAGCAAGGAAGTTCTATTGTAGAGAGTACATCGCTGAAAAGAAATGGTGGGAAGGGTTTATCTCTCACAGGCATCGACATGGAGATGGCCCCCCAAGGTTCCCATGAAAAGGTGAGGCTGTATGACTATTTTTAGGGCACCAAAAGAGGGGATAAAGGGAATGGGGGGTGAACAGTGGGAAGGAAAACCCTTAAAAAAAAAAAAAAGATTTTATTTATTTATTTATTTATTTATTTATTTATTTATTTATTTATTTATTTGACAGAGAGAGCACAAGCAGGGGGAGCAGCAGGCAAAGGCAGAGGGAAAAGCAGGCTTCCCACTGAGTGGGGATCCCAATGTGGGGCTCCATCCCAGGACCCCAGGATCATGATCTGAGCTGAAGGCAAATGCTTAACCAACTGAGCCACCCAGGCGCCCCAAGGAGTTATCTGGGAAAACTTGTTCCTCCATGGGACCTCATCCAAGCACATTGCTTTATTTATTTATTTTTTTTTAAGATTTTTTTTTTTTTTTTTAATTTGACAGAGAGAGACACAGCGAGAGCAGGAACACAAGCAGGGGAGTGGGAGAGGGAGAAGCAGGCTTCCCGCGGAGCAGGGAGCCTGACGTGGGGCTCGATCCCAGGACCCTGGGATCATGACCTGAGCCGAAGGCAGACGCTTAACGACTGAGCCACCCAGGCGCCCAAGCACATTGCTTTAAATAGTAATGACTACCAATATCTAAGTCCCTGCACTTCATATCAGTATATCCAATCACCTGTTGGCCATCTTGACCTAAAGTCCTACATTTGCCTCAAACTCAACACATCTATACTGAATATATCCTTAGCCCCCACCAAAGAACAGCCTGACCCTCATCCTATATTCCTGGTAGGTGGCATCACCATCCAGTCTACCCACTTACTCAAGTCAGAGCTGGGTTGGGGTGTGGGGAATTCTCCTGATGCCATGGGGGGCTGCTGGTGCAGTACCAAGAAGCTATCCCAGAGGTCACAGAATAAAAAGGCTCACAGACCAGGGCACCTGGCGGGCTGTCAGTAGAGCATGAGATCATGAGTTCGAGGCCCACATTGGGTGTAGAGATTACTACAAATAAAATAAACTTCAAAAAAAAAGGCTCACAGACCAAATCAAGATGCTTGACTCACATGGTGTATTGGATAAATGTAGAACACACAGTGAGGCGTAAGGGGAAAGAAATGGGCTACAAGTTGGATGGGAAGGATTGTACAGCCTGAATTCTAGGTTATTCGATGTGCATCTGTCCTGTCAAACTGAGGCCTCCTGAATATCAAATGCCTCAGAGGTCTCATATATTTCGGGTATCATGAATATCATAAGTGCCTGCTTGGCCTTCTCTCCCTTTCTTTCACTTTCTTTCTTTCTTTTAGATTTTACTTATTTATTTGAGAGAGAGAGCACGAGCAGGGGGAGGGGCAGAAGGAGAGGGAGAAGGAGAAGGAGGTTCCCCACTGAGCACAGATCCTGACGCAGGGGCTTGATCTCAGGACCCCGAGATCATGACCTGAGCCGAAGGTAGATGCTTAAACCAACTGAGTCACCCAGGCGCCCTGGCCTTCCCTCCCTTTCTGTCTCACTTCACACAAACATACTCTAACGTGTCTCACGGATTACTAATTTACTTATCCTCATGCCACACTTCTGATAAATTCCATCCATCCCCTTTGTTTTCCTGTCTTCTACAGCAGAACTGGGTGTTCCCAAACAATCAGCAAGTGTACTTTACATGGGTACTTATTCTAGATTGCTGCCTCCCTCAACACCTCCCAATTTCAAATAATTACCAAGCCTTGCCAATTTTTCTCTTCCTATTTCTTGAATCTGGACATTCTTCTCTAGTCCCATCAAACCAACCCAAAGCATGGCTTGTTTGGATTGTAACCAGAGTCTTTCCAGTTGGTCTCCCTCTCTCCAGTCTTTTTTCTCCCCCGTCTCCAGTCTTAACCATTTAAAATGTCCTCCTGATACAATCAGTGATCTATCTGGAAACACATATCTTACTGCATACCACTCTGCTGCTCCTTCAAGGATTCCCTTTTGTCCTCAGGATGACTTCCAAGCTCCTTAACATGCTAAACAAGGCCCCTCAAAGGCTGACTTCCCTACCCTCATCACCAACTAACTACTCCCTGCCTTCGCTGGACCATCTTGGAACAGGAATGTTTGAGCATCTCAGTAGTCCTGCTGATGTTCCCTGTTCCAGAGTCTTCCTGAGACTGTCCATTGTCAAGGGAAGCCATATTAAACCTTACCCTGCCCTCAAACCATCTACTATGCTGCAGCAGCCCTTTATTTCAGAGATGAGCTCTCTGACTCAGAGGTCAGTGGCTAATCCACAATATATACCCCTCCACACTCCTCCATGGCTGTACTTCCTTAAGGGGCCATCCTTTTTCTTGTTCAAAGTTAACTCCTTGACCTCGCTTTGATCTCTTGGTTATGTCCTTCCATCCAGCAGGGAAAGACTCTCCTGATGCCAGCTCTTGAGAGAGGTGGAAGGGTACAGTGCAGTGCTCCCCAAGCTTGCCAGAGTCTAAGAGTCACCTGGGTTATTTGTTTTCCAGGCTTTTCCTCTCCAGAGCCTGACTCAAGAGATTTGGAGGAAGCCCAAGAATCTATTTTTAACAAGCACCCCATTGATAATTCTTAGGAGATGTACTGCCTTGGACAAGGTTTTAACTCACCAAACCTTACTCTCCTTGTGTGTAAAAATGAGGAAAGAATGCCTTAGACGATTCGAGATAATACTCCCCACCCCTCAAAAAACACCTAGTAAAGTATTTTAAAATATTTTTAATCAAACGTAGCTGCTGTTATCATTGGCTCCTTTTTCAGAAATATCTGCCTTTGACTTACTCTTTCTTTTCCCAAGAAGCTTCCAGAATAAATTGTCTTTCTCTACTTCCCTAGCCTCCACTTGCTTTTAGTTCACAAAATATTTTTTTTTTAATATTTTATTTATTTATTTGAGAGGGAGAGAATGAGAGACAGAGAGCACAAGAGGGAAGAGGGTCAGAGGGAGAGGCAGACTCCCCGCCAAGCAGGGAGCCCGATGCGGGACACGATCCCGGGACTCCAGGATCATGACCCGAGCCGAAGGCAGTCGCCCAACCAACTGAGCCACCCAGGCGCCCCACAAAATATTTTAATTGATTTTTTTTCTGCTAAAAAAGTAACATCAACTATCTCAATATCACGAAGAAAGTAATAGGCCCTCCAACACCCTTCCTCCCAAGACAACCACTGTTGTCAGTTTGGTGAATGTTCTTCCAGGTTACTGTTTTGTTTTGTTTTGTTTTGTTTTAAGATTTTATTTATTTATTTGACAGAGAGAGACACAGCGAGAAAGGGAACACAAGGGGAGAGAGGGAGGGAGAAGCAGGCTTCCCGCTGAGCAGGGAGCCTGATGCGGGGCTCGATGCAGGGCTTGATCCCAGGACCCTGGGATCATGACCTGAGCCGAAGGCAGACGCTTAACGACTGAGCCACCCAGGCGCCCCCCAGGTTACTGTTCATGAATATAGTAACCCGCTTTTTTAAACAAAACAATAAGATTCTACTCTAAACTTTTTTTCCACTTAGTGAATACATATCTCATCAAATCTTGCTTTTGCCTCCACCTCAGCATGATATGGCTAAGGTCACCAGTCACTTCCTAATTGCTAAATCCACCAACTCCTTGCAGCCCTAATCTGAGTTTATGACCCTGGATTTCTCTTTCTCTTGTCACTCTGCTGCTCGGGAGCTGACTCCTCTCCTCAAGCCTCCCTGACTGGCTTCAGCAGTGACATCAGGTTTTCTGAATCACTTCCTCAAGCCCTTACCCTCTGGGCATTTTACAAGTACCGCCTGGAGAAACCCATTCATCTCTGGACTTCTCTGGAAGCTCCAACCATCTCTTCTCTAGCAGCCGTTTTGTCAATACAAGTCTCTTCGTTTTACTGCCTTGCCTGAGATCCTTCAGTGAGACCCTCCCCCACTGCCTTCAAAAACACAATTTCTTGGCCTGACTCCTGTGGGGAACTGGGAATTGCCTAGGATTGGTAGTCAGAAAGTCCTGGATTGACATTCCTCACTCACTAACATACCAACAAGCGTGAATTTAGGAAATAACCTAACTTCCAAGCTTGCATCTCTCATCTGTAACCCAGGAAAATAAGACCTAAAGCTACATGGCTGAGATTCAAGAGTTTGTTAAGTGCCCAGACAGCAATGACAAGAGTGAGCGCTTTAACAATCCATCTGACTCAGCCTGTGACCCCTGTGTCCTCCCAGCCCCGGTCAAGTTTTCCATCTACCGGGGGTTCCCAGAACCCCACTCCGGTTGTCCAGTTGCCTACAGTGCTCTACACCCTCTGCCCTTGGTTTGTTGACCAGAGACCCTGCTCATCTCCAACAGTCAGTGTTAGCTGCCTCCTCTCAAGCCTTTCTGCGACTCCACAGGTGGAATTCACTCCTCCTTTGGGAAGCCTCCAGACCCTACACGTTCTGCTGTGATAGCATCCATGTCTATATTCCAGTCATCTGCTCACTAGTTTTCACCCGACTGACACCCTTTAAGACCAGACCTTATTCCTCTTTGCATCCCTCATGCCCAGCAGGAAATAATCAGTAAGTGGGGGGTGCAAAAATCAATTTGATATAAAATTCATTTTTTTCTCTTCATCTCCTGCCGTGCCCTAGGGCTAAGTGTAAGGGTTAAGTATAAGGTTCAAATGTGGGGGAGACGATTCGGGGTAATCTATGCGCGGCAATTAGTTTCAGAGGAAACCCTACCCCCTATGCCAGGCGTTATTGTCTCTCAGACTTGGCAACCTTCATCTCCCCAGCCCTCTCTGGGGGGGCTTGGTGGGGAGAGCTCCAGGAAGTGGTCCCAAAGGGCCTCATAAAGGCCCCAGTTTGGGGGAGGGTGTGGGTGGGGTGAAGGGGAGGGGTCTACAAAATGAGCCTCCTCACAACTCAGCGCCCAAGTGAGGCACTGTCAGTGGGAGTGAACCACTCGGCCTCAGTTTCCCAGGAGGTTAAGCCTCCGGCTGCGGGGCTGGGCGTTAGGGGGAAGGGCAGTCAGCAGGCTTGGAAAGCTGAACAGGGCCTCTCACGCTGGGCCTCCCGGCTCACTGGCCTGGATTCCGCATCGAGCCGCCCCCAACAAGCACTGTAGCAGGCCAAAGCGGGGAGCACAGGGCCCAGGGGCGCGCAGCAACCCCCCCCCCCCCCCCAGTCCTTGGCGCCCTGGGCCCCGGAGGCCGAGCTCCGGGGTCGGGCGCTTTAGACCGGCGCGGACGCGGCCACAGGAGCACCACCCAGAAGGCTTCCATTGGGTGATATCTGCCCGAGAGGGAGACCTTCCCCTTTCCTTGTGTCCCATTGAACGAAATCCTGTCAGAGGCGGGATTCCATGCTCCGCAGGTGGGGAGACGTGCTTTGGCTCGCCTCTCCTTTGCAATTCTGGATTTAACCGCCTCGGTCCCTGTGGGGTTATGAGGGTTTTAATGTCTCCTCACCAATTAAATATCATGTTTTTTAAAAATTCACTTTCACTTCTGATTTCCTAGCCTCTGACCAGCCCCAATTTTCGTTCTCAGTCACAGGATCATTTGGAGATAGATACATCAGAAGTGTTTTTGGTTTTGTTTTTTAAATTGTGGTAAAATATACATAACATAAAAATTTACCATTTTTAACCATTTTTTAAAAGTAGGCTCCACGCCCAGCATGGAGCCTAATGTGGGCCCTGAACCCACGACTCAGATCAAGACCTGAGCTGAGATGGAGTCTGATGCTTCAAAGCATCCAGGCACCACCACCTCCAATTTTAACCATTTTTAAAAGTTTATGTATTTACCTAATCTCTACACTCAAAGTGGGGCTTGAATTCAGGACCCCAAGATCAAGAGCCACATGGTCGGAGTCAGCCAGGCGCCCTCCATTTTAACCACTTAACGTATACATGAAGTACGCTTAAGTGGCATAAGTATATTCACATTGTTGTGCAACCATCACCAAGAAGGTTTTGATGTATAGAGCATGAAATTCAAATTACAAAAGTAGTGCATGCTTGTCATTATAGTTGAACAATCCAAAACTTAATGAAAGAAAAGTTAACAAATGAGGGGCGCCTAGGTGGCTCAGTCGTTAGGCTTCTGCCTTCGGCTCGGGTCATGGTCCCGGGGTCCCGGGATCGAGCCCCACGTCAGGCTCCAGCCCCACGTCGGGCTCCCTGCTCCGCAGGGAAGCCTGCTTCTCCCTCTCCCACTCCCTCTGCTTGTGTTCCCTCTCTCGCTGTGTCTCTCTGTCAAAAAATAAATAAAATCTTAAAAAAAAACGATTTAAAATAAAAAAATTTAAAAAAGTTAACAAATGCACTGTTTTCCACTACCAGGAGGTAATCACCCCTCCACATAGTTCTCTGATGACCATACAAGCAGATATCCACATATCTGAGGCTTTTACTTTGTGCTCTTGCAAAGATAGGATAATACTACTCATAAACTTACAGACACCTCTTTGTATACATAGGTTAATCACCTTTTTAATAACAGCATAATAGTCCATAGTATGGACATGTCACCATGTATCCAGTGTTTTCACTCTTTTTTTTTTTTAAGATTTTATTTATTTATTTGACAGAGAGAAACACAGGGAGAGCAGGAACACAAGCAGGGGGAGTGGGAGAGGGAGAAGCAGGCTCCCCGCCGAGCAGGGAGCCCGATGCGGGGCTGGATCCCAGGACCCTGGGACCATGACCTGAGCCGAAGGCAGACGCTTAATGACTGAGCCGCCCAGGTGCCCCCAGTGTTTTCACTCCTGATGGACATTTGGTTTGTTTCCATTTGAACACTACAAATAATTTTACAATAAACATCCTTACAGAGGCACCTGGCTGGCTCAATCGGTAAAACATGCAACTCCTAATCTCAGGGTTGTGAGTATGAGCCCTACATGGGGTATAGAGATTACTTAAAAATAAAATCTTCAGCAGCACCTGGGTGGCTCAGTTGGTTAAGCGTCTGCCTTTGGCTCAGGTCATGATCTCAGGATCCTGGGATTGAGCCCTGTGTTGGGTTCCTTGCTCAGTGTCCCCACTGCTTTTCCCTCTCCCTCCGCCTGCCGCTCCCCCTGCTTGTGTTC
This sequence comes from Eumetopias jubatus, assembly GCF_037043125.1. Taxonomy (NCBI): domain Eukaryota; kingdom Metazoa; phylum Chordata; class Mammalia; order Carnivora; family Otariidae; genus Eumetopias; species Eumetopias jubatus. Next base: position 120,753,510 of record NW_028274812.1, on the reverse strand, counting down.
TTTCTGTCAAATAAATACATAAATAATCTTAAAAAAATAAATGAAATCTTCAGAAAAAACCCAATTAAAAAAACATCCTTGCAGGGACGCCTGGGTGGCTCAGTCGGTTAAGCATCTGCCTTCGCCTCAGGTCATGATCCCAGGGTCCTGGGATTGAGTCCCACATCGGGCTCCTTGCTTGGCAGAGAGCCTGCTTCTCCCTTTACTTGCTCTGCCTGCTGCTCCCCCTGCTTGTGCTCTCTCTCTCTCTCTGACAAAAAAATAAATAAAATCTTTACAGCTTTTTTTTTTAAGATTTTATTTTTTTCATTGGAGACAGAGAGATAGAGAGAGAGAGCATGAGCAGGGGAGAGGCAGAGGGAGAGGGAGAAGCAGACTTCCTGCTGAGCCAGGAGCCCGACGTGGGACTCGATCCCAGGACCCTAGGATCATGACCTGAGCCGAAAGCTGATGCTCAACCATCTGAGCCACCCAGGCGCCCCAAATAAAATCTTTAAAAAAAACAAAAACAAAAACATCCTTACAAAAAACAAACAAAAAACAAGAACAACAACAAAAAACCATCCTTACATATTTGTAACCTCAAATTCTTTCTATAGGTGATAGTCCCCACTGTGGATTGCTGGGTTGGGCGGTGAGGGTAGGTGTTTTCATTTATATTTTCAGATTCTATTCACAAACCATGGAAGCAGTTTCCAGTCTCCACAGTTTCCATTCTTAAGGATGCCCCTTTCCCTGTATCTTTGTCAGCTGTAGATATTGCAGCTGATCAGTTGAGTGAACTTTCATAGGTCTGCAGGCCTTTGGGATTTGTAATTAAATCTGTAAAGGGGACTGAAAGGCCAAGTTTATCTCTGCCTCACGGAGATTAATTCAGCCAGGATCAGTGTTAACTTCATTTCTCAACAGTCTGGCTCTGAGGCTCGCTGTGGCCATGATCTCTGTGGTGAGCCTTGTGGAATGCAGTCAAGGGCTATGAGAGGTTTGGAAGAAGGCTGGACCTAGGTAAAGGCTGGGTAGGCAGTGGTGACCAGTAGAACCCAAGTGTCCTGAGCCTATGTCCCTGGGGACTGGTCTCTTCACTCCACCTGTCTTCCTTGTTCTGGAATGAGCTTACCCATCTCTCAGGAAGACTGAAAGGAATTTAGTCAGAAGGGCATTATTTACTTGTGTCTAGACTTGAATTCCAGTAAAGAAAGTTCTAGACAGGGGCGCGTGGGTGGCTCAGTCAATTAAGGGCCTGCCTTCAGCTCAGGTCATGATCTCCGGGTCCTGGGATCGAGTCCTGCATTGGGCTTCCTGCTCAGCAGGGAGTCTGCTTCTCTCTCTCTCCCTCTGCCCCTCCCCACCACTTGTTCGCTCTTTCTCTCTCTCTTAAATAAAATCTTTTTTTTTTTTTAAAGAGCGTTCCAGACCTATTTATACCTGATGTGTCAGCTCTATCCAGGTCCCCTTCCCTGCATTACCTCTGTCCTCCCTCCAATGTAGGGGTGACAGCAAATGTTAAAACAGAAGGAGATTATTACAATCTAGTCTAGTGTCTTTGGTTCTCTCTTAGATGCCAAACTTTTTTTTTTTTTAAGATTTTATCTATTTATTTGAGAGAGAGAATGAGATAGAGAGAGAGAGAGCATGAGAGGGGGGAGGGTCAGAGGGAGAAGCAGACTCCCCGCTGAGCAGGGAGCCCGATATGGGACTGGAGCCCGACGCGGGACTCGATCCCGGGACTCCAGGATCATGACCTGAGCCGAAGGCAGTCGCTTAACCAACTGAGCCACCCAGGCACCCTGACGCCAAAACTCCTTAAGAGCAAGCACTGTCTTATTCATTTTATTATCCCTAGAGGCAAGCACAGTTCTTGGCACACAATGGGCACTTGTGGCGTGAATGGGCTGGTGTGGGGAAAAGTAGATGGTAGAAAGCCTGAGATCCCGGGAGGGGAGGCCCAAGGAAGGCAAAAGCAATTTCTTCTTCCTTCCTTCCTCCCCTATTCCTCCAGCCATTATGAAGGGAGGGGGAGAGGAAGGGGTACTGGGTGGATCAGAGGAGATGATTTCAATCCTTTGAGGAGGGCTTGGGGATACGGAGTGGGAGCGTCTCTGTGGTTTTCGCGCGGATCAGCTTGTGCTTTATCCCCAGTCTCATGACCCATTCAAAATCTTCCCCTTTTTAGGAGTACTGGGGTGGGAAAAGGGAAACAAGGCAGGTTTGGAGGCAGGAGTCCTGGATATCAATCCAGATTTGCTCCTGGTGATTTTGTAGAATGGTTAAACCCTTGACTTTCAGAGATCTCTAAAATGGAAGGTTCTTCTTCACATGAAACTTGTGAAGATTAAAAGAGATATTAATATAAAGTTCCTGGCATTGGGATGCCTGGGTGGCTCAGTTGGTTAAGCGGTTGTCTTGGGCTCAGGTCATGATCTCAAGGTCCTGGGATCGAGCCCCGCATCGGGCTCCCTGCTCGGCGGGGAGTCTGCTTCTCCCTCTCCCTCTGGGGCTCCCCTTGCTTGTGCTGTCTGTCTCTCTCTCTCTCTCTCTCTGACAAATAAATAAATAAAATCTTAAAAAAATAAGTAAATAAAGTTCCTGGCCAACAGTATATGCTGCAAAGAAGCCAACTACATCAGTTCCTTCCTCTGCCCCTCCAAACTCTTAATGGCTCTTCTGGCCACATTCAACTCTTTCTTTCCTGAAACCATACAAATCACCAAATGTTGACTTGCAGATAAATCTGATTTTTTATTGTCATCCTGTGGTTGTTGGTACATTTTCTCTTTTCTCTTAAAATGTGCAGGTACCAGAGATCGTTTTGAGCTCTTTCTGCTTCTCTTTTCTCTGGCCTAATTTGGCTATTTGGCAGGGGTTTCATGTTACCAGCTATGAATCCACCCTGAAAGAGCTGTTTGTGCAGCCTCCTCACTCTCTGTGGGATTTCAGCCCCGTATAGATGGTATGTGATAGATAGAAAGGGAGTGGGGTGGGCTCCAAAGAGAGCCCTGAAGCTAAAAAAGAAATGATTTACGTGTTTATAGGAATAACAATGCAGAATATTTGATTTTTAAACTAGCAAAAATGGGGTGGTCCCTACCTTCAAAGAATCTGCAATTGAAAAGAGACAGATAAATATTTTAAAAGGTACACAACAATAAAAGTTTACATTCTAAAAGAGATAAAGAAGCCACAAAAATTGAGAATCCCATTGCATTCTTAATTACTCAACTGGCCCTTTAATGATGGATGTTTGGGGTTTTCCAGTTTTTGCCTTTACAACACTGCAATAGATGTCTTCATACATCTTGTCTCCAATTAGCTCATTTTTATTATTAACGTTTAAAAATTGTTATTATAAATTTTTAAATTGATGTATGATATTCATATGGTGAAATGAACAGATTTTTAGTGAATCGATCAGTGAAGTTGAACAAATACATACAGCCATGTATCAAAATATAAAATGTTTCCTTCACCCTAGGAAGTTCCCTTTGCCCCCTTTTATTCAGCCTCCCTTCTCCAACCAAGCACCCACTGATCTGACGACTCTCAGCATAGAGTAGTTTTGCCTGTTTAAAAACATCATACGGGGCGCCTGGGTGGCTCAGTCGTTAAGTGTCTGCCTTCGGCTCAGGTCATGATCCCAGGGTCCTGGGATCGAGCCCCGCATTGGGCTCCCTGCTCAGCGGAGAGCCTGCTTCTCCCTCTCCCACTCCCCCTGCTTGTGTTCTCTCTCTCTCTGTCAAATAAATAAATAAAACCTTTAAAAAAATTTTTCTTTAAAAAATAAAAATAAAAACATCATACAAATGCACTCATAGAGCATAGCCTTCTTTGTGTCTGGCTTTTTTTCTTTTTTAAGATTTTATTTATTTATTTGACAGAGAGAGACATGGCGAGAGAGGGAACACAAGCAGGGGGAGTGGGAACACAAGCAGGGGGAGTGGGAGAGGGAGAAGCAGGCTTTCCGGAGCAGGGAGCCCGATGCGGGGCTCGATTCCAGGACCCTGGGATCATGACCTGAGCCGAAGGCAGCCGCTTAACAACTGAGGCACCCAGGCGCCCCTGTGTCTAGCTTTTTGCATTTCACATAGTATCTATGTGATCCATCCATGTTGTTGCACGTATCAGTAGTTCTTTTTTTTTTTTTTTTTTTTTTTTGCTGGGTAGGTTTCCATTGCAGATGGTACAACAAATCTTGGACATTTGGAGTTTTCCCAGCTTGGGGCTATTATAAATAAAGCAACTATGAACATTCTTGTACACCATTTTTATGGACATGTATCTTCATTTCTCTTGAATAAATACCTAAGAACATAAATGCTAGTCACAGAGTCCTTGTTGTTTGACTTTATTACAAGATACAACACTGGGGCACTTGGGTGGCTTAGCTGGTTAAGCATTTGACTCTTGATTCTGGTTCAGGTCAGGATCTCAGGGTCATGGATTTGATGGAGCCCAGAGAGGGCCTCAGCATTCAGCGGGGAGTCTGCTTAAGATTCTCTCTCTCCCTCTCCCTCTGCCCCTCCTCCCGTTTGCACACTCTCTCTGTCGCTAAATAAATAAAATCTTTTATAGCCTTTCTTTCTTTTTTTTTTTAAGATTTTATTATTTATTTGACAGAGAGAGACACAGAGAGAGCAGGAACACAAGCAGGGGAGTGGGAGAGGAAGAAGCAGGCTTCCGGCCGAGCAGAGAGCCCAATGAGGGGCTCGATCCCAGGACCCTGGGATCATGACCTGAGCTGAAGGCAGTCGCTTAACCAACTGAGCCACCCAGGCGCCCCGTTGCTTTTGTTTTTTTCATTGTCAAAGTATCGAAGTTGTTTATACACTCCACATCCAAAGCCTTTGTCACACACATATTGCAAACATTCTAACAAAGAACTTAAAAAAAAAATTCTTTAGGAAAGCAAAATCTACTGATTTTTCCACACATTATTAAAAATCATGGCTCAGGGGCACCTGGAGTGCCTCTGGAACTCCAGGATTATGACCTGAGCCGAAGGCAGTCGCTTAACCAACTGAGCCACCCAGGCGCCCTTCTGAGTTTTGAACCCAAAGAAGAAAGCTCAGAATCCAACCCTGGCTCCCAGTCCTCCACACCCTGCCACACACCCAGAGTGTGACACCCCTGTAGTCCACACTTCTTCATCTTTCTTGGTTCCGTCCTCTTCATTCTGGCTTCTTCTTACATCTCTCCAGGAAATCTGCTCTGGTCAAGATCACGAACATACATACTCCATATTGTCACTTCTAATGGTGTCCTCTTCATGTTTATCTCTCAGTGGCTTTCACCACACTGGACAACTCTTCCCTTTTATTTATTTTGCTCAATTCCTTTGGATTTACTTCACGAGTTTCATTCTGAAGTAGTTCTAGCTGTAAGAAAATAATAAAGAATTATTAAAAAAACCCACTTAGGTTTGTCAATTTTTAACATTTTTATGTTATGTGCTATATGTAGTATACATGGTAAATGATAGAAATATACGCAGATAGTCCTCATTTTGCATGGTTGTGATATGCATGTGCTTCAGTTAACACTGCCTGGGGTGTGTGTGTGTGTGTGTGTGTGTGTGTGTGTGTGTGTGTGTGTTGAATTTGGTTTATATCTATGCTTTTACTAAGACTTTCATTCTATTTTATTCCTTTAGAGTAAACTCTAGAGATGCGTGGGTGGCTCAGTTAAGCGCCTGCCTTTGGCTCAGGTCAAGATCCCAGGGTCCTGGGATCAAGTCCCACGTGGGGCTTCCTGCTCAGCTGGGAGTCCACTTCTCCCTCTCTCTCTGACCCTCCCCCACCGTTCATGCTCGAGCTCTCTCAAATAAATAAAATCTTTATTTTATTTTTTATTTTTAAAAGATTTTGTTTATTATTATTATTTTTAAAGATTTAATTTGTTTATTTGTCAGAGAGAGAGTGAGCGAGCTAGAGTGAGCGAGCAAGAGTGAGCGAGCAAGAGTGACAGGCAGAGGGAGAAGCAGGCTCCCTGCTGAGCAAGGAGCCCAATGTAGGACTCCATCCCAGGACCCCGGGATCATGACATGAGCCAAAGGCAGATGTTTAACTGACTGAGCCACCCAGGTGCCCCATAAATAAAATCTTTAAAAAATAAAAATAAAATAAACTCTATGCCCATTTTGGTGCTCAAACTTATGACTCTGAAATCAAGAGTTGCATGCTCTACCCACTGAGCCAGCCAGACACCTCTTTACCAAGACTTTCTAAAGAAGCCCTTTATTTGGCATGTTTTAAGACTTTGTATAAATTGTTTCTCTCTGAATGTATCATTCTGTAGCTTGCTTTTTCAGTTAACATTATATATGAGATGAATCCATGTTTATACAAATAGTTCATTTATTTTCATTGTGAGAAGGGATCCATGGTATGAATATGCCACAGTTTATCCCCTCCACTGACCTTTAGTTTTTTTTCTATAATGAATGTTTTGGGGCTTACCTCTTTGGTTTCTTGAGTTCCCCTAGGATATGTTTATAGGATTGGAATTACTGCACATCTCCACCACATGATGCTGAATTTTTCTCTGAAGTGATATTATTATTTGAGTCCTGCCCCCACCCCCACCCCCACCCCACCCCCCGCCTTAAAGCCTATGTGCCATTATACAGTTCTAGTTTTCTTTGACTCCCTTTGCTGACTCGCTTTCCTCTAAATACTGGCATGTTTAAGAATTGTATCTGGGCTGCTTGCTCTGTTTTTACTGCCTTCTTAATCACTAGTTTCATCTAGTCCCAGGATTTCAAATAGCATCTACACACAAATAACCCCAAACATGTATCTACATATTTTCTTTTTTTTTAAGATTTTATTTATTTATTTATTTGAGAGAGCGAAAATGAGAGAGAGAGAGAGAGAGCACATGAGAGAGGGAAGGGTCAGAGGGAGAAGCAGGCTCCCTGCTCAGCAGGGAGCCCGATGCAGAACTCGATCCCGGGACTCCAGGATCATGACCTGAGCTGAAGGCAGTCACTTAACCGACTGAGACACCCAGGCACCCCTCTGCATATTTTCATAGTTTAAAAAATAGCATACCCAAACAGGTACTCATATATTGCAGATGGAATTGCAAACTGGTCATGTTTTTCTGAAGGGCAATATGGCAATTTCTGTCCAAATTAAAACATGTAGGGGCACCTGGGTGGCTCAGTCGTTGAGCATCTGCCTTCGGCTCAGGTCATGGTCCCAGGGGGAGCCTGCTTCTCCTTCTGCCGCTCCCCCTGCTTGTGCTCCCTCTCTCACTGTGTGTGTGTCTCTCTCTGTCAAATAAATAGATAAAATATTTTTAAAAATAAAAAAAATTAGAAGACTTTATTAGAAGAAAAAATGTATACACCCAGGGGTGCCTGGCTGGCTTGGTCAGTGCATCAGGCGCCTCTTGATCTCAGGGTTGTAAGTTTGCTCCTCTCTCTCTCAAATAAATAAATAAAATCGTTAAAAATAAATAAATAGGGGAGCCTGAGTGGCTCATTTGGACTCTTGGTTTCACTCAGGTTATAATCTCATGGGGCCAGGGATCCCACCCTCAGCCGGGAGTCTGCTTGAAGATTCTCTTCGTCTGCCCCTTCCCCCTCCCCCCACGCACCTACGCGAGAGTGCTCTTTCTCTTAAATAAATAAATAAATCTTAAAAAAAAAAGTATACATCCAGCAGTCCCACTTCTAGGAATGTGTCCAAAAATAAACTTGCATACCTGCAAGAAGACTGTATACAAAATTATATATTGCATCTATGTTAAAAACAAAAAAACATTATCTGTAGGGAACTGGTTAAGAACCATTGTGTATTGGAGAGCCTGGGTGGCTCAGTTGGTGAAGCGTCTGCCTTGGGCTCAGGTCGTGATCCCAGGATCCTGGGATCTAGCCCCACATTGGGCTCCATGCTCAGCGGGGAGCCTGCTTCTCCTTCTGCCGCTCCGCCGCGTGGGCTCTCTTTCTCTCTGTCAAATAAATAAATAAAATCTTTAAAAAAAAAAAAAGAAGCATTGTGTATCTATACAATGGAATACCATTAAAAAATAAAAAGACACAAGGCACCTGGGTGGCTGATTCAGTTTGGCATCCAACTCTTGGTTTTGGCTCAGGTCTGATGGTCCTGAGATCCAACCCCTGGTAAGGCTGTGTGCTCATCGGGCAGTCTGCTTGAGTTTCTCCTTCCCCCTTTGCCCTCCCCTCTGCGCTCTCTCTCTAATAAATAAATAAATCTTTAAAATAAAAAATAAAAAGACACAGGAAGCTCTTAATACATCCTTATGGGAGGGTATCCATGGTACATGGTTAAGTGTAAAAAAGCAAGGTGTGGGAAAGCATATGGTCAAAATTTGTGTAAAAGGGAAAATATATATATTAGACATTATTATATTAATTAATGTTTGCTTGCATAGGCATAACATGTCTTTGGAAAAATTAGCAAGGAACTAATATCAGTTGTTGCCTGTTAGGGATGGGACAGGGTTGAGAGACTTCTTATCTTTATGTAGCTTTTCTTTTTTTTTTTAAGATTTTATTTATTTATTTGACAGAGAGGGACACAGCGAGAGAGAGAACACAAGCAGGGGGGGTGGGGGAGGGAAAGGCAGGCTTCCCGCGGAGCAGGGAGCCCGATGCGGGGCTCGATGCGGGGCTCGATCCCTGGACCCTGGGATCATGACCTGAGCCAAAGGCAGACGCTTAACGACTGAGGCACCCAGGCACCCCCTTTTTGAAGCTTTTAAATTTTGAACTAAATAAAAACAAAACAAAAATAAAAACAAAAAACTATAAAACAAATAATTCCAAAGGAGACAAAACAAATGAAATTGAAAAACTCAAAATAAAAAACTGAAAAAAAATATGACAGGAATAATTCCTTTACCTTCATTAAGATAAAAAATTGTCGGGTGCCTGGGTGGCTCAGTTGGTTGAGTGACTGCCTTCGGCTCAGGTCATGATCCTGGAGTCCCGCATCGGTCTCCTTGTTCAGCAGGGAGTCGGCTTTGCCCTCTGACCCAACCCTCCTCGTGTGCTCTCTCTCTCAAATAAATAAAATCCTTAAAAATAAAAAAAGATAAAAAATTGTCTGAAAAGTGTATCAGTCCTTGAACGATATTTACTACCCTTTTAACTCAACATGTTATTTTCTTTTTAAATGCCTTATCTTTCTTTATATATTTGTCTTTAATTCATTAAAAGGTAAAATAAAGGCATAATTACTCAATAAATGCAATTTGTTTGGTCAAGGAAATCGACCAAATCTTGGTTTAAGCAGGAAAGCCCATCTACAAGAGTTGTTTGGTGGTTAGAGACGATCCTTGTAGCTTTCTAAATCTCAGGACGCCCTCTAGTGTCCACGTGGGTTCAAAGTCCGACAGAATGGTAGAAGATACTTACAAATGACTATCAGATAAAGAGCTGGTAACCAAAATCTATAAAGAACTTATCAAACTCAACACCCAAAGAACAAATAATCCAATCAAGAAATGGGCAGAAGACATGAACAGACATTTATGCAAAGAAGATATCCAAATGCCCAACAGACACATGAAAAAAATGCTCAACATCACTCGTCATCAGGGAAATACAAATCAAAACCTCAATGAGATACCAGTAAGAATGGCTAAAATTAACAAGCCAAGAAATGACAAATGTTGGTGAGAATGCGGAGAAAGGGGAACGCTCCTACACTGTTGGTGGGAATGCAAGCTGGTGCAGCCACTCTGGAAAACAGTATGGAGGTTCCTCAAAAAGTTGCAAATAGAGCTACCATACGACCCAACAATTGCACTGCTGGGTATTTACCCCAAAGATACAAATGTAGTGATCCGAAGGGGTACATGCACCCCAATGTTTACAGCAGCAATGTCCACAATAGCTGAACTATGGAAAGAGCCTAGATGTCCATCGACAGATGAATGGATAAAGATGTGGTGTGTGTGTGTGTGTGTGTGTGTATATATATATATATATAGGAATATTATGCAGTCGTCAGAAAATGAAATCTTGCCATTTGCAACGACATGGATGGAACTGGAGGGTATTATGCTAAGCGAAATAAGTAAATCAGAGAAAGACAATTATCATATGATCTCACTGATATGTGGAATTTGAGAAACAAGACAGAGGACCATAGGGGAAAAGAGGAAAAATGAAACAAATGAAACCAGAGAGGGAGACAAACCATAAGAGACTCTTTTTTTTTAAAGATTTTATTTATTTATTTGAGAGAGAGAGAGAATGAGAGATAGAAAGCACGAGAGGGAAGAGGGTCAGAGGGTCAGAGGGTCAGAGGGTCAGAGGGTCAGAGGGTCAGAAGGTCAGAGGGTCAGAGGGTCAGAGGGAGAAGCAGACTCCCTGCTGAGCAGGAAGCCGGATGTGGGACTCGATCCCAGGACTCCAGGATCATGACCTGAGCCAAAGGCAGTCGCTTAACCAACTGAGCCACCCAGGAACCCACCATAAGAGACTCTTAATCTCAGGAAACAAACAGGGTTGCTGGAGTGGTGGGGGGTGGGAAGGATGGGGTGGCTGGGTGATGGACACTGGGAAGTGTATGTGTTGTGGGGAGCACTGTGTATTGTGTAAGACTGATGAATCACAGACCTGTACCCGTGAAACAAACAATACATTATGTTAATAATAAAAAATTAAATTAAATTAAAATTTAGACATTATCTAAAAAATGCCTTATATTTTTTATATATTTATCTTTCATTTATTAAAAGGTAAAATAAGGGCGTGATTACTTAATAAGTGCAATTTGTTTGGTCAAGGAAATCGACCAAATCTTGGTTTAAGCGGGAAAACCCAATCTACAAGACTTTTTTGGTGGTTAAACAAAATCCTTATAGCTTTATAAATCTCAGGGCGCCCTCTAGTGTCCAGGTGGGTTCAAAATCCCAATGATTCAAAAATAAATCACTTTGGTGGTTCTAGTCTAGAACATCTTATTGAAGCCATTTGCCAAGTATCAGGGCCATCATTATTAACCCATTCTGTTATCCCTGTTAGTTGGCTTATAATTGTCAGGCTATAAAAAAGAAAAAAAATAATTGTCAGGCTACGTTACCCTATCTTTGGATCAGAAAGTGTGCTCAGTGTATCTCCGGTTGCATCCTAGGTCCCAACAACTGAGGTAGAGTAGAGCAAGGCCTGGAGGTCAATGTTGTGAGGGGTGGGACGGGCCTGAGGGGGCAGGAGCCAGTCTGTGGAGTCACAGGTAGCCCCAGGTGCTGTGTGTAAGTCACTGCTTCTGGATCACCCTCTTAGACCTCCACATCCGGTCCCTACCTGGGTGTCTGCCACTCCTGGAACCCATGGCAATTAACACTGGATCGTTGTGGTGGGAGCAGGGTTCCAGGAGGTGCCAGGTATGGTTTAGTTTATCCTACACCTCTGCCTCATAGTCCTTTTCCAGACCTCTTCTTTTTTTTTCTCAAAGATTTTATTCATTTATTTGACAGAGAGAGACACAGCTAGAGAGGGAACACAAGCAGGGGGAGAGGGAGAGGGAGAAGCAGGCTTTCGGTGGAGCAGAGAGCCCGATGCAGGGCTCGATCCCAGGACCCTGGGATCATGACCTGAGCCGAAGGCAGACGCTTAATGACTGAGCCACCCAGGCACCCCTCCAGATCTCTTCTGATACTAGAAACCAAACCAGACTGACTTAGGGCTCTGCTTCTCAAAGTGTGGACCTGGGACAAGCTGCACTGGCAACACCTGGGAACCTGTGAGAAATGCAAATTTCAGGCCCTACCCAGGACCTACAGAATGAGAAACTCCAGGGCTGAGGGCCCAACACTCTACTTTTAAACAAGTCCTCCAGCAGGATTTTGCTTTTCAGAAAAATTCAGGCTTGCCTCTTTCAAGTTTCAACATGTAGTAGCTGTGACTTCTGAATAGTCAGAAGTCAGGACACTTTCTTAACCAGGAAGCACCTGGCACCTCAGGCAGCTTAGTCTGAATCCAGGCCTGGCCCAGGCAAAGACACTCATGTCCTGGATTCTGAGCCATGTTCACTTGTGCTGGGTGTCCTTTGGGTTTCTACTCATACCTCAAATGCAGCTCACATGTTGTTTTTTTTATGAGGTTTTGGGACTCTTGGTCAAAGCTGATGGTCTACATATATGTCCACTAAGCATGCATGCACGTTACACTTACTATTTGTGTTAACGTTTCCTTACCATTATAATGCAAATCAAAACCACTTTGAGATGTCACCCTCATACCAATCAGAATAGCTAGAAGAGCTCTCAAAAAAAGAAGAGCAGCACCTGGCTGGCTCAGTGGGTAGAGCATGCAACTCTTGATCTTGGGGTTGTAAGTTTGAGCCCCATGTGGGGTGTAGAGTTTGCTTTAAAAAAAAAAAAAGGACAAGAATTCCTAGTAATTCCACTTCTGGGTATTTTTGGGTATTTTCTGGGTATTTTTGCTGAATAGTTTTTGGGTATTTCTGGGAATTTTTGCTGAATAGTTTTTGACAATTGACTCAATCTTCTACCTTGTTATAGATATATTCAAATTGTCTTTTTCTTCTGAGTCAGCTTGAGTAGTTTGTGTCTTTCTATGAATTTGTCTATTTTATCTAAGTAAGTTAATATTTTGGCATATAATTGTTCATCATAATCTCATAAATTCTCTTTATTTCTATATGGTCGGTTATAATATCCCCTCTTTCATTGCTGATCCTAGTAATTTGAATCTTTTCTCTCTCTCTTTTTTTTTTAGTGAGTCTAGTTGAAGATTTGTCAGTTTTGTTGATCTTTCAAAGGATCGCATGTGATTTAGTTTTATATATTGTTATTTTATTCTTTTCTCTATTTCATTAATTTCCATTCTTTACTTTTTCCTTTTTGTTTGCTTTTGGTTTAGTTTGCTCCTCTTTCTTCTTTGACTTAATGTAGAAGTTAAGGTAATTGATTTGAGATATTTCTTTTTTTGTTGTTGTTTGTTTGAAGATTTTATTTATTCGACAGAGAGAGTGAGAGAGTACAGGCGGGGGAGCAGTAGAGGGAGAGGGAGAAGCAGGCTTCCCGCTGAGCAGGGAGCCTGACACAGGGCTCAATCCCAGGATCCTGAGATCATGACCTGAGCAGAAGGCAGACGCTTAACCATCTGAGCCACCCAGGCGCCCCAATTTGAGATATTTCTTTTTTTTTTTTTTTAGAGAGAGTGAGGGAGAGTGCACACATGTGCGTGTGGATGCATGCAAGCAGGGGGAGGAGGGGCAGAGGGAAAGGGAGAATCTTAGGCAGGCTCCGCTATCGGCACTGAGCCCAACGCATAATCTTGCGACCTTGAGGTCATGACCTGAGCCAAAATCAAGAGTCAGACACTTAATCGACTGAGCCACCCAGGCGCCCCTGAGATGTTTCTTTTTTAATATAGGCATTTAGAGCTATACATTTGCTTCTCAACATTGCTTTAGTAGCACCCTCTAGGTTTTGGTGAGCTCTGTCTTCATTTTTGTTTATCTGAAAGTATTTTCTGATTTCCATTTTGATATCTCTTTGACCTTTGATTATGTAGAAGTGTGTTGTTAAATTCTGCGTATTTGTGAGTTTTCCAAATTTCTTCCAGTTATTGATTTCTAGTATCATGCCAATATGATAAGAGAACATATTTTGTATTATTTTTACCCTTTAAAATTCATGGAGGTTTGTTTTATGGCCTAGCGTATGGTTTATCCTCAAGAAAGCTCCACGTGCATTTGAAAAGAATGTATATTCTGTTGATGGGTGGAGTGTTCTATAAATGTCAGATTTCTACTGTTGGTTTATAGTATGGTTCAAGTGTTCTTTATGTTTATTGATCTCTGCAGAGTTGTTCTATCCGTTATTGAAAGTGATATATTGCAGTTCCTGACTATTATTGTCATATTGTCTATTTCTCTCTCAATTTCTGTCAATTTTGCTTTCATGTATTTGGTGCTGAGTCATTAAGTGAATTTAAGTTTATAACTGTTTCATCTTTCTGATGATTTGACCCTTTCATCTTTATGAAATGACACTGTTCATCTTTATTAGCATTTTTTTCTTTTTTGTTTTTAAAGATTTTATTTATTTATTTGACAGAGAGAGTTAGCAAGAGCAGGAACACAAGCAGGGGGAGTGGGAGAGGGAGAAGCAGGCTTCCCGCCGAGCAGGGAGCCCAATGCAGCGCTCGATCCCAGGACCCCGGGATCATGACCTGAGCCGAAGGCAGATGTTTAACGGCTGAGCCACCCAGGCGCCCCTTTACTAGCATTTCTAAAGCTCCTTTTGTCTAATGAGTGTATCCACCCCAGCTTTCTTCTTTTTTTTAAGCTTTATTTATTTGTGAGAGAGAGAGTGGGGAGGGGCAGAGGGAGAGGGAGAGTCTTAAGCAGACTCTGCATTGAGCGTGGAGCCTGAAATGTGGCTTGATCTCACAACCGTGAGATCACAACCTGAGCCAAAACCAAGAGTCAGATGCTTAACCAACTGCATGACCCAGGCGCCCCTCACTCCAGCTTTCTTATGGTTGTTTACCTGAGATAAATTTTTCCATCCTTTTAATTTTTTTCAAAGATTTAATTTACTTATTTGAGAGGGAGAGAGCACAAGTGGGGGAGCAAAGGGGGAAGGGACAGAGGAAGAGGGAGAAGCAGGCTCCTTGCTGATCAGGGAGCAGATGCAGGGCTTGATCCTAGGACCCTGGGATCACGACCTGAGCTGAAAGCAGATGCTTAACCAACTGAGCTACCCAGGCACACCCCATCCCTTTAATTGTAATCTATTTGTAATTGAATCTCAAATGTGTCTACCGCAGACAGCATAGTTGGATCTTGTTTGGTTTTCAGGCCAACAATCTGCCTTTGAATGACTTATTTAAGCCATTTACATGTAACGTTAATATTGATGCAGGTGGATTTATGATGCCATTATACTTCTTGTTTTTTGTTTTCCATGCTTCCACTCACTCCTCTTTTACTGATTACTTTTTATTAAGTGAATATTTTATATGGTAATATTTTAAATATTTAATGATTTATCACTATATTTCATAGTTATTTTTAAGAGGAGCTTTTTGCCATTTTCCTACATTTTCTTTTTTTAATTTTTTAATTTTTACTTATTTATTTTTTTAAAAGATTTTATTTATTTACTTGGGAGAGAGAGCACAAGCAGGGGGAACAGCAGAGGGAGAGGGAGAAGCAGGCTCCCCACTGAGCAGGGAACCCAATGGGGAGCTGGATCCTAGGACCCCAGGGCCATGACCTGAGCTGAAGGCAGACGCCCAACGAACTGAGCCACTCATGCACCCTGGCGGTTTTTTTTTTTTAAGGCAGCCGCTTAATGACTGACCCAGCCAGGAGCCCTGCATTTTCTTTTAATATTTTATTTTATTTTAATTATTAATTAATTTATTTTTAAAAGATTTTATTTATCTGAGGGGGGAGAGTTCCAAAGAGCAAGAATTCAGACATTTTTCACCAGGTTTAAAGAGATATAATTGACATACACCATTGTGTGAGTTTAGGGTACAGCCGGCTGGTTGATACATTTCTATACTGCAAAATCAGAGCATTAACTAACACCTGCATCATGTCACATTGTTACTATTTATTTTTGTGTGATGGGAACCTTTAATATCTATACTCTCAGTAACTCTGAGATTTTATGTTGAGCTAACGACTTCCTCAATCTGCCACCTGGCTGTGCCCCATGGGAGAGAAAATATGTTTCTCCCAGCATGTCTTATATTTTTCTTCCTACAAAAAAATCCATTAAAATATTTTATTATTTATTTATTTGAGAGAGAGAGTGGTGGGGGAGGGGTAGAGGGAGAGGGAGAACATTTCAAGCAGACTCTGTGCAGTGTTCGGAGCCCGACTTGGGGCTTGATCTGATGACCATGAGATCATGAACTGAGCCAAAACCAAGAGTCAGATGCCCAACTGACTGAACCACCCAGGTGCCCCCAAAAACATTTAAATGTGTCTGTAATCCCCCTTCCCACAGTGAGTGCTCTCATCAATGACTTCAGTGCTTCCCTATCTGGATTGCTTTGGGTTTGTTACCAAATACTCAGGCCTCTCCCAGACCCACCAGCTTAGAATGTTGGGCGTGGGCGCAGGAATCACTTATTTAATAAGCCCTACAGGAGAGGCTGATGCATGGCCATGTGGGGATCCTGCTTCACGTGCTTGCTACTCAGTGTGGGATCTGAAGACCAGCAGCATCAGCACCAACCTTGTTATCAACCCAGAATCTCAGGCTCTGCTCCAGACTGTCTAGATCTTCATAGTCCAGGAAATTCCTGTGCACACTGAAGGGTGGGCCTCCCTGGTCTATGTGCCTTCTAGACGCAGACCGGACTGTGCAGTCCACTCTGGGTGTGTGCACTCTGATCAGCTTGCTTAGCCCTGAGGAGTGCAGGCTTTGGTCCTGTTCCTTTCTCTTCTCCCTTGGTAACCTCATCTATGAAGGTTCTAATCATCATTTATACGGTGTCACCTCCCAAATCTATTTCTTTTTTCTTAAAGATTTTATTTATTTATTCATGAGAGACAGAGAGAGAGAGAAGCAAAGGGAGAAGCAGGCTCCCCACTGAGCAGGGAGCCCGATGCGGGACTCGATCCCAGGACCCTGGGATCATGACCTGAGCCGAAGGCAGACACTCAACGACTGAGCCACCCAGGCGCCCCACGTTTTCCCTCTTCTTAGTCTCACTGAGCTGTCCCAGATGTAAACATAGCGTGTCCTGTATGTGGCACACGACAATTATCAGGTGAATGAATGAGCAGGTAGAAGACCTCCGTCTTCTATTATTTTTTTAAAGATTTTATTTATTTATTTGACAGAGAGAGACACAGCGAGAGAGGGAACACAAGCAGGGGGAGTGGGAGAGGGAGAAGCAGGCTTCCCACGGAGCGGGGAGCCCGATGCGGGGCTCGATCCCAGGAACCAGGGATCGTGACCTGAGCTGAAGGCAGACGCTTAACAACTGAGCCACCCAGACGCCCGAGGACCTCTGTCTTCTAGATGCGCCTCAGGCTCAGCTGATCCGTGGCAGCTCCCACCCCCCGTGCGCCCCCCGTGCGCCCACCTCGCCATCCGGGCTGCCTCTAGCTTCTCACAGGGCTGCCCTCCCCTCCCTCTCTCTGCTCAGCCCCTCCCCTCCCCCACACCATGTCTCCTGCACACACAACACACAGAGTCCTCTCTTCAGAAACACTGTACTGAGGCTTTATGGGTCCTTTTCTCCAACCACATAGAAACCTACATTAGACTCTGCTTTATAAATCCATGAACTTGGATCAGAGCCGGCACTAGGATCAATGAACTAAGGGTGGGGAGAGAGGACAGAGCAGTAGGGAAGGTAGAAACTAACTGAAGTTTAATAAGGATGAGAAACTCTGATTCCTCCTCTCTCTACCTCCAGAATCTAAAGAATTATCTAGAAAACAGCTCTAGAGGGAGGGGAAGACATGGATGAACCTGAAAGTTCATCTATCTCTCCATACCATAGAGACTGCAGTGTGCAGGGGCCAACCTAGGCCTGTGGGAACCACAGCCCAAAGGACACCCGCTGCTGTAACCGCGGGGTCACCCAGAGGAGAATGGATAAGAACTCGTGCGCAAGATCAAGAACAGGCCTGATGTTCTAGAGGAACAATGAAATAAACACCCAAAAATGGGGGGCTATACCCCAACCCAGGCCTGAGCATAGACTGACCCTATCACAGGAAGCTCTTGCTGCACAGGTCCTGGTGACAGGTGACGTCCAAGTCCCTGTGATCACAGGTCCTCGTAAGACAAGGTTCCACAGAAGAGGCAAGGACATGGAACAGAGAGATGACCCGGCTGAGGGGTGAGCACATCATGCCCATGATGCACTGAGCACCGACTGCCCACAGGCCTTGTCCCCACTCGGCTCCTCACAGCCTTCTGACCCACCTGCAACACACTCAGCAGAGCAAACACGCTGATTCTGGAACGTTCTCAGGGCTTCCATTTATTTGCTGTCTAAACTTTACAAATCTCCCCTTTTATTACCTCATCAGCCCCACATGCCAAGAATTAGGAAACACAAACTCATATCTGGATTCTCATTCAATAGGGAAGTAAGTCATTAGTACTTAGCCCAAAATGAAATAAAGACGGTCCAACCCCGCCTCTGCTGGAACAGGAAAGCACATCAGAGAAGACAATGCAGGTCAGTATGGGGAGAGGTCATGGTGGGCAGGTGGTCATGGTGGGACAGTCTCCCCATGTCCTCATATTATGCTCATAGGAACACAGACACATCTGACAGGAAACATGATGAACGAGGTATGGGGTCACTGGACCACCTGACTTGCTGGAGGTCTGTCCTTAGCAAGGACCTTCCTCTCTGTCCTGTGACTGCTGGGAATCAGGTCACCATCACCAGAATTATCAAGATGAAAATCTGTCCTTCATTTTCACAAGTGTTTGCTACAGAGTGAATGTTATTAATCAGCTCCAGAGTGGGGAAGTCCATGCATGAGGATGGTACTTCCCATTAACAAGACAGGATAATCTCTTACCTAGGAAACCCCCCAGAGGGACAAGAAAACTCAGATCTCCCCACTCCTTTCTCTGCCTGAGTGCTTCTTCCTCCCGATCCCAACTCCAATTCCACAGTGACCACAAAGAGAACCACACCAGCAATGATCCAGGTGATGGGGATGGTGGGCTGAGGAGGTGGCTTTGGAAAGGGAAGGGAAGGTGAGGGGCCCAGAGCTCTGGCAAGAGTCCTAACCCTGCTGAAATTCTCCAGAAGGCCTTCTGCTTTCCCTGAGAAGAGGCTGTACCCCAAACCCTCCTTACGCCATCTCAAGGTGATGGGCTCGGGCAGCCCCCCATGCTGCACATGGCAGGTGTATCTCTGCTCCCCTCCAGAAGGCACCACCACAGCCGCCCACTTCTGGAAGATCCCATCTCTTGCAGGCCTGGTCTCCACAAGCTCTGTGTCCTGGGTCAGGTCCATCCCACTGCCAGGTTAGGGTGATCTCCGCAGGGTAGAAGCCCAGGGCCCAGCACCTTAGGTTGACGTCATGGTCAGAGATGGGGTGGCGGTCACTTGTGTGTTGGGGGGTTCTGAAGAAGAATCAGAAAATCCACACTTTGCTTTACCCTTATGGGCCACTGAAACAGCACTTACGTGACCATCCTGAGGTGGATTGGGCCATTGGTTTAGATGGAGGGAGTACAATACCCAGTCACCAATCTAGCCTTTGGGATCTCCTAATCCTTGGAAGTTCTAATAGCAGGGAGAGTGCCCAGGTTAGTAGAGTGTAGGTCTAAGAAAGGGAACACACTAGTGGTGTGAATGCAGTGGATAGTCAATCCTCAGAAATCCAGGAGTCAGATCTCCAAAGACGTTCTCAGATGGAAAGGCCTTGAGAGGGAAAGTCATGGTTGCTAAGGTGGCTGCCACGGTCAAAGGGAATTTCCACCTGCCTCCCGGGAGAGACTGGGTTCCTCCACTGCCCTTTAGCGAGAAGCGGCCCTCTGGGTGAGGCCCTCTCTAGTAGGAACATGAACACCCGGGCGGATCTCTGTCTCCCCACCTGTGGGAGGGCCGCTGTTCTGACACTGAGTCCATTTTCCCTTCCTGGTGGGAAGCCAGCCCCAGTGGAGGGGAGATCGGGGAGGCCCCGCGGCCCCTGGTACCTGCGCGCTGCAGCGTCTCCTTCCCGTGCTCCAGGTGCCTGCCGAGCCACTCCACGCAGGTGCCCTCCCGGTAGTTCCTGTGCTGCTCCGCGTCACCGGCCGCCTCCCGCTTGCGCCGGGTGATCTGCGCCGCCGTGTCCGCCGCGGTCCAGGAGCGCAGGTCCTCGTTCAGGGCGATGTAATCCGCGCCGTCGTAGGCTACCTGCTCGTACCCGCGGAGGAGCTTCCCGTCGGGCCCCAAGTCACAGCCGGAAATGCACTGGAAGGTGTGAGAGCCTGGCCCCGCCCCCACGGTCAGCCACGCTCCGCGGCCCCACCCCCGCCTTCAGTCCCCTCCGCCCCTAGATCGTCCCTTCCCGGACAGGAAAGAGATTAAATCCAAACAGAAAGTAGAACTGCTTAAGTGTCCTCTGGCTCTTCCCGGATTGGGGGACCGGTGGGTCCCGCAGCTTCAGGGTGGCGCTCGGACCCAGCGACCCCGGCCCGTCCGTGGGGATGGGGGTCGTGCCCTGGACCCGGGCCCGCGTCGCTCACCGGCCTCGCTCTGGTTGTAGTAGCCCCGCAGGTTGTTCAGGCCCACTCGGTGAGTCTGTGCATGGCTCTTGGCAATCCTGGGCTTTCGGTCCCAGTACTCCGGCCCCTCCCGCTCCACCCACGGCGCCCCCCGCTCCATCCTCTGACTCGCCGCGTCGCTGCCGAACCGCGCGAACTGCGTGTCGTCCACGTAGCCGACGCTGATGAAGCGGGGCTCCCCGCGGCTGGGCCGGGACACGGCGGTGTGGAAATACCTCAGGGAGTGGGAGCCTGCGGGCGCGGAGGGGCTGAGACCCCGCGCTACCTTCCTCGCGGCGCGGGGCCGGCGCCGAGGGGGAGGCGGCCGGGAGGGCAGGGGGAGGGGCACCGAGGGCGGGGGAGCAGGGCGGAGGCGGGGAGGGGCGGGGGAGCACAGGCCGTGGCGGGGCCGGGGGCGGCTGGGGGGCTGGGGCGGCGGCGGCGGAGAGGGGCCTTCCCCGGGCGTCCCGCGTCCCGGCCCCGCGGTCCCCTCGCTCCCGCCCCGCAGAGGCCCTTTCCTCCCGCCGCCGCACTCACCCGCCCAGGTCTCGGTCACGGCCAGGGCCCCCGACAGCAGCAGGACGAGGGTTCGGGACCCCATAGCCCAGACCCTCAGGGTCTGAGGTGTAGCTGCATCCCCACGGGTCAGGTGAGAACTTTAGAACCCGGAACCGCGGTGCAGCTGATTGGCTTCTCCAGACCCCCGCCCCCAATGGGAATGCGAAATGGGGCTGCCTCATGAGTATCCAGGCGGGAGAACCTGAAAGAGTTTGTGAGACGGAAAACAAGGGGAGATGGGGACTCCCCGGGACTGGGCTTCCCCACCCCAGACACCGCCCTGGGGCCTGAGACCCTGAGAGGCAGGCCCAGGGACCTGGGACTTTGCCCCGACCCCTCACCTACTGCACGACGCACTCTTTGTCACACTGTCTCCCTGAGTCGTGGCCCAGGAGCTGTGTGAGTCAGTGATTCTCAAACATTGTGTTAGAAGGGTTATTTATACAGTCTCAAAAATTACTGAGTATCCCAAGGATAATTTTGTGAATGTGGGCTATATTTATCATAGTGGGGGGAAAAACTGGTTTAAAAATTCACTGGGGTGCATGGGTGGCTCAATCAGGTAAGCCAGCAACTCTTGATTTCAGGTAGTGATCTCAGGTAGTGAGATCAAGCCCCACCTCTGTCTCAGTGCTGAGGGTGGAGCCTGCCTAAGGTTCTCTTTCAGCTCCTCCCACTGCCCCTCCCCGCTCACTCTGTGTGTCTCTCTAAAAAAATTAAAAAATAAAATTACTGGGATGCCTGAGTGGCTCAGTCGGTTAAGCGTCTGCCTTCTACTCAGGTCATGATCCCAGGGTCCTGGGATTGAGTCCCAGCTGGGAGCCTGCTTCTCCCTCTGCCTCTGCCCTCCCCCCTGCTCATGCTCACTCTCTCACTTTCTCAAATAAATAAAATCTTTTAAAAAAGAATGAAAAAATTTTAAAAATTAATTCATTTAGAATCATATAAATATCCCATGACATGAAAACAGCAATATTGTTTTTATGAAAAATAACTATTTCCCCAAATAAACAGGGTAGTGAGAAGAGTGGATTTTGTTACATTTTACATTTTTACAAGTATTTTTCTTATCTGTCTCATTAGAAACCACTAGATGTTCAGATTTGCTTCTGCATTTATTATATTGTTTTGGGTGAAGTATATGAAAAATATTTACAGCCTTGCACAAATATGGGAGGATAGTATGTTTCATAACCTTCTCAGATTATTACGGATATTCAGCTTTGATACTATATTTATTTATTTTTTTAAAGATTTTATTTATTTGTTTGAGAGAGAGAGCACATGAGAGGGGGGAGGGTCAGAGGGAGCAGCAGACTCCCTACAGAGCAGGGAGCCTGATGCGGGACTCCATCAGGGGACTCCAGGATCATGACCTGAACCGAAGGCAGTTGCTTAACCAACTGAGCCACCCAGGCGCCCCTAAATATTCCAAATTTCTGTGTCATTCATTCTTTCAGGTAAAAATGGCATTCTGTTAAAAAAAAAAAAAAAGAGGCCGGTTAACCAGTTAAGTTCATACAAATTTCAAACAAATTATTTGCCTTGGAATTTAGGGATGTGGTGGAAGTGCTGCTCCATATTCTAGGTATCTTAGAAGACATGTTTAAAAAATGGATTTGAGAATAATTTAGTAAAGATAATAATTTTTATTTTATCTTAATTATTTTTAAAGATTTTATTTATTTATTTGACAGAGAGAGACAGTGAGAGAGGGAACACAAGCAGGGGGAGTGGCAGAGGGAGAAGCAGGCTTCCCACGGAGCAGGGAGCCTGATGCGGGGCTCGATCCCAGGACCCTGGGACCATGACCTGAGCCGAAGGCAGACGCTTAACGACTGAGCCACCCAGGCGCCCCAAGATAATAATTTTTAATGCTTTGATCAGGATGTTTTAATGTAATATTAGCTTATTTTTATTTTCGTTTTCTGTTGAGGCATTTTATTTGCATGTATATATTATATCCCTAGACAAAGACTCCCAGGATTGGGGCGCCTGGGTGGCTCAGTCGTTAAGCGTCTGCCTTCGGCTCAGGTCATGACCCCGGGGTCCTGGGATCGAGCCCCACATCAGGCTCCCTGCTCGGCGGGAAGCCTGCTTCTCCCTCTCCCACTCTCCCTGCTTGTGTTCCCTCTCTCGCTGTCTCTCTCTCTGTCAAATAAACAAATAAAATCTTTAAAAAAAAAAAAAAAGACTCCCAGGATTTTCCCTCCTGTGTGTTTTCATCTTGCTTCTCCATGGTCCACGAGGCCAGCTGAGGTTGTCAGGACAATGAAACCAAACTGGAGGGACGGGAGCAGATTCTTCCACCATTTTTCTAAATTTTTTTTTTTATAGATTTTATTTATTTATTTGAGAGAGAGAATGAGATAGAGAGAGAGCACGAGAGGGAAGAGAGTCAGAGGGAGAAGCAGACTCCCTGCTGAGCAGGGAGCCCGATGCGGGACTCGATCCCGGGACTCCAGGATCATGACCTGAGCCGAAGGCAGTCGCTTAACCAACTGAGCCACCCAGGCGCCCCACCATTTTTCTAGATCTTTCAGTTGTACATCAGACCTGGGGCTGCTCACTTCACACGTGTTTAACCTGCCCTGGGGTTCTCAACAATGTTCCCAGCTCTGTGATCAACAGTGATTTCAAATTCAACAATGTAACCGAGCTTCGTCCTCACAGTTAGAAACGGGACGATGACTTTGGAGCACGGCTGATACGACCTGCCTTTCGCTTCTCTCTCAGGCATTGTTACTGCTCTTGAGAGCATCCGCCAAGATATTCATGTGACCATATGGCGGCACGGAAAGATGGCGGAAAGAGTGTTTCTGGTTTTTTATGGGAGTAAGTAGTGGTGAAGAATGACAACTATTGCAGTTTGCACCCATCACCTCCGTTCTTGCTAAGTTTTACCTCAGTGTGAACGTCAACATGTCGAAAAGGCAAATAATGTCTAAGTAATGTTAGGAAAATAGATTTAACCTCATGGACTCTGTGAAAGGGCCTCAGTGACGTCAGGTGTTCCCCAGGCCACACTTTGAGAATGGCTGTTCTGATAACCCTGGGAGAGTCTCCGGGCTGGTCCTGCCCTGGCCTCTCCTCACTCAGCAGAATCCCTTTCCCTGAGCTGCACTTCCTGCCTCTGAAAACTCAGCTCTGACTTTAGCCCCCGAGTGCAGCTAGAAGAGAACCCACCTCCTGGAGATGTGATGATGGAGAGGGCCCCCAGTCTGGGAAGGGAGGGTTCCCTTTTGTAATTGGGAACAGTTTGCACCCGAAGGCACCACACCCATGCATATGCGACTTTGATTTTGTGACCCACCAGCTTCATATGTGTTCACATCCCAGATGGAATCTGATGTCGTAAGAGAAATCATGTTGGTCTTTTCACTTTACGTATGTCTGATGCATCTGACTCGCAGCCTGCAAAGCACGCAGAGCAGTACCGTCCAATAGGACATTCTGTGCGGAAGGAATTGTTCTATATCTGTGCTGTCCGGTGTGGTGGCCATGAGATGCGTGTGGTTCTAGAGATGCAGGTGGCACTTGAAATGGGGCTGGTGTGCTGAGCAGTTGCATTTTTAATTGTTTTAAATGAATATGAATTTAAGTAGCCGTATATGGCTCATAGCTACTATTCAGACATTACATATCTAGAATACTCATAGTTTCCTGAATCCTCCTCAAAGAAGATACTGTATGACTCATAGGTATATGTATATTAAATTTATCTCCAAAAGGAAGTCATGGATTTGTCTATGTGGGTCTGAAAAATATCCTTAAAATATATCATGAAAGTGTAATTAACTTGTATTATCACAGCTGAAGTGTACAGACATTAACCAAAACATGATGTGTCACATCTAGGTCATGCGTGTTGAAAAATGCCCATCACTGGAGCTTATTTTTATCTCTATTAACTTTGGATGTCTTGGTGTTGTTTGCGTGCACCTGGTAAACATAAGCAGGCTCATAAGTCTTCACCAAGCCCAGGTGAGAGGATATATTGAATACAACAGGTACCTTATAGGCTCTGTACATACTTGTAAGAATAGTAAAGGAGATGTACATCTTAGATTCCACCACCTTACAATCTTTTACCTGTTGCTCCTCCCTGTACTTTTGCCGAGATTCAGACAATTCTCTGTGTTTCCCTTCACCCTTGAAACCCTCTGCTCTTTATTTCTGAGGTGAAAATACACAAGAAATGTTTACAATGTGGGATGAAGAATTCTCTAAGCATGGCCTAATGATGAAAACCCATAAAGAAGAACATGAAATTTCAGCATGTGATCCACACACTCACAAAGATACAAACATATGTCCATGATCAAAGTAAAAAACAGAAAAACAATTTTCACAGACAAAAGGGTAACAACCTTCAGTGTTCTTCAGCCAAGACTATGAGGAGCACCTGTGGGCATTCAAGTTGGCTCTATTACTTGTTGCAGTGAGAGAGAAGACACCCCTTTGGGGGCCATGGGGCATCCTAATATGAAGGTGTTGGAACCTATAAGGACATGGTTGAATGTTTTGGAGAGGATCTGTGGAAGCTGGGGCCCGCTCCCGACTGCGTGTTGTCAGGACGTGTGGGCGATTCCATGGTTGAGCATCTCAGTGAATCCGCTCTCTAGGCAGGCCAGACCAGAGCGAGAATAGAGCAGTCACGGTAAAGGAGCCCCGATTGCTCACATTGGCTGACACAGGGAGGTGTGTGGTTTTGTTTTGTTTTTTTTTTATTCATAAGAGACAGAGTGAGTGAGCGAGAGAGAGAGAGGGAGAGAGGCAGAGGGAGAAGCAGGCTTCCCGCGGAGCAGGGAGCCTGATGCGGGACTCGATCCCAGGACCTGGGATCATGACCTGAGCCGAAGGCAGACGCTTAACCATCTGAGCCACCCAGGTGCCCAGGGAGGTGTGTGTTATTCTGTGGGTTGTGCAGTGCCTTGTTTTTGCCTCTAATGACACAATGTGATGTCATGTTTCCAGAGTGTCCTTGTCGGATGCTGATGTTTTGTGAGGTGACTGGCTTATGTCTCACAGGAGAAGAATATGGCCACGGGGTGGATATTAGCCAGCTTCTGACCACACTGAGCCCAGCTGTCAGTGTCAGACCAGCTCCCAGTGTTGGGGGCTGCTGTTTCTTCTCTGTTAAATTCCATATTTTAAAATAGCTGCAACACATTCAAGACATAATTATAGAATTGGTGTTTCCATTTTCTTTGGTTAAATACCCAAGAGTGGAATTGTTTGGATTATATGGTGAAACACTATGCTGTACACCTGAAAGGAATGAGACATTGTGTATTAAATGCACTCAAATAATAAAAAAAGAAAAAGAAAGAAAGAAAACAATTAAAAATGTTAGAAAACAGTTTGGAAAGGGGGAAATCAAATGTCAAATTTACAAAAACAAAATGTACTTGTAATAAGTAAACATAAACAAATATGAGAATGTGGAATAAGTAGCAGGAATAAAACTTAGAATCGATGAACTTGGCAAAGGCGAAAGTAAGGGATGAGATTGTCCATCAGAGGGTCAGGAAAACACACCGCCATAAAGGTTGATGTCAGTGAATTTTTAAAGGTCGCTTTTGAAAAATGTCTCCACAAATGAAATGTGCTTATATTGTGACACAGACATTTTCTTTCAGGAGTTTATCCTAAGGAGATAAGCACACATATTCTCAAAGTTGTTTCTTGACTTGTGTTTTTATTTATTTATTTATTTTAAGATTTTATTTATTTGACAGAGAGAGACATAGTGAGAGAGGGAACAGAAGCAGGGGGAGTGGGAGAGGGAGAAGCAGGCTTCCCGCAGAGCAGGGAGCCTGATGCAGGGCTCGATCCCAGGAGCCAAAGGCAGATGTTTAATGACTGAGCCACCTAAGCGCCCCAACTTATGTTTTTTTTAAAGATTTTACTTACTTATTTGTCAAAGAGAAAGAGAGGGCATAAGCAGAGGGAGGGGCAGAGGGAGAAGCAGGCTCCCTGCTGAATAAGGACTCTGATGCAGGACTCGATCCCAGGACCATGGGATCATGACCTGAGCCGAGGGCAGATGCTTAACCGACTGAGCCATGCAAGCATCCCATTGACTTGTGGTTTATAAAAAAAAAACAAAAACAAAAAACCGGAAGTTATGTAAGTGCTATAATTAATATGATGACGGTAAGTATAAATAGTAGAGCACTTAACATGTGTCAGGGATTATCACCATGTGATTCACACAGAGGGTGAAACTTAATCATGAGAGCAAACCCAGGAGGCACCCCATAGGGGATCCCTTTGTTCAGACAGGGAAAGGGAGACAAGGAGAAGAGAAGGAGGTGGTGCAGCCACGGTTCAACCCAGAAGGTTTGCTCTCAGAGGCTTGTTGTTGTTCATTGGTTCCCTGTCCATCAGGAAGTGGGTATGACTGAGCACTCCATGCAATGAGCCATCGCAATGTTCCAGAATGTTCTGCGATGGGAGGCTCCTGAGCTCAGAGCCTAGGAGGACATTAAGGGGCAATGTGACTCACCTGCTCAAATCACACTAAAGTCCATCATCTAGTGGACATCTCGAGGCCTCCAGGATCAGCTGGACTCCGGAGCTACAACACAGAGCAATGGTGACATCCTGGGGACAAGACACTGGCAGTGTCATGTGGTAGATGGGCATGGAGAAGAAATGACAGGGAATGTAAGTCACTCCTGAGATGAGTGCTGTGTGGAGAAAGATCATGATATCATGAAAGCAGAAACCAGCAGACCCAGCAGGTCCCCTAACTAGGATCAGTCATATCTACAGGATGCAACAGCCATATGGATATGAAACAAAAACACTACTATACACAGTGCTGTGCAATCACAGAACAGAAAAGAGTTCTGGGAAATGAACAATATGACCATAGAAATGAATAATTGGGTGGATACACTGGATGATTAAAGTTGTCCTTCCCTGAGGTGGTACAATCGGGAGGGTGATGGCAGCAGGAGAGAAGATCTGTTTGTTTCTCAATCAAGTGATTCCAACAAGTTAATAATGATTGTTTTAAAAAGAATGTCGGGTAGGAAATGATGAAAACAATTTCAAGAATATTTCTCTGAGTTCACAGGGACAAACACACATATGTTGAAAGACCCACCCAAATTCTTACCTAGAGCAGATGAGAGGAGACCCACACCAGGACACATCACAATGAAATGTCAGAAAGAGGGTGGAAGGGCAGACACCCTGAAAACTCCAAGAGGCAACAACACAGGACTGGGGACTGGAAGACATGAGGCGAGGCCCCCAAATCCCGAGGACAACTCTCTCCAACACAGAGTCTCTGTCTCGTCACCGTGTGACTCAGGGTGAGGGCAGCCTGAGGGCTCCTCAGATGTGAGAGTTTCTGTTCTACTTTCCATGTTTCTTTCCCCAGGACACCAGTAGGCAAAGTGGAACAAATGATGGAGAAATCCAAACAGGGGGAGCACATGGGATCCTGGCCACAGGGAGCCAGCAGGAGTGAGGCCAAGGGCTCCCAGGAGGAGCTGCAGGGGGTTGGGCATCAGCCCTGCCCCAGGGGTGCACGCATCCAGTCCCCATGGGGCAGGACTGAGGGCTGCAGGCCAGGTGGCTACACGGACAAGAAGAAGGGAGAAGAGTGGATGGGCTTGAATGTGCTCATGAAGACTTACCCAGGGGGAGCTGGGGAAGGATTTAAACTGAGCACAATGGAAAAAAGTAAATGAAGAGTTAAGATATTTATTTACTCCAGGGAAAATAAAAGGTTGATTCAGGAAAGGACACATAATGATAGTCTATTAAATGCTCAGTTGTGACTAACATTTCATGGTCATAATAATGCAAACACTGCACACTGAGCTTGTCAAAATTATCAAATAATTATATGGGGAAGATGGGAGTGTGTGAAAGAAGAGCCAATTCAGGAAAGATGACACAGAAACCTGAAGATGAGAGAACGAGCGTGAGAAGTAGGTGACTTAGAGACACAGAAGCAATAATCAGAGAACCACTAGAGGAACTAATGCAGGTGGTCTCTGAGATTCAGGCAATGGGGGCATGGAAGCTTGGGGACCACTTTCTGGAAGGTAGGATGTGCAGGGAAGTGAATCCGAGGCGCTATTCGGGAAGATAGACGGTGGTGGGAGGGGGCCTCTGTCAGCCACTATCGGTAAGTGATAGAGCCGCGGAGCACAAAATCTGAAACTTGAGCAGTTGGCTCCGCTGAGGGATGTTGCTCCAGTGGCTAAGTGGGGGGTGGAACACTTGCTGGGACAGTGTGGTCTTAGGACCCTCGGGGTCACAGAAAGACCAGGGGTGCCTGAGTGTGGCAGAGCTCCCAGGTATCGGAGAGGGGAAGCTGGCTGCAGAGACGAAGCCAAGGAGGAGTGGGCTCAGGTCAGGGTTGCCATGAACTGTGATCCACGGCACAGAGCATGACCTGAGCCGAAGGCAGATGCTTAATGACTGAGAGACCCAGGCACCCCTCAACCAACTTCTTATCTTATCAATTACTTTTTTAAAATCTTTTTTAATTTTCATCTTTACATTCATATTCCATCCCTTCATTGTATTTACCCTTGTTTTTGTATATATATATAAGTTTTTCTTTCTTTAAAATTTTGGGAGGCAGTTTCTTCTAAAAGACCAAAATACACCCAAAATCGAGTGTGTGGCTCTGTTCTATTCACAGGCCTGATCATATTCCTTTTTTTTTTTTTCCTATCTTTCCCCCCTAGTTTTGGGTCTTTTCTGATTTGTTTAGTGTATATTTTTCTGGGGTTGTTGTTACCCTTTTAGCATTTTATTCTCTCATTTATCTATTCTTCTCTGGACAAAATGACAAAATGGAAAAACTAACCTCAAAAAAAAAGAACAAGAGGCAGTACCGACTGCCAGGGGCCTAATCAATACAGACATTAGTAAGATGTGAGAACCGGAGTTCAGAATGACGATTATAAAGATATTAGCTGGGGGCTCCTGGGTGGCTCAGTTGGTTAAGCGACTGCCTTCGGCTCAGGTCATGATCCTGGAGTCCCAGGATCGAGTCCTGCACTGGGCTCCCTGCTCAGCGGGGAGTCTGCTTCTCCCTGTGACCTTCCCCCCTCTCCTGCTCTCTCTCTCTCTCTCTCTCTCTCATTCTCTCTCTCAAATAAATAAATAAAATCTTAAAAAAAAAGATAATTGGGTGTTATGCACAAACAATGAATCATGGAACACTGCATCAAAAACTAATGATGTAATGTATGGTGATTAACATAACAATAAAAAATTAATTAAAAAAATATTAGCTGGGTTTGAAAAAAGCATAGAAGATACTAGAGAATCCCTTTCTGGAGAAATAAAAGAACTAAAATCTAACCAAGTTGAAATAAAAAAGGCTATTAATGAGGTACAATAAAAAATGGAGGCTCTAACTGCTAGGATAAATGAAGCAGAAGAGAGAATTAGTGATATAGAAGACCCAATGATGGTAAATAAAGCTGAGAAGAGGAGAGATAAACAACTACAGGATCACGAGGGCAGAATTCAAGAGATAAGTGATATCATAAGATGAAACAATATTAGAATAATTGAGATCCCAGAAGAAGAAGAAAGAGAGAGAGGGGCAAAAGCTATATTGGAAGAAATTATAGCAGAGAACTTCCCTAATTTGGGGAAGGAAACAGGTATCAAAACCCAGGAGGCAGGCACCTGGGTGGCTCAGTCGTTAAGCGTCTGCCTTCAGCTCAGGTAATGATCTCAGGATCCTGGGATCGAGTCCCACATCAGGCTCCCTCCTCTGCGGGAAGCCTGCTTCTCCCTCTCCCACTCCCTCTACTTGTGTTCCTTCTCCCACTGTCTCTGTCTCTATCAAATAAATAAATAAAATCTTTTAAAAAATCCAGGAGGCATAAAGAACCCCCCTCAAAATCAAAAAACAGGTCAACACTGTGAAATCTAATAGTAAAACTTACAAGTCTCAGAGACAAAGAGAAAATCCTGAAAGCAGCTTGGGACAAGAGGTCTGTAAACTACAATGGTAGAAACATTAGATTGGCAGCAGACCTATCCACAGAGACCTGGAAGGACAGAAAGGACTGGCATGATATATTCAGGGCACTAAATGAGAAAAATATGCAGCCAAGAATACTGTGTGAAGGAGAGAAAAAAGCTTCCAGGACAAACAAAAACTAAAAGAATTTGCGAACACCAAACCAGCCCTACAAGAAAGATTGAAAGGCGTCCTCTAAGCAAAGAGAGAGCCTAAAAGTAACATACATCAGAAAGGAACAGAAACAATATACAGTAACAGTCACCTTACAGGAAATACAATGTCACTAAATTCATATCTTTCAATAGTTACCCTGAATGTAAATGGGCTAAATGCCCCAATCAAAAGACACAGGCTATCAGATTGGATAAAAAAACAAGATCCATTGATATGCTGTCTGCAAGAGACTCATTTTAGACCGAAAGGCACCTCCAGATTGAAAATGAGGGGGTGGAAAACCATTTAACATGCTAATGGACATCAAAAGAAAGCTGGGGTGGCAATTCATATATCAGATAAATTATATTTATTTATTTTTTTTAAAGATTTTATTTATTTATTTGTGAGAGAGAGAATGAGAGACAGAGAGCATGAGAGGGAAGAGGGTCAGAGGGAGAAGCAGACCCCCTGCTGAGCAGGGAGCCCGATGTGGGACTCGATCCCAGGACTCCAGGATCATGACCTGAGCCGAAGGCAGTCGCTTAACTAACTGAGCCACCCAGGCGGCCATCAGATAAATTATATTTAAACCAAAGACTATAATAAGAGATGAGGAAGGACACTATATCCTTAAAGGGTCTATCCAACAAGAAGATCTAACAATTGTAAATATCTATGCCCCCAACATGGGAGCAGCCAGTTATATAAGCCAATTAATAACAAAATCAAAGAACCACACTGACAGTAATACAATAATGGTAGGAAACTTTAACACCCCCCTCACTGAAATGGACAGATCATCTAAGCAAAAGATCAACAAGGAAATAAAGGCTTTAAATGACACACTGGACCAGATGGACTTCACAGATATATTCAGAACATTCCATCCCAAAGCAACAGAATACACGTTCTTCTCTAGTGCCCATGTAACATTCTTCAGACTAGGTCACATCCTGGGTCACAAATCAGGTCTCAACCAGTACCAAAAGGTTGGGATCATTCCCTGCATTTTTCAGACCACAGTGCTTTGAAACTAGAACTCAATTACAGGAGGAAAGTTGGAAAGAACTCAAATACATGGAGGCTAAAGAGCATCCTAAAGAATGAATGGGTCAACCAGGAAATTAAAGAATTAAAAAAATTCATGGAAACAAATGAAAATGAAAACACAACTGTTCAAAATCTTTGGGATGCAGCAAAGGTGGTCCTAAGAGGAACGTATATAGCAATACAAGCCTTTCTCAAGAAACAAGAAAGGTCTCGGGCGCCTGGGTGGCTCAGTCGTTGGGCATTCAGCTCGGGTCATGGTCCCAGGGTCCTGGGATCGAGCCCCGCGTCGGGCTCACTGCTCTGTGGGAGCCTGCTTCTCCCTCTCCCACCCCCCCGCTTGTGTTCCTGCTCTATCTCTCTCTCTGACAAATAAATAAATAAATAAAATCTTAAAAAAAAGAGAAAGAAACAAGAAAGGTCTCAAATACACAACCTAACCCTGCACCTAAAGGAGCTGGAGAAAGAACAGCAAATAAAGCCTAAACCCAGCAGGAGAAGAGAAATAATAAAGATCAGAACAGAAATCAATGAAATAGAAACCAAAAGAACAGTAGAACAGATCAATGAAACTAGGAGCTGGTTCTTGGAAAGAATAAGATTGATAAGCCCCTGGCCAGACTTATCAAAAAGAAAAGAGAAATGACCCAAATAAATAAA
Organism: Eumetopias jubatus; assembly: GCF_037043125.1. NCBI lineage: Eukaryota > Metazoa > Chordata > Mammalia > Carnivora > Otariidae > Eumetopias > Eumetopias jubatus. Next base: position 120,720,875 of record NW_028274812.1, on the reverse strand, counting down.
ATCATGAATGAAAGAGGAGAGATCACAGCCAACACCAAAGAAATACAAACAATTATAAGAACATATTATGAGCAACTATATGCTAGCAAATTTGATAATCTGTAAGAAATGGATGCATTGGGCGCCTGGGTGGCTCAGATGGTTAAGCATCTGCCTTCGGCTCAGGTCATGATCCCGGGGTCCTGGGATCGAGTCCCGCATTGGGCTCCCTGCTCCTTGGGAGCCTGCTTCTCCCTCTGCTTCTCTCTCTCTCTCCCTCTGTCTCTCATGAATAAATAAATAAAATCTTTAAAAAAAAAAAAAGAAATGGATGCATTCCTAGAGACATATAAACTACCAAAACTGAACCAGGAAGAAATAGAAAACCTGAACAGACCCATAACCAGTAAGGAAATTGAAGCAGCAATCAAAAATCTCCCAACAAACAAGAGCCCAGGGCCAGATGGCTTCTCAGGGGAATTCTACCAAACATTTCAAGAAGAATTAATACTTATTCTTCTGAAACTGTTCCAAAAAATAGAAATGGAGGGAAAACTTCCAAATTCATTTTACGAAGCCACCATTACTTTGATCCCAAAACCAAAGACCCCATCAAAAAGGAGAATTACAGACCAATATCCCTGATGAACATGGATGCAAAAATTCTCACCAAAATACTAGCCAAGAGGATCCAACAGTACATTAAAAGGATTATTCACCACCACCAAGTGGGATTTGTTCCTGGCCTGCAAGGGTGGTTCCACATCTGCAAATCAAACAATGTGATACAATACATTAATAAAAGAAAGAGCAAGAACCATATGATCCTCTCAATAGATGCAGAAAAAGCATTTGACAAAGTACAGCATCCTTTCTTGATTAAAACTCTTCACAGTGTAGGGATAGAGGGTACATACCTCAATATCATAAAAGCCATCTATGAAAAACCCACAGTGAATATCATTCTCAATGGGGAAAAACTGAGAGCTTTCCCGCTAAGGTCAGGAACACGGCAGGGACGTCCACTATCATCACTGCTATTCAACATAGTATTAGAAGTCTTAGCCACAGCAATCAGACAACAAAAAGAAATAAAGGGCATCCAAATCAACAAAGAAGTCAAACTCTCACTCTTTGCAGATGATATGATACTTTATGTGGAAAACCCAAAAGACTCCACCCCAAAACTGCTAGAACTCATACAGGAATCCAGCAATGTGGCAGGATATAAAATCAATGCACAGAAATCAGTTGCATTTCTATATACAAACACCAAGACAGAAGAAAGAGAAATTAAGGAGTCGAACCCATTTACAATTACACCCAAAACCATAAGATACCTAGGAATAAATCTAACCAAAGAGGCAAAGAACCTGTACTCAGAAAACTACAGAATATTCATGGAATAATATGGAATATTATGCAGCCATCAAAGAAAATTGCAGAGGACACAAAGAAATGGAAAAACGTTCCATGCTCATGGACTGGAAGAACAAATATTGTGAAAATGTCTATGCTACCTAGAGCAATCTACACATTTAATGCAATCCCTATCAAAATACCATCCACTTTTTTCAAAGAAATGGAACAAATAATCCTAAAATTTGTATGGAACCAGAAAAGACCCTGAATAGCCAGAGGAATGTTGAAAAAGAAAAGCAAAGCTGGTGGCATCACAATTCCAGACTTCAAACTCTATGACAAATCTGTAATCATCAAAACAGTGCTGTACGGACATAAAAACAGACACACAGATCAATGGAACAGAATAGAGAGCCCAGAAATGGACCCTCAACTCTATGGTCAACTAATCTTCGACAAAGCAGGAAAAAATGTCCAATGGAAAAAAGACAGTCTCTTCGACAAATGGTGTTGGGGAAAATTGTGCAGCCACATGCAGAATGAAACTGGACCATTTCCTTACACCACACACAAAAATAGACTCAAAATCGTTGAAAAACCTAAATGTGAGACAGAAATCCATCAAGATCCTTGAGGAGAACACAGGCAGCAACCTCTTCGACCTCAGCTGCAGCAATTTCTTCCTAGAAATATCTCCAAAGGCAAGGGAAGCAAGGGCAAAAATGAACTATTGGGACTTCATCAAGATAAAAAGCTTTTGCACAGCAAAGGAAACAGTCAACAAAACCAAAAGACAACCAAAAGAATGGGAGAAGATTTTTGCAAGTGACATATCAGATAAAGGGCTAGTATCCAAAATCTATAAAGAACTTATCAAACTCAACACCCAAAGAAAAAATAATTGAATCAAGAAATGGGCAGACGATATGAACAGACATTCCTGCAAAGAAGACATCCAAATGGGCAACAGACACGTGAAAAAGTGCTCAACATCGCCCGGCATCAGGGAAATACAAACAAAACCACAATGAGATACCACCTCACACCAGTCAGAATGGCTAAAATTAACAAGTCAGGAAACAACACATGTTGGCAAGGATGCGGAGAAAGGGGAACTCTCCTACATTGTTGGTGGGAATGCAAGCTGGTGCAGCCACTCTGGAAAACAGTATGGAGGTTCCTCAAAAAGTTGAAAATAGAGCTACCTTATAACCCAGCAATTGCACTACTGGGTATTTACCCCAAAGTTACACATGTAGTGAAATGAAGGGGCACATGCACCCCCAATGGTCATAGCAGCAATGTCCACAATAGCCAAACTGTGGAAGGAGCCTAGATGTCCATCAACAGATGAACGGATAAAGAAGATGTTGTATGTAACTACAATGGAATATTATGCAGCGATCAAAAATGAAATCTTGCCATTTGCAACAACATGGATGGAACTAGAGGGTATTATGCTAAGCAAAATAAGCCAATCAGAGAAAGACAATTATCATATGATCTCAGTGATATGAGGAATTTGAGAAAAAAGAGAGAAGATCATAGGGGAAAAGAGGAAAAATGAAAAAGATGAAATCAGAGAGTGAGACAAACCATAAGAGACTCTTAATCTCAGGAAACATTCTGAGGGTTGCTGGGAGGGATGGGGTGGCTGGGTGATGCACACTGGGGAGGGTATGTGGTATGGTCAGCGCTATGAATTGTGTAAGACTGATGAATTACAGAGCTATACCCCGAAACAAATAATACATTATATGTTAATTAAAAAAGAATGAATGAGGTTGAATATAAATCCATAGAAATTACCCAATCCGAAAATGACAGAGAAAAGAGATTGGAGAGAAACAAATAAAACAGAACTGTAAAGAAACAGGCAAATTAAGTATATTTAGAAATCAATACTCCTCTCTCATTAATAGAACAAGTAAGGATTAGAGGACATTAACCATACCATGAGCCAAAACAGACCATGAGCTGACCCCAACATACATCTCAAGAAATGTAAAGGCAATGAAATTATATACTATATTCTGTGACCACAATTAGAAATCCATCACATGAAGATATCTGGAAAATCCCCAAAGATTTGGAAATTAGTAGCACACTTCAAAAGCATGTGTCATCATGGCTTAGAGAAGCAATCACAAGGGATGTCAGAATTCCCTTCACCTGAATGACCATGTACAGATATGACAATGTGGGATCTGTAGATGCAACAAAAGCAGTTTGTCATTTCCCAGTCTGCAGGGGCAGGAAGCCAGGACTGAAGGATGCAGACACCAGGTCCCTGGTCCTAAGGGGCACCAAGGGGTAGAAGAGGCAGCAGGCCAGGGTCCTGTGCTCCAGGTGGGGGAGGGGGGCCACCCTCCAGGTTCCAAAAGGTGTAGTCTGAGGGCGCACCCCGCCCTTGGTCATCTTGGGCATGGTGTTCAGATGCCCGGGTTCTGCAGGCCTGGGGATAGGGGAGGGGACATATGCGGGTCCTGGAGGAAATGTGAGGCAGAAGCCTGGACCCTGAGTCCTGGCTGATGTCCTTGTACCTCCAAGCTCCACGATGGCATCTCCATGGCTCCAGCAGCTGGGCCCCTTCCTGTCGGAGGCCCTGGGGATGCTCTTCATGGGGCAGGGGTTCCACTGACTTCACAAGTAGAGAAAGTTTCCAGGTGGCAGAGGCTGTGAAACAGGGGTGGACGGCAAGTGGCTGAGAAACCGTAGCCCAGGGAGTGGGAATCTGGAAACTCCAGAATCAGAAACCAGGGCTGGCCCTTCAGGGTACACGGGACTTGCTCCCCTTCCTCTCAGTTCCTTGATGCCCCTGCCTCCCCAGCAGAAGGGGGTGTTGCTCTGGAGGAGGGGAAGCCCCTTAACCACCTCCCCTCTCTCTGCTTTTCCCTTCTTTCCAGAATGTTTGAACTATTCATAGTGTCAGTGTGGAAAATGCCTGAACTTAAGTACAGTTCCCTGACCGATGACAGAGCTCAGCCCTGTGTGATGACCATCAGGTGACAACCAGAGACCTCCACCAGGGTCCCAGCCAGAAGTCCCTGTGCCTCTTCAGACAGAACCCATCCTCCCCCACAACGGTCCCTAAGATGACCCCTTCCCCTGACTCTCGTCCCGGCTTCCTCCACCTACACTCTTGTTGGCCCCCACCCCCTAATGTCACTACTTCCTCCCTCTGCTCACTCCTCCAGGAGCAGCCCCAGGTTCCAGGCCATCCCCCAGCGGAGCCCCTCCCCCCCTCCTCCCCTCCTTCTACCTGACCTTAGGAACTGAGAATCCAGAGCTGGTTCCCTGGAGGAGGACCCGTTCGCCCTGAAGCAGCAGCAGGAACAAGAGACAGCGACTCCAGGGTCAAAGTCTCATTAGAAGACTGAGGGCACCCAGCATGTGTGTGGGGTCCACGGCGGACCTGGGAACCAGCCGTGATGGCCTGAAGATCTGTTCCTCCTTGAGGCTGGAGTCCATGGTCCTTCAACGGGGAGAAACCACCTATGTCAGCATGTATTTTAGGAGACAATTCAGACTGAGGACTTGACACTGGATGGGGGCTTCCCCTGTGTGCACAGCCCTGTGCCCCTGCTGGGAACCCAGGGAGACCCTGGGGAGGTCCCTGGGGAGAAGCCCAAAGGGCGCTCAGGTCACCTGCCCTCAGCCTTGTGGCCACACGGGGGCGCTGCGGCGCTCTGGTCCTGCACCGCCAGGGGGAGCACTGGGCTGAGCTGAGTCAGGCCCAGAGGGCTGACCAGCCCCAGGCTGGGCATGGGGATGGGGGGGGCAGAGGAAGGGGACTTCTGAGCAGCCTTGGGGTTAGGTGCAGGGGTGGGGCGCGGATCCGAGGAGAGGAGCGCTCTGGAGCACTGCCCCGTGTCTGAGTTTCCATCTGTCTTCCCCACAACCCCTCCTTCCAGCCCCTGGATGACAAGCCCAGGAAAACTGAAGAGTAGATCCTTGTTTCTCCTGGACTGATTCCCTCCCTGAGGGCTATTTACAAAAGACACTCCTTGGGGCGCCTGGGTGGCTCAGTTGGTTAACTGACTGCCTTCAGCTCAGGCCATGATCCTGGAGTCCCTGGATGGAGTCCCGCATCGGGCTCCCTGCTCAGCAGGGAGTCTGCTTCTCCCTCTGACCCTCCCCCCTCTCATTCTCTCTCTCATTCTCTCTCTCAAATAAATAAATAAAATCTTAAAAAAAAGACACTCCTTTATCTTAGAACGGTTGGAGATTCACAGAGAAGTGATAAAGGTAGTGCAGAGTCCCTGTGTACCCCACACTCAGTTGTCTTGTCGTTAACACCAATCTCACCGTCATGCATTTTTCAGAGCTAATGACCCCATATTCATACGTTACTATGGATCTCCACTCGGGATTTGCTGTCATGGTTTTGTTTTCTCTCCCAAGACCCCATCCAAGTTACCTCATTGAGTCCCATCATGTCTCCTTCAGGCTCCCCTGGCTGTGACCGTGTCTCAGAATGTCCTTATTTTAAAGTGTAAATAAAGCATTTACATTCTGATTCTGATGTGTATGCATGATGTATAACATATATGATGTCATCTTCATTCACTGCAGAAAAATTATTAAATGGGAAAAGTGATAAATGACAAGGTAAAAAGGATCTAGTTCTCACCCCTGAGCTGTTTTTTGCATTTGCTTCTAGTCTCTTCTATACCCTCCTGCTGCTGGAAGTCTCTCTCTCTAAGGTGATGAGCACAGACTCAGGGGCCCCAGCCCTGCTCTCTCCAGATGCCATTTCCCCAGTAAGCTCCCTGTCCCCCTCCTGAGAGGCCTGCCTCTCACTTCTTCCCTGCTCAGCCTCCTGCACTCCCTCCTTGCTCCCCTCTCTGAGGTGATGAGCTCATGTGTTCCTCACTCAGAAAAGAAGGACTCAGGGGAGAACTGTGCACCCCCCATGCCCCACCCCAGGTCTGCACCTGTATCCTCAGCTTCTAAGCAGTGTTGGGGGAGGGGCCCTCCTGTCTCAGGCTGCCCCTCCACAGGGCACACATGACCCCTCACTCACCTGCAGCCTGCACTTCCCCCTGTCCCCTGGCTCAGCCATCCCTCCTACAGACATGCTGCCATGACTCCCGTTCAACAACATGAAGCAAAACTAAATAAACCCAAACAAAATCATCCTATAAAAACCCAGTGCTTGCTCCCAGGACTCCTGCAACTCTTGCCCCATCTCTGTGGCCTCCGTGCAGAACTCTTCCGGACCCATATCACCCACCATGTTGTCCTTGCAGCCAATGGATAGAGGCACAGAGTTTCACAAGTCAAATCCTTCCGCAGTACTTGATATCAAGACAGATGTCCCCAAGCTTCCATGCCCCCATTTCCCGAATCTCTGAGACCACCTGCATTCGTTCTTCTAGCTGATTCTCTGATTATTGCTTCTGTGCCTCTAAGTAACCTGCTTTTCACACCCGTTCTCTGGTCTTCAGGTTTATGCATTACCTTGAATGAACTGGCTCTTCTTTCACACACTCCCATCTTCCCCATATAATTATTTGATAATTTTGACAAGCTCAATGTGCAGTGTTTGCATTATTATGACCATGAAATGCTAGTCATAACTGAGCATTTAGTAGACTATGATTAGGTGCCCTTCCCGGAAACAACTTTTTATTTTCCCTGGAATAAATAACTATCTTTTCCCTTCATTTCTTAGTTTCTGTTGAGCTCAGTTTAATCCTTGTCCGCTCCCCCTGGGTAAGTCTTCATGAGCACATTCAAGCCCATCCCCTCTTCTCCCTTCTTCTTGCCCGTGCAGCCGCCTGGCCTGCAGCCCTCAGTCCTGCCCCATGGGGATGGGATGCCTGCACCCCTGGGGCAGGGCTGACGCCCGACCCCCTTCAGCTCCTCCTGGGGGCCCTTGGCCTCTCTTCCGCTGGCTCCCTGTGGCCGGGATCCCAAGTACTCCCCCTGTTTGGATTTCTCCATCATTTGTCCCACTTCGCCTACTGGTGTCCTGGGGAAAGAAACATGGAAAGTAGAACAGAAACTCTCACATCTGAGGACCCCTCAGGCTGCCCTCACCCTGAGTCACATGGTGACGAGACAGAGACTCTGTGCTGCATAGAGTTGTCCTCGGGATTTGGGGGCCTCGCCTCATGTCTTCCAGTCCCCAGTCCTGTGTTGTTGCCTCTTGGAGTTTTCAGGGTCTCTGCCCTTCCACTCTCCTTCTGACATTTCATTGTGATGTGTCCTGGTGTGGGTCTCCTCTCATCTGCTCTAGGTAAGAATTTGGGTGGGTCTTTCAACATATGTGTGTTTGTCCCTGTGAACTCAGAGAAATATTCTTGAAATTGTTTTCATCATTTCCTACCCGACATTCTTTTTAAAACAATCATTATTAACTTGTTGGAATCACTTGATTGAGAAACAAACAGGTCTTCTCTCCTGCTGCCATCACCCTCCCGATTATACCACTTCAGGGAAGGACAACTTTAATCATCCAGTGTATCTACTCAATTATTCATTTCTATGGTCATATTGTTCATTTCCCAGAACTCTTTCCTGTCTGTGATTGCACAGCACTGTGTGTAGTTGTGTTTTTGTTTCATATCCATATGCCTGTTCATCCTGTAGATATGACTGATCCTAGCGGTAGGGGACCTGCTGGCTCTCCTGGTTTCTGCTTTCGTGATATCATGACTTTTCTCCATGCAGCCCTCATCTCAGGAGCGACTTACGTTTCCCTCTGTCATTTCTGCTCCATGCCCATCTCTCAAATGACACTACCAATGTCTCATTACCAGGGTGTCACCATTGCTCCGTGATGTAGCTCCAGATTCCAGCTGATCCTGAGCCCCTGGAGGCCTCCAGATGGCCACTGGATGATGGAATTTAGTGTGATTTGAGCAAGTGAGTCACATTGCCCCTTAATGTCCTCCTAGCCTCTGAGCCTCACAGCCTCCCATTGCAGAACATTCTGGAACACTGCAACAATTCACTTGCATGGAGTGCACATCATACCCACCCCCTAATGGACAGGGAACAATGAACGACAAGTCAACCAGGCCGCTGAGAACAAACCTTCTGGGTTGAACCCTGGCTCCACCACCCCCTTCTCCTCTCCGAGTCTCCCTTTCCCTGTCTGTACAAAGGGATCCCCTATGGGGTGCCTCCTGGGTTTGCTTTCATGATTAACTGTGACTCTCTGTGTAAATCACATGGTGATAATCCCTGACACATGTTAAGTGTTCCACTATTTATAGTTACCATCGTCATATTGATTATAGTCCTCACGGAATTTCTGTTCTTTGTTTTTATTTTTTATATTTTTTAAGATTTTATTTATTTTTAAGAGAGAGAGAGATCACAAGTAGGCAGACAGGCAGGCAGGCAGGCAGACAGAGGGAGAGGGAAAAGCAGGCTCCCTGCTGAGCACGGAGCCCATGCTGGCTCGATCCCAGCACCCTGGGATCATGACCTGAGCCGAAGGAAGGCGCTTAACCAACTGAGCCACCCAGGCGCCCCTGTTCTTTGTTTTTATAAAGCACAATTCAAGAAACATCCTTGAGAACATGTGTGATTATCTACTTAGGATAAACTCTTCAAAGAAAATGTCTGTGTCACAATATAAGTACATTTCATTTGTGGAGACATTTTTCTTTTTTTAAAAAATATTTTATTTATTTATTTGACACAGAGAGAGACAGCTAGAGAGGGACCACAAGGAGAGGGAGTGGGAAAGGGAGAAGCAGGCTCTCCGCTGAGCAGGGAACCCGATGCGGGGCTCGATCCTAGGACCCTGGGATCATGCCCTGAGCCGAAGGCAGAAGCTTAACGACTGAGACACTCAGGTGCCCCGTGGAGACATTTTTCTAAAGCACCCATTAAAAATTGTATCCCAGTGTTCACTCCCATCAACCTTTATGACAGTGTTTTCACGACCCTCTGATGGACACTCTCTTGCCTTACTTTCATCTTTGCCAAGTTCATCAATTCTCAGTTTTATTCCTGTTACTTATTCCACATTCTCATATTTATTTACTTATTACAAATACATTTTTTATTTTTTTATGAAATTGTTTGACATTTCATTTCCTCCTTCCAAAATTGTTTTTTAAGATTTCCAATTCTTGTTTCTTTCTTTTTCTTTTTTTAATATTTGAGTGCATTTGACATACAATGTTCCATTCCTTTCAGGTCTACAACGTAATGATTAGCCCTATAAACCAACAGTTCTACTCTTGGGTATTTACCCAAAGAAGATGGCAACACCAGTTCTGTGGTTGTATTTTGAATGGGTTGCAGCTCTCTTAAAATATGGACTTTAACAGGGAAGAAACATCAGTCCCGATATTGGGAGCTGGTCTGACACTGACAGCTGGGCTCAGTGTGGTCAGAAGCTGGCTAATGTCCAGCCCTTGGCCATATTCTTCTCCTGTGGGACATAAGCCAGTCACCTCACAGAACATCAGCATCCGACAAGGACACTCTGAAACCATGACATCACTCTGTGTCATTACAGACAAAAACAAGGCACTGCACAACCCACAGAATAACACACATCTCCCTGTGTCAGCCAGTGTGAGCAGTCGGGGCTCCTTTACCATGACTGCTCTATCCTCGCTCTGGTCTGGCCTGCCTAGAGAGGGGATTCACTGAGATGCTCAACCATGGAATCGCCCACACATCCTGACAACACGCCGTCGGGAGTGGGTCCCAGCTTCCACAGATCCTCTCCAAAACACTCATCCAAAGGCCATGTCCTTATAGGTTCCAACACCTTCATATTAGGATGCCCCATGGCCCCCAAAGGGGTGTCTTCTCTCTCACTGCAACAAGTAATAGATCCAACTTGAATACCCACAGGTGCTCCTCATGGTCTTGGCTGAAGAACATTGAAGTACCTTACCCTTCTGTCTGTGAAAAATTTTTCTGTGTGTCTTTAATTTGATCATGGACATGTGTTTCTATCTTTGTGAGTGTGGTTGACATGCAGATATTTCATGTTTTTCTTTATGGCTTTTCATCATTAGGCCATGCTTAGAGAATTCTTCATCCCACAATTGTAACATTTCACCTATATTTTCCCCTGGGTAGAAATGAAAAGCACAGGTTTCAAGGGTGACAGGAAACACAGAGAATTGTCTGAATTTGGGCAAATGTATGGAGAGGAGGAAGAGGTAAAAGATAATAAGCTCATGGAATCTAAGATGTACATCTTCTGATTTATGACGTTTACAAGTATGTACAGAGCCTACAAGGTACATGCTGTATTCAGTATATCCTCTCACTTGGGCTCGGTGAAGACTTATGAGGCTGCTTCTGTTTACCAGGTGAATGCAAACAAGACCAAGACATCCAAAGTAATAGAGATAACAATGAGCTCCAGGGATGGGCATTTTTGAACACTTATGACCTAGAAGTGATACACCATATTTTGGCCAATGTCGGTACACTTCAGCTGTTATAATGCATGATAATTAGACTTTCATGCTGTATTTTAAGGATATGTCTCAGACCGACATAGACATATCCATGACTTCCCATCTGAAGGTAAATTTAATATACATATACCTATGAGTCATACAGTATCTTCTTTGAGGAGGATCTAGAAAACTAACAACATTCTAGATATATACTGTCTGAGTAATAGTTACGAGCCACCTATGGGTGCTTAAGTTCATATCCATTTAAAATAATTCAGGGACGCCTGGGTGGCTCAGTCATTAAGCATCAGCCTTCGGCTCAGTTCATGATCCCAGGGTCCTGGGATCTAGCCCCGCATTGAGCTCCCTGCTCTGCGGGAAGCTTGCTTCTCCCTCTCCCACTCCCCCTGCTTGTGTTCCCTCTCTCGCTGTCTCTCTCTCTCTGTCAAATAAATAAATAAAATCTTAAAAAAAATAAATAAAACAGTTCAAAATGCAACGGCTCAGCACAACGGCCTCATTTCAAGTGCCACCTGAATCTCTAGAACCACATGCATCTCGTGGCCACCATACCGGACAGCACAGATATAGAACAATTCGTTCCACACAGAATATCGTATTGGACGGTACTGCTCTGCGTGCTTTGCGAGCCGCGAGTGAGATGCATCAGACACACGGAAAGTGAAAAGACCAACATGATTTCTCTTACAGACGACATCAGATTCCATCTGGGATGTGAATACATATGAAGCTGGTGGGTCACAAAATCAAAGTCGCATATGCGTGGGTCTGGTGCCTTCAGTTGCAAACTGTTCTCAATTACAAAAGGGAAACCCCTGTCCCCCCCAACTCCCTTCCCAGACGGGGGACCCTCTCCACCATCACATTTCCAGGAGGTGGGTTCTCTTCTAGTTGCACTGGGGGGCTAAAGTCAGAGCTGAGTTTTCAGAGGCAGGAGGTGCAGCTCAGGGAAAGGGATTCTGCTGAGTGAGGAGAGGCCAGGGCAGGACCAGCAGGGAGACTCTCCCAGGGTTATCAGAAGAGCCGTTCTCAAAGTGTGGTCTGGGGAACACCTGACATCACTGAGGCCCTTTCACAGAGTCCATGAGGTTAAATCTATTTTCCTAACATTACTTAGACATTATTTGCCTTTTCGCCATGTTGACGTTCCCACTGAGGTAAAACTTAGCAAGAACGGAGGTGATGGGTGCAAACTGCAATAGTTGCCATTCTTCACCACTACTTACTCCCATAAAAAACCAGAAACACTCTTTCCGCCATCTTTCCGTGCCGCCATATGGTCACATGAATATCTTGGCGGATGCTCTCAAGTGCAGTAACAATGCCTGAGAGAGAAGCGAAAGACAGGTCATATCAGCCGTACTCCAAAGTCATCGTCCCGTTTCTAACTGTGAGGACGAAGCTCGGTTACATTGTTGAATTTGAAATCACTGCTGATCACAGAGCTGGGAGCATTGTTGGGAACCCCCGGGGCAGGTTAATCACGTGTGAAGTGTGCAGCCCCAGGTTTGATGTACAAGCGAAAGATCTAGAAAAATGGCAGAAGAATCTGCTCCCATCCCTCTAGTTTGGTTTCATTGTCCTGACAACCTCAGCTGGCCTCGTGGACCATGGAAGAAGCAAGATGAAAACACACAGGAGGGAAAACCCTGGGAGTCTTTTTCTTTTTCTTCTTTTTTTTTCTGGGAGTCTTTTTCTAAGGATGTAATATATGCATGCAAATAAAATGCCGCAACAGAAAACAAAAATAAAAATAAGCTAATATTACATTAAAACATCCCGATCAAAGCATTAAAAATTATCTTTATTAATTATTCTCAAATCCACATTTAAACATATCATATATGATGACATGGGTTGTCCCACACTTCCACTACTTGCATAAGCCCCAAGGAAAATAATTTGTGTGAAATTAACTGGCCTCTTTTTTTTTTTTACAGAATCCACTTTTTAAAAGATTTTATTTTTTAATTGACAGAGAGATAGAGAGAGAACACAGGTAGGCAAGTGGCAGGCAGAGGGAGAGGGAGAAGCCGGCTCCCGGCTCAGACAGGAGCCCAATGTGGGGCTCGATCCCAGAACCCTGGGATCATGACCTGAGCCGAAGGCAGCCACTTAACCAACTGAGTCACCCAGGCGCCCCACAGAATCCCTTTTTCCTGAAGACATGAATGACACAGAAACTTGGAATATTTAGACTAAGTGATTTGGCAGACAGTTTCTGGAAAATGAACAGGAACCTACCCTTTCATGAACATCAACTCACATATGACAGCTGAGAGTACGTGTTGCCTTGATCAAATGTAAACTCTCAAGAGAAAATCAGAATTTTGGAAAACTTGTGATCCACCGAGAAACTTGACAGCTTCTCATTCCTGACAAACTTTTCTGTTGCGATCTGTGGTAATAGTAAAACAAATATGACTTTTTGATAATTCAATTCCAGGGATTATATAGAGAACCCCTATATAACAAAATTACACAACACATTACTTTAAAAAAAATGTCCTGCATTAAAACAAGATCCATTCAGTGTGCAAGCTGGGCCTGTGGATTTTAATGTAACAGAGAAGGACAGAGTCCATGCTACTGTTTCAGGTTCCCCTTTGCCAATAAGCTCAGAGAAAGTACAACTTGTGTATTTTTCAAATAGTACCTAGGATAAATATCTATAATTCTTTGAGAAGGTTATGAAACGTACTATTCTCCAGTATTTGTGCAAGGTTGTAAATTATTTCATACACATCAACCAGAACAACGCAATAAATGCAGAAGCAAATCTGAACATCCAGGGTTCTTCTAAGCGGACAGGCAAGAAAGAGACTTGCAAAAATGTGAAATGCAACGACATGACTCTTCTCACTATGCTGTTTATTTAGGAAATAGTTATTTTTCATAAAAACAATATTTCTGTTTTCATGCCATGGGCTATTAATATGATTCTAAATGAATTAATGAATTTTTAAACCTGTTTTATTCCTACTCTGGTAAATACCGAGAGATATAAACCTACAGACCCAAAATATCCTTGGGATCCTCAGTAATCTGTGAGACTGTATAGACATCCTGAGAACACGATGTTTGAGAATCACTGACTCACACAGCTCCTGGGCCACGACTCGGGGAGACTGTGACAAAGAGCGCGTCGTGCAGTAGGTGAGGGGTCGGGGCAAAGTCCCAGGTCCCTGGGCCTGCCTCTCAGGGTCTCAGGCCCCAGGGCGGTGTCTGGGGTGGGGAAGGCCAGGGCCGGGGAGTCCCCATCTCCCCGGTTTCACTTCCCCGTCTCACAACCTGTGTCAGGTCCTCCTGCCTGGGGACTCCTGACAAGGCGCCGGTTCGCATTCCCATTGGGTGTCGGGTTTCTGGAAAAGCCAATCAGCGGCACCGCGGCTCCGGCTTATAAAGTCTCCGCACCCGGAGCCCAGCTGCGACTCACAGTGTCCCCAGACCGCGAACATGCAGGTCGTGATGCCCCGAACCCTCGTCCTGCTGCTGTCGGGGGCCCTGGCCGTGACCGAGACCTGGGCGGGTGAGTGCGGCGGCGGGAGGAAAGGGCCTCTGCGGGGCGGGAGCGAGGGGACCGCGGGGCGGGGACGCGGGACCCCCGGGGAAGGCGCCTCTCCGCCGCCGCCGCCCCAGCCCCCCAGCCGCCCCCGGCCCCGCCACGGCCTGTGCTCCCCCGCCCCTCCCCGCCTCCGCCCTGCTCGCCCGCCCTCTGTGCCCCTCCCCCTGCCCTCCCGGCCGCCTCCCCCTGGGCGCCGGCCCCGCGCCGCGAGGAGGGTCGCGCGCGGTCTCAGCCCCTCCGCGCCCGCAGGCTCCCACTCCCTGAGGTATTTCTCCACCGGCGTGTCCCGGCCCGGCCGCGGGGAGCCCCGCTTCGTCAGCGTCGGCTACGTGGACGACACGCAGTTCGTGCGGTTCGACAGCGACTCTGTCAGTCTGAGGTACGAGCCGCGGGCGCCGTGGATCGAGCGGGAGGGGCCGGAGTACTGGGACCGGGAGACGCGGACCGCCAAGGACAACGCACAGAGTTTCCGAGGGAGCCTGAACAACGTGCGCGGCTACTACAACCAGAGCGAGGCCGGTGAGCGACGCGGGCCCGGGTCCCGCTCACGACCCCCATCCCCACGGACGGGCCGGGGTCGCCCCGAGTGTCCGGGGCCGAGCGCCACCCCGAGTCTGAGGGAACCCCCGGCCCCGACCCCTGACCCCGACGAACCCGCGGGAACCTTCAGGCGGTTTTACTTTCTGTTTGGACTTAATCCCCTGCCTGTCGGGCGGGGCCAGGCTCTCACACCATCCAGTGGATGTACGGCTGTGACGTGGGCCCCGACGGGAAGCTCCTCCGCGGGTACCGTCAGGTCGCCTACGACGGCGCGGATTACATCGCCCTGAACGAGGACCTGCGCTCCTGGACCGCGGCGGACACGGCGGCGCAGATCACCCGCCGCAAGTGGGAGGCGGCCGGTGCGGCGGAGCAGCGGAGAAACTACCTGGAGGGCACCTGCGTGGAGTGGCTCGGCAGGTACCTGGAGCACGGGAAGGAGACGCTGCAGCGCGCAGGTACCAGGGGCCGCGGGGCCTCCCCGATCTCCCCTCCACTGGGGCTGGCTTCCCACCAGGAAGGGAGAATGGATTCAGTGTCAGAACAGCGGCCCTCCCACGGGTGGGGAGACGGAGATCCGCCCGCGTGTTCATGTCCCTACTAGAGAGGGCCTCACCCAGAGGGCCGCTTCTCGCTAAAGGGCAGTGGAGGAACCCAGTCTCTCCCCGGAGGCAGGTGGAGACCGTCCCTGAAATAACCCATCAGCGGTTCCCTTTAACGCTGGCAGCCACCTTGGGAACCATGACTTTCCCTCTCAAGGCCTTGTTCTCCAATGACAACATCTTCGTAGGTCTGACCCCGGGTTTTCTGACTGATTCACCCTCCACCACAGTCAGGACCGTTAGTGTGCTCACTCACTTAGACCTGCCGCCCCCTACCCTGGACTCTCACCCTGAATCTAGAACTTTCCAGGGTTAGGAGATCCCAAAGGCTAGGTTGGTAACTGGGCGTTGTGATTCTTCCATCCAAACCAATTGCTGGGCCCACTTCAGGATGGTCGTGGACGTTTCAGTGGCCCATAAAGGTAAACCCAAGTGTGGATTTCCTCATTCTTTTTCCTCAGAACCCCCCAAAACAGATGTGACGCACCACCCCATCTCTGACCAAAGAGTCACCCTGAGGTGTTGGGCCCTGGGCTTCTACCCTGCGGAGATCACTCTGACCTGGCAGCGGGATGGGGAGGACCTGACCCAGGACACAGAGCTTGTGGAGACCCGGCCTGCAGGAGATGGGACCTTCCAGAAGTGGGCGGCCGTGGTGGTGCCTTCTGGACGGGAGCAGAGATACACGTGCCATGTGCAGCATGAAGGGCTGTCCGAGCCCCTCACCTTGAGATGGCGTAAGGAGGGTTTGGGGTACAGCCTCTACTCAGGGAAAGCAGAAGGCCTTCTGGAGAATTTCATTAGGGTCAGGACTCCTGCAGTGTTTTGGGCCCCTCACCTTCCCTTCCCTTTCCAGAACCGCCGCCTCAGCCCACCATCCCCATCACCTGGATCATTGCTGGTGTGGTTCTCCTTGCGGTCACTGTGGCCCTGATTGGAGCTGTGATCTGGAAGATGAAGCGCTCAGGTAGGGAATGGAGTGGGGGGATCTGAGTTTTCTTGTCCCTCTGGGGGGTTTCCTAGGTCGGAGACTGTCCTGCCTTGTTACTGGGAAGTCCCATCCACACACATGGACTTGCCCACGCTGGAGCTGACCACTAACGCTCACTCTGTAGCAAACACTTGTGAAAATGAAGGACAGATTGTCATCTGGGTAACTCTGGTGATGGGGACCTGATTCCCAGCAGTCACAGGACAGAGAAAGGGCCCTGCTGAGGTCAGACCTCCAGCCAGTCAGGTGGTCCAGTGACCCCACCCCTCTATCTTCATGTTCCTTGATCGTGTCCTGGGTCTTCAGTCACAACTCTGCAAACTTCATTTAGGACCAGGACTAGGAGCTTCCTCTAGGATCTCATGGCCCAGCCCTGTTCTGGCCTCTGACATGATGTTTTCTTCCCACAGGAGGGAAAGGACCAGGCTACTCTCATGCTGCAGGTAAGTGTGGAGGGAGTGATCCCTGAGACCCTGAGATAGTGTAGACAGAGCCCGACGGGGAGCCCGCCCACCCCGTAGCTCCTCCTTTAGTCTCCTCTCCGGTGGGCTCTGACCACGGCCTGTTTGTTCTCCCCCAGGTGATGACAGTGCCCAGGGCTCTGATGTGTCTCTCACGGCTCCTCAAGGTGAGACCCTGGAGACCCCGAGTGCGGGAGGGTTAGGGCACTAGGGACAGTGTGAGCATGGTGGGGGGTGCTGTCCAGAATGTCCGCACTTATGTGACTGACCTGAATGGGTGCATGATTTTTTTTCACAGTGTGAGACCAGCTGCCTTGCGGGGACTGAGTGATGCAAGATGTGTTCACACCCCCACTTGGTGACATCAACAACCCCTGACTTCTCTTTCCGCAAAAGGTGTCAGATGTGTCTGTGTTCCTATGAGCATAATGTGAGGACATGAGAATTGCCCACCTACCCACCACGACCCCTGCCTATGCTGATTTGCATTCTCTTCTCTGATGTGCTTTCCTGTTCCAGCAGAGGCGGGGCTGGACCATCTCCATCCCTGTCTTTATTTCACGTTGGGCTGAGTACTAATGACATTTCCCTACGAAAATTAGAATCCAGATATATGTTTTCTTTCCTAATTCTTGGCATGTGGGGCTGATGAGGTAATAAAAGAGGAAATTTGTAAAGTTGAGACAGCAAATAAATGAAGCCCTGAGAACCTTCCAGAACCCCTGTGTTACTGTGCTGAGTGTGTTGCAGGTGGGGGCAGGAGAAGGCTGTGAGGAGCCGAGTGGGGACAGGGCCTGTGCCCAGTTGGTGCTCAGTGCATCACGGCTGTGCCGTGCTCACCCCTCAGCTGGGTCATCTCTCTGCTCCATGTCCTTGCCTCTTCTGTGGAACCGCATCTCCCCAGGACCTGTGATCACAGGGACTTGCACGTCACCTGTCACCAGGACCTTGTGCAGCAAGAGCTTACTGTGACTGGGTCAGGCTAAGCACAGGCCTGGATCATGCCATAGCCCCCATTTTGGGGTATTTTTTTTTTCAATGTTTCTCTGGAGCATCAGGCCTGTTCTTGCTCTTATGCACGAGTTCTTATCCATTCTCCCCTGGGTGACCCCACGAGTCACACATGAGTTCTGTGGTATGGAGGGATGAACTTTCTGATTCATTCATCTTCCCCTCCCTCTAGAGCTGTTTCCTAGATAATTCTGGAGGTAGAGAGAGGAGGAATCTAAGAGTTTCTCATCCTTATTAAATTTCAGTTAGTTTCTGTCTTCCCTGCTGCTGGTCTTCAGATCCCACACCGAGTAGCAAGCACAAGAAGCAGGATCCCCACATGGCCGTGCATCAGCCTCTCCTGTAGGGCTTATTAAGTAAGTGATTCCTGGGCCCACGCCCAACATTCTAAGATTTTAAGTCCGAGGAGAGGCCTGAGTATTTTGTAATAAGGCCACAGGCAATCCTGGGGCTCCTCTGGACAGGGAAGCATGAGTCATTAATGAGAGCACTCATTGTGGGAAGGGGGCTTACAGCCACACTTATTCGGTTTTTTTGTAGGAAAAAATGCAAGGCATGCCGGGAGAAATGTATTTTCTCTCCTATGGGGCACAGGCAGGTGGCAGATGGAGGAGCTCAACATAAAGAAAAACTGATTGCTAAAAGAGTAAACCTTGAATGTTCTCACACACACACACACACACACACACACACACACAGGTGACTGTGACACGATGCAGGTGTTAGCTAACTCTATGGTGATGATCATTTTGCCATTTATCAGATCAAACGGTTTTGCTCATCAAACATTTAACTCATCAAATATTATGTGTCAATTGTATCTTAATAAAACTGGAAAAAATTTGTAAATCTGTGCTCTCTAAATGTATTCCCTCATGGATTTCTCACTCCTTGTTTCAACAACAGAGTCCAAGTTGCTTTAATTGAAACTCTATATATTTATAGGGAAATATATATACCTAGGAAGATATGCATACATATAAATTTCAAATAGAATATGTAATATAACATACACTTATATTTAATAAATATTAATAAATATTTAAAATATTTTAGATAAAATGATATGAAATATAAAATATAAATTATATTTCTACATTACAAATATATATTTGTAGGGAACTATATGTAGTATGTGTATATATAGTTAGACTATTGGGCGTCATTTTATTTCCCGGAAAGCCACACAAGATGCCCGAGGCTGCAGAGCCAGGAACAGAATCCACCACCCCACCCTAGGTCAAGGCCCAAATAGCAATCACTGCCCCCGGTGCTGGGCACAGATCCCGCTGTAAACATCACTGCACCCTGAGGCCAGGACTGCTGTCGCTGCCGCTCCTGGCAGCTGGATGACACGACAGCCACTCAGGCCACCTGTGCCAAATGCATGCAGCACTGTCCCAGTTTCCCTGTCACCACGTCCTGGGTCAGAGTCTGGCTTGTGCTCACCTGACTGGTGGAGCCTCAGGCCCTGTCCACCTGCAACAAAGTGTGACATCCCGACTCTGATCTGGATTCCTGGGGAGTGACCAACACCCTTGGACTTGACCTCTTCATTCAGTCTGGTCTCTGCATTTCTAGCCACAGGCCTGCGAAAGGCCACGCATTCAGGTGGTTCCCAAAGTCACCCCTGTTGTAGGCAGACTCCAAGATGGCTCCAGTGTTCCCATCCTCCAGTATTCATGCCCTTGTGTAATACCCACTTTGGGAACGGAAGCTGGACATAGTGACTTGCTGGTGACACATAGAATAGGGTGAAGTCATGCAGTGACTTCACCAGGGGACAAGGTATGAGGGACCTGGAGTCAACTGTCTCAAGGTGCGCCGTCCAAGGCAGCCTCGGACGTACAGAAATCTAAGAGCGGATTTCTGCCGGAACCCCACGACAAGTGACCCTGCGTTCCTTCTCCATCTGAGGGGATTCTTCTCAGGATCTCGACCTCCACAGCCACCACCCTCAGCCAGGAGGAGGAGGAGGAAAGGTCACCAGCAGGGATTCTCATCCTGGCTGCAGTGAACAGAGGAATTCTGGGAAAAGGACGGGAAGGGAAGGGAAGAAACACAGGTCCCCAAATATAACAGCTGGTGAGCCACCCCATGCCTCCAGGCACCCCCGTGGCTACAAAGATGAGAGAACAGTCTCCAGTCTCTCTGGGCTGCCCCTGGGGCCCAGCTGTCCCTTCCTCCAACACAGAGAGTGTCCAGGGAGCCCACGGTGCTGCCCCCTGGTGTCTATCTCTGCTCATCTCCAGGACAGACCACCATGGCCACCCCGTCCTGGAAGTCCTCTCCTCTCCATAGGCATTAGTTCAGGGTGTGCAGCAGAAACCCAGCTAACAGTGGTGTAAGCGGGACAGCAGCTTGTGTGTGCGTGTCCCATGTGTGAGGCGAGCCGTTCGGGGCTGTAGGGCCGCTCTGCACCACAGGGCTGGTGCCGATGCCCGGGAAAGTTCCCTTATTAGCATGACCCAGGGCACCTAAGACTATGTCCGTGGTCCGTGAACAGGGCAGGGAGAGCAGAAAAAGAGGAAGCTTCCCACCTCTAAGGGCAACACCTACTACCTCTTTCTGCATCACCATAACGGCTGGAATGTAGTCACACAGAGAAGGAAACCTCAGGGGAGGCTGGTGAATGAATCTATTTTTAATCTGAGTGACCATGTGCCCACATGAAATCGTGAAGACAGAAATCCTGCTTTCTCTTTACAACATGAATGTCAAGTTCCTACCATCCTACTTCCCTTCCTCTCACTCCAGCTGCGAGGCCGAGGAGGGAGCTATAGGCAGGGTGGGAGGAGTGTCCTGAGCAGGGGTGAGGCTAGACTTCGCCTCCCCTCTCACCTTGGAGAGCAGGCGTCACCAGGAAGTCAGTCGGAAGAAGGCAAATCAGGGACAGCAGGGTTGGAAGGACATGAGTGGTCACCCCAGTGTCTCTCAGGCCCACACAGGATGTGCTTGCAAACTGTGAATAGAACAGTGAGGAATGAACCCTGCCCACCGCTGCTGGTCTCCCCCTTTCCGCATTCTGCACAGCCCACCTCACAGCCCAGATGCAGACACCACTGATTGCCTACAGCCCAGATGTGACCTCCCTTCCTGCCACCTCCAGCAAACACACTCCTGCAGCCAATGTACAAGCAGCTCTCCTGTCACTTCAAACCCCATGGATTCACCTAGAGGGACAGTGAGGAATGGCTACTCCTGACCAGACTCACTGCTGGAGAAGGAGAAGCTGCCAGAGCCTCAGAAGGAGGTGACCCTTAATGAGGCGGGTGAACAGTATACAGGAGTCAAAAGAAATGGTGGGCACTTGGGCGCAGCACCTGATTGTTTTATTAGAATCATGGCTCAGCCAGTTGAGTCCCTTAACCTCTGAGTGACCTTGGTTTCCTTGACTATAAGCCGGGGGTGATAGTTTTCCCCATCTCATACGGCTATTATGAAACTTTAAATGATTCATGTACATCCTTCAAACAGTGTCTGACACTTTTATCAGGCAGAACCCTGGGGAGGAAGAGAGTCCCACCAACAGCAGCTCCTGTTTTCTTCTTCCTACTCTGAAGATGCCAGTTGTCCCCATCACTCATCACCCCGAGCCCCTCTCACCTGCTGCTGACGGAGAGCTGCTCTGTCCCTTATAACCGCTGGGGTGGGGGTGGGGCAAGCTTGAACTGGCCAGGCTGGAGGCAAGGATGAGGAATCCTCAGAGCAGCCCGTGTGCGTACACACACACACACACACACACACACACACACACACACACACACATATGTGTGTGTGCGCGCGCGCGAGCGCGCATCTATACAAACACCCAAGACATGCTTGAACATGCTCACTCACACATGTATATACAAGCCTCCACACACAGATACCCATACACACTTCTACAGGATGGTGAGCCCCCCCAGACAGACACACACATGAACATAACACACTCCCTTCACATTTGCAAATTCAACTGGGGTCTGAGATACTCCCATTTCATCTTTTAAAAAATTTGGATCATGAGGGAGAAGGACCTGAGAATTTGTGTCCCACCGGATAAGGGACCCACTCTCCAGAAATTCTGGTACTTTCTGGATCCCATGCATGGCTGCTCCAGGAGCCCTCCTACAGGAGCAGAACCCAAGGCAGGAAATGCAGGGACCCGTCCCTGCTGAGGGGAAATGCTGCAGAGAGCGCCGTCCTGAGGGAGCAAGCAGGGGATTCAGAGGCGGCTCCAGGATTTACTGAGTGATGCACATGTGGGGAATGCACGGGTATGTCTGTGTGCGCGCACACGTGCGTGTGTGACAGGAGAGTCAGGGCACGCAACGTAACGCGATGGGAAGACAATTATACATCTACGCGCCCTGCCCCTGCCCCTGGTGAAAGTCATATTCCAATCCCACCACCCATGGTGCACCCATCGAATGCAGAGATTGTGTATGATTGACTGCAAAGGAAGCACTATTTGGCATTTCTACAATTTAAAAATTTCCCTTCTACCTTGTCCCAACTCACTGGTGTCGTGCTCTCGCTAGCCGCGTGAACATGACATGCAGTCACGCCGCCAAGCTGTGTGAGAGCTCAGCGTGCTAAGCACATGGTGTCAGCGCTCAGAACGCACCGGAAATCGTTAGCCACATCAAAAAGAAGAGTTGAAGAACATTATAAGTGAGCTTCACACGGGAACGTCTTGGGAACGGTAGAACTTTCTATACTAATAGTGACGGGGTGATAGGAGCAGCAAACATGCAAACGGTGTCATCAGAAGGTCGCACTGTCCTCTGAGCGGTGAAGCCGAGCGTCGTCCGCGGTGACCGAGGCTGTGACCAGACTGGGAGCCATGCCTGTCCCCACGGGCTCTGTCCCTGCTTCTGCAGGCGGCCGCCCTGCGTCTACCAGAGTAAGACATGTGTGGGAAAAGTTATCAGTCTGGTGGGGCGCCTGGGTGGCTCAGTCGTTAAGCGTCTGCCTTCGGCTCAGGTCATGATCCCAGGGTCCTGGGATCGAGCCCCGCGTCGGGCTTCCTGCTCAGCGGGAAGCCTGCTTCTCCCTCTCCACTCCACCTGCTTGTGTTCCCTCTCTCACTGTCTCTCTCTGTCAAATAAATAAATAAAATCTTTAAAAAGAAAGTTATCAGTCTGGCAATGAATCCATATCCATGTGCTTTCAAGATTGTGTTCTAGTCACTTACTTAAATGCTCGATTGAAGACTTGTAAGAATGAGGGTTTTGTTGATGCGAGGAATTCACTGCATCGGGTGTTGTCATCGGGGCTCAAACAAGCTGGGAAACCGCTACAAGGTGGGACAGACCGTGTCCGTGTTGCCACAAAGTTCCGGTCTCAGACAAAGTTCTAGAGGAATCTCTGGATGTTCTCATTTGGTCCTGCAGGAGTCACTGTGGTCAGTGATTTCAGGATGATACAGCAAAATGTTAACTCAAATAAATCACTTTAAATATTTACTTCAGTACATTTTGTATTCACAGGGTTATCTGTTCACAGGTATTACGCATCCAGTAAATGATCATCTGAGCCGGTTGTCAGAGGGACGGGGATGGGGCTGGGAACATGGGGAAGGGGCAATGGGGACACAGGCTTCCAGTTCCGGGATGAGTAAGTGACAGGAATACCACCAGTCACAGCACGAGGAACACAGTGAATGATACTGTAAGGGGGCTGCACTGGGCAGCTGGGAGCTACACCTGTGATGAATAGAGCATGATGTGCGACCTTGTCACATCATTACCTTGTACACCTGAAACTAAGGGAACATTGTGTCAACTATACTCGAAATTCAAATATTTTTTAAAATAATCCTATCACAACTTGAGTTGCATTTTACTTTAAGTGAATTTACATAGCAAATTCTAATCTTGGGAATGAGAATTGATAAATAAAATGTATAATGATGGCATTTACCTTACATGGGTCTGTGGTAAAAAAAATTAAAAATAGAAATAAATAAACATCCGAGAAGATTCAATGCTGTATCTGAATATTTGAATGGAAAGCATGACACTGGGCAGGTCTGGCCTTCCCACAGCGCTAAGGTGGCAAAAGCAGCTGAACGTGATGTCACTCACACCCGTCGGAGTCACTTTATAAGTAATCGTGCAATCAGAGTAGAAAAATGTTTGGGAAATAAACTTTTTTTCAGAGAGTTGGCTTTAATGACTTGTCTATGAATGGAGATGCCAATACTGTCTTTAGCTTTAACAGAGTGGTATATTACTCATTACACAATCGGGATTAATTTGAGAAAAGAAGAATTAATTAGCATACATAGGAATAAAGGAATCAAAGAGGAAAAGGCAGATGATACTTTTTTCAAAAATTAATATGACATAGCATTTTATTTTATTCTATTCTATTTTTAAGATTTCTTTATTTCAGAGAGACAGCACTCTTGGGTGTGCACAAGCCAGGGAGGGGCAGAGAGGGAGAGGGAGAGAGAATGCTAAAGCAGACTCCCGCTGAGCCTGGAGCATGATATGCGGCTCCATCCCAGAACCCTGAGATCATGACCTGAGCCAAAATCAAGAGTGGCGGCTTAACCGACTGAGCCACCCACTTGCCCCATGACATAGCATTTTATAGAAAAATGCCTATATCAAGAGAGAAAAACAATTAGATTATTTAATAAATTATGTGATTGGATTATAACTTACATAAAATAAACACATAAAGAAGTTTTCAGTTTTAATTTAATTAACCCTGATCATTTACAAAACTATATGGATTTAATAATAAAATCAATCACATGGATCAAATACATTATAATAAATGATTTATTGGACTGAGTGAACTACAGAGATATTATACATAAGAATTTCGGACAATATTACTGGGGGAATATTCTAAATGCAGTTGTTAAAGTGAGAGGAGATCTAGGATCATGAACAATTTAGTTCACATACATAAAAGACAATTTAATGATGAACCCACTGAAAACTTTTTATGGGGCCCCCTTGTTCACACTGGCCTTTCACTGTACTAATGACAACTATACAAAAAGAATCACAAAATAGTTTTGAATCTTAACAACTAGCTGAGACATTTGTATAACGCCTTAAGTAAAAGTGAAATGTGCTACAACTTACATCATTTGGAAGCAGTTTTCTAACACACGGTTTAGTTAGAACACAGAAAGGCTGCCAAGGGACACCTGGGTGGCTCAGTCGGTTAAGCGACTGCCTTCGGCTCAGGTCATGATCCTGGACTCCCGGGATCGAGTCCCGCATCGGGCTCCCCACTCGGGGAGGGGCCTGCTTTTCCCTCTAACCCTCCCCCCTCTCATGTACTCTCTCTCTCTCTCTCTCATTCTCACTCTCTCAAAATAAATAAATGAATCTTTTAAAAAAAAAAGAACACAGAAAGGCTGTAACTTTTATATACATATATATAACCTTTATTTATACATTGTATTATATATGTGTATATATATAATGTATATATATGTTATACATATATAACCTTATTTACACACTGTATTATTGTCTTGACGGTCAAATGTTAACACTATCCTCATCTGCACGCGGTTTGCCTGCAGGAGTCGCTGACTGACGGAATGGCTGACGTGACAGAAACCTGCAGAGGACCAGGGGGACACCGGGACGCGTCAGAGGCAAGCGGTCAGGGAGCCTCAGAGCTTGCAGTGCGGACGGACGCTGTTGGCGGAGACGTCTAGAACCAGGAAGAACACCCCGCGGCGGGAGGAACACAGTTTATTTAAATAAAATAAACACATAAGCCCCTGCTGGGGCTTCTCCTGCTCCCGTCCCCGCGCGTGGGAGGCTGCGGACTCGGGCAGGGGCGCATCTCCGTCTGACCCCAGGAGCGCAGCAGAGCTGGGCTTCTCTCGGTCTGTGCGCTCAGGAAGCCCGGGCCTTGTTCCTCGGGGGCCAGCGCTCGCTGGGCTGCAGGGCTGCGGCCCTGTGGGCAGAGGTCAGGAACATCTCAGTCCCCAGCAGCTCCCAGTGGAGGGAAGGGCCGGTGCGGGTTTCTCCCCTCTCTCCCAGGCTAAGCGCTCCTGCTGCGGCAGGGGGAGGGTCACAGGCAAAACCCAGGCTTGTCCTCCGCCCCTCCCCCTCCCTTCCATCCTCACCCTGTGCCTGCTGAGGATGAATTCTCCTGGTATGGATGTTTGCAGGGAGAAGCGCAGGCAGCACTGGCTGGAACTCATCGCATAGCCACACATAGCAGCAGGGCAGAGGGGAGGCGACAATTAATCTTGCTCTGTGGGCTTGAGAAAGGAGAAGAAACATGTGCATTCATCGTCTCTCACCCCAGTACACCCGCACTTCGGGTTCCCCTGCAGCCCTCCGGAGCACCAGCAGCTTTAATGTTCTAGCACATGGAGCTGGGGTGGGGCAGGGAGGGGCTCAGGGGCCACCGGGCCTCCGTGCCCTCTTCTCTCGATGGTTCTAGTTAGAGCCAGAGCCATCCTTCCATCCTGGCTCACACCGCACTGCAGCCGAGAAAATGCTACTCTTCTGTTGTTACAGGATTTTTGTTCGCTTAGTGTCTGTGGTTCCTGGTCATGCCTCTGCGAAGAATGAAGAGGAAGAGCAGAGGAAGAGTGGTGGGGAGCAAAGCAAAGTTCATTGAGTGATAGCATAAAGCTCCCAGAGTGGGAGGGGACCCAAGAGTGTTGCTGTTTTGGCGTTTAAATGTAGGGGTTTTTATAAGCTCTTTCGAGGAACTATCTTCAACATCCTGAGCGCCGGCCCCTGTGGATTGGCTGCTAGGGTGTGCCAGTCAGGGCTTTGATCACGCACCTGTCTAACTATGGGGTTATTTTTCACGGGTTGCTGGTCTTTTGGGCTGACGTCTGGAGACTAACTGCCCCAAGTTGTGATAGTGACCAATAGTTTATTTTTTTCCAAGATTTTATTTATTTATTTGACAGAGAGAGACACAGCATGAGAGCGAACACTAGCAGTGGGAGTGGGAGAGGGAGAGGCAGGCTTCCCGCGGAGCAGGGAGCCCGACGCGGGGCTCCATCCCAGGACCCTGGGATCATGAGCTGAGCCGAAGGCAGACGCTTAACGACTGAGCCAGCCAGGCGCCCCAGTGACCAATATTTTATGATTAATTGTTTCGTGTCAGGATGTTTTGCAAAGATCCCTCTGTAGAGGCTGCTAGACAGGATGCTATCGTGGTCCCGTTGAAGGTGTAAAACAGGATGCTAGGGCGGGTTTGTCGTAGCTGTCGTGCTCCCCGTTTTCTTGTTGGGGACCCTGGCCCTGACTACCTAAGTGTCCAATTAACCTAGAACACCATTAGGTAGAGGGATTGCAGGGGAGGTTTTGGTTTTTTCCATTTTAAAATTCTTCCCTGTGCTGCTACACAATATGGTGCAATCAGAAATGGGAAATGGGCGGGGCACCTAGGTGGCTCAGTCCGTTGAGCACCTGACTTTTGTTTTCTGCTTCTGTCCTAGGATCTAGCCCTGCCTCGGGCTCCGAGTCCACTTGAGATTCTCTCTCACCTTCTGCCCGTCCCCGGCTTGCACGTGCTCTCTCTTTCTTTGTCTCTCAAAATAACTAAAATCTTAAAAAAAAATAAATGGGAAATGGGAGAAGGAAAGAATTGACATAGGTTCTCATAAGGCAAAGAGACATGAAAAGAAAATAAGAAACAAACAAGAATTCCCATGTGAGACGGAGTTTAAGCCACGTTTGACTCTGTGACGTCAGCCCGCTCTTCCTCTCACAGCGTAACTGTCCCGTGTGAGGAAGGCGACCAGAAGTGCCTGATGACACAGCTAGTGGAGCCCAAGCGTGTGACCCCCCGCCCCAGCGCCCCATCTCCTGCAGCAACTCCAGGGAGGAGCGGGGGTCAGAGGGCGTGCGGTGGGTCCCTCATGACACCACAGTTCCCTGGGCAGCATCAACCCCACGGAGTGGAATCTCTCAGTGATGGAGGACTCACCACCTGAGAAGGAGGGTCACTCCTGTGAGAAGTCTAATTTGAAAATGAAAAGAAAAAAAACTAAACCCCAAACACACGAACCTTCTGATGATGCCCCATTCTGTCTCCCTGAAGCTTCTAGGGAAATGACCCGTTTCTGATCCCTTAGAGTCAAACAATAAGTACAAGTCTTCACACAGCACCCTTCAAACATCTGAACTCTTGTCGTGAGCGAGGTGATTGCATCAGGCTAAAAGCAAACACAAGATGGCTGTTTTCAGTACAATGTTGATGTGATTAATCCGGCCCAGCGTCACCCGAAGCGTGAGGTTCTCCGGGAGGCCTTTCTGATGAGGCCGAGTAATTTACTGACTCTGATGATCTGCATTTGGGACCTGCTATCCGCCAGGCAGTGGGGATGCAGCCGCAAGCGGGTAAAACAGGCTTGGTGTGTTAATCTATGCAACGTTCGGCCTGAGGAGACAGGCATCTGGAATCTAGAGCAAGGACCCCATCCTGGGAGCAGCTCAGGACATCCTCCCTGAGCAGGGGCCACGTGACCCGAGCCCCCAGGACGGACAGGTAGCTGACAGAGGAGGGATGGTGGGTGGAGGCCAGCAGCTGGGGAGAAGTCCTGGCTCCGGGACAGTGGGGCCGGTTCTCAGGATGGACCGGGTGCAGGGAAGTGGCCGGCAGCGGCGGCAGCGGCAGCATGGAGCTGAAGCGGGCAGGCCTGGGCCCGGACCAACCGGATTCCAGAATGTTCTCCATCACCCCCTGAGCTGCGGGACCAAACACACTCCTTATCCATGGACGCCTCAGCCTCCTCCCCTGACCCGTGGCCGATGCTGCAGGGATGAGCTGACCCCTGTGACGTGCTCAGAACGGTGCCGGGCACGGGGCTGCGGCTGGACCACTGCTTCCTCTCGTGGCTGGAAGGAAATAGGTGGGAGGGAGAGGAGCAGGTGGCCTGGCGTGGGCGTCCATGTGGAGGAGGCCGCTGGGGCGCCGTGTGGACAGGAGACGGGACCGGAGGAGAGTCCGTGCGGGGACGGGTCAGGAGGCCCCGGCAGGGGTGCTGCACTTGTGGCCTCTGTCCGCCCTCTCCCTCCTGAACGACCCCTCTGCCATCTCCAGTTCTTTTCACACTCCTCACCACATCGTCCTCCCGTCACAGGTCAACCTGAGATGACAAGAAATACTGAGCTCACTTAGGAGTCTTCATGAGGACAGGTGTGTTGGAGAGAGTTACCCGGAGAAGGAAAGAAGCCGCAGTTCTTTTTGCTGCCACGGTAGAATCACAGGACAGGAAAGGAGAGCAGAGCAGAGCAGGGTTTTATTAAAGTCGCTCCAGGGGAAGCAAGGGCGTCAACAGACACTAAGGCCCCGGTAACTCCAAGGTTTTGGCTCATACCAATGTCTTCTTTTGGGTGCAACCTGGGGTCGCAGCATTGGAGTGACAGGCCTGGATTGTATAATAATTAGCCAACAACCATGTCCTTTCCCAAGATGCATCGACATGCCTGCAGGGGTCGCAAACCACAACATTGCTTCCGTTCTAGGGACAGAGGTCGACAAGGACAAGGCCCTGCATTCTGCAGGCACAACAAACTTGACTTTCTCTGCTGGGGGATGCTGTAACCACAAACTGACGGCCAGATAGCTGGAAGGGAGTGCTCCTCGGTGGGGGCTCTCTGTCAAGACATCAGACATCTGAGGTCCATCCTCCCGTCGCTCATGCCCAGCGAGCTTCCCGCCCCACACATCGAACGTGCACATTGAACAAATGTGTGTAACGTGCCTCCGGAGTTCACTTTGCGGTGGAGATAACCTCAGAAGGAGGCAAAATGTAGCCCCTGATCTCCCAAGATGCTCTTCGGACAAGGAGAAGGGGCTCTGAGCTCCGAGAGCAGGTATAAACGAGATGGGGTCTTGGGCTCCTTGTCCCCATGAGGAATGCAGGACCTGGCTTGTCCATAGGCTGGAACCTATCAATGGACCTGGAGCCCAGGCTTCTGCAGGGACAGCCGGTGTATGTGTGAGTGGGGTCTGCAAAGAAACAATAGCTCACCGGGGAGAAGCAGTTCTCTGAAAAGCCAGCTTTACATTGCCTGCTAGTTCCAACCTCAGGAATGCTCTGGAGCGTGGTTTCAGTGAGCTTCTGTGCGCAGCACAAGGAAAGGGCCTTTTGCTATTGCCGGGAGGACCGCATTCCTGTGTGTGGTTTGCAGCATCTCATAGAGCAAAAGGCCACTCGGTGCCGCAGAAGGAGGAAGAGGCCAGGTCTTAGGAGGCAGGGAATCGTATGCCGTCTTGTCTAAATTTGGGACAGAGCTTTCGTGGCTTATGCTATTACTGACTTTAGACTTATAAAGGAGAAGAGACTCCTTATACATTCCACAGATATGCTTTGGCTGAAAGTGGCAGAAATGCAACGCAGGCTGTCAGAATGGGGGGGGGGTTGTTGTCTTAGTGAACAAACAAAACTAGCAAGGATGCCACTGTCCTCGTGTGACTGGAACCAGGGTGTGGAATGCAGCTAAAACCTCCCCATCTCTTATTTCCTCTTTTCTCTGTACTGGATCATTTTTCAGACCAATCACCCGTACAAGCTCTAGTTTTAGCCCTTTCTAGGTTCGTCCCTCTCAGCTTGCCAACAAAGAAACACAGAGGTGTTCCTTCTCTGCACCAAGGGAGGGAAGAGGCAGCAGGCCAGGGTCCTGGGCTCTCCAGGCAGGGGAGGAGAACCACCCTCCAGGTTCCAAAAGGTGGGGTCTGACCCCTGCACAGGAGCTTCCCCCCTTGGTCATCTGGGGCATGGTGTTCAGACGCTCGGGTTCTGCAGGCCTGGGGATAGGGGAGGGGACATATGCGGGTCCAGGAGGAAATGTGAGGCAGAAGCCTGGGCCCTGAGTCCTGTTTGATGTCATTGTACCACTGCGGTGTCCAGCCTCCAAGCTCCAGGATGGCATCTCCATGGCTCCAGCTGCTGGGACCCCCCCTGTTAGAGGCCCTGCGGCTGCTCTTCGCGGAGCAGGGGTTCCACTGACTTCACAGGTAGAGATGGTTTCTAGGTGGCAGAGGGTGTGAAACCGGGGTGGACGGCAAGTGGCTGAGAAACCGTAGCCCAGGGAGTGGGAATCTGAAAACTCCAGAATCAGAAAGCAGGGCTGGCCCTTCAGGGTACACGGGACTTGCTCCCCTTCCTCTCAGTTCCTTGATGCCCCTGCCTCCCCAGCATGAGGGGGTCTTGCTCTGGAGGAGGGGAAGCCCCTTAACCACCTCCCCCTCTCTGTTTTTCCCTTCTTTCCGGAATGTTTGAACTATTCATAGTGTCAGTGTGGAAAATGCCTGAACTTAAGTACAGTTTCCTGACCGATGACAGAGCTCACCCCTGTGTGATGACCATCAGGTGACAACCAGAGACCTCCACCAGGGCCCCAGCCAGAAGTCCCTGCTCCTCTTCCAGACAGAACCCATCCTCCCCCACAACGGTCCCTAAGATGACCCCTTCCCCTGACTCTCGTCCCGGCTTCCTCCACCTGCACTCTTGTCGGCCCCCACCCCCTAATGTCACTACTTCCTCCCTCTGCTCACTCCTCCAGGAGCCGCCCCAGGTTCCAGGCCATCCCCCAGCGGAGCCCCTCCCCCCTCCTCCCCTCCTTCTACCTGACCTTAGGAACTGAGAATCCAGAGCTGGTTCCCTGGAGGAGGACCCGTTCGCCCTGAAGCAGCAGCAGGAACAAGGGACAGCGACTCCAGGGTCAAGGTCTCATTAGGAGACTGAGGGCACCCAGAATGTGTGTGGGGTCCACGGCGGACCTGGGAACCAGCCGTGATGGCCTGAAGTCTGTTCCTCCCTGAGGCCAGACTCCATGGTCCTTCAACGGGGAGAAACCACCTATGTCAGCATGTAGTTTTGGAGACGATTCAGACTGAGGACTTGACACCGGATGGGGGCTTCCCCTGTGTGCACAGCCCTGTGCCCCTGCTGTGAACCCAGGGAGACCCTGGGGAGGTCCCTGCGGAGAAGTCCAAAGGGCTCTCAGGTCTCCTGCCCTCAGCCCTGTGGCCACACGGGGGCGCTGCGGCGCTCCGGTCCCACACCGCCAGGGGGAGCACTGGGCTGAGCTGAGTCAGGCCCAGAGGGCTGACCTGCACGCTGGGCATGGGCTGGGCGGGGCGGGGCGGGGCAGAGGAAGGGGCCTTCTGAGCAGCCCTGGGGGCAGGTGCAGGGGTGGGGAGGGGATCTGAGGAGAGGAGCGCTCTGGAGCCCTGTCCCGTGTTTGAGTTTCCATCTGTCCTCCCCACAAGCCCTCTCCAGCCCCTGGATGACAAGCCCAGGAAAATTGAAGAGTAGATCCGTGTTCCTCCTGGACTGATTCCCTCCCTGAGGGCTATTTTACAAAAGACACTCCTTTATCTTAGAACCGTTGGAGATTCACAGAGAAGTGACAGAGGTAGTGCAGAGTCCGTGTGTACCCCACACTCAGTTGTCCTGTCGTTAACACCAATCTCACCGTCATGCATTTGTCACAGCTAACGACCCCACATTCATACGTTACTACGGATCTCCACACAAGATTTGCTGTCATGGTTTTGTTTTCTCTCCCAAGACCCCATCCAAGTTACCGCATTGAGTCCCATCATGTCTCCTTCAGGCTCCCCTAGCTGTGACCGTGTCTCAGAATGTCCTCATTTTTCACGGCCCTGAAGTGTTTGAGGAGATGTTTCGGGGACATTGTAGACTGTCTCTCACCGTGAATCAGGCTGAGTGAGGCTGTGGGGTTTGGGAAGACCACACCTGGCTGGGCCGTTCTCCACATGCCATAGCAAAAACATACAGCGATCCCCTGCTTGTCACGGATGAAGTTCACCCTCACCCCCTGGCTAAGGTCGTCTTACCCAGATGCTCCCTGTGAAGTTCCTTCTCTTGCTTTGTTCCTTTCCATAAAGTAGTCTTTGGAAGGCAGTCAGGACGTGCAGCCCACAGGTGAGGGCTGTCCCGCGGTGACAATTTGCGTGCAGGTTGTTGTGCAAACGGGAGTTCTCAAATGAGTTGGGTAAATACCTTACAGGGGGATCAGCAGCTTGTATGCTTAGTCCATGTTTGACTCTATAAGAAACTGCTGACCGTCTCCCACAGCGGCTGTGCTATTTTGTATTCCTGCCCTTAGGGACTGAGGCTTTCTGTGGCTCCCTGTCCTGGGCAGCAGGTGACGCTATCAGCGCTTGGAATCCCGCCATCTAACAGGTGTGTGATGGCAGATCACTGTTGCTGTCTTTTGCATTTCCGTGGTGACACTTTTTGTTGAACATCTTTTCATATGCTTGTTACCCATGAGTGTATCTTCTTCAGCTCTCCAAATTTTTGCACATTTTTAATAATCATTCTTAATATTTTTATTGTGAAACCCATCAGTCTTTCAAACGAATTAAAAACCTTTTTCAATATTTTAATGAAAAATTCTCATATTGTCATATATCAACATTTACTCTTCATCTTTCATATGTCATGAAAAACACCATTATTATATGCTTGGAAAATCCTCAAACCCATTCTCTAGTGAGTATGCATCATAATTTAAAGAGTATTTTCTCCACTCAAATAAAAAAAATCTTTTGTTACAAGGCTACAATCATTATATGGCAAAGCAATTCCCACTTACATGTTTTACATAGTCCCATGAAAAAAGAACTCATTGTTCCTAAACCCTGATGCAAGGCATTTCAAAGCCCCCAAATAAAACGTCGGTGTAAACAGCAGTGCAGTACGTGAGTGAGATAACATGAGCTGAATAATTTTTACACGGTTTGACCTAGACTAAGGGAAACATAAAATCCATCATAGCCACAGCTATAAAGTATGTTAAGATTCACAAGAATTTGTTTCTCTCATTATATAGAGAAGAACAGGGTGTATGATCCCTTAGGAAAAAAGAAAACCTCAAAAAAGAAAGAAAAAAAGAAAACCTCATAAATATTTTCATATTGAAAAGCGGCATGCTCCCTGCGTTTGAATGAAATCAGCATATTCAGAAGTGACCAGCAGGAATAGCAAATGGCATATCTGGACACCCAGCTTAACTATCCCCCAGGCCTAGAGGTCTGGACCCTTTGTAGCACCATGGAAAAGGCATTAGAAAATCACAAAGTTACGTGACTGCAAACTCACCCTGACACAAGGCTCACTTAGTTCGCAACTAAGGACAGCAATGATGCAGAGAAGGTTTTGTCAATTATTGATTAGATATACCTGGCAAGAAAAAATCTGTTATGTTAATCCATCTCGTGTATATCAAGCACCAGTTTCAGGAAGATTATCAAACACCTCCAGCATATTGTTGCTCAGCCCTAGAGTTCATTTCTCACCACTTTGCCCCTTATACCCCGAAAGCCAAGGAAGATAAAAATAGAATGGTGAGAGCTAGTGTAAGAAAAATTCAATTCCTTCCCTATCAAATGTCTATCTCTCAAGTAAAACACAGAGGAAGCAACAAACTTAAGAAGGTCTACTGCGTTCTCTGGAGCTTTCCATCCCAGAACAATTTGTGCCTCTACTAGAGGATTAATGCCTGGGGTGAGGAGGCCAAAGCCAGGCCTTGGTGCCCCATCAGAGAAGGCCAGGCTAGCCTTACTGCTGGAAGGCCACACTTTACATTTCCGCTGCACCTCTCACAAATCTCCCCATTGGTGAGGCAAAGAGGTGTGAGTGTGAAAACGACTCAGGGAGCCCATCAAACCCCACTAACAACACCAAAATAGGCTGCACTGTGGATTAACTTCATATATGAAAACAAACACATTGGCCCCTTTTCCAGTGGTAATTATGATTAGCATGCCGTTCTTAGGCATAAAAGGAATAATGGTGTATCTGGGTTTATGCACAGTTCATAATCAAGTATAAATATTCAGACTGTTTCATTTTAAAATTACAGATTAAAAGTGACTCCCAAAAGAAGATCAATTTCTTCATAAAGGAAATATAGTTTATAAAAAGCTGGAATGATGGTTAATTCAAATACAAAAACTCATACACAAAAAGTCCTCCTTTTCCCTTCCCAACTTGCTTAGGTTCATCCAGTTGATTCTACCACACAAATGTACTATCGTTCTATCACAGAGTAAAATACTAACAAAATGCCTCAGTTAACAAACTGAGGGCCACTTCTTGACAACTGCATTAAAACTGCAGCATTTAGGTAGAGCTGAGAATCACCACTCTTAAGCGTGGTTTCCTTCTTCCTGTTTTGTGTCCCACAATGATCATTAAAGGAAGGAATCTGGTCTGTAAAGGACTGGGTCATCCACTGCCCATTTGGAATGTCCCCAAAAGTTCATTCTCCGCTGTGAGTTAGCCCCGTGGAAGGGAAGCTGCAAGGGTCGCCGTTGCATGGATTTTCTGCATAAGCACTGCCATACGCTGCTTCATAACCTGGGTCATATTTCTCTTCCTTAAGAGCCATCTTCTTTGCATCCTCTTGGGCTAGCTGTAGATCAAACGTGCATTCACTTCTTGAACGTCTGTGTTTGGTTCAACGCCTTTCAACTGATCTCTCAAGTCTCTCAGCTTAATGTGCTTTGTGCTGGACTCCAGGAAACTGAGCACATCTCGCACTGGATGAGAGCATAGCAGGGCAGGGAGTTTCTGTGCCTGCGATTTTATGGGGCCGAAGTCCAAGTTCGAAGTTTTTAACCTTAACTCCAAAAACTTCTTTACTAAAAATTTCATAAAGACCTTTTCCATTAAACACTGCTATCCGTGGCTGATATTGCTGTGATTTCTGCACGGGAAGACGTTCTCCTTCACAACATTCTTTACTGGAAAGAGCTTTGCTGCCTGGTGTCCTTCCCACCACATTGGTAAATCCAATACCATACTTTCCCGGTAGAGCGTGATCATCCACTGGGTTCAGCTGCACCTCACTATGGCCTGACATAAACAGACACTTCCAGAAATGGTTTCCAGGTCCAGGGTAATGATGCCCTTTGTAAGCTGCCATTAGTCCTGGGTTTATGCCAAGAATCACAATGTTCAGATTGAAGGCCAAAATGTCCGGGAGGGTCTTAGAGGTTCAGCTTCGGAAACACCGTTAAGACGGTCTACCTTTCTTTTCACTTTAAATGTGTCTGTAATTTTTTTTCTTGCTTTTCTTTTGATTTTGTGGACTTGTCAGATTTTTTGGCCTCAGCAGGCTTTTGGGGTTCTACTGGATGTTTTGGTTCTGTTGCCCTGG
This sequence comes from Eumetopias jubatus, assembly GCF_037043125.1. Lineage (NCBI taxonomy): Eukaryota > Metazoa > Chordata > Mammalia > Carnivora > Otariidae > Eumetopias > Eumetopias jubatus. Next base: position 120,684,817 of record NW_028274812.1, on the reverse strand, counting down.
GTTTTCTTTTTCCTTCCTTTTGGGGGTCTCGTGTGCAGGTTCGCGAGCAGGAACGGGGTCTGGAACTTGTGCCGCATTTGCTCTTCCCTCACCACTGCCCCATCAGGAGCCCCAGCCATCATTCATGGGCATGGGGAAGCTCGAGCTCGCTGAAGGGAAGGGCTGCCCGCATTCTCCGCTTCCATCCCCCAGTGCGGCTCCAGGGCAAGCGAGTGCTGGTCTCCGGGTTCGCCCGGGAACCGCCCCCCACCCCACACCACAATAACGAGAGCCCAGAGCCCAGACAGGAATGTTGGCAGAACCCAGCTAGGGGCTGGCGCTCAAGCTCCTCCCCCGAGTTTCTAGTCCCATCCCCCACACCTCCCAGCCCCGACCCCCATTTTTGCTCATTTTTTTAATGAGTTCTTTTATATGTAACTAATGAATCGTTGAACACTACATCAAAAACTAATGATGTACTATACAGTGGCTACCTGAACATAATAAAAAAAGAAAAAATGAGTTCTTTTCTTATTGGTCCTTTTTTAAGGGTTTTATGAGTATTCTACAGCAAGTCCTTTATCAGATATGTGATTTGCAAGTATTTTCTCCCAGTCTGTGTCCTGAGTGTGTTTCTTGATGCAATAATAGACATTAGGGCACAGATGTATTTTTCTGATAAGACACATGGCTGTGCTGGATTTGGGGTAGAGAACTTGGGTGACTGGGGGAATGAGGGGTTACCATGCGACTTCTTTATTTTTGTATATTTGTGAGTATCTATTGAATTCTCTTGTATGTGCATGAATAAAGTTTTCAAAAAATACAGTACTTTAAAATCCCTAACCCCTGACAGATCATCCTCAGACCATGAATGAAGACTCAGGTTCTGAACTTCTACTTTAGGGCCAATTATCTTTTCACTGAACTATTTGGCCTTTGAATTTCTATTTGTGAAACAGGTGGGCCGGAGGGACAAATTCTCCCACTGAAATAGCTTGAAATGTAGAAAAACCATCAGCTTGAAAGCATTAAACCTGACATGATAGTACTAAATGAAACAATGAGCACCCCCCCAAAACAAAGGGAAAGACCCTGCCTTGCCCCGCAGAAAGCAGGGTCCTGAGACACAGAGCAAAGGCTCTGTGAGTCCCCTGCTCAGAGTGCAGCCGGGCGGCCCAGCCCTTCCAGCCCTGAGCTGCTGACTTCCCCACCATCTCCTTCTTTTTTAAAGTATAAATAAAGCATTTACCTTCTGATTCTGATGTGTACGTGAGATGAACAATATATATGATGTCATGTCTATTCACTGAAGAAAAATTATAAAATGGGAAAAGTGATACATGACAAAGTAAAAAGGATGTAATCCTCACCCCTGAGCTGTTTTGTTGCATTTGCTTCTAGTCTCTTCTATACCCTCCTGCTGCTGGAAGTCTCTCTCTCTAAGGTGATGAGCACAGACCCAGGGGCTCCAGCCCTGCTCTCTCCAGATGCCATTTCCCCAGTCAGCTCCCTGTCCCCCTCCTGAGAGGCCTGCCTCTGACTTCCTCCCCCCTGCTCAGCCTCCTGCACTCCCCCCCTGCTCCCCTCTCTGAGGTGATGAGCTCATGTGTTCCTCACTCAGAAAAGAAGGACTCAGGGGAGAACTGTGCACCCCCCATGCCCAACCCCAGGTCTCCACCTGTGTCCTCAGCTTCTAAGCAGTGTTGGGGGAGAGCCCTCCTGTCTCAGGCTGCCCCTCCACTGGCACACATGGCCCCTCACTCACCTGCAGCCTGCACTTCCCCCTGTCTCCTGGCTCAGCCATCCCTCCTACAAACATGCTGCCATGACTCCCGTTCAACAACATGAAGCAAAACTAAATAAACCCAAACAAAATCATCCTATAAAAACCCAGTGCTTGCTCCCAGGACTCCTGCAACTCCTGCCCCATCTCTGTGGCCTCCGTGCAGAACTCTTCCTGACCCATGTCACCCACCATGTCGTCCTTGCAGCCAATGGATAGAGGCACAGAGTTGCACAAGTCAAATCCTTCCACAGTACTTGATATCAAGACAGATGTCCCCAAGCTTCCATTCCCTCATTTCCTAAATCTCTGAGACCACCTGCATTCGTTCTTCTAGCTGATTCCCTGATTATTGCTTCTGTGTCTCTAAGTAACCTGCTTCTCACACCCGTTCTCTGGTCTTCAGGTTTACGCATCAACTTGAATGAACTGGCTCTTCTTTCACACACTCCCATCTTCCCCTTATAATTATTTGATAATTTTGACAAGCTCAATGTGCAGTGTTTGCATTATTATGACCGTGAAATGCTAGTCACAACTGAGCATTCAGCAGACTATGATTATGTGCCCCCCCTGAATCAACTTTTTATTTTCCCCGGAGTAAATAACTATCTTTTCCCTTCATTTCTTAGTTTCTGTTGAGCTCAGTTTAATCCTTCCCTGCTCCCCCTGGTTAAGTCTTCATGAGCACATTCAAGCCCATCCCTCTTCTCCCTTCTTCTTGCCCGTGCAGCCGCCTGACCTGCAGCCCTCCGTCTTGGTCCATAGGGATGGGATGCCTGCACCCCTGGGGCAGGGCTGACGTCCGACCCCCTGCAGCTCCTCCTGGGGGCCCTTGGCCTCTCTCCTGCTGGCTCCCTGTGGCTGGGATCCCATGAGCTCCCCCTGTTCGGTTTTCTCCATCATTTTCCCACTTTGTCTACTGGTGTCCTGGGGAAGGAAACATGGAAAGTAGAACAGAAACTCTCACATCTGAGGAGCCCTCAGGCTGCCCTCGCCCTGAGTCACACGGTGACGAGACAGAGACTCCGTGCTGGACAGAGTTGTCCTCGGGATTTGGGGGCTTCGCCTCATGTCTTCCGGTCCCCAGTCCTGTGTTGTTGCCTCTTGGAGTTTTCAGGGTGTCTGCCCTTCTGCTCTCCTTCGGACATTTCATTGTGATGTGTCCTGGTGTGGGTCTCCTCTCATCTGCTCTAGGTCAGAATTTGGGTGGGTCTTTCAATATGTGTGTTTGTCCCTGTGAACTCAGAGAAATATTCTTGAAATTGTTTTCATCATTTCCTACTCGACATTCTTTTTAAAACAATCGTTATTAACTTGTTGGAATCACTTGACTGAGAAACAAATAGGTCTTCTCTCCTGTTGCCATCACCCTCCCGATTGTACCACTTCAGGGAGGGACAACTTTAATCATCCAGTGTGTCCACTCAATTATTCATTTCTATGGTCATATTGTTCATTTCCCAGAGCTGTTTCCTGTCTGTGATTGCACAGCACTGTGTGTAGTTGTGTTTTTGTTTCATATCCATATGGCTGTTGCATCCTGTAGGTATGACTGATCCTAGCGGTAGGGGACCTGCTGTCTCTCCTGGTTTCTGCTTTCGTGATATCATGACCTTTCTCCATGCAGCACTCAGCTCAGGAGCGACTTACATTTCCCTCTGTCATTTCTGCTCCATGCCCATCTCTCATATGACACTACCAGTGTCTCATTACCAGGGTGTCACCCTTGCTCCGTGTTGTAGCTCCGGAGTCCAGCTGATCCTGGAGGCCTCCAGATGGCCACTGGATGATGGACTTTAGTGTGATTTGAGCAGGTGAGTCACATTGCCCCTTAATGTCCTCCTAGGCTCTGAGCCTCACAGCCTCCCATTGCAGAACATTCTGGAACACTGCAACAATTCACTTGCATGGAGTGCACATCATACCCACCCCCTAATGGACAGGGAACAATGAACGACAAGTCAACCAGGCCGCTGAGAACAAACCTTCTGGGTTGAACCCTGGCTCCACCACCCCCTTCTCCGAGTCTCCCTTTCCCTGTCTGTACAAAGGGATCCCCTATGGGGTGCCTCCTGGGTTTGCTTTCATGATTAACTGTGACTCTCTGTGTAAATCACATGGTGATAATCCCTGACACATGTTAAGTGTTCCACTATTTATAGTTACCATCGTCATATTGATTATAGTCCTCACGGAATTTCTGTTCTTTGTTTTTATTTTTTATATTTTTTAAGATTTTATTTATTTTTAAGAGAGAGAGAGATCACAAGTAGGCAGACAGGCAGGCAGGCAGGTAGACAGAGGGAGAGGGAAAAGCAGGCTCCCTGCTGAGCATGGAGCCCATGGTGGCTCGATCCCAGGACCCTGGGATCATGACCTGAGCCGAAGGAAGGCGCTTAACCAACTGAGCCACCCAGGCGCCCCTGTTCTTTGTTTTTATAAAGCACAATTCAAGAAACATCCTTGAGAACATGTGTGATTATCTACCTAGGATAAACTCTTCAAAGAAAATGTCTGTGTCACAATATAAGCACATTTCATTTGTGGAGACATTTTTCTTTTTTTTAAAAATATTTTATTTATTTATTTGACACAGAGAGAGACAGCTAGAGAGGGACCACAAGCAGAGGGAGTGGGAAAGGGAGAAGCAGGCTCTCCGCTGAGCAGGGAACCCGATGCGGGGCTCGATCCTAGGACCCTGGGATCATGCCCTGAGCCGAAGGCAGAAGCTTAACGACTGAGACACTCAGGTGCCCCGTGGAGACATTTTTCTAAAGCACCCATTAAAAATTGTATCCCAGTGTTCACTCCCATCAACCTTTATGACAGTGTTTTCACGACCCTCTGATGGACACTCTCTTGCCTTACTTTCATCTTTGCCAAGTTCATCAATTCTCAGTTTTATTCCTGTTACTTATTCCACATTCTCATATTTATTTACTTATTACAAATACATTTTTTATTTTTTTACGTAATTATTTGACATTTCATTTCCTCCTTCCAAAATTGTTTTTTAAGATTTCCAATTCTTGTTTCTTTCTTTTTCTTTTTTTAATATTTGCGTGCATTTGACATACAATGTTCCATTCCTTTCAGGTCTACAACGTAATGATTAGCCATATAAACCAACAGTTCTACTCTTGGGTATTTACCCAAAGAAGATGGCAACACCAATTCTGTGGTTGTATTTTGAATGGGTTGCAGCTCTCTTAAAATATGGACTTTAACAGGGAAGAAACATCAGTCCCAATATTGGGAGCTGGTCTGACACTGACAGCTGGGCTCAGTGTGGTCAGAAGCTGGCTAATGTCCAGCCCTTGGCCATATTCTTCTCCTGTGGGACATAAGCCAGTCACCTCACAGAACATCAGCATCCGACAAGGACACTCTGAAACCATGACATCACTCTGTGTCATTACAGACAAAAACAAGGCACTGCACAACCCACAGAATAACACACATCTCCCTGTGTCAGCCAGTGTGAGCAATCGGGGCTCCTTTACCATGACTGCTCTATCCTCGCTCTGGTCTGGCCTGCCTAGAGAGGGGATTCACTGAGATGCTCAACCATGGAATCGCCCACACGTCCTAACAACATGCAGTCGGGAGTGGGCCCCAGCTTCCACAGATCCTCTCCAAAACACTCATCCAAAGGCCATGTCCTTATAGGTTCCAACACCTTCATATTAGGATGCCCCATGGCCCCCAAAGGGGTGTCTTCTCTCTCACTGCAACAAGTAATAGATCCAACTTGAATACCCACAGGTGCTCCTCATGGTCTTGGCTGAAGAACATTGAAGTACCTTACCCTTCTGTCTGTGAAAAATTTTTCTGTGTGTCTTTAATTTGATCATGGACATGTGTTTCTATCTTTGTGAGTGTGGTTGACATGCAGATATTTCATGTTTTTCTTTATGGCTTTTCATCATTAGGCCATGCTTAGAGAATTCTTCATCCCCCAATTGTAACATTTCACGTATATTTTCCCCTGGGTAGAAATGAAAAGCACAGGTTTCAAGGGTGACAGGAAACACAGAGAATTGTCTGAATTTGGGAAATGTATGGAGAGAAGGAAGAGGTAAAAGATAATAAGCTCATGGAATCTAAGATGTACATCTTCTGATTTATGACGTTTACAAGTATGTACAGAGCCTACAAGGTACACGCTGTATTCAATATATCCTCTCACTTGGGCTCGGTGAAGACTTATGAGGCTGCTTCTGTTTACCAGGTGAATGCAAACAAGACCAAGACATCCAAAGTAATAGAGATAACAATGAGCTCCAGGGATGGGCATTTTTGAACACTTATGACCTAGATGTGATACACCATATTTTGGCCAATGTCGGTACACTTCAGCTGTTATAACGCATGATAATTAGACTTTCATGCTGTATTTTAAGGATATGTCTCAGACTGACATAGACATATCCATGACTTCCCATCTGAAGGTAAATTTAATATACATATACCTACGAGTCATACAGTATCTTCTTTGAGGAGGATCTAGAAAACTAACAACATTCTAGATATATACTGTCTGAATAATAGCTACGAGCCACCTATGGGTGCTTAAGTTCATATCCATTTAAAATAATTCAGGGACGCCTGGGTGGCTCAGTCATTAAGCATCAGCCTTCGGCTCAGTTCATGATCCCAGGGTCCTGGGATCTAGCCCCCATTGAGCTCCCTGCTCTGCGGGAAGCTTGCTTCTCCCTCTCCCACTCCCCCTGCTTGTGTTCCCTCTCTCGCTGTCTCTCTCTCTCTGTCAAATAAATAAATAAAATCTTAAAAAAAATAAATAAAACAGTTCAAAATGCAACGGCTCAGCACAACGGCCTCATTTCAAGTGCCACCTGAATCTCTAGAACCACATGCATCTCGTGGCCACCATACCGGACAGCACAGATATAGAACAATTCCTTCCACACAGAATATCGTATTGGACGGTACTGCTCTGCGTGCTTTGCGAGCCGCGAGTGAGATGCATCAGACACAGGGAAAGTGAAAAGACCAACATGATTTCTCTTACAGACGACATCAGATTCCATCTGGGATGTGAATACATATGAAGCTGGTGGGTCACAAAATCAAAGTCGCATATGCGTGGGTCTGGTGCCTTCAGTTGCAAACTGTTCTCAATTACAAAAGGGAAACCCCTGTCCCCCCCACCTCCCTTCCCAGACGGGGGACCCTCTCCACCATCACATTTCCAGGAGGTGGGTTCTCTTCTAGTTGCACTGGGGGGCTAAAGTCAGAGCTGAGTTTTCAGAGGCAGGAAGTGAAGCTCAGGGAAAGGGATTCTGCTGAGTGAGGAGAGGCCAGGGCAGGACCAGCAGGGAGACTCTCCCAGGGTTATCAGAAGAGCCGTTCTCAAAGTGTGGTCTGGGGAACACCTGACATCACTGAGGCCCTTTCACGGAGTCCATGAGGTTAAATCTATTTTCCTAACATTACTTAGACATTATTTGCCTTTTCGCCATGTTGACGTTCACACTGAGGTAAAACTTAGCAAGAACGGAGGTGATGGATGCAAACTGCAATAGTTGCCATTCTTCACCACTACTTACTCCCATAAAAAACCAGAAACACTCTTTCCGCCATCTTTCCGTGCCGCCATATGGTCACATGAATATCTTGGCGGATGCTCTCAAGAGCGGTAACAATGCCTGAGAGAGAAGCGAAAGGCAGGTCGTATCAGCCGTGCTCCAAAGTCATCGTCCCGTTTCTAACTGTGAGGACGAAGCTCGGTTACATGGTTGAATTTGAAATCATTGCTGATCACAGAGCTGGGAGCATTGTTGGGAACCCCCGGGGCAGGTTAATCACGTGTGAAGTGAGCAGCCCTAGGTTTGATGTACAAGCGAAAGATCTAGAAAAATGGCAGAAGAATCTGCTCCCATCCCTCTAGTTTGGTTTCATTGTCCTGACAACCTCAGCTGGCCTCGTGGACCATGGAGAAGCAAGATGAAAACACACAGGAGGGAAAATCCTGGGAGTCTTTTTCTTTTTGTTCTTTTTTTTTCTGGGAGTCTTTTTCTAAGGATGTAATATATGCATGCAAATAAAATGCCTCAACAAAAACAAAAATAAAAATAAGCTAATATTACATTAAAACATCCCGATCGAAGCATTAAAATTATCTTTATTAATTATTCTCAAATCCACATTTAAACATATCATATATGATGACATGGGTTGTCCCACACTTGCACTACTTGCAGAAGCCCCAAGGAAAATAATTTGTGTGGAATTAACTGGCCTCTTTTTTCTTTTTTTTACAGAATCCACTTTTTAAAAGATTTTATTTTTTAATTGACAGAGAGATAGAGAGAGAACACAGGTAGGCAAGTGGCAGGCAGAGGGAGAGGGAGAAACCGGCTCCCGGCTCAGACAGGAGCCCAATGTGGGGCTCGATCCCAGAACCCTGGGATCATGACCTGAGCCGAAGGCAGCCACTTAACCAACTGAGTCACCCAGGCGCCCCACAGAATCCCTTTTTCCTGAAGACATGAATGACACAGAAACTTGGAATATTTAGACTAAGTGATTTGGCAGACAGTTTCTGGAAAATGAACAGGAACCTACCCTTTCATGAACATCAACTCACATATGACAGCTGAGAGTACGTGTTGCCTTGATCACATGTAAGCTCTCAAGAGAAAATCAGAATTTTGGAAAACTTGTGATCCACCGAGAAACTTGACAGCTTCTCATTCCTGACAAACTTTTCTGTTGCGATCTGTGGTAATAGTAAAACAAATATGACTTTTTGATAATTCAATTCCAGGGATTATATAGAGAACCCCTATATAACATAATTACACAACACATTACTTTAAAAAAAATGTCCTGCATTAAAACAAGATCCATTCAGTGTGCAAGCTGGGCCTGTGGATTTTAATGTAACAGAGAAGGACAGAGTCAATGCTACTGTTTCAGGTTCCCCTTTGCCCATAACCTCAGAGAAAGTACAACTTGTGTATTTTTCAAATAGTACCTAGGATAAATATCTATAATTCTTTGAGAAGGTTATGAAACGTACTATTCTCCAGTATTTGTGCAAGGTTGTAAATTATTTCATACACATCAACCAGAACAACGCAATAAATGCAGAAGCAAATCTGAACATCCAGGGGTCTTCTAAGGGGACAGACAAGAAAGAGACTTGCAAAAATGTGAAATGCAACGACATCACTCTTCTCACTATGCTGTTTATTTAAGAAATACTTATTTTTCATAAAAACAATATTTCTGTTTTCATGCCATGGGCTATTAATATGATTCTAAATGAAATTAATGAATTTTTAAACGCTGTTTTATTCCTACTCTGGTAAATACCGAGAGATATAAACCCACAGACCCAAAATATCCTTGGGATCCTCAGTAATCTGTGAGACTGTATAGACATCCTGAGAACACGATGTTTGAGAATCACTGACTCACACAGCTCCTGGGCCACGACTCGGGGAGACTGTGACAAAGAGGGCGTCGTGCAGTAGGTGAGGGGTCGGGGCAAAGTCCCAGGTCCCTGGGCCTGCCTCTCAGGGTCTCAGGCCCCAGGGCGGTGTCTGGGGTGGGGAAGGCCAGGGCCGGGGAGTCCCCATCTCCCCGGTTTCACTTCCCCGTCTCACAACCTGTGTCAGGTCCTCCTGCCTGGGGACTCCTGACAAGGCGCCGGTTCGCATTCCCATTGGGTGTCGGGTTTCTGGAAAAGCCAATCAGCGGCACCGCGGTTCCGGCTTATAAAGTCTCCGCACCCCGAGCCCAGCTGCGACTCACAGTGTCCCCAGACCGCGAACATGCAGGTCGTGATGCCCCGAACCCTCGTCCTGCTGCTGTCGGGGGCCCTGGCCGTGACCGAGACCTGGGCGGGTGAGTGCGGCGGCGGGAGGAAAGGGCCTCTGCGGGGCGGGAGCGAGGGGACCGCGGGGCGGGGACGCGGGACCCCCAGGGAAGGCGCCTCTCCGCCGCCGCCGCCCCAGCCCCCCAGCCGCCCCCGGCCCCGCCACGGCCTGTGCTCCCCGCCCCTCCCCGCCTCCGCCCTGCTCCCCCGCCCTCGGTGCCCCTCCCCCTGCCCTCCCGGCCGCCTCCCCCTGGGCGCCGGCCCCGCGCCGCGAGGAGGGTCGCGCGGGGTCTCAGCCCCTCCGCGCCCGCAGGCTCCCACTCCCTGAGGTATTTCCACACGGCCGTGTCCCGGCCCGGCCGCGGGGAGCCCCGCTTCGTCAGCGTCGGCTACGTGGACGACACGCAGTTCGTGCGGTTCGACAGCGACTCTGTCAGTCTGAGGTACGAGCCGCGGGCGCCGTGGATCGAGCGGGAGGGGCCGGAGTACTGGGACCGGCAGACGCAGATCGCCAGGAGCAACGCACAGAGTTCCCGAGTGGGCCTGAACACCCTGCGCGGCTACTACAACCAGAGCGAGGCCGGTGAGCGACGCGGGCCCGGGTCCCGCTCACGACCCCCATCCCCACGGACGGGCCGGGGTCGCCCCGAGTGTCCGGGGCCGAGCGCCACCCCGAGTCTGAGGGAACCCCCGGCCCCGACCCCTGACCCCGACGAACCCGCGGGAACTTTCAGGCGGTTTTACTTTCTGTTTGGACTTAATCCCCTGCCTGTCGGGCGGGGCCAGGCTCTCACACCATCCAGTGGATGTACGGCTGTGACGTGGGCCCCGACGGGAAGCTCCTCCGCGGGTACAGTCAGGACGCCTACGACGGCAGGGATTACATCGCCCTGAACGAGGACCTGCGCTCCTGGACCGCGGCGGACACGGCGGCGCAGATCACCCGCCGCAAGTGGGAGGCGGCCGGTGCGGCGGAGCAGGACAGGAACTACCTAGAGGGCACCTGCGTGGAGTGGCTCGGCAGGTACCTGGAGCACGGGAAGGAGACGCTGCAGCGCGCAGGTACCAGGGGCCGCGGGGCCTCCCTGGTCTCCCCTCCACTGGGGCTGGCTTCCCACCAGGAAGGGAGAATGGACTCAGTGTCAGAACAGCGGCCCTCCCACGGGTGGGGAGACGGAGATCCGCCCGCGTGTTCATGTCCCTACTAGAGAGGGCCTCACCCAGAGGGCCGCTTCTCGCTAAGGGGCAGTGGAGGAACCCAGTCTCTCCCAGGAGGCAGGTGGAGACCGTCCCTGAAATAACCCATCAGCGGTTCCCTTTAACGCTGGCAGCCACCTTGGGAACCATGACTTTCCCTCTCAAGGCCTTGTTCTCCAATGACAACATCTTTGTAGGTCTGACCCCGGGTTTTCTGACTGATTCACCCTCCACCACAGTCAGGACCCTTAGTGTGCTCACTCACTTAGACCTGCCGCCTCCTACCCTGGACTCTCACCCTGAATCTAGAACTTTCCAGGGTTAGGAGATCCCAAAGGCTAGGTTGGTAACTGGGCGTTGTGCTTCTTCCATCCAAACCAATTGCTGGGCCCACCTCAGGATGGTCACAGGAATGCCGTTTCAGTGCCCATAAAGGTAAACCCAAGTGTGGATTTTCTGTTCTTTTTCCTCAGAACCCCCCAAAACATACATGACGCACCACCCCATCTCTGACCAAAGAGTCACCCTGAGGTGTTGGGCCCTGGGCTTCTACCCTGCGGAGATCACTCTGACCTGGCAGCGGGATGGGGAGGACCTGACCCAGGACACAGAGCTTGTGGAGACCCGGCCTGCAGGAGATGGGACCTTCCAGAAGTGGGCGGCCGTGGTGGTGCCTTCTGGACGGGAGCAGAGATACACGTGCCACGTGCAGCATGAGGGGCTGTCCGAGCCCCTCACCTTGAGATGGCGTAAGGAAGGTTTGGGGTACAGCCTCTACTCAGGGAAAGCAGAAGGCCTTCTGGAGAATTTCAGCAGGGTCAGGACTCCTGCAGTGTTCCGGGCCCCTCACCTTCCCTTCCCTTTCCAGAGCCGCCGCCTCAGCCCACCATCCCTATCACCTGGATCATTGCTGGTGTGGTTCTCCTTGCGGTCACTGTGGCCCTGATTGGAGCTGTGATCTGGAAGAAGAAGCGCTCAGGTAGGGAATGGAGTGGGGGGATCTGAGTTTTCTTGTCCCTCTGGGGGGTTTCCTACACAGGAGACTATCCTGCCTTGTTACTGGGAAGTCCCATCCACACACATGGACTTGCCCACGCTGGAGCTGACCACTAACGCTCACTCTGTAGCAAACACTTGTGAAAATGAAGGACAGATTGTCATCTGGGTAACTCTGGTGATGGGGACCTGATTCCCAGCAGTCACAGGACAGAGAAAGGGCCCTGCTGAGGTCAGACCTCCAGCCAGTCAGGTGGTCCAGTGACCCCACCCCTCTATCTTCATGTTTCTTGATCGTGTCCTGGGTCTTCAATCACAACTCTGCAAACTTCATTTAGGACCAGGACTAGGAGCTTCCTCTAGGATCTCATGGCCCAGCCCTGTTCTGGCCTCTGACATGATATTTTCTTCCCACAGGAGGGAAAGGACCAGGCTACTCTCATGCTGCAGGTAAGTGTGGAGGGAGTGATCCCTGACACCCTGAGATAGTGTAGACAGAGCCCGACGGGGAGCCCGCCCACCCCGTAGCTCCTCCTTTAGTCTCCTCTCCGGTGGGCTCTGACCGCGGCCTGTTTGTTCTCCCCCAGGTGATGACAGTGCCCAGGGCTCTGATGTGTCTCTCACGGCTCCTCAAGGTGAGACCCTGGAGACCCCGAGTGCGGGAGGGTTAGGGCACTAGGGACAGTGTGAGCATGGTGGGGGGTGCTGTCCAGAATGTCCGCACTTATGTCACTGACCTGAATGGGTGCATGATTTTTTTTCACAGTGTGAGACCAGCTGCCTTGCGGGGACTGAGTGATGCAAGATGTGTTCACACCCCCACTTGGTGACATCAACAACCCCCGACTTCTCTTTCCGCAAAAGGTGTCAGATGTGTCTGTGTTCCTATGAGCATAATGTGGGGACATGAGGAGATTTGCCCGCCTAACAACCACGACCCCTGCCTATGCTGATTTGCATTCTCTTCTCTGATGTGCTTTCCTGTTCCAGCAGAGGCGGGGCTGGACCATCTCCATCCCTGACTTTATTTCACGTTGGGCTGAGTACTAATGACTTATTTCCCTACGAAAATTAGAATCCAGATATAAGTTTTCTTTCCTAATTCTTGACATGTGGGGCTGATGAGGTAATAAAAGAGGAAATTTGTAATGTTGAGACAGCAAATAAATGAAGCCCTGAGAACCTTCCAGATCCCCTGTGTTACTGTGCTGAGTGTGTTACAGGTGGGGGCAGGAGAAGGCTGTGAGGAGCCGAGTGGGGACAGGGCCTGTGCCCAGTTGGTGCTCAGTGCATCACGGCTGTGCCGTGCTCACCCCTCAGCTGGGTCATCTCTCTGCTCGGTGTCCTTGCCTCTTCTGTGGAACCGCGTCTCCCCAGGACCAGTGATCACAGGGAATTGCACATCACCTGTCACCAGGACCTTGTGCAGCAAGAGCTTACTGTGACTGGGTCAGGCTAAGCACAGGCCTGGGTCATGCCATAGCCCCCATTTTGGGGTGGTTTTTTCAATGTTTCTCTGGAGCATCAGGCCTGTTCTTGCTCTTGTGCACGAGTTCTTATCCATTCTGCCCTGGGTGACCCCACGAGTCACACACGAGTTCTGTGGTATGGAGGGATGAACTTTCTGGTTCATCCATCTTCCCCTCCCTCTAGAGCTGCTTTCTAGATAATTCCTTAGATTCTGGGGGTGGAGAGAGGAGGAATCAGAGTTTCTCATCCTTATTAAGCTTCAGTTAGTTTTTGTCTTCCCTGCTGCTCTGTCCTCTCTCCCCACCCTTAGTTCATTGATCCTGGTGCCGGCTCCGATCCAAGTTCTTGGATTTATAAAGCAGAGTCTAACTAGATTTCTGTGTGGTTGGAGAAAAGGCCCCCAAAAGCCTAAGTACGGTGTTTCTGAAGAGAGGACTCTGTGTGCTGTGCGTGCAGGAGACATGGTGTGGGGGAGGGGAGGGACTGAGCAGAGAGAGGGAGGGGAGGGCAGCCCTGTGAGCAGCTAGAGGCAGCCCGGATGGCGATGTGGTCGCACGGGGGGCAGGAGCTGCGACGGATCAGCTGAGCCTGAGGCGCATCTAGAAGAGGGAGGTCCTCTAGCTGCTCATTCATTCACCTGATAATTGTCGCGTGCACATACAGGACACGCTATGTTTACTTCTGGGACAGCTCAGTGAGACTAAGAAGAGGGAAAACTTGCTGCTCTTGCGGAGACTAGTTCTAGTGTAAGGGGCACACGGCACTTGACCCTCGGGCAATGCGGGGATTAGGGCAGTGACCCCCTCGTGCCGTCAGAAATCCAAGTACAGCTTTTGATTCCTCAAAACATAAGAACTTATAGCCTCCTGGTGACTGGAAGCCTTACTGATAACATGAACTGTCGCTTCACACATTTGCATGTTACAGGTACTATATACTGTGTTCTTACAACGAATGAAGGTAGAGAAAATAGTAGAAATCATAAGGAAGAGAAAGTGCGTGGCCAGTACTTACTGTAGAAAAGTCCGCATGCAGGTGCACATGCCCCGAGCAAAACCAGTGTCAGTCAGAGGTGAACTGTGTATTGTGTAAGCGCAGTAAGAAGGGAAGTGTTTACATGGAAGTTGGTAGGAGCTTTGAGGAAGGTGACCCAGAGCACCGTGCTGGGACGGGGACCATGGCTCCATTACTCCAGGGATCAGCGATTCTCAGTGAGAAGGGACCTCTGAGAGGTTTGAAGGTCATGAAGGAATCGCATAAGAGGAGGTCTGTGGGGAGTTTCTTTTCAGGCAGGGAACCCTCAGTGCACACGCACTAGGGCAGGAGCGCGTCCTGTGTTCACAGAAGGGCAAGGAGGCCACCGGGGCTGGAGCAGAGAGCAGGTGACATGAGGTCGGATGTCAGCATCATCACGGAGGCCTGAGGTTATTAGAAGGGTTTTGAGTTTTCTCTGAGTGAGGCGTGGACTTACAGGAATGAACAGATCGATGGGATTGATCTTCTTGAGCAGCATCTATTTGCTGCTCTGCAGAATCGGGGGTGCAGGGCGAGCGACCATTAGGGCACCTGTAGGAAACTAGTACTGTGTCCCAGGAGGGGGAAGTGGGCCGTACGTATGGGGTGTGAGGAGGGAAGATACTGAGAAGTGATTGAATGCTGGAGATATTCACAGATGGACTTTGCAGCATTTCCTAATGGATTCATTCTGGGTGGTGAGAAGGAGGAATCAAGGAGGGCATCCGGCGTTTCAGATTGCAGGTAGGAATGTGGGATGCTTTCTTGGAAACGGGGAAGACTCTGGAAGTAGGATATTTGGGGAAGCAGCATCACATGCATCCAGTTTAGGAATGTGGAATCTGGGATGTCTATTAGAAACCCAAGTGAAGTTGGCAGTTGGATCCAGAGTGCAGGGTAGGAGAAATACCTAGGTCAGAGAGATAGATTTGTGGGGTGATGCCACTAAATGATGTTTAAAGCTTCAGCAGAGATGAGGTCCCTAAGGGGGTGAGGGCCATAGAAGAGAAAGGAACAGGACCAAACCCTGCACTCCTCAGGGCTAAGCAGGCTGATCAGAGTGCACACCCAGAGTGGACTGCACAGTCCGGTTCTGCGTCTAGAAGGCACATAGACCAGGGAGGCCCACCCTTGAGTGTGCACAGGAACTGACAGTCTGGAGTAGAGCATGAGATTCTGGGTTGATAACAAGGTTGGTGCTGCTGCTGCTGGTCTTCAGATCCCACACCGAGGAGCAAGCACATGAAGCAGGATCCCCACATGGCCGTGCATCAGCCTCTCCTGTAGGGCTTATTAAATAAGTGATTCCTGCGCCCACGCCCAACATTCTAAAATGTGAGGTCTGGGGAGAGGCCTGAGTATTTTCTAACGAATCCACCAGCAATCCTGGGGCTCCCCCAGATATAGAAGCACTGAAGTCATTGATGAGAGCCCTCATCATGGGAAGGGGTTTTACAGACACATTTAAATGGTTTTGCGGAGGCACCTGAGTAACATCTGACACTTTGTTTCAGCTCAGGTCATGAGAAGTAGCCCACGTCAGGCTCTGCACCCAGTGCACAGTCGGCTTGAAATGTTCTCCCTCTCCCTCTACCCCTCTCCTCTTTGTCATGCACACACTTTCCCTCTCTCTCTCAAATAAATAAATAAATAAAATCTTTAAATTTTTTTTTGTAGGAAAGAAATGTAAGACATACTGAGGGAAACGTATTCTCTCTCTTGTGGGGCACAGCCAGGTGGCAGACTGAGTAAGTAGTTTTTAGCTCAATATGAAATCTCCGCATTACTGAGAGCGTGGATCAGAAATGTCTGCACCACACAAAAGGAAATGGTAACTATGTGACATGATGCACATGTTAGCCATGCTATGGTTGTAATCGTTATCAGTACAGGAAAGTATGTCAGCTGGTTGTATCCCTAAACTCACGCAATGGTGAATGTCAGTCATATCTCCACAAAGCTGGTAAAAAATGTCTGAAATCTTGCTCTTGGAATCTCTTCCCTCCGTGGGTTTCTGACTCCTTGGGATACGTACGTACAGTTACAGAGAGACTTAGGGACGCGAGAGAGTGTCTGAGGCCTTGTTTTATTTCAAAGAAAGCCACTGAGCAGCCTGAGGCTACCCAGCCGGGAGCAGAATCCACACTGGATCCTCGGTGGAGGCCCACATACAGCCAGCCCCCTGCTACTGGGCGTCGATGGCACTGTCCACACCACTGACTCCCCTGAGGGAGGACACTGGGCCCTGAGGCTGGGACTGCTCTCGCTGCAGCCCTGACCGCTGCATGACCCCGCGGTGACGCTGCTCGGACCCCCTGTGCCCAGTGCGTGGACGCTGTCCCAGCGTGTCTGTCACGTGCCCTGAGTCGCAGTCTGACAGGGGGTCACGTGACTGTTGACGCTTCATGTCACGTCCAACTGCAAGACTGGCAAAGTGCGTTCTCCTCTCTATGGATGGAGGTGGTCTCTGTCCCCAACAAGATTCTTTAAGTGTGGAATTCCTTCATGTGGGCAGAGAGGTACGAGTTCTGGGAATGGACGTTGGGGACCAGGAATGGAAAAGAATGACAGATTTCAGCATTTGGAGCCGTGATTTGAGACTAGAACTTGATCTGGACGCTGTAGGCTCTCAAGTCTCCTTGGATGGAGTGACTCATAAAGGGCATCTTTCAACTTATTCCCTTGATGGTTGTTGTGGGCCCAGCGTTTACTCCAGTTCCTACTCACACATAAGTGGAGTAGCATTGTTGGGTGAAGTGATTGCTCAACTTGTCTTCTCCCGGCCTTGGTCTCTTCCTGGGATTAAAACCCAGATCTGTATCACTTCAGATGATCCGCACATATATACTGACATTTCATGTTTCTTCCTACATGCACATATTTCTGGGGAGAGTGTGCATAATTTTATTTGGTTTTATGTGGCCTCCACAAAAGTATGAAAACCCATTCCAGTTTAGACACTATTCTACTTCATCTCTGGTCCACAAACAGCTAATTATCACAGTGTTTTAGCAGATCCAATGACGTGATATACATGCTCAGGTTTGCTTGGCGATGTCCAGTCTCAGACAGGAGAAGGTAGAGCTTTCTTGCTTACACTCTTTCAATTTCTCTATGTATCTTTTTAAGGGCTGATTAACAGTTCAAAGACCAGTGCTGGCTCACGGAAGACACAAATCATCGTTGGTTTAGGTGACTTATACTCTAGCACCTACTCTGGTGCCTAAGAAATAGCAGAAATGAAAATAATTAATGAGGATTCCATTTCCAGGAACACCGTAGACTAAGGTTTAAGGCTGCCTCCTGTGCACGTGAGGTGATGAGCACTGGGTGTTATATGCAACTGATGAATTATTGAAGTCTACATATGAAACTAATGATGTACTATATGTTGGCTAAATGAATTTAAAGAAAAAAATGTTTAAATAAGGCTGCCTCTTCTCCTAAAACAACTAAATGATAGAAAAAAAACCATAAAATCATCCAAAAGTGCAGTAGAACTATCAAGAGAATAATCAATTAGCCCAAAATTTAAATATGGGCCATACCAGAGAGAACAGTTCTGATTCTTTGGTCATTTTTCAAATCTAGAAAATCTTAGCTTGGCTTCTCAGGCTCATGAGTCCTCGAGAGGAAATCATGCCCAGAGTTTCTTCATGTAAGGAGCAGGAGATACATCCCTCCCTCAAAATCTGGGTAACAAAGATTCATATCCTCAGAACAAGGTGACACAAATCAAATCTGTTCTATCTTCAAGTAACGAACATTCTAGGAACATTGCCTTGGAGTCAGGAAAAAGTGAGCAAACAACTATTTCAAAAATTTGCAGACACGGCCTAAGCCATCTGTGATTTGTCATCCATATTTGCTTTACCATTGGGCCAAAATAATTTCATGTCATTAGTATAGTTTACAATTGTCCTGGATTGGTGATGACCCAAAAATTTAAGAAACAAACTAATTTCTCTAGAGAAATCTCTATTTAACCTACATGTAAAAAAATTTACACCCACAGATACTTGTACAGAGAAAAAAAAAGCAACTCATAGCAAGAAATGTAAAGTCCAAATGGAAGAAAGACTGGATTATGTAACTTTAGAAAGAGTGAGTAGTAAAAAGCTCATGAAACTTCAATATTGGAATCATAAGATACAATATAACATGACCAGAATATGATATAAATATATAAACATATTATTAGAATATATATTATGGATATGATATAAAGAAAAAATCACAAAATTTAAAATGTAGAAAATATGGCAAAAGCAAAAGCACCTCTTAAGAAAATAACTACAAAATAGAGTGATTAATGATTAATGAAAATATTACAGTTTATTCACCGAATACGAAGGTATCAGTAAAGGAGGAATGAGTTGAGGGGCACCTGGGTGGCTCAGCTGGTTAAGCACCTGCCTTAGGCTCAGGTCATGATCCCAGGGTCCTAGAATTGGGCTCAGCATCTGGCTCCCTGTTCAGCAGGGAGCCTGCTTCTCTTTCCCCCTTTCCCTCTGCTGCTCCCCTACTTCTGCGCTCTCTCTCTCCTTCTCTCTTAAATAAATGAAACCTTTTAAAAAAGAGAAAGAGAGGGGTGCCTGGGTGGTCCAGTCATTAGGCGTCTGCCTTTGCCTCGGATCATGGTCTCAGGGTCCTGGGATCGAGCCCTGCATCGGGCTCCCTGCTCAGCAGGAGGCCTGCTTCTCCCTCTCCCACTCCCCCTGCTTGTGTGCCCTCTCTCACTGTGTCTCTCTCTGTCAAATAAATAAATAAAATCTTCAAAAACATAAAAGTAAAAAAGAGAAAGAGAGAAATGAGTGAGGCATGGAAAACAAAAGGCAAAAGTTAAAATGGCACCATAAATCCAATAGTGTAACTATTAACATTACAAGTAAGTGGCTTAAATAAGGCAAACAAAGTGCAGGTTGTTAGAATGAACACAAAACAAGATCCACCTATGCTGTCTACAGTAGACACACTTGATCTCAGTTACAAATAGATTAAAATCAAAGGGATGGAAAAAGGCATCTCAGGCAAACAACCATAAGAAAGCTGGAGTGGATACACTCATCAGCCAAAAGGGACTTTAAAAATGCTAGTAAGATAAACAGGATGACTTTATACTGATAAAATGGTGAAGTCATCAGAAAGATGAAACAATTCTAAATATATATTCACCTAATAACTCAACATCCAAATACATGTAAGCAAACCGACAGAAACTGAGAGAGAAATAGACAATATGACAATAATAGTTAAACTTCAATATATCACTTTCAATAATGGATAGAAAACTCTGCAGAGATCAATAAAGATAAAGAACACTTGAACCATACTATAAAACAACAGTGTAACTCTGACATTTATAGAACAGTCCAGCCATGAACAGAATATACATTCATTTCAAATGCACATAGAGCTTTCTTGAGGATACGCCATATGCTAGGCCATAAAAAAAAAAACCAACTCAGTGAATTTAAAGGGGTAAAAATAATACAAATACGTTCTCTTATCACAGTGGCATGACACCAGAAATCAATAACTGGGATAGATTTGGGAAACTCACAGCTATGCAGAATTAAACAACACACTTCTACATAATCAAAGGGTCAAAGATATAAAAATAGAAATCAGAAAATACTTTCAGATTAATAGAAATGACTACAGAGCTCACCGAAACCTAGAGGGTCCTACTAAAGCAGTGCTGAGAGGGAAATATATAGGTATAAGTGTCTATATGAAAAAGAAACATCTCCAATCAATTACCTAAACTTCCATATTAAGTCAAAGAAGAAAGAGGAGCAAACTAAACCAAAACCAGGCAAAAGGAAGGAAAAAATAAAGATTAGAGTAGAAATTAATGAAATAGAGAAAAGTGAATAAAATAACAATATAGGAAACTAAATCAAATGTGATCCTTTGAAAGATCAACCAAACTGACAAATCTTCAACTAGACTCACTAAAAAAGAGAGAGAGAGAGAGAGAGAGAAATGACCCAAATTACTGGAATCAGCAATGAAAGAGGAGATATAAGACTGACCACACAGAAATAAAGAGAATTTTGAGATGATGATGAACAATTCTATGCCAAAAAATTAACTTACTTGGATAAAATAGACAAAAACATAGAAAGACACAAACAACTAAAGTTGACTGAATAAGAAATAGACCATCTGAATATACCTATATCAAGGTAGAAGAGAGAGTCAATTGTCAAAAACTATGCCACAGAAAAGCCCAGTTCCAAACGGCTTCACTTGTGATTTACACCAAATGCTGAGAGAATTAATAACAAATCTTTACAAACCCTTCCAAAAAGGAGAGGCAGGAACCCAACTCATTCTACGAAGCTAGGATTATTCAGATACCAGAAGCAGACAAAGATATCCTAAGACAAGAAAACTACAGACCGATATCTCTTATGAATGTAGACACACACACACACACACACACACACACACACATATTTCAGCAAAACGTAGCAAATCAAATCTAGCAACATATAGTTAAATACAAGCCTAATGAAATTTACTCCGAGAATGCAAGATAGGTTAAATGTCCATATCAATCAATGTAAAACACCATATTAATATACTAGAAAACAAAGCCACATGCTTACCTTAACAGACGGACAAGGAGCATTTGACAAAATCGGACACCCTCTCATGATAAAACCTCAGCTACTAACAGAGGGAATTTCCTCAATCTGATTAAAGGCACTCATGAAAACCCTTAAGCTAACATCTTACCTAATGGTGAAAGACTGGTTGTTTTCCTCCGGAGATCAACACCTCGAAAAGGATGTCCACTCTCACCACTTCTATTACACATTGTGCTGGAGGGGACGCCTGGGTGGCTCAGTCAGTTAAGCGTCTGCCTTCAGCTCACGTCATGATCCCAGGATCGTGATCCCAGGGCCCTGGGGTGGAGCCTGCATCCAGCTCCCTGCCCCGCGAGGAGTCGGCTTCTCCCTCTCCCTCCGCCTGCCGCTCCCCTGGCTTGTGCTCTCTCTCTCAAATAAATGAATACATAAAATATTTTCTAAAAAAAGGAAATGCCAGGTGAGGTTCTCAGGTTGGCAGTTGTGGTACTCAAAACTGGGCTCGCCTCTGGGTGGGTTCAAGACCAAAGACTCCATCAAGCCGAAGAATAGGGAAAGGAAGGGTTTTACTGACAAGTAAAGAACACCAGGGATATTTCCCAAAGCAGTGTCTCCTGGAACAACAAACTGGGGAAGTTTTCAGCTGAGGGTGCAGATGTCACTGACCCCTCTGATGCAGGACACCTGACCCTTGGTCGGATCTGCTGTCTCTGCTGCTCCTGGCATCCGGATGACACTCAGGCCACTCCTGCCAAAATGTCTCTGCGCAGACTTAGCGCCGGAGCCGGGAGCCTGCGGCCACCGCCACATCACATCGGAACCACCTCGAAGCAAGTGAAGATGTTAGAGGCACCTTTGCAAGAGTGAGAAATGGAAAATACCGACTTCTAAAAATATCTATTGAAAATGAGACAATCATGATTGGATCATGTAGTCAGCCTTCAGAATCCTGGGGGAAGGACTATGATTCCTTTGTTTCACCCCTCCTGGAGGACAAACAACCGTGCTATATAGTATTCAGGTTAGACTCTCAGAATGCCAGGGATATGAATGGATACTCATTGTCTGGTCTCCAGAACATTCTCGTGATCGTCAAGAAAACGTTGTGTGCGGCGACGAGAGCTACTCTGAAAAAGGAGTCTGGAGGTGGTCATGTTAAAGACGAAGTGTTTGGAACAGTAAAGGAAGATGCGTCATTACATGGATATAAGACAACACGTGCGGGCACAATCTTCTCCTGCCCCACTGACTGCAGCTGAGGAAGAATTAGGGCAGATTAATATTAATGAGGTACAAACTGACGTGGCTGTGGACACGAAGATCAACACTACAAGGAGTAGCATTTCCTATTTCTCGAGAAGCTTTTCAGGCTTCAGAAAAATGAAGTAACAGCTCAACTATGTACAACTGGAAATAGATATAAAAAATGAAATTATAATTTTAGCCAACACAACAAATACAGAACTGAAAGATTTGCCAAAGAGAATTCCCAAGGATTCAGCACGCTACCACTTCTTCCTGTATAAACATTCCCATGAAGGAGACTATTTGGATACATAGTTTTTATTGATTCAAAGCCTGGATAGTGGATGCTGTATTCTAGCTGCAAGAGCCCTCTGCTAAAAATTGTAAAAAGGCGACTACAAATATATGTCATTAGAAAGATCGAGATAGGGGAGTCTGTGTGGCTCAATCGGTTAAGCCTCTGCCTTCAGCTCAGGTCATGATCTCAGGGTCCTGGGATCCAGCCCCACAACTGGCTCCCTGCTTGGCAGAGAGCCTGCTTCTCCCTCTCTCCCTGCCCCTCCCCTCCACTTGTGCATGCTCTCTCGCTCTCTCTCTCCCTTTCTCTCTCTCAAATAAATAACATCTTAAAAAAAAAAGAAGGAAAGATCGAGAGACAATGGGGATGAGTTGACAGCAGGCTTCCTTCATGAAGAAGTACACGCAAAGCAGCATGCAAACCTAAAGGTCCTGCAGGAAAAAGAGGAATTTGAAAACGTATTAGGGGTCCAGTTGAAAGTGAAGCCACTGCTGATTAAAATCATTATATTAAGCATTACAATACTAGTTTTTTAAAAGTCCAGCTTTTAGTACAGAGGAACTGTTATATCGCTGCACGCGGGTCAACTCACCGAGCTTTTCACTTCTGTGTTTTTTAAAAATCAGGTTACAGAAGATTATATACGATGTGCTATGATTAATTTTGTCATACTTTTTTTTTAAGCTTTTATTTATTTATTTGACAGAGCTCTCTCTCACAGCAAGAGAGGGAACACAAGCAGGGGGAGCTGGAGAGGGAGAAGTAGTCTTCCCGCTGGGCAGGGAGCCCGATGCGGGGCTCGATCCCAGGACCCTGGGATCATGACCTGAGCCGAAGGCAGCCGCTTAGCGACTGAGCCACCCAGGCACCCCTTAATGGAATTTTTCTGGGCACTGTCCTCTCCTTTAGAGTGTTTTTCCAACATTATCCAAGATTACATGGCTGTCAGTCTCAGGATTATTTTTTACTTCAGTCATAGGGTAGTTTTAATGTTTATGTTGATACACAGTAGGGAAAAAAATGGAACAATGAGAAAAACTCCTGTGTTTGGAATTTACCAACTCATGGGCAGTGGCCAACAGCCAGGCCACATGGTCAGGCAGCAGGACAACGGAAACAAGGTCTATTAAAGGGATAACCACATGGGGGCTGGACCCTCGAACACTACAGGAATTTGAGGGGTGCATTAAAGGAGGACATGTTGATGCTCATCACAAGAACCACCTTCTGAGTTTGGAAGTCGATTGAAATGGATGAGTGGGTATCCTGGTGTCGTCCTCTCTCGAGGTAACCACGTAGGTCAGTGAAATAAGGGGACAGTGGGGGCTGTGGCAATGCAGAGAAGGCCTGGAACTCTAGAGTCCACTTGCATCCTCTGTGGCCCAAAATACCAAAAAGAACTGTTCTGGCTGCCAACCAAACTCTACAGAGAGCTAGGAGGCCGGTCCCCTGTAGGAAAGCCTTGACCGTAGCTGGCAAGTCAGAGTGGAACCGGTAACCCCGAGGGGCTACAAATGGGCCTTGACAGGAACTCGTATTCTGGATTGGGTTTTGCTCACCCAGTGGTAGATGCAATTGGTCAGAGTGCTATTAAAACAAAAAAAAGAAAGAAAGAAAAGAAAAAATCAAAAAGAAAACACAACACAGCTAGACTTCACTTAAAAATTAAAAAAAAATAAAACATGCAGAGAGGACTGTCCTGTGTGGACAGCTCAGTGAAATTTTACATGTGCACACCTCCATGTACCACCCCCCAGAGCAAGATGCCGAGCACGCTGAGCTTCGCAGAGATTCCCAGTCAATACGTCACCACAAAAGGTAACCACTCTCTGACTTCTGACATTATAAATTAGTCCTGATCTTCAACTTCACATACAAAGAGTCATACTCTTGCGTGTGTGGCTTCTTTCACTCGATGCCCTGTCCGTGAGATTCACCCACGCTGTAGGGCGTAGCCACAGGCCAGCCTTTTTCGGGGCTGCATGGTATGCCATTGTATGGACGTGCTACAATTTATGTATCTGTTTTCCTGTCATATGCATTTAAGTCGTTTCCCATTTGGGGCAATCATACATAGTGCTCCTGAGAACATTCTCATACATGCCTGTTGGTGCACATGTGAAAAAAAAAGATACTGCACGAGTTTGGAATGCTCGGTGACATTTCCTCACACCAAAAAAAAAGTGACAAACCATAATGTCCCACAAAGGGCATAGAGACAGGTTGACAGAGTAACAGCTTCATGGACAATGGGAACAGGCAACGGACACCCTGTGAAAACAGGGTGTTGGGGCCATGCAGGCATGAAGTGCTGGTTTCCACACCTTCACAAGCGTGTGCTCCCACCCAGCGTGAGAGGGGCTACAGGACGGTCCCCACTACACAGTTTTTCCTGGGGGATCTGAGGAGGAGGGGTAGGGGACGGGTGCCAGTGTGACTCTACAGTCCTTCCCAAGGGAGAGGACATCAATCTGTACGACCGTGCTTCACCTCCACACTCGCTCATCCTACCCGATGCTGAGTCTCAGGGCAGGGATGCAGGCGCGCGTGCCAGAAACGGACGCGTTCCGAAGCAAGACACTGGAACTACTTCGTTAAACCCTGACGTGGAAATCCGAAGGGCCTGAGAGGGGAGGGCTGTGCCTTCACTCCATCCAGCAAAGTTGGGGCTGACGGTGAGCACTGCTACGCCACCTGGTGGCCCCTTACCCGCCAGTTCTGTCCCGGTGTGACCCTCCCCACTGTGACCGAGAGTGGACTGGGCGGGGGGGGCGGGGGGGGGTGCTTCCCAGACTAGTGTTGCTGCCCGCAGTGTAGACCAGCACAGCAGCCACACATAATGTCTCTTCAAAGGCAGAGAGTTGGGCATAAATGCAGAGAAGTAGAAATAGTAGCTGAGGGGAAAAGAATGGATAAATTCTCTATGTAATGAGGGAAATCCAATATTACATTAACCCCTCCGAAGAAGTGTGAGCAGGAGATGACACTGTCTCTTAGCTCAATTCTCCCAGATGCCTGAGAGAGAAAGCCGTACGCTGTGAGAAAATTCCTGCTTCTGGAACATGACAACACTGAATGGACCCAGCCGACAAGAGTGAACCTGGGAGACCCTGTCCTCCAGCAGGATGGTGCGTAAATTGTCAGTGGGACGCGGCTACCATGGCAGCATCTCTGCAGTTCCGGTCCTATCGCTACAAAGGATCTGCGGTCAAAGAGCATGGCGTGGCCTGTGGGATAATAAAAATATTTGGTCTTTGTTGTTGAATCAGAGAGCTGTACTTCTGAAACAAGTGATGCAACATATGTTAGGAAAAAAGAAAAAGAAGAAGATAGCAGGAGGGGCAGAATGAAGGGGAGTAAGTCGGAGGGGGAGACGAACCATGAGAGACGATGGACTCTGAAAAACAAACTGAGGGTTCTAGAGGGGAGGAGGGTGGGGGATGGGTTAGCCTGGTGATGGGTATTAAAGAGGGCACATTCTGCGTGGAGCACTGGGTGTTATGCACAAACAATGAATCATGGAACACTACATCAAGAACTAATGATGTAATGTATGGTGATTAACATAACAATAAAAATTAAAAAAATAAAAGTCAAAAAAAACTATTTGGTCTTTGTGCCCGGTTCCTGGCACCGAGCTCCCCAAGCCCTTGGGATCTCCTGAGTGATAGGAGCTTCTCTAGTATGCTAATGAGATGACTTGGCTGAGGGTCCTAGATAGCTTCAGGTTGGGGACTGGTGACCAGGAGGACCAAGCCATGTTAGAGAGCGAGAGCCATCAGCCTCGATCCCCGACCTCCGGGGAGAGGTGCTGGTGGCTGACCTCCATCCCTGACAGCCAGTGACTGAAGCAAGCATGCCTATGTCATGAAGCTTCTATGACGTCTTCTCAACAATGGGGTTCACAGAGCTTCTGAAATGGCAAACACGTCCACGTGCTCTGAGGGTGGTACATTCCAAGTCCACAGTGACAGAGGCTCCTGCACAGGGACCTGCACGCTCCCACACTCCTGCGCCTCTTCATCCGGCTGCTCGTGTGGATCCTTATAATAAACCATCACGGTCAGCATGGAATTCTCCTGAGGTCTAGGAGTCGTGCTAGCAAAGGACTGAACGTCCAGGGTACCCCCAACACTGTAGCCAACGTGAACAACAGTGCAGGGGACATGGGAACCTGAGAGTGGAGACTTGCCCGGGAGCTGAGGGCAACCTTGCAGGATGAGTCCTTCCGCCTGTGCGTCGCATGCTCACTCCAGGTGGACAGCGTCAGACGCGAAATGAATGAATTGGAGGACACCCAGGTGGTGACAGGGAATCAGACAGCTGGTCAGGTGGGGGAAGAAACCCTCCCCGCTCCACAAAGAGAAATTCAGAGTAAAAGCAAGCAAGTTAACCCTGTACCTCATCTCGTCCAGGAGCAAAGGATAAGCAGAGCGGAAGCATGGCTATCACGTCTGTCTGTCTGCGACCAGCTGTTCACGGTCCTGTTACAAAAGGAGACAGCGGGCCCAGAATGGAGTCACTGATGCTACGCACCACGGACAACGTCACACTTAACCTACTGCAGCTTCAGCTTCTCTCAGAAATGCGACCTGCAATCGGCCACCGGCATGTCCTGCTCAGCGCTGAAGGGACACCCCCGGGAGACCGCCTCCCTTCCCCTTAAGCAGGGCCCCCTGGCTCACAACAAGGCCTGGTTTACTCATCGTCTCCTGTTTTCCCCTCCCCTCTGCCTTGACAATCCTTTCCTTTCTGCTACTGGAAGAGGCTCCTTGCTATGTGCTAGCTGGGGGCTGCCCTAGCCAGGAACTGCTGAGGAAACCCACCTTCCATGTTCCCGGTTGGCCTGTTGTGCGTGAACAGTCCCGACTTTGTGGGACACTCCAGCTACTAGGCCGGTGCTCTGGGCTCCTTCACTGTTGGTTTTTCATGCGTGGCCACCGTCACGTAAAAGCTGACAGATGCTAGAGACTCTCTCCCCAGAGGAGCCCCTGCACAGCGAGACAGAAAGATTCACCCACACGTGGGCGCGCACACAGACCCGCTCACGACTTACAGACCCGGGCGTTCTCGTCCTTGCCAGAGCGACGGCTGGGCACACACGCCCTGAGTCATCGGGCCACCAGCCCACCTGGGCCAAACTGCAGTGGACAACAGCTGGGTCTCACCAGGTGGCATCCGGGGAACGAGAGGAGAATTGCCATTTATTAGCCCGGTGGTCTTTGGGCCGAGCCTGAGCGCCTACAAAGCGCCAGATCGAGCGGCAGCCTCACATCTGTGCTCCAGGACCGGCGATGAGTCGCTCTTTCTCCCTCCCCCGCCCCCAGCACCCGAGCGGCCTTCCCACAGGAGAACTGCCCGGTCAGGGCCTTCGGAGGAGCCCGCCTCCCTCCTCCCTCCGCAGAAGAGGAGGACCTGTTTTCCCCACAGCCTTCCAATGGGACCCAGACCGAGGCTCCGCCAGACAGGGGGCCACACGCGGGACCCGACTCACGACCCGCTGACAGAGGCTGCCACTGCACACGAGGCGTGTGACAGGTGACGTGAGTGGCAGTGCAACCCCAGGCCCACGGGCGGCTGCGGCGGCCAGTGGCCCGCCTCGGCGGACTGCCGCGCGCGCGGGGACATCTGTGCCCGTGGCAGAGGCCGGGCCTGCGGTGGCAGACGCAGCCTGTCGCCCGACGGCGGCTCCGGCCCCGGCCCGCGCGGCTAACCTGTTTGGTGCTGGTCCGCCAGCTACACGGCACCTACGCAGAAGATGCCCGCGCGGACGCGTGTGTGTGCGCGCTACCTGTCGTCTCAGGTCGAGCGGCGCGGGACCGCAGCGTCAGCTCAGAGGAAGGGCTGCAGGGAGCAAGCGTCCGGACGTGCGCGCCGTCCCAACTGTGCCCCACTCGCTGACGCTCCCCCGACGACACCCGCGATGAAACAAGGACGTGCATCTCCCACATCACACCGCACACGACAGCAAACGCCCTCCCTTCTCTTTACGGGGCGGGGAACAGACGTAAATGCGGTTTTAATGCCCCTCCCACCCTGGCCTGCTCTCCCCACGACCTCAGCCGCTCCCCATCCGACTGAGCACCAGGCCCACTCGGGGGGCCTCTCCCCAGACCCACAGGCTCCGAGGATTAGGCACAAGGTCAAGGAATCCCCTATTTAACAAGCCCCAAAGCAAGGCTGAGGCACAGCCACGGGGGAACCCTAATCTTCGTTCCTGCTGCTCAAAGTGTGCTGGGAAGACCAGCAGAAAGTTCAAGGTCTTCCCCAGACGCGAAGCGCACATGTCCCGTCTGTGGCGCACGACCTGCGGGAGTGGGAGTCACGGAGCGACCAGTGTGGAGCACCTCCCCAGTCCAGAGGCACTACCTTTACGCTGCGGCTGTCCCTCCTCCCTCCGCAGGGCCCTGCCCTCCCTCCCTCCCTCCCTGCTCTCACAGCACCTCCCCTGCACACCAAGTGCATTCCCATTGTCAACAAACAGCCATCCTCCTCACAGGTGCTCTTTCCCAACCGAACAGAAATCGAAAGAGACTCTGCTGCGTCAGCAACTCCTTGACTTGGGGCTGGAGCCCACACAGGGTCAGTAGGGCAGAGCCCGGGCTGGGACATAACAGCAACTAATTGAAAATGCGAGGTCCGGCATGCCCCCTGTCTCCTAATCCAGAATCTGTTTGTCTGAGAAGACTGGGGAAAACATGGAAAGAACAGCCCAACCCCAGAAGGAAGGCAAGTCCTGAATGAGTGTGAAAATAACCTCTGGATGCTACAGATTCCCGGCACGGGGGCTGCACTGGGCCTTGGGTAGACAGCGCTGGGCCAACCACCTCCTGCCGCTGTCAGACAGGAGACACCCGAAGCTCAATGAGACCAGACTCCTACACGAACATGAAAATAGGCCTAATCCTCTACAGAAACAAAGGAACAACAAAGAAACACCCAAAGATGGGCCGAGGGCCCAACCCAGGCCTGAGCCGAGGCTGACCCGGCCACGCAACGTTGCTGCCCACGGTCAGTCCTGCAGGCAGGACAAGGTCTGGGCGATGTCCGAGTGTCTGTCATCCCAGGTCCTGGAAGGACAGGTCCTCCTGGAGGGACAAGGACAAAGGAGCAGAGAGACTCCGCACCTGAGCAGGGACCATGTCACACCCACGTTGAACTGAGCACCAACTGCGCACGAGGCTCCTCCACACGAGGCTCCTCGCAGCCTTTGCCTGTCCCCACCTAGAGCAGACCCAGCACCCCAAACGTGCAGATTCTGGAAGCTTCTCAGTGCTTCCATTTATTTCTTCTCTCAAACGTTAGGAAGCCTCTCCTTTCACTAACTGATCCACTCCTCGTGACAAGAAATGGAAAAAACCCAATTCGCCTCCAGAGTCCTATCTTCAACAAGGAAGTAAGAAGCTGTAGCTCAGTGTAACAGGAAGTAAAGACAGGGAAGGAGATGGCCCACTCGCCCTCGGCTGGAACACGAAAGCGGATGAGGAAAGAGAACACAGGTCGGTCGTGGCGGGCAGAGGGGCGCAGTCGTGTGCGGAGGGGGGCAGTCTCCCCACCTCTTCACATTACGTTAACAGGAACACGGACACATTCAGACGCCCTTTACAGAAAGAGAAATCGGGGGTGTTGATGTCACAAGGTGGGAAAGTGAACGCATCTTGCGTCGCTTGTCCCCCACAAGGCAGCTGGCTCACATGGTGAAAGAAAAGAATCGTGAACAGACTCAGGTCAGTCATATACATGTGGACTTTCTCAACAGCCCACCACATGCTCAGAGCATCCTCCTCAAAGAAGCCCCGCTACCCAGCCATGGCCCCTTCCCCCTCCCCTCCTCCCGTCACGCCCTCCAGGGTCTCACCTATAGGAGCAGAGAGAGCCCTGGGGACTGTCACTGCCTGGGGCAGGACAGACTGTGGTCAGACTCACAGAAGATGAAACCAAAGAAGGAGCTGTGGGGTGGGTGAGCTCCCGAGGGGTCCCGTCTACACCGTCTCAGGGTCTCAGGGATCACCCCCTCCATACTCACGTGCAGCCTCAGCTCAACTCCTTCCTCTTCCACCTGGGAAAGAAAACATCCCATGAGATGCCATGGAGGAGGCAGGGCCCGAGATCCTAGACGATACGGATAGCCTGGACCACAGGGAAGTTTCCTGAACTGTCACTGCAGGCCTAAGGCAGGATCAGGGACAGGAAGAGAAGAGATGGCAGGGCGAGACCAACCGTCCTGGTGGAGTCTGTCCTCAGCAAGGACCTCGCCCTCTGACCTGTGACTGCTGGGAATCGGGTCCATCACCACATTCACTGGGGTGATTAATCTGTCCTTCACTCTCACCTGTGCTTTACTACAGTGACTGTAGCCACGAGCCGCACGTGCGCGAGCACATGTGTGGGGACGGCTCTGCCCACAAACAAGCAGGACACACTTCCACCTGGGCTTGAAACACTGCAGAAGGACAAGAAAACGCGGAGCACCCCCTTTCCCCACCTGAGCTCTCCTTCGTCCACGTGACAGCTCCAACCACCCTAGCGCCGGTGACCACGACAGCCAGACCAGCCACGATGACCACGACAGGAATGGGGGGCCGAGGAGGGGACTCTGGGAAGAGAGGCTAAGGAGAGGGCCCTGCCCCCCCGCTCTCAGCCCTGACCCTACTAACATTCTCCACACTGGCTCCTCCAGGAGCCTCCAAGCCCGTTTCCCTCCTTACGCCGTCTCAAGGTGAGGGGCTCGTACAGCCCCTCCTGCTGCAAATGGCACGTGTATCTCTGCTCCCGTCCAGGAGGCACCACCACGGCCGCCCACTTCTGGAAGGTCCCGTCTCCTGCAGGCCTGGTCTCCACAAGCTCTGTGTCCTGGGTCAGGTCCTCCCCATCCCGCTGCCAGGTCAGGGTGATCTCCGCAGGGTAGAAGTCCAGGGCCCAGCACCTCAGGGTGACCTCAGGGTCAGTGATGGGATGGTGGGAGACATGTGTCTTCAGGGGATCTGAAGAGAAGGGTCAGAACATTTAGGAACTTAGGGAGGAGTTAAGATGGCGGAGGAATAGGAGACTCAGATCATCTGGTCCCTGGAATCAGCTAGACGGTTATCAAATAATTCTGACACCCAATAAATCAATGGGAGATCTGACACAAGAAAGCCTGCAAGTCTACAAGCAGAAAAGCGACCACAGTTTGGGCGGTAGGAGGTGCGGAGACGTGAATCCGGGGTGACTATCGGAGGCTATGGCAGAGCGGATACAGCTTGCTTAAGGAGGCCACCGCACAGTGTTCTAAGCAGCAGAGCGCAAAATCAGAACTTCTAGAAGTCGGCTCCAGTGAGGGATGTCCCGGCTCAGAGGTGCTCAGGTGGAGGAGTGGGGGCGGAATCCAGGTGGGACAGTGTGGTCTCCGAATCCTGGGCTCGCAGGAAGAACAAGGGTGCCTAGAGCGGCGGAGCTCCCAGGCGTCGGAGCGGGGAGCCGGCTGCAGTCAGCGGGTCTAGGCGCCGGCTTTCTGCTGGGTGTCGATGTTGCCGTAACCTGGGAACCGCTGCACAGTCGGCAAACCACTCTCCGAGTAGGGGCCCAGCAAGCGGGAGAAGCACAGGAGACTCCCCCACCACCCCCAGGAGGAACCGCAGGGGGTCACGCTGCGAGAGTCCGTCCAGTTTGGAGTTTTGAAACTCGGTCACATGCCTGACATAAAATCGCTTGGTCACACGCTGGGTGAACACAGAGTTCCGAGGGAAAGCAGGGAGACCACAGTGATTGACTGCTTCTCGGTGTGGGCTCACTGAAGGGGGGGCGGGGGGTGAATTTTCAGCTCGGGGCTAGAGAGCAGGGCACAGCCATATTGATCCTGGGCGTCGGAGCTGGAAGCCTTTGGGGGGCGAAGCAGCGCCACCCGGTGGAGCCCAGAGCTGCTTACACTGCGCCCGGCCTCTGCCAGGGAGGAGCAATTCCACCAGGGCAAAGCTCCCTGACAATCCGCGAAATACGCCCCTTCCCCAGAAGACCGGCAGGGACAACTGGTTATAGGGGCTGCATAGCTTCAGTTCTCGGGGAGGCCAGTATATAGCATCATGGGTTTTTTTTATTCTCTAGTCCTTCAGTATTATTTTTTGTTATTTTCTTATTTTTTATTTCTTTTTTATTCTTTTTAAAGTTTATATTTACATCATATATTTTTTAAATTTTTGTTTCCTTCCATTGAATTTTATTTTATTTTCGTATATATATGTTTGTCTTTCTTATTCTGGGATCTAGTTTCTTTTAATAAGCAGACCAAAACACACCAAGGATCTAGTTTTCTGTTTTGTTTTGTTTTTTGTTTAGTTTTTGTTTTGTTTTGTTTTTGTTTTTTTCTGGTTTGTTTTTTTTTCTGTTGTCGTTGTTATTGTTGTTTTTTCTCTAATTCTTCTATTCTTTTTGGACAAAACGATGAGATGGAGAAATTCACCCCAAAAGAAGGAACAGGAGGCAGTACTCACTGCCAGGTAGTTAATCAATACGGATATAAGGAAGATGTTTGAACTAGAATTGAAAACGATTATAAAGATACTAGGTGGGCTTCAAAAAAGCATAGAAGACACTGAGAATCCCTTATTGTAGAAATAAAAGAACTAAAATCTAATCAGGTATTAAAAATGTTATTACTGAGAAGCAGTCCCAAATGGAAGCAATAAAAACGAGACTGAACAGGACAGAAGAGTGAGTCACTGACACAGAAGACAAAATGTTGGAAAATAAGGAAGCTGAAAAGAAGAGACAAAAGAAACAATTATATCATGAAGGGAGACTTACAAAACACAGAGATTCCATAAAGTGAAATAATATCCATAATATAAGAGTCCCAGAAGATGAGGAGTGGAAGAAAGGAGCAGAAGATGTATTTGAACAAATTATAACTGAGAACTTCCCTAATCTGGAGAAGGAAACAGGCTTTCAAGTCCAGAAGACACAGAGAACCCGCTCGAAATCAATAAAAATAGGTCAACACCTAGACATATAATAGTGAAGCTTGCAAATTTCAAAGATAAAGAGAAAATCCTAAAAGAACCTCAGGACAAGAGGTCCTTAACCTACAAGGTTAGACATGTAACGCTGGCAGCAGACCTGTCCACAGAGACCTGGGAAGCCAGAAAAGACTGCATGATAGACTCATGGTGCTAAATGAGGAAAATATGCAGCCAAGAATACTTTATCCAGCAAGGCTGTCACTCAGAACAGAAGGAGAGATACAGAGTGTCCAGGAGGGCGCCTGGGTGGCTCAGTTGGTTAAGCGACTGCCTTCGGCTCGGGTCATGATCCTGGAGTCCCGGGATCGAGTCCCACATCGGGCTCCCTGCTCAGCAGGGAGTCTGCTTCTCCCTCTGACTCTCCTCCCTCTCATGCTGTCTGTCTCTCATTCTCTCTCTCTCTCAAATAAATAAATAAAATCTTTTTTAAAAATTAAAAAAAAGAGTGTCCAGGAAAGACAAAAACTAGAGGAATTTGTGAACACTAAACCCGCCATGCAAGAAATATTAAAGGAGATCCTTGGAGTGGAGAGAGAGCCCAAAAGCAACAAAGACCACAGAGGAGCAATCTACAGGAACAGCGACTTTACAGGGAATACAGTGGCACTAAATTCATATCTTTCACTAATTACTCTGAATGTAAATGGTCTAAATGCTACAATCAAAAGACATAAGGTATCAGATTGGATAACAAAAGAAGACCCATCCATATGTTTCTTAAAAGAGACTCATTCTCGACCCAAAGACCCCTCCAGATTGAAAGTGAGCGGGTAGAAAACCATTTATCATGGCAATGGACATCAAAAGAAAGCTGGAATAGCCATCCTTATAGCAAACAAACCAGATTTGAAACCAAAAACTAATGAGAGATGAAGAAGGACACTATATAAAAGTGTCTATCCAACAAGAAGATCTAACAATTGTAAATATTTATGCCCCTACCTTGGGAGCAGCCAAGTATATAAACCAATTAGTGTCACAATTAAAGAAACTCACTGATAATAATGCAATAATACTAGGGGACTTTAACACCCCACTCACAGCAATGGACAGATCATCTAGGCAGAAAATCAACAAGGAAACAAGGGCTTTGGATAACACACTGCACTTCACAGATATATTCTGTGAATAATATATATATTCCAGTTATATATATTCCAGATACATATCTCCAGACAAAACCCCACTAAAAAGGAGAATTACAGACCAATATGCCTGATGAACATGGATGCAAAAATTCTCACCAAGATGCTAGCTAATAGGATCCAATTGTACATTTAAAGGATTATTCACCACAACCAAGTGGGATTTGTTCAGGGAGGTTCAACATGCACAAATCAATCAGTGTGATATACTACATAAATAAAAGAAAGGACAAGAACCACAGGATCCTCTCAATAGATGCAAAAAAATGCATTTGACAAGATACAATGTCCTTTCTTGATGGAAACTCTCCACCATGTAGGGATCGAGGGAATATACCTCAATATCATAAAAACCATACATGAAAGACCCACAGTGAATATCATCTTCAACGGGGAAAAACTGAGTTTTTCCCTAAGGTCAGCAACACAACAAGGATGTCCGCTATCACCACTGTTGTTCAACATAGTACTGTGAGTCCTAGCCTCAGCAATTAGCCAACAAAAAGAAATAAAAGGCATCCAAATTGGCATAGAAGTCAAACTCTCACTCCTTGCAGATGACATGATACTCTATGTGGAAAACCCAAAAGACTCCACCAGAAATTGCCAGAACTCAGCCAAGAATTCAGCAAAGTGACAGAAGATAAAATCAATGCACAGAAATCAGTTGCATTTCTATACAGTAACAATGAGGCAGAAGAAAGAGAAATCAAGGAATGGATCCCATTTACAATTACACCCAAAACCATAAGATACCTAGGAATAAATCTAACCAAAGAGGAAAAGGATCTGTACTCTGAGAACTAGAGCACTCATGAAAGAAATTGAGGAAGACACAAAGAAATGGAAAAATGTTCCATGATCATAGATTGGGAGAACAAAATCGTTAAAATATCTATGCTACCTAGAACAACCTACACTTTCAATGCAATGCCTATCAAAATATCATCAACTTCTTTCACAGAACTGGAACAAATAATCCAAAATCTGTGGAACCAGATGGAATGGTTCCAGAAAAGACCCCACATAGCCAAAGGAATGTTGAAAAGGAAAACCAAAACTGTGGCATCACAATTCCAGACGTCAAGCTCTATTACAAAGCTGTAATCATCAAGACAGTATGGTAGTGGCAGAAAAACAGAGACATAGATCAAATGGAACAGAATGGAAAACCCAGAAATGGGCCCTCAACTCTGGTCAACTAATCTTCAACAAATCAGGAAAGAATATCCAGGGGAAAAAAGTCTCTTCAACAAACGGTAATGGGAAAACTGGACAGCCCCATGCAGAAGAATGAAACTGGACCCTTCTCTTCTACCATACACAAAAATAGACTCAAAATGGATGAAAGACCTAAATGTGAGACAGGAATCCATCAAAATCCTTGAGGAGAACACAGGCAGCAACCACTGTGACCTCAGCCGCAGCAACGTGTTGCTAGACACATCTCCAAAGGCAAGGGAACCAAAGGGAAAAATGAACTATTGGGACTTCATCAAGATAAAAAGCATTTGTACACAAAGTAAACAGTCAACAAAACCAAAAGACAACCGACAGAATGGGAGAAGATATTTGCAAATGACATCGGATAAGGGGCTAGGATCCAAAACCTATAAAGAACTTACCAAACTCAACACCCAAAAAACAAATAATCCAGTCAGGAAATGGGCAGAAGACATGAACAGACATGTTTCCAAAGAAGACATCCAAATGGACAACAGACACATGAAAAAAATGCTCAACATCACTTGTCATCAGGGAAATACAAATCAAAACCTCAATGAGATACCACCTCACACCAGTCAGAATGGCTAAAATTAACAAGTCAGGAAACGACAGATGTTGGCGAGGATGCGGAGAAACGGGAACCCCTCCTACAGTGTTGGTGGGAATGCAAGCTGGTGCGGCCACTCTGGAAAACAGTATGGAGGTTCTTCAAAAAGTTGAAAATAGAGCTACCCTACGACCCAGGAATTGCACTACTGGGTGTTTACCCCAAAGATACACATGTAGTGAAATGAAGGGGCACATGCACCCCAATGTTCAGAGCAGCAATGTCCACAATAGCGAAACTATGGAAAGAGCCCCGATATCCATCGACAGAAGAATGGATAAAGTAGATGTGGTATATACATTCAATGGAATATTAGCCATCAACAAAATGAAATTTTGCCATTTGCAACAACATGGATGGAACTGGAGGGTATTATGCTAAGCGAAATAAGTCAACCAGAGAAAGACAATTATCATATGATCTCACTGATACGTGGAATTTGGGAAACGAAACAGAGGATCACAGAAGAAGAGAGGAAAAATGAAACAAGATGAAATCGGAGAGGGTGACAAACCATAAGAGACTCTTAACCATAGGAAATAAACTGAGGGTTGCTGGAGGATACTGGAGGGGGGAACGGGGTAACTAGGTGACGGACATCAAGGAGGGCATGTGATGTAATGAGCACTGGGTATTATATAAGACTGATGAATCACAGGCCTGTACCTCTGAAACCAATAATATATTATATGTTAATTAATTGAATTTAAATTTTAAAATGTTGAAAAGAATTAAAATCAAAAGATAAAAAGAGGATTCCTAAAGTTTGAGAGAGGAAATAAAGGGAAGCGCTGAGAACCTTCCAGGGTCTGCATGTTTGCTGTGCTTCTTCTGGGGGTAGGGACAGGAGAGGCCATGAAGAGCCAGCATGGAGGGGACTGTGCCCAGCCCATGTTCAGTGCATCCTGGGCTTTGACATGGTCACTCCTCTGCTGGGTCATGATTGCTGCTCCTTTGTCCCTGTCCCTTCAGTGAAACCTTGTCTCACCAGGCCCTGGGGTCACAGGGACTCAGATCTCTCCTGTTCCAGGACCCTGTGCAGCAAGAGCTTCCTGTGACCAGGGCAGCCTAGGCTCAGGCCTGGGGCAGGACTCAGCCCCCCAGTTTTGCATGTCTTTTTTTGTTTGTTTGTTTGTTTCTATGAAGAATGAGGCCTGTTCTTCTTGGGTACGAGTTCTGGTCTCACGTTTCTCCGGTATCTCCCGGTCTGGAGCAATCACATGGGTCCTTTGGCTTCTTACTGTCCCCACAAGGCAGGGAGCCCCTCACACAGGAGTATCTGTGCAATTGAAAGATGAATTTTCAGACCCATCCATCTCTTCTCCTGCTTCTAGGGATGTCTCTTTCCATCTTTTCCCCATCTTTTATCAAAGCAGATTCTGGAGTTAGAGATAGGGTCTGAGAGTTTCTCATCCTTATTAAATTTCAGTTAGTTCCTATCTTCTCTGCTCACCTGCCTGTCCCCCTGCCCTTGGCTCTAGTGATCCTTGTTCTGGTTCTGCTCCTGATTCATAGAGTGATAAAGCAGGGTCTAATCTGAATTCACATTTGTCTGGAATACATGACCCATAAGCCTAGATAGAACTTTTCTGAGGGGAGAACTCTCAGCGTTTCCTGTGCTGTGCAGGAGGGATGGTGTGGGAAGGAGGACGTGGGGACGTGGAGCAGACCGCCACTGGAGAGGAGGGTGGTAGCTGCCACGAACAGCTGTGGCCTGAGGCTCATCTAGAAGAGAGGGGTGCTCTAGGCGGATCGTATCTCCAAGTGATAACTGAGTGTCGGACACAGGAACTCTACCGTAGCCTCTAGGACACCTTAGTGAAGTCAAAGCAGACAAAATGGGCCCCCCCTGGTGGGGCATATGTTCTGGAGTGAGGGGCAGGCTGTGTGCTAGTAACTAGGAGGTCTGGGGGGAGCTCTTTCCAACCGGGGAAGACCCAGTGCACACGCACTAGGGCAGGAGCGTGTCCTGTGTTCACGGAAGGGCGAGGAGGCCACTGGGGCTGGAGCAGAGAGCAGCTGAAATGACATCAGATGTCCAAGCCTTAGGATCTTAGAAGGGTTTAATTCTAATATCCTTGGGGGGCTTATTCTTTTAAGCATCCAACTCTTTTTTTTTAAATTTTTATTGTTATGTTAATCACCATATATTACATCATTTGTTTTGGTGTAGTGTTCCATGATTCATTCTTTGTTCATAACACCCAGTGCTCCATTCAGAATGTGCCCTCCTTAATACCCATCACCAGGCTAACCCATCCCCCTACTCTCCTTCCCTCTAGAAACCTCAGTTTGCCTTTCAGAGGCCATCATCTCTCCTGGTTCATCTCCCCCTCCGACTTACTCCCCTTCATTCTTCCTCTC
Organism: Eumetopias jubatus; assembly: GCF_037043125.1. NCBI lineage: Eukaryota > Metazoa > Chordata > Mammalia > Carnivora > Otariidae > Eumetopias > Eumetopias jubatus. The sequence continues at coordinate 120,646,044 of NW_028274812.1, read as the reverse complement.
CTGCTATCTTCTTCTTTTTCTTTTTTCTTAAAATATGTTGCGTTATTTGTTTCAGAAGTACAGATCTGTGATTCAACAGTCTTGCACAATTCACAGCGCTCACCGTAGCACATACCCTCCCCAATGTCTATCACCCAGCCACCCCATCCCTCCCACCCCCGACCACTCCAGCAACCCTCAGTTTGTTCCTGAGATTAAGAATTCCTCATATCAGTGAGGTCATATGATACATGTCTTTCTCTGATTGACTTATTTCACTCAGCATAACACCCTCCAGTTCCATCCACGTCGTTGCAAATGGCAAGATCTCATTCCTTTTGATGGCTGCATAATATTCCATTGTGTATATATACCACATCTTCTTTATCCATTCATCTGTCGATGGACATCTTGGCTCTTTCCACAGTTTGGCTATTGTGGACTTAAGCATCCAACTCTTGATTTCAGCTCAGGTCATGATCTTGGGTTCCTGGGATCCGTCCAGCTTTGGGCTCCACACTCAGCTGGCGAGTCTGCCTGAGGATTCTCTCTCCCTCTCCCTCTGTGTCTCCCCCCCACTCTCTCGTGCACGGCATGCTCTCTCTCTCTCTCAAAAAAAATTAGGAGACTTTTGAGTTTATCTGAGTGAGGTGTGGATTTACAAGAAGGTTTTGAACAGATGATCTACCTGTAGGACTTCTCTTAGAGGCATCTGTTTGCTGCTGTGCAGAATCGGGAGGTGCAGGGCGAGGGACCGGTAGGGAACCCTAGGAAACCCACGCAGTGTCCCAGGAGGGAGATATGCGCATATGGGCTGTACGTCTGGGGTTGAGGAAGGAAGTTAGTAGGAAGTGATCGGGTGCTGGAGATATTTAAAGATGGACTTTGCAGCATTTCCTAATGGGTTAATTCTAGGGTGAGAGAATGAGGAACCAAGGAGGACGTCCAATATTTGAGACTTCAAGTAGAAATGTGGAATGCCTTCTGTGGAAATGGGGAAGACTCTGGAAGTAAAAACATTTGGGGAAGCAGCATCACAGGCATCAAGTTTAGGAATGTGGAATCTGGGATGTCTATCAGAAATGTAAGTGACATTGGCAGTTCGATACAGAGTGCAGGGTAGGAGAAATATCTAGGTTGGAGACATAGATTAGGGAGGTGACACCATGTAAATGATGATTAGAGCCTTCACCAGCGATGAGGTTACCAAGGAGGTGAGGGCCATAGAAGAGAAAGGAACAGGACCAAACCCTGCACTCCTCAAAGCTAAGCAAGCTGATCAGAGTGCGCACACCCAGAGTGGACTGCACAGTCCGGTCTGCATCTAGAAGGCACATAGACCAGGGAGGCCCACCCTTGAGTGTGCACAGGAATCTCCTGGACTATGAAGATCTAGACAGTCTGGAGTAGAGCATGAGATTCTGGGTTGATAACAAGGTTGGTGCTGCTGCTGCTGGTCTTCAGATCCCACACCGAGTAGCAAGCACATGAAGCAGGATCCCCACATGGCCGTGCATCAGCCTCTCCTGTAGGGCTTATTAAGTAAGTGATTCCTGGGCCCACGCCCAACATTCTAAGATTTTAAGTCCGGGGAGAGGCCTGAGTATTTTGTAACAAGGCCGCAGGCAATCCTGGGGGTCCTCTGGACAGGGAAGCATGAGTCATTGATGAGAGCACTCATTGTGGGAAGGGGGCTTACAGCCACACTTATTCGGTTTTTTTGTAGGAAGAAAAATGCAAGGCATGCCGGGAGAAATATATTTTCTCTCCTATGGGGCACAGGCAGGTGGCAGAAGGAGGAGCTCAACATAAAGAAAAACTGATTGCTAAAAGAGTAAACCTTGAATGTTCACACACACACACACACACACACCCAGGTAACTGTGACACGATGCAGGTGTTAGCTAACTCTATGGTGATGATCATTTTGCCATTTATCAGATCAAACGGTTTTGCTCATCAAACATTTAACTCATCAAATATTATGTGTCAATTATATCTTAATAAAACTGGAAAAAATTTGTAAATCTGTCCTCTCTAAATGTATTCCCTCATGGATTTCTCACTCCTTGTTTCAACAACAAAGTCCAAGTTGCTTTAATTGAAACTCTATATATTTATAGGGAAATATATATACCTAGGAAGATATGCATACATATAAATTTCAAATAGAATATGTAATATAACATACACTTATATTTAATAAATATTTAAAATATTTTAGATAAAATGATATGAAATATAAAATATAAATTATATTTCTACATTACAAATATACATTTGTAGGGAACTATATGTAGCATGTGTATATATAGTTAGAATATTGGGCGTCATTTTATTTCCCGGAAAGCCACACAAGATGCCCGAGGCTGCAGAGCCAGGAACAGAATCCACCACCCCACCCTAGGTCAAGGCCCAAATAGCAATCACTGCCCCCGGTGCTGGGCACAGATCCCGCTGTTCACATCACTGCACCTTGAGGCCAGGACTGCTGTCGCTGCCGCTCCTGGCAGCTGGATGACACGACAGCCACTCACGCCACCTGTGCCAAATGCATGCAGCACTGTCCCAGTTTCCCTGTCACCACATCCTGGGTCAGAGTCTGGCTTGTGCTCACCTGACTGGTGGAGCCTCAGGCCCTGTCCACCTGCAACAAAGTGTGACATCCCGACTCTGATCTGGATTCCTGGGGAGTGACCAACACCCTTGGACTTGACCTCTTCATTCAGTCTGGTCTCTGCATTTCTAGCCACAGGCCTGCGAAAGGCCACGCATTCAGGTGGTTCCCAAAGTCACCCCTGTTGTAGGCAGACTCCAAGAGGGCTCCAGTGTTCCGATCCTCCAGTATTCATGCCCTTGTGTAATACCCACTTTGGGAACAGAAGCTGGACATAGTGACTCGCTGGTGACACATAGAATAGGGTGAAGTCATGCAGTGAGTATTTGGGATCGCCAGGGGACAAGGTATGAGGGACCTGGAGTCAACTGTCTCAAGGTGCGCCGTCCAAGGCAGCCTCGGACGTACAGAAATCTAAGAGCGGATTTCTGCCGGAACCCCACGACAAGTGACCCTGCGTTCCTTCTCCATCTGAGGGGATTCTTCTCAGGATCTCGACCTCCACAGCCACCACCCTCAGCCAGGAGGAGGAGGAGGAAAGGTCACCAGCAGGGATTCTCATCCTGGCTGCAGTGAACAGAGGAATTCTGGGAAAAGGACGGGAAGGGAAGGGAAGAAACACAGGTCCCCAAATATAACAGCTGGTGAGCCACCCCATGCCTCCAGGCACCCCCGTGGCTACAAAGATGAGAGAACAGTCTCCAGTCTCTCTGGGCTGCCCCTGGGGCCCAGCTGTCCCTTCCTCCAACACAGAGAGTGTCCAGGGAGCCCACGGTGCTGCCCCCTGGTGTCTATCTCTGCTCATCTCCAGGACAGACCACCATGGCCACCCCGTCCTGGAAGTCCTCTCCTCTCCATAGGCATTAGTTCAGGGTGTGCAGCAGAAACCCAGCTAACAGTGGTGTAAGCGGGACAGCAGCTTGTGTGTGCGTGTCCCATGTGTGAGGCGAGCCGTTCGGGGCTGTAGGGCCGCTCTGCACCACAGGGCTGGTGCCGATGCCCGGGAAAGTTCCCTTATTAGCATGACCCAGGGCACCTAAGACTATGTCCGTGGTCCGTGAACAGGGCAGGGAGAGCAGAAAAAGAGGAAGCTTCCCACCTCTAAGGGCAACACCTACTACCTCTTTCTGCATCACCATAACGGCTGGAATGTAGTCACACAGAGAAGGAAACCTCAGGGGAGGCTGGTGAATGAATCTATTTTTAATCTGAGTGACCATGTGCCCACATGAAATCGTGAAGACAGAAATCCTGCTTTCTCTTTACAACATGAATGTCAAGTTCCTACCATCCTACTTCCCTTCCTCTCACTCCAGCTGCGAGGCCGAGGAGGGAGCTATAGGCAGGGTGGGAGGAGTGTCCTGAGCAGGGGTGAGGCTAGACTTCGCCTCCCCTCTCACCTTGGAGAGCAGGCGTCACCAGGAAGTCAGTCGGAAGAAGGCAAATCAGGGACAGCAGGGTTGGAAGGACATGAGTGGTCACCCCAGTGTCTCTCAGGCCCACACAGGATGTGCTTGCAAACTGTGAATAGAACAGTGAGGAATGAACCCTGCCCACCGCTGCTGGTCTCCCCCTTTCCGCATTCTGCACAGCCCACCTCACAGCCCAGATGCAGACACCACTGATTGCCTACAGCCCAGATGTGACCTCCCTTCCTGCCACCTCCAGCAAACACACTCCTGCAGCCAATGTACAAGCAGCTCTCCTGTCACTTCAAACCCCATGGATTCACCTAGAGGGACAGTGAGGAATGGCTACTCCTGACCAGACTCACTGCTGGAGAAGGAGAAGCTGCCAGAGCCTCAGAAGGAGGTGACCCTTAATGAGGCGGGTGAACAGTATACAGGAGTCAAAAGAAATGGTGGGCACTTGGGCGCAGCACCTGATTGTTTTATTAGAATCATGGCTCAGCCAGTTGAGTCCCTTAACCTCTGAGTGACCTTGGTTTCCTTGACTATAAGCCGGGGGTGATAGTTTTCCCCATCTCATACGGCTATTATGAAACTTTAAATGATTCATGTACATCCTTCAAACAGTGTCTGACACTTTTATCAGGCAGAACCCTGGGGAGGAAGAGAGTCCCACCAACAGCAGCTCCTGTTTTCTTCTTCCTACTCTGAAGATGCCAGTTGTCCCCATCACTCATCACCCCGAGCCCCTCTCACCTGCTGCTGACGGAGAGCTGCTCTGTCCCTTATAACCGCTGGGGTGGGGGTGGGGCAAGCTTGAACTGGCCAGGCTGGAGGCAAGGATGAGGAATCCTCAGAGCAGCCCGTGTGCGTACACACACACACACACACACACACACACACACACACACACACACATATGTGTGTGTGCGCGCGCGCGAGCGCGCATCTATACAAACACCCAAGACATGCTTGAACATGCTCACTCACACATGTATATACAAGCCTCCACACACAGATACCCATACACACTTCTACAGGATGGTGAGCCCCCCCAGACAGACACACACATGAACATAACACACTCCCTTCACATTTGCAAATTCAACTGGGGTCTGAGATACTCCCATTTCATCTTTTAAAAAATTTGGATCATGAGGGAGAAGGACCTGAGAATTTGTGTCCCACCGGATAAGGGACCCACTCTCCAGAAATTCTGGTACTTTCTGGATCCCATGCATGGCTGCTCCAGGAGCCCTCCTACAGGAGCAGAACCCAAGGCAGGAAATGCAGGGACCCGTCCCTGCTGAGGGGAAATGCTGCAGAGAGCGCCGTCCTGAGGGAGCAAGCAGGGGATTCAGAGGCGGCTCCAGGATTTACTGAGTGATGCACATGTGGGGAATGCACGGGTATGTCTGTGTGCGCGCACACGTGCGTGTGTGACAGGAGAGTCAGGGCACGCAACGTAACGCGATGGGAAGACAATTATACATCTACGCGCCCTGCCCCTGCCCCTGGTGAAAGTCATATTCCAATCCCACCACCCATGGTGCACCCATCGAATGCAGAGATTGTGTATGATTGACTGCAAAGGAAGCACTATTTGGCATTTCTACAATTTAAAAATTTCCCTTCTACCTTGTCCCAACTCACTGGTGTCGTGCTCTCGCTAGCCGCGTGAACATGACATGCAGTCACGCCGCCAAGCTGTGTGAGAGCTCAGCGTGCTAAGCACATGGTGTCAGCGCTCAGAACGCACCGGAAATCGTTAGCCACATCAAAAAGAAGAGTTGAAGAACATTATAAGTGAGCTTCACACGGGAACGTCTTGGGAACGGTAGAACTTTCTATACTAATAGTGACGGGGTGATAGGAGCAGCAAACATGCAAACGGTGTCATCAGAAGGTCGCACTGTCCTCTGAGCGGTGAAGCCGAGCGTCGTCCGCGGTGACCGAGGCTGTGACCAGACTGGGAGCCATGCCTGTCCCCACGGGCTCTGTCCCTGCTTCTGCAGGCGGCCGCCCTGCGTCTACCAGAGTAAGACATGTGTGGGAAAAGTTATCAGTCTGGTGGGGCGCCTGGGTGGCTCAGTCGTTAAGCGTCTGCCTTCGGCTCAGGTCATGATCCCAGGGTCCTGGGATCGAGCCCCGCGTCGGGCTTCCTGCTCAGCGGGAAGCCTGCTTCTCCCTCTCCACTCCACCTGCTTGTGTTCCCTCTCTCACTGTCTCTCTCTGTCAAATAAATAAATAAAATCTTTAAAAAGAAAGTTATCAGTCTGGCAATGAATCCATATCCATGTGCTTTCAAGATTGTGTTCTAGTCACTTACTTAAATGCTCGATTGAAGACTTGTAAGAATGAGGGTTTTGTTGATGCGAGGAATTCACTGCATCGGGTGTTGTCATCGGGGCTCAAACAAGCTGGGAAACCGCTACAAGGTGGGACAGACCGTGTCCGTGTTGCCACAAAGTTCCGGTCTCAGACAAAGTTCTAGAGGAATCTCTGGATGTTCTCATTTGGTCCTGCAGGAGTCACTGTGGTCAGTGATTTCAGGATGATACAGCAAAATGTTAACTCAAATAAATCACTTTAAATATTTACTTCAGTACATTTTGTATTCACAGGGTTATCTGTTCACAGGTATTACGCATCCAGTAAATGATCATCTGAGCCGGTTGTCAGAGGGACGGGGATGGGGCTGGGAACATGGGGAAGGGGCAATGGGGACACAGGCTTCCAGTTCCGGGATGAGTAAGTGACAGGAATACCACCAGTCACAGCACGAGGAACACAGTGAATGATACTGTAAGGGGGCTGCACTGGGCAGCTGGGAGCTACACCTGTGATGAATAGAGCATGATGTGCGACCTTGTCACATCATTACCTTGTACACCTGAAACTAAGGGAACATTGTGTCAACTATACTCGAAATTCAAATATTTTTTAAAATAATCCTATCACAACTTGAGTTGCATTTTACTTTAAGTGAATTTACATAGCAAATTCTAATCTTGGGAATGAGAATTGATAAATAAAATGTATAATGATGGCATTTACCTTACATGGGTCTGTGGTAAAAAAAATTAAAAATAGAAATAAATAAACATCCGAGAAGATTCAATGCTGTATCTGAATATTTGAATGGAAAGCATGACACTGGGCAGGTCTGGCCTTCCCACAGCGCTAAGGTGGCAAAAGCAGCTGAACGTGATGTCACTCACACCCGTCGGAGTCACTTTATAAGTAATCGTGCAATCAGAGTAGAAAAATGTTTGGGAAATAAACTTTTTTTCAGAGAGTTGGCTTTAATGACTTGTCTATGAATGGAGATGCCAATACTGTCTTTAGCTTTAACAGAGTGGTATATTACTCATTACACAATCGGGATTAATTTGAGAAAAGAAGAATTAATTAGCATACATAGGAATAAAGGAATCAAAGAGGAAAAGGCAGATGATACTTTTTTCAAAAATTAATATGACATAGCATTTTATTTTATTCTATTCTATTTTTAAGATTTCTTTATTTCAGAGAGACAGCACTCTTGGGTGTGCACAAGCCAGGGAGGGGCAGAGAGGGAGAGGGAGAGAGAATGCTAAAGCAGACTCCCGCTGAGCCTGGAGCATGATATGCGGCTCCATCCCAGAACCCTGAGATCATGACCTGAGCCAAAATCAAGAGTGGCGGCTTAACCGACTGAGCCACCCACTTGCCCCATGACATAGCATTTTATAGAAAAATGCCTATATCAAGAGAGAAAAACAATTAGATTATTTAATAAATTATGTGATTGGATTATAACTTACATAAAATAAACACATAAAGAAGTTTTCAGTTTTAATTTAATTAACCCTGATCATTTACAAAACTATATGGATTTAATAATAAAATCAATCACATGGATCAAATACATTATAATAAATGATTTATTGGACTGAGTGAACTACAGAGATATTATACATAAGAATTTCGGACAATATTACTGGGGGAATATTCTAAATGCAGTTGTTAAAGTGAGAGGAGATCTAGGATCATGAACAATTTAGTTCACATACATAAAAGACAATTTAATGATGAACCCACTGAAAACTTTTTATGGGGCCCCCTTGTTCACACTGGCCTTTCACTGTACTAATGACAACTATACAAAAAGAATCACAAAATAGTTTTGAATCTTAACAACTAGCTGAGACATTTGTATAACGCCTTAAGTAAAAGTGAAATGTGCTACAACTTACATCATTTGGAAGCAGTTTTCTAACACACGGTTTAGTTAGAACACAGAAAGGCTGCCAAGGGACACCTGGGTGGCTCAGTCGGTTAAGCGACTGCCTTCGGCTCAGGTCATGATCCTGGACTCCCGGGATCGAGTCCCGCATCGGGCTCCCCACTCGGGGAGGGGCCTGCTTCTCCCTCTAACCCTCCCCCCTCTCATGTACTCTCTCTCTCTCTCTCTCATTCTCACTCTCTCAAAATAAATAAATGAATCTTTTAAAAAAAAAAGAACACAGAAAGGCTGTAACTTTTATATACATATATATAACCTTTATTTATACATTGTATTATATATGTGTATATATATAATGTATATATATGTTATACATATATAACCTTATTTACACACTGTATTATTGTCTTGACGGTCAAATGTTAACACTATCCTCATCTGCACGCGGTTTGCCTGCAGGAGTCGCTGACTGACGGAATGGCTGACGTGACAGAAACCTGCAGAGGACCAGGGGGACACCGGGACGCGTCAGAGGCAAGCGGTCAGGGAGCCTCAGAGCTTGCAGTGCGGACGGACGCTGTTGGCGGAGACGTCTAGAACCAGGAAGAACACCCCGCGGCGGGAGGAACACAGTTTATTTAAATAAAATAAACACATAAGCCCCTGCTGGGGCTTCTCCTGCTCCCGTCCCCGCGCGTGGGAGGCTGCGGACTCGGGCAGGGGCGCATCTCCGTCTGACCCCAGGAGCGCAGCAGAGCTGGGCTTCTCTCGGTCTGTGCGCTCAGGAAGCCCGGGCCTTGTTCCTCGGGGGCCAGCGCTCGCTGGGCTGCAGGGCTGCGGCCCTGTGGGCAGAGGTCAGGAACATCTCAGTCCCCAGCAGCTCCCAGTGGAGGGAAGGGCCGATGCGGGTTTCTCCCCTCTCTCCCAGGCTAAGCGCTCCTGCTGCGGCAGGGGGAGGGTCACAGGCAAAACCCAGGCTTGTCCTCCGCCCCTCCCCCTCCCTTCCATCCTCACCCTGTGCCTGCTGAGGATGAATTCTCCTGGTATGGATGTTTGCAGGGAGAAGCGCAGGCAGCACTGGCTGGAACTCATCGCATAGCCACACATAGCAGCAGGGCAGAGGGGAGGCGACAATTAATCTTGCTCTGTGGGCTTGAGAAAGGAGAAGAAACATGTGCATTCATCGTCTCTCACCCCAGTACACCCGCACTTCGGGTTCCCCTGCAGCCCTCCGGAGCACCAGCAGCTTTAATGTTCTAGCACATGGAGCTGGGGTGGGGCAGGGAGGGGCTCAGGGGCCACCGGGCCTCCGTGCCCTCTTCTCTCGATGGTTCTAGTTAGAGCCAGAGCCATCCTTCCATCCTGGCTCACACCGCACTGCAGCCGAGAAAATGCTACTCTTCTGTTGTTACAGGATTTTTGTTCGCTTAGTGTCTGTGGTTCCTGGTCATGCCTCTGCGAAGAATGAAGAGGAAGAGCAGAGGAAGAGTGGTGGGGAGCAAAGCAAAGTTCATTGAGTGATAGCATAAAGCTCCCAGAGTGGGAGGGGACCCAAGAGTGTTGCTGTTTTGGCGTTTAAATGTAGGGGTTTTTATAAGCTCTTTCGAGGAACTATCTTCAACATCCTGAGCGCCGGCCCCTGTGGATTGGCTGCTAGGGTGTGCCAGTCAGGGCTTTGATCACGCACCTGTCTAACTATGGGGTTATTTTTCACGGGTTGCTGGTCTTTTGGGCTGACGTCTGGAGACTAACTGCCCCAAGTTGTGATAGTGACCAATAGTTTATTTTTTTCCAAGATTTTATTTATTTATTTGACAGAGAGAGACACAGCATGAGAGCGAACACTAGCAGTGGGAGTGGGAGAGGGAGAGGCAGGCTTCCCGCGGAGCAGGGAGCCCGACGCGGGGCTCCATCCCAGGACCCTGGGATCATGAGCTGAGCCGAAGGCAGACGCTTAACGACTGAGCCAGCCAGGCGCCCCAGTGACCAATATTTTATGATTAATTGTTTCGTGTCAGGATGTTTTGCAAAGATCCCTCTGTAGAGGCTGCTAGACAGGATGCTATCGTGGTCCCGTTGAAGGTGTAAAACAGGATGCTAGGGCGGGTTTGTCGTAGCTGTCGTGCTCCCCGTTTTCTTGTTGGGGACCCTGGCCCTGACTACCTAAGTGTCCAATTAACCTAGAACACCATTAGGTAGAGGGATTGCAGGGGAGGTTTTGGTTTTTTCCATTTTAAAATTCTTCCCTGTGCTGCTACACAATATGGTGCAATCAGAAATGGGAAATGGGCGGGGCACCTAGGTGGCTCAGTCCGTTGAGCACCTGACTTTTGTTTTCTGCTTCTGTCCTAGGATCTAGCCCTGCCTCGGGCTCCGAGTCCACTTGAGATTCTCTCTCACCTTCTGCCCGTCCCCGGCTTGCACGTGCTCTCTCTTTCTTTGTCTCTCAAAATAACTAAAATCTTAAAAAAAAATAAATGGGAAATGGGAGAAGGAAAGAATTGACATAGGTTCTCATAAGGCAAAGAGACATGAAAAGAAAATAAGAAACAAACAAGAATTCCCATGTGAGACGGAGTTTAAGCCACGTTTGACTCTGTGACGTCAGCCCGCTCTTCCTCTCACAGCGTAACTGTCCCGTGTGAGGAAGGCGACCAGAAGTGCCTGATGACACAGCTAGTGGAGCCCAAGCGTGTGACCCCCCGCCCCAGCGCCCCATCTCCTGCAGCAACTCCAGGGAGGAGCGGGGGTCAGAGGGCGTGCGGTGGGTCCCTCATGACACCACAGTTCCCTGGGCAGCATCAACCCCACGGAGTGGAATCTCTCAGTGATGGAGGACTCACCACCTGAGAAGGAGGGTCACTCCTGTGAGAAGTCTAATTTGAAAATGAAAAGAAAAAAAACTAAACCCCAAACACACGAACCTTCTGATGATGCCCCATTCTGTCTCCCTGAAGCTTCTAGGGAAATGACCCGTTTCTGATCCCTTAGAGTCAAACAATAAGTACAAGTCTTCACACAGCACCCTTCAAACATCTGAACTCTTGTCGTGAGCGAGGTGATTGCATCAGGCTAAAAGCAAACACAAGATGGCTGTTTTCAGTACAATGTTGATGTGATTAATCCGGCCCAGCGTCACCCGAAGCGTGAGGTTCTCCGGGAGGCCTTTCTGATGAGGCCGAGTAATTTACTGACTCTGATGATCTGCATTTGGGACCTGCTATCCGCCAGGCAGTGGGGATGCAGCCGCAAGCGGGTAAAACAGGCTTGGTGTGTTAATCTATGCAACGTTCGGCCTGAGGAGACAGGCATCTGGAATCTAGAGCAAGGACCCCATCCTGGGAGCAGCTCAGGACATCCTCCCTGAGCAGGGGCCACGTGACCCGAGCCCCCAGGACGGACAGGTAGCTGACAGAGGAGGGATGGTGGGTGGAGGCCAGCAGCTGGGGAGAAGTCCTGGCTCCGGGACAGTGGGGCCGGTTCTCAGGATGGACCGGGTGCAGGGAAGTGGCCGGCAGCGGCGGCAGCGGCAGCATGGAGCTGAAGCGGGCAGGCCTGGGCCCGGACCAACCGGATTCCAGAATGTTCTCCATCACCCCCTGAGCTGCGGGACCAAACACACTCCTTATCCATGGACGCCTCAGCCTCCTCCCCTGACCCGTGGCCGATGCTGCAGGGATGAGCTGACCCCTGTGACGTGCTCAGAACGGTGCCGGGCACGGGGCTGCGGCTGGACCACTGCTTCCTCTCGTGGCTGGAAGGAAATAGGTGGGAGGGAGAGGAGCAGGTGGCCTGGCGTGGGCGTCCATGTGGAGGAGGCCGCTGGGGCGCCGTGTGGACAGGAGACGGGACCGGAGGAGAGTCCGTGCGGGGACGGGTCAGGAGGCCCCGGCAGGGGTGCTGCACTTGTGGCCTCTGTCCGCCCTCTCCCTCCTGAACGACCCCTCTGCCATCTCCAGTTCTTTTCACACTCCTCACCACATCGTCCTCCCGTCACAGGTCAACCTGAGATGACAAGAAATACTGAGCTCACTTAGGAGTCTTCATGAGGACAGGTGTGTTGGAGAGAGTTACCCGGAGAAGGAAAGAAGCCGCAGTTCTTTTTGCTGCCACGGTAGAATCACAGGACAGGAAAGGAGAGCAGAGCAGAGCAGGGTTTTATTAAAGTCGCTCCAGGGGAAGCAAGGGCGTCAACAGACACTAAGGCCCCGGTAACTCCAAGGTTTTGGCTCATACCAATGTCTTCTTTTGGGTGCAACCTGGGGTCGCAGCATTGGAGTGACAGGCCTGGATTGTATAATAATTAGCCAACAACCATGTCCTTTCCCAAGATGCATCGACATGCCTGCAGGGGTCGCAAACCACAACATTGCTTCCGTTCTAGGGACAGAGGTCGACAAGGACAAGGCCCTGCATTCTGCAGGCACAACAAACTTGACTTTCTCTGCTGGGGGATGCTGTAACCACAAACTGACGGCCAGATAGCTGGAAGGGAGTGCTCCTCGGTGGGGGCTCTCTGTCAAGACATCAGACATCTGAGGTCCATCCTCCCGTCGCTCATGCCCAGCGAGCTTCCCGCCCCACACATCGAACGTGCACATTGAACAAATGTGTGTAACGTGCCTCCGGAGTTCACTTTGCGGTGGAGATAACCTCAGAAGGAGGCAAAATGTAGCCCCTGATCTCCCAAGATGCTCTTCGGACAAGGAGAAGGGGCTCTGAGCTCCGAGAGCAGGTATAAACGAGATGGGGTCTTGGGCTCCTTGTCCCCATGAGGAATGCAGGACCTGGCTTGTGCATAGGCTGGAACCTATCAATGGACCTGGAGCCCAGGCTTCTGCAGGGACAGCCGGTGTATGTGTGAGTGGGGTCTGCAAAGAAACAATAGCTCACCGGGGAGAAGCAGTTCTCTGAAAAGCCAGCTTTACATTGCCTGCTAGTTCCAACCTCAGGAATGCTCTGGAGCGTGGTTTCAGTGAGCTTCTGTGCGCAGCACAAGGAAAGGGCCTTTTGCTATTGCCGGGAGGACCGCATTCCTGTGTGTGGTTTGCAGCATCTCATAGAGCAAAAGGCCACTCGGTGCCGCAGAAGGAGGAAGAGGCCAGGTCTTAGGAGGCAGGGAATCGTATGCCGTCTTGTCTAAATTTGGGACAGAGCTTTCGTGGCTTATGCTATTACTGACTTTAGACTTATAAAGGAGAAGAGACTCCTTATACATTCCACAGATATGCTTTGGCTGAAAGTGGCAGAAATGCAACGCAGGCTGTCAGAATGGGGGGGGGGGTTGTTGTCTTAGTGAACAAACAAAACTAGCAAGGATGCCACTGTCCTCGTGTGACTGGAACCAGGGTGTGGAATGCAGCTAAAACCTCCCCATCTCTTATTTCCTCTTTTCTCTGTACTGGATCATTTTTCAGACCAATCACCCGTACAAGCTCTAGTTTTAGCCCTTTCTAGGTTCGTCCCTCTCAGCTTGCCAACAAAGAAACACAGAGGTGTTCCTTCTCTGCACCAAGGGAGGGAAGAGGCAGCAGGCCAGGGTCCTGGGCTCTCCAGGCAGGGGAGGAGAACCACCCTCCAGGTTCCAAAAGGTGGGGTCTGACCCCTGCACAGGAGCTTCCCCCCTTGGTCATCTGGGGCATGGTGTTCAGACGCTCGGGTTCTGCAGGCCTGGGGATAGGGGAGGGGACATATGCGGGTCCAGGAGGAAATGTGAGGCAGAAGCCTGGGCCCTGAGTCCTGTTTGATGTCATTGTACCACTGCGGTGTCCAGCCTCCAAGCTCCAGGATGGCATCTCCATGGCTCCAGCTGCTGGGACCCCCCCTGTTAGAGGCCCTGCGGCTGCTCTTCGCGGAGCAGGGGTTCCACTGACTTCACAGGTAGAGATGGTTTCTAGGTGGCAGAGGGTGTGAAACCGGGGTGGACGGCAAGTGGCTGAGAAACCGTAGCCCAGGGAGTGGGAATCTGAAAACTCCAGAATCAGAAAGCAGGGCTGGCCCTTCAGGGTACACGGGACTTGCTCCCCTTCCTCTCAGTTCCTTGATGCCCCTGCCTCCCCAGCATGAGGGGGTCTTGCTCTGGAGGAGGGGAAGCCCCTTAACCACCTCCCCCTCTCTGTTTTTCCCTTCTTTCCGGAATGTTTGAACTATTCATAGTGTCAGTGTGGAAAATGCCTGAACTTAAGTACAGTTTCCTGACCGATGACAGAGCTCACCCCTGTGTGATGACCATCAGGTGACAACCAGAGACCTCCACCAGGGCCCCAGCCAGAAGTCCCTGCTCCTCTTCCAGACAGAACCCATCCTCCCCCACAACGGTCCCTAAGATGACCCCTTCCCCTGACTCTCGTCCCGGCTTCCTCCACCTGCACTCTTGTCGGCCCCCACCCCCTAATGTCACTACTTCCTCCCTCTGCTCACTCCTCCAGGAGCCGCCCCAGGTTCCAGGCCATCCCCCAGCGGAGCCCCTCCCCCCTCCTCCCCTCCTTCTACCTGACCTTAGGAACTGAGAATCCAGAGCTGGTTCCCTGGAGGAGGACCCGTTCGCCCTGAAGCAGCAGCAGGAACAAGGGACAGCGACTCCAGGGTCAAGGTCTCATTAGGAGACTGAGGGCACCCAGAATGTGTGTGGGGTCCACGGCGGACCTGGGAACCAGCCGTGATGGCCTGAAGTCTGTTCCTCCCTGAGGCCAGACTCCATGGTCCTTCAACGGGGAGAAACCACCTATGTCAGCATGTAGTTTTGGAGACGATTCAGACTGAGGACTTGACACCGGATGGGGGCTTCCCCTGTGTGCACAGCCCTGTGCCCCTGCTGTGAACCCAGGGAGACCCTGGGGAGGTCCCTGCGGAGAAGTCCAAAGGGCTCTCAGGTCTCCTGCCCTCAGCCCTGTGGCCACACGGGGGCGCTGCGGCGCTCCGGTCCCACACCGCCAGGGGGAGCACTGGGCTGAGCTGAGTCAGGCCCAGAGGGCTGACCTGCACGCTGGGCATGGGCTGGGCGGGGCGGGGCGGGGCAGAGGAAGGGGCCTTCTGAGCAGCCCTGGGGGCAGGTGCAGGGGTGGGGAGGGGATCTGAGGAGAGGAGCGCTCTGGAGCCCTGTCCCGTGTTTGAGTTTCCATCTGTCCTCCCCACAAGCCCTCTCCAGCCCCTGGATGACAAGCCCAGGAAAATTGAAGAGTAGATCCGTGTTCCTCCTGGACTGATTCCCTCCCTGAGGGCTATTTTACAAAAGACACTCCTTTATCTTAGAACCGTTGGAGATTCACAGAGAAGTGACAGAGGTAGTGCAGAGTCCGTGTGTACCCCACACTCAGTTGTCCTGTCGTTAACACCAATCTCACCGTCATGCATTTGTCACAGCTAACGACCCCACATTCATACGTTACTACGGATCTCCACACAAGATTTGCTGTCATGGTTTTGTTTTCTCTCCCAAGACCCCATCCAAGTTACCGCATTGAGTCCCATCATGTCTCCTTCAGGCTCCCCTAGCTGTGACCGTGTCTCAGAATGTCCTCATTTTTCACGGCCCTGAAGTGTTTGAGGAGATGTTTCGGGGACATTGTAGACTGTCTCTCACCGTGAATCAGGCTGAGTGAGGCTGTGGGGTTTGGGAAGACCACACCTGGCTGGGCCGTTCTCCACATGCCATAGCAAAAACATACAGCGATCCCCTGCTTGTCACGGATGAAGTTCACCCTCACCCCCTGGCTAAGGTCGTCTTACCCAGATGCTCCCTGTGAAGTTCCTTCTCTTGCTTTGTTCCTTTCCATAAAGTAGTCTTTGGAAGGCAGTCAGGACGTGCAGCCCACAGGTGAGGGCTGTCCCGCGGTGACAATTTGCGTGCAGGTTGTTGTGCAAACGGGAGTTCTCAAATGAGTTGGGTAAATACCTTACAGGGGGATCAGCAGCTTGTATGCTTAGTCCATGTTTGACTCTATAAGAAACTGCTGACCGTCTCCCACAGCGGCTGTGCTATTTTGTATTCCTGCCCTTAGGGACTGAGGCTTTCTGTGGCTCCCTGTCCTGGGCAGCAGGTGACGCTATCAGCGCTTGGAATCCCGCCATCTAACAGGTGTGTGATGGCAGATCACTGTTGCTGTCTTTTGCATTTCCGTGGTGACACTTTTTGTTGAACATCTTTTCATATGCTTGTTACCCATGAGTGTATCTTCTTCAGCTCTCCAAATTTTTGCACATTTTTAATAATCATTCTTAATATTTTTATTGTGAAACCCATCAGTCTTTCAAACGAATTAAAAACCTTTTTCAATATTTTAATGAAAAATTCTCATATTGTCATATATCAACATTTACTCTTCATCTTTCATATGTCATGAAAAACACCATTATTATATGCTTGGAAAATCCTCAAACCCATTCTCTAGTGAGTATGCATCATAATTTAAAGAGTATTTTCTCCACTCAAATAAAAAAAATCTTTTGTTACAAGGCTACAATCATTATATGGCAAAGCAATTCCCACTTACATGTTTTACATAGTCCCATGAAAAAAGAACTCATTGTTCCTAAACCCTGATGCAAGGCATTTCAAAGCCCCCAAATAAAACGTCGGTGTAAACAGCAGTGCAGTACGTGAGTGAGATAACATGAGCTGAATAATTTTTACACGGTTTGACCTAGACTAAGGGAAACATAAAATCCATCATAGCCACAGCTATAAAGTATGTTAAGATTCACAAGAATTTGTTTCTCTCATTATATAGAGAAGAACAGGGTGTATGATCCCTTAGGAAAAAAGAAAACCTCAAAAAAGAAAGAAAAAAAGAAAACCTCATAAATATTTTCATATTGAAAAGCGGCATGCTCCCTGCGTTTGAATGAAATCAGCATATTCAGAAGTGACCAGCAGGAATAGCAAATGGCATATCTGGACACCCAGCTTAACTATCCCCCAGGCCTAGAGGTCTGGACCCTTTGTAGCACCATGGAAAAGGCATTAGAAAATCACAAAGTTACGTGACTGCAAACTCACCCTGACACAAGGCTCACTTAGTTCGCAACTAAGGACAGCAATGATGCAGAGAAGGTTTTGTCAATTATTGATTAGATATACCTGGCAAGAAAAAATCTGTTATGTTAATCCATCTCGTGTATATCAAGCACCAGTTTCAGGAAGATTATCAAACACCTCCAGCATATTGTTGCTCAGCCCTAGAGTTCATTTCTCACCACTTTGCCCCTTATACCCCGAAAGCCAAGGAAGATAAAAATAGAATGGTGAGAGCTAGTGTAAGAAAAATTCAATTCCTTCCCTATCAAATGTCTATCTCTCAAGTAAAACACAGAGGAAGCAACAAACTTAAGAAGGTCTACTGCGTTCTCTGGAGCTTTCCATCCCAGAACAATTTGTGCCTCTACTAGAGGATTAATGCCTGGGGTGAGGAGGCCAAAGCCAGGCCTTGGTGCCCCATCAGAGAAGGCCAGGCTAGCCTTACTGCTGGAAGGCCACACTTTACATTTCCGCTGCACCTCTCACAAATCTCCCCATTGGTGAGGCAAAGAGGTGTGAGTGTGAAAACGACTCAGGGAGCCCATCAAACCCCACTAACAACACCAAAATAGGCTGCACTGTGGATTAACTTCATATATGAAAACAAACACATTGGCCCCTTTTCCAGTGGTAATTATGATTAGCATGCCGTTCTTAGGCATAAAAGGAATAATGGTGTATCTGGGTTTATGCACAGTTCATAATCAAGTATAAATATTCAGACTGTTTCATTTTAAAATTACAGATTAAAAGTGACTCCCAAAAGAAGATCAATTTCTTCATAAAGGAAATATAGTTTATAAAAAGCTGGAATGATGGTTAATTCAAATACAAAAACTCATACACAAAAAGTCCTCCTTTTCCCTTCCCAACTTGCTTAGGTTCATCCAGTTGATTCTACCACACAAATGTACTATCGTTCTATCACAGAGTAAAATACTAACAAAATGCCTCAGTTAACAAACTGAGGGCCACTTCTTGACAACTGCATTAAAACTGCAGCATTTAGGTAGAGCTGAGAATCACCACTCTTAAGCGTGGTTTCCTTCTTCCTGTTTTGTGTCCCACAATGATCATTAAAGGAAGGAATCTGGTCTGTAAAGGACTGGGTCATCCACTGCCCATTTGGAATGTCCCCAAAAGTTCATTCTCCGCTGTGAGTTAGCCCCGTGGAAGGGAAGCTGCAAGGGTCGCCGTTGCATGGATTTTCTGCATAAGCACTGCCATACGCTGCTTCATAACCTGGGTCATATTTCTCTTCCTTAAGAGCCATCTTCTTTGCATCCTCTTGGGCTAGCTGTAGATCAAACGTGCATTCACTTCTTGAACGTCTGTGTTTGGTTCAACGCCTTTCAACTGATCTCTCAAGTCTCTCAGCTTAATGTGCTTTGTGCTGGACTCCAGGAAACTGAGCACATCTCGCACTGGATGAGGGCATAGCAGGGCAGGGAGTTTCTGTGCCTGCGATCTTATGGGGCCGAAGTCCAAGTTCGAAGTTTTTAACCTTAACTCCAAAAACTTCTTTACTAAAAATTTCATAAAGACCTTTTCCATTAAACACTGCTATCCGTGGCTGATATTGCTGTGATTTCTGCACGGGAAGACGTTCTCCTTCACAACATTCTTTACTGGAAAGAGCTTTGCTGCCTGGTGTCCTTCCCACCACATTGGTAAATCCAATACCATACTTTCCCGGTAGAGCGTGATCATCCACTGGGTTCAGCTGCACCTCACTATGGCCTGACATAAACAGACACTTCCAGAAATGGTTTCCAGGTCCAGGGTAATGATGCCCTTTGTAAGCTGCCATTAGTCCTGGGTTTATGCCAAGAATCACAATGTTCAGATTGAAGGCCAAAATGTCCGGGAGGGTCTTAGAGGTTCAGCTTCGGAAACACCGTTAAGACGGTCTACCTTTCTTTTCACTTTAAATGTGTCTGTAATTTTTTTTCTTGCTTTTCTTTTGATTTTGTGGACTTGTCAGATTTTTTGGCCTCAGCAGGCTTTTGGGGTTCTACTGGATGTTTTGGTTCTGTTGCCCTGGGTTTTCTTTTTCCTTCCTTTTGGGGGTCTCGTGTGCAGGTTCGCGAGCAGGAACGGGGTCTGGAACTTGTGCCGCATTTGCTCTTCCCTCACCACTGCCCCATCAGGAGCCCCAGCCATCATTCATGGGCATGGGGAAGCTCGAGCTCGCTGAAGGGAAGGGCTGCCCGCATTCTCCGCTTCCATCCCCCAGTGCGGCTCCAGGGCAAGCGAGTGCTGGTCTCCGGGTTCGCCCGGGAACCGCCCCCCACCCCACACCACAATAACGAGAGCCCAGAGCCCAGACAGGAATGTTGGCAGAACCCAGCTAGGGGCTGGCGCTCAAGCTCCTCCCCCGAGTTTCTAGTCCCATCCCCCACACCTCCCAGCCCCGACCCCCATTTTTGCTCATTTTTTTAATGAGTTCTTTTATATGTAACTAATGAATCGTTGAACACTACATCAAAAACTAATGATGTACTATACAGTGGCTACCTGAACATAATAAAAAAAGAAAAAATGAGTTCTTTTCTTATTGGTCCTTTTTTAAGGGTTTTATGAGTATTCTACAGCAAGTCCTTTATCAGATATGTGATTTGCAAGTATTTTCTCCCAGTCTGTGTCCTGAGTGTGTTTCTTGATGCAATAATAGACATTAGGGCACAGATGTATTTTTCTGATAAGACACATGGCTGTGCTGGATTTGGGGTAGAGAACTTGGGTGACTGGGGGAATGAGGGGTTACCATGCGACTTCTTTATTTTTGTATATTTGTGAGTATCTATTGAATTCTCTTGTATGTGCATGAATAAAGTTTTCAAAAAATACAGTACTTTAAAATCCCTAACCCCTGACAGATCATCCTCAGACCATGAATGAAGACTCAGGTTCTGAACTTCTACTTTAGGGCCAATTATCTTTTCACTGAACTATTTGGCCTTTGAATTTCTATTTGTGAAACAGGTGGGCCGGAGGGACAAATTCTCCCACTGAAATAGCTTGAAATGTAGAAAAACCATCAGCTTGAGAGCATTAAACCTGACATGATAGTACTAAATGAAACAATGAGCACCCCCCCAAAACAAAGGGAAAGACCCTGCCTTGCCCCGCAGAAAGCAGGGTCCTGAGACACAGAGCAAAGGCTCTGTGAGTCCCCTGCTCAGAGTGCAGCCGGGCGGCCCAGCCCTTCCAGCCCTGAGCTGCTGACTTCCCCACCATCTCCTTCTTTTTTAAAGTATAAATAAAGCATTTACCTTCTGATTCTGATGTGTACGTGAGATGAACAATATATATGATGTCATGTCTATTCACTGAAGAAAAATTATAAAATGGGAAAAGTGATACATGACAAAGTAAAAAGGATGTAATCCTCACCCCTGAGCTGTTTTGTTGCATTTGCTTCTAGTCTCTTCTATACCCTCCTGCTGCTGGAAGTCTCTCTCTCTAAGGTGATGAGCACAGACCCAGGGGCTCCAGCCCTGCTCTCTCCAGATGCCATTTCCCCAGTCAGCTCCCTGTCCCCCTCCTGAGAGGCCTGCCTCTGACTTCCTCCCCCCTGCTCAGCCTCCTGCACTCCCCCCCTGCTCCCCTCTCTGAGGTGATGAGCTCATGTGTTCCTCACTCAGAAAAGAAGGACTCAGGGGAGAACTGTGCACCCCCCATGCCCAACCCCAGGTCTGCACCTGTGTCCTCAGCTTCTAAGCAGTGTTGGGGGAGAGCCCTCCTGTCTCAGGCTGCCCCTCCACTGGCACACATGGCCCCTCACTCACCTGCAGCCTGCACTTCCCCCTGTCTCCTGGCTCAGCCATCCCTCCTACAAACATGCTGCCATGACTCCCGTTCAACAACATGAAGCAAAACTAAATAAACCCAAACAAAATCATCCTATAAAAACCCAGTGCTTGCTCCCAGGACTCCTGCAACTCCTGCCCCATCTCTGTGGCCTCCGTGCAGAACTCTTCCTGACCCATGTCACCCACCATGTCGTCCTTGCAGCCAATGGATAGAGGCACAGAGTTGCACAAGTCAAATCCTTCCACAGTACTTGATATCAAGACAGATGTCCCCAAGCTTCCATTCCCTCATTTCCTAAATCTCTGAGACCACCTGCATTCGTTCTTCTAGCTGATTCCCTGATTATTGCTTCTGTGTCTCTAAGTAACCTGCTTCTCACACCCGTTCTCTGGTCTTCAGGTTTACGCATCAACTTGAATGAACTGGCTCTTCTTTCACACACTCCCATCTTCCCCTTATAATTATTTGATAATTTTGACAAGCTCAATGTGCAGTGTTTGCATTATTATGACCGTGAAATGCTAGTCACAACTGAGCATTCAGCAGACTATGATTATGTGCCCCCCCTGAATCAACTTTTTATTTTCCCCGGAGTAAATAACTATCTTTTCCCTTCATTTCTTAGTTTCTGTTGAGCTCAGTTTAATCCTTCCCTGCTCCCCCTGGTTAAGTCTTCATGAGCACATTCAAGCCCATCCCTCTTCTCCCTTCTTCTTGCCCGTGCAGCCGCCTGACCTGCAGCCCTCCGTCTTGGTCCATAGGGATGGGATGCCTGCACCCCTGGGGCAGGGCTGACGTCCGACCCCCTGCAGCTCCTCCTGGGGGCCCTTGGCCTCTCTCCTGCTGGCTCCCTGTGGCTGGGATCCCATGAGCTCCCCCTGGTCGGTTTTCTCCATCATTTTCCCACTTTGTCTACTGGTGTCCTGGGGAAGGAAACATGGAAAGTAGAACAGAAACTCTCACATCTGAGGAGCCCTCAGGCTGCCCTCGCCCTGAGTCACACGGTGACGAGACAGAGACTCCGTGCTGGACAGAGTTGTCCTCGGGATTTGGGGGCTTCGCCTCATGTCTTCCGGTCCCCAGTCCTGTGTTGTTGCCTCTTGGAGTTTTCAGGGTGTCTGCCCTTCTGCTCTCCTTCGGACATTTCATTGTGATGTGTCCTGGTGTGGGTCTCCTCTCATCTGCTCTAGGTCAGAATTTGGGTGGGTCTTTCAATATGTGTGTTTGTCCCTGTGAACTCAGAGAAATATTCTTGAAATTGTTTTCATCATTTCCTACTCGACATTCTTTTTAAAACAATCGTTATTAACTTGTTGGAATCACTTGACTGAGAAACAAATAGGTCTTCTCTCCTGTTGCCATCACCCTCCCGATTGTACCACTTCAGGGAGGGACAACTTTAATCATCCAGTGTGTCCACTCAATTATTCATTTCTATGGTCATATTGTTCATTTCCCAGAGCTGTTTCCTGTCTGTGATTGCACAGCACTGTGTGTAGTTGTGTTTTTGTTTCATATCCATATGGCTGTTGCATCCTGTAGGTATGACTGATCCTAGCGGTAGGGGACCTGCTGTCTCTCCTGGTTTCTGCTTTCGTGATATCATGACCTTTCTCCATGCAGCACTCAGCTCAGGAGCGACTTACATTTCCCTCTGTCATTTCTGCTCCATGCCCATCTCTCATATGACACTACCAGTGTCTCATTACCAGGGTGTCACCCTTGCTCCGTGTTGTAGCTCCGGAGTCCAGCTGATCCTGGAGGCCTCCAGATGGCCACTGGATGATGGACTTTAGTGTGATTTGAGCAGGTGAGTCACATTGCCCCTTAATGTCCTCCTAGGCTCTGAGCCTCACAGCCTCCCATTGCAGAACATTCTGGAACACTGCAACAATTCACTTGCATGGAGTGCACATCATACCCACCCCCTAATGGACAGGGAACAATGAACGACAAGTCAACCAGGCCGCTGAGAACAAACCTTCTGGGTTGAACCCTGGCTCCACCACCCCCTTCTCCGAGTCTCCCTTTCCCTGTCTGTACAAAGGGATCCCCTATGGGGTGCCTCCTGGGTTTGCTTTCATGATTAACTGTGACTCTCTGTGTAAATCACATGGTGATAATCCCTGACACATGTTAAGTGTTCCACTATTTATAGTTACCATCGTCATATTGATTATAGTCCTCACGGAATTTCTGTTCTTTGTTTTTATTTTTTATATTTTTTAAGATTTTATTTATTTTTAAGAGAGAGAGAGATCACAAGTAGGCAGACAGGCAGGCAGGCAGGTAGACAGAGGGAGAGGGAAAAGCAGGCTCCCTGCTGAGCATGGAGCCCATGGTGGCTCGATCCCAGGACCCTGGGATCATGACCTGAGCCGAAGGAAGGCGCTTAACCAACTGAGCCACCCAGGCGCCCCTGTTCTTTGTTTTTATAAAGCACAATTCAAGAAACATCCTTGAGAACATGTGTGATTATCTACCTAGGATAAACTCTTCAAAGAAAATGTCTGTGTCACAATATAAGCACATTTCATTTGTGGAGACATTTTTCTTTTTTTTAAAAATATTTTATTTATTTATTTGACACAGAGAGAGACAGCTAGAGAGGGACCACAAGCAGAGGGAGTGGGAAAGGGAGAAGCAGGCTCTCCGCTGAGCAGGGAACCCGATGCGGGGCTCGATCCTAGGACCCTGGGATCATGCCCTGAGCCGAAGGCAGAAGCTTAACGACTGAGACACTCAGGTGCCCCGTGGAGACATTTTTCTAAAGCACCCATTAAAAATTGTATCCCAGTGTTCACTCCCATCAACCTTTATGACAGTGTTTTCACGACCCTCTGATGGACACTCTCTTGCCTTACTTTCATCTTTGCCAAGTTCATCAATTCTCAGTTTTATTCCTGTTACTTATTCCACATTCTCATATTTATTTACTTATTACAAATACATTTTTTATTTTTTTACGTAATTATTTGACATTTCATTTCCTCCTTCCAAAATTGTTTTTTAAGATTTCCAATTCTTGTTTCTTTCTTTTTCTTTTTTTAATATTTGCGTGCATTTGACATACAATGTTCCATTCCTTTCAGGTCTACAACGTAATGATTAGCCATATAAACCAACAGTTCTACTCTTGGGTATTTACCCAAAGAAGATGGCAACACCAATTCTGTGGTTGTATTTTGAATGGGTTGCAGCTCTCTTAAAATATGGACTTTAACAGGGAAGAAACATCAGTCCCAATATTGGGAGCTGGTCTGACACTGACAGCTGGGCTCAGTGTGGTCAGAAGCTGGCTAATGTCCAGCCCTTGGCCATATTCTTCTCCTGTGGGACATAAGCCAGTCACCTCACAGAACATCAGCATCCGACAAGGACACTCTGAAACCATGACATCACTCTGTGTCATTACAGACAAAAACAAGGCACTGCACAACCCACAGAATAACACACATCTCCCTGTGTCAGCCAGTGTGAGCAATCGGGGCTCCTTTACCATGACTGCTCTATCCTCGCTCTGGTCTGGCCTGCCTAGAGAGGGGATTCACTGAGATGCTCAACCATGGAATCGCCCACACGTCCTAACAACATGCAGTCGGGAGTGGGCCCCAGCTTCCACAGATCCTCTCCAAAACACTCATCCAAAGGCCATGTCCTTATAGGTTCCAACACCTTCATATTAGGATGCCCCATGGCCCCCAAAGGGGTGTCTTCTCTCTCACTGCAACAAGTAATAGATCCAACTTGAATACCCACAGGTGCTCCTCATGGTCTTGGCTGAAGAACATTGAAGTACCTTACCCTTCTGTCTGTGAAAAATTTTTCTGTGTGTCTTTAATTTGATCATGGACATGTGTTTCTATCTTTGTGAGTGTGGTTGACATGCAGATATTTCATGTTTTTCTTTATGGCTTTTCATCATTAGGCCATGCTTAGAGAATTCTTCATCCCCCAATTGTAACATTTCACGTATATTTTCCCCTGGGTAGAAATGAAAAGCACAGGTTTCAAGGGTGACAGGAAACACAGAGAATTGTCTGAATTTGGGAAATGTATGGAGAGAAGGAAGAGGTAAAAGATAATAAGCTCATGGAATCTAAGATGTACATCTTCTGATTTATGACGTTTACAAGTATGTACAGAGCCTACAAGGTACACGCTGTATTCAATATATCCTCTCACTTGGGCTCGGTGAAGACTTATGAGGCTGCTTCTGTTTACCAGGTGAATGCAAACAAGACCAAGACATCCAAAGTAATAGAGATAACAATGAGCTCCAGGGATGGGCATTTTTGAACACTTATGACCTAGATGTGATACACCATATTTTGGCCAATGTCGGTACACTTCAGCTGTTATAACGCATGATAATTAGACTTTCATGCTGTATTTTAAGGATATGTCTCAGACTGACATAGACATATCCATGACTTCCCATCTGAAGGTAAATTTAATATACATATACCTACGAGTCATACAGTATCTTCTTTGAGGAGGATCTAGAAAACTAACAACATTCTAGATATATACTGTCTGAATAATAGCTACGAGCCACCTATGGGTGCTTAAGTTCATATCCATTTAAAATAATTCAGGGACGCCTGGGTGGCTCAGTCATTAAGCATCAGCCTTCGGCTCAGTTCATGATCCCAGGGTCCTGGGATCTAGCCCCCATTGAGCTCCCTGCTCTGCGGGAAGCTTGCTTCTCCCTCTCCCACTCCCCCTGCTTGTGTTCCCTCTCTCGCTGTCTCTCTCTCTCTGTCAAATAAATAAATAAAATCTTAAAAAAAATAAATAAAACAGTTCAAAATGCAACGGCTCAGCACAACGGCCTCATTTCAAGTGCCACCTGAATCTCTAGAACCACATGCATCTCGTGGCCACCATACCGGACAGCACAGATATAGAACAATTCCTTCCACACAGAATATCGTATTGGACGGTACTGCTCTGCGTGCTTTGCGAGCCGCGAGTGAGATGCATCAGACACAGGGAAAGTGAAAAGACCAACATGATTTCTCTTACAGACGACATCAGATTCCATCTGGGATGTGAATACATATGAAGCTGGTGGGTCACAAAATCAAAGTCGCATATGCGTGGGTCTGGTGCCTTCAGTTGCAAACTGTTCTCAATTACAAAAGGGAAACCCCTGTCCCCCCCACCTCCCTTCCCAGACGGGGGACCCTCTCCACCATCACATTTCCAGGAGGTGGGTTCTCTTCTAGTTGCACTGGGGGGCTAAAGTCAGAGCTGAGTTTTCAGAGGCAGGAAGTGAAGCTCAGGGAAAGGGATTCTGCTGAGTGAGGAGAGGCCAGGGCAGGACCAGCAGGGAGACTCTCCCAGGGTTATCAGAAGAGCCGTTCTCAAAGTGTGGTCTGGGGAACACCTGACATCACTGAGGCCCTTTCACGGAGTCCATGAGGTTAAATCTATTTTCCTAACATTACTTAGACATTATTTGCCTTTTCGCCATGTTGACGTTCACACTGAGGTAAAACTTAGCAAGAACGGAGGTGATGGATGCAAACTGCAATAGTTGCCATTCTTCACCACTACTTACTCCCATAAAAAACCAGAAACACTCTTTCCGCCATCTTTCCGTGCCGCCATATGGTCACATGAATATCTTGGCGGATGCTCTCAAGAGCGGTAACAATGCCTGAGAGAGAAGCGAAAGGCAGGTCGTATCAGCCGTGCTCCAAAGTCATCGTCCCGTTTCTAACTGTGAGGACGAAGCTCGGTTACATGGTTGAATTTGAAATCATTGCTGATCACAGAGCTGGGAGCATTGTTGGGAACCCCCGGGGCAGGTTAATCACGTGTGAAGTGAGCAGCCCCAGGTTTGATGTACAAGCGAAAGATCTAGAAAAATGGCAGAAGAATCTGCTCCCATCCCTCTAGTTTGGTTTCATTGTCCTGACAACCTCAGCTGGCCTCGTGGACCATGGAGAAGCAAGATGAAAACACACAGGAGGGAAAATCCTGGGAGTCTTTTTCTTTTTGTTCTTTTTTTTTCTGGGAGTCTTTTTCTAAGGATGTAATATATGCATGCAAATAAAATGCCTCAACAAAAACAAAAATAAAAATAAGCTAATATTACATTAAAACATCCCGATCGAAGCATTAAAATTATCTTTATTAATTATTCTCAAATCCACATTTAAACATATCATATATGATGACATGGGTTGTCCCACACTTGCACTACTTGCAGAAGCCCCAAGGAAAATAATTTGTGTGGAATTAACTGGCCTCTTTTTTCTTTTTTTTACAGAATCCACTTTTTAAAAGATTTTATTTTTTAATTGACAGAGAGATAGAGAGAGAACACAGGTAGGCAAGTGGCAGGCAGAGGGAGAGGGAGAAACCGGCTCCCGGCTCAGACAGGAGCCCAATGTGGGGCTCGATCCCAGAACCCTGGGATCATGACCTGAGCCGAAGGCAGCCACTTAACCAACTGAGTCACCCAGGCGCCCCACAGAATCCCTTTTTCCTGAAGACATGAATGACACAGAAACTTGGAATATTTAGACTAAGTGATTTGGCAGACAGTTTCTGGAAAATGAACAGGAACCTACCCTTTCATGAACATCAACTCACATATGACAGCTGAGAGTACGTGTTGCCTTGATCACATGTAAGCTCTCAAGAGAAAATCAGAATTTTGGAAAACTTGTGATCCACCGAGAAACTTGACAGCTTCTCATTCCTGACAAACTTTTCTGTTGCGATCTGTGGTAATAGTAAAACAAATATGACTTTTTGATAATTCAATTCCAGGGATTATATAGAGAACCCCTATATAACATAATTACACAACACATTACTTTAAAAAAAATGTCCTGCATTAAAACAAGATCCATTCAGTGTGCAAGCTGGGCCTGTGGATTTTAATGTAACAGAGAAGGACAGAGTCAATGCTACTGTTTCAGGTTCCCCTTTGCCCATAACCTCAGAGAAAGTACAACTTGTGTATTTTTCAAATAGTACCTAGGATAAATATCTATAATTCTTTGAGAAGGTTATGAAACGTACTATTCTCCAGTATTTGTGCAAGGTTGTAAATTATTTCATACACATCAACCAGAACAACGCAATAAATGCAGAAGCAAATCTGAACATCCAGGGGTCTTCTAAGGGGACAGACAAGAAAGAGACTTGCAAAAATGTGAAATGCAACGACATCACTCTTCTCACTATGCTGTTTATTTAAGAAATACTTATTTTTCATAAAAACAATATTTCTGTTTTCATGCCATGGGCTATTAATATGATTCTAAATGAAATTAATGAATTTTTAAACGCTGTTTTATTCCTACTCTGGTAAATACCGAGAGATATAAACCCACAGACCCAAAATATCCTTGGGATCCTCAGTAATCTGTGAGACTGTATAGACATCCTGAGAACACGATGTTTGAGAATCACTGACTCACACAGCTCCTGGGCCACGACTCGGGGAGACTGTGACAAAGAGGGCGTCGTGCAGTAGGTGAGGGGTCGGGGCAAAGTCCCAGGTCCCTGGGCCTGCCTCTCAGGGTCTCAGGCCCCAGGGCGGTGTCTGGGGTGGGGAAGGCCAGGGCCGGGGAGTCCCCATCTCCCCGGTTTCACTTCCCCGTCTCACAACCTGTGTCAGGTCCTCCTGCCTGGGGACTCCTGACAAGGCGCCGGTTCGCATTCCCATTGGGTGTCGGGTTTCTGGAAAAGCCAATCAGCGGCACCGCGGTTCCGGCTTATAAAGTCTCCGCACCCCGAGCCCAGCTGCGACTCACAGTGTCCCCAGACCGCGAACATGCAGGTCGTGATGCCCCGAACCCTCGTCCTGCTGCTGTCGGGGGCCCTGGCCGTGACCGAGACCTGGGCGGGTGAGTGCGGCGGCGGGAGGAAAGGGCCTCTGCGGGGCGGGAGCGAGGGGACCGCGGGGCGGGGACGCGGGACCCCCGGGGAAGGCGCCTCTCCGCCGCCGCCGCCCCAGCCCCCCAGCCGCCCCCGGCCCCGCCACGGCCTGTGCTCCCCCGCCCCTCCCCGCCTCCGCCCTGCTCCCCCGCCCTCGGTGCCCCTCCCCCGCCCTCCCGGCCGCCTCTCCCTGGGCGCCGGCCCCGCGCCGCGAGGAGGGTCGCGCGGGGTCTCAGCCCCTCCGCGCCCGCAGGCTCCCACTCCCTGAGGTATTTCGACACCGCCGTGTCCCGGCCCGGCCGCGGGGAGCCCCGCTTCATCATCGTCGGCTACGTGGACGACACGCAGTTCGTGCGGTTCGACAGCGACCCTGTCAGCCCGAGGATGGAGCCGCGGGCGCCGTGGATCGAGCGGGAGGGGCCGGAGTACTGGGACCGGGAGACGCGGACCGCCAAGGACAACGCACAGAGTTCCCGAGTGAGCCTGAACACCCTGCGCGGCTACTACAACCAGAGCGAGGCCGGTGAGCGACGCGGGCCCGGGTCCCGCTCACGACCCCCATCCCCACGGACGGGCCGGGGTCGCCCCGAGTGTCCGGGGCCGAGCGCCACCCCGAGTCTGAGGGAACCCCCGGCCCCGACCCCTGACCCCGACGAACCCGCGGGAACTTTCAGGCGGTTTTACTTTCTGTTTGGACTTAATCCCCTGCCTGTCGGGCGGGGCCAGGCTCTCACACCATCCAGCGGATGTACGGCTGTGACGTGGGCCCCGACGGGAAGCTCCTCCGCGGGTACAGTCAGGACGCCTACGACGGCAGGGATTACATCGCCCTGAACGAGGACCTGCGCTCCTGGACCGCGGCGGACACGGCGGCGCAGATCACCCGCCGCAAGTGGGAGGCGGCCGGTGCGGCGGAGCAGGACAGGAACTACCTGGAGGGCACCTGCGTGGAGTGGCTCGGCAGGTACCTGGAGCACGGGAAGGAGACGCTGCAGCGCGCAGGTACCAGGGGCCGCGGGGCCTCCCCGATCTCCCCTCCACTGGGGCTGGCTTCCCACCAGGAAGGGAGAATGGACTCAGTGTCAGAACAGCGGCCCTCCCACGGGTGGGGAGACGGAGATCCGCCCGCGTGTTCATGTCCCTACTAGAGAGGGCCTCACCCAGAGGGCCGCTTCTCGCTAAAGGGCAGTGGAGGAACCCAGTCTCTCCCAGGGGGCAGGTGGAGACCGTGCCTGAAATAACCCATCAGCGGTTCCCTTTAACCCTGGCAGCCACCTTGGGAACCATGACTTTCCCTCTCAAGGCCTTGTTCTCCAATGACAACAACTTTGTAGGTCTGACCCCGGGTTTTCTGACTGATTCACCCTCCACCACAGTCAGGACCGTTAGTGTGCTCACTCACTTAGACCTGCTGCCTCCTACCCTGGACTCTCACCCTGAATCTAGAACTTTCCAGGGTTAGGAGATCCCAAAGGCTAGGTTGGTACCTGGGCGTTGTGCTTCTTCCATCCAAACCAATTGCTGGGCCCACCTCAGGATGGTCGTGGACGTTTCAGGGGCCCATAAAGGTAAACCTCTGTGGATTTCCTGATTCTTTTTCCTCAGAACCCCCCAAAACAGATGTGACGCACCACCCCATCTCTGACCAAAGAGTCACCCTGAGGTGTTGGGCCCTGGGCTTCTACCCTGCGGAGATCACTCTGACCTGGCAGCGGGATGGGGAGGACCTGACCCAGGACACAGAGCTTGTGGAGACCCGGCCTGCAGGAGACGGGACCTTCCAGAAGTGGGCGGCCGTGGTGGTGCCTTCTGGACGGGAGCAGAGATACACGTGCCATGTGCAGCATGAGGGGCTGTCCGAGCCCCTCACCTTGAGATGGCGTAAGGAGGGTTTGGGGTACAGCCTCTACTCAGGGAAAGCAGAAGGCCTTCTGGAGAATTTCAGCAGGGTCAGGACTCCTGCAGTGTTCCGGGCCCCTCACCTTCCCTTCCCTTTCCAGAGCCGCCGCCTCAGGCCACCATCCCCATCACCTGGATCATTGCTGGTGTGGTTCTCCTTGCGGTCACTGTGGCCCTGATTGGAGCTGTGATCTGGAAGAAGAAGCGCTCAGGTAGGGAATGGAGTGGGGGGATCTGAGTTTTCTTGTCCCTCTGGGGGGTTTCCTACACAGGAGACTATCCTGCCTTGTTACTGGGAAGTCCCATCCACACACATGGACTTGCCCACGCTGGAGCTGACCACTAACGCTCACTCTGTAGCAACACTTGTGAAAATGAAGGACACATTTTCATCTGATCTCTGGTGATAGGGACCTGATTCCGAGCAGTCACAGGACAGAGAAAGGGCCCTGCTGAGGTCAGACCTCCAGCCAGTCAGGTGGTCCAGTGACCCCACCCCTCTATCTTCATGTTTCTTGATCGTGTCCTGGGTCTTCAGTCACAACTCTGCAAACTTCATTTAGGACCAGGACTAGGAGCTTCCTCTAGGATCTCATGGCCCAGCCCTGTTCTGGCCTCTGACATGATATTTTCTTCCCACAGGAGGGAAAGGACCAGGCTACTCTCATGCTGCAGGTAAGTGTGGAGGGAGTGATCCCTGAGACCCTGAGATAGTGTAGACAGAGCCCGACGGGGAGCCCGCCCACCCCGTAGCTCCTCCTTTAGTCTCCTCTCCAGTGGGCTCTGACCGCGGCCTGTTTGTTCTCCCCCAGGTGATGACAGTGCCCAGGGCTCTGATGTGTCTCTCACGGCTCCTCAAGGTGAGACCCTGGAGACCCCGAGTGCGGGAGGGTTAGGGCACTAGGGACAGTGTGAGCATGGTGGGGGGTGCTGTCCAGAATGTCCGCACTTAATGTGACTGACCTAAATGGGTGCATGATTTTTTTTCAGTGTGAGACCAGCTGCCTTGCGGGGACTGAGTGATGCAAGATGTGTTCACACCCCCACTTGGTGACATCAAAAACCCCTGACTTCTCTTTCCGCAAAAGGTGTCAGATGTGTCTGTGTTCCTATGAGCATAATGTGAGGACATGAGATTTGCCCACCTACCCACCACGACCCCTCCCTATGCTGATTTGCATTCTCTTCTCTGATGTGCTTTCCTGTTCCAGCAGAGGCGGGGCTGGACCATCTCCATCCCTGTCTTTATTTCACGTTGTGCTGAGTACTAATGACTTATTTCCCTACGAAAATTAGAATCCAGATATAAGTTTTCTTTCCTAATTCTTGGCATGTGGGGCTGATGAGGTAATAAAAGAGAAAATTTGTAAAGTTGAGACAGCAAATAAATGAAGCACTGAGAACCTTCCAGAACCCCTGTGTTACTGTGCTGAGTGTATTACAGGTGGGGGCAGGAGAAGGCTGTGAGGAGCCGAGTGGGGACAGGGCCTGTGCCCAGTTGGTGCTCAGTGCATCACGGCTGTGCCGTGCTCACCCCTCAGCTGGGTCATCTCTCTGCTCGGTGTCCTTGCCTCTTCTGTGGAACCGTGTCTCCCCAGGACCTGTGATCACAGGGATGTGGATGTCACCTGTCACCAGGACCTTGTGCAGCAAGAGCTTACTGTGACTGGGTCAGGCTAAGCACAGGCCTGGATCATGCCATAGCCCCCATTTTGGGGTGTTTTTTTTTTTTCAATGTTTCTCTGGAGCATCAGGCCTGTTCTTGCTCTTGTGCACGAGTTCTTATCCATTCTGCCCTGGGTGACCCCACGAGTCACACACGAGTTCTGTGGTATGGAGGGATGAACTTTCAGATTCATTCATCTTCCCCTCCCTCTAGAGCTGTTTCCTAGATAATTCTTTAGATTCTGGAGGTAGAGAGAGGACGAATCGGAGTTTCTCATCCTTATTAATTTCAGTTACCTTCCCTACTGCTCTGTCCTCTCTCCCCACCCTTAGTTCATTGATCCTAGTGCCGGCTCCGATCCCAAGTTCTTGGATTTATAAAGCAGAGTCTAACTAGTTTTCTGTGTGGTTGGAGAAAAGGCCCCAAAAAGCCTAAGTACAGTGTTTCTGAAGAGAGGACTCTGTGTGCTGTGCGTGCAGGAGACATGGTGTGGGGGAGGAGGGGCTGAGCAGAGAGAGGGAGGGGAGGGCAGCCCTGTGAGAAGCTAGAGGCAGCCCGGATGGCGAGGTGGGCGCACGGGGGGCGCACGGGGGGTGGGAGCTGCGAGGGATCAGCTGAGCCTGAGGCGCATCTAGAAGAGGGAGGTCCTCTAGCTGCTTATTCATTCACCTGACAATTGTCGCGTGCCACATACAGGACACGCTATGTTTACATCTGGGACAGCTCAGTGAGACTAAGAAGAGGGAAAACTTGCTGCTCTTGCGGAGACTAGTTCTAGTGTAAGGGGCACACGGCACTTGACCCTCGGGCAATGCGGGGATTGGGGCAGTGACCCCCTCGTGCCGTCAGAAATCCAAGTACAGCTTTTGATTCCTCAAAACATAAGAACTCATAGCCTTCTGGTGACTGGAAGCCTTACTGATAACATGAACTGTCGCTTCACACATTTGCATGTTACATGTACTATATACTGTGTTCTTACAATGAATGAAGGTAGAGAAAATAGTAGAAATCATAAGGAAGAGAAAGTGCGTGGCCAGTACTTACTGTAGAAAAGTCCGCATGCAGGTGCACACGCCCCGTGCAAACCAGTGTCATTCAGAGGTGAACTGTGTATTGTGTAAGCGCAGTAAGAAGGGAAGTGTTTACATGGAAGTGGGCAGGAGCTTGGAGGAAGGTGACCCAGAGCACCGAGCTGGCATGGGGACGATGGCTACTTCACTACAGCGATCAGAGGGAGCCTCACCAAGGTGCCTTTGAGAGGTTTGAAGGTCATGAAGGAATTGCATAAGACGAGGTCTGGGGGGGGGGCTCTTTCCGGGCAGGGAACCCCCAGTGCACACGCACTAGGGCAGGAGCGCGTCCTGTGTTCATGGAAGGGCGAGGAGGCCACTGGGGCTGGAGCAGAGAGCAGGTGACTTGAGGTCGGATGTCAGCCTCGTCACGGAGGCCTGAGGTTATTAGAAGGGTTTGAGTTTTCTCTGAGTGAGGCGTGGACTTACAGGAATGAACAGATCGATGGGAATGATTTTCTCGAGCAGCATCTATTTGCTGCTCTGCAGAATCGGGAGGTGCAGGGCGAGCGACCAGTAGGAAACCTGTAGAAAACCAGTGCTGTGTCCCAGGAGGGGGATGTGGGCTGTACGTATGGGGTGTGAGGAGGGAAGATACTGAGAAGTGATTGAATGCCGGAGATATTCACAGATGGACTTTGCAGCATTTTCTAATGGATTCATTCTGGGTGGTGAGAAGGAGGAATCAAGGAGGGCATCCGGCGTTTCAGATTGCAGGTAGGAATGTGGGATGCTTTCTTGGAAACGGGAAAGACTCTGGAAGTAGGATAATTTGGGGAAGCAGCATCACATGCATCCAGTTTAGGAATGTGGAATCTGGGATGTCTATTAGAAACCCAAGTGAAGTTGGCAGTTGGATCCAGAGTGCAGGGTAGGAGAAATACCTACGTCGGAGAGATAGATTTGTGGGGTGATGCCACCAAATGATGTTTAAAGCTTCAGCAGAGATGAGGTCACCAAGGAGGTGAGGGCCATAGAAGAGAAAGGAACAGGACCAAACCCTGCACTCCTCAGGGCTAAGCAGGCTGATCAGAGTGCACACCCAGAGTGGACTGCACAGTCTGGTTCTGCGTCTAGAAGGCACATACACCAGGGAGGCCCACCCTTGAGTGTGCACAGGAACTGACAGTCTGGAGTAGAGCATGAGATTCTGGGTTGATAACAAGGTTGGTGCTGCTGCTGCTGGTCTTCAGATCCCACACTGAGTAGCAAGCACATGAAGCAGGATCCCCACATGGCCGTGCATCAGCCTCTCCTGTAGGGCTTACTAAATAAGTGATTCCTGCGCCCACGCCCAACATTCTAAAGTGTTAGGTCTGGGGAGAGGCCTGAGTATTTTGTAACGAATCCACCAGCAATCCTGGGGCTCCCCCAGATATAGAAGCACTGAAGTCATTGATGAGAGCCCTCATCATGGAAAGGGGTTTTACATACACATTTAAATGGTTTTGGGGGGGCACCAGAGTGACATCTGACACTTGGTTTCAGCTCAGGTCAGGAGAACTTGCCCACATCAGGCTCTGCACCCAGTGCACAGTCTGCTTGAAATGTTCTCCCTCTTCCTCTACCCCTCTCCTCTTTGTCATGCACACACTTTCTCCTTCTCTCTCAAATAAATAAATAAATAAAATCTTTAAATTTTTTTTGTAGGAAAAAAATGTAAGACATACTCAGAGAAACATATTTTCTCTCTTGTGGGGCACAGCCAGGTGGCAGATTGAGTAAGTAGTTTTAAGGTCAATATAAAATCTCAGAGTTACTGAGAGTGTGGATCTGAAATGTCTGCACCACACAAAAGGAAATGGTAACTATGTGACATGATGCACATGTTAGCCATGCTATGGTTGTAATTGTTATCAGTACAGGAAAGTGTCAGTCAGCTGGTTGTACCCCTAAACTCACGCAATGGTGAATGTCAGTCATATCTCTACAAAGCTGGTAAAAAATGTCTGAAATCTTGCTCTTGGAATCTCTTCCCTCCGTGGGTTTCTGACTCCTTGGGATACGTACGTACAGTTACAGAGAGACTTAGGGACGCCAGAGAATGTCTGAGACCTTGTTTTATTTCAAAGAAAGCCACTGAGCAGCCTGAGGCTACCCAGCCGGGAGCAGAATCCACACTGGACCCTCGGTGGAGGTCCACATACAGCCAGCCCCCTGCTACTGGGCGTCGATGGCACTGTCCACACCACTGACTCCCCTGAGGGAGGACACTGGGCCCTGAGGCTGGGACTGCTCTCGCTGCTGCCCTGACCGCTGCATGACCCCGTGGTGACACTGCTCGGACCCCCTGTGCCCAGTGCGTGGACGCTGTCCCAGCGTGTCTGTCACGTGCCCTGAGTCGCAGTCTGGCAGGGGGTCACGTGACTGTTGACGCTTCATGTCACGTCCAACTGCAAGACTGGCAAAGTGCGTTCTCCTCTGTATGGATGGAGGTGGTCTCTGTCCCCAACAAGATTCTTTAAGTGTGGAATTCCTTTATGTGGGCAGAGAGGTATGAGTTCTGGGAACGGACGTTGGGGACCAGGAATGGAAAAGAATGACAGATTTCAGCATTTGGAGCCGTGATTTGAGACTAGAACTTGATCTGGACACTGTAGGCTCTCAAGTCTCCTCGGATGGAGTGACTCATAAAGGGCATCTTTCAACTTATTCCCTTGATGGTTGTTGTGGGCCCAGCGTTTACTCCAGTTCCTACTCACACATCAGTGGAGAGGCATTGTTGGGTGATGCAGTGATTGCTCAACTTGTCTTCTCCCGGCCTTGGTCTCTTCCTGGGATTAAAACCCAGATCTGTATCACTTCAGATGATCCACACATACACACTGACATTTCATGTTTCTTCCTACATGCACATATTTCTGGGGAGAGTGTGCATAATTTTATTTGGTTTTATGTGGCTTCCACAAAAGTATGAAAACCCATTCCAGTTTAGACACTATTCTACTTCATCTCTGGTCCACAAACAGCTAATTATCACAGTGTTTTAGCAGATCCAATGACGTGATATACATGCTCAGGTTTGCTTGGCGATGTCCAGTCTCAGACAGGAGAAGGTAGAGCTTTCTTGCTTACACTCTTTCAATTTCTTTATGTATCTTTTTAAGGGCTGATTAACAGTTCAAAGACCAGTGCTGGCTCACGGAAGACACAAATCATCGTTGGTTTAAGTGACTTATACTCTAGCACCTACTCTGGTGCCTAAGAAATAGCAGAAATGAAAAGAATTAATGAGGATTCCATTTCCAGGAACACCGTAGACTAAGGTTTAAGGCTGCCTCCTGTGCACGTGAGGTGATGAGCACTGGGTGTTATATGCAACTGATGAATTATTGAAGTCTACATATGAAACTAATGATGTACTATATGTTGGCTAAATGAATTTAAAGAAAAAAATGTTTAAATAAGGCTGCCTCTTCTCCTAAAACAATTAAAAATGATAGAAAAAAACCATAAAATCATCCAAAAGTGCAGTAGAACAATCAAGAGAATAATCAATTAGCCCAAAATTTAAATATGGGCTATACCAGAGAGAACAGTTCTGATACTTTGGTCATTTTTCAAATCTAGAAAATCTTAGCTTGGCTTCTCAGGCTCATGAGTCCTCGAGAGGAAATCATGCCCAGAGTTTCTTCGTGTAAGGAGCAGGAGAAACATCCCTCCCTCAAAATCTGGGTAACAAAGATTCATATCCTCAGAACAAGGTGACACAAATCAAATCTGTTCTATCTTCAAGTAACGAACATTCTAGGGAAATTTGCCTTGGAGTCAGGAAAAAGTGAGCAAACAACTATTTCAAAAATTTGCAGACACGGCCTAAGCCATCTGTGATTTGTCATCCATATTTGCTTTACCATTGGGCCAAAATAATATCATGTCATTAGTATAGTTTACAATTGTCCTGGATTGGTGATGACCCAAAAATTTAAGAAACAAACTAATTTCTCTAGAGAAATCTCTATTTAACCTACATGTAAAAAAATTTACACCCACAGATAATTGTACAGAGAAAAAAAAAGCAACTCATAGCAAGAAATATAAAGTCCAAATGGAAGAAAGACTGTGATTAAGTAACTTTAGAAAGAGTGAGTAGTAAAAAGCTCATGAAATTTCAATATTGGAATCATAAGATACAATATAACATGACCAGAATACGATATAAATATATAAACATGTTATTAGAATATATATTATGGATATGATATAAAGAAAAAAATTACAAAATTAAAAATGTAGAAAATATGGCAAAAGCAAAAGCACCTCTTAAGAAAATAACTACAAAGTAGAGTGATTAATGATTAATGAAAATATTACAGTTTATTCACCGAATACGAAGGTATCAGTAAAGGAAGAATGAGTTGAGGGGCACCTGGGTGGCTCAGCTGGTTAAGCACCTGCCTTAGGCTCAGGTCATGATCCCAGGGTCCTGGAATTGGTCTCAGCATCTGGCTCCCTGTTCAGCAGGGAGCCTGCTTCTCTTTCCCCCTTTCCCTCTGCTGCTCCCCTACTTCTGCGCTCTCTCTCTCCCTCTCTCTTAAATAAATGAAACCTTTTAAAAAAGAGAAAGAGAGGGGTGCCTCGGTGGTCCAGTCATTAGGCGTCTGCCTTTGCCTCGGATCATGGTCTCAGGGTCCTGGGATCGAGCCCCGCATCGGGCTCCCTGCTCAGCAGGAGGCCTGCTTCTCCCTCTCCCACTCCCCCTGCTTGTGTGCCCTCTCTCACTGTGTCTCTCTCTGTCAAATAAACAAATAAAATCTTCAAAAACATAAAAGTAAAAAAGAGAAAGAGAGAAATGAGTGAGGCATGGAAAACAAAGGCAAAAGGTAAAATGGCACCATAAATCCAATAGTGTCAATATTAACATTACAAGTAAGTGGCTTAAATAAGGCAAACAAAGTGCAGGTTGTTAGAATGAACACAAAACAAGATCCACCTATGCTGTCTACAGTAGACACACTTAATCTCAGTTACAAATAGATTAAAATCAAAGGGATGGAAAAAGGCATCTCAAGCAAACAACCATAAGAAAGCTGGAGTGGATACACTCATCAGCCAAAAGGGACTTTAAAGATGCTAGTAAGATAAACAGGATGACTTTCTACTGATAAAATGGCGAAGTCATCAGAAAGATGAAACAATTCTAAATATATATTCACCTAATAACTCAACATCCAAATACATGTAAGCAAACCGACAGAAACTGAGAGAGAAATAGACAATATGACAATAATAGTTAAACTTCAATATATCACTTTCAATAATGGATAGAAAATTCTGCAGAGATCAATAAAGATAAAGAACACTTGAACCATACTATAAAACAACAGTGTAATTCTGACATTTATAGAACAGTCCAGCCATGAACAGAATATACATTCATTTCAAATGCACATAGAGCTTTCTTGAGGATACGCCATATGCTAGGCCATAAAAAAAAAACCAACTCAGTGAATTTAAACGGGTAAAAATAATACAAATACGTTCTCTTATCACAGTGGCATGACACCAGAAATCAATAACTGGGATAGATTTGGGAAACTCACAGCTATGCAGAATTAAACAACACACTTCTACATAATCAAAGGGTCAAAGATATAAAAATAGAAATCAGAAAATACTTTCAGACTAATAGAAATGACGAAAGAGCTCACCGAAACCTAGAGGGTCCTACTAAAGCAGTGCTGAGAGGGAAATATATAGGTATAAGTGTCTATATGAAAAAGAAACATCTCCAATCAATTACCTAAACTTCCATATTAAGTCAAAGAAGAAAGAGGAGCAAACTAAACCAAAACCAGGCAAAAGGAAGGAAAAAATAAAGATTAGAGTAGAAATTAATGAAATAGAGAAAAGTGAATAAAATAACAATATAGGAAACTAAATCAAATGTGATCCTTTGAAAGATCAACCAAACTGACAAATCTTCAACTAGACTAACTAAAAAAGAGAGAGAGAGAGAGAGAGAGAGAGAAATGACCCAAATTACTGGAATCAGCAATGAAAGAGGAGATATAAGACTGACCACACAGAAATAAAGAGAATTTTGAGATGATGAACAATTCTATGCCAAAAAATTAACTTACTTGGATAAAATAGACAAAAACATAGAAAGACACAAACAACTAAAGTTGACTGAATAAGAAATAGACCATCTGAATATACCTATATCAAGGTAGAAGATAGAGTCAATTGTCAAAAACTATGCCACAGAAAAGCCCAGTTCCAAACGGCTTCACTTGTGATTTACACCAAATGCTGAGAGAATTAATAACAAATCTTTACAAACCCTTCCAAAAAGGAGAGGCAGGAACCCAACTCATTCTACGAAGCTAGGATTATTCAGATACCAGAAGCAGACAAAGATATCCTAAGACAAGAAAACTACAGACCGATATCTCTTATGAATGTAGACACACACACACACACACACACACACACACACACACACACATTTCAGCAAAACGTAGCAAATCAAATCTAGCAACATATAGTTAAATACAAGCCTAATGAAATTTACTCCGAGAATGCAAGATAGGTTAAATGTCCATATCAATCAATGTAAAACACCATATTAATATACTAGAAAACAAAGCCACATGCTTACCTTAACAGACGGACAAGGAGCATTTGACAAAATCGGACACCCTCTCATGATAAAACCTCAGCTACTAACAGAGGGAATTTCCTCAATCTGATTAAAGGCACTCATGAAAACCCTTAAGCTAACATCTTACCTAATGGTGAAAGACTGGTTGTTTTCCTCCGGAGATCAGCACCTCGAAAAGGATGTCCACTCTCACCACTTCTATTACACATTGTGCTGGAGGGGACGCCTGGGTGGCTCAGTCAGTTAAGCGTCTGCCTTCAGCTCACGTCATGATCTCAGGATCGTGATCCCAGGGCCCTGGGGTGGAGCCTGCATCCAGCTCCCTGCCCCGCGAGGAGTCGGCTTCTCCCTCTCCCTCCGCCTGCCGCTCCCCTGGCTTGTGCTCTCTCTCTCAAATAAATGAATAAATAAAATATTTTCTAAAAAAAGGAAATGCCAGGTGAGGTTCTCAGGTTGGCAGTTGTGGTACCCAAAACTGGGCTCGCCTCTGGGTGGGTTCAAGACCAAAGACTCCATCAAGCCGAAGAATAGGGAAAGGAAGGGTTTTACTGACAAGTAAAGAACACCAGGGATATTTCCCAAAGCAGTGTCTCCTGGAACAACAAACTGGGGAAGTTTTCAGCTGAGGGTGCAGATGTCACTGACCCCTCTGATGCAGGACACCTGACCCTTGGTCGGATCTGCTGTCTCTGCTGCTCCTGGCATCCGGATGACACTCAGGCCACTCCTGCCAAAATGTCTCTGCGCAGACTTAGCGCCGGAGCCGGGAGCCTGCGGCCACCGCCACATCACATCGGAACCACCTCGAAGCAAGTGAAGATGTTAGAGGCACCTTTGCAAGAGTGAGAAATGGAAAATACCGACTTCTAAAAATATCTATTGAAAATGAGACAATCATGATTGGATCATGTAGTCAGCCTTCAGAATCCTGGGGGAAGGACTATGATTCCTTTGTTTCACCCCTCCTGGAGGACAAACAACCGTGCTATATAGTATTCAGGTTAGACTCTCAGAATGCCAGGGATATGAATGGATACTCATTGTCTGGTCTCCAGAACATTCTCGTGATCGTCAAGAAAACGTTGTGTGCGGCGACGAGAGCTACTCTGAAAAAGGAGTCTGGAGGTGGTCATGTTAAAGACGAAGTGTTTGGAACAGTAAAGGAAGATGCGTCATTACATGGATATAAGATAACACGTGCGGGCACAATCTTCTCCTGCCCCACTGACTGCAGCTGAGGAAGAATTAGGGCAGATTAATATTAATGAGGTACAAACTGACGTGGCTGTGGACACGAAGATCAACACTACAAGGAGTAGCATTTCCTATTTCTCGAGAAGCTTTTCAGGCTTCAGAAAAATGAAGTAACAGCTCAACTATGTACAACTGGAAATAGATATAAAAAATGAAATTATAATTTTAGCCAACACAACAAATACAGAACTGAAAGATTTGCCAAAGAGAATTCCCAAGGATTCAGCACGCTACCACTTCTTCCTGTATAAACATTCCCATGAAGGAGACTATTTGGATACATAGTTTTTATTGATTCAAAGCCTGGATAGTGGATGCTGTATTCTAGCTGCAAGAGCCCTCTGCTAAAAATTGTAAAAAGGCGACTACAAATATATGTCATTAGAAAGATCGAGATAGGGGAGTCTGTGTGGCTCAATCGGTTAAGCCTCTGCCTTCAGCTCAGGTCATGATCTCAGGGTCCTGGGATCCAGCCCCACAACTGGCTCCCTGCTTGGCAGAGAGCCTGCTTCTCCCTCTCTCCCTGCCCCTCCCCTCCACTTGTGCATGCTCTCTCGCTCTCTCTCTCCCTTTCTCTCTCTCAAATAAATAACATCTTAAAAAAAAAAGAAGGAAAGATCGAGAGACAATGGGGATGAGTTGACAGCAGGCTTCCTTCATGAAGAAGTACACGCAAAGCAGCATGCAAACCTAAAGGTCCTGCAGGAAAAAGAG
Organism: Eumetopias jubatus; assembly: GCF_037043125.1. NCBI lineage: Eukaryota > Metazoa > Chordata > Mammalia > Carnivora > Otariidae > Eumetopias > Eumetopias jubatus. The sequence goes on along the minus strand of NW_028274812.1, from coordinate 120,603,864 downwards.
GAATTTGAAAACGTATTAGGGGTCCAGTTGAAAGTGAAGCCACTGCTGATTAAAATCATTATATTAAGCATTACAATACTAGTTTTTTAAAAGTCCAGCTTTTAGTACAGAGGAACTGTTATATCGCTGCACGCGGGTCAACTCACCGAGCTTTTCACTTCTGTGTTTTTTAAAAATCAGGTTACAGAAGATTATATACGATGTGCTATGATTAATTTTGTCATACTTTTTTTTTAAGCTTTTATTTATTTATTTGACAGAGCTCTCTCTCACAGCGAGAGAGGGAACACAAGCAGGGGGAGCTGGAGAGGGAGAAGTAGTCTTCCCGCTGGGCAGGGAGCCCGATGCGGGGCTCGATCCCAGGACCCTGGGATCATGACCTGAGCCGAAGGCAGCCGCTTAGCGACTGAGCCACCCAGGCACCCCATAATGGAATTTTTCTGGGCACTGTCCTCTCCTTTAGAGTGTTTTTCCAACATTATCCAAGATTACATGGCTGTCAGTCTCAGGATTATTTTTTACTTCAGTCATAGGGTAGTTTTAATGTTTATGTTGATACACAGTAGGGAAAAAAATGGAACAATGAGAAAAACTCCTGTGTTTGGAATTTACCAACTCATGGGCAGTGGCCAACAGCCAGGCCACATGGTCAGGCAGCAGGACAACGGAAACAAGGTCTATTAAAGGGATAACCACATGGGGGCTGGACCCTCGATCACTACAGGAATTTGAGGGGTGCATTAAAGGAGGACATGTTGATGCTCATCACAAGAACCACCTTCTGAGTTTGGAAGTCGATTGAAATGGATGAGTGGGTATCCTGGTGTCGTCCTCTCTCGAGGTAACCACGTAGGTCAGTGAAATAAGGGGACAGTGGGGGCTGTGGCAATGCAGAGAAGGCCTGGAACTCTAGAGTCCACTTGCATCCTCTGTGGCCCAAAATACCAAAAAGAACTGTTCTGGCTGCCAACCAAACTCTACAGAGAGCTAGGAGGCCGGTCCCCTGTAGGAAAGCCTTGACCGTACCTGGCAAGTCAGAGTGGAAGCGGTAACCCCGAGGGGCTACAAATGGGCCTTGACAGGAACTCGTATTCTGGATTGGGTTTTGCTCACCCAGTGGTAGATGCAATTGGTCAGAGTGCTATTAAAAAAAAAAAAGAAAGAAAGAAAAGAAAAAATGAAAAAGAAAACACAACACAGCTAGACTTCACTTAAAAATTAAAAAAAAATAAAACACGCAGAGAGGACTGTCCTGTGTGGACAGCTCAGTGAAATTTTACATGTGCACACCTCCATGTACCACCCCCCAGAGCAAGATGCCGAGCACGCTGAGCTTCGCAGAGATTCCCAGTCAATACGTCACCACAAAAGGTAACCACTCTCTGACTTCTGACATTATAAATTAGTCCTGATCTTCTACTTCACATACAAAGAGTCATACTCTTGCGTGTGTGGCTTCTTTCACTCGATGCCCTGTCCGTGAGATTCACCCACGCTGTAGGGCGTAGCCACAGGCCAGCCTTTTTCGGGGCTGCATGGTATGCCGTTGTATGGACGTGCTACAATTTATGTATCTGTTTTCCTGTCATATGCATTTAAGTCGTTTCCCATTTGGGGCAATCATACATAGTGCTCCTGAGAACATTCTCATACATGCCTGTTGGTGCACATGTGAAAAAAAAAAGATACTGCACGAGTTTGGAATGCTCGGTGACATTTCCTCACACCAAAAAAAAAGTGACAAACCATAATGTCCCACAAAGGGCATAGAGACAGGTTGACAGAGTAACAGCTTCATGGACAATGGGAACAGGCAACGGACACCCTGTGAAAACAGGGTGTTGGGGCCATGCAGGCATGAAGTGCTGGTTTCCACACCTTCACAAGCGTGTGCTCCCACCCAGCGTGAGAGGGGCTACAGGACGGTCCCCACTACACAGTTTTTCCTGGGGGATCTGAGGAGGAGGGGTAGGGGACGGGTGCCAGTGTGACTCTACAGTCCTTCCCAAGGGAGAGGACATCAATCTGTACGACCGTGCTTCACCTCCACACTCGCTCATCCTACCCGATGCTGAGTCTCAGGGCAGGGATGCAGGCGCGCGTGCCAGAAACGGACGCGTTCCGAAGCAAGACACTGGAACTACTTCGTTAAACCCTGACGTGGAAATCCGAAGGGCCTGAGAGGGGAGGGCTGTGCCTTCACTCCATCCAGCAAAGTTGGGGCTGACGGTGAGCACTGCTACGCCACCTGGTGGCCCCTTACCCGCCAGTTCTGTCCCGGTGTGACCCTCCCCACTGTGACCAAGAGCGGACTGGGCCGGGGGGGGGGGGGGGGGGGGGGGGGGGGTGCTTCCCAGACTAGTGTTGCTGCCCGCAGTGTAGGCCAGCACAGCAGCCACACATAATGTCTCTTCAAAGGCAGAGAGTTGGGCATAAATGCAGAGAAGTAGAAATAGTAGCTGAGGGGAAAAGAATGGATAAATTCTCTATGTAATGAGGGAAATCCAATATTACATTAACCCCTCCGAAGAAGTGTGAGCAGGAGATGACACTGTCTCTTAGCTCAATTCTCCCAGATGCCTGAGAGAGAAAGCCGTACGCTGTGAGAACATTCCTGCTTCTGGAACATGACAACACTGAATGGACCCAGCCGACAAGAGTGAACCTGGGAGACCCTGTCCTCCAGCAGGATGGTGCGTAAATTGTCAGTGGGACGCGGCTACCGTGGCAGCATCTCTGCAGTTCCGGTCCTATCGCTACAAAGGATCTGTGGTCAAAGACCATGGCGTGGCCTGTGGGATAATAAAAATATTTGGTCTTTGTTGTTGAATCAGAGAGCTGTACTTCTGAAACAAGTGATGCAACATATGTTAGGAAAAAAGAAAAAGAAGAAGATAGCAGGAGGGGCAGAATGAAGGGGAGTAAGTCGGAGGGGGAGACGAACCATGAGAGACGATGGACTCTGAAAAACAAACTGAGGGTTCTAGAGGGGAGGAGGGTGGGGGATGGGTTAGCCTGGTGATGGGTATTAAAGAGGGCACATTCTGCGTGGAGCACTGGGTGTTATGCACAAACAATGAATCATGGAACACTACATCAAGAACTAATGATGTAATGTATGGTGATTAACATAACAATAAAAATTAAAAAAATAAAAGTCAAAAAAAACTATTTGGTCTTTGTGCCCGGTTCCTGGCACCGAGCTCCCCAAGCCCTTGGGATCTCCTGAGTGATAGGAGCTTCTCTAGTATGCTAATGAGATGACTTGGCTGAGGGTCCTAGATAGCTTCAGGTTGGGGACTGGTGACCAGGAGGACCAAGCCATGTTAGAGAGCGAGAGCCATCAGCCTCGATCCCCGACCTCCGGGGAGAGGCGCTGGAGGCTGACCTCCATCCCTGACAGCCAGTGACTGAAGCAAGCATGCCTATGTCATGAAGCTTCTATGACGTCTTCTCAACAATGGGGTTCACAGAGCTTCTAAAATGGCAAACACGTCCACGTGCTCTGAGGATGGCACATTCCAAGTCCACAGTGACAGAGGCTCCTGCACAGGGACCTGCACGCTCCCACACTCCTGCGCCTCTTCATCCGGCTGCTCGTGTGGATCCTTATAATAAACCATCACGGTCAGCATGGAATTCTCCTGAGGTCTAGGAGTCGTGCTAGCAAATGACTGAACGTCCAGGGTACCCCCAACACTGTAGCCAACGTGAACAACAGTGCAGGGGACATGGGAACCTGAGAGTGGAGACTTGCCCGGGAGCTGAGGGCAACCTTGCAGGATGAGTCCTTCCGCCTGTGCGTCGCATGCTCACTCCAGGTGGACAGCGTCAGACGCGAAATGAATGAATTGGAGGACACCCAGGTGGTGACAGGGAATCAGACAGCTGGTCAGGTGGGGGAAGAAACCCTCCCCGCTCCACAAAGAGAAATTCAGAGTGAAAGCAAGCAAGTTAACCCTGTACCTCATCTCGTCCAGGAGCAAAGGATAAGCAGAGCGGAAGCATGGCTATCACGTCTGTCTGTCTGCGACCAGCTGTTCACGGTCCTGTTACAAAAGGAGACAGCGGGCCCAGAATGGAGTCACTGATGCTACGCACCACGGACAACGTCACACTTAACCTACTGCAGCTTCAGCTTCTCTCAGAAATGCGACCTGCAATCGGCCACCGGCATGTCCTGCTCAGCGCTGAAGGGACACCCCCGGGAGACCGCCTCCCTTCCCCTTCAGCAGGGCCCCCTGGCTCACAACAAGGCCTGGTTTACTCATCGTCTCCTGTTTTCCCCTCCCCTCTGCCTTGACAATCCTTTCCTTTCTGCTACTGGAAGAGGCTCCTTGCTATGTGCTAGCTGGGGGCTGCCCTAGCCAGGAACTGCTGAGGAAACCCACCTTCCCTGTTCCCGGTTGGCCTGTTGTGCGTGAACAGTCCCGACTTTGTGGGACACTCCAGCTACTAGGCCGGTGCTCTGGGCTCCTTCACTGTTGGTTTTTCATGCGTGCCACGGTCACGTAAAAGCTGACAGATGCTAGAGACTCTCTCCCCAGAGGAGCCCCTGCACAGCGAGACAGAAAGATTCACCCACACGTGGGCGCGCACACAGACCCGCTCACGACTTACAGACCCGGGCGTTCTCGTCCTTGCCAGAGCGACGGCTGGGCACACACGCCCTGAGTCATCGGGCCACCAGCCCACCGGGCCAAACTGCAGTGGACAACAGCTGGGTCTCACCAGGTGGCATCCGGGGAACGAGAGGAGAATTCCCATTTATTAGCCCGGTGGTCCTTGGGCCGAGCCTGAGCGCCTACAAAGCGCCAGATCGAGCGGCAGCCTCACATCTGTGCTCCAGGACCGGCGATGAGTCGCTCTTTCTCCCTCCCCCGCCCCCAGCACCCGAGCGGCCTTCCCACAGGAGAACTGCCCGGTCAGGGCCTTCGGAGGAGCCCGCCTCCCTCCTCCCTCCGCCGAAGAGGAGGACCTGTTTTCCCCACAGCCTTCCAATGCGACCCGGCCCGAGGCTCCGCCAGACAGGGGGCCACACGCGGGACCGACTCACGACCCGCTGACAGAGGCTGCCACTGCACATGAGGCGTGTGACAGGTGACGTGAGTGGCAGTGCAACCCCAGGCCCACGGACGGCTGCAGCGGCCAGTGTCCTGCCTCGGCGGACTGCCGCGCGTGCGGGGACATCTGTGCCCACGGCAGGGCCGGGCTTGCGGTGGCAGACGCAGCCTGTCGCCCGACGGCGGCTCCGGCTCCGGGCCGCGCGGCTAACCTGTTTCGTGCTGGTCCCCCAGCTACACGGCACCTACGCAGAAGATGCCCGCGCGGACGCGTGTGTGTGCGCGCTACCTGTCGTCTCAGGTGGAGCGGCTCGGGACCGCAGCCTCAGCTCAGAGGAAGGGCTGCAGGGAGCAAGCGTCCTGACTTGTGCGCCGTCCCAACTGCGCCCCGCTCCCTGACGCTCCCCGACGACACCTGCAATGAAACAAGGACGTGCATCTCCCACATCACACCGCACACGACAGCAAACGCCCTCCCTCCTCTTTACGGGGCGGGGAAGAGACGTAAATGCGGTTTAAATGCCCCTCCCGCCCTGGCCTGCTCTCCCCACGACCTCAGCCGCTCCCCATCCGACTGAGCACCAGGCCCACTCGGGGGGCCTCTCCCCAGACCCACAGGCTCCGAGGATTAGGCACAAGGTCAAGGAATCCCCTATTTAACAAGCCCCACAAGCAAGGCTGAGGCACAGCCACGGGGGAACCCTAATCTTCGTTCCTGCTGCTCAAAGTGTGCTGGGAAGACCAGCAGAAACTTCAAGGTCTTCCCCAGACGCGAAGCGCACATGTCCCGTCTGTGGCGCACGACCTGCGGGAGTGGGAGTCACGGAGCGACCAGTGTGGAGCACCTCCCCAGTCCAGAGGCACTACCTTTACTCTGCGGCCGCCCCTCCTCCCTCCGCAGCGCGCCGCCTTCCCTCCCTCCCTCCCTGCTCTCACAGCACCTCCCCTGCACACCAAGTGCATTCCCATTGTCAACAAACAGCCATCCTCCTCACAGGTGCTCTTTCCCAACCTAAGAGAAGAGAAATCGAAGGAGACTCTGCTGCGTCAGCAACTCCTTGACTTGGGGCTGGAGCCCGCACAGGGTCAGTAGGGCAGAGCCCGGGCTGGGACATAACAGCAACTAATTGAAAATGCGAGGTCCAGCATGCCCCCTGTCTGCTAATCCAGAATCTGTTTGTCTGAGAAGACTGGGCAAAACATGGAAAGAACAGCCGAGCCACAGAAGGAAGGCAAGTCCTGAATGAGTGTGAAAATAACCTCTGGATGCTACAGATTCCCCGCACGGGGGCTGCACTGGGCCTTGGGGAGACAGCGCTGGGCCAACCACCTCCTGCCGCTGTCAGACAGGAGACACCCGAAGCTCAATGAGACCAGACTCCTACACGAACATGAAAATAGGCCTAATCCTCTACAGAAACAAAGGAACAACAAAGAAACACCCAAAGATGGGCCGAGGGCCCAACCCAGGCCTGAGCCGAGGCTGACCCGGCCACGCAACGTTGCTGCCCACGGTCAGTCCTGCAGGCAGGACAAGGTCTGGGCGATGTCCGAGTGTCTGTCATCCCAGGTCCCGGAAGGACAGGTCCTCCTGGAGGGACAAGGACAAAGGAGCAGAGAGACTCCGCACCTGAGCAGGGACCTTGTCACACCCACGTTGAACTGAGCACCAACTGCGCACGAGGCTCCTCCACACGAGGCTCCTCGCAGCCTTTGCCTGTCCCCACCCAGGGCAGACCCAGCACCCCAAACGTGCAGATTCTGGAAGCTGCTCAGTGCTTCCATTTATTTCTTCTCTCAAACGTTAGGAAGCCTCTCCTTTCACTAACTGATCCACTCCTCGTGACAAGAAATGGAAAAAACCCAATTCGCCTCCAGAGTCCTATCTTCAACAAGGAAGTAAGAAGCTGTAGCTCAGTGTAACAGGAAGTAAAGACAGGGAAGGAGATGGCCCACTTGCCCTCGGCTGGAACACGAAAGCGGATGAGGAAAGAGAACACAGGTCGGTCGTGGCGGGCAGAGGGGCGCAGTCGTGTGCGGAGGGGGGCAGTCTCCCCACCTCCTCACATTACGTTAACAGGAACACGGACACATTCAGACGCCCTTTGCAGAAAGAGAAATCGGGGGTGTTGATGTCACAAGGTGGGAAAGTGAACGCATCTTGCGTCGCTTGTCCCCCACAAGGCTGCTGGCTCACACGGTGAAAGAAAAGAACCGTGAACAGATTCAGGTCAGTCATATACAGGTGGACTTTCTCAACAGCCCACCACATGCTCAGAGCATCCTCCTCAAAGAAGCCCCGCTACCCAGCCATGGCCCCTTCCCCCCTCCCCTCCTCCCGTCACGCCCTCTAGGGTCTCACCTATAGGAGCAGAGAGAGCCCTGGGGACTGTCACTGCCTGGGGCAGGACAGACAGACTGTGGTCAGACTCACAGGAGATGAAACCAAAGGAGGAGCTGTGGGGTGGGTGAGCTCCCGAGGGGTCCCGTCTACACCGTCTCAGGGTCTCAGGGATCACCCCCTCCATACTCATGGGCAGCCTCAGCTCAACTCCTTCCTCTTCCACCCGGGAAAGAAAACATCCCATGAGATGCCATGGAGGAGGCAGGGCCCGAGATCCTAGACGATACGGATAGCCTGGACCACAGGGAAGTTTCCTGAACTGTCACTGCAGGCCTAAGGCAGGATCAGGGACAGGAAGAGAAGAGATGGCAGGGCGAGACCAACCGTCCTGGTGGAGTCTGTCCTCAGCAAGGACCTCGCCCTCTGACCTGTGACTGCTGGGAATCGGGTCCATCACCACATTCACTGGGGTGATTAATCTGTCCTTCACTCTCACCTGTGCTTTACTACAGTGACTGTAGCCACGAGCCGCACGTGCGCGAGCACATGTGTGGGGACAGCTCTGCCCACAAACAAGCAGGACACACTTCCACCTGGGCTTGAAACACTGCAGAAGGACAAGAAAACGCGGAGCACCCCCTTTCCCCACCTGAGCTCTCCTTCCTCCACGTGACAGCTCCAACCACCCTAGCGCCGGTGACCACAACGACAGCCAGACCAGCCACGATGCCCACGACAGGAATTGGGGGCCGTGGAGGGGACTCTGGGAAGAGAGGGTAAGGAGAGGGCCCTGTCCCCGCTCTCAGCCCTGACCCTACTAACATTCTCCACACTGGCTCCTCCAGGAGCCTCCAAGCCCAAGTTTCCCTCCTTACACCGTCTCAAGGTGAGGGGCTCGGACAGCCCCTCCTGCTGCACATGGCACGTGTATCTCTGCTCCCGTCCAGGAGGCACCACCACGGCCGCCCACTTCTGGAAGGTCCCCTCTCCTGCAGGCCTGGTCTCCACAAGCTCTGTGTCCTGGGTCAGGTCCTCCCCATCCCGCTGCCAGGTCCGGGTGATCTCCGCAGGGTAGAAGTCCAGGGCCCAGCACCTCAGGGTGACCTCAGGTTCAGTGATGGGATGGTGGGAGACATGTGTCTTCAGGGGATCTGAAGAGAAGGGTCAGAATATTCAGGAACTTAGGGAGGAGTTAAGATGGCGGAGGAATAGGAGACTCAGATCATCTGGTCCCTGGAATCAGTTAGACGGTTATCAAATAATTCTGACACCCATTAAATCAATGGCAGATCTGACACAAGAAAGCCTGCAAGTCTACAAGCAGAAAAGCGACCACAGTTTGGGCGGTAGGAGGTGCGGAGACGTGAATCCGAGGTGACTATCGGAGGCTATGGCAGAGCGGATACGGCTTGCTTAAGGAGGCCACCGCACAGTGTTCTAAGCAGCAGAGCGCAAAATCAGAACTTCTAGAAGTCGGCTCCAGTGAGGGATGTCCGGGCTCAAAGGTGCTCAGGTGGCGGAGTGGGGGCGGAATCCAGGTGGGACAGTGTGGTCTCCGAATCCTGGGCTCGCATGAAGAACTAGGGTGCCTAGAGCGGCGGAGCTCCCAGGCGTCGGAGCGGGGAGCCGGCTGCAGTCAGCGGGTCTAGGCGCCGGCTTTCTGCTGGGTGTCGGTGTTGCCGTAACCTGGGAACTGCTGCACAGTCGGCAAACCACTCTCCAAGTAGGGGCCCAGCAAGCGGGAGAAGCACAGGAGACCCCCCCCCACCCCCAGGAGGAACCGCAGGGGGTCACGCTGCGAGAGTCTGTCCAGTTTGGAGTTTTGAAACTCGGTCACATACCTGACATAAAATCGCTTGGTCACAGGCTGGGTGAACACAGAGTTCCGAGGGAAAGCAGGGAGACCACAGTGATTGACTGCTTCTCGGTGTGGGCTCACTGAAGGGGGGGCGGGGGGTGAATTTTCAGCTCGGGGCTAGAGAGCAGGGCGCAGCCATATTGATCCTGGGCATCAGAGCTGGAAACCTTCGGGGGCGAAGCAGCGCCACCCGGTGGAGCCCAGAGCTGCTTACACTGCGCCCGGCCTCTGCCAGGGAGGAGCAATTCCACCAGGGCAAAGCCCCCTGACAATCCGCGAAATACGCCCCTCCCCCAGAAGACCGGCAGGGACAACTGATCATAGGGGCTGCAGAGCTTCAGTTCTCGGGGAGGCCAGTATATAGCATCATGGGTTTTTTTTATTCTCTAGTCCTTCAGTATTATTTTTTGTTATTTTCTTATTTTTTATTTCTTTTTTATTCTTTTTAAAGTTTATATTTACATCATATATTTTTTAACTTTTTGTTTCCTTCCATTGAATTTTATTTTATTTTCGTATATATATGTTTGTCTTTCTTATTTGCAGATCTAGTTTCTTTTAATAAGCAGACCAAAACACACCAAGGATTTAGTTTTCTGTTTTGTTTTGTTTTTTGTTTATTTCTTGTTTTGTTTTTTGTTTTTGTTTTTTTCTGGTTTGTTTTTTTTTCTATTGTCGTTGTTATTGTTGTTTTTTCTCTCATTCTTCTATTCTTTTTGGACAAAACGATGAGATGGAGAAATTCACCCCAAAAGAAGGAACAGGAGGCAGTACTCACTGCCAGGTAGTTAATCAATACGGATATAAGGAAGATGTTTGAACTAGAATTGAAAACGATTATAAAGATACTAGGTGGGCTTCAAAAAAGCATAGAAGACACTGAGAATCCCTTATTGTAGAAATAAAAGAACTAAAATCTAATCAGGTATTAAAAATGCTATTACTGAGAAGCAGTCCCAAATGGAAGCAATAAAAACGAGACTGAACAGGACAGAAGAGTGAGTCACTGACACAGAAGACAAAATGTTGGAAAATAAGGAAGCTGAAAAGAAGAGACAAAAGAAACAATTATATCATGAAGGGAGACTTACAAAACACAGAGATTCCATAAAGTGAAATAATATCCATAATATAAGAGTCCCAGAAGATGAGGAGGGGAAGAAAGGAGCAGAAGATGTATTTTAACAAATTATAACTGAGAACTTCCCTAATCTGGAGAAGGAAACAGGCTTTCAAGTCCAGAAGACACAGAGAACCCGCTCGAAATCAATAAAAATAGGTCAACACCTAGACATATAATAGTGAAGCTTGCAAATTTCAAAGATAAAGAGAAAATCCTAAAAGAACCTCAGGACAAGAGGTCCTTAACCTACAAGGTTAGACATGTAAGGCTGGCAGCAGACCTGTGCACAGAGACCTGGGAAGCCAGAAAGAACTGCATGATATACTCATGGTGCTAAATGAGGAAAATATGCAGCCAAGAATACTTTATCCAGCAAGGCTGTCGCTCAGAACAGAAGGAGAGATACAGAGTGTCCAGGAGGGCGCCTGGGTGGCTCAGTTGGTCAAGCGACTGCCTTCGGCTCGGGTCATGATCCTGGAGTCCCGGGATCGAGTCCCACATCGGGCTCCCTGCTCAGCAGGGAGTCTGCTTCTCCCTCTGACTCTCCTCCCTCTCATGCTGTCTGTCTCTCATTCTCTCTCTCTCTCAAATAAATAAATAAAATCTTTTTTAAAAATTAAAAAAAAGAGTGTCCAGGAAAGACAAAAACTAGAGGAATTTGTGAACACTAAACCCGCCATGCAAGAAATATTAAAGGAGATCCTTGGAGTGGAGAGAGAGCCCAAAAGCAACAAAGACCACAGAGGAGCAATCTACAGGAACAGCGACTTTACAGGGAATACAGTGGCACTAAATTCATATCTTTCACTAATTACTCTGAATGTAAATGGTCTAAATGCTACAATCAAAAGACATAAGGTATCAGATTGGATAACAAAAGAAGACCCATCCATATGTTTCTTAAAAGAGACTCATTTTCGACCCAAAGACCCCTCCAGATTGAAAGTGAGCGGGTAGAAAACCATTTATCATGGCAATGGACATCAAAAGAAAGCTGGAATAGCCATCCTTATAGCAAACAAACCAGATTTGAAACCAAAAACTAATGAGAGATGAAGAAGGACACTATATAAAAGTGTCTATCCAACAAGAAGATCTAACAATTGTAAATATTTATGCCCCTACCTTGGGAGCAGCCAAGTATATAAACCAATTAGTGTCACAATTAAAGAAACTCACTGATAATAATGCAATAATACTAGGGGACTTTAACACCCCACTCACAGCAATGGACAGATCATCTAGGCAGAAAATCAACAAGGAAACAAGGGCTTTGGATAACACAGTGCACTTCACAGATATATTCTGTGAATAATATATATATTCCAGTTATATATATTCCAGATACATATCTCCAGACAAAACCCCACTAAAAAGGAGAATTACAGACCAATATGCCTGATGAACATGGATGCAAAAATTCTCACCAAGATGCTAGCTAATAGGATCCAATTGTACATTTAAAGGATTATTCACCACAACCAAGTGGGATTTGTTCAGGGAGGTTCAACATGCACAAATCAATCAGTGTGATATACTACATAAATAAAAGAAAGGACAAGAACCACAGGATCCTCTCAATAGATGCAAAAAAATGCATTTGACAAGATACAATGTCCTTTCTTGATGGAAACTCTCCACCATGTAGGGATCGAGGGACTATACCTCAATATCATAAAAACCATACATGAAAGACCCACAGTGAATATCATCTTCAACGGGGAAAAACTGAGTTTTTCCCTAAGGTCAGCAACACAACAAGGATGTCCGCTATCACCACTGTTGTTCAACATAGTACTGTAAGTCCTAGCCTCAGCAATCAGCCAACAAAAAGAAATAAAAGGCATCCAAATTGGCATAGAAGTCAAACTCTCACTCCTTGCAGATGACATGATACTCTATGTGGAAAACCCAAAAGACTCCACCAGAAATTGCCAGAACTCAGCCAAGAATTCAGCAAAGTGACAGAAGATAAAATCAATGCACAGAAATCAGTTGCATTTCTATACAGTAACAATGAGGCAGAAGAAAGAGAAATCAAGGAATGGATCCCATTTACAATTACACCCAAAACCATAAGATACCTAGGAATAAATCTAACCAAAGAGGAAAAGGATCTGTACTCTGAGAACTAGAGCACTCATGAAAGAAATTGAGGAAGACACAAAGAAATGGAAAAATGTTCCATGATCATAGATTGGGAGAACAAAATCGTTAAAATATCTATGCTACCTAGAACAACCTACACTTTCAATGCAATGCCTATCAAAATATCATCAACTTCTTTCACAGAACTGGAACAAATAATCCAAAATCTGTGGAACCAGATGGAATGGTTCCAGAAAAGACCCCACATAGCCAAAGGAATGTTGAAAAGGAAAACCAAAACTGTGGCATCACAATTCCAGACTTCAAGCTCTATTACAAAGCTGTAATCATCAAGACAGTATGGTAGTGGCAGAAAAACAGAGACATAGATCAAATGGAACAGAATGGAAAACCCAGAAATGGGCCCTCAACTCTGGTCAACTAATCTTCAACAAATCAGGAAAGAATATCCAGGGGAAAAAAGTCTCTTCAACAAACGGTAATGGGAAAACTGGACAGCCCCATGCAGAAGAATGAAACTGGACCCTTCTCTTCTACCATACACAAAAATAGACTCAAAATGGATGAAAGACCTAAATGTGAGACAGGAATCCATCAAAATCCTTGAGGAGAACACAGGCAGCAACCACTGTGACCTCAGCCGCAGCAACGTGTTGCTAGACACATCTCCAAAGGCAAGGGAACCAAAGGGAAAAATGAACTATTGGGACTTCATCAAGATAAAAAGCATTTGTACACAAAGTAAACAGTCAACAAAACCAAAAGACAACCGACAGAATGGGAGAAGATATTTGCAAATGACATCGGATAAAGGGCTAGGATCCAAAACCTATAAAGAACTTACCAAACTCAACACCCAAAAAACAAATAATCCAGTCAGGAAATGGGCAGAAGACATGAACAGACATGTTTCCAAAGAAGACATCCAAATGGACAACAGACACATGAAAAAAATGCTCAACATCACTTGTCATCAGGGAAATACAAATCAAAACCTCAATGAGATACCACCTCACACCAGTCAGAATGGCTAAAATTAACAAGTCAGGAAACGACAGATGTTGGCGAGGATGCGGAGAAACGGGAACCCCTCCTACAGTGTTGGTGGGAATGCAAGCTGGTGCGGCCACTCTGGAAAACAGTATGGAGGTTCTTCAAAAAGTTGAAAATAGAGCTACCCTACGACCCAGGAATTGCACTACTGGGTGTTTACCCCAAAGATACACATGTAGTGAAATGAAGGGGCACATGCACCCCAATGTTCAGAGCAGCAATGTCCACAATAGCGAAACTCTGGAAAGAGCCCCGATATCCATCGACAGAAGAATGGATAAAGTAGATGTGGTATATACATTCAAGGGAATATTAGCCATCAACAAAATGAAATTTTGCCATTTGCAACAACATGGATGGAACTGGAGGGTATTATGCTAAGCGAAATAAGTCAACCAGAGAAAGACAATTATCATATGATCTCACTGATACGTGGAATTTGAGAAACGAAACAGAGGATCACAGAAGAAGAGAGGAAAAATGAAACAAGATGAAATCGGAGAGGGTGACAAACCATAAGAGACTCTTAACCATAGGAAATAAACTGAGGGTTGCTGGAGGAGACTGGGGGGGGAACGGGGTAACTAGGTGACGGACATCAAGGAGGGCATGTGATGTAATGAGCACTGGGTATTATATAAGACTGATGAATCACAGGCCTGTACCTCTGAAACCAATAATATATTATATGTTAATTAATTGAATTTAAATTTTAAAATGTTGAAAAGAATTAAAATAAAAAGATAAAAAGAGGATTCCTAAAGTTTGAGAGAGGAAATAAAGGGAAGCGCTGAGAACCTTCCAGGGTCTGCATGTTTGCTGTGCTTCTTCTGGGGGTGGGGACAGGAGAGGCCGTGAAGAGCCAGCATGGAGGGGACTGTGCCCAGCCCATGTTCAGTGCATCCTGGGCTTTGACATGGTCACTCCTCTGCTGGGTCATGATTGCTGCTCCTTTGTCCCTGTCCCTTCAGTGAAACCTTGTCTCACCAGGCCCTGGGGTCACAGGGACTCAGATCTCTCCTGTTCCAGGACCCTGTGCAGCAAGAGCTTCCTGTGACCAGGGCAGCCTAGGCTCAGGCCTGGGGCAGGACTCAGCCCCCCAGTTTTGCATGTCTTTTTTTGTTTGTTTGTTTGTTTCTATGAAGAATGAGGCCTGTTCTTCTTGGGTACGAGTTCTGGTCTCACGTTTCTCCGGTATCTCCCGGTCTGGAGCAATCACATGGGTCCTTTGGCTTCTTACTGTCCCCACAAGGCAGGGAGCCCCTCACACAGGAGTATCTGTGCAATTGAAAGATGAATTTTCAGACCCATCCATCTCTTCTCCTGCTTCTAGGGATGTCTCTTTCCATCTTTTCCCCATCTTTTATCAAAGCAGATTCTGGAGTTAGAGATAGGGTCTGAGAGTTTCTCATCCTTATTAAATTTCAGTTAGTTCCTATCTTCTCTGCTCACCTGCCTGTCCCCCTGCCCTTGGCTCTAGTGATCCTTGTTCTGGTTCTGCTCCTGATTCATAGAGTGATAAAGCAGGGTCTAATCTGAATTCACATTTGTCTGGAATACATGACCCATAAGCCTAGATAGAACTTTTCTGAGGGGAGAACTCTCAGCGTTTCCTGTGCTGTGCAGGAGGGATGGTGTGGGAAGGAGGACGTGGGGACGTGGAGGAGACCGCCACTGGAGAGGAGGGTGGTAGCTGCCACGAACAGCTGTGGCCTGAGGCTCATCTAGAAGAGAGGGGTGCTCTAGGCGGATCGTATCTCCAAGTGATAACTGAGTGTCGGACACAGGAACTCTACCGTAGCCTCTAGGACACCTTAGTGAAGTCAAAGCAGACAAAATGGGCCCCCCCTGGTGGGGCATATGTTCTGGAGTGAGGGGCAGGCTGTGTGCTAGTAACTAGGAGGTCTGGGGGGAGCTCTTTCCAACCGGGGAAGACCCAGTGCACACGCACTAGGGCAGGAGCGTGTCCTGTGTTCACAGAAGGGCAAGGAGGCCACTGGGGCTGGAGCAGAGAGCAGCTGAAATGACATCAGATGTCCAAGCCTTAGGATCTTAGAAGGGTTTAATTCTAATATCCTTGGGGGGCTTATTCTTTTAAGCATCCAACTCTTTTTTTTTAAATTTTTATTGTTATGTTAATCACCATATATTACATCATTTGTTTTGGTGTAGTGTTCCATGATTCATTCTTTGTTCATAACACCCAGTGCTCCATTCAGAATGTGCCCTCCTTAATACCCATCACCAGGCTAACCCATCCCCCTACTCTCCTTCCCTCTAGAAACCTCAGTTTGCCTTTCAGAGGCCATCATCTCTCCTGGTTCATCTCCCCCTCCGACTTACTCCCCTTCATTCTTCCTCTCCTGCTATCTTCTTCTTTTTCTTTTTTCTTAAAATATGTTGCGTTATTTGTTTCAGAAGTACAGATCTGTGATTCAACAGTCTTGCACAATTCACAGCGCTCACCGTAGCACATACCCTCCCCAATGTCTATCACCCAGCCACCCCATCCCTCCCACCCCCGACCACTCCAGCAACCCTCAGTTTGTTCCTGAGATTAAGAATTCCTCATATCAGTGAGGTCATATGATACATGTCTTTCTCTGATTGACTTATTTCACTCAGCATAACACCCTCCAGTTCCATCCACGTCGTTGCAAATGGCAAGATCTCATTCCTTTTGATGGCTGCATAATATTCCATTGTGTATATATACCACATCTTCTTTATCCATTCATCTGTCGATGGACATCTTGGCTCTTTCCACAGTTTGGCTATTGTGGACTTAAGCATCCAACTCTTGATTTCAGCTCAGGTCATGATCTTGGGTTCCTGGGATCCGTCCAGCTTTGGGCTCCACACTCAGCTGGCGAGTCTGCCTGAGGATTCTCTCTCCCTCTCCCTCTGTGTCTCCCCCCCACTCTCTCGTGCACGGCATGCTCTCTCTCTCTCTCAAAAAAAAATTAGGAGACTTTTGAGTTTATCTGAGTGAGGTGTGGATTTACAAGAAGGTTTTGAACAGATGATCTACCTGTAGGACTTCTCTTAGAGGCATCTGTTTGCTGCTGTGCAGAATCGGGAGGTGCAGGGCGAGGGACCGGTAGGGAACCCTAGGAAACCCACGCAGTGTCCCAGGAGGGAGATATGGGCATATGGGCTGTACGTCTGGGGTTGAGGAAGGAAGTTAGTAGGAAGTGATCGGGTGCTGGAGATATTTAAAGATGGACTTTGCAGCATTTCCTAATGGGTTAATTCTAGGGTGAGAGAATGAGGAACCAAGGAGGACGTCCAATATTTGAGACTTCAAGTAGAAATGTGGAATGCCTTCTGTGGAAATGGGGAAGACTCTGGAAGTAAAAACATTTGGGGAAGCAGCATCACAGGCATCAAGTTTAGGAATGTGGAATCTGGGATGTCTATCAGAAATGTAAGTGACATTGGCAGTTCGATACAGAGTGCAGGGTAGGAGAAATATCTAGGTTGGAGACATAGATTAGGGAGGTGACACCATGTAAATGATGATTAGAGCCTTCACCAGCGATGAGGTTACCAAGGGGGTGAGGGCCATAGAAGAGAAAGGAACAGGACCAAACCCTGCACTCCTCAAAGCTAAGCAAGCTGATCAGAGTGCGCACACCCAGAGTGGACTGCACAGTCCGGTCTGCATCTAGAAGGCACATAGACCAGGGAGGCCCACCCTTGAGTGTGCACAGGAATCTCCTGGACTATGAAGATCTAGACAGTCTGGAGTAGAGCATGAGATTCTGGGTTGATAACAAGGTTGGTGCTGCTGCTGCTGGTCTTCAGATCCCACACCGAGTAGCAAGCACATGAAGCAGGATCCCCACATGGCCGTGCATCAGCCTCTCCTGTAGGGCTTATTAAGTAAGTGATTCCTGGGCCCACGCCCAACATTCTAAGATTTTAAGTCCGGGGAGAGGCCTGAGTATTTTGTAACAAGGCCGCAGGCAATCCTGGGGGTCCTCTGGACAGGGAAGCATGAGTCATTGATGAGAGCACTCATTGTGGGAAGGGGGCTTACAGCCACACTTATTCGGTTTTTTTGTAGGAAGAAAAATGCAAGGCATGCCGGGAGAAATATATTTTCTCTCCTATGGGGCACAGGCAGGTGGCAGAAGGAGGAGCTCAACATAAAGAAAAACTGATTGCTAAAAGAGTAAACCTTGAATGTTCACACACACACACACACACACACCCAGGTAACTGTGACACGATGCAGGTGTTAGCTAACTCTATGGTGATGATCATTTTGCCATTTATCAGATCAAACGGTTTTGCTCATCAAACATTTAACTCATCAAATATTATGTGTCAATTATATCTTAATAAAACTGGAAAAAATTTGTAAATCTGTCCTCTCTAAATGTATTCCCTCATGGATTTCTCACTCCTTGTTTCAACAACAAAGTCCAAGTTGCTTTAATTGAAACTCTATATATTTATAGGGAAATATATATACCTAGGAAGATATGCATACATATAAATTTCAAATAGAATATGTAATATAACATACACTTATATTTAATAAATATTTAAAATATTTTAGATAAAATGATATGAAATATAAAATATAAATTATATTTCTACATTACAAATATACATTTGTAGGGAACTATATGTAGCATGTGTATATATAGTTAGAATATTGGGCGTCATTTTATTTCCCGGAAAGCCACACAAGATGCCCGAGGCTGCAGAGCCAGGAAAAGAATCCACCACCCCACCCTAGGTCAAGGCCCAAATAGCAATCACTGCCCCCGGTGCTGGGCACAGATCCCGCTGTTCACATCACTGCACCTTGAGGCCAGGACTGCTGTCGCTGCCGCTCCTGGCAGCTGGATGACACGACAGCCACTCACGCCACCTGTGCCAAATGCATGCAGCACTGTCCCAGTTTCCCTGTCACCACGTCCTGGGTCAGAGTCTGGCTTGTGCTCACCTGACTGGTGGAGCCTCAGGCCCTGTCCACCTGCAACAAAGTGTGACATCCCGACTCTGATCTGGATTCCTGGGGAGTGACCAACACCCTTGGACTTGACCTCTTCATTCAGTCTGGTCTCTGCATTTCTAGCCACAGGCCTGCGAAAGGCCACGCATTCAGGTGGTTCCCAAAGTCACCCCTGTTGTAGGCAGACTCCAAGAGGGCTCCAGTGTTCCGATCCTCCAGTATTCATGCCCTTGTGTAATACCCACTTTGGGAACAGAAGCTGGACATAGTGACTCGCTGGTGACACATAGAATAGGGTGAAGTCATGCAGTGAGTATTTGGGATCGCCAGGGGACAAGGTATGAGGAACCTGGAGTCAACTGTCTCAAGGTGCGCTGTCCAAGGCAGCCTCGGACATACAGAAATCTAAGAGCGGATTTCTGCCGGAACCCCACGACAAGTGACCCTGTGTTCCTTCTCCATCTGAGGGGATTCTTCTCAGGATCTCGACCTCCACAGCCACCACCCTCAGCCAGGAGGAGGAGGAGGAAAGGTCACCAGCAGGGATTCTCATCCTGGCTGCAGTGAACAGAGGAATTCTGGGAAAAGGACGGGAAGGGAAGGGAAGAAACACAGGTCCCCAAATATAACAGCTGGTGAGCCACCCCATGCCTCCAGGCACCCCCGTGGCTACAAAGATGAGAGAACAGTCTCCAGTCTCTCTGGGCTGCCCCTGGGGCCCAGCTGTCCCTTCCTCCAACACAGAGAGTGTCCAGGGAGCCCACGGTGCTGCCCCCTGGTGTCTATCTCTGCTCATCTCCAGGACAGACCACCATGGCCACCCCGTCCTGGAAGTCCTCTCCTCTCCATAGACATTAGTTCAGGGTGTGCAGCAGAAACCCAGCTAACAGTGGTGTAAGCGGGACAGCAGCTTGTGTGTGCGTGTCCCATGTGTGAGGCGAGCCGTTCGGGGCTGTAGGGCCGCTCTGCACCACAGGGCTGGTGCCAATGCCCGGGGAAGTTCCCTTATTAGCATGACCCAGGGCACCTAAGACTATGTCCGTGGTCCGTGAACAGGGCAGGGAGAGCAGAAAAAGAGGAAGCTTCCCACCTCTAAGGGCAACACCTACTACCTCTTTCTGCATCACCATAACGGCTGGAATGTAGTCACACAGAGAAGGAAACCTCAGGGGAGGCTGGTGAATGAATCTATTTTTAATCTGAGTGACCATGTGCCCACATGAAATCGTGAAGACAGAAATCCTGCTTTCTCTTTACAACATGAATGTCAAGTTCCTACCATCCTACTTCCCTTCCTCTCACTCCAGCTGCGAGGCCGAGGAGGGAGCTATAGGCAGGGTGGGAGGAGTGTCCTGAGCAGGGGTGAGGCTAGACTTCGCCTCCCCTCTCACCTTGGAGAGCAGGCGTCACCAGGAAGTCAGTCGGAAGAAGGCAAATCAGGGACAGCAGGGTTGGAAGGACATGAGTGGTCACCCCAGTGTCTCTCAGGCCCACACAGGATGTGCTTGCAAACTGTGAATAGAACAGTGAGGAATGAACCCTGCCCACCGCTGCTGGTCTCCCCCTTTCCGCATTCTGCACAGCCCACCTCACAGCCCAGATGCAGACACCACTGATTGCCTACAGCCCAGATGTGACCTCCCTTCCTGCCACCTCCAGCAAACACACTCCTGCAGCCAATGTACAAGCAGCTCTCCTGTCACTTCAAACCCCATGGATTCACCTAGAGGGACAGTGAGGAATGGCTACTCCTGACCAGATTCACTGCTGGAGAAGGAGAAGCTGCCAGAGCCTCAGAAGGAGGTGACTCTTAATGAGGCGGGTGAACAGTATACAGGAGTCAAAAGAAATGGTGGGCACTTGGGCGCAGCACCTGATTGTTTTATTAGAATCATGGCTCAGCCAGTTGAGTCCCTTAACCTCTGAGTGACCTTGGTTTCCTTGACTATAAGCCGGGGGTGATAGTTTTCCCCATCTCATATGGCTATTATGAAACTTTAAATGATTCATGTACATCCTTCAAACAGTGTCTGACACTTTTATCAGGCAGAACCCTGGGGAGGAAGAAAGTCCCACCAATGCAGCTCCTGTTTTCTTCTTCCTACTCTGAAGATGCCAGTTGTCCCCATCACTCATCACCCCGAGCCCCTCTCACCTGCTGCTGACGGAGAGCTGCTCTGTCCCTTACAACCGCTGGGGTGGGGGTGGGGCAAGCTTGAACTGGCCAGGCTGGAGGCAAGGATGAGGAATCCTCAGAGCAGCCCGTGTGCGTACACACACACACACACACACACACACACACACATGTGTGTGTGTGCGCGCGCGCGAGCGCGCATCTATACAAACACCCAAGACATGCTTGAACATGCTCACTCACACATGTATATACAAGCCTCCACACACAGATACCCATACACACTTCTACAGGATGGTGAGCCCCCCCAGACAGACACACACACTCCCTTCACATTTGCAAATTCAACTGGGGTCTGAGATACTCCCATTTCATCTTTTAAAAAATTTAGGATCATGAGGGAGAAGGACCTGAGAATTTGTGTCCCACCGGATAAGGGACCCACTCTCCAGAAATTCTGGTACTTTCTGGATCCCATGCATGGCTGCTCCAGGAGCCCTCCTACAGGAGCAGAACCCAAGGCAGGAAATGCAGGGACCCGTCCCCGCTGAGGGGAAATGCTGCAGAGAGCGCCGTCCTGAGGGAGCAAGCAGGGGATTCAGAGGCGGCTCCAGGATTTACTGAGTGATGCACATGTGGGGAATGCACGGGTATGTCTGTGTGCGCGCACACGTGCGTGTGTGACAGGAGAGTCAGGGCACGCAACGTAACGCGATGGGAAGACAATTATACATCTACGCGCCCTGCCCCTGCCCCTGGTGAAAGTCATATTCCAATCCCACCACCCATGGTGCACCCATCGAATGCAGAGATTGTGTATGATTGACTGCAAAGGAAGCACTATTTGGCATTTCTACAATTTAAAAATTTCCCTTCTACCTTGTCCCAACTCACTGGTGTCGTGCTCTCGCTAGCCGCGTGAACATGACATGCAGTCACGCCGCCAAGCTGTGTGAGAGCTCAGCGTGCTGAGCACATGGTGTCAGCGCTCAGAACACACCAGAAATCGTTAGCCACATCAAAAAGAAGAGTTGAAGAACATTATAAGTGAGCTTCACACGGGAACGTCTTGGGAACGGTAGAACTTTCTATACTAATAGTGACGGGGTGATAGGAGCAGCAAACATGCAAACGGTGTCATCAGAAGGTCGCACTGTCCTCTGAGCGGTGAAGCCGAGCGTCGTCCGCGGTGACCGAGGCTGTGACCAGACTGGGAGCCATGCCTGTCCCCACGGGCTCTGTCCCTGCTTCTGCAGGCGGCCGCCCTGCGTCTACCAGAGTAAGACACGTGTGGGAAAAGTTATCAGTCTGGTGGGGCGCCTGGGCGGCTCAGTCGTTAAGCGTCTGCCTTCGGCTCAGGTCATGATCCCAGGGTCCTGGGATCGAGCCCCGCGTCGGGCTTCCTGCTCAGCGGGAAGCCTGCTTCTCCCTCTCCACTCCACCTGCTTGTGTTCCCTCTCTCACTGTCTCTCTCTGTCAAATAAATAAATAAAATCTTTAAAAAGAAAGTTATCAGTCTGGCAATGAATCCATATCCATGTGCTTTCAAGATTGTGTTCTAGTCACTTACTTAAATGCTCGATTGAAGACTTGTAAGAATGAGGGTTTTGTTGATGCGAGGAATTCACTGCATCGGGTGTTGTCATCGGGGCTCAAACAAGCTGGGAAACCGCTACAAGGTGGGACAGACCGTGTCCGTGTTGCCACAAAGTTCCGGTCTCAGACAGAGTTCTAGAGGAATCTCTGGATGTTCTCATTTGGTCCTGCAGGAGTCACTGTGGTCAGTGATTTCAGGATGATACAGCAAAATGTTAACTCAAATAAATCACTTTAAATATTTACTTCAGTACATTTTGTATTCACAGGGTTATCTGTTCACAGGTATTACGCATCCAGTAAATGATCATCTGAGCCGGTTGTCAGAGGGACGGGGATGGGGCTGGGAACATGGGGAAGGGGCAATGGGGACACAGGCTTCCAGTTCCGGGATGAGTAAGTGACAGGAATACCACCAGTCACAGCACGAGGAACACAGTGAATGATACTGTAAGGGGGCTGCACTGGGCAGCTGGGAGCTACACCTGTGATGAATAGAGCATGATGTGCGACCTTGTCACATCATTACCTTGTACACCTGAAACTAAGGGAACATTGTGTCAACTATACTCGAAATTCAAATATTTTTTAAAATAATCCTATCACAACTTGAGTTGCATTTTACTTTAAGTGAATTTACATAGCAAATTCTAATCTTGGGAATGAGAATTGATAAATAAAATGTATAATGATGGCATTTACCTTACATGGGTCTGTGGTAAAAAAAATTAAAAATAGAAATAAATAAACATCCGAGAAGATTCAATGCTGTATCTGAATATTTGAATGGAAAGCATGACACTGGGCAGGTCTGGCCTTCCCACAGCGCTAAGGTGGCAAAAGCAGCTGAACGTGATGTCACTCACACCCGTCGGAGTCACTTTATAAGTAATCGTGCAATCAGAGTAGAAAAATGTTTGGGAAATAAACTTTTTTTCAGAGAGTTGGCTTTAATGACTTGTCTATGAACGGAGATGCCAATACTGTCTTTAGCTTTAACAGAGTGGTATATTACTCATTACAGAATCGGGATTAATTTGAGAAAAGAAGAATTAATTAGCATACATAGGAATAAAGGAATCAAAGAGGAAAAGGCAGATGATACTTTTTTCAAAAATTAATATGACATAGCATTTTATTTTATTCTATTCTATTTTTAAGATTTCTTTATTTCAGAGAGACAGCACTCTTGGGTGTGCACAAGCCAGGGAGGGGCAGAGAGGGAGAGGGAGAGAGAATGCTAAAGCAGACTCCCGCTGAGCCTGGAGCATGATATGCGGCTCCATCCCAGAACCCTGAGATCATGACCTGAGCCAAAATCAAGAGTGGCGGCTTAACCGACTGAGCCACCCACTTGCCCCATGACATAGCATTTTATAGAAAAATGCCTATATCAAGAGAGAAAAACAATTAGATTATTTAATAAATTATGTGATTGGATTATAACTTACATAAAATAAACACATAAAGAAGTTTTCAGTTTTAATTTAATTAACCCTGATCATTTACAAAACTATATGGATTTAATAATAAAATCAATCACATGGATCAAATACATTATAATAAATGATTTATTGGACTGAGTGAACTACAGAGATATTATACATAAGAATTTCGGACAATATTACTGGGGGAATATTCTAAATGCAGTTGTTAAAGTGAGAGGAGATCTAGGATCATGAACAATTTAGTTCACATACATAAAAGACAATTTCATGATGAACCCACCGAAAACTTTTTATGGGGCCCCCTTGTTCACACTGGCCTATCACTGTACTAATGACAACTATACAAAAAGAATCACAAAATAGTTTTGAATCTTAACAACTAGCTGAGACATTTGTATAACGCCTTAAGTAAAAGTGAAATGTGCTACAACTTACATCATTTGGAAGCAGTTTTCTAACACACGGTTTAGTTAGAACACAGAAAGGCTGCCAAGGGACACCTGGGTGGCTCAGTCGGTTAAGCGACTGCCTTCGGCTCAGGTCATGATCCTGGACTCCCGGGATCGAGTCCCGCATCGGGCTCCCCACTCGGGGAGGGGCCTGCTTCTCCCTCTAACCCTCCCCCCTCTCATGTACTCTCTCTCTCTCTCTCTCTCTCATTCTCACTCTCTCAAAATAAATAAATGAATCTTTTAAAAAAAAAGAACACAGAAAGGCTGTAACTTTTATATACATATATATAACCTTTATTTATACATTGTATTATATATGTGTATATATATAATGTATATATATGTTATACATATATAACCTTATTTACACACTGTATTATTGTCTTGACGGTCAAATGTTAACACTATCCTCATCTGCACGCGGTTTGCCTGCAGGAGTCGCTGACTGACGGAATGTCTGACGTGACAGAAACCTGCAGAGGACCAGGGGGACACCGGGACGCGTCAGAGGCAAGCGGTCAGGGAGCCTCAGAGCTTGCAGTGCGGACGGACGCTGTTGGCGGAGACGTCTAGAACCAGGAAGAACACCCCGCGGCGGGAGGAACACAGTTTATTTAAATAAAATAAACACATAAGCCCCTGCTGGGGCTTCTCCTGCTCCCGTCCCCGCGCGTGGGAGGCTGCGGACTCGGGCACCAGCGCATCTCCGTCTGACCCCAAGAGCGCAGCAGAGCTGGGCTTCTCTCGGTCTGTGCGCTCAGGAAGCCGGGGCCTTGTTCCTCGGGGGCCAGCGCTCGCTGGGCTGCAGGGCTGCGGCCCTGTGGGCAGAGGTCAGGAACATCTCAGTCCCCAGCAGCTCCCAGTGGAGGGAAGGGCCGGTGCGGGTTTCTCCCCTCTCTCCCAGGCTAAGCGCTCCTGCTGCGGCAGGGGGAGGGTCACAGGCAAAACCCAGGCTTGTCCTCCGCCCCTCCCCCTCCCTTCCATCCTCACCCTGTGCCTGCTGAGGATGAATTCTCCTGGTATGGATGTTTGCAGGGAGAAGCGCAGGCAGCACTGGCTGGAACTCATCGCATAGCCACACATAGCAGCAGGGCAGAGGGGAGGCGACAATTAATCTTGCTCCGTGGGCTTGAGAAAGGAGAAGAAACATGCGCATTCATCGTCTCTCACCCCAGTACACCCGCACTTCGGGTTCCCCTGCAGCCCTCCGGAGCACCAGCAGCTTTAATGTTCTAGCACATGGAGCTGGGGTGGGGCAGGGAGGGGCTCAGGGGCCACCGGGCCTCCGTGCCCTCTTCTCTCGATGGTTCTAGTTAGAGCCAGAGCTATCCTTCCATCCTGGCTCACACCGCACTGCAGCCGAGAAAATGCTACTCTTCTGTTGTTACAGGATTTTTGTTCGCTTAGTGTCTGTGGTTCCTGGTCATGCCTCTGCGAAGAATGAAGAGGAAGAGCAGAGGAAGAGTGGTGGGGAGCAAAGCAAAGTTCATTGAGTGATAGCATAAAGCTCCCGGAGTGGGAGGGGACCCCAGAGTGTTGCTGTTTTGGCGTTTAAATCTAGGGGTTTTTATAAGCTCTTTCGAGGAACTATCTTCAACATCCTGAGCGCCGGCCCCTGTGGATTGGCTGCTAGGGTGTGCCAGTCAGGGCTTTGATCACGCACCTGTCTAACTATGGGGTTATTGTTCACGGGTTGCTGGTCTTTTGGGCTGACGTCTGGAGACTAACTGCCCCAAGTTGTGATAGTGACCAATAGTTTATTTTTTTCCAAGATTTTATTTATTTATTTGACGGAGAGAGACACAGCATGAGAGCGAACACAAGCAGGGGGAGTGGGAGAGGGAGAGGCAGGCTTCCCGCGGAGCAGGGAGCCCGACGCGGGGCTCCATCCCAGGACCCTGGGATCATGAGCTGAGCCGAAGGCAGACGCTTAACGACTGAGCCAGCCAGGCGCCCCAGTGACCAATATTTTATGATTAATTGTTTCGTGTCAGGATGTTTTGCAAAGATCCCTCTGTAGAGGCTGCTAGACAGGATGCTATCGTGGTCCCGTCGAAGGTGTAAAACAGGATGCTAGGGCGGGTTTGTCGTAGCTGTCATGCTCCCCGTTTTCTTGTTGGGGACCCTGGCCCTGACTACCTAAGTGTCCAATTAACCTAGAACACCATTAGGTAGAGGGATTGCAGGGGAGGGTTTGGTTTTTTCCATTTTAAAATTCTTCCCTGTGCTGCTACACAATATGGTGCAATCAGAAATGGGAAATGGGTGGGGCACCGAGGTGGCTCAGTCCGTTGAGCACCTGACTTTTGTTTTCTGCTTCTGTCCTAGGATCTAGCCCTGCCTTGGGCTCTGAGTCCGCTTGAGATTCTCTCTCACCTTATGCCCGTCCCCGGCTTGCATATGCTCTCTCTTTGTCTCTCAAAATAACTAAAATCTTAAAAAAAATAAATGGGAAATGGAGAAGGAAAGAATTGACGTAGGTTATCATAAGGCAAAGAGACATGAAAACAAAATAAGAAACAAACAAGAATTCCCATGTGAGACGGAGTTTAAGCCACGTTTGACTCTGTGACGTCAGCCCGCTCTTCCTCTCACAGCGTAACTGTCCCGTGTGAGGAAGGCGACCAGAAGTGCCTGATGACACAGCTAGTGGAGCCCAAGCGTGTGACCCCCCGCCCCAGCGCCCCATCTCCTGCAGCAACTCCAGGGAGGAGCGGGGGTCAGAGGGCGTGCGGTGGGTCCCTCATGACACCACAGTTCCCTGGGCAGCATCAACCCCACGGAGTGGAATCTCTCAGTGATGGAGGACTCACCACCTGAGAAGGAGGGTCACTCCTGTGAGAAGTCTAATTTGAAAATGAAAAGAAAAAAAACTAAACCCCAAACACACGAACCTTCTGATGATGCCCCATTCTGTCTCCCTGAAGCTTCTAGGGAAATGACCCGTTTCTGATCCCTTAGAGTCAAACAATAAGTACAAGTCTTCACACAGCACCCTTCAAACATCTGAACTCTTGTCGTGAGCAAGGTGATTGCATCAGGCTAAAAGCAAACACAAGATGGCTGTTTTCAGTACAATGTTGATGTGATTAATCCGGCCCAGCGTCACCCGAAGCGTGAGGTTCTCCGGGAGGCCTTTCTGATGAGGCCGAGTAATTTACTGACTCTGATGATCTACATTTGGGACCTGCTATCCGCCAGGCAGTGGGGATGCAGCCGCAAGCAGGTAAAACAGGCTTGGTGTGTTAATCTATGCAACGTTCGGCCTGAGGAGACAGGCATCTGGAATCTAGAGCAAGGACCCCATCCTGGGAGCAGCTCAGCACATCCTCCCTGAGCAGGGGCCACGTGACCCGAGCCCCCAGGACGGACAGGTAGCTGACAGAGGAGGGATGGTGGGTGGAGGCCAGCAGCTGGGGAGAAGTCCTGGCTCCGGGACAGTGGGGCCGGTTCTCAGGATGGACCGGGTGCAGGGAAGTGGCCGGCAGCGGCGGCAGCAGCAGCATGGAGCTGAAGCGGGCAGGCCTGGGCCCGGACCAACCGGATTCCAGAATGTTCTCCATCACCCCCTGAGCTGCGGGACCAAACACACTCCTTATCCATGGACGCCTCAGCCTCCTCCCCTGACCCGTGGCCGATGCTGCAGGGATGAGCTGACCCCTGTGACGTGCTCAGAACAGTGCCGGGCACGGGGCTGCGGCTGGACCACTGCTTCCTCTCGTGGCTGGAAGGAAACAGGTGGGAGGGAGGGGAGCAGGTGGCCTGGCGTGGGCGTCCACATGGAGGAGGCCGCTGGGGCGCCGTGTGGACAGGAGACGGGACCGGAGGAGAGTCCGTGCAGGGACGGGTCAGGAGGCCTCGGCAGGGGTGCTGCACTCGTGGCCTCTGTCCGCCCTCTCCCTCCTGAACGACCCCTCTGCCATCTCCAGTTCTTTTCACACTCCTCACCACATCGTCCTCCCGTCACAGGTCAACCTGAGATGACAAGAAATACTGAGCTCGCTTAGGACTCTTCATGAGGACAGGTGTGTTGGGGAGAGTTACCCGGAGAAGGAAAGAAGCCGTAGTTCTTTTTGCTGCCACGGTAGAATCACAGGACAGGAAAGGAGAGCAGAGCAGGGCAGGGTTTTATTAAAGTCGCTCCAGGGGAAGCAAGGGCGTCAACAGACACTAAGGCCCCGGTAACTCCAAGGTTTCGGCTCATACCAACGTCTTCTTTTGGGTGCAACCTGGGGTCGCAGCATTGGAGTGACAGGCCTGGATTGTATAATAATTAGCCAAGAACCATGTCCTTTCCCAAGATGCATCGACATGCCTGCAGGGGTCGCAAACCACAACATTGCTTCCGTTCTAGAGACACAGGTCGACAAGGACAAGGCCCTGCATTCTGCAGGCACAACAAACTTGACTTTCTCTGCTGGGGGATGCTGTAACCACAAACTGACGGCCAGATAGCTGGAAGGGGGTGCTCCTCGGTGGGGGCTCTCTGTCAAGACATCAGACATCTGAGGTCCATCCTCCCGTCGCTCATGCCCAGCGAGCTTCCCGCCCCACACATCGAACATGCACATTGAACAAATGTGTGTAACGTGCCTCCGGAGTTCACTTTGCGGTGGAGATAACCTCAGAAGGAGGCAAAATGTAGCCCCTGATCTCCCAAGATGCTCTTCGGACAAGGAGAAGGGGCTCTGAGCTCCGAGAGCAGGTATAAACGAGATGGGGTCTTGGGCTCCTTGTCCCCATGAGGATTGCAGGACCTGGCTTGTCCATAGGCTGGAACCTATCAATGGACCTGGAGCCCAGGCTTCTGCAGGGACAGCTGGTGTATGTGTGAGTGGGGTCTGCAAAGAAACAATAGCTCACCGGGGAGAAGCAGTTCTCTGAAAAACCAGCTTTACATTGTCTGCTAGTGCCAACCTCAGGAATGCTCTGGAGTGTGGTTTCAGTGAGCTTCTGTGCACAGCACAAGGAAAGGGCCTTTTGCTATTGCCGGGAGGACCGCATTCCTGTGTGTGGTTTGCAGCATCTCATAGAGCAAAAGGCCACTCGGTGCCGCAGAAGGAGGAAGAGGCCAGGTCTTAGGAGGCAGGGAATCGTATGCCGTGTTGTCTAAATTTGGGACAGAGCTTTCGTGGCTTATGCTATTACTGACTTTAGACTTATAAAGGAGAAGAGACTCCTTATACATTCCACAGATATGCTTTGGCTGAAAGTGGCAGAAATGCAACTCAGGCTGTCAGAATCCGGGGGGGGTTGTTGTCTTAGTGAACAAACAAAACTAGCAAGGATGCCATTGTCCTCGTGTGACTGGAACCAGGGTGTGGAATGCAGCTAAAACCTCCCCATCTCTTATTTCCTCTTTTCTCTGTACTGGATCATTTTTCAGACCAATCACCTGTACAAGCTCTAGTTTTAGCCCTTTCTAGGTTCGTCCCTCTCAGCTTGCCAACAAAGAAACACAGAGGTCTTCCTTCTCTGCACCAAGGGTGGGAAGAGGCAGCAGGCCAGGGTCCTGGGCTCTCCAGGCAGGGGAGGGGGACCACCCTCCAGGTTCCAAAAGGTGGGGTCTGACCCCTGCACAGGAGCTTCCCCCCTTGGTCATCTTGGGCATGGTGTTCAGACGCTCGGGTTCTGCAGGCCTGGGGATAGGGGAGGGGACATATGCGGGTCCAGGAGGAAATGTGAGGCAGAAGCCTGGGCCCTGAGTCCTGTTTGATGTCATTGTACCACTGCGGTGTCCAGCCTCCAAGCTCCAGGATGGCATCTCCATGGCTCCAGCTGCTGGGACCCCCCCTGTTGGAGGCCCTGCGGCTGCTCTTCGCGGAGCAGGGGTTCCACTGACTTCACAGGTAGAGATGGTTTCTAGGTGGCAGAGGCTGTGAAACAGGGGTGGACGGCAAGTGGCTGAGAAACCGTAGCCCAGGGAGTGGGAATCTGAAAACTCCAGAATCAGAAACCAGGGCTGGCCCTTCAGGGTACACGGGACTTGCTCCCCTTCCTCTCAGTTCCTTGATGCCCCTGCCTCCCCAGCATGAGGGGGTCTTGCTCTGGAGGAGGGGAAGCCCCTTAACCACCTCCCCCTCTCTGTTTTTCCCTTCTTTCCGGAATGTTTGAACTATTCATAGTGTCAGTGTGGAAAATGCCTGAACTTAAGTACAGTTTCCTGACCGATGACAGAGCTCAGCCCTGTGTGATGACCATCAGGTGACAACCAGGACCTCCACCAGGGCCCCAGCCAGAAGTCCCTGCGCCTCTTCCAGTCAGTACCCATCTCCCCCACAACGGTCCCTAAGATGACCCCTTCCCCTGACTCTCGTCCCGGCTTCCTCCACCTGCACTCTTGTTGGCCCCCACCCCCTAATGTCACTACTTCCTCCCTCTGCTCACTCCTCCAGGAGCAGCCCCAGGTTCCAGGCCATCCCCCAGCGGAGCCCCTCCCCCCCTCCTCCCCTCCTTCTACCTGACCTTAGGAACTGAGAATCCAGAGCTGGTTCCCTGGAAGAGGACCCGTTCGCCTTGAAGCAGCAGCAGGAACAAGTGACAGCGACTCCAGGGTCAAGGTCTCATTAGGAGACTGAGGGCACCCAGAATGTGTGTGGGGTCCACGGCGGACCTGGGAACCAGCCGTGATGGCCTGAAGTCTGTTCCTCCCCGAGGCCAGACTCCATGGTCCTTCAACGGGG
Organism: Eumetopias jubatus; assembly: GCF_037043125.1. Lineage (NCBI taxonomy): Eukaryota > Metazoa > Chordata > Mammalia > Carnivora > Otariidae > Eumetopias > Eumetopias jubatus. The sequence goes on along the minus strand of NW_028274812.1, from coordinate 120,573,032 downwards.
AGAAACCACCTATGTCAGCATGTAGTTTTGGAGACAATTCAGACTGAGGACTTGACACCGGATGGGGGCTTCCCCTGTGTGCACAGCCCTGTGCCCCTCCTGGGAACCCAGGGAGACCCTGGGGAGGTCCCTGGGGAGAAGCCCAAAGGGCGCTCAGGTCACCTGTCCTCAGCCCTGTGGCCACACGGGGGCGCTGCGGCGCTCCGGTCCCGCACCGCCAGGGGGAGCACTGGGCTGAGCTGAGTCAGGCCCAGAGGGCTGACCTGCAGTCTGGGCATGGGCTGGGCGGGGCGGGGCGGGGCAGAGGAAGGGGCCTTCTGAGCAGCCCTGGGGGCAGGTGTAGGGGTGGGGAGGGGATCTGAGGAGAGGAGCGCTCTGGAGCCCTGTCCCGTGTTTGAGTTTCCATCTGTCCTCCCCACAAGCCCAGGAAAATTGAAGAGTAGATCCTTGTTCCTCCTGGACTGATTCCCTCCCTGAGGGCTATTTTACAAAAGACACTCCTTTATCTTAGAACCGTTGGAGATTCACAGAGAAGTGACAGAGGTAGTGCAGAGTCCCTGGGTACCCCACACTCAGTTGTCCTGTCGTTAACACCAATCTCACCGTCATGCATTTGTCACAGCTAACGACCCCACATTCACACGTTACTACGGATCTCCACACGGGATTTGCTGTCATGGTTTTGTTTTCTCTCCCAAGACCCCATCCAAGTTACCACATTGAGTCCCCATCATGTCTCCTTCAGGCTCCCCTAGCTGTGACCGTGTCTCAGAATGTCCTCATTTTTCACGGCCCTGAAGTGTTTGAGGAGATGGTTCGGGTACCTTGTAGACTGTCTCTCACCGTGAATCAGGCTGACTGAGGCTGTGGGGTTTGGGAAGACCACACCTGGCTGGGCCGTTCTCCACACGCCACAGCAAGAACATACAGCGATCCCTTGCTCGTCACGGATGAAGTTCACCCTCACCCCCTGGCTAAGGTCGTCTTACCCAGATGCTCCCTGTGACGTTCCTTCTCTTGCTTTGTCCCTTTCCATAAAGCAGTCTTTGGAAGGCAGTCAGGAGGTGCAGCCCACAGGTGAGGGCTGTCCCGCGGTGACAATTTGCGTGCAGGTTGTTGTGCAAACGGGAGTTCTCAAATGAGTTGGGTAAATACCTTACAGGGGCATCAGCAGCTTGTGTGCTTAGTCCATGTTTGACTCTATAAGAAACTGCTGACCATCTCCCACAGCGGCTGTGCTATTTTGTATTCCTGCCCTTAGGGACTGAGGCTTTCTGTGGCTCCCTGTCCTGGGCAGCAGGTGACGCTATCAGCGCTTGGAATCCCACCATCTAACAGGTGTGTGATGGCAGATCACTGTTGCTGTCTTTTGCATTTCCGTGGTGACACTTTTTGTTGAACATCTTTTCATATGCTTGTTACCCATGAGTGTATCTTCTTCAGCTCTCCAAATTTTTGCACATTTTTAATAATCATTCTTAATATTTTTATTGTGAAACCCGTCAGTCTTTCAAACGAATTAAAAACCTTTTTCAATATTTTAATGAAAAATTCTCATATTGTCATATATCAACATTTACTCTTCATCTTTCATATGTCATGAAAAACACCATTATTATATGCTTGGAAAATCCTCAAACCCATTCTCTAGTGAGTATGCATCATAATTTAAAGAGTATTTTCTCCACTCAAATAAAAAAAATCTTTTGTTACAAGGCTACAATCATTATATGGCAAAGCAATTCCCACTTACATGTTTTACATAGTCCCATGAAGAAAGAACTCATTGTTCCTAAACCCTGATGCAAGGCATTTCAAAGCCCCCAAATAAAACGTCGGTGCAAACAGCAGTGCAGTACGTGAGTGAGATAACATGAGCTGAATAGTTTTTACACGGTTTGACCTAGACTAAGGGAAACATAAAATCCATCATAGCCGCAGCTATAAAGTATGTTAAGATTCACAAGAATTTGTTTCTCTCATTATATAGAGAAGAACAGGGTGTATGATCCCTTAGGAAAAAAGAAAACCTCAAAAAAGAAAGAAAAAAAGAAAACCTCATAAATATTTTCATATTGAAAAGCGGCATGCTCCCTGCGTTTGAATGAAATCAGCATATTCAGAAGTGACCAGCAGGAATAGCAAATGGCATATCTGGACACCCAGCTTAACTATCCCCCAGGCCTAGAGGTCTGGACCCTTTGTAGCACCATGGAAAAGGCATTAGAAAATCACAAAGGTACGTGACTGCAAACTCACCCTGACACAAGGCTCACTTAGTCCGCAGTAACGGACAGCAATGATGCAGAGAAGGTTTTGTCAATTATTGATTAGATATACCTGGCAAGAAAAAATCTGTTATGTTAATCCATCTCGTGTATATCAAGCACCAGTTGCAGGAAGATTATCAAACACCTCCAGCATATTGTTGCTCAGCCCTAGAGTTCATTTCTCACCACTTTGCCCCTTATACCCCGAAAGCCAAGGAAGATAAAAATAGAATGGTGAGAGCTAGTGTAAGAAAAATTCAATTCCTTCCCTATCAAATGTCTATCTCTCAAGTAAAACACAGAGGAAGCAACAAACTTAAGAAGGTCTACTGCGTTCTCTGGAGCTTTCCATCCCAGAACAATTTGTGCCTCTACTAGAGGATTAATGCCTGGGGTGAGGAGGCCAAAGCCAGGCCTTGGTGCCCCATCAGAGAAGGCCAGGCTAGCCTTACTGCTGGAAGGCCACACTTTACATTTCCGCTGCACCTCTCACAAATCTCCCCATTGGTGAGGCAAAGAGGTGTGAGTGTGAAAACGACTCAGGGAGCCCATCAAACCCCACTAACAACACCAAAATAGACTGCACTGTGGATTAACTTCATATATGAAAACAAACACATTGGCCCCTTTTCCAGTGGTAATTATGATTAGCATGCCCTTCTTAGGCATAAAAGGAATAATGGTGTATCTGGGTTTATGCACAGTTCATAATCAAGTATAAATATTCAGACCGTTTCATTTTAAAATTACAGATTAATAGTGACTCCCAAAAGAAGATCAATTTCTTCATAAAGGAAATATAGTTTATAAAAAGCTGGAATGATGGTTAATTCAAATACAAAAACTCATACACAAAAAGTCCTCCTTTTCCCTTCCCAACTTGCTTAGGTTCATCCAGTTGATTCTACCACACAAATGAACCATCGTTCTATCACAGAGTAAAATACTAACAAAATGCCTCAGTTAACAAACTGAGGGCCACTTCTTGACAACTGCATTAAAACTGCAGCATTTAGGTAGAGCTGAGAATCACCACTCTTAAGCGTGGTTTCCTTCTTCCTGTTTTGTGTCCCACAATGATCATTAAAGGAAGGAATCTGGTCTGTAAAGGACTGGGTCATCCACTGCCCATTTGGAATGTCCCGGAAAGTTCATTCTCCGCTGTGAGTTAGCCCCGTGGAAGGGAAGCTGCAAGGGTCGCCGTTGCATGGATTTTCTGCATAAGCACTGCCATACGCTGCTTCATAACCTGGGTCATATTTCTCTTCCTTAAGAGCCATCTTCTTTGCATCCTCTTGGGCTAGCTGTGGATCAAACGTACATTCACTTCTTGAACGTCTGTGTTTGGTTCAACGCCTTTCAACTGATCTCTCAAGTCTCTCAGCTTAATGTGCTTTGTGCTGGACTCCAGGAAACTGAGCACATCTCGCACTGGATGAGGGCATAGCAGGGCAGGGAGTTTCTGTGCCTGCGATCTTATGGGGCCGAAGTCCAAGTTCGAAGTTTTTAACCTTAACTCCAAAAACTTCTTTACTAAAAATTTCATAAAGACCTTTTCCATTAAACACTGCTATCCGTGGCTGATATTGCTGTGATTTCTGCACGGGAAGACGTTCTCCTTCACAACATTCTTTACTGGAAAGAGCTTTGCTGCCTGGTGTCCTTCCCACCACATTGGTAAATCCAATACCATACTTTCCCGGTAGAGCGTGATCATCCACTGGGTTCAGCTGCACCTCACTATGGCCTGACATAAACAGACACTTCCAGAAATGGTTTCCAGGTCCAGGGTAATGATGCCCTTTGTAAGCTGCCATTAGTCCTGGGTTTATGCCAAGAATCACAATGTTCAGATTGAAGGCCAAAATGTCCGGGAGGGTCTTAGAGGTTCAGCTTCGGAAACACCGTTAAGACGGTCTACCTTTCTTTTCACTTTAAATGTGTCTGTAATTTTCTTTTCTTGCTTTTCTTTTGATTTTGTGGACTTGTCAGATTTTTTGGCCTCAGCAGGCTTTTGGGGTTCTACTGGATGTTTTGGTTCTGTTGCCCTGGGTTTTCTTTTTCCTTCCTTTTGGGGGTCTCGTGTGCAGGTTCGCCAGCAGGAACGGGGTCTGGAACTTGTGCCGCATTTGCTCTTCCCTCACCACTGCCCCATCAGGAGCCCCAGCCATCATTCATGGGCATGGGGAAGCTCGACCTCGCTGAAGGGAAGGGCTGCCCGCATTCTCTGCTTCCATCCCCCAGTGCGGCTCCAGGGCAAGCGAGTGCTGGTCTCCGGGTTCGCCGGGGAACACCCCCCCACCCCGGACCACAAAAACGAGAGCCCAGAGCCCCGACAGGAATGTTGGCTGAACCCGGCTAGGGGCTGGCGCTCAAGCTCCTCCCCCGAGTTTCTAGTCCCATCCCCCACACCTCCCAGCCCCGACCCCCATTTTTGCTCATTTTTTTAATGAGTTCTTTTATATGTAACTAATGAATCGTTGAACACTACATCAAAAACTAATGATGTACTATACAGTGGCTACCTGAACATAATAAAAAAAGAAAAAATGAGTTCTTTTCTTATTGGTCCTTTTTTAAGGGTTTTATGAGTATTCTACAGCAAGTCCTTTATCAGATATGTGATTTGCAAGTATTTTCTCCCAGTCTGTGTCCTGAGTGTGTTTCTTGATGCAATAATAGACATTAGGGCACAGATATATTTTTCTGATAAGACACATGGCTGTGCTGGATTTGGGGTAGAGAACTTGGGTGACTGGGGGAATGAGGGGTTACCATGCGACTTCTTTATTTTTGTATATTTGTGAGTATCTATTGAATTCTCTTGTATGTGCATGAATAAAGTTTTCAAAAAATACACTACTTTAAAATCCCTAACCCCTGACAGATCATCCTCAGACCATGAATGAAGACTCAGGTTCTGAACTTCTACTTTAGGGCCAATTATCTTTTCACTGAACTATTTGGCCTTTGAATTTCTATTTGTGAAACAGGTGGGCCGGAGGGACAAATTCTCCCACTGAAATAGCTTGAAATGTAGAAAAACCATCAGCTTGAGAGCATTAAACCTGACATGATAGTACTAAATGAAACAATGAGCACCCCCCCAAAACAAAGGGAAAGACCCTGCCTTGCCCCGCAGAAAGCAGGGTCCTGAGACACAGAGCAAAGGCTCTGTGAGTCCCCTGCTCAGAGTGCAGCCGGGCGGCCCAGCCCTTCCAGCCCTGAGCTGCTGACTTCCCCACCATCTCCTTCTTTTTTAAAGTATAAATAAAGCATTTACCTTCTGATTCTGATGTGTACGTGAGATGAACAATATATATGATGTCATGTCTATTCACTGAAGAAAAATTATAAAATGGGAAAAGTGATACATGACAAAGTAAAAAGGATGTAATCCTCACCCCTGAGCTGTTTTGTTGCATTTGCTTCTAGTCTCTTCTATACCCTCCTGCTGCTGGAAGTCTCTCTCTCTAAGGTGATGAGCAAAGACCCAGCTCCAGCCCTGCTCTCTCCAGATGCCATTTCCCCAGTCAGCTCCCTGTCCCCCTCCTGAGAGGCCTGCCTCTCACTTCCCCCTCCCTGCTCAGCCTCCTGCACTCCTTCCCTGCTCCCCTCTCTGAGGTGATGAGCTCATGTGTTCCTCACTCAGAAAAGAAGGACTCAGGGGAGAACTGTGCAACCCCCTTGCCCCACCCCAGGTCTGCACCTGTGTCCTCAGCTTCTAAGCGGTGTTGGGGGAGAGCCCTCCTGTCTCAGGCTGCCCCTCCACTGGGCACACATGGCCCCTCACTCACCTGCAGCCTGCACTTCCCCCTGTCCCCTGGCTCAGCCATCCCTCCTACAAACATGCTGCCATGACTCCCGTTCAACAACATGAAGCAAAACTAAATAAACCCAAACAAAATCATCCTATAAAAACCCAGTGCTTGCTCCCAGGACTCCTGCAACTCCTGCCCCATCTCTGTGGCCTCCGTGCAGAACTCTTCCTGACCCATGTCACCCACCATGTCGTCCTTGCAGCCAATGGATAGAGGCACAGAGTTGCACAAGTCAAATCCTTCCACAGTACTTGATATCAAGACAGATGTCCCCAAGCTTCCATTCCCTCATTTCCTAAATCTCTGAGACCACCTGCATTCGTTCTTCTAGCTGATTCCCTGATTATTGCTTCTGTGTTTCTAAGTAGCCTGCTTCTCACACCCGTTCTCTGGTTTTCAGGTTTACGCATCAACTTGAATGAACTGGCTCTTCTTTCACACACTCCCATCTTCCCCTTATAATTATTTGATAATTTTGACAAGCTCAGTGTGCAGCGTTTGCATTATTATGACCGTGAAATGCTAGTCACAACTGAGCATTCAGTAGACTATGATTATGTGCCCCCCCTGAATCTACTTTTTATTTTCCCCGGAGTAAATAACTATTTTTCCCTTCATTTCTTAGTTTCTCTTGAGCTCAGTTTAATCCTTCCCCGCTCCCCCTGGGTAAGTCTTCATGAGCACATTCAAGCCCATCCCCTCTTCTCCCTTCTTCTTGCCCGTGCAGCCGCCTGACCTGCAGCCCTCCGTCTTGGCCCATAGGGATGGGATGCCTGCACCCCTGGGGCAGAGCTGACGCTCGACCCCCTGCAGCTCCTCCTGGGGGCCCTTGGCCTCTCTCCTGCTGGCTCCCTGTGGCTGGGATCCCATGAGCTCCCCCTGGTCGGTTTTCTCCATCATTTTCCCACTTTGTCTACTGGTGTCCTGGGGAAGGAAACATGGAAAGTAGAACAGAAACTCTCACATCTGAGGAGCCCTCAGGCTGCCCTCGCCCTGAGTCACACGGTGACGAGACAGAGACTCCGTGCTGGACAGAGTTGTCCTCGGGATTTGGGGGCCTCGCCTCATGTCTTCCGGTCCCCAGTCCTGTGTTGTTGCCTCTTGGAGTTTTCAGGGTGTCTGCCCTTCTGCTCTCCTTAGGACATTTCATTGTGATGTGTCCTGGTGTGGGTCTCCTCTCATCTGCTCTAGGTCAGAATTTGGGTGGGTCTTTCAATATGTGTGTTTGTCCCTGTGAACTCAGAGAAATATTCTTGAAATTGTTTTCATCATTTCCTACTCGACATTCTTTTTAAAACAATCATTATTAACTTGTTGGAATCACTTGACTGAGAAACAAATAGGTCTTCTCTCCTGTTGCCATCACCCTCCCGATTGTACCACTTCAGGGAGGGACAACTTTAATCATCCAGTGTGTCCACTCAATTATTCATTTCTATGGTCATATTGTTCATTTCCCAGAGCTCTTTCCTGTCTGTGATTGCACAACACTGTGTGTAGTTGTGTTTTTGTTTCATATCCATATGGGTGTTGCATCCTGTAGGTATGACTGATCCTAGCGGTAGGGGACCTGCTGTCTCTCCTGGTTTCTGCTTTCGTGATATCATGACCTTTTTCCACGCAGCACTCATCTCAGGAGCGACTTACGTTTCCCTCTGTCATTTCTGCTCCATGCCCATCTCTCATATGACACTACCAATGTCTCATTACCAGGGTGTCACCCTTGCTCCGTGTTGTAGCTCCGGAGTCCAGCTGATCCTGGAGGCCTCCAGATGGCCACTGGATGATGGACTTTAGTGTGATTTGAGCAGGTGAGTCACATTGCCCCTTAATGTCCTCCTAGGCTCTGAGCCTCACAGCCTCCCATTGCAGAACATTCTGGAACATTGCAACAATTCACTTGCATGGAGTGCACATCATACCCACCCCCTAATGGACAGGGAACGATGAACGACAAGTCAACCAGGCCGCTGAGAACAAACCTTCTGGGTTGAACCCTGGCTCCACCACCCCCTTCTCCTCTCCGAGTCTCCCTTTCCCTGTCTGTACAAAGGGATCCCCTATGGGGTGCCTCCTGGGTTTGCTTTCATGATTAACTGTGACTCTCTGTGTAAATCACATGGTGATAATCCCTGACACATGTTAAGTGTTCCACTATTTATAGTTACCATCGTCATATTGATTATAGTCCTCACGGAATTTCTGTTCTTTGTTTTTATTTTTTATTTTTTTTAAGATTTTATTTATTTTTAAGAGAGAGAGAGATCACAAATAGGCAGACAGGCAGGCAGGCAGGCAGACAGAGGGAGAGGGAAAAGCAGGCTCCCTGCTGAGCACAGAGCCCATGTTGGCTCGATCCCAGGTCCCTGGGATCATGACCTGAGCCGAAGGAAGGCGCTTAACCAACTGAGCCACCCAGGCGCCCCTGTTCTTTGTTTTTATAAAGCACAATTCAAGAAACATCCTTGAGAACATGTGTGATTATCTACTGAGGATAAACTCTTCAAAGAAAATGTCTGTGTCACAATATAAGCACAATTCATTTGTGGAGACATTTTTCTTTTTCTTTTTCTTTTTTTTTTAAATATTTTATTTATTTATTTGACACAGATAGAGACAGCTAGAGAGGGACCACAAGCAGAGGGAGTGGGAGAGGGAGAAGCAGGCTCTCCGCTGAGCAGGGAACCCGATGCGGGGCTCGATCCTAGGACCCTGGGATCATGACCTGAGCCGAAGGCAGAAGCTTAACGACTGAGACACTCAGGTGCCCCATGGAGACATTTTTCTAAAGCACCCATTAAAAATTGTATCCCAGTGTTCACTCCCATCAACCTTTATGACAGTGTTTTCACGATCCTCTGATGGACACTCTCTTGCCTTACTTTCATCTTTGCCAAGTTCATCAATTCTCAGTTTTATTCCTGTTACTTATTCCACATTCTCATATTTATTTACTTATTACAAATACATTTTTTTTATTTTTTTACGAAATTGTTTGACATTTTACTTCCTCCTTCCAAAATTGTTTTTTAAGATTTCCAATTCTTGTTTCTTTCTTTTTCTTTTTTTAATATTTGCGTGCATTTGACATACAATGTTCCATTCCTTTCAGGTCTACAACGTAATGATTAGCCATACAAACCAACAGTTCCACTCTTGGGTATTTACCCGAAGAAGATGGAAACACCAATTCTCTGATTGTATTTTGAATGGGTTGCGGCTATCTTAATATGTGGACTTTAACAAGGAAGAAACATCAGTCCCGATATTGGGAGCTGGTCTGACACTGACAGCTGGGCTCAGTGTGGTCAGAAGCTGGCTAATGTCCAGCCCTTGGCCATATTCTTCTCCTGTGGGACATAAGCCAGTCACCTCACAGAACATCAGCATCCGACAAGGACACTCTGAAACCATGACATCACTCTGTGTCATTACAGACAAAAACAAGGCACTGCACAACCCACAGAATAACACACATCTCCCTGTGTCAGCCAGTGTGAGCAATCGGGGCTCCTTTACCATGACTGCTCTATCCTCGCTCTGGTCTGGCCTGCCTAGAGAGGGGATTCACTGAGATGCTCAACCATGGAATCGCCCACACGTCCTGACAACACGCCGTCGGGAGTGGGCCCCAGCTTCCACAGATCCTCTCCAAAACACTCATCCAAAGGCCATGTCCTTATAGGTTCCAACACCTTCATATTAGGATGCCCCATGGCCCCCAAAGGGGTGTCTTCTCTCTCACTGCAACAAGTAATAGATCCAACTTGAATGCCCACAGGTGCTCCTCATGGTCTTGGCTGAAGAACATTGAAGCATCTCACCCTTCTGTGTGAAAAAAATTTTTTTGTGTCTTTTAGTTTGATCACGGATATGTGTTTCTATCTTTGTGAGTGTGGTTGACATGCAGATATTTCATGTTTTTCTTTATGGCTTTCCATCATTAGGCCATGCTTAGAGAATTCTTCATCCGACAATTGTAAACATTTCACGTATATTTTCCCCGGAGTAGAAATGAAGAGCAGAGGGTTTCAAGGGTGACACGAAACACAGAGAATTGTCTGAATTTGGGCAAATGTATGGAGAGGACGAAGAGGTAAAAGATAATAAGGTGGTGGAATCAATATGTACATTCTGATTTATGACGTTTACAAGTATGTACAGAGCCTACAAGGTACATGCTGTATTCAATATATCTTCTCGCCTGGGCTCGGTGAAGACTTATGAGGCTGCTTCTGTTTACCAGGTGAATGCAAACAAGACCAAGACATCCAAAGTAATAGAGATAACAATGAGCTCCAGGGATGGGCAGTTTTGAACACTTATGACCTAGATGTGATACATCATATTTTGGCCAATGTCGGTACACTTCAGCTGTTACAATGCATGATAATTAAACTTTCATGCTGTTTTTTAAGGATATGTCTCAGACCGACATAGACAAATCCATGACTTCCATCTGAAGGTAAATTTAATATACATATACCTACGAGTCATACAGTATCTTCTTTGAGGAGGATCTAGAAAACCAACAACATTGTAGATATATACTGTCTGAATAATAGCTACGAGTCACCTATGGGTGCTTAAGTTCATATCCATTTAAAACAATTCAGGGATACCTGGGTGGCTCAGTCGTTAAGTGTCAGGCTTCGGCTCAGTTCATGATCCCAGGGTCCTGGGATCTAGCCCCGCATTGAGCTCCCTGCTCCGTGGGAAGCTTGCTTCTCCCTCTCCCACTCCCCCTGCTTGTGTTCCCTCTCTCGCTGTCTCTCTCTCTCTGTCAAATAAATAAATAAAATCTTAAAAAAAATAAATAAAACAATTCAAAATGCAACGGCTCAGCACACCAGCCTCATTTCAAGTGCCACCTGAATCTCTAGGACCACATACATCTCGTGGCCACCATACCGGACAGCACAGATATATAGAACAATTCCTTCCGCACAGAATGTCGTATTCCGCGGTACTGCTCTGCGTGCTTTGCGAGCCGCGAGTGAGATGCATCAGACACACGGAAAGTGAAAAGACCAACATGATTTCTCTTACAGACGACATCAGATTCCATCTGGGATGTGAAGACCTACGAAGCTGGTGGGTCACAAAATCAAAGTCACATATGCGTGGGTCTGGTGCCTTCAGGTGCAAACTGTTCTCAATTACAAAAGGGAAAACCCTGTCCCCCCACCTCCCTTCCCAGACGGGGGACCCTCTCCGCCGTCACATTTCCAGGAGGTGGGTTCTCTTCTAGCTGCACTCGGGGGCTAAAGTCAGAGCTGAGTTTTCAGAGGCAGGAAGTGCAGCTCAGGGAAAGGGATTCTGCTGAGTGAGGAGAGGCCAGGGCAGGACCAGCCGGGAGACTCTCCCAGGGTTATCAGAAGAGCCATTCTCAAAGTGTGGTCTGGGGAACACCTGACGTCACTGAGGCCCTTTCACAGAGTCCATGAGGTTAAATCTCTTTTCCTAACATTACTTAGACATTATTTGCCTTTTCGCCATGTTGACGTTCACACTGAGGTAAAACTTAGCAAGAACGGAGGTGATGGGTGCAAACTGCAATAGTTGTCATTCTTCACCACTACTTACTCCCATAAAAAACCAGAAACACTCTTTCTGCCATCTTTCCATGCCACCATATGGTCACATGAATATCTTGGCGGATGCTCTCAAGAGCAGTAACAATGCCTGGGAGAGAAGCGAAAGGCAGGTCCTATTAGCCATGCTCCAAAGTCATCGTCCCGTTTCTAACTGTGAGGACGAAGCTAGGTTACATTGGGGAATTTGAAATCACTGCTGATCACAGAGCTGGGAGCATTGTTGGGAACCCCAGGGCAGGTTAAACATGTGTGAAGTGAGCAGCCCCAGGTTTGATATACAACTGAAAGATCTAGAAAAATGGTGGAAGAATCTGCTCCCATCCCTCTAGTTTGGTTTCATTGTCCTGACAATCTCAGCTGGCCTCGTGGACCATGGAGAAGCAAGATGAAAACACACAGGAGGGAAAATCCTGAGAGTCTTTTTCTTTTTCTTTTTTTTTCTTTCTGGGAGTCTTTTTCTAAGCATGTAATATATGCATGCAAATAAAATGCCTCAACAGAAAACAAAAATAAAAATAAGCTAATATTACATTAAAACATCCCGATCGAAGCATTAAAATTATCTTTATTAATTATTCTCAAATCCACATTTAAACATATCATATATGATGACATGGGTTGTCCCACACTTGCACTACTTGCAGAAGCCCCAAGGAAAATAATTTGTGTGGAATTAACTGGCCTCTTTTTTCTTTTTTTTACAGAATCCATTTTTTTAAAGATTTTATATTTTAATTGACAGAGAGATGGAGAACACAGGTAGGCAAGTGGCAGGCAGAGGGAGAGGGAGAAGCCGGCTCCCGGCTCAGACGGGAGCCCAATGTGGGGCTCGATCCCAGAACCCTGGGATCATGACCTGAGCCGAAGGCAGCCACTTAACCAACTGAGTCACCCAGGCGCCCCACAGAATCCCTTTTTCCTGAAGACATGAATGACACAGAAACTTGGAATATTTAGACTAAGTGATTTGGCAGACAGTTTCTGGAAAATGAACAGGAACCTACCCTTTCATGAACATCAACTCACATATGACAGCTGAGAGTACGTGTTGCCTTGATCAAATGTAAACTCTCAAGAGAAAATCAGAATTTTGGAAAACTTGTGATCCACCGAGAAACTTGACAGCTTCTCATTCCTGACAAACTTTTCTATTGCGATCTGTGGTAATATTAAAACAAATATGACTTTTTGATAATTAAATTCCAGGGATTATATAGGGAACCCCTAAAGAATGTAGTGAAACAACACATTACTTAAATATAAAAGTCCTGCATTAGTACAAGATCCATTCAGTGTGCAAGCTGGGCCTGTGGATTTTAATGTAACAGAGAAGGACAGAGTCCATGCTACTGTTTCAGGTTCCCCTTTGCCAATAACCTCAGAGAATGTACAACTTGTGTGTTTTTCAAATAGTACCTAAGATAAATATCTATAATTCTTTGTGAAGGTTATGAAACGTACTATTCTCCAGTATTTGTGCAAGGTTGTAAATTTTTTCATACACATCAACGAGAACAGCACAATAAATGCAGAAGCAAATCTGAACATCCAGGGTTCTTCTAAGCGGACAGACAAGAAAGAGACTTGCAAAAATGTGAAATGCAACGACATGACTCTTCTCACTATGCTGTTTATTTAGGAAATAGGTATTTTTCATAAAAACAATATTTCTGTTTTCATGCCATGGGCTATTAATATGATTCTAAATGAATTAATGAATTTTTAAACCTGTTTTATTCCTACTCTGGTAAATACCGAGAGATATAAACCTACAGACCCAAAATATCCTTGGGATCCTCAGTAATCTGTGAGACTGTATAGACATCCTGAGAACACGATGTTTGAGAATCACTGACTCACACAGCTCCTGGGCCACGACTCGGGGAGACTGTGACAAAGAGCGCGTCGTGCAGTAGGTGAGGGGTCGGGGCAAAGTCCCAGCTCCCTGGGCCTGCCTCTCAGGGTCTCAGGCCCCAGGGCGGTGTCTGGGGTGGGGAAGGCCAGGGCCGGGGAGTCCCCATCTCCGCGGTTTCACTTCCCCCTCTCACAACCTGTGTCAGGTCCTCCTGCCTGGGGACTCCTGACAAGGCGCCGGTTCGCATTCCCATTGGGTGTCGGGTTTCTGGAAAAGCCAATCAGCGGCACCGCGGTTCCGGCTTATAAAGTCTCCGCACCCCGAGCCCAGCTGCGACTCACAGTCGGCCCAGACCGCGAACATGCAGGTCGTGATGCCCCGAACCCTCGTCCTGCTGCTGTCGGGGGCCCTGGCCGTGACCGAGACCTGGGCGGGTGAGTGCGGCGGCGGGAGGAAAGGGCCTCTGCGGGGCGGGAGCGAGGGGACCGCGGGGCGGGGACGCGGGACCCCCGGGGAAGGCGCCTCTCCGCCGCCGCCGCCCCAGCCCCCCAGCCGCCCCCGGCCCCGCCACGGCCTGTGCTCCCCCGCCCCTCCCCGCCTCCGCCCTGCTCGCCCGCCCTCTGTGCCCCTCCCCCTGCCCTCCCGGCCGCCTCCCCCTGGGCGCCGGCCCCGCGCCGCGAGGAGGGTCGCGCGCGGTCTCAGCCCCTCCGCGCCCGCAGGCTCCCACTCCCTGAGGTATTTCTCCACCGGCGTGTCCCGGCCCGGCCGCGGGGAGCCCCGGTACGTGGAAGTCGGCTACGTGGACGACACGCAGTTCGTGCGGTTCGACAGCGACTCTGTCAGCCCGAGGATGGAGCCGCGGGCGCCGTGGATCGAGCGGGAGGGGCCGGAGTACTGGGACCGGCAGACGCGGAACGCCAAGAACAACGCACAGACTTTCCGAGTGGGCCTGAACAACCTGCGCGGCTACTACAACCAGAGCGAGGCCGGTGAGCGACGCGGGCCCGGGTCCCGCTCACGACCCCCATCCCCACGGACGGGCCGGGGTCGCCCCGAGTGTCCGGGTCCGAGCGCCACCCCGAGTCTGAGGGAACCCCCGGCCCCGACCCCTGACCCCGACGAACCCGCGGGAACTTTCAGGCGGTTTTACTTTCTGTTTAGACTTAATCCCCTGCCTGTCGGGCGGGGCCAGGCTCTCACACCATCCAGTGGATGTACGGCTGTGACGTGGGCCCCGACGGGAAGCTCCTCCGCGGGTACAGTCAGGACGCCTACGACGGCGCGGATTACATCGCCCTGAACGAGGACCTGCGCTCCTGGACCGCGGCGGACACGGCGGCGCAGATCACCCGCCGCAAGTTGGAGGCGGCCGGTGCGGCGGAGCAGCGGAGGAACTACCTGGAGGGCACCTGCGTGGAGTGGCTCGGCAGGTACCTGGAGCACGGGAAGGAGACGCTGCAGCGCGCAGGTACCAGGGGCCGCGGGGCCTCCCCGATCTCCCCTCCACTGGGGCTGGCTTCCCACCAGGAAGGGAGAATGGACTCAGTGTCAGAACAGCGGCCCTCCCACGGGTGGGGAGACGGAGATCCGCCCGCGTGTTCATGTCCCTACTAGAGAGGGCCTCACCCAGAGGGCCGCTTCTCGCTAAAGGGCAGTGGAGGAACCCAGTCTCTCCCAGGGGGCAGGTGGAGACCGTCCCTGAAATAACCCATCAGCGGTTCCCTTTAACCCTGGCAGCCACCTTGGGAACCATGACTTTCCCTCTCAAGGCCTTGTTCTCCAATGACAACATCTTCGTAGGTCTGACCCCGGGTTTTCTGACTGATTCACCCTCCACCACAGTCAGGACCCTTAGTGTGCTCACTCACTTAGACCTGCCGCCTCCTACCCTGGACTCTCACCCTGAATCTAGAACTTTCCAGGGTTAGGAGATCCCAAAGGCTAGGTTGGTAACTGGGCGTTGTGCTTCTTCCATCCAAACCAATTGCTGGGCCCACCTCAGGATGGTCATGGACGTTTCAGTGGCCCATAACGGTAAACCCAAGTGTGGATTTTCTGATTCTTTTTCCCCAGAACCCCCCAAAACAGATGTGACGCACCACCCCATCTCTGACCAAAGAGTCACCCTGAGGTGTTGGGCCCTGGGCTTCTACCCTGCGGAGATCACTCTGACCTGGCAGCGGGATGGGGAGGACCTGACCCAGGACACAGAGCTTGTGGAGACCCGGCCTGCAGGAGACGGGACCTTCCAGAAGTGGGCGGCCGTGGTGGTGCCTTCTGGACGGGAGCAGAGATACACGTGCCATGTGCAGCATGAGGGGCTGTCCGAGCCCCTCACCTTGAGATGGCGTAAGGAGGGTTTGGGGTACAGCCTCTACTCAGGGAAAGCAGAAGGCCTTCTGGAGAATTTCAGCAGGGTCAGGACTCCTGCAGTGTTCCAGGCCCCTCACCTTCCCTTCCCTTTCCAGAGCCGCCGCCTCAGCCCACCATCCCCATCACCTGGATCATTGCCGGTGTGGTTCTCCTTGCGGTCACTGTGGCCCTGATTGGAGCTGTGATCTGGAAGAAGAAGCGCTCAGGTAGGGAATGGAGTGGGGGGATCTGAGTTTTCTTGTCCCTCTGGGGGGTTTCCTACATAGGAGACTGTCCTGCCTTGTTACTGGGAAGTACCATCCACACACATGGACTTGCCCACGCTGGAGCTGACCACTAACGCTCACTCTGTAGCAAACACTTGTGAAAATGAAGGACACATTTTCATCTGATCTCTGGTGATGGGGACCTGATTCCGAGCAGTCACAGGACAGAGAAAGGGCCCTGCTGAGGTCAGACCTCCAGCCAGTCAGGTGGTCCAGTGACCCCACCCCTCTATCTTCATGTTTCTTGATCGTGTCCTGGGTCTTCAGTCACAACTCTGCAAACTTCATTTAGGACCAGGACTAGGAGCTTCCTCTAGGATCTCATGGCCCAGCCCTGTTCTGGCCTCTGACATGATGTTTTCTTCCCACAGGAGGGAAAGGACCAGGCTACTCTCATGCTGCAGGTAAGTGTGGAGGGAGTGATCCCTGAGACCCTGAGATAGTGTAGACAGAGCCCGACGGGGAGCCCACCCACCCCGTAGCTCCTCCTTTAGTCTCCTCTCCTGTGGGCTCTGACCACGGCCTGTTTGTTCTCCCCCAGGTGATGACAGTGCCCAGGGCTCTGATGTGTCTCTCACGGCTCCCCAAGGTGAGACCCTGGAGACCCCAAGTGGGTTAGGGCACTAGGGACAGTGTGAGCATGGTGGGGGGTGCTGTCCAGAATGTCTGCACTTATGTGACTGACCTGAATGGGTGCATGATTTTTTTTCACAGTGTGAGACCAAGCTGCCTTTGGGGACTGAGTGATGCAAGATGTGTTCACACCCCCACTTGGTGACATCAACAACCCCTGACTTCTCTTTCCGCAAAAGGTGTCAGATGTGTCTGTGTTCCTATGAGCATAATGTGAGGACATGAGATTTGCCGACCCTTCCCACCACGACCCCTCCCTATGCTGATTTGCATTCTCTTCTCTCATGCGCTTTCCTGTTCCAGCAGAGGCGGGGCTGGACCATCTCCATCCCTGTCTTTATTTCACGTTGGGCTGAGTACTAATGACTTATTTCCCTGCGAAAATTAGAATCCAGATATAAGTTTTCTTTCCTAATTCTTGGCATGTGGGGCTGATGAGGTAATAAAAGAGAAAAATTTGTAAAGTTGAGACAGCAAATAAATGAAGCACTGAGAACCTTCCAGAACCCCTGTGTTACTGTGCTGAGTGTGTTGCAGGTGGGGGCAGGAGAAGGCTGTGAGGAGCCGAGTGGGGACAGGGCCTGTGCCCAGTTGGTGCTCAGTGCATCACGGCTGTGCCGTGCTCACCCCTCAGCTGGGTCATCTCTCTGCTCCATGTCCTTGCCTCTTCTGTGGAACCGCGTCTCCCCAGGACCTGTGATCACAGGGACTTGCACGTCACCTGTCACCAGGACCTTGTGCAGCAAGAGCTTACTGTGACTGGGTCAGGCTAAGCACAGGCCTGGATCATGCCATAGCCCCCATTTTGGGGTATTTTTTTTTTCAATGTTTCTCTGGAGCATCAGGCCTGTTCTTGCTCTTGTGCACGAGTTCTTATCCATTCTCCCCTGGGTGACCCCACGAGTCACACATGAGTTCTGTGGTATGGAGGGATGAACTTTCTGATTCATTCATCTTCCCCTCCCTCTAGAGCTGTTTCCTAGATAATTCTGGAGGTAGAGAGAGGAGGAATCTAAGAGTTTCTCATCCTTATTAAATTTCAGTTAGTTTCTGTCTTCCCTGCTGCTGGTCTTCAGATCCCACACTGAGTAGCAAGCACATGAAGCAGGATCCCCACATGGCCGTGCATCAGCCTCTCCTGTAGGGCTTATTAAGTAAGTGATTCCTGGGCCCACGCCCAACATTCTAAGATTTTAAGTCCGGGGAGAGGCCTGAGTATTTTGTAACAAGGCCACAGGCAATCCTGTGGCTCCTCTGGACAGGGAAGCATGAGTCATTAATGAGAGCACTCATTGTGGGAAGGGGGCTTACAGCCACACTTATTCGGTTTTTTTGTAGGAAAAAATGCAAGGCATGCCGGGAGAAATGTATTTTCTCTCCTATGGGGCACAGGCAGGTGGCAGATGGAGGAGCTCAACATAAAGAAAAACTGATTGCTAAAAGAGTAAACCTTGAATGTTCTCACACACACACACACACACACACACACACACACACAGGTGACTGTGACACGATGCAGGTGTTAGCTAACTCTATGGTGATGATCATTTTGCCATTTATCAGATCAAACGGTTTTGCTCATCAAACATTTAACTCATCAAATATTATGTGTCAATTGTATCTTAATAAAACTGGAAAAAATTTGTAAATCTGTGCTCTCTAAATGTATTCCCTCATGGATTTCTCACTCCTTGTTTCAACAACAGAGTCCAAGTTGCTTTAATTGAAACTCTATATATTTATAGGGAAATATATATACCTAGGAAGATATGCATACATATAAATTTCAAATAGAATATGTAATATAACATACACTTATATTTAATAAATATTAATAAATATTTAAAATATTTTAGATAAAATGATATGAAATATAAAATATAAATTATATTTCTACATTACAAATATATATTTGTAGGGAACTATATGTAGTATGTGTATATATAGTTAGACTATTGGGCGTCATTTTATTTCCCGGAAAGCCACACAAGATGCCCGAGGCTGCAGAGCCAGGAACAGAATCCACCACCCCACCCTAGGTCAAGGCCCAAATAGCAATCACTGCCCCCGGTGCTGGGCACAGATCCCGCTGTAAACATCACTGCACCCTGAGGCCAGGACTGCTGTCGCTGCCGCTCCTGGCAGCTGGATGACACGACAGCCACTCAGGCCACCTGTGCCAAATGCATGCAGCACTGTCCCAGTTTCCCTGTCACCACGTCCTGGGTCAGAGTCTGGCTTGTGCTCACCTGACTGGTGGAGCCTCAGGCCCTGTCCACCTGCAACAAAGTGTGACATCCCGACTCTGATCTGGATTCCTGGGGAGTGACCAACACCCTTGGACTTGACCTCTTCATTCAGTCTGGTCTCTGCATTTCTAGCCACAGGCCTGCGAAAGGCCACGCATTCAGGTGGTTCCCAAAGTCACCCCTGTTGTAGGCAGACTCCAAGATGGCTCCAGTGTTCCCATCCTCCAGTATTCATGCCCTTGTGTAATACCCACTTTGGGAACGGAAGCTGGACATAGTGACTTGCTGGTGACACATAGAATAGGGTGAAGTCATGCAGTGACTTCACCAGGGGACAAGGTATGAGGGACCTGGAGTCAACTGTCTCAAGGTGCGCCGTCCAAGGCAGCCTCGGACGTACAGAAATCTAAGAGCGGATTTCTGCCGAACCCCACGACAAGTGACCCTGCGTTCCTTCTCCATCTGAGGGGATTCTTCTCAGAATCTCGACCTCCACAGCCACCACCCTCAGCCAGGAGGAGGAGGAGGAAAGGTCACCAGCAGGGACTCATCCTGGCTGCAGTGAACAGAGGAATTCTGGGAAAAGGACGGGAAGGGAAGGGAAGAAACACAGGTCCCCAAATATAACAGCTGGTGAGCTCCCCCATGCCTCCAGGCACCCCCGTGGCTACAAAGATGAGAGAACAGTCTCCTCCAGTCTCTCTGGGTTGCCCCTGGGGCCCAGCTCTCCCTTCCTCCAACACAGAGAGTGTCCAGGGAGCCCACGGTGCTGCCCCCTGGTGTCTATCTCTGCTCATCTCCAGAACAGACCACCATGGCCACCCCGTCCTGGAAGTCCTCTCCTCTCCATAGGCATTAGTTCAGGGTGTGCAGCAGAAACCCAGCTAACAGTGGTGTAAGCGGGACAGCAGCTTGTGTGTGCGTGTCCCATGTGTGAGGCGAGCCGTTGGGGGCTGTAGGGCCGCTCTGCACCACAGGGCTGGTGCCGATGCCCGGGGAAGTTCCCTTATTAGCATGACCCAGGGCACCTAAGACTATGTCCGTGGTCCGTGAGCAGGGCAGGGAGAGCAGAAAAAGAGGAAGCTTCCCACCTCTAAGGGCAACACCTACTACCTCATTCTGCATCACCATAATGGCTGGAATGTAGTCACACAGAGAAGGAAACCTCAGGGGAGGCTGGTGAATGAATCTACTTTTAATCTGAGTGACCATGTGCCCACATGAAATCGTGAAGACAGAAATCCTGCTTTCTCTTTACAACATGAATGTCAAGTTCCTACCATCCTACTTCCCTTCCTCTCACTCCAGCTGCGAGGCCGAGGAGGGAGCTATAGGCAGGGTGGGAGGAGTGCCCTGAGCAGGGGTGAGGCTAGACTTCGCCTCCCCTCTCACCTTGGAGAGCAGGCGTCACCAGGAAGTCAGTCGGAAGAAGGCAAATCAGGGACAGCAGGGTTGGAAGGACATGAGTGGTCACCCCAGTGTCTCTCAGGCCCACACAGGATGTGCTTGCAAACTGTGAATAGAACAGTGAGGAATGAACCCTGCCCACCGCTGCTGGTCTCCCCCTTTCCGCATTCTGCACAGCCCACCTCACAGCCCAGATGCAGACACCACTGATTGCCTACAGCCCAGATGTGACCTCCCTTCCTGCCACCTCCAGCAAACACACTCCTGCAGCCAATGTACAAGCAGCTCTGCTGTCACTTCAAACCCCATGGACTCACCTAGAGGGACAGTGAGGAATGGCTACTCCTGACCAGACTCACTGCTGGAGAAGGAGAAGCTGCCAGAGCCACAGAAAGAGGTGACTCTTAATGAGGCGGGTGAACAGTATACAGGAGTCAAAAGAAATGGTGGGCACTTGGGCACAGCACCTGATTGTTTTATTAGAATCATGGCTCAGCCAGTTGAGTCCCTTAACCTCTGAGTGACCTTGGTTTCCTTGACTATAAGCCGGGGGTGATAGTTTTCCCCATCTCATACGGCTATTATGAAACTTTAAATGATTCATGTACATCCCTCAAACAGTGTTCTGACACTTTTATCAGGCAGAACCCTGGGGAGGAAGAGAGTCCCACCAATGTAGCTCCTGTTTTCTTCTTCCTACTCTGAAGATGCCAGTTGTCCCCATCACTCATCACCCCGAGCCCCTCTCACCTGCTGCTGACGGAGAGCTGCTCTGTCCCTTATAACCGCTGGGGTGGGGGTGGGGCAAGCTTGAACTGGCCAGGCTGGAGGCAAGGATGAGGAATCCTCAGAGCAGCCCGTGCGCGTACACACAGACACACACACACACACACACACACACACACGTGTGCGCGCGCGCGAGCGCGCATCTATACAAACACCCAGACATGCTTGAACATGCTCACTCACACATGTATATACAAGCCTCCACACACAGATACCCATACACACTTCTACAGGATGTTGAGCCCCCCCAGACAGACACACACATGAACATAACACAATCCCTTCACATTTGCAAATTCAACTGGGGTCTGAGCTACTCCCATTTCATCTTTTAAAAAATTTAGGATCATGAGGGAGAAGGACCTGAGAATTTGTGTCCCACCAGATAAGGGACCCACTCTCCAGAAAGTCTGGTACTTTCTGGATCCCATGCATGCCTGCTCCGGGAGCCCTCCTACAAGAGCAGAAGCCCAAGGCAGGAAATGCAGGGACCCGACCCCGCTGAGGGGAAATGCTGCAGAGAGCGCCATCCTGAGAGAGGAAGCAGGGGATTCAGAGGCGGCTCCAGGATTTACTGAGTGATGCACATGTGGGGAATGCACGGGTATGTCTGTGTGCGTGCAGTGTGTGACAGGAGAGACAGGGCACGCAACGTAACACGATGGGAAGACAATTATACAACTACGCGCCCTGCCCCTGCCCCCGGTGGAAGTCATATTCCAATCCCACCACCCATGGTGCACCCATCGAATGCAGAGATTGTGTATGATTGACTGCAAAGGAAACACTATTTGGCATTTCTACAATGTAAAAAAATCCCTTCTACCTTGTCCCAACTCACTGGTGTCGTGCTCTCGCTAGCCGCGTGAACATGACATGCAGTCACGCCGCCAAGCTGTGTGAGAGCTCAGCGTGCTGAGCACATGGTGTCAGCGCTCAGAACGCACCGGAAATCGTTAGCCACATCAAAAAGAAGAGTTGAAGAACATTATAAGTGAGCTTCACACGGGAACGTCTTGGGAACGGTAGAACTTTCTATACTAATACTGACGGGATGATAGGAGCAGCAAACATGCAAACGGTGTCATCAGAAGGTCGCACTGTCCTCTGAGCGGTGAAGCCGAGCGTCGTCCGCAGTGACCGAGGCTGTGACCAGACTGGGAGCCATGCCTGTCCCCACGGGCTCTGTCCCTGCTTCTGCAGGCGGCCGCGCTGTGTCTACCAGAGTAAGACACATGTGGGAAAAGTTATCAGTCTGGTGGGGCGCCTGGGTGGCTCAGTCGTTAAGCGTCTGCCTTCGGCTCAGGTCATGATCCCAGGGTCCTGGGATCGAGCCCCGCATTGGGCTTCCTGCTCAGCGGGAAGCCTGCTTCTCCCTCTCCACTCCACCTGCTTGTGTTCCCTCTCTCACTGTCTCTCTCTGTCAAATAAATAAATAAAATCTTTAAAAAGAAAGTTATCAGTCTGGCAATGAATCCATATCCATGTGCTTTCAAGATTGTGTTCTAGTCACTTACTTAAATGCTCGATTGAAGACTTGTAAGAATGAGGGTTTTGTTGATGCGAGGAATTCACTGCATCGGGTGTTGTCATCGGGGCTCAAACAAGCTGGGAAACCGTTACAAGGTGGGACAGACCGTGTCCGTGTTGCCACAAAGTTCCGGTCCCAGACAAAGTTCTAGAGGAATCTCTGGATGTTCTCATTTGGTCCTGCAGGAGTCACTGTGGTCAGTGATTTCAGGATGATACAGCAAAATGTTAACTCAAATAAATCACTTTAAATATTTACTTCAGTACATTTTGTATTCACAGGGTTATCTGTTCACAGGTATTACGCATCCAGTGAATGATCATCTGAGCCAGTTGTCAGAGGGACGGGGATGGGGCTGGGAACATGGGGAAGGGGCAGTGGGGACACAGGCTTCCAGTTCCGGGATGAGTAAGTGACGGGAATACCACCAGTCACAGCACGAGGAACACAGTGGATGATACTGTAAGGGGGCTGCACTGGGCAGCTGGGAGCTACACCTGTGATGAATAGAGCATGATGTGCGACCTTGTCACATCATTACCTTGTACACCTGAAACTAAGGGAACATTGTGTCAACTATACTCGAAATTCAAATATTTTTTAAAATAATCCTATCACAACTTGAGTTGCATTTTACTTTAAGTGAATTTACATAGCAAGTTCTAATCTTGGGAATGAGAATTGATAAATAAAATGTATAATGATGGCATTTACCTTACATGAGTCTGTGGTAAAAAAAATTAAAAATAGAAATAAATAAACATCCGAGAAGATTCAATGCTGTATCTGAATATTTGAATGGAAAGCATGACACTGGGCAGGTCTGGCCTTCCCACAGCGCTAAGGTGGCAAAAGCAGCTGAACGTGATGTCACTCACACCCGTCAGAGTCACTTTATAAGTAATCGTGCAATCAGAGTAGAAAAATGTTTGGGAAATAAACTTTTTTTCAGAGAGTTGGCTTTAATGACTTGTCTATGAACGGAGATGCCAATACTGTCTTTAGCTTTAACAGAGTGGTATATTACTCACTACAGAATCGGGATTAATTTGAGAAAAGAAGAATTAATTAGCATATATAGGAATAAAGGAATCAAAGAGGAAAAGGCAGATGATACTTTTTTCAAAAATTAATATGACATAGCATTTTATTTTATTCTATTCTATTTTAAAGATTTCTTTATTTCAGAGAGACAGCACTCTTGGGTGTGCACAAGCCAGGGAGGGGCAGAGAGGGAGTGGGAGAGAGAATGCTAAAGCAGACTCCCGCTGAGCCTGGAGCATGATATGCGGCTCCATCCCAGAACCCTGAGATCATGACCTGAGCCAAAATCAAGAGTGGCGGCTTAACCGACTGAGCCACCCACTTGGCCCATGACATAGCATTTTATAGAAAAATGCCTATATCAAGAGAGAAAAACAATTAGATTATTTAATAAATTATGTGATTGGATTATAACTTACATAAAATAAACACATAAAGAAGTTTTCAGTTTTAATTTAATTAACCCTGATCATTTACAAAACTATATGGATTTAATAATAAAATCAATCACATGGATCAAATACATTATAATAAATGATTTATTGGACTGAGTGAACTACAGAGACATTATACATAAGAATTTCGGACAATATTACAGGGAGAATATTCTTTTTTTTTTAAGATTTTTTTTTATTTGTGAGAGAGAGAATGAGAGACAGAGAGCACGAGAGGGAAGAGGGTCAGAGGGAGAAGCAGACTCCCCGCCGAGCAGGGAGCCCGATGTGGGACTCGATCCCGGGACTCCAGGATCATGACCTGAGCTGAAGGCAGTCGCCCAACCAACTGAGCCAGCCAGGCGCCCCAGGGGGAATATTCTAAATGCAGTTGTTAAAGTGAGAGGAGATCTAGGATCATGAACAATTTAGTTCACATACATAAAAGACAATTTAATGATGAACCCACCGAAAACTTTTTATGGGGCCCCCTTGTTCACACTGGCCTATCACTGTACTAATGACAACTATACAAAAAGAATCACAAAATAGTTTTGAATCTTAACAACTAGCTGAGACATTTGTATAACGCCTTAAGTAAAAGTAAAATGTGCTACAACTTACATCATTTGGAAGCAGTTTTCTAACACACGGTTTAGTTAGAACACAGAAAGGCTGCCAAGGGACACCTGGGTGGCTCAGTCGGTTAAGCGACTGCCTTCGGCTCAGGTCATGATCCTGGACTCCCGGGATCGAGTCCCGCATCGGGCTCCCCACTCGGGGAGGGGCCTGCTTCTCCCTCTAACCCTCCCCCCTCTCATGTACTCTCTCTCTCTCTCTCTCATTCTCACTCTCTCAAAATAAATAAATGAATCTTTTAAAAAAAAAAAAGAACACAGAAAGGCTATAACTTTTATATACATATATATAACCTTTATTTACACATTGTATTATATATGTGTATATATATATAAGGTATATATATGTTATACATATATAACCTTATTTACACACTGTATTATTGTCCTGACGGTCAAATGTTAACACTATCCTCATCTGCACGCGGTTTGCCTGCAGGAGTCGCTGACTGACGGAATGGCTGACGTGACAGAAACCTGCAGAGGACCAGGGGGACACCGGGACGCGTCAGAGGCAAGCGGTCAGGGAGCCTCAGAGCTTGCAGTGCGGACGGACGCTGTGGTCGGCGGAGACGTCTAGAACCAGGAAGAACACCCCGCGGCGGGAGGAACACAGTTTATTTAAATAAAATAAACACATAAGCCCCTGCTGGGGCTTCTCCTGCTCCCGTCCCCGCGCGTGGGAGGCTGCGGACTCGGGCACCAGCGCATCTCCGTCAGACCCCAGGAGCGCCGCAGAGCTGGGCTTCTCTCCGTCTGTGCGCTCAGGAAGCCCGGGCCTTGTTCCTCGGGGGCCAGCGCTCGCTGGGCTGCAGATCTGCGCCCCTGTGGGCAGAGGTCAGGAACGTCTCAGTCCCCAGCAGCTCCCAGTGGAGGGAAGGGCCGGTGGCGGGTTTCTCCCCTCTCTCCCAGGCTAAGCGCTCCTGCTGCGGCAGGGGGAGGGTCACAGGCAAAACCCAGGCTTGTCCTCCGCCCCTCCCCCTCCCTTCCATCCTCACCCTGTGCCTGCTGAGGATGAATTCTCCTGGTATGGATGTTTGCAGGGAGAAGCGCAGGCAGCACTGGCTGGAACTCATCGCATAGCCACACATAGCAGCAGGGCAGAGGGGAGGCGACAATTAATCTTGCTGCGTGGGCTTGAGAAAGGAGAAGAAACATGTGCATTCATCGTCTCTCACCCCAGTACACCTGCACTTCGGGTTCCCCTGCAGCCCTCCGGAGCACCAGCAGCTTTAATGTTCTAGCACATGGAGCTGGGGTGGGGCAGGGAGGGGCTCAGGGGCCACCAGGCCTCCGTGCCCTCTTCTCTCGATGGTTCCAGTTAGAGCCAGAGCCATCCTTCCATCCCGGCTCACACCGCACTGCAGCCGAGAAAATGCTACTCTTCTGTTGTTACAGGATTTTTGTTCGCTTAGTGTCTGTGGTTCCTGGTCATGCCTCTGCGAAGAATGAAGAGGAAGAGCAGAGGAAGAGTGGTGGGGAGCAAAGCAAAGTTCATTGAGTGATAGCATAAAGCTCCCAGAGTGGGAGGCGACCCAAGAGTGTTGCCGTTTTGGCGTTTAAATGTAGGGGTTTTTATAAGCTCT
The DNA here is from genome assembly GCF_037043125.1 of Eumetopias jubatus. Lineage (NCBI taxonomy): Eukaryota > Metazoa > Chordata > Mammalia > Carnivora > Otariidae > Eumetopias > Eumetopias jubatus. The sequence goes on along the minus strand of NW_028274812.1, from coordinate 120,546,542 downwards.
TTCGAGGAACTATCTTCAACATCCTGAGCGCCGGCCCCTGTGGATTGGCTGCTAGGGTGTGCCAGTCAGGGCTTTGATCACGCACCTGTCTAACTATGGGGTTATTTTTCACGGGTTGTTGTTCTTTTGGGCTGACGTCTGGAGACTAACTGCCCCAACTTGTGATAGTGACCAATAGTTTATTTTTTTCCAAGATTTTATTTATTTATTTGACAGAGAGAGACACAGCATGAGAGCGAACACTAGCAGGGGGAGTGGGAGAGGGAGAGGCAGGCTTCCCGCGGAGCAGGGAGCCCGACGCGGGGCTCCATCCCAGGACCCTGGGATCATGAGCTGAGCCGAAGGCAGACGCTTAACGACTGAGCCAGCCAGGCGCCCCAGTGACCAATATTTTATGATTAATTGTTTCGTGTCAGGATGTTTTGCAAAGATCCCTCTGTAGAGGCTGCTAGACAGGATGCTATCGTGGTCCCGTCGAACGTGTAAAACAGGATGCTAGGGCGGGTTTGTCGTAGCTGTCGTGCTCCCTGTTTTCTTGTTGGGGACCCTGGCCCTGACTACCTAAGTGTCCAATTAACCTAGAACACCATTAGGTAGAGGGATTGCAGGGGAGGGTTTGGTTTTTTCCATTTTAAAATTCTTCCCTGTGCTGCTACACAATATGGTGCAATCAGAAATGGAAAATGGGCGGGGCACCTAGGTGGCTCAGTCCGTTGAGCACCTGACTTTTGTTTTCTGCTTCTGTCCTAGGATCTAGCCCTGCCTCGGGCTCCGAGTCCGCTTGAGATTCTCTCTCACCTTCTGCCCGTCCCCGGCTTGCACGTGCTCTCTCTTTCTTTGTCTCTCAAAATAACTAAAATCTTAAAAAAAAATAAATGGGAAATGGGAGAAGGAAAGAATTGACGTAGGTTCTCATAAGGCAAAGAGACATGAAAACAAAATAAGAAACAAACAAGAATTCCCATGTGAGACGGAGTTTAAACCACGTTTGACTCTGTGACGTCAGCCCGCTCTTCCTCTCACAGCGTAACTGTCCCGTGTGAGGAAGGCGACCAGAAGTGCCTGATGACACAGCTAGTGGAGCCCAAGCGTGTGACCCCCCGCCCCAGCGCCCCATCTCCTGCAGCAACTCCAGGGAGGAGCGGGGGTCAGAGGGCGTGCGGTGGGTCCCTCATGACACCACAGTTCCCTGGGCAGCATCAACCCCACGGAGTGGAATCTCTCAGTGATGGAGGACTCACCACCTGAGAAGGAGGGTCACTCCTGTGAGAAGTCTAATTTGAAAATGAAAAGAAAAAAAACTAAACCCCAAACACACGAACCTTCTGATGATGCCCCATTCTGTCTCCCTGAAGCTTCTAGGGAAATGACCCGTTTCTGATCCCTTAGAGTCAAACAATAAGTACAAGTCTTCACACAGCACCCTTCAAACATCTGAACTCTTGTCGTGAGCGAGGTGATTGCATCAGGCTAAAAGCAAACACAAGATGGCTGTTTTCAGTATAATGTTGATGTGATTAATCCGGCCCAGCATCACCCGAAGCTGTGAGGTGTCGCTGGGAGGCCTTTCTGATGAGGCCGAGTAATTTACTGACTCTGATGATCTGCATTTGGGACCTGCTATCCGCCAGGCAGTGGGGATGCAGCCGCAAACGGGTAAAACAGGCTTGGTGTGTTAATCTATGCAACGTTCGGCCTGAGGAGACAGGCATCTGGAATCTAGAGCAAGGACCCCATCCTGGGAGCAGCTCAGGACATCCTCCCTGAGCAGGGGCCACGTGACCCGAGCGCCCAGGACGGACAGGTAGCTGACAGAGGAGGGATGGTGGGTGGAGGCCAGCAGCTGGGGAGAAGTCCTGGCTCCGGGACAGTGGGGCCGGTTCTCAGGATGGACCGGGTGCAGGGAAGTGGCCGGCAGCGGCGGCAGCAGCAGCATGGAGCTGAAGCGGGCAGGCCTGGGCCCAGACCAACCGGATTCCAGAATGTTCTCCATCACCCCCTGAGCTGCGGGACCAAACACACTCCTTATCCATGGACGCCTCAGCCTCCTCCCCTGACCCGTGGCCGATGCTGTAGGGATGAGCTGACCCCTGTGACGTGCTCAGAACGGTGCCGGGCACGGGGCTGCGGCTGGACCACTGCTTCCTCTCGTGGCTGGAAGGAAACAGGTGGGAGGGAGGGGAGCAGGTGGCCTGGCGTGGGCGTCCACGTGGAGGAGGCCGCTGGGGCGCCGTGTGGACAGGAGACGGGACCGGAGGAGAGTCCGTGCAGGGACGGGTCAGGAGGCCCCGGCAGGGGTGCTGCACTCGTGGCCTCTGTCCGTCCTCTCCCTCCTGAACGACCCCTCTGCCATCTCCAGTTCTTTTCACACTCCTCACCACATCGTCCTCCCGTCACAGGTCAACCTGAGATGACAAGAAATACTGAGCTCACTTAGGACTCTTCATGAGGACAGGTGTGTTGGGGAGAGTTACCCGGAGAAGGAAAGAAGCCGCAGTTCTTTTTGCTGCCACGGTAGAATCACAGGACAGGAAAGGAGAGCAGAGCAGAGCAGGGTTTTATTAAAGTCGCTCCAGGGGAAGCAAGGGCGTCAACAGACACTAAGGCCCCGGTAACTCCAAGGTTTCGGCTCATACCAATGTCTTCTTTTGGGTGCAACCTGTGGTCGCAGCATTGGAGTGACAGGCCTGGATTGTATAATAATTAGCCAACAACCATGTCCTTTCCCAAGATGCGTCGACATGCCTGCAGGGGTCGCAAACCACAACATTGCTTCCGTTCTAGAGACACAGGTCGACAAGGACAAGGCCCTGCATTCTGCAGGCACAACAACCTTGACTTTCTCTGCTGGGGGATGCTGTAACCACAAACTGACGGCCAGATAGCTGGAAGGGGGTGCTCCTCGGTGGGGGCTCTCTGTCAAGACATCAGACATCTGAGGTCCATCCTCCCATCGCTCATGCCCAGCGAGCTTCCCGCCCCACACATCGAACATGCACATTGAACAAATGTGTGTAACGTGCCTCCGGAGTTCACTTTGCGGTGGAGACAACCTCGGAAGGAGGCAAAAAGTAGCCCCTGATCTCCCAAGATGCTCTTCGGACAAGGAGAAGGGGCTCTGAGCTCCGAGAGCAGGTATAAACGAGATGGGGTCTTGGGCTCCTTGTCCCCATGAGGAATGCAGGACCTGGCTTGTCCATAGGCTGGAACCTATCAATGGACCTGGAGCCCAGGCTTCTGCAGGGACAGCTGGTGTATGTGTGAGTGGGGTCTGCAAAGAAACAATAGCACACCGGGGAGAAGCAGTTCTCTGAAAAACCAGCTTTACATTGTCTGCTAGTGCCAACCTCAGGAATGCTCTGGAGCGTGGTTTCAGTGAGCTTCTGTGCGCAGCACAAGGAAAGGGCCTTTTGCTATTGCCGGGAGGACCGCATTCCTGTGTGTGGTTTGCAGCATCTCATAGAGCAAAAGGCCACTCGGTGCCGCAGAAGGAGGAAGAGGCCAGGTCTTAGGAGGCAGGGAATCGTATGCCGTCTTGTCTAAATTTGGGACAGAGCTTTCGTGGCTTATGCTATTACTGACTTTAGACTTATAAAGGAGAAGAGACTCCTTATACATTCCACAGATATGCTTTGGCTGAAAGTGGCAGAAATGCAACTCAGGCTGTCAGAATGGGGGGGGGGGTTGTTGTCTTAGTGAACAAACAAAACTAGCAAGGATGCCACTGTCCTCGTGTGACTGGAACCAGGGTGTGGAATGCAGCTAAAACCTCCCCATCTCTTATTTCCTCTTTTCTCTGTACTGGATCATTTTTCAGACCAATCACCCGTACAAGCTCTAGTTTTAGCCCTTTCTAGGTTCGTCCCTCTCAGCTTGCCAACAAAGAAACACAGAGGTCTTCCTTCTCTGCACCAAGGGAGGGAAGAGGCAGCAGGCCAGGGTCCTGGGCTCTCCAGGCAGGGGAGGGGAACCACCCTCCAGGTTCCAAAAGGTGGGGTCTGACCCCTGCACAGGAGCTTCCCCCCTTGGTCATCTTGGGCATGGTGTTCAGACGCTCGGGTTCTGCAGGCCTGGGGATAGGGGAGGGGACATATGCGGGTCCAGGAGGAAATGTGAGGCAGAAGCCTGGGCCCTGAATCCTGTTTGATGTCATTGTACCACTGCGGTGTCCAGCCTCCAAGCTCCAGGATGGCATCTCCATGGCTCCAGCTGCTGGGACCCCCCCTGTTAGAGGCCCTGCGGCTGCTCTTCGCGGAGCAGGGGTTCCACTGACTTCACAGGTAGAGATGGTTTCTAGGTGGCAGAGGGTGTGAAACCGGGGTGGACGGCAAGTGGCTGAGAAACCGTAGCCCAGGGAGTGGGAATCTGAAAACTCCAGAATCAGAAAGCAGGGCTGGCCCTTCAGGGTACATGGGACTTGCTCCCCTTCCTCTCAGTTCCTTGATGCCCCTGCCTCCCCAGCATGAGGGGGTCTTGCTCTGGAGGAGGGGAAGCCCCTTAACCACCTCCCCCTCTCTGTTTTTCCCCTCTTTCCGGAATGTTTGAACTATTCATAGTGTCAGTGTGGAAAATGCCTGAACTTAAGTACAGTTTCCTGACCGATGACAGAGCTCACCCCTGTGTGATGACCATCAGGTGACAACCAGAGACCTCCACCAGGGCCCCAGCCAGAAGTCCCTGCGCCTCTTCCAGACAGAACCCATCCTCCCCCACAACGGTCCCTAAGATGACCCCTTCCCCTGACTCTCGTCCCGGCTTCCTCCACCTGCACTCTTGTTGGCCCCCACCCCCTAATGTCACTACTTCCTCCCTCTGCTCACTCCTCCAGGAGCCGCCCCAGGTTCCAGGCCATCCCCCAGCGGAGCCCCTCCCCCCCTCCTCCCCTCCTTCTACCTGACCTTAGGAACTGAGGATCCAGAGCTGGTTCCCTGGAGGAGGACCCGTTCGCCCTGAAGCAGCAGCAGGAACAAGGGACAGCGACTCCAGGGTCAAGGTCTCATTAGGAGACTGAGGGCACCCAGAATGTGTGTGGGGTCCACGGCGGATCTGGGAACCAGCCGTGATGGCCTGAAGTCTGTTCCTCCCTGAGGCCAGACTCCATGGTCCTTCAACGGGGAGAAACCACCTATGTCAGCATGTAGTTTTGGAGACAATTCAGACTGAGGACTTGACACCGGATGGGGGCTTCCCCTGTGTGCACAGCCCTGTGCCCCTGCTGGGAACCCAGGGAGACCCTGGGGAGGTCCCTGCGGAGAAGCCCAAAGGGCTCTCAGGTCTCCTGCCCTCAGCCCTGTGGCCACACGGGGGGGCTGCGGCGCTCCGGTCCCCCACCGCCAGGGGGAGCACTGGGCTGAGCTGAGTCAGGCCCACAGGGCTGACCTGCAGGCTGGGCATGGGCGGGGCGGGGCTGGGCGGGGCAGAGGAAGGGGCCGTCTGAGCAGCCCTGGGGGCAGGTGCAGGGGTGGGGAGGGGATATGAGGAGAGGAGCGCTCTGGAGCCCTGTCCCGTGTTTGAGTTTCCATCTGTCCTCCCCACAAGCTCTCTCTCCAGCCCCTGGATGACAAGCCCAGGAAAATTGAAGAGTAGATCCTTGTTCCTCCTGGACTGATTCCCTCCCTGAGGGCTATTTTACAAAAGACACTCCTTTATCTTAGAACCGTTGGAGATTCACAGAGAAGTGACAGAGGTAGTGCAGAGTCCCTGTGTACCCCACACTCAGTTGTCCTGTCGTTAACACCAATCTCACCGTCATGCATTTGTCACAGCTAACGACCCCACATTCATACGTTACTACGGATCTCCACACGGGATTTGCTGTCATGGTTTTGTTTTCTCTCCCAAGACCCCATCCAAGTTACCACATTGAGTCCCATCATGTCTCCTTCAGGCTCCCCTAGCTGTGACCGTGTCTCAGAATGTCCTCATTTTTCACGGCCCTGAAGTGTTTGAGGAGATGGTTCGGGTACCTTGTAGACTGTCTCTCACCGTGAATCAGGCTGACTGAGGCTGTGGGGTTTGGGAAGACCACACCTGGCTGGGCCGTTCTCCACACGCCACAGCAAGAACATACAGCGATCCCCTGCTTGTCACGGATGCAGTTCACCCTCACCCCCTGGCTAAGGTCGTCTTACCCAGATGCTCCCTGTGAAGTTCCTTCTCTTGCTTTGTCCCTTTCCATAAAGTAGTCTTTGGAAGGCAGTCAGGACGTGCAGCCCACAAGTGAGGGCTGTCCCGCAGTGACAATTTGCGTGCAGGTTGTTGTGCAAACGGGAGTTCTCAAATGAGTTGGGTAAATACCTTACAGGGGGATCAGCAGCTTGTATGCTTAGTCCATGTTTGACTCTATAAGAAACTGCTGACCGTCTCCCACAGCGGCTGTGCTATTTTGTATTCCTGCCCTTAGGGACCGAGGCTTTCTGTGGCTCCCTGTCCTGGGCAGCAGGTGACGCTATCAGCGCTTGGAATCCCGCCATCTAACAGGTGTGTGATGGCCGATCACTGTTGCTGTCTTTTGCGTTTCTGTGGTGACACTTTTTGTTGAACATCTTTTCATATGCTTGTTACCCGTGAGTGTATCTTCCTGGTAAGGTGTCTCCTCGGAGTTTTGCTCATTTTTAAAATGATTTGTTTTCTTATTGTTCCTTCCTAAGGATTTTATGAATATTCTAAAACAAGTCCTTTATCACATATGTGATTTGCAAATATTTTCTCCCAGTCTGTTACCTGAGCTAGTTTCCTGATATAACAGTAGACATTAGGGCACAGGTGTATTTTTCTGGTATGAAACATGATAAACACTGACTGTGCTGGATTTGGGGTAGAGAACATGGGTGACTGGGGGATGAAGGGCTACCCTGTGACTTCTTTATTTTTGTATATTTGAGAATATCTATTGAATTATTTTATAGGTGCATGAATAAGGTATTCAAAAATAAGTTACTTTAATATCCCTACATCCGACAGATCATCCTCAGACCATGACTGTAGACTCAGGTTCTGGTCTTCTATTTTAGGACAAATCCTCTTTTCACTGAACTATTTTGCCTTTATATTTCAATTTCTGAAGCAGGTGGCCTAGATTGTATAGAGGAATTCTCAAACTAAAATAGCTTTAAATGCGATGTAATGTAGACAACCCATGTCTTAAAAGCATTAATATTGACAAGATAGTAATAAATGAAAAAAAGAACACACCCTAAAATGAAGGGAAAGACCCTGCCTGGCCCCCCAGAAAGCAGGGTCCTGAGATATGGAACAGAGGCTCTGTGAGTCGCCTGCCCAGAGCACAGCTGGGCGGCCCAGCCCTTCCAGCTCTGAGCCCTGAGCTGCTGACTTTCCCACCATCTTCCCTTTTAAAGTACAAATAAAGCATTTACATTCTGATTCTGATGTGTATTTATGATGTACAATATACATGATGTCATGTTTATTCACTGCAGAAAAATTATAAAATGGGAAAAATGATACATGACAAAGTAAAAAGGATGTAATTATCACTCCTGAGCTGTTTTGTTGCATTTGCTTCTAGTCTCTTCTATACCCTCCTGCTGCTGGAAGTCTCTCTGTCTGAGGTGATGAGCACAGACTCAGGGGCCCCAGCCCAGCTCTCTCCAGATGCCATTTCCCCAGTCAGCTCTCTGTCCCCCTCCTGAGAGGCCTGCCTCTGACTTCCCCCTCCCTGCTCAGCCTCCTGCACTCCCTCCCTGCTCCCCTCTCTGAGGTGATGAGCTCATGTGTTCCTCACTCAGAAAAGAAAGACTCAGGGGAGAACTGTGCACCCCCCATGCCCCACCCCAGGTCTGCACCTGTGTCCTCAGCTTCTAAGCAGTGTTGGGGGAGGGCCCTCCTGTCTCAGGCTGCCCCTCCACTGGCACACATGGCCCCTCACTCACCTGCAGCCTGCACTTCCCCCTGTCCCCTGGCTCAGCCATCCCTCCTACAGACATGCTGCCATGACTCCCGTTCAACAACATGAAGCAAAACTAAATAAACCCAAACAAAATCATCCTATAAAAACCCAGTGCTTGCTCCCAGGACTCCTGCAACTCCTGCCCCATCTCTGTGGCCTCCGTGCAGAACTCTTCTGACCCATGTCATCCACCATGTTGTCCTTGCAGCCAATGGATAGAGGCACAGAGTTTCACAAGTCAAATCCTGCCGCAGTACTTGATATTAAGACAGATGTCTCCAGGGGCACCTGGCTCCTCCATCAGTATAGCATGTAACTCTCGATCTTGGGTTTAAAAGTTCTAGTCCCTTGTTGCCTGTAGAGATTACTTAAAATTAAAATCTTAAAAAAAAAAGCCAGATGTCCCCAAGCTTCCATGCCCCCATTTTCTGAATCTCAGAGACCACCTGCATTAGTTCTTCTAGCTGATTCTCTGATTATTGCTTCTCTGCCTTTAAGTAGCCTGCTTCTCAGACTCCTTCTCTCCTCTTCAGGTTTCTGCGTCATCTTTACTGAAATGACTCTTCTTTCACACACTCCCATCTCCCCCATTTAAAATTATTTAATGATGTTGATAAGCTTAGTGTGCAGTGTTTCCATGATTATGGCCATGAAATCCTAGTCACAATTGAGCATTTCACAGACCATGATTATGTTTCCTTCCTTGAATCAACTTTTCATTTTCCCCGGAGTAAATAAGTATCTTATCCCTTCATTTCTTAGTTTCTGTTGAGCTCAGTTTAATCCTTGCCCGCTCCCCCTGGTTAAGTCTTCATGAGCACATTCAAGCCCATCCCCTCTTCTCCCTTCTTCTTGCCCGTGCAGCTGCCTGGCCTGCAGCCCTCAGTCCTGCCCCATGGGGACGGGATGCCTGCACCCCTGGGGCAGGGCTGATGCCCGACCCCCTGCAGCTCCTCCTGGGGGCCCTTGGCCTCTCTCCTGCTGGCTCCCTGTGGCCGGGATCCCATGAGCTCCCCCTGTTTGGGTTTCTCCAACATTTGTCCCACTTTGCCTACTGGTGTCCTAGGGAAGGAAACATGGAAAGTAGAACAGAAACTCTCACATCTGAGGAGCCCTCAGGCTGCCCTCGCCCTGAGGCACACGGTGACGAGACAGAGACTCTGTGCTGGACAGAGTTGTCCTTGGGATTTGGGGGCCTTGCCTCATGTCTTCTGGTCCCCAGGCCTGTGTTGTTGCCTCTTGGAGTTTTCAGGGTGTCTGCCCTTCCACCCTCTTTCTGGGGTGCCTGGGTGGCTCAGTAAGTTAAGCGTCTGCCTTTGGCTCAGGTCATGATCTCGGAGTCCTGGGACCGAGCCCTGGGTCAGGCTCCCTGCTCAGCGGGGAGTCTGCTTCTCCCTCTCCCTCTGCTGCTCCCCCTGCTTATGCTCTCTCTCTCTCTCAAATAAATAAATAAAATCTTAAAAAGAAAAGAAAAGAAACAAACAGGACTTCTCTCCTGCTGCCATCACCCTCCCGATTGTACCACTTCAGGGAGGGACAACTTTAATCATCCAGTGTATCCACTCAATTATTCATTTCTATGGCCATATTGTTATTTTCCCAGAGCTCTTTCCTGTCTGTGATTGCACAGCACTGTGTGTAGTTGTGTTTTTGTTTCATATCCATATGGCTGTTGCATCCTGTAGGTATGACTGATCCTAGCGGTAGGGGATCTGCTGGGTCTCCTGGTTTCTGCTTTCGTGATATCATGACCTTTCTCCACGCAGCACTCATCTCAGGAGCGACTTACGTTTCCCTCTGTCATTTCTCCTCCATGCCCATCTCCCACATGACACTACCAGTGTCTCGTCACCAGGGTGTCACCGTTGCTCCGTGCTGTAGCTCCAAATTCCAGCTGATCCTGAGCCCCTGGAGGCCTCCAGATGGCCACTGGATGATGGACTTTAGTGTGATTTGAGCAGGTGACTCACATTGCTCCTTAATGTCCTCCTAGGCTCTGACCCTAGCAGCTTTCCATCACAGAGCATTCTGGAACATTGCAACAGCTCACTTACGTAGAGTGCACAGTCCTACCCACCCCCTAATGGACAAGGAACAGTGAACAACAAGTCAACAAGGCCTCTGAGAGCAAACCTTCTGCGTTGAACCCTGTCTCCACCACCTCCTTCTCATCTCCGAGTCTCCCTTTCCCTGTCTATACAAAGGGATCCCCTATGGGGTGCCTCCTGGGTTTCCTTTCATCATGAATTTGGACCCTCTGTGTAAAGGACATGGTGATAATCCCTGAGACATGCTAAGTGTTCCACTAGTCACACTTACCCAAATCATATTGATTACAGAGCTTAGATAAGTTCCCTTTTTTGTTTTTGTAAACCACAAGTCAAGAAACATTCTTGAGAACATGTGTGATTATCTTACAATAAACTCCTCAAAGAAAATGTGCGTGTCACAATATTAGCACATTTCATTTGTGGAGACATTTTCAAAAACACTCATTAAAAATTGTATCCCGGTGTTCACTCCCATCAACCTTTATGATGGTGTGTTTCCCCAACCCTCTGATGGACACTCTCATGCCTTCCTTTCATCTTTGCCAAATTCATAGATTTATTTTATTGTTTTATTCCCGTTACTAATTCCGCATTCTCATATTTGTTTATGTCTACTTATTACAAATACATTTGTTTGGCATTTCATTTCCTCCTTCCCAACTTGTTTTTTAACATTTTTAATTCTTTTTTCTTTCTTTTTCTTTTTTTATTATTTGAATGCATTTGACACACAATGTTCCATTCCTTTCAGGTGTACAGCATAGTGCTTTGCCATATAATCCAAACAATTCCACTCTTGGGTATTTAACCAAAGAAAATGGAAACACCAATTCTATGACTGTATTTTGAATGCGGTGCAGCTATTTTAAAATACGGAATTTAACAGAGAAGAGCCAGCAGCCCCCAACATCAAGAGCTGGTCAGACACTGACAGCTGGGCTGAGTGTGGTCAGAAGCTGGCTAATGCCCACCCTTTGGCCATATTCTTCTCCTGTGGGACATAAGCCAGTCACCTCACAGAACATCAGCATCCGACAAGGACACTCTGGAACCATGACATCACTTTGTGTCATTAGAGGCAAAAACAAGGCACTGCACAACCCACAGAATAACACACACCTCCCTGTGTCAGCCAGTGTGAGTAATCGGGGCTCCTTTACCATGACTGCTCTATCCTCGCTCTGGTCTGGCCTGCCTAGAGAGGGGATTCACTGAGATGCTCAACCATGGAATCGCCCACACGTCCTGACAACACGCAGTCGGGAGTGGGCCCCAGCTTCCACAGATCCTCTCCAAAACACTCATCCAAAGGCCATGTCCTTATAGGTTCCAACACCTTCATATTAGGATGCCCCATGGCCCCCAAAGGGGTGTCTTCTTTCTCACTGCAACAAGTAATAGATCCAACTTGAATGTCCACAGGTGCTGCTGGTGGTCCTGGGCTGCAGAATAATGACTCATGTCACCCTTCTGTCTGTGAAAATTGTTTTTGTGTCTTTTAGTTTGATCATGACGTGTGTTTGTATCTTTGTGAGTGTGTGGTTGATATGCGGATATTTCATGTTTTTCTTGATGGGTTTTTATCATTGGGCCTTTGTGAGAGAATTCTTCATCCCACAATTGTAAACATTTCATGTATTTTTCCACCTCAGTAGAAATGAAGAGCAGAGGGTTTCATGGGTGATAGGAAACAGAATTGTCTGAATTTGGGCAAAAGTATGTGGAGGAAAAACAGATAAAAGATTCTAAGGTGGTGGAATCTAGGATGTACATCTTCTGATTTATGATGTTTACAAGTATGTACAGAGCCTACAAGGTACATGTTGTATTCAATATATCCTCTCACCTGGGCTCGGTTCTGAGGCTGCTTCTGTTTACCAGGTGAACAAAAATAAGACCCAAGACACCCAAGTAATAAAGACAACAATTTGTTCCAGGGATGGGCATTTTTGAACACTCATGACCTAGATGTAATACATCATGTTTTGGTTAATGTCTGTACACTTCAGCGGTTATAATACATGTCAATTAAACTTTCATGCTGTATTTTAAGGATATGTCTCAGACCCATATAGACAATCCATGACTTCCATTTGAAGATAAATTTAATATACATATACCTATGAGTCACACAGTATCTTCTTTGAGGAGGATCCAGAAAACTAAGAGCATTCTAGATATGTAATGTCTGAATAGTAGCTATGAGCCACATACGGCTACTTAAATTCATATTCATTTAAAAAAATTCAAAACACAACTGCTCAGGACACCAGCCCCATTTCAAGTGCCACCTGCATCTCTAGAACCACATGCATCTCGTGGCCACCATACCGGACAGCGCAGATATAGAACAATTCCTTCCGCACAGAATGTCCTATTGGACGGTACTGCTCTGCGTGCTTTGCGGGCCACGAGTCAGATGCATCAGACACACGTAAAGTGAAAAGGCCAACATGACTTCTCTTACAGACGACATCAGATTCCATCTGGGATGTGAAGACATACGAAGCTGGTGGGTCACAAAATCAAAGTCACATATGCGTGGGTCTGGTGCCTTCGGGTGCAAACTGTTCCCAATTACAAAAGGGAACCCTCCCTTCCCAGACGGGGGACCCTCTCCACCATCACATTTCCAGGAGGTGGGTTCTCTTCTAGTTGCACTCGGGGGCTAAAGTCAGAGCTGAGTTTTCAGAGGCAGGAAGTGCAGCTCAGGGAAAGGGATTCTGCTGAGTGAGGAGAGGCCAGGGCAGGACCAGCCGGGAGACTCTCCCAGGGTTATCAGAAGAGCCGTTCTCAAAGTGTGGTCTGGGGAACACCTGACGTCACTGAGGCCCTTTCACAGAGTCCATGAGGTTAAATCTATTTTCCTAACATTACTTAGACATTATTTGCCTTTTCGCCATGTTGACATTCATACTGAGGTAAAACGTAGCAAGAACGGAGGTGATGGGTGCAAACTGCAATAGTTGTCATTCTTCACCACTACTTACTCCCATAAAAAACCAGAAACACTCTTTCTGCCATCTTTCCATGCCACCATATGGTCACATGAATATCTTGGCGGATGCTCTCAAGAACAGTAACAATGCCTGAGAGAGAAGCGAAAGGCAGGTCCTATTAGCCATGCTCCAAAGTCATCGTCCCGTTTCTAACTGTGAGGACGAATCTCGGTTACATTGTTGAATTTGAAATCACTGCTGATCACAGAGCTGGGAACATTGTTGTGAATCTAAGGTCAGGTTAAACACGTGTGGAGTGAGCAACCCCGGATTTGATGTACAACTCAAAGATCTAGAAAAATAGCAGAGGAATCTGCTCCCATCCCTCCAGTTTGGTTTCATTGTCCTGACAACCTCAGCTGGCCTCGTGGACCATGAAGGAAGACGAAAACACACAGGAGGGAAAATCCCGGGATTCTTTTTCTAGGGATGTAATACCTACGTGCAAATAAAATGCCTCAAAAACAAAACCAGAACAAAAGAAAACTAGTGTCACTTTCAAATGTCCTGGTTAAAGCATTCACAATTATTATCTTTATCAATCATTCTCAAATCCACATTGTAAACAAGTCATATATGATGATGTGGGATATACAGCACTTCTGCTACACCCATAAGCCCCAAGGAAAATAATCTGTATGAAATTAACTGGCCTCTTTATTCTTTTTTTTTTTTTACAAAATGTCATTTTGACCTGAAGACATGAATGACACAGAAACTTTGAATATTTAGACTAAGAGATTTGGCAGGCAGTTTCTGGAAAATGAACAGGAACCTACCCTTTCATGAACATCAACTCACATATGACAGCTGAGAGTACGTGTTGCCTTGATCACATGTAAGCTCTCAAGAGAAAATCAAACTTTTGGCACACTTGTGATCCACCAATAAACTTGACAGTTTCTCACTCTTAACAAGCTTTTCTGTTGGGATCTATGGTAATATTAAAAAAAATCTGACTTTTTGATAATTCAATTCCAGACTCATCAACACTGGAAGCCCTATATAACGTAGTAAAACAACACACTACTTTAAAAAAAGTCCTGCATTAGTACAAGACCCATTCAGTGTGCAAGTTGGGTCTGTGGATTTTAATGTAACAGAGAAGGACATAGTCAATGATATGGGTTCAGGTTCCACTTTGCAAATAACCTTAGAGAAAGTACAACTTGTGTATTTTTTAATATAGAACCTAAAATGAATATCCATAATTATCTGAGAAGATTATGAAACATTTTATTCTCCTATATTTGTGCAAGGTTGTTAATTTTTTTGTACACTTCAACCAAAACAACACAATAAATGCAGAAAAAACTATGAACATCCAGGGGTATTCTAAGGAGACAGACAAGAAAGAGACCTGCAAAAATGTAGAATGCAACAACATCATTCTTCTCACTTAGCTGTTTATTTGAGGAAATAGTTATTTTACATAAAAATAACATTTCTGTTTTCATGCCATGGGTTATTAATATGATTCTAAATGAATTAATGAATTTTTAAACCTGTTTTATTCTTACTCTGGTAAATACCGATAGATATAAACCTACAGACCCAAAATATCCTTGGGATCCTCAGTAATCTGTGCGACTGTATAGACATCCTGAGAACACGATGTTTGAGAATCACTGACTCACACAGCTCCTGGGCCACGACTCGGGGAGACAGTGTGACAAAGAGCGCGTCGTGCAGTAGGTGAGGGGTCGGGGCAAAGTCCCAGGTCCCTGGGCCTGCCTCTCAGGGTCTCAGGCCCCAGGGCGGTGTCTGGGGTGGGGAAGCCCAGGGCCGGGGAGTCCCCATCTCCCTGGTTTCACTTTCCTGTCTCACAACCTGTGTCAGGTCCTCCAGCCTGGAGACTCGTGACGCGGCCCCATTTTGGACTCCCATTGGGTGTGGGGTTTCTGGAGAAGCCAAGCACCGCCACCGCTCTTCCTGATTCTAAAGTCTCCCCAATGGCCGGCGGGCCCCGCGACCGCAACAGTCTGCCCAGACCGCGAAGATGCAGGTCGTGATGCCCCGAACCCTCGTCCTGCTGCTGTCGGGGGCCCTGGCCGTGACCGAGACCTGGGCGGGTGAGTGCGGCGGCGGGAAGAAAGGGCCTCTGGGGGCAGGAGCGAGGGGACCGCGGGGCAGGGACGCGGCAGCCCCGGGGAAGGCGCCTCTCTGCCGCCGCCGCCCCAGCCCCCTCCCCGCCTCCGCCCTGCTCCCCGCCCTCGGTGCCCCTCCCCCTGCTCCCCTGGGCCCTGGCCCCGCACCGGGAGGAGGGTCGGGCGGGGTCTCAGCCCCTCCGCGCCCGCAGGCTCCCACTCCTTGAGGTATTTGTCCATCGCCGTGTCCCGGCCCGGCCGCGGGGAGCCCCGCTTCATCATCGTCGGCTACGTGGACAACACGCAGTTCGTGCGGTTCGACAGCGACTCTGTCAGCCCGAGGATGGAGCCGCGGGCGCCGTGGATGGAGCGGGAGGGGCCAGAGTACTGGGACCGGGAGACGCAGATCGCCAAGAACAACGCACAGAGTTTCCGAGGGAGCCTGAACATCCTGCGAGGCTACTACAACCAGAGCGAGGCCGGTGAGCGACGCGGGCCCGGGTCCCGCTCACGACCCCCACCCCACGGACGGGCCGGGGTCGCCCCGAGTGTCCGGGGCCGAGCGCCACCCCGAGTCTGAGGGAACCCCCGGCCCCGACCCCTGACCCCGACGAACCCGCGGGAACTTTCAGGCGGTTTTACTTTCTGTTTGGACTTAATCCCCTGCCTGTCGGGCGGGGCCAGGCTCTCACACCATCCAGAAAATGTATGGCTGTGACTTGGGGCCCGACGGGAACCTCCTCCGCGGGTATGATCAGTTCGCCTACGACGGCGCGGATTACATCGCCCTGAACGAGGACCTGCGCTCCTGGACCGCGGCGGACACGGCGGGGCAGATCACCCGCCGCAAGTGGGAGGCGGCCGGTGACACGGAGCATGACAGGAACTACCTGAAGGACACGTGCGTGGAGTCCCTGCGCAGGTACCTGGAGCACGGGAAGGAGACGCTGCAGCGCGCAGGTACCAGGGGCCGCGGGGCCTCCCCGATCTCCCCTCCACTGGGGCTGGCTTCCCACCAGGAAGGGAGAATGGACTCAGTGTCAGAACAGCGGCCCTCCCACGGGTGGGGAGACAGAGATCCGCCCGCGTGTTCATGTCCCTACTAGAGAGGGCCTCACCCAGAGGGCCGCTTCTCGCTAAAGGACAATCCAGTCTTTCCCGGGAGGCAGGTGGAGACCGTCCCTGAAATAACCCATCAGCGGGTCCCTTTAACCCTGGCAGCCACCTTGGGAACCATGACTTTCCCTCTCAAGGCCTTGTTCTCCAATGACAACATCTTTGTAGGTCTGACCCCGGGTTTTCTGACTGATTCACCCTCCACCACAGTCAGGCCCATTAGTGTGCTCTCTCACTTAGACCTGCAGCCTCCTACCCTGGATGCTTTCAGTGATTCTAGAACTTTCCAGGGTTAGGAGATCGCAAAAGCTAGGTTGGTAACTGGGCTTTGTGCTTCTTCCATCCAAACCAGTTGCTGGGCCCACCTCAGGATGGTCACATGAATGCCGTTTCAGTGGTCCATAAAGGTAAATCCAAGTGTGGATTTTCTGATTCTTCTTCCTCAGAACCCCCCAAAACATATATGACACACCACCCCATCTCTGACCAAAGAGTCACCCTGAGGTGTTGGGCCCTGGGCTTCTACCCTGCGGAGATCACTCTGACCTGGCAGCGGGATGGGGAGGACCTGACCCAGGACACAGAGCTTGTGGAGACCCGGCCTGCAGGAGATGGGACCTTCCAGAAGTGGGCGGCCGTGGTGGTGCCTTCTGGACGGGAGCAGAGTTACACGTGCCATGTGCAGCATGAGGGGCTGTCCGAGCCCCTCACCTTGAGATGGCGTAAGGAGGGTTTGGGGTACAGCCTCTACTCAGGGAAAGCAGAAGGCCTTCTGGAGAATTTCAGCAGGGTCAGGACTCCTGCAGTGTTCCGGGCCCCTCACCTTCCCTTCCCTTTCCAGAGCCGCCGCCTCAGCCCACCATCCCCATCACCTGGATCATTGCTGGTGTGGTTCTCCTTGCGGTCACTGTGGCCCTGATTGGAGCTGGGATCTGGAAGAAGAAGCGCTCAGGTAGGGAATGGAGTGGGGGGATCTGAGTTTTCTTGTCCCTCTGGGGGGTTTCCTACATAGGAGACTGTCCTGCCTTGTTACTGGGAAGTCCCATCCACACACATGGACTTGCCCACGCTGGAGCTGACCACTAACGCTCACTCTGTAGCAAACACTTGTGAAAATGAAGGACACATTGTCATCTGGGTAACTCTGGTGATGGGGACCTGGTTCCCAGCAGTCACAGGACAGAGAAAGGGCCCTGCTGAGGTCAGACCTCCAGCCAGTCAGGTGGTCCAGTGACCCCACCCCTCTATCTTCATGTTCCTTGATCGTGTCCTGGGTCTTCAGTCACAACTCTGCAAACTTCATTTAGGACCAGGACTAGGAGCTTCCTCTAGGATCTCATGGCCCAGCCCTGTTCTGGCCTCTGACATGATGTTTTCTTCCCACAGGAGGGAAAGGACCAGGCTACTCTCATGCTGCAGGTAAGTGTGGAGGGAGTGATCCCTGAGACCCTGAGATAGTGTAGACAGAGCCCGACGGGGAGCCTGCCCACCCCGTAGCTCCTCCTTTAGTCTCCTCTCCGGTGGGCTCTGACCACGGCCTGTTTGTTCTCCCCAGGTGATGACAGTGCCCAGGGCTCTGATGTGTCTCTCACGGCTCCCCAAGGTGAGACCCTGGAGACCCCGAGTGCGGGAGGGTTAGGGCACTAGGGACAGTGTGAGCATGGTGGGGGGTGCTGTCCAGAATGTCCGCACTTATGTGACTGACCTGAATGGGTGCATGATTTTTTTTCACAGTGTGAGACCAAGCTGCCTTTGGGGACTGAGTGATGCAAGATGTGTTCACACTCCCACTTGGTGACATCAACAACCCCTGACTTCTCTTTCCGCAAAAGGTGTCAGATGTGTCTGTGTTCCTATGAGCATAATGTGGGGACATGAGGAGATTTGCCCACCTACCCACCACGACCCCTCCCTATGCTGATTTGCATTCTCTTCTCTGATGTGCTTTCCTGTTCCAGCAGAGGCGGGGCTGGACCATCTCCATCCCTGTCTTTATTTCACGTTGGGCTGAGTACTAATGACATTTCCCTACGAAAATTAGAATCCAGATATAAGTTTTCTTTCCTAATTCTTGGCATGTGGGGCTGATGAGGTAATAAAAGAGGAAATTTGTAATGTTGAGACAGCAAATAAATGAAGCCCTGAGAACCTTCCAGAACCCCTGTGTTACTGTGCTGAGTGTGTTGCAGGTGGGGGCAGGAGAAGGCTGTGAGGAGCCGAGTGGGGACAGGGCCTGTGCCCAGTTGGTGCTCAGTGCATCACGGCTGTGCCGTGCTCACCCCTCAGCTGGGTCATCTCTCTGCTCGGTGTCCTTGCCTCTTCTGTGGAACCGTGTCTCCCCAGGACCTGTGATCACAGGGATGTGGACGTCACCTGTCACCAGGACCTTGTGCAGCAAGAGCTTACTGTGACTGGGTCAGGCTAAGCACAGGCCTGGATCATGCCATAGCCCCCCTTTTGGGGTGTTTTTTTCAATGTTTCTCTGGAGCATCAGGCCTGTTCTTGCTCTTGTGCACGAGTTCTTATCCATTCTGCCCTGGGTGACCTCACGAGTCACACACGAGTTCTGTGGTATGGAGGGATGAACTTTCAGATTCATCCATCTTCCCCTCCCTCTAGACCTGTGTTCTAGATAATTCTTTAGATTCTGGAGGTAGAGAGAGGACGAATCGGAGTTTCTCATCCTTATTAAGCTTCAGTTACCTTCCCTGCTGCTCTGTCCTCTCTCCCCACCCTTAGTTCATTGATCCTAGTGCCGGCTCCGATCCAAGTTCTTGGATTTATAAAGCAGAGTCTAACTAGATTTCTGTGTGGTTGGAGAAAAGGCCACAAAAAGCCTAAGTACAGTGTTTCTGAAGAGAGGACTCTGTGTGCTGTGTGTGCAGGAGACATGGTGTGGGGGAGGAGGGGCTGAGCAGAGAGAGGGAGGGGAGGGCAGCCCTGTGAGAAGCTAGAGGCAGCCCGGATGGCGAGGTGGGCGCACGGGGGGCGCACGGGGGGTGGGAGCTGCCACGGATCAGCTGAGCGTGAGGCGCATCTAGAAGAGGGAGGTCCTCTAGCTGCTTATTCATTCAGCTGATAATTGTCGCGTGCCACATACAGGACACGCTATGTTTACATCTGGGACAGCTGAGTGAGACTAAGAAGAGGGAAAACTTGCTGCTCTTGCGGAGACTAGTTCTAGTGTAAGGGGCACACGGCACTTGACCCTCGGGCAATGCGGGGATTGGGGCAGTGACCCCCTCGTGCCGTCAGAAATCCAAGTACAGCTTTTGACTCCTCAAAACATAAGAACTCATAGCCTTCTGGTGACTGGAAGCCTTACTGATAACATGAACTGTCGCTTCACACATTTGCATGTTACAGGTACTATATACTGTGTTCTTACAATGAATGAAGGTAGAGAAAATAGTAGAAATCATAAGGAAGAGAAAGTGCGTGGCCAGTACTTACTGTAGAAAAGTCCACATGCAGGTGCACACGCCCCGTGCAAACCAGTGTCATTCAGAGGTGAACTGTGTATTGTGTAAGCGCAGTAAGAAGGGAAGTGTTTACATGGAAGTGGGCAGGAGCTTGGAGGAAGGTGACCCAGAGCACCGAGCTGGCATGGGGACGATGGCTACTTCACTACAGCGATCAGAGGGAGCCTCACCAAGGTGCCTTTGAGAGGTTTGAAGGTCATGAAGGAATTGCATAAGACGAGGTCTGGGGGGGGGGCTCTTTCCGGGCAGGGAACCCCCAGTGCACACGCACTAGGGCAGGAGCGCGTCCTGTGTTCATGGAAGGGCGAGGAGGCCACTGGGCCTGGAGCAGAGAGCAGGTGACTTGAGGTCGGATGTCAGCCTCGTCACGGAGCCTGAGGTTATTAGAAGGGTTTGAGTTTTCTCTGAGTGAGGCGTGGACTTACAGGAATGAACAGATCGATGGGAATGATTTTCTTGAGCAGCATCTATTTGCTGCTCTGCAGAATCGGGAGGTGCAGGGCGAGCAACCAGTAGGAAACCTGTAGAAAACCAGTGCTGTGTCCCAGGAGGGGGATGTGGGCTGTACGTATGGGGTGTGAGGAGGGAAGATACTGAGAAGTGATTGAATGCCGGAGATATTCACAGATGGACTTTGCAGCATTTTCTAATGGATTCATTCTGGGTGGTGAGAAGGAGGAATCAAGGAGGGCATCCGGCGTTTCAGATTGCAGGTAGGAATGTGGGATGCTTTCTTGGAAACGGGAAAGACTCTGGAAGTAGGATAATTTGGGGAAGCAGCATCACATGCATCCAGTTTAGGAATGTGGAATCTGGGATGTCTATTAGAAACCCAAGTGAAGTTGGCAGTTGGATCCAGAGTGCAGGGTAGGAGAAATACCTACGTCGGAGAGATAGATTTGTGGGGTGATGCCACCAAATGATGTTTAAAGCTTCAGCAGAGATGAGGTCACCAAGGAGGTGAGGGCCATAGAAGAGAAAGGAACAGGACCAAACCCTGCACTCCTCAGGGCTAAGCAGGCTGATCAGAGTGCACACCCAGAGTGGACTGCACAGTCTGGTTCTGCGTCTAGAAGGCACATACACCAGGGAGGCCCACCCTTGAGTGTGCACAGGAACTGACAGTCTGGAGTAGAGCATGAGATTCTGGGTTGATAACAAGGTTGGTGCTGCTGCTGCTGGTCTTCAGATCCCACACTGAGTAGCAAGCACATGAAGCAGGATCCCCACATGGCCGTGCATCAGCCTCTCCTGTAGGGCTTATTAAATAAGTGATTCCTGCGCCCACGCCCAACATTCTAAAATGTTAGGTCTGGGGAGAGGCCTGAGTATTTTGTAACGAATCCACCAGCAATCCTGGGGCTCCCCCAGATATAGAAGCACTGAAGTCATTGATGAGAGCCCTCATCATGGAAAGGGGTTTTACATACACATTTAAATGGTTTTGGGGGGGCACCAGAGTGACATCTGACACTTGGTTTCAGCTCAGGTCAGGAGAACTCGCCCACGTCAGGCTCTGCACCCAGTGCACAGTCTGCTTGAAATGTTCTCCCTCTTCCTCTACCCCTCTCCTCTTTGTCATGCACACACTTTCTCCTTCTCTCTCAAATAAATAAATAAATAAAATCTTTAAATTTTTTTTGTAGGAAAAAAATGTAAGACATACTCAGAGAAACATATTTTCTCTCTTGTGGGGCACAGCCAGGTGGCAGATTGAGTAAGTAGTTTTAAGGTCAATATAAAATCTCAGAGTTACTGAGAGTGTGGATCTGAAATGTCTGCACCACACAAAAGGAAATGGTAACTATGTGACATGATGCACATGTTAGCCATGCTATGGTTGTAATTGTTATCAGTACAGGAAAGTGTCAGTCAGCTGGTTGTACCCCTAAACTCACGCAATGGTGAATGTCAGTCATATCTCCACAAAGCTGGTAAAAAATGTCTGAAATCTTGCTCTTGGAATCTCTTCCCTCCGTGGGTTTCTGACTCCTTGGGATACGTACGTACAGTTACAGAGAGACTTAGGGACGCGAGAGAATGTCTGAGACCTTGTTTTATTTCAAAGAAAGCCACTGAGCAGCCTGAGGCTACCCAGCCGGGAGCAGAATCCACACCGGACCCTCGGTGGAGGTCCACATACAGCCAGCCCCCTGCTACTGGGCGTCGATGGCACTGTCCACACCACTGACTCCCCTGAGGGAGGACACTGGGCCCTGAGGCTGGGACTGCTCTCGCTGCTGCCCTGACCGCTGCATGACCCCGTGGTGACACTGCTCGGACCCCCTGTGCCCAGTGCGTGGACGCTGTCCCAGCGTGTCTGTCACGTGCCCTGAGTCGCAGTCTGGCAGGGGGTCACGTGACTGTTGACGCTTCATGTCACGTCCAACTGCAAGACTGGCAAAGTGCGTTCTCCTCTCTATGGATGGAGGTGGTCTCTGTCCCCAACAAGATTCTTTAAGTGTGGAATTCCTTTATGTGGGCAGAGAGGTATGAGTTCTGGGAACGGACGTTGGGGACCAGGAATGGAAAAGAATGACAGATTTCAGCATTTGGAGCCGAGATTTGAGACTAGAACTTGATCTGGACACTGTAGGCTCTCAAGTCTCCTCGGATGGAGTGACTCATAAAGGGCATCTTTCAACTTATTCCCTTGATGGTTGTTGTGGGCCCAGCGTTTACTCCAGTTCCTACTCACACATCAGTGGAGAGGCATTGTTGGGTGATGCAGTGATTGCTCAACTTGTCTTCTCCCGGCCTTGGTCTCTTCCTGGGATTAAAACCCAGATCTGTATCACTTCAGATGATCCACACATACACACTGACATTTCATGTTTCTTCCTACATGCACATATTTCTGGGGAGAGTGTGCATAATTTTATTTGGTTTTATGTGGCTTCCACAAAAGTATGAAAACCCATTCCAGTTTAGACACTATTCTACTTCATCTCTGGTCCACAAACAGCTAATTATCACAGTGTTTTAGCAGATCCAATGACGTGATATACATGCTCAGGTTTGCTTGGCAATGTCCAGTCTCAGACAGGAGAAGGTAGAGCTTTCTTGCTTACACTCTTTCAATTTCTTTATGTATCTTTTTAAGGGCTGATTAACAGTTCAAAGACCAGTGCTGGCTCACGGAAGACACAAATCATCGTTGGTTTAAGTGACTTATACTCTAGCACCTACTCTGGTGCCTAAGAAATAGCAGAAATGAAAAGAATTAATGAGGATTCCATTTCCAGGAACACCGTAGACTAAGGTTTAAGGCTGCCTCCTGTGCCCGTGAGGTGATGAGCACTGGGTGTTATATGCAACTGATGAATTATTGAAGTCTACATATGAAACTAATGATCTACTATATGTTGGCTAAATGAATTTAAAGAAAAAAATGTTTAAATAAGGCTGCCTCTTCTCCTAAAACAATTAAAAATGATAGAAAAAAACCATAAAATCATCCAAAAGTGCAGTAGAACAATCAAGAGAATAATCAATTAGCCCAAAATTTAAATATGGGCTATACCAGAGAGAACAGTTCTGATACTTTGGTCATTTTTCAAATCTAGAAAATCTTAGCTTGGCTTCTCAGGCTCATGAGTCCTCGAGAGGAAATCATGCCCAGAGTTTCTTCATGTAAGGAGCAGGAGAAACATCCCTCCCTCAAAATCTGGGTAACAAAGATTCATATCCTCAGAACAAGGTGACACAAATCAAATCTGTTCTATCTTCAAGTAACGAACATTCTAGGGAAATTTGCCTTGGAGTCAGGAAAAAGTGAGCAAACAACTATTTCAAAAATTTGCAGACACGGCCTAAGCCATCTGTGATTTGTCATCCATATTTGCTTTACCATTGGGCCAAAATAATTTCATGTCATTAGTATAGTTTACAATTGTCCTGGATTGGTGATGACCCAAAAATTTAAGAAACAAACTAATTTCTCTAGAGAAATCTCTATTTAACCTACATGTAAAAAAATTTACACCCACAGATAATTGTACAGAGAAAAAAAAAGCAACTCATAGCAAGAAATATAAAGTCCAAATGGAAGAAAGACTGTGATTAAGTAACTTTAGAAAGAGTGAGTAGTAAAAAGCTCATGAAATTTCAATATTGGAATCATAAGATACAATATAACATGACCAGAATATGATATAAATATATAAACATGTTATTAGAATATATATTATGGATATGATATAAAGAAAAAAATTACAAAATTAAAAATGTAGAAAATATGGCAAAAGCAAAAGCACCTCTTAAGAAAATAACTACAAAGTAGAGTGATTAATGATTAATGAAAATATTACAGTTTATTCACCGAATACGAAGGTATCAGTAAAGGAAGAATGAGTTGAGGGGCACCTGGGTGGCTCAGCTGGTTAAGGGGCAGGGGCACCTGCCTTAGGCTCAGGTCATGATCCCAGGGTCCTGGAATTGGTCTCAGCATCTGGCTCCCTGTTCAGCAGGGAGCCTGCTTCTCTTTCCTCCTTTCCCTCTGCTGCTCCCCTACTTCTGCGCTCTCTCTCTCCTTCTCTCTTAAATAAATGAAACCTTTTAAAAAAGAGAAAGAGAGGGGTGCCTCGGTGGTCCAGTCATTAGGCGTCTGCCTTTGCCTCGGATCATGGTCTCAGGGTCCTGGGATCGAGCCCCGCATCGGGCTCCCTGCTCAGCAGGAGGCCTGCTTCTCCCTCTCCCACTCCCCCTGCTTGTGTGCCCTCTCTCACTGTGTCTCTCTCTGTCAAATAAAGAAATAAAATCTTCAAAAACATAAAAGTAAAAAAGAGAAAGAGAGAAATGAGTGAGGCATGGAAAACAAAGGCAAAAGGTAAAATGGCACCATAAATCCAATAGTGTCAATATTAACATTACAAGTAAGTGGCTTAAATAAGGCAAAGTGCAGGTTGTTAGAATGAACACAAAACAAGATCCACCTATGCTGTCTACAGTAGACACACTTAATCTCAGTTACAAATAGATTAAAATCAAAGGGATGGAAAAAGGCATCTCAAGCAAACAACCATAAGAAAGCTGGAGTGGATACACTCATCAGCCAAAAGGGACTTTAAAGATGCTAGTAAGATAAACAGGATGACTTTCTACTGATAAAATGGCGAAGTCATCAGAAAGATGAAACAATTCTAAATATATATTCACCTAATAACTCAACATCCAAATACATGTAAGCAAACTGACAGAAACTGAGAGAGAAATAGACAATATGACAATAATAGTTAAACTTCAATATATCACTTTCAATAATGGATAGAAAATTCTGCAGAGATCAATAAAGATAAAGAACACTTGAACCATACTATAAAACAACAGTGTAATTCTGACATTTATAGAACAGTCCAGCCATGAACAGAATATACATTCATTTCAAATGCACATAGAGCTTTCTTGAGGATAAGCCATATGCTAGGCCATAAAAAAAAAAAACAACTCAGTGAATTTAAACGGGTAAAAATAATACAAATACGTTCTCTTATCACAGTGGCATGACACCAGAAATCAATAACTGGGATAGATTTGGGAAACTCACAGCTATGCAGAATTAAACAACACACTTCTACATAATCAAAGGGTCAAAGATATAAAAATAGAAATCAGAAAATACTTTGAGATTAATAGAAATGACTACAGAGCTCACCGAAACCTAGAGGGTCCTACTAAAGCAGTGCTGAGAGGGAAATATATAGGTATAAGTGTCTATATGAAAAAGAAACATCTCCAATCAATTACCTAAACTTCCATATTAAGTCAAAGAAGAAAGAGGAGCAAACTAAACCAAAACCAGGCAAAAGGAAGGAAAAAATAAAGATTAGAGTAGAAATTAATGAAATAGAGAAAAGTGAATAAAATAACAATATAGGAAACTAAATCAAATGTGATCCTTTGAAAGATCAACCAAACTGACAAATGTTCAACTAGACTCACTAAAAAAGAGAGAGGGAGAGAGAGAGAGAGAAATGACCCAAATTACTGGAATCAGCAATGAAAGAGGAGATATAAGACTGACCACACAGAAATAAAGAGAATTTTGAGATTATGATGAACAATTCTATGCCAAAAAATTAACTTACTTGCATAAAATAGACAAAAACATAGAAAGACACAAACAACTAAAGTTGACTGAATAAGAAATAGACCATCTGAATATACCTATATCAAGGTAGAAGATAGAGTCAATTGTCAAAAACTATGCCACAGAAAAGCCCAGTTCCAAACGGATTCACTTGTGAATTACACCAAATGCTGAGAGAATTAATAACAAATCTTTACAAACCCTTCCAAAAAGGAGAGGCAGGAACCCAACTCATTCTACGAAGCTAGGATTATTCAGATACCAAAAGCAGACAAAGATATCCTAAGACAAGAAAACTACAGACCGATATCTCTTATGAATGTAGACATACACACACACACACACACACACACACACACACACACACACACACACACACAGAGATTTCAGCAAAACGTAGCAAATCAAATTTAGCAACATATAGTTAAATACAAGCCTAATGAAATTTACTCCGAGAATGCAAGATAGGTTAAATGTCCGTATCAATCAATGTAAAACACCATATTAATATACTAGAAAACAAAGCCACATGCTTACCTCAACAGACGGACATTTTTTTGTCAAATGACAAAATCGGACACCCTCTCATGATAAAACCTCAGCTACTAACAGAGGGAATTTCCTCAATCTGATTAAAGGCACTCATGAAAACCCTTAAGCTAACATCTTACCTAATGGTGAAAGACTGGTTGTTTTCCTCCGGAGATCAGCACCTCGAAAAGGATGTCCACTCTCACCACTTCTATTACACATTGTGCTGGAGGGGACGCCTGGGTGGCTCAGTCAGTTAAGCGTCTGCCTTCGGCTCAGGTCATGATCCCAGGATCATGATCCCAGGGTCCTGGGATGGAGCCTGCATCCAACTCCCTGCCCCGCGAGGAGTCGGCTTCTCCCTCTCCCTCCGCCTGCCGCTCCCCTGGCTTGTGCTCTCTCTCTCAAATAAATGAATAAATAAAATATTTTCTAAAAAAAGGAAATGCCAGGTGAGGTTGTCAGGTTGGCAGTTGTGGTACCCAAAACTGGGCTCGCCTCTGGGTGGGTTCAAGACCAAAGACTCCATCAAGCCGAAGAATAGGGAAAGGAAGGGTTTTACTGACAAGTAAAGAACACCAGGGATATTTCCCAAAGCAGTGTCTACTTGAACAAGAAACTGGGGAAGTTTTCAGCTGAGGGTGCAGATGTCACTGACCCCTCTGATGCAGGACACCTGACCCTTGGTCGGAACTGCTGTCTCTGCTGCTCCTGGCACCCGGATGACACTCAGGCCACTCCTGCCAAAATGTCTCTGCGCAGACTTAGCGCCGGAGCCGGGAGCCTGTGGCCACCGCCACATCGCATCGGAACCACCTCGAAGCAAGTGAAGATGTTAGAGGCACCTTTGCCAGAGCGGGAAATGGAAAATACTGACTACTAAAAATATCTATTGAAAATGAGACAATCATGACTGGATCATGTAGTCAGCCTTCAGATTCCTGGGGGAAGGACTATGATTCCTTTGTTTCACCCCTCCTGGAGGACAAACAACCGTGCTATATAGAATTCAGGTTAGACTCTCAGAATGCCAGGGATATGAATGGATACTCATTGTCTGGTCTCCAGAACATTCTCGTGATCGTCAAAAAAACGTTGTGTGCGGCGACGAGAGCTACTCTGAAAAAGGAGTCTGGAGGTGGTCATGTTAAAGACGAAGTGTTTGGAACAGTAAAGGAAGATGCGTCATTACATGGATATAAAACAACACGTGCAGGCACAATCTTCTCCTGCCCCATTAACTGCAGCTGAGGAAGAATTAGGGCAGATTAATATTAATGAGGTACAAACTGACGTGGCTGTGGACACGAAGATCAACACTACAAGGAGTAGCATTTCCTATTTCTCGAGAAGCTTTTCAGGCTTCAGAAAAATGAAGTAACAGCTCAACTATGTACAACTGGAAATAGATATAAAAAATGAAATTATAATTTTAGCCAACACAACAAATACAGAACTGAAAGATTTGCCAAAGAGAATTCCCAAGGATTCAACACGCTACCACTTCTTCCTGTATAAACATTCCCATGAAGGAGACTATTTGGATCCATAGTTTTTATTGATTCAATGCCTGGATAGTGGATGCTGTATTCTAGCTGCAAGAGCCCTCTGCTAGAAATTGTAAAAAGGCAACTACAAATATATGTCATTAGAAAGATCGAGATAGGGGAGTCTGTGTGGCTCAATCAGTTAAGCCTCTGCCTTCAGCTCAGGTCATGATCTCTGGGTCCTGGGATCCAGCCCCACATCTGGCTCCCTGCTTGGCAGAGAGCCTGCTTCTCCCTCTCTCCCTGCCCCTCCCCTCCACTTGTGCATGCTCTCTCGCTCTCTCTCTCCCTTTCTCTCTCTCAAATAAATAACATCTTTAAAAAAAAAGAAGGAAAGATCTAGAGACAATGGGGATGAGTTGACAGCAGACTTCCTTCATGAAGAAGTACACACAAAGCAGCACGCAAACCTAAAGGTCCTGCAGGAAAAAGAGGAATTTGAAAACTTATTAGGGGTCCAGTTGAAAGTGAAGCCACTGCTGATTAAAATCATCATATTAAGCATTACAATACAGTTTTTTAAAAGTCCAGCTTTTAGTACAGAGAACTGTTATATCGCTGCACGCGGGTCAGCTCACTGAGATTTTCACTTCTGTGTTTTTTAAAAATCAGGTTACAGAAGATTATATACGATGTGCTATGATTAATTTTGTCATACTGGTTTTTTTAAGCTTTTACTTATTTATTTGACAGAGAGAGACACAGCGAGAGAGGGAACACAAGCAGGGGGAGCTGGAGAGGGAGAAGCAGTCTTCCCGCTGGGCAGGGAGCCCGATGCGGGGCTCGATCCCAGGACCCTGGGATCATGACCTGAGCCGAAGGCAGCCGCTTAGCGACTGAGCCACCCAGGCACCCCTTAATGGAATTTTTCTGGGCACTGTCCTCTCCTTTAGAGTGTTTTTCCAACATTATCCAAGATTACATGGCTGTCAGTCTTAGGATTATTTTTTACTTCAGTCATAGGGTAGTTTTAATGTTTATGTTGATACTCAGTAGGGAAAAAAATGGAACAATGAGAAAAACTCCTGTGTTTGGAATTTACCAACTCATGGGCAGTGGCCAACAGCCAGGCCACATGGTCAGGCAGCAGGACAATGGAAACAAGGTCTATTAAAGGGATAACCACATGGGGGCTGGACCCTCGATCACTACAGGAATTTGAGGGGTGCATTAAAGGAGGACATGTTGATGCTCATCACAAGAACCACCTTCTGAGTTTGGAAGTCGATTGAAATGGATGAGTGGGTATCCTGGTGTCGTCCTCTCTTGAGGTAACCACGTAGGTCAGTGAAATAAGGGGACAGTAGGGGCTGTGGCAATGCAGAGAAGGCCTGGAACTCTAGAGTCCACTTGCATCCTCTGTGGCCCAAAATACCAAAAAGAACTGTTCTGGCTGCCAACCAAACTCTACAGAGAGCTAGGAGGCCGGTCCCCTGTAGGAAAGCCTTGACCGTAGCTGGTAAGTCAGAGTGGAACCGGTAACCCCAAGGGGCTACAAATGGGCCTTGACAGGAACTCGTATTCTGGATTGGGTTTTGCTCACCCAGTGGTAGATGCAATTGGTCAGAGTGCTATTAAAAAAAAGAAAGAAAGAAAAGAAAAAAACAAAAAGAAAACACAACACAGCTAGACTTCACTTAAAAATTAAAAAAAATAAAACACGCAGAGAGGACTGTCCTGTGTGGACAGCTCAGTGAAATTTTACATGTGCACACCTCCATGTACCACCCCCCAGAGCAAGATGCCGAGCATGCTGAGCTTCGCAGAGATTCCCAGTCAATACGTCACCACAAAAGGTAACCACTCTCTGACTTCTGACATTATAAATTAGTCCTGACTTTCAACTTCACATACAAAGAGTCATACTCTTGCGTGTGTGGCTTCGTTCACTCGATGCCCTGTCCGTGAGATTCACCCACGCTGTAGGGAGTAGCCACAGGCCAGTCTTTTTCGGGGCTGCATGGTATGCCGTTGTATGGACGTGCTACAATTTATGTATCTGTTTTCCTGTCATATGCATTTATGTCGTTTCCCATTTGGGGCAATCATACATAGTGCTCCTGAGAACATTCTCATACATGCCTGTTGGTGCACATGTGAAAAAAAAAAGATACTGCACGAGTTTGGAATGCTCGGTGACATTTCCTCACACCAAAAAAAAAGTGGTAAACCATAATGTCCCACAAAGGGCATAGAGACAGGCTGACAGAGTAACAGCTTCATAGACAATGGGAACAGGCAACGGACACACTGTGAAAACAGAGTGTTGGGGCCATGCAGGCATGAAGTGCTGGTTTCCACACCTTCACAAGCGTGTGCTCCCACCCAGCGTGAGCGGGGCTACAGGACGGTCCCCACTACACACTATTTCCTGGGGGATCTGAGGAGGAGGGGTAGGGGACGGGTGCCAGTGTGACTCTACAGTCCTTCCCAAGGGAGAGGACATCAATCTGTACGACCGTGCTTCACCTCCACACTCGCTCATCCTACCCGATGCTGAGTCTCAGGGCAGGGATGCAGGCGCGCGTGCCAGAAACGGACGCGTTCCGAAGCAAGACACTGGAACTACTTCATTAAACCCTGACGTGGAAATCCGAAGGGCCTGAGAGGGGAGGGCTGTGCCTTCACTCCATCCAGCAAAGTTGGGGCCGACGGTGAGCACTGCTACTCCACCTGGTGGCCCCTTACCCGCCAGTTCTGTCCCGGTGTGACCCTCCCCACTGTGACCGAGAGTGGACTGGGCGGGGGGCGCTTCCCAGACTAGTGTTGCTGCCCGCAGTGTAGACCAGCACAGCAGCCACACATAATGTCTCTTCAAAGGCAGAGAGTTGGGTATAAATGCAGAGAAGTAGAAATAGTAGCTGAGGGGAAAAGAATGGATAAATTCTCTATGTAATGAAGGAAATCCAATATTACATTAACCCCTCCAAAGAAGTGTGAGCAGGAGATGACACTGTCTCTTAGCTCAATTCTCCCAGATGCCTGAGAGAGAAAGCTGTATGCTGTGAGAACACTCCTGCTTCTGGAACCTGGCAACACTGAATGGACCCAGCAAACCAGAGTGACCCTGGGAGACCCTGTCCTCCAGCAGGATGGTGCATAAATTGTCAGTGGGACGCGGCTACCGTGGCAGCATCTCTGCAGTTCCGGTCCTATCGCTACAAGGGATCTGTGGTCAAAGACCAGGGCGTGGCCTGTGGGATAATAAAAATATTTGGTCTTTGCTGTTGAATCAGAGAGCTGTACTTCTGAAACAAGTGATGCAACATATGTTAAGAAAAAAGAAAAAGAAGAAGATAGCAGGAGGGGAAGAATGAAGGGGAGTAAGTCGGAGGGGGAGACGAACCATGAGAGACGATGGACTCTGAAAAACAAACTGAGGGTTCTAGAGGGGAGGAGGGTGGGGGATGGGTTAGCCTGGTGATGGGTATTAAAGAGGGCACATTCTGCGTGGAGCACTGGGTGTTATGCACAAACAATGAATCATGGAACACTACATCAAGAACTAATGATGTAATGTATGGTGATTAACATAACATTAAAAATTAAAAAAATAAAAGTCAAAAAAAACTATTTGGTCTTTGTGCCTGGTTCCTGGCATGAGCTCCCCAAGCCCTTGGGATCTCCTGAGTGATAAGAGCCTCTCTAGTATGCTAATGAGATGACTTGGCTGAGGGTCCTAGATAGCTTCAGGTTGGGGACTGGTTACCAGGAGGACCAAGCCATGTTAGAGAGCGAGAGCCATCAGCCTCGCTCCCCGACCTCCGGAGAGAGGCGCTGGAGGCTGACCTCCATCCCTGACAGCCAGTGACTGAAGCAAGCATGCCTATGTCATGAAGCTTCTATGACGTCTTCTCAACAATGGGGTTCACAGAGCTTCTAAAATGGCAAACACGTCCATGTGCTCTGAGGATGGCACATTCCAAGTCCACAGTGACAGAGGCTCCTGCACAGGGACCTGCACGCTCCCACACTCCTGCGCCTCTTCATCCGGCTGCTCGTGTGGATCCTTATAATAAACCATCACGGTCAGCATGGAATTCTCCCGAGGTCTAGGAGTCGTGCTAGCAAAGGACTGAACGTCCAGGGTACCCCCAACACTGTAGCCAACGTGAACAACAGTGCAGGGGACATGGGAACCTGAGAGTGGAGACTTGCCCGGGAGCTGAGGGCAACCTTGCAGGATGAGTCCTTCCGCCTGTGCGTCGCATGCTCACTCCAGGTGGACAGCGTCAGACGCGAAATGAATGAATTGGAGGACACCCAGGTGGTGACAGGGAATCAGACAGCTGGTCAGGTGGGGGAAGAAACCCTCCCCGCTCCACAAAGAGAAATTCAGAGTGAAAGCAAGCAAGTTAACCCTGTACCTCATCTCGTCCAGGAGCAAAGGATAAGCAGAGCGGAAGCATGGCTATCACGTCTGTCTGTCTGCGACCAGCTGTTCACGGTCCTGTTACAAAAGGAGACAGCGGGCCCAGAATGGAGTCACTGATGCTACGCACCACGGACAACGTCACACTTAACCTACTGCAGCTTCAGCTTCTCTCAGAAATGCGACCTGCAATCGGCCACCGGCATGTCCTGCTCAGCGCTGAAGGGACACCCCCGGGAGACCGCCTCCCTTCCCCTTAAGCAGGGCCCCCTGGCTCACAACAAGGCCTGGTTTACTCATCGTCTCCTGTTTTCCCCTCCCCTCTGCCTTGACAATCCTTTCCTTTCTGCTACTGGAAGAGGCTCCTTGCTATGTGCTAGCTGGGGGCTGCCCTAGCCAGGAACTGCTGAGGAAACCCACCTTCCATGTTCCCGGTTGGCCTGTTGTGCGTGAACAGTCCCGACTTTGTGGGACACTCCAGCTACTAGGCCGGTGCTCTGGGCTCCTTCACTGTTGGTTTTTCATGCGTGGCCACCGTCACGTAAAAGCTGACAGATGCTAGAGACTCTCTCCCCAGAGGAGCCCCTGCACAGCGAGACAGAAAGATTCACCCACACGTGGGCGCGTGCACAGACCCGCTCACAACTTACAGACCTGGGCGTTCTCGTCCTTGCCAGAGCGACGGCTGGGCACACACGCCCTGAGTCATCGGGCCACCAGCCCACTGGGCCAAACTGCAGTGGACAACAGCTGGGTCTCACCAGGTGGCATCCGGGGAACGAGAGGAGAATTGCCATTTATTAGCCCGGTGGTCCTTGGGCCGCGCCTGAGCGCCTACAAAGCGCCAGATCGAGCGGCAGCCTCACATCTGTGCTCCAGGACCGGCGATGAGTCGCTCTTTCTCCCTCCCCCGCCCCCAGCACCCGAGCGGCCTTCCCACAGGAGAACTGCCCGGTCAGGGCCTTCGGAGGAGCCCGCCTCCCTCCTCCCTCCGCAGAAGAGGAGGACCTGTTTTCCCCACAGCCTTCCAGTGGGACCCGGCCCGAGGCTCCGCCAGACAGGGGGCCACACGCGGGACCCGACTCACGACCCGCTGACAGAGGCTGCCACTGGACACGAGGCGTGTGACAGGTGACGTGAGTGGCAGTGCAACCCCAGGCCCACGGGCGGCTGCGGCGGCCAGTGTCCCGCCTCGGCGGACTGCCGCGCGCGCGGGGACATCTGTGCCCGCGGCAGAGGCCGGGCTTGCGGTGGCAGACGCAGCCTGACGCGCGACGGCGGCTCCGGCCCCGGGCCGCGCGGCTAACCTGTTTCGTGCTGGTCCCCCAGCTACACGGCACCTACGCAGAAGATGCCCGCGCGGACGCGTGTGTGTGCGCGCTACCTGTGGTCTCAGGTCGAGCGGCGCGGGACCGCAGCGTCAGCTCAGAGGAAGGGCTGCAGGGAGCAAGCTTCCGGACGTGCGCGCCGTCCCAACTGCGCCCCGCTCCCTGACGCTCCCCCGACGACACCCGCGATGAAACAAGGACGTGCATCTCCCACATCACACCGCACAAGACAGCAAACGTCCTCCCTCCTCTTTACTGGGCGGGGAACAGACGTAAATGCGGTTTTAATGCCCCTCTCGCCCTGGCCTGCTCTCCCCACGACCTCAGCCGCTCCCCATCCGACTGAGCACCAGGCCCACTCGGGGGACCTCTCCCCAGACCCACAGGCTCCGAGGATTAGGCACAAGGTCAAGGAATCCCCTATTTAGCAAGCCCCACAAGCAAGGCTGAGGCACAGCCACGGGGGAACCCTAATCTTCGTTCCTGCTGCTCAAAGTGTGCTGGGAAGACCAGCAGAAACTTCAAGGTCTTCCCCAGACGCGAAGCGCACGTGTCCCCTCTGTGGCGCACGACCTGCGGGAGTGGGAGTCACGGAGCGACCAGTGTGGAGCACCTCCCCAGTCCAGAGGCACTACCTTTACTCTATGGCTGCCCCTCCTCCCTCCGCAGCGCCTGGGACTCCCTCACCGCGCCGCCCTCCCTCCCTCCCTCCCTGCTCTCACAGCACCTCCCCTGCACACCAAGTGCATTCCCATTGTCAACAAACAGCCATCCTCCTCACAGGTGCTCTTTCCCAACCGAACAGAAATCGAAGGAGACTCTGCTGCGTCCGCAACTCCTTGACTTGGGGCTGGAGCCCGCACAGGGTCAGTAGGGCAGAGCCCCGGCTGGGACATAACAGCAACTAATTGAAAATGCGAGGTCCCGCGTGCCCCCTGTCTGCTAATCAGAATCTGTTTGTCTGAGAAGACTGGGGAAAACATGGAAAGAACAGCCGAGCCCCAGAAGGAAGGCAAGTCCTGAATGAGTGTGAAAATAACCTCTGGATGCTACAGATTCCCCGCACGGGGGCTGCACTGGGCCTTGGGGAGACAGCACTGGGCCAACCACCTCCTGCCGCTGTCAGACAGGAGACACCCGAAGCTCAATGAGACCAGACTCCTACACGAACATGAAAATAGGCCTAATCCTCTACAGAAACAAAGGAACAACAAAGAAACACCCAAAGATGGGCCGAGGGCCCAACCCAGGCCTGAGCCGAGGCTGACCCAGCCACGCAACGTTGCTGCCCATGGTCAGTCCTGCAGGCAGGACAAGGTCTGGGTGATGTCCGAGTGTCTGTCATCCCAGGTCCCGGAAGGACAGGTCCTCCTGGAGGGACAAGGACAAAGGAGCAGAGAGACTCCGCACCTGAGCAGGGACCATGTCACACCCACGTTGAACTGAGCACCAACTGCGCACGAGGCTCCTCCACACGAGGCTCCTCGCAGCCTTTGCCTGTCCCCACCCAGAGCAGACCCAGCACCCCAAACGTGCAGATTCTGGAAGCTGCTCAGTGCTTCCATTTATTTCTTCTCTCAAACGTTAGGAAGCCTCTCCTTTCACTACCTGATCCACTGCTCGTGACAAGAAATGGAAAAAACCCAATTCGCCTTCAGAGTCCTATCTTCAACAAGGAAGTAAGAAGCTGTAGCTCAGTGTAACAGGAAGTAAAGACAGGGAAGGAGATGGCCCACTCGCCCTCGGCTGGAACACGAAAGCAGATGAGGAAAGAGAACACAGGTCGGTCGTGGCGGGCAGAGGGGCGCAGTCGTGTGCGGAGGGGGGCAGTCTCCCCACCTCCTCACATTACGTTAATAGGAACACGGACACATTCAGACGCCCTTTGCAGAAAGAGAAATCGGGGGTGTTGATGTCACAAGGTGGGAAAGTGAACGCATCTTGTGTCGCTTGTCCCCCACAAGGCAGCTGGCTCACACGGTGAAAGAAAAGAACCGTGAACAGATTCAGGTCAGTCACATACAGGTGGACTTTCTCAACAGCCCACCACATGCTCAGAGCATCCTCCTCAAAGAAGCCCCGCTACCCAGCCATGGCCCCTTCCCCCCTCCCCTCCTCCCGTCACGCCCTCCAGGGTCTCACCTATAGGAGCAGAGAGAGCCCTGGGGACTGTCACTGCCTGGGGCAGGACAGACAGATTGTGGTCAGACTCACAGGAGATGAAACCAAAGGAGGAGCTGTGGAGTGGGTGAGCTCCCGAGGGGTCCCGTCTACACCGTCTCAGGGTCTCAGGGATCACCCCCTCCATACTCACGTGCAGCCTCAGCTCAACTCCTTCCTCTTCCACCTGGGAAAGAAAACATCCCATGAGATGCCATGGAGGAGGCAGGGCCTGAGATCCTAGACGATACGGATAGCCTGGACCACAGGGAAGTTTCCTGAACTGTCACTGCAGGCCTAAGGCAGGATCAGGGACAGGAAGAGAAGAGATGGCAGGGCGAGACCAACCGTCCTGGTGGAGTCTGTCCTCAGCAAGGACCTCGCCCTCTGACCTGTGACTGCTGGGAATCGGGTCCATCACCACATTCACTGGGGTGATTAATCTGTCCTTCACTCTCACCTGTGCTTTACTACAGTGACTGTAGCCACGAGCCGCACGTGCGCGAGCACATGTGTGGGGACAGCTCTGCCCACAAACAAGCAAGACACACTTCCACCTGGGCTTGAAACACTGCAGAAGGACAAGAAAACGCGGAGCACCCCCTTTCCCCACCTGAGCTCTCTTTCCTCCACGTGACAGCTCCAACCACCCTAGCGCCGGTGAGCACAACGACAGCCAGACCAGCCACGATGCCCACAACAGGAATTGGGGGCCGAGGAGGGGACTCTGGGAAGAGAGGGTAAGGAGAGGGCCCTGTCCCCGCTCTCAGCCTTGACCCTACTAACATTCTCCACACTGGCTCCTCCAGGAGCCTCCAAGCCCGTTTCCCTCCTTACGCCGTCTCAAGGTGAGGGGCTTGGACAGCCCCTCCTGCTGCACATGGCACGTGTATCTCTGCTCCCGTCCAGGAGGCACCACCACGGCCGCCCACTTCTGGAAGGTCCCGTCTCCTGCAGGCCGGGTCTCCACAAGCTCTGTGTCCTGGGTCAGGTCCTCCCCATCCCGCTGCCAGGTCAGGGTGATCTCCGCAGGGTAAAAGTCCAGGGTCCAGCACCTCAGGGTGACCTCAGGTTCAGTGATGGGATGGTGGGAGACATGTGTCTTCAGGGGATCTGAAGAGAAGGGTCAGAACATTCAGGAACTTAGGGAGGAGTTAAGATGGCGGAGGAATAGGAGACTCAGATCATCTGGTCCCTGGAATCAGTTAGACGGTTATCAAATAATCCTGACACCCAATAAATCAATGGGAGATCTGACACAAGAAAGCCTGCAAGTCTACAAGCAGAAAAGCGACCACAGTTTGGGCGATAGGGGGTGCGGAGACGTGAATCCGGGGTGACTATCGGAGGCTATGGCAGAGCGGAGACAGCTTGCTTAAGGAGGCCACCGGACAGTGTTCTAAGCAGCAGAGCGCAAAATCAGAACTTCTAGAAGTCGGCTCCAGTG
Organism: Eumetopias jubatus; assembly: GCF_037043125.1. Classification (NCBI taxonomy): domain Eukaryota; kingdom Metazoa; phylum Chordata; class Mammalia; order Carnivora; family Otariidae; genus Eumetopias; species Eumetopias jubatus. Next base: position 120,509,425 of record NW_028274812.1, on the reverse strand, counting down.
AGGGATGTCCCGGCTCAGAGGTGCTCAGGTGGCGGAGTGGGGGCGGAATCCAGGTGGGACAGTGTGGTCTCCGAATCCTGGGCTCGCAGGAAGAACAAGGGTGCCTAGAGCGGCGGAGCTCCCAGGCGTCGGAGCGGGGAGCCGGCTGCAGTCAGCGGGTCTAGGCGCCGGCTTTCTGCTGGGTGTTGGTCGGTGTTGCCGTAACCTGGGAACCGCTGCACAGTCGGCAAACCACTCTCCGAGCAGGGGCCCAGGAAGCGGGAGAAGCACAGGAGACCCCCTCCCCCCCCCGCCAGGAGGAACCGCAGGGGGTCACGGTGCGGGAGTCCGTCCAGTTTGGAGTTTTGAAACTCGGTCACATGCCTGACATAAAGTCGCTTGGTCACAGGCTGGGTGAACACAGAGTTCCGAGGGAAGGCAGGGAGACCACAGTGATTGACTGCTTCTCGGTGCGGGCTCACTGAAGGGGGGGCGGGGGGTGAATTTTCAGCTCGGGGCTAGAGAGCAGGGCGCAGCCATATTGATCCTGGGCATCAGAGCTGGAAGCCTTCGGGGAGCAAAGCAGCGCCACCCGGTGGCGTACAGAGCTGCTTACACTGCGCCCGGCCTCTGCCAGGGAGGAGCAATTCCACCAGGGCAAAGCCCCCTGACAATCCGCGCAACACGCCCCTCCCCCAGAAGACCGGCAGGGACAACTGATCATAGGGGCTGCAAAGCTTCAGCTCTTGGGGAAGCCAGTATATAGCATCATGGGTTTTTTTTATTCTCTGGTCCTTCAGTATTATTTTTTGTTATTTTCTTATTTTTTAATTCTTTTTTAATTTTATGTATACATTATATATTTTTAAAATTTTTGTATCCTTCCATTGAATTTTATTTTATTTTCATCTATATATGTTTGTCTTTCTTATTCTGGGATCTAGTTTCTTTTAATAAGCAGACCAAAACACACCAAGGATCTAGTTTTTTGTTTGTTTGTTTTGTTTGTTTTTTTTTTCCTGTTGTCATTCATTGTTATTGTTGTTTTTTCTCTCATTCTTCTGTTCTTTTCTGGACAAAATGATGAGATGGATAAATTCACCCCAAAAGAAGGAACAGGAGGCAGTACTCACTGACAGGTATTTAATCAATATGGATATAAGTAAGATGTTTGAACTAGAATTTAAAACGATTATAAAGATACTAGCTGGGCTTGAAAAAGCATAGAAGACACTGAGAATCCCTTACTGTAGAAATAAAAGAACTAAAATCTAGTCAGGCATTAAAAATGCTATTACTGAGATGAAGTCCCACATGGAAGCCCTAAAAATGAGAATGAACAAGACAGAAGAGTGAGTGAGTCATATAGAAGACAAAATGATAGAGAGTAAGGAAGCTGAAAATAAGAGAGAAAAGAAATAATTAGACCATGAAGGGAGACTTAGAGAACACAGCAATTCCATAAAGTGAAATAATATCCATATTATAAGAGTCCCAGAAGGTGAGGAGTGGAAGAAAGGAGCAGAAGGTTTATTTGAACAAATTATAGCTGAGAATTTCCCTAATCTGGGGAATTTCAAGTCCAGGAGGCACAGAGAGCCCCCCTCAAAATCAATAAAAATAGGTCAACACCTTGACATATAATAGGGAAGCTTGCAAATTTCAAAGATAAAATCCTGAAAGCACCTCAGGACAAGAGGTCCTTAACCTACAAAGTTAGACATATAAGGCTGGCAGCAGACCTGTACACAGAGACCTGGCAGGTCAGAAAGGACTTCATGATATATCCAAGGTGCTAAATGGAGAAAATATGCAGCCAAGAATACTTTCTCCAGCAAGGCTGTCACGCAGAACAGAAGGAGAGATAAAGAGTGTCCAGGAAAAACAAAAACTAGAGGAATTTGTGAACACCAAACCAACCCTGCCAGAAATATTAAAGGGGGTCCTTTGAGCAAAGAGAGAACCCAAAAGTAACAAAGACAATCTACAGGAACGGCGACTTTACAGGTAATACAATGGCACTTAATTCGTTATCTTTCACTAATTACTCTGAATGTAAATGGACTAAATGCTCCAATCAAAAGACATAGGGTATCAGAATGGATAAAATAACAAGACCTATGGATATACTGCTTACAAGAGACTCATTTTAGACCCAAAAGACACCTCCAGATTGAAAGGGAGGGGCTGGAGAACCATTTATCATGCCAATAGACATCAAAAGAATGCTGGAGTAGCCATCCTTATATCAAGCAAACCAGGTTTTAAACCAAAAATTAATGGAGAGATGAAGAAGGACACTATATCATAATAAAAGTGTCTATCCAACAAGAAGATCTAACAATTGTAAATATTTATGCCCCTAACTTGGGAGCAGCCAAATGTATAAACCAATTAATAATAAAATTAAAGAAACTCATTGATAATAATGCAATAATACTAGGGGACTTTAACACCCCACTCACAGCAATGGACAGCTCATCTAGGCAGAAAATCAACAAGGAAACAAGGGCTTTGGATGACACACTGCACCAGCTGGACATCACAGATATATTCTATATATATCCTATATATATTCACAGATATATATAACCAGACAAAGACCCCATTTTAAAGGAGAATTATAGACCAATATCCCTGATGAACATGGATGCAAAAATTCTCACCAAGATACTAGCTAACAGGATCCAACTGTACATTAAAAGGATTTATTCCTGGACTGCAGGGGTGGCTCAACATCCGCAAATCAATCAGTGTGAGACACATTAATAAAGGACAAGAACCATACGATCCTCTCAATAGATGCAGAAAAAGCATTTGACAAAATACGGTGTTCTTTCTTGATAAAAACTCTCTGCCATGTAGGGATCGAGGGAACATACCTCAATATCATAAAAGTCATATATGAAAAACCCACATTGAATATCATCCTCAACAGGGAAAAACCGAGAGGGTTTCCCTAAGGTCAGGAACACGGCAGGTATGTCCACTTTCACCACTGTTGTCCGACATAGTACTATAAGTCCTAGCCTCAGCAATCAGACAACAAAAAGAAATAAAAGGCATCCAAATCAGCAAAAAAGTCGAACTCTCACTCCTTGCAGATGACATGATACTCTATGTAGAAAACCCAAAAGACTTCACCAAAAAGTTGCTAGGTTATTTCGATACAGGAATTCAGAAAAGTGGCAGGATATAAAATCAATGCACAGAAGTCAGTTACATTTCTTACACTAACAATGAGGCAGAAGAAAGAGAAATCAAGGAATTGATCCCATTTACAATTGCACCAAAACCCCTGCAATACCTAGGAATAAACCTAACCAAAGAGGCAAAGGATCTGTACTCTGAAAACTATAGAATGTTTATGAAAGAAATTGAGGAAGACAAAAAGAAATGGAAAAACGTTCCAGGGGCACCTGGGTGGCTCAGTCATTAAGCGTCTGCCTTCGGCTCAGGTCATGATCCCGGGGTCCTGGGATCGAGCCTTGCATCAGGCTCCCTGCTCAGCCGGAAGCCTGCTTCTCCCTTGCCCAATCCCCCTGCTTGTGTTCCCTCTTTCACTGTCTCTCTCTCCATCAAATAAATAAAGAAATTAAAAAAAAAAAGGTCCATGCTCATGAATTGGAAAAACAAATGTTAAAATGTCTATGCTACCTAGAGCAATCTACATATTCAAAGCAATCCCTATCAAAATACCATCCATTTTTCACAGAAATGGAACAAATACTCCTAAAATTTGTATGGAACCAGAAAAGACACCAAATAGCCAAAAGAATGTTGAAAAAGAAAACCAAAACTGGTGGCATCACAATTCCAGACTTCAAGCTCTATTACAAAGCTGTAATCATCGAGACAGTATGGTACTAGCTTAAAAACAGACATATAGATCAATGGAACAGAATTGAGAACGCAGAAATGGACCCTCAACAATATATTCAACTAATATTCAACAAAGCAGTAAATAATATCCATCATGGAAAAAGGACAGTCTCTTCAACAAATGGTGTTGGGAAAACTGGACAGTCACATGCAGAAGAATGAAACTGAACTACTTTCTTATACCATACACAAAGATAAACTCAAAATGGATGAAAGACCTAAATGTGAGACAGGAATCCATCAAAATCCTTGAGGAGAACACAGGCAGCAACCTCTTCGACCTTGGCCGCAACAACTTCTTATTAGACATGTCTCCAAAGGCAAGGGAAACAAAAGGAAGAATGAACTACTGGGACTTCAAGATAAAAAGCTTTTGCACAGCAAAGGAAACAACTGATAAATTAAAAGGCAACCTACAGAATGGGAGAAGATATTTGCAAAGGTCTTACCAGAAAAAGGGCTAGTATCGAAAATCTATAAAGAACTTATCAACCTCAACACCCAAAAAACAAAAACTCCAGTCAAGAAATGGGCAGAAGACATGAATAGACATTTTTCCAAAGATATCCAGATGGCTAAAAGACACATGAAAAAATGCTCAACATCACTTGGCATCAGGGAAAAACAAATCAAAACCACAATGAGATACCACCTCACACCTGTCAGAATGGCCAAGATTAACTATTCAGGAAACAACAGATGTTGGCGAGGATGTGGAGAAAGGGGAACCCTCTTACACTGTTAGTGGGAATGCAAGCTGGTGCAGCCACTCTGGAAAACAGTACGGAGGTTCCTCAAAAAGGTAGAAATAGAGCTACCCTACAACCCAGCAATTGCACTATTAGGTATTTATCCAAAGGATACCAACGTAGTGATTTGAAGTGGCACATGCACCCCAATATTTATAGCAGCAATGTCCACAACAGCCAAACTATGGAAAGAGCCCAGATGTTCATTAACAGATGAATGGATAAAGAAGATGTGGTATATATATACAATGGAATATTACTCAGTCATCAAAAAGAATGAAATCTTGCCATTTGCAACAACATGGATAGAACTAGAGGGTGGGCGCCTGCGTGGCTCAGTTGGTTAAGCGACTGCCTTCGGCTCGGGTCATGATCCCAGGGTCCCGGGATCGAGTCCCATATCGGGCTCCCTGCTCAGCAGGGAGTCTGCTTCTCCCTCTGACCCTCTTCCCTCTCATGCTCTCTATCTCATTCTCTCTCTCTCTCAAATAAATAAATAAAAAATCTAAAAAAAAAAAATTTTAAAGAACTAGAGGGTATTATGCTAAGTGAAATCAGTCAGTCAGTGAAAGACAAATACCATATGATTTCACTCATATGTGGGATTTAAGAAACAAAACAGATAAACATAGGGGAAGGAAAGGAAAAATAAAATAAGATGAAATCAGAGAGGGAGGCAAACCATAAGAGACTCTTAAGTCTAGGAAACAAACAGCGTTGCTGGAGGGGAGGTAGGTGGAGGGAAGGGATAATTGGGTGATGGGCATTAAGGAGGGCAGGTGATGTAATGAGCACTGGGTGTTATATGCAATTGATGAACCACTAAATTTTATCTCTGAAACTAATAATACAAAATATGTTAAGTAAACTGAATTTAAATTAAAAAATTTTTTAAAAAGAAAGAAAATTCAGGAACTTAACATCTGTCTTGGTCCCCTGAAGCAGCTCTCATGTGGCCATCTTGAGAATGAACAGGACAACTGGGGTGGGGAAAGAGAGCAATAACCCAGACACCAGCCTGAACACATAATCTCTTCTTGTTTGGAAACTTCTAGAATTAGAGTGAGATGGCCCAGTGTAGAGGCACGTTTCTGTGAGGAAAAAAAGGAATTTCTGGTCCTAGCCTGGCTGGAGGCCAAGTGACTCAGAATAGGTAAAGTCAGACCCCAAACACATGGGGTATGGGGCAGAGAACAAAGCCTAAGAAAATCCCCCAAGGTTCCCAAAGGCACTGTGAGTCAAAGGGAAACGCTCATCAGTTATTTCAGAAATGGTCTCCTCCTCCATCCCTGGAGAGACTGTAACCCTCAATCTCCCTAGGAGAGAAAGGCAGACTCTTAGGGCCACTCTGGTACCAGGTCTGAAAACCCAGGCGCAGTTAGTCTCCAGACCCGACCCACGGGAGGGCCATATACTGGTATGGATCCCATTTCTTCCTATCCTCTTAGGAGGCCTCAGCCTGAGGGGAAATCGTGGAAGCCTTGCGGCCCCTGGTACCTCCGCGCTGCAGCGTCTCCTTCCCGTTCTCCAGGTACCTGCCGAGCCACTCCACGCAGGTGCCCTCCAGGTAGTTTCTCCGCTGCTCCGCCTCATCGGCCACCTCCCGCTTGCGCCGGGTGATCTGCGCCGCCGTGTCCGCCGCGGTCCAGGAGCGCAGGTCCTCGTTCAGGGCGAGGTAATCCGCGCCGTCGTAGGCGAACTGCATGTACCCGCGGAGGAGGTTCCCGTCGGGCCCCACTTCGCAGGCAGACGTCCACTGGACGGTGTGAGACCCTGGCCCTGGCCCTGGCCCCGGCCCCGCCCCCGCGGTCAGCCCCGCCCCGCGGCCCGGGTCCCCGCCTCCGAACCCCAGGGCTTAAAGCCAAAACTGAAAGGCGGGTAAAGGCTCTTCCCAGGTGGGGAGACGGGCGGGTCCCGCAGCCCCGTCCGTGGGGACCGGAGCCCGCGTCGCTCACCGGCCTTGCTCTGGTTGTAGTAGCCCCGCAGGGTGTGCAGGCTCACTCGGCAAGTCTGTGCTTGGTTCTTAGCCTTCCTGGTGTTTCGGTCCCAGTACTCCGGCCCCTCCCGCTCCATCCACTGCGCCCGCGGCTCCATCCTCAGACTCGCCGCGTCGCTGCCGAACCGCGCGAACTGCGTGTCGTCCACGTAGCCGACGATGATGAAGCAGGGCTCCCCGCGGCCGGGCCGGGACACGCCGGTGGAGAAATACCTCAGGGAGTGGGAGCCTGCGGGCGCGGAGGGGCTGAGACCCCGCGCTACCTTGCTCCCGGCAAGGGGCCGAGGCGCAGCGGGAGGCGGCCGGGAGGGCAGGGGGAGGGGTACCAAGGGCGGGAGAGCGGGGCGGAGGCGGGGAGGGGCGGGGCCGGGAGCGGGGGCAGCGGAGAGGCTCCTCCCCGGGGGTCCCGCTGGGCGGTCCCCTTGCTCCTGCTGCAGAAGACTTTTCCTCTCGCCCCAGCACTCATCCGCCCAGGTCTTGGTCACGGCCAGGGTCCCCGACAGCGGCAGGACAAGGGTTCGGGGCATCACGACTCGCATCCCTGGGGTCTGGAGGAACTAAGTCCCGGCGGGTCTGTGCCACGGACAGGCCGGGAACCGCGGTGACGCTGATTGGCTTCTCTAGAAACCGGACAATGGGAGTGCGAGCTGGGACTACGTCATGAGTATCCAGACGGGAGGACCTGGCAGGTTGTGAGAGCGAGAAGAGAAACACGCAGAGTAAGGGACTGGGCTTCCCTGCCCCAGACGCTCCAGGCTCTCAGGACTGGGACTTCCAGAGCCAGGCCTTCCAGAGCCCCGGGCTTTACCCTGATTCCTCTCCACCTGCACGGAGCGCTCTTTGTCTCACTGTCTCCCTGAGGCCTGGCCCAGGGTCTTTCTGGAAGAGACACCAGGGAAAGACACCAGGCTGGCATCAGCCCCCTTTTGTCCCTTTCCGTTCCTGGAATCCCTCGACTTGAGCTGAACTCCTATTCCTTACTTCTCCTTCCGACTCTTCTAAAAGAAAACTCACCCGCAAGAAACTGGGTGCCAGAGAGTGAGCTTGCTCTGGGAATGGAGATGAAGGAACGGGAATTTTCTCTTTAAGCCTGGAGTTTCGATCGAAAACCCCAGCTAGAGATTCTCATAGAGATCAATTTCCTTTTTGTTAATTCACTACAGTGGTAGCACAATCTTGATAATCCCTGAACGTCAGAATCTGATCCCTAATGTGGTTTTGCCCCTTCCTGTAGAAATGTCTAAACAACATTGCAATCAAGACTCACAAAGCTACTAAATTGTACTTTGTCAGACAGCATAACTGTGACTCTAAACTATTGTTTTGTTTTGTTTGGTGTTTGAAGTGAGACGAAACTCACTTCACATTTAATGACACAGGTAGGTTGAAAATAAATGGATGTTTTTATATAGTAGCACAGTTTACATGGAAACCAAAATTAAAAACACAATATTATTTATAGTTGTTAATAAAGAAAATGAAATACAGTGTATATACTTAACAAAACACATAAAGGATCTGAACGCTGAATATTACAAAATGCTAATAAAAGAAATAAAATTAAATAGAGCCATAATATGTTCATGTATAAGAAGATTCAACTTAGGAAAGATGTCACTTCCCTCCAAATTGATCTATAGATTTAATGCAATTCTTGCCAAAATCCCAGTAAGGTTTTTTGTAGACATAGACAAGCTTATTCTAAAATTTATATGGAAAGGCATAGTACCTAGAAGAGCTAACACACTCGAAAAAGAGAGATAAAGTGAGAAGAATCACTCTATTTGATATTAAGGCTTATGATTTAGCTACAGTAATTAAAACATTGTAATGTTGGCAGAGAAATTGACATATAAATCAATGGAACAGAATAGAGAACCCAGGAATAGGCCCACACATATGCTCAGCTGATTTTTGACAAAGGCATAAAGGCAATTCAATGCAAAAGGATAGTCTTTTTCAATAAATGGTGCTAGAGCAGTTGGACACCCACAAAAACACATAAGCAAACAAAGAAACTTGAGGCTAAATCTCTCACTTTATAAAATTAATTTAAAATGTATAATAGAACTTATATATATAACATTTAAAGTATAAAATTGTTAGAAAAGGGGCGCCTGGGTGGCTCAGTTAGTTAAGCGTCTGCCTTCGGCTCAGGTCATGATCTCCGAGTCCTGGAATGGAGCCCCACATCGGGCTCCCTCAGGGAGCCTGCTTTTCTCTCTCTCTCCCTCTGCCCTCCCACCACTTGTTCTCTGTCTCTCTCAAATTAATAAATAAAATCTTTTAAAAAAATTATTCAAAGGGCGCCTGCGTGGCTCAGTCATTAAGTGTCTGCCTTCGGCTCAGGTCATGATCCCAGGGTCCTGGGATCGAGCCCCGCATCGGGCTCCCTGCTCAGCCAGAGGCCTGCTTCTCCCTCTCCCACTCCCCCTGCTTGTGTTCCCTCTCTTGCTGTCTCTCTCTGTCAAATAAATAAATAAATAAATAAATAAATAAATAAATAAAATCTTTAAAAAATTTTTAGAAAAAAGAAAATATTTGGGCTATATCTTGACTGTGTTTATGGATATACAAACCTATATATATGATAAGATTCCATAGAATTAAACACATACCCAGATGAGTACAAGTAACACTGGGGAAACCTGAATAAGAGCAGTGGATTGTATCAATGTTAATATCTTAGTTCTAATACTGACTACAGTTTTGCAAGGTATTACCATTGAGTAAAAGTTACTCAGGATCTCTATTATTTCTTATAATTGCATGTGAGTCTTCAATTAGCTCAAAGTAAAAAACATTAATTTTAAAAAGCACTTGCAACAAAAACAAAAACAACACAACTCTCATGGCTCCAATTAAAGCTCAAACTTTTTAGTTTCATATTCCTAGCTCCCTACAAACAGCCCCCAAATTCCCTTTCAAAGCTTACCTTCCACCAGCTGTCTGCACACACTGGCTTAATATTTGGATATTCTTGGGAGTTCCGTATGTCTGCTTCTCCACTCAGCTCATCCTCCAACCCAGTCCCCTCATCCACACACCCCAGTTCTACTCTTCTTCAAGGTTCACCTCCAAATGGCACTTCCAGCTGGAAGGAATCCCTCCGAGTTCTCAGGCACCTTCTTACCTTATATTAAAGCTTCGTAGGTACTTGTTTTCTATTTTCCACAAAGCTCTGAGCTTTTGTCTCATAGAGTTGAGATAATTTAGCTCCAATTCCTCACAGGTGCTAGTAAGCACCAGCAGGTCGAGCTATCATATTTTCTTTTCTTTTTTAATTATTATTGTTTCATTTAAATTTAATTAATTAACATATAGTATATTATTAGTTGCAGAGGTAGAGTTCAATGATTCCTCAGTTGTATATAACATCCAGTGCTCATTACATCCTGTGCCCTCCTTAACGCCCATCACGCAGTTACCCCATCCCCCCACCCACCTCCCCTCCAGCAACCCTCAGTTTGTTTCCTATGAAAGTCTCTTATGGATTGTCTCCCTCTCTGATTCCATCTTATTTTATTTTTCCCTCCCTTCCCCTATGATCCTCTTCTTTGTTTCTAAAAACAATCTTCATTCCATAGCTCTAAGTTTGTCTGTGTGAGTTCCCCTCATATCCTCAATACATGGAAGAACAGTTTGATACTAAGTATTTCAACCAGGAGTATGTACAAACAACTTGAAGAACCTCAAAGTTGCAATGTTCCATGCAACCAAAATGCCCTTCACCAGTGCTCCTGCATCGCCTATTTGTATGCATTATTCACATCTAAGCAGTGTGTGTATTTTATCTAAACACATATTTTATCCAGACACATTTTATATTTTATCTAGACACATGTTAAACTGATTCACATAAGGAGGCAACTGGTTTTCAAGCAGCCCCACAGAATATAGTAAATACTGATGCAAGAATATCTTGGTAAGACCTGTAGATATAGATTTAATAAAAAATCTATATAACAACATATTTAAATCTGAGAACTACACTGCTTTAGAATTCGTTCCCTCTGCTTCTCTTCCTCATCCTGCATCTCCAGCCCTTTCTGTGTCTCCCTCATCCCTCGGGCGCACTCCTCTCCTTCGTCTCCACCACCTCTCACTCCTGAACTGGGGCCCTGGTACCACCCAATCACCTGCCACCCAGGGCCCTTCTCCTCACAGGCGCCAGCGATCCTGTTGATGTGCGTCAGGTCGGGTCATGTCTTCACTGAAAATGCTCCAACAGCTCCATCTCACTCTTGGGAAGCCTCTAGAATGTAAGGCACATGAGCACAGGGGCTTTGGGCTATTTTTGTCAGTTGTATTCCTAAGAAATAAACCTGTTCCTGGCCATAGTAGGGAGTCCTCAAGCACAGGAGCAGCCCCTTGTGTCTCGGAAGTAAGCCTGCCTTAGTGTCCCTCTGGGACCAGTCGTTGGCTGGGAATAGCCCATGAGACGCAAGGCCTCTGCACAAATGCTTTGGAGATTTTAGGGCACAGGAGTGGGTGTCCTTGTGGCTGACTTGGGGAATGTGACTTAAACCTTACACCTAAGGAATCTGGGCCACCAGAAGTCAAACCCTTCTGTCTTTGATTGCTCTGTGCATCCATTCACAGTTGCAGTGGAACAAGGGGGAACCAGGCGATACCCAAGTCTTTCAGGATTCCACACATATTCCTCCTGCCCCCAACCTGGGTGGCTCAGTCATTAAGTGTCTGCCTTCGGCTCGGGTCATGATCCCAGTGTCCTGAGATCGAGCCCCGCATCAGGCTCCCTGCTCAGTGGGGAGCCTGCTTCTCCCTCTCCTGCTCCCCCTGTTTGTGCTCTCTCTCTCTCTCTCTCTGTCAAATAAATAAATAAAATCTTAAAAAATATATATTCTTCCTGCCCCCATTATGGGACACCAGCCCCTCCCCATCATGCAGATGAGGGTCAACTACTCCTACCTCAAGAAGAGGGGCTCCTCTCATCTGCTGGTCTGGGAGTATGGAGTCCAAAGTACCCTGGAGACAACCATACTGTATAGGACAATGGGACCCTCATCATGTCCCCTTGTAAGAACGTCTCCCTTTTTGGAACCAGGACCTCCCCCTTTACAGACTCCAGAATTGTGGGGACAGAAAGTGCAAAACCCGTCAGTGGATGATCCCCCATGATGGAAATTTAAGAGCCACACTCCTTGGTCCTGGACCCACTTATTTTTCCCAACGGGAACACAGCACCAGATAGCGGTCTCTGCTCCTTTAGAGTTGTTATAATCATTTTGGCCTCTGGCTTTCACAGGTTAACTGTCACTCCTTGGCCTCTATCTCTTCAGGGCCATACCCTCCCCATGGACACTAATGAGTCAACTTTAGGACCCCCTCTCCCACTGTCATCCCAGCCTGCAGAAGACACAACACCCCCAAACTCCTTAGTGATGCAAGCCCTCGTACAATCACCTTCCGGATGGCTTCTGTGAAAGTATGTCTTCTGGGTCCTCTTGTGGAACATAATCCTCTGGTGGGTCTCCTGGCTTCACACGATTCCTCCATTCCTTCAGCCTCTTTACCCACACTCTACCATCCGCCAGGGCAACCAAATCATGTCTCCCTCACAGAGACCTGGCCATCGTTTTTTCTGGGCTATGAAGAGCTGCCCCAGCTGTAAGTGTGCCCCATGCCCTGAGGTCCTTGATAAACCCATGTCCTGAGAAAGTACCTCCAAGCCAATGAATTTTTGTTTATCCAGCCTGACATTCTCGCCCTGGTTCAACACCTCAAAATCCAGTCCAAGAAGTACTCCTTAGGCTCTCACAAGTATCAGCTGGCTAGTTCTTGCAAAGATACACATTGCCTCACAGAGGTAACACTTCTGCACCACCTTCCAGCATAGTGAAAAAGCTGGCCATTACTAGAGAAGGGTGAGCCCCTGTGTATGCCCGGAGGGTCCAGGATAACTTTGCTCCAATTTGCAGAATCTTGGGTTTTCCCTACCAGGGCCCTGACTTTCACATAGTAGGTTTGCCTTGGCTGGGTGTTTATCTCTAGAGTTCTGGTCCTCACAATCTGTCTTCAGCTCCCACCCAACTCTATCTGACCTTCCTCCACAGAGACAAAGTACTCTCTGGCAGCTGTCCCATGAACCAGTCGGCTCTCACATCTCCAGAGCGCACTTGCACTTTAATAAACTTTCCTGCTTGCATGGCTAAAAAAAGAAACAAAAAACAAACAAACAAACAAACAAAGCCTCTGTAAGCCACTGCAGAGGCTATCACACTAGCCATAAAGCTTTGTTAACAGCCCTCAGGTTCCCAGGATCTTTCTGTGAGGCATCAGTACACTCAGCAGTAAGCTGCCACTTCCCTGACTCTGCGGCCCCCCCCAATTATTTTCCACAGGCTTCTATCATTCCACCTGCCATAGCTTTCCCCCAGACCAGGACAGGTTCTCAGCTCACCTCCAGCAGCCCCTCCAGCAGTTCAGCTGCCCTTTGTGTCTCACCTTCCAGCCTGGACGGTGTCCTCCTGGTCTGTCAGGCAGTGCGTGAGCTCGTGCCAAATCCCCATCCTTCTGCCTGCATTCTTGGGCCCTTCTGATGCTGCTCGTGTTTCAGCGTCCTGGAAGGAACAGACACCAGTAGAGCATGACAATGCCAGGAACTTGTTAGGGAAAGCCCTGTCAGAAGACATGGGGAAGGAGCCAGAAAGGCTGGGAGAACAGCAAATCTCTCTTTTTTTTTTCCTTTTAAAAATGGAACTATGTCTTTTTTTTTTTTTTATGTTATGTTATGTTAGTCACCGCATAGGACATCATTAGTTTCTGATGTAGTGATCCATGATTCATTGTTTGCGTATAACACCCAGTGCTCAATGCAGTACGTGCCCTCCTTAATACCCATCACTGGGCTAACCCATCCCCCCAACCCCCTCCCCTCTAGAACCCTCATTTTGTTTCTCAGAGCCCATAGTCTCTCATGGTTCATCTCTCCCTCTGATTTCCCTCCCTTCATTTTTCCCTTCCTTCTCCTAATGTCCTCCATACTATTCCTTAGGTTCCACAAATAAGTGAAACCATATGATAATTGACTTTCTCTGCTTGACTTATTTCACTCAGCATAATCCCCTCCAGTTCCATCCATGTCAATGCAAACATTGGGTATTCATCCTTTCTGATGGCTGAGTAATATTCCATCATATATATGGACCACATCTTTTTTATCCATTCGTCGGATGAAGGGCATCTCGGCTCCTTCCACAGTTGGGCTATTGCAGACATTGCTGCTATGAACATCGGGGTGCACGTGCCCCTTCTTTTCACTACATCTGTGTCTTTGCGGTAAATACCCAGTAGTGCAATTGCTGGGTCATAGGGTAGCTCTATTTTCAACTTTTTGGGGAAGCTCTATACTGTTTTCCAAAGTGGCTGCACCAACTTGCATTCCCACCAACAGTGTAAGAGGCTTCCCCTTTCTCCACATCCTCGCCAACATTTGTTGTTTCCTGCCTTGTTCAAATCAAAACCACATTGAGAACATCAAATCTTGATGCAAGTCTGAATCTGAGGGAAGGAGACAGAGAGGGAAGGTTGGCTGGAAGCATCCTAGACCCCGTGCAGAGTCAGGCAAATTCATCAGGGTGTCAGGGAGCCCTGGAGTCTCAGTCAGCCTGCAGAAGAGGAAGTGTCCTGCCTCAGTTTCCTTGCTGCTCTTCAAGCACTACCTGGAGGAATTCCACAGGAAGTGTCATCTCAGAGCAAACATGGCATCAGATTTGAGAGCACACAGCCAGGGCCGAGGATTAGTTACATTCCATCAAGTTGACGGTCAAGATGTGTCTTCTCATGGCCACCATCATGATCTAGTTGAGAACAAAAATCGATGATGAAAAACAGAACAGGGGAAGAATTGCCGGACCAGAATCTATCAGTAGACAAGAAGGGATGAGGTCTAGGGCAGCAGCAGAGACACCGGCTCTGGCTGGCACCAGCATGGATGGGTCACCTGTGCTAAAGAACCGGGAGGCCCATCACTCGGGGACAGATGCTGGGACATGAGTAGATGGTGGGAGAAATCTGTACAATTGTCCTCTAATGTGTTCAGTGTGCTCGGTGACATAGGAAACAAGATCATTAGCAGAAAGAAGAATGGGGAAGGGGGGTTGGATGTCCTGAGGGCCCACCCACCTCCCAGCCCAGGAATGCCAGGTCCGTGGGAGAGGAGACACCCTGTGGGAGAGGACTGCACAGGGACCCGGGTCTTCAGGGGTACCTGGTTTCTGTCAGAGCTGTGAGGTGAAGGGACCATCCTGAGAGGACTCTGGACATTTACTGGTCATGGCGGAGCTTTCCACGGGGCGCAGTGGAAGGTTCAGGAGCTGGGGAGGGGGTGTGAGAGGAGGCAGGATAGGGGTGTGCAGAACCTCATGGAGTGAGAGTGCAGGATATCTGGGGGACCAGGGGTTACTGACACAGGCGAAGAAAGGACATAATGACATCAGTCCTGGTGGACTCCCCACAGATGGTGGTGGTGAGTGTGTGAGAGATGATGGGAAGGAGCAGGAGTTTGGGGCTCTCACTTGGGCTCTGTTCAATGGAACGTGGGCTCTGTTCAATGGAACGAGGAGGTTTGGGGTGGCTGGGTCTTAATTCTAGTGTGTGGACCTTTTCTCAACCCCTGGATTATGGGGGGCAATCCCTGGGGTCAAGAGGTGTTAAACAAAGTCCATGGGTTCACTCTTGACCCTTGTGGGGCAGGAGTGCACTCACACCAGACGTCCTCTCTGCCTGACACCTGCACTGGGAGAGAGACTTCTGGGGCACCAGGTGTGAGCCCAACATAGGGACCCCTTTTGTGCCTTCTCGGGGTGCAGAAGGTCTAGGGGAGCTAGGATCTTAGTCCTATAACCCCAGTGTGCATGTCCACGTTATGGAGTAGGATGTAGACAGTGAGGATCTGTTCCCAAAAAGAGATGATTTTGTTTTTTAAAAAACTGAGTTTCAAAAAACTGAGAAGTAGGGAATAGAAGAAAATGCTTCTACTTTTCAGTTTTCCTGCTGTTACCATCAAAGGCCTAGAGGCAACGGAAACCTCAGCGTGGGACAGAGCGACCCTGAGCTCCCCTGTCTTCCAAATAGAAGACTTTTGGTGAATAATTAAGAGAATTTCATATTACTTTAACATTTTATATTAGGGAATTACACTTATTCCCTTCAGTATAACAATATTGTGTGAAGAAAAGTTTCTAAGAGATGAAAACTGAATTATTTAGGGATGAGGGTCATGATGTCAGCAAGTAATTTTCAAAAATTTCTGGAAAAATTATAGAAACATAATTTATTACATATATAAGGAAAATATTAAATTGATTAAACCTGGGGTGCTAGGTACTATTCTTTCAAATTTTGGGTATCTTTGAAATTTTTCACAATAATTTGGAGAAACCTTTTAAAATAATGCATAATGACATGGGACATGTTCACAGCATAATGTTGAATGAAAATTAGGTTTCACGTGCTTTTCTGCCTGTGGAGGCCGCAGAGTAAGCATCGTTAAAGTCTCCCCTCCCACCGCTGTCATATCTAAGTCAGAGTCTCCCAAAGAGCCTGAACAGCTGCGGAAACTCTTCATCGGAGGTTTGAGCTTTGAAACAACCGATGAGAGTCTGAGGAGCCATTTTGAGCAATGGGGAACGCTTACGGACTGCGTGGTAATGAGAGATCCAAACACCAAGCGCTCCAGAGGCTTTGGGTTTGTCACGTATGCCACTGTGGAGGAGTGGATGCAGCCATGAACGCAAGGCCACACAAGGTGGTTGGAAGAGTTGTGGAACCAAAGAGGGCTGTCTCAAGAGAAGATTCTCAAAGACCTGGTGCCCACTTAACTGTGAAAAAGATTTTTGTTGGTGGCATTAAAGAAGACACTGAAGAACATCACCTAAGAGATTATTTTGAATAGTATAGGAAGATTGAAGTGATGGAGATCATGACTGACTGAGGCAGTGGCAAAAAGAGAGGTTTTGCTTTTGTAACATTTGATGACCATGACTCTGTAGACAAGATTGTCATTCAAAAATACCATACTGTGTGGGCGCCTGGGTGGCTCAGTTGGTTAAGCGACTGCCTTCGGCTCGGGTCATGATCCTGGAGTCCCGGGATCGAGTCCCGCATCGGGCTCCCTGCTCAGCGGGGAGTCTGCTTCTCCCTCTGACCCTCTTCCCTCTCGTGCTGTCTCTCACTCTCTCTTTCTCAAATAAATAAATAAAATCTTTAAAAAAAACAACAACAAAAAAATACCATACTGTGAATGGCCACAACTGTGAAGTAAGGAAAGTCCTATCTAAGCAAGAGATGGCTAGTGCTTCATCCAGCCAAAGAGGTCGAAGTTGTTCTGAAAACTTTGGTGGTCGTTGTGGAGGTGGTTTTGGTGGGAATGACAACTTTGGTCGTGGAGGGAACTTCAGTGGTCGAGGTGGCTTTGGTGGCAGTCGAGGTGGTGGTGGCTATGGTGGCAGTGGGGTTGGCTATAATGGATTTGGTAATGATGGAAGCAACTCTGGAGGTGGCAGAAGCTATAATGTTTTGGCAATTACAACAATCAATCCTCAAATTTTGGACCCATGAAAGGAGGAAATTTTGGAGGCAGAAGCTCTGGCCCCTGTGGTGGTGGAGGCCAATACTTTGCCAAACCACGAAACCAAGGTGGCTATGGTGGTTCCAGCAGCAGCAGGAGCTATGGCAGTGGCAGAACGTTTTAATTACTGCCAGGAAACAAAGCTCAGCAGGAGAGGAGAGCCAGAGAAGTGACAGGGAAGCTACAGGTTACAACAGATTTGTGAACTCAGCCAAGCACAGTGGTGGCAGGGCCTAGCTGCTACAAAGAAGACATGTTTTAGACAATACTCATGTGTATGGGCAAAAAACTCGAGGACTGTATTTCTGACTAATTGTATAACAGGTTATTTTAGTTTCTGTTCTGTGGAAAGTGTAAAGCATTCCAACAAAGGGTTTTAATGTAGATTTTTTTTTTTTTGCACCCATGCTGTTGATTGCTAAATGTAATAGTCTGATCATGACGCTGAATAAATGTGTCTTTAAAAAAAAAAAGAAAGAAAGAAAGAAAGAAAATTAGGTTTCGCGTGCATATGTGTAAGAATGTGCTGTCAGTATGTTTATGTGTGTGTGTGTGTGTGTGTTACCGAACCCAAGTTTAGCTGCTCCAGCCCGAAAGATCCTTACTCAAGAGATGAGTTCTGACTGGAAAGAAATTTGAGCTTTATTCAGGAGGCCGGCCACCTGGGGAGAAGGACTCTTGTCCAAAAGCCAACTCTGAGGTTTCTGCCTGGCCCAGGGGTTTTTAAAGGGGGTTAGGATGGTTAATCAGAAAAGGGAGTGCAGTGGCCTGCAGCATTTCTTGATCACGTGCAGACTCGACTGTGTTGGCTTCAAATGGTCTCAGTGCAGGGAGGTCAGTGAGGGGGACTGGTTCTCGTCTCATGATGTACCGGGGACTCTGTTCTTTCTGCGAGGGAGGTCAATAAAATCATCTGTGTGACCTAAAGGAAAGAAAAACATTTTGCTAAAAGAATTGCTGAGCTAATCAGAAAGCCAACACACTTGCTGGCCTCTGAGGTCTGGGAAAGTTCTGGTCCTTTGCTCCTCAAGGCCAGTGGTCTGCAAATCTCAAAGAAACTAAATTAGTTCTGTTACAGATCAAGGGCCTTAGGTCAGGTTTACCTCCCGCCTAAAGGCAGGGCAGGGCAGGGTGAGAGGGAGGTGGGAAGTTCCACAAGCGGCGGGTGGTGCATGGAGGGCCTCTCAAAGAGGACCATGGAAGAGAACGTCAGGGAAGGAAGCGCTGCCTGGGAGACACATTTTCTGGCCCGAAACAGCACTGAAGGCTCTGGGGTGTGGACACGCTGGGCGTGCTGGAGGAACCAGGCAGTGGAGGGCCTGGATCTGGGCCCATCCCATAGACACAGCTATGTAAACTGGACGTTAACTGGCAAAGGTCATGCAAATGAAAGGGATTTTTTTAACGTAAAATACTTTAAAGAAATCATTCAAGACATTCCAAAGGGTTTGCAATAGGAAATTTTCCTCCCTTCCAAGACCCCAGGCACCCAGGTCCCCTGCCAGAGATGCACATTATCAACTCCTCATGTATCCTTCCTGAGAAAAATGTATACAAATGTTATTGTTGACATCAAGAAGGAGTACTGGAAGGGTGACTGGGTGGCTCAGTCAGTTAAGCATCCAACTCTTGATGTCGGCTTAGGTCTTGATTTCAGGATCGTGAGTTCAAGCCCTGTGTTGGGCTCCACACTGGGCATGGAGCCTACTTGAAGAAGGAGAAGGAGAAAGAAGGAGAAAGAAGAAAGAAGAAGAAGAAAGAAGAAGAAATAGTAGTAGTACTGGAAAGAAATAGGGGAAAAAAATGTTTCTTTTCGGTTTTCCTGGGTGCTGTCATCAAGGAGCTGGATAGAGAGGTCACAGTGGAGAGGCAGACACCTCATAGGAGGTTTCCTGAGCCCTCCTCTCCTTCAATCCTTGCCCCATTCCTGACATTGACACCTGTAGAGTCCAGGGCTGCTCAGAAGCTTCTTCATACCCCTATTGATGCCCAGCCTTCAGGTCAGCCTCCCCTGAGTGACTTACAGTCCAGGCCCTCCCAGGCTGCTCAGTCAGAATTCAGGAGCAGCGCAGCGGCGCTCCCGTGTGGTCACAGGGATGAGGTTGGAAGACCCCGCTCCCCTTTCTCTAGCTCAGCCAGGAGTTCCCAGGGTCTCCCTCTGCTCCCAGCCCCAGAGCAAGGCTTTGAACACAAGAGGTTGCCCCTGTCCATGTCAGGTTGCGATGCAAAATGTTTCCCAAAATCCAAAATAATATAAGTGTTTCCATAGATATTTCCCTTGAGTGACCACTGATTCTGCTCTTAGGATACAGCAAGGTCTCCAGGCAATAACAGCTGGTTCCCAGGTCTGGGGTGGACCCCACAAAGAAACTGAGTGCCCTCTCTCCAAAGATAGGACCTAGGAATTCTAAAGCCCTGTCACTTATTTCTGCTGCTGCCTCTGGGGTTTGACTCAGTTCAGTAAGTCTCAAGACATTGGCATGAAGGACGAGGGGCAGAAGCCCGCGGTGCATTGAGTCTAGAAGGGGGAGGATGCTCCTGGAGAAGTGAGGCTGGGGTGTAAATAAGAACATCGGAGGGGTAGAGGGTCCAGTGAAGGAAGAAGGAGTCAGGGAGAAGAATGGCATGGGAAGGGCTATCCTAAGGAACACCTGTTTTTGTTTGGAGAGGGCTCTCTGGGTACTGGACTAGGTACTAGAGAGTGAAGGGCTGATGCCGTGCCAGCCCTGGAGGGACCAACCCTGGGGTTTCAGGGTCCCACTCCCTGTGTTAGTACTTCATGACCATGGCTGAGCCCAGACCAGAGCCAGCCAGTTGTCATGGCCTCAGCTGTCCCTTCCCCCTCTATGACAAGCTGAGGAGCCCCTGAGGACCATGTGCTGAACATGCAGTGTGGGCTGGACACCAGTGTGGGCCACAAGGACCTCAGCAATAGGACCCGGGGTACTGACCACCCATTTCCCAGTAGCGGTCTCTACACCTTCCATAACTCACTGCCGAGGAGTCTGGGGTCCTGCATCTTTCCTTGCCCCAAACACCCAGACCCTGAGACTGTACCCCTCAGGCCTTGCTCTCTGCTACTCCCAACCCCTGAACTTAGAAGCTCATGCTGCATTCCCAGTCCCAAATCTAATTTCTACTGACCACTGACCCAACACTACGGCGGTGCTATAGACTGAATGTGCACCCAACCCCCCAGATTCATATGTTGAAATCCAATCCCCAGTATGATGGCATTAGAAGTTGGGGCCTTCGGAGGTGATTAGATTGCAAGAGTAGAGCCCTCATGAATGGGATTAGAGTCCTTATAAAAAGGACTCCAAAGAGTATGTTGTTTAAGCCACCCAATCTGTGGTGTTTTGTGATGAACATCCAAACAGACTGAGACAACCTCCAAAACCAAACACTGCTAAGCTCTTTCAGTCTCAGATCCACTTTAAGGAATCTGGTCACAGCATGTATTCATTTATTCACAAATATTTAATGAATGTCTCTGTGCCAAGCATGATTCTAGGCCTGGTAATCATTTAATCAAATCAGACAAAACACCTGCTCTCCTGATGCTTACATTCTGAAGGAAAGACAAACAAACAATAAAAACACAATAATATTACTATGGTATTATATATTATGTGTTCCAGTTACCTATTGCTGGGTAACAAACAATCCCAAAATAAAACTACCATTTTATCCACTCTCACTGTATGCATTGACTGGGCTCAGCAGGTAGCTCTTCTGCTTCATGTGACACGGTCAGGGCTGTAGTCACCTGGAGGCCCAGCTCGTCCAGAACATTCAAGAGGGTTCTCTCATGGGGCGCCTGGGTGGCTCAGTCAGTTAAGCATCTGCCTTTGGCTCAGGTCATGATCCTGGAGTCCTGGGATCGAGCCTCGCACGGGCTCCCTGCTCAGCAGAGAGCCTGCTTCTCCTGCTGCCTCTCACCCCTCTCATGCTCTCTTGCTCTCTCTCAAATAAATAAATAAAATCTTTAAAAAAAAAGAAATCACAAGGTATCTTATGTCAGAACCTCAGAAGTCAAGCAGTGTCATCTTCTCATGTTCTGGTCATCAAAACTAGTCACTGATTAAAGAAGAGGGGAATTAGCCCCCACCTCTAGACAGACGGTGAGATCATATTGCAAAAGAACATGAGGGGTGGAAAATATTGTTGAGGCCATCTTTGAAAAAGAACACTTCACAATGTGTTAGGTAGGGATTGGAGATGTAGAGGAAAAAATAATGCAAAGTTGACAATCAATGCAAGATGATAGGAGAAGTGGCACTATTAAATAGGGTGGTAATACAGAAATCTGTCACATTTCTTACACTAGTAATGAAGCAACAGAAAGAGAAATAGAGAAAACAATCCCATTTACAATTGCACCAAATATAATAAAATACGTAGGAATAAACTTAACCAGGAGGTTAAAGACCTGTATTCTGAAATATATAAAGCACTGATAAAAGAAATTGAAGATGACACAAACAAATGGAAAGACACTCCCTGTTCATGGGTTGGAAGAACAAATATTGTTTAATAATCCATTCTAGGGGCACCTGGGTGGCTCAGTCATTAAGTGTCTGCCTTTGGCTCAGGTCATGATCCCAGGCTCCTGGGATCGAGCTCTGCATCGGGCTCCCTGCTCAGCGGGAAGCCTGCTTCTCCCTCTCCCACTCCCCCTGCTTGTGTTCCCTCTCTCGCTGTGTCTCTCTCTGTCAAATAAATAAATTAAATCTTTAAAAAAATAAAAATAAAAAAATAAAAGTCCATTCTACCCAAAGCAATCTATAGATTTAATGCAATCCTTATCAAAATACCAACAGTATTTTTCACAGAACTAGAACAAACAATCTTAAGATTTGTATGGAACCACAAAAGACCCCGAATAGCCAAAGCAATCTTTTTTTTTTAAGATTTATTTATTTATTTTGAGAGAGTGAGAATGAGAGAGAGAGAGCGAGCACGTGAGAGGGGGGAGGGCCAGAGGGAGAAGCAGGTTCCTCCCTGAGCAGGGAGCCTGATGTGGGACTTGATCTCGGGACTCCAGGATCATGACCTGAGCTGAAGGCAGTCGCTTAACCAACTGAGCCACCCAGGTGCCCCTAGCCAAAGCAATCTTAAGAAAGAAAAATAAAGCTGGAGGTATCACAATTCCAGATTTTAAGTTATATTACAAAGCTGTAATAATCAAAACAGTATAAAAAAAAACAGTATGGTACTGGCACAAAAGTGGACACATAGATCAATGGAACAAGATTGAGAGCCCAGAAAGAAACCCACAATTAATAGAGTCAATTAATCTTTGACGAAGAGGGTAAGAATATGCAGTGGGGAAAAGACAGTCTCTTCAACAAATGGCGTTGGGAAAACTGACCAGTTTTTTTTTTCTTTTGCTACATGCAAAAGAATGAAACTGGACTTCTTACATCATACACAAAAATAAGCTCAAAATGGATTAAAGACCTAAATGTGAGACCTGAAACCATAAAACTCCTAGAAGAGAGCACACGCAATAAGTTCTCTGACATGGGCCATAACAAGTCCTTCTTGCTCCAACCTCCTTCACTTCTGCCATTTCTTCCATCATAGCCTCAGCTCTGACCTCTGTCTCTCCTCTTCTGCCCTCCAGGGGAAGGAATGGCTCCTTTCCCACTGAGAACAGGCTCTGGGCAAGGAGCTGGGCTCTAGCTGAGGCTGAAAGAAGGAAAGGCTCAGGGGCCAGGAGTCAGGGAGGGAGAATGGGAATAGCCAGAGCAGAAGCTGGAGGGCTGGCAGAGGTGATGAAGGGAGGTGTTTCCATATCAGTTTTCTCTCATAGTCCGGGAAAATCATCTTTCTCCCAGGCCCAGGGGCATGGAAAGAGCAGCAGGAATGGAGAACTATCCCACATGAAGGAAAAATAGAAGTGATTCCCTCTCTGCTCTCTTTTTCCTCTTGCCTATTCTGGTCAACTTCGTAAATGAAACTTGTTCACGAAACTTGAAATTTTTTTCTTTTAGTAAAGTCTCCAAATATTAGGGAATTAAATTGTTAATGTCTAAGTCCTACAGCCTGAAAACACAGAAGCTTTGGCAAATGAAGACACGTATGGAGAACTGGCCATTGTACATTGGGAACTAAAGGCTGCACTGAACAAACTCTAATGTGGTGCTGAAATGGGATCCACTGACTTGCCTGTGTGAGCTTGAGCAGCTCTTGGAACCTCTGTATCCTCTTTAGAAAAGTAAAATGAGCACCCAGTACCCAGATTTTGGTCCCTACATGTCATTCTCCAATAAAAGGAACCAGGGTTCCTTAGGGAAAAAAGCCAATTCTATGACCAAGACAGAAAAAAACACAGGATAAGCCTGGAATATCTTGCAATGCCAGAAAGGAAGTATACCTCCCCAAAAGAGGGGCATGTCAAAGGGACACAGGAGCCAACGTGAAAGAGCTCCCTATGAACAGGGCTGCAACAATATGAGCAACAAAATGACCATAGTATTGGATTATAACCCAAAATATTTTTTAAAATATTGAGTTCATACAGAAATACATAAATGATTGATAAATTGGAAAATGGGGAGAGAAGGAACAAACAAATCTTCATTACAGAATAATTCCAAGTAATATGAAGATAATTCCCTTTCCAGAAGGTGGAGCTTGATTGCCCTCCCCTTGAATGTGGGCTGGACTTGGTGACTCACGCCCAAAGAATAGAATATGGAAAAGAAAAAATTACTACTAATTGCAAAGTTACTACTTTACAGTAGAGAAACGTGGCAGAAAAAAACCTTAATTGAGTGTTAAAGTTTATGTTGATATCATGCACCCCCTGATATGATGTGATGAGAAGGGCACTCTACCTCTATGGTATTCTTCCTTAAAATCTATTACCCCAGTCTAGTCATGAGAAAACATTAGACAAATCCACACTGAGTGACATTATACAAATTATCTGTCCACTAGTCTTCAAAACTCTCAAGGTCATGAAAATAGGTAAAAACTAAGAAACTCAACAGATTAGAGGAAACTAAGGAGACATAACTTAATGCATTAAGGTGCCTTAATGCATTAAGGGCTAAAACTCCCAGTATAATGTTCCATTGCAAAACAAAAAGCACTAGGCCCAGATAGGTTCATTGGTGCATTCTACCAAACATTTAGGTAAGAAGTTATAGCAATTCTCTACAATCTCTTCCAGAAGATAGGTACAGAAGAATACTCTAACTCATTTTTTAAAGATTTTATTTATTTATTTATTCATGAGAGACAGAGAGAGAGAGAGAGAGAGAGAGAGAGAAGCAGGCTCCCCACTGAGCAGGGAGCCCGATGCGGGACTTGATCCCAGGACCCTGGGATCATGACCTGAGCTGAAGGCAGACGCTTAACCATCTGAGCCACCCAGGTGCCCCTACTCTAACTCATTTTATGAGGCCAGTATTACCCTAACACCAAAACAAACAATAATATTACAAGAAAGAAAACTACAGATCATTATCTATCATGACATACATGTAAAAATCCTCAACAAAATATTAGCAAATCAAATCCACAATGTATAAAAAGAACAATATACCGCAACTAAGTGGGATTTACCCCAGGTACACAAGGCTAATCCAACATTTTAAAATCAATTAACATAAACCATCAATATCAACAGGCTAAAAAGGAAAAAACCACATGATCATATCGATAGATGCAGAGAAAGTATTTGACAAAATCCAACACCCGTTCATAATTTAAAAAAAAAACCCTCTTAGTGAACGAGGAATAGAGAACTTCAACTTGATAAAGAATGCCTACAAAAAACCCCACATCTAACATCATAGTGAGAAACTAGAAGCTTTCTTGCTAAGATCAGGATTAAGGCAAGGATGTCCCCTCTCACCACTTTTCAACATCCTACTAGAAGTCGGAGCTGATGCACTAAGAGAGAAAAAAAAAAAAAAAGAAAGAAATGGTATACAGATTGGGAAGGGAGAAATAAAACTGGGTTTGTTGACAGATGGCATGATCGTCTATGCAGAAAACCCAAAGAATCAACAACAAATTTCCTGAAACTAACAACGAACTATTATAGCAAGGTTGTAGGATACAAGGTTAATATATAAGTCAATCACTTTCTTCTATAGATCTTCCTTAGCTTACAATAGGGTTATGTTTCAGTAAGCCCATCACAATTTGAAGATACTGTTAAGTCAAAAACGCATTTTTTTTGCTTTCTTTTTTTTAAGTCTTTTTTTTAAATGTCCATCCCCCAGTTACCCCATCCCCTCATCTTTCTCCCCTCCAGCAACCCTCAATTTGTTTCCTATGATTAAGAGTCTCTTATGGTTTTTCTCCCTCTCTGATTTCATCGTTTTATTTATTCCTCTCTTCCTCTATGAGCCTCTGTTTTGTTTCTTAAATTCCACATGTCAGTGAAGTCATATGATAATTGTCTTTCTCTGATTGACTTATTTCACCTAGCACAATACCCCCTAGTTCCATCCACGTTGTTGCAAATGGCAAGATTTCTTTTTTTTTTTTGATGGCTGAGTAATATTCTATTGTACATATATACCACATCTTCTTTATCCATTCGTCTGTCGATGGACATCTCTGCCCTTTCCACGGTTTGACTATTGTGGACATTGCTGCTATGAACATTGGGGTGCATGTGCCCCTTCAGATCACTATGTTTGTATCTCCAGGGCTGATACCTAGTGCAATTGCTGGGTCATAGGGTAGCTCTATTTGCAACTTTTTGAGGAACCTCCATACTGTTTTCCAGAGTGGCTGCACCAGCTTGCATTCCCACCAACAGTGTAGGAGGGTTCCCCTTTCTCCACATCCTCACCAACATATGTTGTTTCCTGACTTACTAATTTTAGCCATTCTGACCAGTATGAGGTGGTATCTCGTTGTGGTTTTGTTTTTTTCTTAAGATTTTATTTGTTTATTTGTCAGAGAGAGAGAGTGCACAGGAAGGGGGAGCAGCAGGCAGAGCAGGCAGAGGGAGAAGCAGGCTCCCTACTGAGCAAGGAGCCCAATGTGGGGACTCCATCCCAGGATCATGACCTGAGCTGAAGGCAGACGCTTAACCGATTCAGCCACTTAGACGTCCTCTTATTGTGGTTTTCATCAAAAATGCATTTTTTTAAAAGATTTGATTTATTTGACAGAGAGAGAGAGACAGCCAGAGAGGGAACACAAGGTGGGGGCGGGGGGGGGGGCGGTGGCGGGAGACGGAGAATCAGGCTTCCTGCAGAGCAGGGAGCCCTATGTGGGGCTCCATCCCAGGACCCTGGGATCATGACCTGAGCCGAAGGCAGACATTTAATGACTGAGCCACCCAGGCATCCCAATCAAAAATTCATTTAACTCACCTAACCTAGCAAACACAATAGCTAAGTCTAGCCTACCTTCAGCATACCCAGAACACTTACATTAGCCTACACTTGGGCAAAATTATCTCACACAGGGACAATTTTATAATAAAGTGTTGAGGGACTCTTGGCTGTCAGAAGAGCATGTGACTCTTGATCTCGGGGTCATGAGTTTCAGCCTCATGTTGGGTGTAGAGATTACTTAAATAAAAACTTTTTAAAAAGTGCTAAACAGGGCGCCTGGGTGGCTCAGTCGTTAAGCGTCTGCCTTCGGCTCAGGTCACGATCTCAGGGTCCTGGGATCGAGTCCCACATCGGGCTCCTTGCTCCGCAGGAAGCCTGCTTCTCCCTCTCCCACTCCCCCTGCTTGTGTGTTCCTGCTCTCGCTGTCTCTCTCTCTGTCAAATAAATAAATAAAAAATCTTTAAAAAAAAAAGTGCTAAACAAAGTATGTAACTTCTTGAATACTATATTGAAAATGAAAAACAGGATAGTTGTATGGGTACAGAATGGTTATAAGTGTATTGGTTGTTTACCCTCACAATTACATGTCTGACTGAGAGCTGGGGCTCACTGTTGCTGCCCAGAATCACAAAACAGTATTGTACTACATCACTAGCCTGGGAAAAGATCAAAATTCAAAATTTGAATTATGCTTTCTACTGAATGTGCTAAAGTCCAAAAATTGGAAGTCAAACCATCATAAGTAGGGACCATCTGCATACTAGCAATGAACAAGAGGAAGTTGACAAAACTCTGATGAAAGAAATCAAAGAACCAAAACAAAGAGGCAAAGGATCTGTACTCAAAAAAC
Organism: Eumetopias jubatus; assembly: GCF_037043125.1. Classification (NCBI taxonomy): domain Eukaryota; kingdom Metazoa; phylum Chordata; class Mammalia; order Carnivora; family Otariidae; genus Eumetopias; species Eumetopias jubatus. The sequence continues at coordinate 120,482,061 of NW_028274812.1, read as the reverse complement.
TATAGAACACTCATGAAAGAAATTGAGGAAGACACAAAGAAATAGAAAAAAAAGGTTCCATGCTCATGGACTGGAAGAACAAATATTGTGAAAATGTCTGTTACTTAGAGCAATCCACACATTCAGTGCAATCCCTATCAAAATACCATCCATCTTTTTCACAGAAATGGAACAAATACTCCTAAAATTTGTATGGAACCAGAAAAGACCCCGGAATAGCTAAAGGAATGTTGAAAAAGAAAACCAAAGCTGTTGGCATCACAAGTCCAGACTTCAAGCTCTATAACAAAGCTGTAATCATCAAGACAGTATGGTACTGGCACAAAAACACATAGATCAATGGAACAGAATTGAGAACCCACAGATGGACCCTCAACTCTATGGTCAACTAATCTTCAACAAAGCAGGAAAGAATATCCAATGGAAAAAAGACAGTCTCTTCAACAAATGGAGTTGGGAAAATTGGACAGCCACATGCAGAAGAATGAAATTGGACCATTCTCTTACACGATACACAAAAATAGACAACTCAAAATGGATGAAAGACCTAAATATGAGACAGGAATCCATCAAAATCCTAGAGGAGAACACAGGCAAGCAACCTCTGTGATCTCAGCCACAGCAACTTCTTGCTAGACACATCTCCAAAGGCAAGGGAAACAAAGGCAAAAATGAACTATTGGGACTTCTTCAGGATAAAAAGCTTTTGCACAGCAAAGGAAACAGTCAACAAAATCAAAAGACAACCGACAGAATAGGAGAAGATATTTGCAAATGACGTATCAGATAAAGAGCTAGTATCCAAAGATCTATAAAGAACGTATCAAACTCAACACCCAAAGAACAAAAAAAATCCAATTAAGAAATGCGCAGAAGACACGAACAAACATTTCTCCAAAGAAAATATAGAAATGGCCAACAAACACATAAAAAAATGTTCAATATCACTTGGCATCAGGGAAATACAAATCAAAACCACAATGAGATACCATCTCACATCAGTCAGAATGGCTAAAATTAACAAGTCAGGAAAAAACAGATGTTGGTGAGGATGTAGAGAAAGGGGAACCCTCTTACACTGTTGATTGGAATGCAAGCTGGCATAGCCACTCTGGAAGACAGTATGGAGGTTCCTCAAAAAAAACTGAAAATAGAGCTACCCTATGACCCAGCAATTGCACTACTGGGTATTTACCCCAAAGATACAAATGTAGTGATCTGAAGGGGCACGTGAACCCCGATGTTTATAGTAGCAATGTCCACAACAGCCAAACCATGGAAAGAGCCCAGGTGTTCATCAACAGATGAATGGATAAAGAAAATGTGGCATATATATATACAATGGAATATTATGCAGCCATCAGAAAAATGAAATCTTGCCATTTGCAATGACGTGGATGGAACTAGAGGGTATTGTGCTAAGTGAAATAGTCAATCAGAGAAAGACAATTATCATATGATTTCACTCATATGTGGAATTTAAGAAACAAAACAGAGGAGCATAGAGGAAGAGAGGAAAAATAAAACAAGATGAAATCAGAGAGGGAGACAAAATATAAGAGACTCTTTTTTTTTTTTAAATGATTTTATTTATTTATTTGACAGAGAGACACAGCAAGAGAGTGAACACAAGCAGGGGGAGTGAGAGAGGGAGAAGCAGGCTTCCCGCGGAGCAGGGAGCCCGATGCGGGGCTTGATCCCAGGACCCTGGGATCATGACCTGAGCTGAAGGCAGACGCTTAACGACTGAGCCACCCAGGCGCCCCAATATAAGAGACTCTTAATCATAGGAATCAAACAGGGTTGCTGCAGGGGAGGGGGGTGGGGGATGGGGTCACTGGGTAATGGACATTAAGGAGGGCACTTAATGTTATGAGCACTGAGTATTATGTAAGACTGATGAATCACGGACCTCTACCTCTGAAACTAATAATATGTTATATGTTAATTAATTAAATCAAACAACTAAATAAATGAAAAGAGATTCCATACTCATGGATAGGAAGACTTGATATTGTCAAGACGTCAGTTCTTCCCAACTTGATCTTTAAATTCACCTCAATCCCGGGGTGCCTGGTTGGCTTAGTTGTTAAGCGTCTGCTCTCGGCTCAGGTCATGATCCCAGGGTCTGGGATCGAGCCCCGCATCAGGCTTCTCTGCTCCACGGGAAGCCTGCTCCTCTCCCACTCCCCCTGCTTGTGTTCCCTCTCTCGCTGTGTGTCTCTGTCAAATAAATAAATAAAATCTTAAAAAAAAAATTCAACTCAATCCCATTCAAAATCTCAGCAAGTTATTTTGTAGATATTGACAAAGTGATTCTAAAGTTTATATGAGGAGGCAAAAGAGCCAGTATAGCAAGTCTACCATAAGAACACAGAGTTAGAGGATTGATAGGGGCGCCTGGGTGGCTCAGTGGTTAAGCTACTGCCTTCGGCTCAGGTCATGATCCTGGAGTCCCGGGATCGAGTCCCACATCGGGCTCCCTGCTCAGCAGGGAGTCTGCTTCTCCCTCTAACCCTCTCCCCTCTCATGCTCTCTATCTCATTCTCTCTCTAAATAAATAAATAATCTTTAAAAAAAGACGACTTATTATAAAGCTATAGTAATCAAGACAGTGTAGGGAGCCTGGGTGGCTCAGTCAGTTAAGCATCTGCCTTTGGCTCAGGTCATGATCTCGGGGTCCTGGGATCGAGCCCCGCGTCAGGCTCCCTGCTCAGCGGGGAGCCTGCTTCTCCCTTTCCTACCAGCTTGTGCTCACTCATGCTCTGTGTCACTCTCTCTCTCCAATAAATAAATAAAATGTAAAAAACAAAACAAAACAAAACAAAAACAAAGACAGTGTATACCGTAGTGGTGAAAAAACAAGTAGATCAATAGAACAGAACAGAGAACCCAGAAATAGACCCCACATAAATACAGTCAACTGATTTTTGTCATGGAAGCAAAGGCCATATCATGGAGAAAAGGTAGTGTTTCAACAAATAGTGCTGGAACAAGTAGACATCGACATGGGAAAAAAAAAGTGAAATGGGAAAGCTCTCTTGAAAGGCTACCGTGAAGGTCACCTATGACAAGAATAAAAATTGCCCAGCAGGTTCAGTGGACTTCAGTATTCCTAAGTACCCATCTCCACAAGAGTGTCATATGAAGGGTACAGTAATTTATGTCAGTCACCTCAGTCCTGCCAGTCCATTGGGTAGGATGTAGTGTCAGCACATTGGCCTCAGGAAGCTCTGCAGCCCTTTGACCTTGTGGATGATGTCTCCCATAATCCTCTGCTTGTCTCTGGCTGAAAACTAGGCTTCTCCTGCAGAAGCCAGGCCCAACTCTCATTTGATTAAGTGTCTATTACACATAAAGCCTTTTCTTAAAAGAGGGAAAAAAGACTCTGTTAAGATACTGAGAGGAATGCCTGGATGGCTCAGTCAGTTAAGCATCTGTCTTCAGCTCAGGTCATGATCTCAGGGTCCTGGGATGAGCCCCGCATCTGGGAGTTGGCTTCTCCCTCTCCCTCTGCCCCTCCCCCCACCTCATGCTCTCTCACAAATGAATAAAAAAAATCTTAAAAAAAAAAGACACAAGATACCCAGGAGTAACAAAAACATATGTAACATGAAATTAAGCAAACTGGTTTACATGTGTTTATCTTCATTCCTTCATTTCCATGATTACGAGAACCAAAACACATTCAATAGATTTGAACTGACTCAAAGATCAGCCTTTCCTTTATATCAGTTCTCACAGATGAACAAAACCCCAATCCATAGACTCTATTTTAACTTAGGTTTAAGACTACCCATTATAAATTATTGGGAGGTTAGTCCATTTTGGAGTTCATAACCTAAAATAGAAACTCAGATGGTAGAAATGCCTAGTTTTCAGGAAGGATACTTTATTAGTGCATCATTTAGATTGTCTTACAGAAGTTTCATTTGCTGTATTTTCTTAATGGCTACAAATCCTGCTTTTAATTTATCAGCGTGGTGAGTTTAGCTTCAATATTACTTGCTTGTAATCTGTTTAACCTTATACTGGATAGTTTCCCACAACCGTAACATTAGCTTGGGCCTCTTACGTTCCAGTAATTAAGACTTTAAGCCATGCATATACTGCAAGTCAAATATGAATCGTGCAAAGCCTATCGCTGAGAAACATGAGGACGCTTCTCTTCCAAAACGTTAATGAAGTTTTGGTTCTTTCTCCACCGAAAAGTGAGAACATGTCAGCCAATGAGGAATGTGGGGTGTTTGGCCTCATCTAAAGGTGCTTCAGCAACCCCCCCCCCAAGTTTGAGAGCCACTGACCTCCAGGAAGATCACCCTCCCTGGTTCCTGGATCCCCATGCTATGGCAGCGGCCATCTTCCCTCCAAATTCAGCATGAGGTCAACAAGATAGTGAACTGGTTAGCAACTGTCTACTCTCCAGCCATCTTGTTTTCTGAGATACTTTTTCTGAGGGTCTTTTTTCCCAGATGATCAAACTGGGAACATTCCCCCCCCTCTGAGCCACCTCTGGCCACTGGCATGTAGCGGTGCTATCCAGCCACAGGACATTTCAGGACATATGGCAGGAAGGCCATCTGTACCCAAGACTCACATCACACATTTAAAGTGAGGGCTCACGAGTTCAACAAAGCTTGAAATCTGTTACCAGTGTCACGTTCTTTTCAGGAGCCAAGGGTACAATGACACAACAGTGCCCTGAACTAACAGAGAATGCAAACCCCTACAACATGCAATGCAGACAAGAAGGAATGTCATTCTGGGCCAGCGAGAAGGGAAAAAAACGGAAATAAACTGATAATCAACACTTGAGCCAGGTCAATGGCTACGAGCTTTCAAGTCAGGTGGACCTGGGCATGAATCCTCCAGGCTTTTCCACCAACCAGCTACGGACCTTGAGTCCTGAATGAACCCCTTCTGAGCCAGTTTCCTGCACACCAGCAATGTAACTTGTACCTTGCAGAATTGAGAAATGAGAAAAGACATAGTGCTAAGAAAAAGAGACACTAAGACGTAGGCTGGGCACCAGTGTTCTAAAGCAAGTTCTGCCTGGGCACCTGGGTGCCTCCGTCGGTTAAGCATCTGCCTTCAGCTCAGGTCATGATCCCAGGATCCTGGGAAGGAGCCCCATGTCCCGCTTCCTGCTCAGCAGGGAACCTGCTTCTCCCTCTTCCCCCTGCCTGTGCTCTCAAATAAAATCTTTAAAAATAAAAGTTCTGCCTCAACTGGCAGGAACTTTTTCTCATCAGGAAGACTCTGGGGCCAGGTTGGGAGGGAGGTAAAGGTAGGGGCAGGGCCCTGGGCAGGGCCAGTCACTGAAGCGAGGCCAAAGCCTGGAGGGAATGAGCCAGTTCCTGGTGGCCGTTGGGCAGTTCAGACAGCTCGCGGTTACACCAGCCATGGCACTCCCTCTGCCCTGGCTCTCATGTTGCTGCCGTCGCCTCCTCCTGCCTTCCTGGCCCCTGGCCCCCCAGAGCTCCTGGAAGTGCTGCTCCCAGAGCCCCAAGGCAAGCACAGAAGAGCCAACCAGCTCCACATGCAGTGGGAAGATAAGGTCATCCCCAAGGGTAAGTGGCACCAAGAGTGGGGGCAGACTGTAGGGGAGAAAGGGGGGGTAATCCCTTTAATCTCGTGTCACAGGCCTGCTGCAAGTCGATACCACCCCCACCCCCAGAGCTCTTGGCCTAGTTCCAACTCCTATATCCCCAGCACCTTCCCCACCCCCACCCCTCTCTAAACCTCAGGGCTCCCTCTCCCCACAGCCCTCCCTCCCTGCAGAGTCCATGAAGTCCTTGGACAGGAATTTCCCCCCACCTGTTAATTATTTCTTAGTGGGGGGAGGAACAGCCAGTCCCCTCCTCTCCATATCCTCCCTTGTACAAGGAGTCCAGTCATAACCCCTGAGCAGCAAACTACCCCCCCAGAAGCTTACGCCTAAGACCAGAAGCTACCTTGGCTTCACAGTACAGATGACCTTAATACAATGGGGTTTAAAGGTTTAAATTTGAGAAGCAGAACGCCTGACTTCCAGCAAGCCTCAGCCCCCTTCCCCAGGCTGATGCTCCCTCCCCTCTGCCCCGCCCCCTCAGGGTCCCAGGCCCCGCCCCACAGCTGAGCTGGCCCAAGCTGAGGAGTTGCTGGAGCAGCAGCTGGAGCTGTACCAGGCCCTACTGGAAGGGCAAGAAGGGGCTTGGGAAGCCCAGGCCCTGGTGCTCAAGATCCAGAAGCTGAAGGAACAGATGAGGAGACACCGAGAGAGCCTAGGAGACGCCTAAGCTTTCCACCAGTTCCCACTTTACCTTCCAACACTGGAAACACTACATACACTCACACTGGGCCTTTGGGTCAGAAACATCCCAGCCCCTCCCAGGCCACTAAGAAAAATGGAAGTGGCAAGGAGCCATGGCCTCTGCATTCTCAGTCACATTGCCCTCCCCTCTGACCCCTCCCCATTGACCTGGGCCCCACAGAAGGGCACACAGTCCTTATTGGAATACACACTGAATCATGGCCTAACCTCACCCTAAATCCAATAAAGGGATGGAGCACTTACAGACAACACAGACGCATACGTTTTTTAGTTTTGTTAAAAAAAATTCAGACAATTCAGGAAATATGGGTTTAGGAGTGGTGGTGATGCAAAAGGGGGGAAGCCATGGGGTGGGGGTGGGGGTTGTCAGGGGTAGGTGGCAGTAGTGTCTCCTTCACCCCATGCCTGCTGTCATCTCCTGAAGAGGGACAGACCGTCACATTCCAAAATGGGTGGGTGAGTCCTCTACCGCGTCTGTTCAACTGGAGAGAAAACATGGCACGATTAGGACAAGACAGGGAAAAAGGCAGGGCTGACAGAACTACCACCCACCCCCATACATGCAGAGGTCTGTAGTTTGTGGGCGCAGAGGATAGGTTGGGGGTGGGGAAAGATAAATAGTTTGTCAAGAGAAAGAGACCTAGAGATCAACTAAGCATCCCAACAGGGGCATCAAGATCAGGGGGACACGAACTTGCCAAGTGCCTCTTATGCACCAGAGACTTTATGTACATGAGATTCAAGACAAACACACTAGGGAACAAGGAGACTCTGAAGAGTTGAGAAGCCAGTTTCCTGAGAGCCATACTCACTGTAGGAGGAAATGTCTATCTCATCGGGCAGCTCACTAATATTCACTTCAAAGCGATCCTGCACATCATTGAGGATCTTGGCATCATTTTCATCCGACACAAACGTGATGGCCAAGCCCTTGGTGCCAAACCGACCTGCTCGGGCCACCTGGAAGGAGACAGAGGGCAGCACTGGGAAGACCCCAAAGTAGGAAGACACCCAAAGGAGGGATGAGAAACTCAGGTATGAAGACACAGAAAATCGGGGGGGGGGGGGACGGACAGTGGGATGCCCGTGTAGGTGTGGAGCTTACCCGATGCAGGTAGGTGTCGGAATCCTCAGGCATGTCATAGTTGAAGGCAATGTTTACCCGCTCAATATCCATGCCTCGGCCAAATAGGTTGGTAGCCACAAGAATTCGTCGTTGAAAATCTTTAAATTGCTGATACCGAGAAAGCCTTTGTGAAATCAGAAAAACGTTGAGTCCCTTCTCTCAATGGTCTCTTTTCCTTCCCAAGGACAAAAAACATCTTTCCATCTCTGACTCACCTCTCCTCCTGGGGCATCCCTCGGTGGATGGCAATGGCTGGGAAGTTCTGCTCCACCAGGAGCTGGGCCAAGGCAATGCAACGCTGCACAGACTTCACAAAGATCACCACCTGGGTGTGTGACAGGCGATGTGGGTACATGTGGGATACGTGAGAGACTATGTGTGAAAAGAGTGTTCAGTAACTACACTCTTCCAAAGAAATTCCTCCTAATCTCCATCACATATTCCTCTTCTGTTCTAAATACAACTCAGCCTTTCTTACTCAGCTGATTTTTCCTGAGCAGACCTACTGCAGAGAAAGCACAGAGAATAGTAACGAAAACTACCAGGTATGTTAGGAGACAAGAAAGAGGCTAATGGTAAAAATGAGCAAGTGGTAAAAAGTAAAACTGAAGTCTGGAAAGATCATGACTAGTATTTCCTGCTCATCAGAAACAAACATAAGCAACCTACCTTTATTTTAAGTTTTTGGTGCAAATAAACCACACAATAGGTTAGGTGATGGAACACTTCTCGGTAAATAGCTTGAGAAGAAACAAATTTAAGAACCTAACAAACCCAAGCTATTTTGGAACTTTTCCAAGCTTATGAAATCCCCTCTTTATTGAGCTTTTTCTTTACTAAACACCTGGCTGTGACAGCCATAGAACAGAAAAGCAGCTCTCACCCTGTTTAAATTCTCATTTGAAAGAATTTCACTTAAAAGGCTCACATCATATAGGTCATGTCCTCAATAAAAGGGTACTTAACCAGGTTTCTGCTACAGTTGGAGACGTGCTCATCCCCCTACTGGACCTTGAACAACTGACCTGATTGAACTCAAGGACATCGAGAAGGTCAAAGAGCTTCCGGTTCTTCTCGTTGTCCTTCAGTTTCACGTAGTACTGCTGCAACCCATGCAGCGTCAGCTTCGTCTCATCATCCACGAAGATCTCCATTGGCTGGGGGGGGGAGGGGGAGTAGGGGGTGGGGAACGGGAGGAGGGCAGAGTGGGGGGGTTAAACCTGGGGGGGGTGGAGGAACTTATCTCCAATACACCCCATGGGGGGATGGGGAGAAGAGAAGCCTGAAAACCCCACCACACCCCCAAAAATACCCCCATTTTAATGTGGTCTCTTCCACGTTAGCTCTAATTTCCTTCCTATCAGATGAGTTTTAAGACTGCCCAACCTCAAACTGTCATGGGAAGGGAACTTTGCAGGGAGGAAAAGGAGCAGTGAGACCACCCAATGGCAAGATGCCATTACCTCAAAGGGAGGTGGCAGAGGAAAGAAAACAATGGGTGATGATCCCCAAAGGAAGAATGTGATCCAAACGCCTGGGAATTGGTGGGACACGGTGACTCAAGGTCAGAGTAACTCCACCAGAGCTGGTTGTAAAAACATAGGGGGAAAACAGGGATTGTTCCATTTGAGTTTTCTCTCAACTAAGAGAATCAGGGGGCGCCTGGATGGCTCAGTGGGTTAAGCATATGCCTTCAGCTCAGGTCATGATCTCAGGGTCCTTGGATCAAGCCCCACATCAGGCTCCCTCCTCAGTGGGGAGTCTGCTTCTCCCTCCCCCTCTGCCCCACGGCCTGCTTGTGCACTCTCTCTCAAATAAATCTTTAAAAAATTTCTTAAAAAACCCACTAAGAGAATCAGAGCCACATCAGGAGGGTGGATATCTGTTAAGATCAGAATGCTACAATGGATGGTCTCAAAAATGCCATAAAAGAGAAGCGAAAGTTACTCAAGATGAGTAACAACTTGCCCTCAGACCACAAGGGAATTGTTTAGATGGCACCCACTGGACGCTGAACTAAGAGTCAAACCAACTATAGTGTTATAGGGACGGTACCAATACATGGTGTTAAGAAACAAAATTCAGAGCAGCAAATACACATTCAGCTTAAAAAAAATAAAACACGCACACACACGCATACACACAAAACCCTTGAAGGGGAGGAAGTAGCATAAAAAAATATAAATTGACACAAGACTCAACTCCTGAGTCCAAGTTTCCTAGCACTCTTCACTAACCTGGGGACGTAATTAATATGAACACCCAGGGTCCAAGATTTCAGGAAAGGATGTGTGGCACAGGAGAAAACCAGAAGCCCAATCCCAAAAAGCAGACTAGCAAAGGCAGGCTTTTCAAAAAGAAGTTCCATGGCCTCCTTCAAATCTAATCCTAGCCCCAAGTATAGCTAAAAATAGTTAACATCCCATGGGAAAGAGCAGTACAGGATGGGGAAAGAATACACTGCACTGTTTATACAACAGGCCCCCTCTAGCCCCAAACCCTAACACCCACCTGGTTATATCCAAGTGGAGCTCCTCACTTTACCTTTCCCATATCCCTCTCCTTTTGAGTATTAAAAAATTGTTTTAAAAAAGAAAGAAAAAATCTACCCCCCCTTTCAGGACACCCCTCCCCCCAACACATATGGGGGGAAACGGGGAGCACGGCACGCCTTGGATTCAGGAAAAAAACCGGGAACGGAAAAAGAGGCTGGTTTGGTCCTCAGCTTCCTGGTCAGGTTTCCCCGCGGCCTCCGCTGCCGCCATCCACCGCTGGGTGCCGTCCGCATTTCCCCCGCCGCTCCACGGTGCTTCTCCGCTGCCGGCTCACATCAACCGAGATTCCAGATGGGTGCGAGGAGGTATGGACGGGAAGGAGTAAGGGACTGGGGACTGAGGTGCCAAAGGCCCCCACCCCTGGAGGTGGGGAGGGAGCGGATTCATTTGTGCTGTTTGCTCTTCTTTTGGACATGCCCTGCCATCTGTCTGTCCCTCTCTTGCTCTCCTGCCACCGGAAGGTTATGAGTTTTGGGGAGCAGAAGGCTCCAACTGTCTGCTCGATGCCACCTTGAGGGTGTGTGGCTGTAAAGGGGTATGTAGGAGACGATGGGTGGGTGGTAGGGCAGAAAATTCTGCCCTCCCCCAAAAAGGAAGAAGAGGTTCAAAAATGCTGTGATGAGGGGGAAAAAAAAAAAAGGTCGAACACTACCCGCTCTCAAGTTAACCCGACCAAGTCTTCCGGAGTTTCCCTGGCGCCCGCGCAGACCCTAACACTAGCTGTCTCTGCCTCTGTGTGTCTCTTCAAGGAGTCATCACTCCCAGATGGGCACGTGCCCGCTTCTTGGCACTTGAAGGACAAGGGAGTCTGGAGGAAGAGGGTGCGGAAGGGGAGGAGGCAGTGGGCAGGGAGTGGAGGGAGAGAAGGTAGAAGGGTATTTACGTCTTGCATGAACTTGCGGCAGACGGGACGGATCTCTTTGCTCAAGGTAGCACTGAACATCATGACCTGCTTCTCATGGGGGGTCATGCGAAAAATTTCCTGGACATCCCGACGCATGTCTACCAAGAAAAAGGAAAAAAATCATAGGAGAAAAGCAGCATGTAACAGAAAAAAACCGGAGACTGCCTCCCCAACAAGGTGAAGACTGCTGGAAATGGGTAAGCAAGATTCATTTCCCGGAAAGATTGGTCTCAGGTACTCCATTCACTTGAACCACCATAAAAATCACATCCATTGCAGTAACACCATGGAAATAACACACAATGCAATTTGAAATAAAGACCTGAGATCAGGTTAACCCGATTCCACCATTGTGTTTTAACCAGACAAGAAGATAATGAAACCCCAAATCTCACAATTATGATATGGAGATGAAACCCACTGGAGAGGCTCACAACCCTAAAACCCTTGAGAAATGCTTTACAAGGCCCTTCTCCCTACTTTCTCCCCATGCCCCAGCTATCTACAAATACTGCACACCTAATTACATTCTAGCTGTTAGAGTCCATTCCACGCTTCCTCTGGATCACTTTCTATCCAGCCAGGCAAGTGAGATCTCTCCACCTCAAGCCCACCTTATAGCTCACCATCTGTAATAGCCAAAGGTCATCTGAAATGACTTATCCCTGGGGCTATGTCCATCCCCACTCTCTCATTTATTAAATGTGAGTTCTTAGTTTTCCTTTCTTGTGGCATACTGGATTACAGAAAATCCCATAAACTCTCCACATTAATCCTGAGGTCTAAAGATCTATTCAGCTATAAATTCGGATATATGCCGTGCAGGGGATGCCAAAGAGTAAACAGTCTTCCTCCTTCAGTTTATTATCTCCCCAACACCAGCATAAAAAGCTATAAAGGAAAGAATAGTGGTGTGACTGATGTCTAAGATCAGCAAAGCCACTCCTCTCAAAGAAAAAGAAACCTCCATCACAGAAAGGAAAGACCAAACACCGCTCCCCTTGATCACCAAGGTTGCTTAAAAAGCCTGACAAAAACCAAGAGGGGAGCCAGAGCCATCAGTCATGGGTGATAGATTAAGAGTCATCCTGGCACTGAAGTGCTCCTGTATCAAAAAAGCATCATTTGGCTCTGAAGGGCAACTCCCAGATCACCAGCCCCATCCCAGCGCTGCCACTCACCGAGCTGTTCAAGCATCTTATCACATTCATCCAAGATAAAGTGTTTAATGTGTTTGAGATTGAGGCTCTTATTTCGAGCCAGGGCGAGGATGCGGCCAGGGGTCCCCACAACAATATGCGGGCAGTTCTTCTTCAGCACCTCTTCATCCTTCTTGATAGACAGACCACCAAAAAACACCGCGACCTGTATTAACCCAGGAGAAAACAGTGTCTCACACACAAGGAAATAGTCCAATCTCCCCATAGTTCCTTTCCTTTCAATTTAATCTAAACCAATTCTTAGAACATTTCAAAGCTAGAAGGAACATCAAAGGTCACCCAATCTAAAATGCTTATTATGTTCTCCAAACACTGAAGCTAAGAAACAAAAGTGACTTGCCCAAAGTCATGTGACTAATCAGGGCAGTGAGGACTAGCATTTTCTTCTGACTTAATCTAATAATCTTCCTTCCCCTGGTGCTATGCCCAGACTTCATTCTAAGAATGAGGACAGCAAGGGGCCCCTGGCTGGCTCAGTCAGTAGAGCACATGACTCTTGATTTCAGGGTATTGAGTTTGAGCCCCACACTGGGTGTAAATTATAAATAAATAAACTTTAAAAAAAAAAAGGTAACAAGAAATAGTAATCACCAGACTACAGAGTGTCACACAACGCTCATGGAATATCAAGTTTTCCTAACTCAGATCTTTTTTTTCTTTCTTTCTTTCTTCTCTTTCTTTCTTCCTGCTTTCTCTCTCTTTTTTCAAGTAGGCTCCATGCCCAGTGTGGAGCCCAGTGCAGGGTGTGAACTCATGACACACAAATCAAGACCTGAACCAAGATCAAGAGTCGGACGCTCAACTGACTGAGCCACCCAGGTGCCTCTGAACTCAGATTTTTAAACGCCTTTTTGAACAAACCCTATGAAATCACTGATTCAAGGTAAACATGTTACTCCATATTCAAAATATTAGGGAAAGATTTGTTGTGGATGTGAGCCTTAATATAATATCAAAATGATACCAGAAACTGCTTTCTAGCTTCAGAGAGAAAGATCAATCACAGGATCAGACCATCAGAATAAACCTAAAATCACTAATTATGGGACAACCAAATTTGCAACAGAACAGGAGATACACAGCATATCAACTCAAGAATTCTTCCCAAAAATGTTTTTCAATTAGTTGAGCTTTCAAATGTTATTTCAGTTAAAGGAAATATGGAAAGAAAAGAACAACTTAAACAACACCGTAAGGGAATAAAACCAGACAAATCCAGACGTAGGATATTCTGTAGAACTAGCCCAACCTCAAACAAGTCACTATAGCACAATTTTAAACAAAACAAAATGCCACGACAATTTATATTTGATCTTAACACCAAGAATATTCCTTTTTTTTTTTAAGATTTTATTTATTTATTTGAGAGAGGAAGAATGAGAGACAGAGCACGAGACGAAAGAGGGTCAGAGGGAGCAGCAGACTCCCTGCTTGAGCAGGGAGCCCGATGTGGGACTCGATCCCGGGACTCCAGGATCATGACCTGAGCCGAAGGCAGTCGCTTAACCAACTGAGCCACCCAGGTGCCCGAATATTCCGTTTTGAGGCACAGCTGAAAGAGCATGCAACTCTTGATCTCCGGGTTGTGAGCTTGAGCCCCACCCTGGGTGTGGAGATTACAAAAAAAAAAATAAACTTAAAAAAAAATTCTCTTTTGGGGCGCCTGGGTGGCTCAGTCATTCAGCATCTGCCTTCAGCTCAGGTTGTGATCCCAGGGTCCTGGGATGGAGCCCCGCATCGGGCTCCCTGCTCCGCGGGAAGCCTGCTTCTCCCTTTCCCACTCCCCCTGCTTGTGTTCTCTCTTTTGCTGTCTCTCTCGCTAATAAATAAAATCTTTAAAAAAAAAAAAATCCTCTTTTAAGCAGCATAAACTGGTAAGTTGGACCTAGAGAGGAGGAAATGCAATCCTCGCTCACTAATGAGCCAGCAAGAAATGTTTCAACAGTCTTAACAACGGAAACTGTCTTCTGGTTTTCAACTTTTCAGTATCAACCAGCAGCAAGACCACCTGGTGGAAGGACAATGATATTGACAATGTAAGAAGACAGATACGCATAATACACACACAACATTTAAATTATTTTTAAAGAATTAAAATTTTCACATAATAAAAGAATAATGTAAACCATCTGATCTTCCATGAAAAGAAATAAAAAAACCTGAAATTTGATAAAATAAGACAACAGTGCCTAATACTTGGTGTCACAGAACCATTAGGGAAAAAAGAAAAAAGGTTAACTAATGATTGACTTCTATGAGGTGCGATTAGAGATAGGAAAACAAAAATCTTTTCATTATGAGGCCTTTTAAATTACTCCAGCATGTTTACCCCACTCAGATACTGCTATTACCACTTTGGTTTTTAAGACTACTTTTTCTTTTCTAATTAACATGTATTATTTGTTTCAGGGGTACAGGTCTGTGATTCATCAGTGAAGACTACTTTTAGGGGGCGCCTGGATGGCTCAGTTGGTTAGGCGTCTGCCTTCGGCCCAGGTCACGATCCCGGAGTCCTGGGATCGAGCCCCACATAGGGCTCCTTGCTCGGTGGGGAGCCTGCTTCTCCCTCTCGCACTCCCCCTGCTTGTACTTTCTCGCTTGCTCTAATAAATAAATAAAATCACTAAAAAAAAAAAAAAAAAAAAGACTACTTTTAGTTTAAGACTACTTTAGTTTAGGGGCACCTGGGTGGCTCAGTCATTAAGTGTCTGCCTTCAGCTCGGGTCCTGGGCTCCCTGCTCAGCGGGAAGCCTGCTTCTCCCTCTCCCACTCCCCCTGCTTGTGTTTCCTCTCTTGCTGTGTCTGTCAAATAAATAAATAAAATCTTAAAAAAAAAAAAAAATAAGGGACTACTTTAGTTTAGCTCAGTTAAGCATCTGACCTCCACTCAGGCTGGGACTGAGCCCCACATGGGGGCTCCCTCTGCCCACCCCCCACCCCCCAGCTCATGCGTGCTCACTCTCTCAAATAAATACAATCTCTTAAAAAAAAAAAGTGACTATTTTTAGATCAGGGCTAGAACTCAACACATAAAGTAATGAGTAACAGGAGAAAATAGCAACAATCCAAACAAAAGTACTGTTCTTCACCACATCCTAGCCAGGAGTGTAGGAAGTTATACACATCAGTGCTTCTCAAACTCCAATTACCTGGAGATCTTGTTAGAATGCATATTCATACTCAGTAGGTCTGGGGTGGTACCCACATAATCTGCATTTCCATCAAGCTTCCAAATGATGCTGTAACTATGGGTTTGGGAACCATACTATGAAAATCAAGGTTATATATGGAAAACAGCCCAAGCCTATTCTGTTGTCCCCCCAAACTTTCGATTTTCTGCCATTTTAAAGAATCCTCAAAAATCACATACCACGCTAGAGGTATTTTGGAGCTCCCAGCCTTCTCTTGCTACACACCCTAAAATTCTCAAACTGTCAACCACAGCACAGTGAAATCATTCAAAGTCAATATAAATAAGTAGTTAACAAAAGTGTGGTATTGTGATAGGCTTCCTCCATAGACCATTTATGCAGTCTCCTGCTGCACACCTACATTAACACGAGATAAACTAATGCTTCTCCAAAATCAAAATATAAGCAAACATCTCATAAATTACAATGCGTATTCAAGTGATCCCTATAACGCAAATCTCTTGCACACCAAAGTTTGCAGAAACTTACTAGCTATTACATGTAATTTAACAACTGTGGACATGAAGACTGCTGGTCTCCAAGTCTTTAATGCCTTCAACACCCCACACCCTCACCCTCCCAGGTCTCTTTACCCTGGCTTACCTTGACATTGGGCATGTATTTAGAGAAGCGCTCATACTCCTTGCTGATCTGAAAAGCCAACTCCCGAGTGTGACACATCACCAGCACAGACACCTTGGGGGAGTGGGGGAAGTAGATGGAAACAAACAGTTTATCCCTTCACTATGCCCTTTAGGGAAGCAAACTATCACAAAAGCACATCTGGCAGATCATAAATGACTTCAATTCTGAAATCTAAACCATTAACCCCATGATTACTATGTAATATCCCCCATAGCCATCAAAGGTGAGAGGCCATCTTAGTAACAAACACTCATGGCTCTGAATGCATCACATGGCTAAGACAAAACACCCTTCTCGAATATTTCTAACCAAAATGTCTTCCACAGCACTCTCCCCCAGTGTACCTGTCCAGTAACTGGCTCCAGCTGTTGCAGCGTGGCCAGCACAAACACTGCTGTCTTCCCCATGCCTGACTTGGCCTGGCATAGGACGTCCATTCCCAGAATGGCCTGAGGGATGCACTCATGCTGGACTAGAAAGGGGGAAAAAAGATAAATTAGACTTCAGTCTCCAGATAAACTCCACCTTTTTTCCACCATGCCAAACCCATTTCTCACCGTTCAATTCTTAAATGATCATCAACTCCCAGACTTTCTACCTCTCTTCTCCCCCAAACTCATCCCCAAAACAGACCTTCCTAGTTCCTTCTCACTTTAGCCTCCGACTCCAGTGCCCCCTCCTCCATCCTGCTAAAAACCCTCTTGCACCTACCAACAGCTCATCTTTAATGTTTCTGACTGTCCCTATTTTCCTTTATCTGTAACAATCCATGACATGTGAGTGCCTGCCTCAGGCCATTTCTCCAACTTAGCTTGCCACACTTTAGGCCACATAACCCTGCAACTCTGAAGGGCTTGGTAGCTGACCCAGAAGCCACCCACTTTAGATCAGCCATAAAGGTTTCCAGAGACCAGAGCTGGCCAACAGAGAGGGACTAAAGGTCCAACTAGCTCCTCTCTGGAAATTCAAAATTAGAAACCTAAATGACAAAATTAAAAACAAGTAGACAAAAAGAAAAACCAATCACAAGAACAAATGGCAGATCTCTAAGTCACTTTTTTTTAAAAGATTTTATTTATTTGACACAGAGAGAGACCACAAGTAGGCAGAGCAGCAGGCAGAGGGATAGGGAGAACCAAGTTCCCTGCTGAGCAGGGAGCCCGATGTGGGGCTCAATCCCAGGACCCTGGGATCATGACCTGAGCCAAAGGCAGTCACTTAACCAACTGAGCCACCCAGGCGCCCTTCTAAGTCACTTTTCAAGTCACTAGCTTCTCATGTTATCATGTATGAAAAACCCATCTATATAAATCTTTCCTACTGCTAAAATAGTTTTTGACCCTTTATCTCCTGATCTAGCCCAAATATGTATGACCTGAGAGACTGTTTAACACACCTGTTTCTGGTATCCTTAGAGAGCTTTATGAATACTCTATGCCGGGCAGAAATTTACCTTCTGATGGATGCTCAAAGCCACAGTCAACAATGGCCCGGAGCAACTCTGGCTTCAGCAGGAAGTCACGAAAGCCAGAGCTGTGGATGGAGACATAGGAGCCCTTGACATCCTTCTTGGCAGGGGCCTCAGCCCCATCTCCCCCAGCTGCTGTCTCCACCTCATCTTCTTCATAGTCCAAGAGCTCATTGTCCACATCGTTCTCTGCCATAACTGGGCCGGCAGGGGGAGAAGGGGAGGGGTCTCCGGATGGTTTCACGCAGAATAAGTGAAAACAAGGAAGGAGAGTGGGGGCTTGAACAACAGTTTAAAAAAAAAACACACACACCCTAGTTTGTGATAGAAGAGCTAGGAAAAAAACAGATGGAAGACTTATTAGTCACGAGCAGAGCCTTCACCACCTC
This sequence comes from Eumetopias jubatus, assembly GCF_037043125.1. Classification (NCBI taxonomy): domain Eukaryota; kingdom Metazoa; phylum Chordata; class Mammalia; order Carnivora; family Otariidae; genus Eumetopias; species Eumetopias jubatus. The sequence continues at coordinate 120,464,250 of NW_028274812.1, read as the reverse complement.
TTTTCCATCCCCATACACCTCCCACTTTCCCTAAACTGTGACACCTTTACCTGGAAAAAAAAAAAAAAAATAGGAACACAAAACATAAAAGCAAGAACAAACATAACACAGTGGCTCCAGGTGAAGTGGTTACGACAAATTCCCAACAAGATTAGGATCAGAGTAGCATACACCAGGAAGTAGGAAGGAGAGAACGAGCATATGAATTCCTGACGTCTAAGTAACAATAAAGAAGAAAACAAAAAATGAAAAGCAAAATATGACAAGGGAGTGGAGAATGGAGATGACAAGATGAATCCTGAAAAATCCTCAAAGGAACTCTGTACTTTCCCTATAATCTCCCTAAAAAAGCAGCCATCAGTCAAGGGTGATAGATTAAGGTCATCATTGCGCAAAGCGCTCACTTCTCAAAATAAAAACATCATGTGGCTGCCATCCACCTCCCACTCCTCAGTAACCTCCTTCTGGTGCTTAAGAATTCCCTGTGTAATTGATGGGGGGGGGAGTGTAAGAGGAATGGCTCGGTCAGAAGTATTCATCCCTTCCCCATACAATGAGAAAGTAAGTAACTGATACACTCGCTACAGCTTTAACAGAAACTTTAGTAAAGGGTCTCACGTCACCCTTGTGTTACTCCTCACGTGAGACTCCCTTCCGATAATCACAATGACACCATGCATAAAGATTTGAGAAATATCCCAAATAAAGGTTGGTAAGTCCAGATCAGAAAAGTCCAGCTGGGCCCAGAAGCCGGCCCCTCCTTCTATTCCCACCTTGGGCCATGAAAAGGACCCAGAGAGGAGAGGGAAGGTGAAAAGAGCCCCGCCCTTCGCAAATGCCCAGGACCAAAGGACACCTAGCGCCGCCTCTCACCATCGCTAGGGCCTCCGATAAACGAGAAGCGCAGCGAAGGAGCAGGGAGCAAAAGGAACACAATGGCGCTGAGGCCACCATCTTGGATCGGGCCCCCTAGCATCCCTACCTCTACCCCCCCGAAACTCTTAAGAGCTCTGAAAAGGAACGCAAGCAATAGAAATAATGACCCAACTAGGCCCCAGGGACCCGACCACAGCCTGTGGAAGCGGTATCAGGAGTCCATGAGACAGGATGACCGCAAAGAAATGCAGATGGAGACGGATGATACCAAGGCCAAAGCTTACCTGAGCAAGGCGAGCGCATATGGCGGCGGCAACAGCGACGAAGAAGGGAATCTGCCTTCACTTCCGGTTCTCGGCTTCCCTCTTAGGCAGGACTCCCGCCCTCTCGCCTGCCAGCGCGCAGGCGCAAGAGACCGGAAGAAGATCCTTCCAGATTCAATAGTTCCGTGCGCGCTGGGGTTGCCTTTAAAAAATGCCTGTGTGAAAAAAAAATTTTTTAAGCCACTTCTAACTCCTCCGCTACTCCAAGTAACAAAAGACATAAAGGAAACTAGCATCATCTCCCACTGTTACCTTTTTTCTATTGTCCTCGTCTACTCCACGTCCCTCACCTCTTCCCTTAGTTTCTTGCCGGGCAGGTCTTCTCTCTGGGCACCCCTCCGTCGGCGCCCCGCTCTGTGGAACAGGCGGAGATGGAGGGGGCTGAGAGTTCCCACGGGGTCCTTGGCCGGGTAGTCAAGGTGACCCGGGGGCGTCAGGAGCTAGTCTGACCCCAGCTGAGGGGAAGGAAGGATCCTGAGCCGTGCTCACGGGTCCTCCCCCTGCCCCTTCCCCAGTGGTGGAGACGGTGGGCGGCATTTGCCTAAAATAATGTGGGCCTATGTAGTTGATGCCTCAAGGACCCCGAGGCTGATGGGCAGGAAATTTGAGGCAGGAATGTGTTCAGAATCCACTGAGTGGGGGACGGGTTGGTCTAGATTCTGCCTCAAGTGTTAAAGGTCTATGGTGGGGCTTGAGGGTTACACAATATCCCATAAGTATTGTTAATTCGAGCAGAATGTCCTTAGCCCCGCTTCCAGCAGCCCCATTGTTCAGCTTGAATTCTTTCTGAATGAAACCTTTGACACCCCAGTCTTTGATAGGCCTCAGAAGTCAGACATGTTGTCAACAAAAATGATAGCAAACGTTTGGCTCTTTATCTGTTACCACAGTTAACCGTTTGACACTAAGGAATAGATACCATTCGCATTCTATAACAAGCAAACAAATAAAGCAACATGTCCAAAGTAACAAAGCTAGTAAGGTGACAGAGCCAGGATACAAATACGTTTTGTTCTCTATTGGATCCGCCTCCCTGCTTAAAGAGTCTGGTTAATAATTACGCTGTGGATTACCTCATTGGTTCAAGTCTTTGGCTTGGTGAAGCAGGCATTGTTTTCTGTGGCCAAGAGAAATAACAGTGATCCAAGGATGGTGTCATAGAAGGGCAGTTTTTCCAACTCTAAGTATCCCAAGTTTTGGGGCACCGGGGTGGCTCATTCTGTTAAGCGTCTGCCTTTGGCTCATGTCATGATCTCCAGGTCCCGGGATCAAGCCCCGCATCAGGCTCCTGGCTCAGCGAGGAGCCTGCTTCTCCCTCTCCCTTTGCCCCTCCCCCACCATGTTCTCTCTGCTCTCTCTCGCAAATAAATAAATACTCTTGAACAAGAAAGCAAGATAAGGAACAAAAAGTTCTTGTTCCTACACTGCAGCTTTTCTCTATAGTTTCCATCTATAGTTCTCGGGTTCCCAACGAGTAACCCCACATTTGTTTCTCACTTTAGAGAAATAATAACACACTAGTTCCTTTTGTTTTTCCAACAAGTTTCAAAGAACAGCCCTTTGGGGTGTTTGGGGAATACGTAAATAAACAAGAGAGTGACTGAAAATGAGAAATGATGAAGGAAGCTGCTTCCACACACCAGTTGATTTGCCCACAGTTTTTTTTTTTTATTGAAACTTTTTCATTGTTACAAGGGAAAGGTGTTCAAGATGTAGAAAGGAAGGCCATGCATACAAGGGAACATAGCATCACTTTAGATCTCAGGAAGCAGTGAGCATCTCATGGGTCTTCAGGGAAATCGGAAAAGGGGGAATCCAATAAACAGAAAGACCAACTTAGACACAAAAAGAAAGACTAAGAAATTCAACATCTTCCTGGAATCACAGTAGAGAGGCTAAACGAGGTCTTCATTACTTTTCAGGGATCATAAAGCTCTAGGGAAAGAGAGGAGGGAAGAACTAATTCTTCAGAGAATTACTAGGTTCACAGAATGACTGAGTAGAATTAGAGAACCGTTGACAAATGTGAGGAAACAGCTGTGTTTAGGTTTTGGCAGGTGGGCAGGGAGTGGTAATAATACCATAGAGCTACCATTCATTGAATCACAGCTACTAGATGCCAGAAACCACGCTAGGCTCTTTACAGAGTGATTCCTAATCATTGCAGCAACCCTCTAAGGTAGGTATCATCATCATCATCATCATCATTTTAGTCCTGTAGAGGAGGACACTGGACTAGGGGTTAAGTACCTTGTCCTGTCCCAGCAAGTGGCAGGGTTGGGAAAGGGACTTCAGCCTGCCAGGCTCTGAAGCCAAAGTGTTTTTTCACATCCCTACTTCTCCATGCTACAAATTTCAAAGAGGGGTCGCGTGAGGGGTGACTTGGGAGTTTACAAGGTCCCAGTGAAGGTTAAAGAACAATAAGGAGATTCAGATCTGAGCAGGAGAACTTCTAAGTTTCACAGAATTATTGGATCTTGCCCCTAGAATTTCCAGGGAATGGAGAGCAAGTGGGAAAGAAGCAGCGAAGATGGTGGGAGGTAATTTTGATTGGGGGATTTCTTTGAGGAAGGGAACTGGAAGGGAACAGTTAGGCCCTACGGTGGATCCTAGACAGCAATCCGGTAGTTGGGGTGGACCTGGGGCCTGACGTCGCAGACCATGCCAAGAAGTTGGGCCAGGACGCGTTCTCGGTTTCTCTGCTGGGAGCTCTGCATGCCCTGCACCTGGCGTCTTGTAGCCTGTTCCACCTCAGCCGACAAGTTCCCCTGGGAGCCCATGGCCTGGGGGGATTGGGAAAGGGATGGAAGAGAGAAAGGCAAAAGCAGAAACAGAGAAAGAAGGGTCCGGGCAGGTGGAGAGAAAGATCCTGGAGCAAGGCCAGGAAGAAAAGCCCTTGCCAAAACCACCCCCATCCCATGGAAATATCCAGACACCAAAGAAAGCAACACAATTCCCTTTCCTTTGAGACTTGACATGCAACTTCATCCTAAAACAGACTGTAAAATCCCCACTACCTCACTACACCTGATCATAAAACTCTGCCTTCCACCCCAAATGACATCATACTCCACGTAGACGGTGGCAATTCCCCCCACAAGCTGTACAAGTCTTTCAAAACTCTCAGATTCTCTTCCTTATCACACATCTTTATCAATAACGCGGTCCCTCCTAAGGGCCCCCTTCAGCCCTTTACCACCTTATTTTCTTATAGAGTCACACTGTCCACACCTTATCAGATACACCCACCACCTTGCACCCTGGGGTCCCATCTCAACTCTCCCACTACTCACCGCCTGCTGCTTGCTCTGGAATTCTTGCTCTCGCTCTCTACGGTACTGCTCCACCTCCATCTGTGCCTCCTCCTTTGCCTGCTTCAGACGCCGGGCCTTCCCTGGAAGCAGAAGAAAGGACAGGGTTGGGGGTAGACCCCCTCACAAAATGTGATAGTAGTGGTCATTCCTTTCCAGAAAGTTTTTCTGCCTTCTCTCAGCCAACCAGGTGCTAGATTCTAACACCCACCCATTTCTTCCCTCCTAATCAGCCATCCCGGCCCCAGCTTTCTCCCCACCAGCCTTGGATTTTCCCAGGGACTCGAATGTTTGCTGTCCCCCCACCCCAATTTTCTTTCCAGACTCCTAAGGGAGAGAAGAGGAGACTCACTCTTTCTGGCATCTGCCACCTTCTCAGCCGCCCGTTTCTCGGCTTGCAGGAGCTGCTGAATACCCTGGGACTGACTGGCCATTTCTGTCGTTATGGCTGATGCTCTTTCAGATGCTACCAAGGTACCAGATGGCTCCCACCCCACCCCACCCCCAACACACACACACACATACACCGCCTACTTCTCCTCTTCCACCAGCTCCTTGCTGCAATCCTCCACCAACCCTGGGTCTTAGTGCTCCCCTTTTCCGCTCAGCCTCCTGCACCAGGTGTCTCCCCCAAACTGATCCTCCCATTGATGGCTTGTCTCTTCTCCCACGTCTACACTGGCAGTACCCAGAAGGACCACATGGGAGCAGCAGAGACCATACCCAAAGCTGCCTGCTACCGTCACAGCAGGTGCAGGGTTTTCCCGGTCGGAACGTCCAGGAGTGGGGGTAGGGGCAAAGAGGAGTGAGAAGGAGGCATAGAGGGGTTGAAAATGGGCTGAAAAGGTAAGGAAGTCAACATGTGTCGTGTTTTGGGAAAAGAGGATGCTGGGTTTCCCCAAATTCTTCCTACTTCTCTTCCCTTTTTTTTTTCTCCCTCCCGTTTCCATCTCCCTCTTCTTCATCTTTCCCAAGTCTAAATTTCTGCATCCATTTCATTTGCCTTCTCCTATAGTTGTTTCTTTATGTCTTTCACACATGTCTTTTTTGATCTGGCCCTGTTTTTTTTTTTTTTTTTAAGATTTTATTTATTTGAGAGAGAGAGACACAGCGAGAGAGGAATACAAGCAGAGGGAGTAAGAGAGGGAGAAGTAGGCTTCCCGCGGGGCGGGGAGCCTGATTCGGGGCTCGATCCCAAGACCCTGGGATCACGACCTGAGCCACCCAGGCGCCCCGATCTGGCCCTGTACTTGACCTCGTTGTGGTTCTAGTTTTGGTTTTCCATTTTCACCATGATTTTTAATCCTCTTTATCTCCCCTGTTTTCTCTCTCTTCTCATCTTCTATCTCTGAACCATCTCCTCTCTCTTCCCGTTTGGGGGAGGAGAGGATAAATCTCTAAATCGCCGTTTTTACCCTCCCGTGCTCGGCTCCTTCTCCTCGTTTACCGTCCAGTCTTCCGCTTTCAGGCGGACCCTTTATCCTAAGTTCCCAAGTTCCCCACCGAGGCCAGACTGAGGAAACACACACACCCCGTCCCCTCGGAGAGAGACGACATCCGGTAACGCGCTCATTTCCGCCCTTTACCTGCGTCTCGGCTTGCGCCATTTCCGCCAGCCTAGAGTGTCTCCGCCCTTCCCGCCTCCCTTCCTCGAGCGTCTTAAACACAGGCCTCGGTCCTACGGCTCCGGGGGTACTTAGGGGGGCGGGGGGCAGGTCTGATGAGTAACCCCTCCCCCCAGGTCCCAGAGGGAGAAGCCTCCACATCTGTCTGCCGGGTACCTCATATTCCGTTTCTAGATCATTACTTGAAATTATCTGTGACTTAAATTCAGATTTCTGTTGATAAAAATTTTCCCCATCATCTTTGTTTTTTTCAAAGTTTCTTATTAACAATTATCTGGGCTAATGAGCCTCAAAGCAATTATTTATCCTTTTGTCAAATTTTACATTAAGAAATCTGTGACCCAAGCCCCCTTCAAAAATTTTTTCCAAACCTACCCAAGGGATGAGAGTTAGGAGAGGCCTCATCTCTTGCTGAAGATGTAAGAAGGGGGACCGAAGGGAGGAACAAGAGGGAATGTCAGGGACGGTGGGGGAGGGACCAGGCAAGGCTGGGGCCCTGACGGCTGCCTTTTTTTACTTCCTCAGCCCAAGACTTCCATGGCTTCCACTTCCCGCCGCCAACGCCGAGAGCGTCGCTTCCGTCGTTATTTGTCTGCAGGACGGCTGGTCCGGGCCCAGGCCCTCCTCCAGCGACACCCAGGCCTTGATGTAGACGCTGGGCAACCCCCACCACTGCACCGGGCCTGTGCCCGCCACGATGCCCCCGCCCTGTGCCTGCTGCTTCGGCTTGGGGCTGACCCTGCCCACCAGGACCGCCACGGGGACACGGCGCTGCACGCTGCTGCCCGCCAGGGCCCTGATGGTGAGTTTCCCTGGTGGGGAACAAGGTCATGAGCCACTAACTGACCGGGAATGCGATGAACGCCAACAATTGAAAGATAAGCTAGTTATGCCTGGGAAGGTAATTAGTTGACCATGTTGGTATGTGGCAATCATTTGTGACTTTACTGAGTTACCATTGTCTGAAGAACCCAACATTCTCAAAACAGCAACTTCAAATTTCACATCTTTCTAGATTAGTAGCTACTTTGTCTCTTGACTGGATGCCTGCTGTGCAAAAAGTAAGATAGAGGGTAGGTTCTGCAATTCCATTGCCTGAGTTGGAATCCCAGCACCACACTTAACAGCTGTGTATTCTAGGGCAACTTACTAAACTTCCTGAGGCTTAGTTTGCCCTCGTGCAAAATTAAATAACAACAACCTTTTGCTGTGTCCCGATACTTCTCACAAATCAGCATTTAATCCTCACAACAATAAGTACTGATATTACCCCTATTTCTCAAGATGAGGAAACAGCACAGAGAAGTTAAGTAACTTGCCAAAGTCACCCAGCTACAAAGTGGTAGAGCAGGGATTAGAACCCAGGCAGTCTAGCTAGATCGATCACCTGCACTCCTTTTTTTTTTTTTAAGATTTTATTTATTTATTCGACAGAGAGAGAGACAGCGAGAGAGGGAACACAAGCAGGGGCAGTGGGAGAGGGAGAAGCAGGCTTCCTGTGGAGCAGGGAGCCCGATACGGGACTCGATCCCAGGACCCCGGGATCATGACCTGAGCCGAAGGCAGATGCTTAACAACTGTGCCACCCAGGCGCCCCTAGACGCTGTACTCCTAACGACTGTGTTATCCTATGTGGTACATTATAGAATTATACAATGATGCACCCATGTTCAAAGCACCCATGGTGTCACGTATATTTTGAGAATCAACTGACACAATACGTAATTAGAGCACCTGGCATGTGATTAGCACACAGTAGATGTTGGCCAGTAGTGTTTCTATTATGAACAGATCCATACTTCCTTACCTTCAGCTCTGCAACTCAAAAACACTAAGAGTCAAACATTTTTCACCAGACTTGATTGGTGAGAAAACCTAACCTGAGCTAAAGCGGGACTATCTCTGAGTTGTTTTTATTCTACTGATGTCAATGTTCGTACATTTCTCTGCAGAAACATTCATGTGTTTGGTCACTGGAGCTGCCCAGGCCCTCCCCGGCTACTTAATATACAGTGGATGTACTTTCAGATCAGCCCTACCAAATCCCAAAAACATCTGAGTTCTGAAAAACCTTTGACACTGAAGGTTTCAGATGGGGACCTATGGACAGTGGAAGCAGCTCTGTAGAGATAATAGCCCTTAGGAAAATAAAACCCTCTAGTGATTCTCCCCTGCTAGAGATTTTCCTTCTAGAGTAAGAACATTAGAGGAAAATCCCTGGGTTGGGTTGAACAACCTTAACTCAGTTTGACTGCTGCTATCACCATCTTCCAGCTCCCCAACAGAAACCCCTCTCACCCCAAAAACTTCCCCCGTATAGGAGAAAAAAAAAAAACCCTTTTCTTTAATTCCTCTTAATATAGTGAGATAGGCTGGCATATTCAGATTAAAAAAAAAAAAAACTTAAAAAGAGGAGGTTTGCAAAATGTAGGCTTCCAATTTGACAGCTGACATTACACATGGCAAGAGAACAGAGAACCCTGTGTCAGATCTCAGACCTCCTCCAAGTTCAAATTCTACCACCTACAGGCTGTGTACCAGGGACATGCAACTTAACTTCCGTGAGCCTAATTTGCCTCTCTCTCTTTTTTTTTTTTTAAAGATTTTATTTATTTATTTGACAGACACAGCGAGAGAGGGAACACAAGCAGGGGGAGTGGGAGAGGGAGAAGCAGGCTTCCTGCCGAGCTGGGAGCCCGATGCGGGGCTTGATCCTAGGACCCTGGGATCATGACCTGAGCCGAAGGCATGCTTAACAACTGAGCCACCCAGGAGCCCCTGCCTCTCTTTTTTTAATTATTATTTTTTGTTTTTTAACTCGCCTCTCTAAAATGGAAGTTGTGACAAGTAAATGAGGCAAGCACTTGGTATAGGTTTGGCACCTACCAGATGAAAAGTATTGCTCTTTTTATTCTTACATTACCCAATTACGGCTTTTTGAGTAATAAAAATCTCTCGCATAGGACCTTCCTTTATTATATTGACATCTAAGAAGCATATGAGATCGATACTGTTATCCTATTACAGATGAGGAAATTAGGGTCCAGAAGGTTCAGGAACTGCCTGAAATCACCTAGCCAACAGGTTGTTGTCTTCCTAAGGGGGACCTGCCCTCGGGTCCCTCCCAAGTCCTGTTATACATCTTCTCAGGCCTTACTTCCTCCTGTTCCCCTGACAGCCCTGCCACCAGGTGGCCATCTGGCTCTTCGGTAGAATGGCCCATCTCATTCAGCTTTGAGCTGCTTTAGAGACCATTAGGTCTTTTTTTTTTTTTTAGATTTTATTTATTTATTTGAGAGAGAGAATGAGAGATAGAGAGCACGAGAGGGAAGAGGGTCAGAGGGAAAAGCAGACTCCCCGCTGAGCAGGGAGCCCGATGTGGGACTCGATCCCCGGACTCCAGGATCATGACCTGAGCCGAAGGCAGTCGCTTAACCAAATGAGCCACCCAGGCGCCCCGAGACCATTAGGTCTTAAAATGCAAATATGTTCTTTGAACACATGAAATGACCCAGGATCCCCTAAGGAAGGGGAGGTGTTCCCCCATTCCCAAGTTAGGTGCGAGGGGTGAGGCAGTTCATGCTGGATTGACTGGGCTTTGTGGTCACTACCAATGAGATGCCAATGAATGGCTTTTGGTAACTTCCTTTTGGGACCTATCCCCTCATGGGGAAGTGGTCTTAGCTGTCAAAGGTGTGTCATGAACATCCCTTAGTCAGACGATAACTATTCTCTACACACAACAAGAATTAGTGAACACTAAGAAACAACAGATCATTTTCTCACAGTCTTTACAAAAAGAAAAAAGTCCAAAGCCAGCCCGGTATTTTGTTTTGTTTTGTTTTGTTTTCTTATGTAACATTCACTGCACTTCTGCTCAGTGCCAGCACAGTATCAGACATCTACCATCCACTGCTCACTTAGACTGCACAGCAGGAGGAAGCCGTGGCCCTGTTGGGCACGTAGCTGTGCTGTCTGATTTACGTTCCATTTGCCTTTCCAGCCTTTCCTACCATAGCACAACCACAGACCTGCAGTTCCAGCTACGTAGCTCTGTCTTCAGTGACCCCAAACATGTTTTTCACAAGACTGCCTCTACCTATTGCCTTCCCATCCACCTGATTTTCACTTAGCTAAGTTATCCTCCCTTCCCAGCCCAACATAAGCCCACCTCCTTGAAGCCCTCTCTGACCCCCCTCCCACTTTACCTTTTCTTCCTCCATGCCTCAGTCAATCGTCACTCAATATAAGCTTCCCAATATTGGTGTTTTTAAAAAATGTATCGTGCCAGTTAATATGAACATCCCTTTAAGGTAGAAATCACGTCTCATTATGGAGAAGGGAAGACCAGTGCTTCTGTCACTAAGACAAAATACGTGTTTACTTCAAGTTTTTTTTTAATACAGATTTTTCCTAATACTATAAAAGCACAACGTACTAATTAAAGAACACTGGGAAGTTGATCTGTACTGCTAAATTGATGATGAAGGTGGCATTTCAAATCACTGGAGGGCAGTGAGCTATTTTAATAAACAACATTGAAGCATTTGGTTCATCTGGGGAAGAGTCCTATCTCACACCTGACTCAAAAATAAATTACAGGGGCGCCTGGGTGGCTCAGTCGTTAAGCGTCTGCCTTCGGCTCAGATCATGATCCCAGGGTCCTGGGATCGAGCCCCACATCAGGCTCCCCGCTCCGCAGGAAGCCTGCTTCTCCCTTTCCCACTCCCCCTGCTTGTGGTCCCTCTCTCGCTGTGTCTCTCTCTGTCAAATAAATAAATCTTAAAAAAAAAAAAAAGTAAATTACAGCTGCTTAAAACCTAAATATGACAGGAAGGGTGCGTACCAAATTCATGGGAGGAGTTTTCTCTGAGGAGGGGAATAAAATTTGGAAGGCAACATCAGAGAAAGCTTTAGCTTTATCTATGATAGTTTATTTCTTTAAGACAAAATAATGTTGCAGAAATTACGGAATAGTAACATACCTTGTGGGAGGAATAGGGGTGCTTATTGTACTATACTTTTTACATTTTTTTAAAGATTTTATTTATTTATCTGAGAGAGAGAGAGAGCACAAGCAGGGGAAGTGGCAGACAGAGGGAGAAGCAGGCTTCCCACTGAGCAGGGAGCCCAATGCGGGGCTCGATTCCAGGACCCCAAGATCATGACCCAGGCCAAAGGCAGACGCTTAACCGACTGAGCTACCGGGCACCCATACCTTTTTTTAGATAAATAAAAAAAATAGTAGAAAAAAACACAAGAGGATATTTTTATAATCTTAGAGTGGAGAAAGCCTTTCTAAGGATGAAGTAAAGCCAAAAGCTATAAAAGAAAATATTGATATGGATTTAACTACATAAAAACTTTTCAAAGATGGGAGAAAATACTTACAAATACTTGACACAAGAGGTTGATATCTATAACATATAAAGAGTTATCATGTCTACACATATAATTTCTAGGAGAAAAGTAGACAGAGAATATGAACAGGTCATTCACAAAAGAAATAAAGAGCCAGGGGCACCTGGCTGGCTCAGTCAGCAGAGCCTGTGACTCTTGATCTCAGGGTCGTGAGTAGAGATTACTTAAAAAAAGAAGAAGAAAAAAGAAAAAGCCAAAAAACATATAAAACAAAGAAAATTTCATTAATAAAATGATTTTTTTCATCATTAGATGAGCAAAATTAAAAGGGTTGGTTGGTGATAATCTTGGTAAAGGACGACACAGGCGCTCTTATATTCTCCGTAGGAGTATATGTTGGCACAAATTTGAGAGCGGTTTGGTAAAATCGCACATGTTGTTTGACTCAGAAATTCCACTTCTGAGAGTCTACCCCACAGAAACACTGTAAGGAGTCTACAAAGACATATGTAGGAGGCCGAACATTTTTGGAAACAAAGTCTGCTGACTGGGCGTGGGGAGATGTTTGTTTCATACACATGGTGGAACACTACACAGTCATAAAAAAGAATGAGGGGGACTGTGTACGCTCCTGTGGGAAAGTACAAATGAGCCGTTAGGTGAAAACAAGTTGCCAAACAAAACATAGAGCGTGACTCCATATCTCGGAAGAAAGCCATCCTGTGTGTGCATTTATACACCCAGACAGGACTGGAAGATACCACAGCAAACTTAACAGTGATTAAATGTATTCTTCGCTCTTTAAAAAGGAAAAAAATGTTTCACATTAGTTATATCCCTTTCACATTAAAATATTAACCAGGGGCGCCTGGGTGGCTCAGTCATTAAGCATCTGTCTTCGGCTCAGCTCGTGATCCCAGGGTCCTGGGATCGAGCCCCGCATTGGGCTCCCTGCTCCGCACTCCCCCTGCTTGTGTTCCCTCTCACTGTCTCTCTCTCTCTTTCTCTCAAATAAATAAATAATATCTTAAAAAAATAAAATATTAACCACATAAGATTGGAGGACAGCCACCCATAGTCCTACCACTCAGAGACTAGGATTTTTACATATTTCCTTCTAGTCTGTTTTTTTCAACTAGGATTTGGCCTCTTCTTTTACACGGTTGTGATTGGATCCTATGTATAGTTTCGTAGCCAGCTTTTTCACACACAAACATCATTTTTAGTGGCTATTGAATCTTCTGTACCATATTTTACTTACCATGTTTAAAGCCCATGAGTTTAAAAACCTCCTATGCAAGCCTGAACACCCACCCACCCTCGTACCTGCTGTGAACCATGGTGGGGAATAAGCAGTTGAAAGACAGGACTGGGTATTTGCTGGGTGGGACAGGTGGGGAGGGTTGTGACAGGTCACGTCAGTGGCAAAGAGAAGTGTCCTCTCTTCCTCTCATCCTGACGTGGTTTGAGCTGGGCAGCAGTCAAGTCTACCAAGAGATGATGGGTGAGGGCGATGGGCCTTGGCCAGCCAAGGCGGGCCCATTGTGTCTTCCTACCTTCCTGGTAGTGACAGGAGAACCCTTCCCTGTCCCATCCTTTTGCCAGGTGGCCAGTACTTGGCAGCACCACAAAGTAAAGATTTAACGACTGGCGGCCCATTTCCCCCTGCCCTAGGAAGAGAAAGTAGGTGCACAGGAAGGGAGGGTGCCTCACTCACCTTCCTCTGTCCTGGGAGTGGAAGAGGTGCTTGTTGGCCGCAGTGGGTGGGCTTGGTCAGGAGTAGAGTGCTGGGTTGGCAGTAAAGTGGTCCGCATGGCCTGCAGCTGACGCTAGAGCGGATGCAGTAAGGTCAGGGCTCAGGAGGAGGGAGAGTTCGGGAACATCAGTCCCTCTTCTGTTTACTCCCAGCCTTCTGTTAGCCAGTACCTGGGTGGGACCCTCTATCTCAGCCCCTTTCTCCTGCCCTAGGTCAGTAGTCAGTTTGGAAGGAGCTTGCTTCGCTGCTGGGAACATTTCCATGGCTTAAAACTCATTGCTGGTCTGGACCCTGTACCTCCCCACCCCCTCGCAGTATGCCCTGTATGAGGTTGGCTGAGAGAAAGTCCCCTCCCTGAAAATATTTTACTCAGTTTATTGAAAAGCGATGTGAAAAGCTTCCTGTTATTTATTTGCACATTTATAACGGTGCAGAGTAAAACGTTCAGATATTTTACCAGTCTGAAGTATAGCTTTGGGTCGGAAACACAGTTAAGAGTTATAAAGCGACACTATTTTCAAACCAAAAATGAAATTCATGGTTAGAGGTTTGTGACATTGCCCAGGGTGGCTGGAGGCAGGCTGGGAAATGTCATTTAACATAGTAGAACTCCTAGGATACTAAAATAGTTTGTGGGGACACAGATCAGAATATTTTATTTTTATTTATTTTTTAATATTTATTTATTTGACACAGAAAGAGACACAGCGAGAGAGGGAACACAAGCAGGGGGAGTGGGAGAGGGAGACGCAGGCTCTCTGCAGAGCAAGGAGCCCGACGCGGGGCTCGGTCCCAGGACCCCGGGATCATGACCTGGGCCGAGGGCAGACGCCTAATGACTGAGCCACCCAGGCGCCCCCAGATCAGAATATTTTAAACTACCACGCCTCTCACGCATGTGGTAAACTATCAGTAAATATTTGTCAGTGACCGTGATTTCCTAATACCCAGGAGGCTTCCGTGTGGGCAACCCTTTCCGTTGCTCTAAGACCAAGGGAGTGAGTGACCAGCAGGACTCAGGATGGCGGCTGTGCCAAGGAGTGGGGGGTCCCAGCTAATTCCTGCTTCCTGCCCTCCCGACAGCCTACACGGACTTCTTCCTGCCGCTGCTGAGTCGCTGCCCTTCTGCTATGGGAATAAAGAATAAGGACGGGGAGACCCCGGGGCAGATTCTGGGCTGGGGCCCCCCCTGGGATTCTGCTGAAGAGGAGGAGGAGGACGAGGCCTCTAAGGAGCGGGAATGGAGGCAGAAGCTGCAGGGAGAGCTGGAGGATGAGTGGCAGGAGGTCATCGGGAGGTTTGAAGGTGAGGAATCCATTCCCATGCATAGCTGCCCTTCTTCCCCTTGACCGCTTTTCCGGTGCCCGCCGCACGAGTGCTCCCGCCGGCCTCCTGTACCCCCATCCTCTATACCGCCCTCCCCTCTTGCCTGTCCCCTCCTCCCAGCATTTCCCCGGCCACCCCCATCCTGCCCTCCCAAGCAGATGACGCTTCCCATGAGGCCCAGGAGCCCGAGTCCTTCTCAGCCTGGTCAGACCGCCTGGCCCGGGAGGGCGCCCAGAGGCGGCGGCGGCAGCAGCAGTGCGGGGCAGAGGGAGCCTGCCGACCGGCCCGGGCTGCGGGTCCCAGTCACAGCTGGCCGCGGCAGGAGGAGGAGGAGCAGCGGCGCTTCCAAGAGCGGGCCCGGGCCAAGGAGGAGGAGCTGCGAGAGGGCCGGGCCAGGCGGGCGCAGGAGGCCCGTGGGGACCGAGGGCCAGAGCCAGCCAGGGCTGGGCCCAGGGCGGAGCCCCCAAGAGGAGCAGGGAGGGGCAGCCTCTGGCGCTTTGGTGATGTGCCCTGGCCCTGCCCTGGGGGGGGGGACCCGGAGGCCATGGCTGCAGCCCTGGTGGCCAGGGGCCCCCCGTTGGAGGAACAGGGGGCCCTGAGGAGGTACTTGAGGGTCCAGCAGGTCCGCTGGCACCCTGACCGCTTCCTGCAGCGATTCCGAAGCCAGATTGAGACCTGGGAGCTGGGCCGCGTGATGGGGGCCGTGACGGCCCTTTCTCAAGCCCTGAATCGCCACGCGGAGGCCCTCAAGTGACCCCAGGGAAAGAGTGAGAAACTGCAGGGAATGCAGCCTTAGAGGCAGGGCAGTAGTAAGGGGACGGTCAGGGATGGGGATGACGAGGAAGAGGCTGATGCTGCACGGCGAAGGGTATGGGGTGGGAGCGAGACTTGTAACGAGTGGGAGTGGGGAGGATATGGGCCACCACCACTGCTCCTTGACTCCTCCAGTTCCTAATAAGACCTGGTTCCACATCTCACTCCCGGTGTCTCCTCTGCCTTTTTCCATTGCTGTGGTTTTCATCATACATGACCTCTCCTTTCTCACCCCGCCCGCCAAAATCTGCAGCTCCTACACACCTGCAACACGCACACACCGAGTTGGGCTCTCAGCTGGAGCCAAGAAGGCCCTGCTTGCCCACCCGCAAAGGCAGCCCTAAGAAGACCCAGTTTGCCCACCAGTCTCCACTCCCTGCGCCGGGCTCCTCCACTGTGCTGTCAGTGACTGGAGAAATAGACGTGAACAGAGACGAAAAAGGGAACAAAACCAGTTTCCCTCCTCTCCCCAGTTCCCCAGCTAGAACCACATCCTCCTCCCCACTTAACACTCCCTCCCCCAACACAGGGCTTTCCCTTTGCTGAGTCACTGAATGATCTGAGTTGGGGGCAGCTGGAGCTGGGGGCCATGAGGAGGTTGTGGGAGGATGGGATAGAAGCAGAATGGACAGAGGAAGAGCCCTGTGGGGGAGTGGAATTTCGGTTGCTAAAATTAGGAGCCGGGGAAGGAGGTGGAAAGAGCCAAATTATGTAACCTGGGTTATCTGTTCTTGGGCAACCAGGGATCCACACCCAAGGCTATCTCCCCGCTAGCTCCTCAGTCCTATGTCTTCTCCTCCAGGGCCGCAGTCCTGGCCAGCTTCTGCCCCCATCCCACACCTGGGCTTCCTCTCTGGGCAGTCTAGCCTTCCAGAGAGGCATCTTTTCCTGAAGTTGAGGAAGAGGTCCTGAGGGGCGGAGGGAGAGGGTCTGGTGCCATCCCTTTCACTCTTCCATACTCGAGCTCCACTCGAGCTCCCCAGAACCGGGAGAGGAAGTTGTAGACAGTACCAAACCCCACTGCCGTCCCCCAGGACACAACAGGGAACTCCGCAAAAAGCAAAGAGTTACAGGCATGTGCTGGCGTGTGCGGTCTGCACGCGTCTACATCAGAGAATATTAAGAATCAGAAACGAATTTTTTAGGGTTGGAGCCCTGGTCTACTCAAGAGAATCCTGAGGGCGGTAGAGGAGAGGGAGGGAAGCCCGCGGGAGCAGGGGAACACGGGGCGGGCATGAGACCCTGGGAGAAGACAGCCAAGAGCCCCGAGGCCTCCCAGGGAGCAGGCAGCTGTCAGGGTCTGGAGGAGGAAGGGCTGGTGAGAAAGATCTGTGAGAGGAAGCTGCTGTGATTCAGAGAAGAGTCTGCGAGCTGTGAGCAGCCCAGGCGTCCGGTTCCTCTCACAGGCCGGAGGTTTCGGAAGTGGCATGCAAAGAGCCCAGCTGTGGAGTTAGGGGGAGCTGGGGTTAGGATCCCTAAGCTGGGGGTTGAGAGGTAAGCAATAGAAACCTTTGGCGCCCAGATTTGCTCCTCCATCCAGCAGTTTTCTCTGGTTTTGAAGCACATCATTTCCCCTCTGCAAGAGTTACATAAAACCAAAGCAAAATAAGCCCTGATCCCTGGCCCCCAAACCTCCCTCTTTTCAACATCCCTGCCTGGTGTGTCTGGCCCCCAGCCCTGTTGGGGGTTCCCCTGAGTGAGGGCTGTTCACTTTCTCTGACCACAGGGTTTCCGCTTCTGTGTGTCTTGTTTCCTAGGCTGATAAAAATACTGAGCCCTAGAGGCCCTGGCTTCCTCTGACCCCCCGGGGCCAGGCAGCAGGCATCCTGTCCACCATGGTGGGGGCAGGGAGGGGGGCCCAGGGATCCCCAAGGGATGACTCAGTGCCTACCATGAAACCCTGGGGAGGTGTGAATGTGTGTATCTGCTCTCGAGAGCTGGAATGAGGAATCAATTCTCAGTGAAGGATGATGCATTGGGGTTAAGTTAGGAAAACAGGATTAGGGAACAAGACTAGTGAGATCAAAGAGGGTCAGTTGAGGGATTGAGCTTGGGGCCGGTTTGAGTTAAATTGGGAAAAGGATCTGGGAGGGACTCTATTCAGTGTAGTTCAACTGAGCAACAAGTAACCCAAAGATAAATCCAAACTGCTGCAAGTTTGCAGTCCAACAGGGAAGGCAAGGCCCACAGCTAATTGTCATTCAGGGCATGATGCTGAGTAAATATTAGAGAGTAAGACACCGTGGGTACAGAAGGGGGAGGGGGCACTTGACTGGTGCTGATGAGTGGGCAGAATTTCTATGGGTGGAGGTGGCGGGAAAGGCTCCATAGACAAATGAAATGGCTTCAGCAGAGACCAGGAGTCAGAAAACAGTATATTGAGGAAAAGACGAGTGTCCTGAGGTAGATGAAGCACAGGTGTGAGTGAGCAGGTGTTGAAGAGAGGCCCGCGGGAGGCCAAGGTAAAGGGTCCAGGACCTCCTCCTGTGTGCCGCAGCACTGGTGGCAGCCGTGCAGAAGCGGGGGGGGGGGGGGGGAGGGCGGACAGGAGCGTGCTGCAGGGGTTACAGACAAGGAGTAAAGAAGAAAACAACGATCATCCCTGCCATGTCAAGCCCTTTCCTAACAGGAGTAATCCTGCCAACAACTGTTCAGAAGGTGGGTGGTGGATCTCCTTTATAAAGAGGAAACGGGGGTGGGAGGGAGGGGGCTTCTAAACATACTGAACTTGCCTAAGGCCACACAGGTAAAAAGTAGCAGATTAGCACTAAGCGCATCTTACTCCAAAACGTGTGCTTTCACTTAGGTCCGAGTAACTCCAAATAGCATTAAAGGAGGGAACAGATCTTAAAAACTTTGAGAGGATAAGTCATTAGCACAACTGATGGGACGGTGGGAGGAATCTTAGAAGAAGAGGAATCTTGGATGACCCTGAATTTTGTTCCTAGGGGATTAGAAAGATGATGCCCTAAGCCTAGAAGGAGACACCTAGCTGAGAGAAAAGATAAGGAATTCAATTTCAGACACTGAGGCAATGCATTTTGATTAAGCACCTGATAGGAGCAGGGCACTGCTAGACAAAAGGTTTAAAAGAAATATAAAGTCACTGCCCTCATAGAACTTGCAGTCTAATGAGATAAACAATATATAAGTAACAACTACAGGTAATAATGGGAGGTGCACCTGCCTAGAGTAATAAAGTGTTCAAAGAAGGCCTGCTGAGTTTGAGGTGCTAGCATAACAGGTGGAGATTTCTGGCAAGCAGGTCCACAGCTCAAGAGAAAAGTGTGAGCTGGAGGGGTAGATTCGGGCATCATTCCCTTCCTAATGGAGATTGGGCCTCGAAGTGCACTGGATCCCCTAGAGAGAGTAACCAGAAGAGCCCCTGAAGATGGTCGAAGCAAGAGGAATCAATAAAGGAGGGAGGTGGGGAAGTGGTCAGAGAAGTAGGGCAAGGGAGGGGTGTGCCAAGCAGAGACAGGACAGCCACATCTAATGCTTCAAAGAGGCCTAGTAGGGGAAGGTTGAAAGATTCTTTGGGTTCAGGAACTAGACAATTACAAATTTTGAGAAAACAGTTTCCACTTACCAGAGGGGCAGAAATCACTTTACATAGGTTGAGGAATGAGTGGGAGGTGAGGAAAGGGAGGTGGTAGGTACAAAGTCATATAATAATGACTATGGAAGATAACTTAAGAGTCATCTCTAGTGCAACCCACGAATTTTACAGATGAGGAAAATGTTACCAGTTCCCAAAAAAGTGGGTAGTTTAGGGGGCTAGTCTCTTGAGACATCACACAGAAAAGAAAGGTGAGAGATGAAATGGCAGAGAGAAAAACAGTCCAGGGAAGGATTTTTTTATTTTCAAGAAATGAACGGGGCGCCTGGGCGGCTCAGTCGTTAAGCATCGGCCTTCGGCTCAGGTCATGACCTCAGGGTCCTGGGATCCAGCCCCGCATCCCTGCTCCACGGGGAGCCTGCTTCTCCCTCTCCCACTCTGCGTGCCTGTGTTCCCTCTCTCGCTGTGTCTCTCTGTCAAATAAATAAAATCTTTTAAAAAAAATTGAACATGTTTAAAATGAAAGCATGGCGCACGAGGAGAGAAAGATACTGAAAATTTGAGGTGGGAAAGAATATGGTAAAGACACAGGAAGTGGAATACAGAGCACAAAGGATCTGCCTTGGACAGGAAAAAAGAGTCCTTCTCGGAGTCAAAAGAAAAGAAAGATGGGGCACCCGTGTGGCTCAGTTGGTTAAGCATCTGCCTTTGGATCAGGTCATGATCCCAGGGTCCTGGGATCGAGCCCCGAATCGGGCTCCCTGCTCAGCCCCAAGTCGGCCTCCCCCTTTGCCCCTCCCCCAGCTCATGCTCTCTGGCTCACTCAAATAAATGAAAAAAATCTTTTAAAATAAATTTAAATTAAAAAAAAAAAGAGGGTTCCTGGGTGGCTCAGTCGTTAAGCGTCTGTCTTCGGCTCAGGTCATGATCTCAGGGTCCTGGGATCGAGTCGCACATCGGACTCCCTGCTCCATGGAGAGCCTGCTGCTCCCTCTGCTTGTGCTCACGCTCGCTCTCTCTTACTCTCTCAAATAAAATCTTTAAAATAAATAAAATACAAGTTGTATTCAAATTTCTTTTTTAAAAAAAGATGAAATGGGGGCACCTGGGTGGCTCAGTCGTTAAGCGTCTGCCTTCCGCTCAGGTCATGATCCCAGGGTCCTGGGATCGAGCCCCGCATCGGGCTCCCCGCTCAGCAAAGCCTGCTTCTCCCTCTCCCACTCCCCCTGCCTGTGTTCCCTCTCGCTGTGTCTTTCTGTCAAATAAATAAAATCTTAAAAAAAAAAAAAAGATGAAATGTAAATAAAGTGAAGAAGAAGGAAGTGAAGAGATCAGCTCAGATGGCCTTAAGTTCAATGAAATACAGGACAGCTTCACCAACTGAGAGTAAAGGGGTAAAGTTGAGGTGTAAGAGGCACAGAGATTTAGAACATCCCCTGCAGGACTATAACAGGGAATCAAGAAAGAAAGATTGAGAACTACTGAGGGCTCTCTCAGGTTAGATGGCCAGGAGGAACAGAAGGCCTCTTCTAGTGACATGACTCTCCTGCCATGTGTGGCAACCTAGGAGAAAGCCCCAAGAATGAGACCATTGAGTTTACCCAAATCCAAGTTTTTCAAGGTTGTCTTGGTAGAACACCAAGTGATTCTGAAGTGCTAGTGAAGGGCTGCCTGGGTGGCTCAGTCAGTTAAGCACCTATCGATTTTAGTTCTGGTCATGATTTCAGGGTCCTGAAGTCAAGCCCCACATTGGGCTCTGTCGTGAGCGTGGAGCTTGCTTAAGACTCTCTCTCTCCCTCTGCCCTCCCCACCCTGCTCACTTGCTCGCTCGCTCTCAAAAAAAAAAAAAGTGCTAGTGAATGTAGTTGAAATTTCTTTTTAAAGATTTTATTTATTTGAGAGAGAGAGAATGAGAGATAGCACGAGAGGGAAGAGGGTCAGAGGGAGAAGCAGACTCCCTGCTGAGCAGGGAGCCCGATGTGGGACTCGATCCCAGGACTCCAGGATCATGACTTGAGCTGAAGGCAGTCGCTTAACCAACTGAGCCACCCAGGCGCCCTGTAGTTGAAATTTTTGACCATGCAACGCAAGTTAAACCAGATGGACAAGGAAAACAAGGAAAGAAGAGGGGTTGGAAGTCTTGGTGAGAATGGAGAACTAATTTGATGGGAGGAAAGAGTGGGGGGGGTGAAAAGTGAGTGGTGGTTGTGAGAGGGAAAATTCAGAGTTCAAGATCTCAAAGATGCAGCCCTTCCAAGTGATGCTGAGGTCTGAGATATGACCTTGCTCAGGGGTGCTTAAACGGGAGCAGGGAAAGAGACTGGAAAGCTATTGTAACTGAGAAAGTTGAAGCACTGAGAGGACAGTGTGAGACCATTCTGTGTGGTTTTGAAGTCTCTAAAGACGTTGGCGGGGATGAGATATGAAGAAAAACCGAGCTAGATATAAAGTTGTTAAGAGTGTGATAAAGATGTTGGTGGAAAAGACTGCTGTGCAGATAGGAAGCGCATGGCAAATGCAAAAGGCTTGGGCTTCAAGAAAAGCAAAGGAGGTTACCAATGGTGCTGGACAGTGGTCTCTCCTCTGCCCCCTGCCCCTTGTGATTGCAGAGAAGGAAGAGCAGCCTTCACCAAAGAGAAAAGGAGCAACATTAGGGTAAATCCAGGTTTCATAGTGCCAGAGGAAGACTCTTCCAAAAATGAGACAGAGAATTTGAATATATGAGGAGCTCCACAGCATACTGTGAAATGGATTGGTAGAAGTGTCGTGTGGGGTAAGGAGTCTAATCCATGGAGGTTAGATCCCAGTGAGAGTTCAGGAGAAGAAGAAAAAGACTGGAGGGTTTTGCTTCTGGAAACAGGAGGTTGCTCTTTCTGGAATTTAGAATGGAAGGTACATAGCATTTATTATGATGGAAAGAAACCCATAAATACCCGGAAGGAGGTGTTAGGGGGATGCACAAGACAAAGCATGTCTTCTAGTTCCACGGCTTTAAATGCCCATCTTCATGCTGATGACTCCCAATGTTGTCTCTCTCGCTCTGACCTTGCCTCTGAAAGCCAGACTCCTATCCAATTGCCAAGTGTCATCTCCACTTGGATGTCTGCCCAATGGATTTAGACTTAACATATTCAAAATTGAACTTTTGGTTCTCCCACCTCATCGGAATCCACGTCCCTCCCAGTTTCCCTATCATCCAGCCCCCCAAAATCCATCCAATCTATCATCGAGTCCTGTCAATTCTACCCCTGAAATATATCCCACATTTGTCTACTTCTCTCCAATTTCATGGCTGCCACCATCTTCTCTCCTATTGCTGCCATTGCCTCCTAATTGATGTCCCTGCTTTCATTCTTTCCTCCTACAATCCAGTCTGGACAAAATCTTTTTTTTTTTTAAGATTTTATTATTTATTTGAAAGAGAGAGTGAGCGAGAGAAAGAGAGCACAAGCAGGGGGAGTGGGAGAGGGAGAAGCAGGCTCCCTGCTGAGCAGAGAGCCTGATGCGGGGCTCGATCCCAGGACCCCGGGATCATGACCTGAGCCGAAGGCAGACACTTAACTGACTGAGCCACCCAGGCGCCCTAGACACAGGATCTTTTAAAAACATAAATCCGGGGCGCCTGGGTGGCTCAGAGGGTTAAGCGTCTGCTTTCGGGTCAGGTCATGCTTCCAGGGTCCTGGGATCGAGTCCTGCATCGGGCTCCCTGCTCAGCGAGGAGCCTGCTTCTCCCTCTTCCTCTGCCTGCCACTCTGTCTACTTGTGCTCTCTCTCTCTCTGTCAAATAAATAAATAAAATCTTAAAAAAATAATAAAAACAAAAATATAAATCCAATCACCTCTGCCTCACTCCTCTCTGTCCTCCTCCTCCTGCCCCCGTCCCTCCACACACACACACACGCACACACACACACACACACACACACACACACACACACACACTCTGACACCCTCCAGTCTCCCCATGGTTGAATAAAAGCCAGATGCTTTCTTTCTCTTTGAACGGTCCTGCGTGATCTGGCTCCTGCTTCCTCTCTCTGACCTCATCTCCCCCCCCCCCCGCGCCCACTCTCTCTCTGTTCCAGCCACGCCAGCTTCCTTTCTGTTCCTCAACACCCCCAGCTCATTTCTACCTTCCAGGCTTTGCAGTCGCTGTTCCTTTTGCCTGGAATGCTTCTCCCCTACACCTTCACCTGGTCACTTTTACTTGTCATTTGGGGCTCAGCTTAAATGCCACTTAGAGAGGACCTCCTGACCACTGTGTCTAAGGTAGTTCTCTGCCACTCCTCACGTGCCCTGTATTGTTTCCTCATAGCACTACTTACTGACTTCTTCTGTGTATTTCCTTTCTGCCTTGCCTTACGAGGATGTCTGATTTGTTTGCCTGTATATCCCTATTGCCTAGAACAGTGCCCAGCACATAGTAGGCACCCAATAAAAACTTAAATGGGGGCAAAAAAAAAAAAACCTTCTTAAACGAAGACATGGATGAATAAGGGGATAAAACAGGAGAAAGCTCATCTTTAGATTTGTGGCTTAGATTGGACTTACCTTTAGAGTCAGGTTTAACTATAGAGTCGGGGGTGGGGATGAGTTGATTTCAAAATTAGCTGTAGGAAACAAGATTGGTTTAGTTTAGAGGATAAGTTTATTTTCAGGTTTATTTATTGGAATGTGCTTAGAGTTGAGGTTAGGGTTGGGTAGTTTGAGTTACGATTTGGGTTGAGGTTAAATTTGAGTTAGGGTCAAAGTCAGTATTAAATCGCAATATAGGTTTTGAGGCTAAGTTCAAGTTTGAAGGTAATGTCATTTCAATCTCATTTAGAGGCCTCAGAGATTTCACTAGTTTCTCCACAAAGCCCACTGTAGAGACTGTATTTCCCTGAGTTTGGGGCACAAGACTCTAGTCATCACCCCTCCCACCCAGGGAAAGCCCCAAACCAACTGCTGGCCTCTCCAAGAAAGAAACTGAATTTCACACAACCTCCGAAACTGAGATTGAAACCAAGATTGGCCCATCTCAAGGAGCGTCCTTCAGCACATCACAAACGCCTGTGACACTGAGCCTCAGCCCAGTTCTTGCCCTTCCTTCCTCTCTGTCTCTCATGTCTCCCTGTCACTCTTTCTCACCTTCCCCTTTTTGTTCCTCAATGGCCTGTCTTCCTCTGACCTAAGTTTCTCCCTTTCTTGGTTTCTCATCGTTAATTGCAACACTGTTTTATATTTTAATATAACTGAGTTCGCTTAGTCCATCAGCTCCTACCATTAGAGAGGCAGAAAGAGACAACAGGAAGGAAAAGGAACCCCAGAGAAAGAGAGACACAGAGAAAAGAAAAGGAGCAGGGACCAAGAGGGAAACCAACAGTGACATAAGAGACCGTAGGTTAAAAGAATAAGAAGGGGCACCTGGGTGGCTCAGTTGGTTAAGTGACTGCCTTCGGCTCAGGTCATGATCCTGGAGTCCCGGGATCGAGTCCCGCATCGGGCTCCCTGCTCAGCAGGGAGTCTGCTTCTCCCTCTGACCTTCTTCCTTCTCTCTCTCTCTCTCAAATAAATAAATAAAATCTTTAAAAAAAATAAATAAAAGAATAAGAAGAAGCCAAGCTATAGGCCAAGATATTTTTTTAAAGATTTATTCATTTAGGGGCACCTGGGTGGCTTCAGTCAGTTAAGCATCTGCCTTCAGCTCAGGTCATGATCCCAGGGTCCTGGGATGGAGCCCTGCATCAGGCTCCCTGCTTGGCGAGGAGTCTGCTTCTCCCTCTACCCCTCCCCTGCTCATGATCTCTCTCTCTCTCCAATAAATAAATGAAATAAAAAAAGATTTATTCATTTATTAGAGAGAGAGAGCACATGCAAGAGCTTGTGGGAGGGACAGAGAGAGAATCTCAAGCAGACTCCCCACTGAGCGTAGAGCCCAACACGGGGCTTGGGGCTCAATAACACAACCCTGAGATCATGACCTGCGCCGAAAGAGTTGGATGCTTAATTGACTGAGCCACCCAGGTGCCCCTAGACCAAGATATTTAAAGGAGGCATCGGTGGCTACTCTTCCTCCATCACGTCTGCTCAGCCCCACCCCTGTAGATTTTGCCTAGAAACTCTCTCGTCCTTTCCATCCTCCTGCTGCTGCCTCCATGTAAATATAAGCTCTTGTCATCTCCTTACTGGTTATTGCACAACTTTCCTAACTGGTCTCCGCCTTCTGCTTTTCCCTCCAGCCCCTCAAGTCCCATACCCCAAACCATTCTTCATGCAGCTTCCAGACTCATTTTTCTGATGTACCAATCTGCATGAGTCCCTCTCTCGCTTAAAAATTTTGGTGACTCCCCATCATAATTAGAATGAAATCCAAACTTCTTTTCTTGGTTTTAAACCCTTCAGAATGGGGGCGCTCAGGTCATGATCCCGGGGTCCTGGGATTGAGCCCCGCATCAGGCTCCCTGCTCAGTGAAGAGCCTGCTTCTCCCTCTGCCTGACACTCCCCCTGCTTGTGCTCTCTCTCTCTCTCTCTCTGTCAAATAAATAAATAAAATCTTTAAAAAATAAATAAATCCTTCAGAATGTGTTCTCAGCTTACCTCCCAAGCCTCATCTCTGCTCCTTCTATTTGTACCCAAACTGTAAATAAAGTGAAGAAAAAGAAGGAAGTGAAGAGATCAGCTCAGATGGCCTTAAGTTCAATGAAATACAGGACAGCTTCACCAACTGAGAGTAAAGGGGTAAAGTTGAGGTGTAAGAGGCACAGAGATTTAGAACATCCCCTGCAAGAATATAACAGGGAATCAAGAAAGAAAGATTGAGAACTACTGAGGGCTCTCTCAGGTTAGATGGCCAGGAGGAACAGAAGGCCTCTTCTAGTGACATGACTCTCCTGCCATGTGTGGCAACCTAGGAGAAAGCCCCAAGAATGAGACCATTGAGTTTACCCAAATCCAAGTTTTTCAAGGTTGTCTTTTTTTTTTTAAATATTTTATTTATTTATTTGACAGAGAGAGACTCAGCGAGAGAGGGAACACAAGCAGGGGGAGTGGGAGAGGGAGCAGCAGGCTTCCCGCCGAGCAGGGAGCCTGATGCGGGGCTCTATTGCAGGACCCTGGGATCATGACCTGAGCCGAAGGCAGACACTTAATGACTGAGCCACCCAGGCGCCCCACACACAACCAAGTGATTCTAAAGTGCTAGTGAAGGGCTGCCTGGGTGGCTCAGTCGGTTAAGCACCTGACTATCGATTTTGGTTCTGGTCATGATTTCAGGGTCCTGAGGTCAAGCCCCACATTGGGCTCTGCCGTGGGCATGGAGCTTGTTTAAGACTCTCTCTCTCTCTCCCTCGCCGTCCCGCCCTGCTCAGGCTCTCTCTCAACACTTAATGCCTGACACCCCTCTCCCAGGCCAAGTTCAATGACTTTTCTATGGACGGCCATAAGCCCACCGTCACACTTATTCTAATTATCTGCTAACTTTCCTGTCTTCCACGCTGGTTTTTGAGTTCCCGGAGGGCATGGGAACTGTCTTTCACGTCTGTATCCTCAATGCCTTGTACAAGGTGCTCAATAAACGTTTGTGAAATAGAAAGCTAAAGAGGTGGAAGGAGAATGAAAAGAAACAGTAGTCTTATCGGCCTAGGAAGACATGAAAGGCAAAGGGCCTCAGGAAGGGGGAGGAAAGCAGGAGAAATGGCTCATACACACTCTGAATGTTACTTATGTGCCACAGGATCCCAAGACCACTCAGAAACGTTTTTCCAGAGAACAGCCCAATGCCACGGTGGTGGGGGGTGGGGGGGTGGGGAGGGAAGGGCTTTAGCCATTCAAAACCCTCAAAATGAAAGCATACCAACATCAATAAAAATAATCATGAGATTTGAGATGGCCAATTTTCTCAATCTTCCGAAACATGGATAAAATCATCTTTAGAAACCTTTTTTTTTTTAACTTACAAATTAAGTAAAAACTGGCTCATTTTTAAGAATGTTCATACCAACATCTTTCATAGTAGCCAAAAACTAGAAACAAACCAAACGTCTATCAACAGAAGAATGGGTAAATAAGAGAGTATATTCACACAATAAACTTACATCATAATAAAAAAAAAATACTGATAAATGCAACCACATGGATGAATCTCAGAAACATCATGTCGAGTGAACGAAGCCAAACCCAAACAGTACATTCTGTGTGACTTCATTTATATGACATTCAAAAACAGGAAAAACTAATCTATGGTGATAGAGGTCAGAAAGTGGTTGGTTATCTTTGGAGGGTATCAACTGGGAGAGGGGCATGAGAGAACTCTCTGGGGACCTTAAAATATGTCGAACTGAGGGGTGGCTACATGGCTATAAACAGATGGAAAAGCTCACCAGGCTGTAAACTTAAGAGACGTGCACCTTACCGTACCTAAGTTGAAAGGGGGAAATCTTAAACAGTATCCGGGCTCTGCAATTGCAGCTTCCAGATAAGCCCTTTGGTTGTCCCCACCCTACCCTAGCTCACCACCCTCAAGCTCCTCCTGTGTGGCCTTCCCTGTAGAGAGCTTTGGAAATTGCTACGTTCCTCAATCCCAGAGTATGTGTTTGTTTGGGGTTATATAAATCTGACCTGGGGTGCCTAGGTGGCTCAGTCAGTTAAGCGTCTGCCTTCGGCTCAGGTCATGACCCCGGGGTCCTGGGATCGAGTCCCACATCGGGCTCCCTGCTCAGCGGGGAGTCTGCTTGGAATTCTCCCTCTCCCTCTCCTGCCCCTCCCCCCAAATAAACAAATAAATAAATAAAATCTTTAAAAAAATAATAAATCTGATCCGCGGAGGCCACCCGAGGACATCCTTCAGGAGTGAGATGAGACCTCAGCCTACATGAATGCATGGCAACATCTCTCAGTAGGGGAACCATGACATTTATCTTCCCATCCAGGACACTTGTGGGAACAAAAGGGAGATCCATGAACATTTTCACCAGGACGACAAGCATAAACCAGAATGTCCAGGGCAAAGGGGTATATAATGCAACTTCTTGATAGAAAACCTGCCAGACGACCAGGAAAGTACACATACTGGGACGAGGGTGACTTGAACCATTTGGGACAAAGATGGGGGTAGAAGAGGAGGAAATGGGCACAGAGAGTAGCCTGTAATCAACCAAGGGTGCAGAGGTGTTATATATAATCGCTCTTCAGGGAACCGGGCCTCCAGCCCACGCCCCAGCTGCTCCCCCCCGCCCTCCTCCCCGAATTGACTGTCCCTTCTCTGGAACTCCTAAGCCTGACCCCGCTCCCTGGCCCTCCCAGCCCACGGTTCCCCTGACCCCGCTCCCTTTCCCAGAACTCAGTCGTCTGAGCCCCCAGTCTGTGGTTCACTCCTGGGCCTCAGCCTTTCCTGCCTTCGACTGAAACGGCGGCATCTTCTCAGCCCTGGGGGCTTCCCCGGGGCCCAGCCCGGGGCCTAGAACCCGCCCGCCGCCTGCCACGCCGCCACGCTGCCACCGCCGCTTCCTCTATAAAGGGACCCAGGCGTCCAGGCCCAGGGGCCCCGCATAGCAGGTGAGACTCTCCCGGCCCGTCTCCTCCTCGGGCTGCCCGGCGCTGGACTCCCCTGGGCACCCCGCCCCTCCGCCCGCGCCGCGGCCCCTCCCGTGCCGCCTGCCTGGGGCCGGGCCCCGGTGGGTTCCGAGCGGTTTGTTCCCCTCTCTCGGAGTCTTCATCAGCCAGTCTTTGTTCTCTCTGTCTCTGTCACACGTTCTCTGTTTCTGCCACGATCCCTCTCTGTTCCCTTCCCGTGTCTGTTTCTCTTTCTGTGGCCCCCCTGCTCACATTGGGGTTTTCCGGCCGGCACCTTGTCCCCTTCTCTCCTCTGTGGCCCTGGCTCTGCCGTGGCTGTCTCCGCCGGCAGGAGGCCCGTCACCGCCCCGGGCCCCGCCCCGCTCACTGTCTCTCTCCCCGCAGGTTCTCCCCATGACACCACCTGGACGGCTCTACCTCCTGAGGGTGTGCAGCGCCCCCCTCCTCCTCCTTCTGGGGCTGCTGCTGGCCCTGCCGCCTGAGGCCCAGGTGAGGCAGCAGGAGAATGGGGGCTGCAGGGGTGGCCCCGCCAAACTTTGGGCCCTAGAGCCACGCTCCACCCTCTTGTCCCCTAGGGGCTTCCTGGTGTGGGCAGCTCACCCTCAGCCCCCCGGACTGCCTACCAGCACCCTCAGAAGCACTTCGCACCAGGCACCCTCAAACCTGCTGCTCATCTTATTGGTAAACATCACCTGGCCGCCCGGACATGTCGCCCCCAGCTCTCCTCCTATGCCCCCTTCAAGGGACCAAGCATCTATTGCACCTCCCTCCCAGCTCCCCCATCCCCCAGAACAGAGGTACCCCACTCCCGTCTGTCCTCCCAGCCATCCCCCAGGAACTCGGCCCAGCACCTACATCCTCAGGGATTAAGAGTGCTGACCCCCAGGTTCTCAACCTCTCGCATCCCTTCTGGCTCTTCCTAGGAGACCCCAGCACCCAGAACTCACTGCGCTGGAGAGCAAACACGGATCGTGCCTTCCTCCGCCATGGCTTCTCTTTGAGCAACAATTCCCTCCTGGTCCCCACCAGTGGCCTCTACTTTGTCTACTCCCAGGTGGTCTTCTCTGGGGAAGGCTGCTTCCCCAAGGCCACCCCCACCCCTCTCTACCTGGCCCACGAGGTCCAGCTCTTCTCCTCCCAGTACCCTTTCCACGTGCCTCTCCTCAGCGCTCAGAAGTCCGTGTGCCCAGGGCCACAGGGACCTTGGGTGCGCTCCGTGTACCAGGGAGCTGTGTTCCTGCTCACCCAGGGAGATCAGCTCTCCACTCACACAGATGGCGTCTCCCACCTACTCCTCAGCCCCAGTAGTGTCTTCTTTGGAGCCTTTGCTCTGTAGAAAAATCCAGAAAAAAAAAATAATTGATTTCAAGATCTCCTCCCCATTTTGCCTCCATTCCGACCACTTCAAGGGTCACCGCGCCTCTCTTTTGATCCTTCCAATAGCCTCAAGTCTCCCCTGCTCGTGTTACCTGGCGCTTCCAAAGAAGGAATTCTAGGCACCCCAGGGGACCATACCTCCTTTCAGCAAACCCCAATGCTAGGCTGAGGATTTCAAGTCTGCCTAGAAATTCCTGCCCAAAGCTCTTCCTCTGTCCTGCCAGTCGAAAGAGGACCTAGCCCTGGACATGGAGGGGTCAGACGCCGGGGGAAGCTTGGGAGGACGGCAGAGAGGCAGGGGAGGGGGAATTATTTATGCAGGGGAAAACTTAAATTATTTATTTATGGAGGATGGAGGGAAGGGAATAACAGAGGGCCACCGGAAGAGAGAGAAATATGCCTAAGAGATGAAGAGCAAGAGAACATTTGGCATAAGGATAACACAGTGAAAGAGAAGACAAGTGGGGCTGAGACACTGGGGAGCTCTAGAAGGAAGCAAAAAACTCTTCAGGTCCAACCACTGCTTGACTAAACACCCCATGAGGAGACATCTGCACCTTCGATGAAGCCCAATAAACCTCTTTTCTCTGAAATACTGTCTATGTCTGTCTGTCTGGGAGGGGAGAATTTCCCAGGTCTCCCAGAAATGGAAGGAGGACAGGGCCTCAGAAGAGACAGGAACTGTGGGCCACAAGGAGACGAAGGGGCCTTAGGAGCTCTGGGGAGATGTGGTGGAATCACAGGGGTGAGGCAGCCCGACCATGGCAGGGAAACCAAAGGATAAGCTGGGAAGAAAAAGGTAAAATGGGGGCCCAAGGTCTGGAGGAGTGGAAGTCAGGGCACCACTGGCAGATATGGCCACGTAGAGAGGCTCTGGGGAATGGGGGTTACAGGGGTCCTCTGGGGAGAAGTGACCACACCAAAGGGTGTTCAGGACTATGGGGGTGGACATGGGGATCCTCTGGAAGAATGGAGTGGGAGACCCCCAAGGCTGGGGGGATGGGGAATACAGGAGACGTTTCAGGAGACATGGTCACACAGAGGGGCTCTGAGGGCTAGGGCTATCTCCAGAAATCCGGAGGGCACTAGAGGTCTTTGGGATACATGGCTACACCCAGGGGCTCTGACAGATGGGGCCTTCATGCAAAACTCAGGGCCTCAGATTCCCTTGGAAGCCAAGACTGAAACCAGCACTGCTGAGTCCCTGGTCAGAATGAAAGGAGAAGGCCTGCCCTCATGGGGTTCGTGAATTCCCAGGGTTGCTTTCGCTCCCACTGGGGCTGTCCCAAGCGTGTCCCTGCCATTTACCGCCCCCTCCCCAGCCCTTTCAGAGACCCCATCCACATCCCCCGCCTCAAGCTCCCCTCTCTCAAGCTCCTTTTTTTTTTTTTTAAAGATTTTATTTATTTATTTGACAGAGAGAGACACAGCGAGAGAGGGAACACAAGCAGGGGGTAGTGGGAGAGGGGGAAGCCGGCTTCCCGCAGAGCAGGGAGCCGGATGCGGGGCTCGATCCCAGGACCACGGGATCATGACCTAAGCTGAAAGCAGATGCTTAACAGCTGAGCCACCCAGGCGCCCCTCGCAAGCTCCTTTTTCCCCCAGGGACCCAAACACATGTCTCAGGACCCAGCAGAGCTTTCCCTCCACGTTTTCTCCCCATCAAGGTGTCAGCTTTCTGAAGCCCCTCCCACGTCTAGCTCTACACCTACCTAAGTCCAGTCTGGAAATCAGAGGAACAGACCACAGACCTGAGCCTCAAAAAAAAAAAAAAAAAAAAAAAAAAGGAGGGAATGGGAATTGGGAGCAGAGGGAAACTGGGGTCCAGCCTCCAGGGTCCTACATACACCGCAGTGACTGGCCCAGCAAGCCCCCCTCAGAATCCGAGTGGGGCGGGTAGGAAGTATCCTTGATGCCTGGGTGTCCCCAACTTTCCAAACCCCCGCCCCCGCGATGGAGAAGAAACCGAGACAGAAGGTGTAGGGCCCACTACCGCTTCCTCCAGATGAGCTCATGGGTTTCTCCACCAAGGAAGTTTTCCGCTGGTTGAATGAGAGCCTTTCCCCGCCCTCTTCTCGCCCCACGGGTATATAAATGCAGCTGTTTGCACACCCAGCCAGCAGAAGCTCCCTCAGCGAGGACACCAGGGCACCGGCCAGGAGAGAGAGAAGCAACTCCAGACCCCCTGCAAATAACCTCTCAGACGACACACCCCCAGACAAGCAGCCAGGCGATTCTCTCCCTCTAATACCCACTGCCCCAGGGCTCTACCATCTCCCAACTGGACCGAGCCCCGCTGGGAAGAACGCCATGAGCACTGAAAGCATGATCCGGGACGTGGAGCTGGCCGAGGAGGCACTCCCCGAGAAGGCAGGGGGCCCCCAGGGCTCCAGAAGGTGCTTGTGCCTCAGCCTCTTCTCCTTCCTCCTGGTTGCAGGGGCCACCACGCTCTTCTGCCTGCTGCACTTCGGAGTGATCGGCCCCCAGAGGGAAGAGGTGAGCGCCCCAGCAGGCTCGGCTCATTCTCAGGGGGTCGGGGAAAGAGGTGTGCTGATGGGGACCGGTGAGAGAGAAAACGTGGAGAAAGCTGGGGAGGCAGAAAGGGCCATGGAGAGAGATGGGGAAAGAGAGAGAGGGAGGGAGCTCACTGAATGCTTCTCGAATGAACGAACGAGCCCGCAGACATGTGGAGAAATGTGGGGAGAGATGTGGGGAGAGGGATGGGAACAGAACAAGTGATATGAATAAAGATGGTGAGACAGAAAGATGTGGACGATATGAGAGAGATAAGGAGAGATGTGAGGGAAGAGATAAGGAAAGATGAAGATAGGGTGTCTACTCGTGGAGGACACTCAGTGAAAGTGTTGTGCAAGGACTGAATGGTGAGAGAAAACTAGAGTACGAGCTACAGAAGCAGCCTGGCTGTTTCTCATTTAGGGGTGACTTGCTCTGATGCTAAATCTCCTTCTTCTCTCCAACAGCTCCCAGATGGCCTCCAACTAATCAACCCTCTGGCCCAGACAGTCAGTAAGTGTCTCCAAAAGCCTCTCTCCTAATTCTGCGCTTGGGTGGCGGTGGGGGTTGGTCCCAGGATAGCAGCAGTCGGGGAAATTCAGGGTTTTGGTTGGAGGGGAGGAGGCATGGAGGTCAAAGTAGCGGATCTTTCCCAGGAAGCTTAAGGGTCTCACCGTTTTCTTTCTTCTTTCCTCCTCAGAATCATCTTCTCGAACTCCAAGTGACAAGCCTGTAGCTCATGTTGTAGGTAAGAGCTCTGAGGATTCAGCCGGCGGGCAGTGAAGCAGATAGGATGTGGAGGGATAGGATTTGGGGGCTGAACTCAGGCTGAGGGTAGACAGACCTTGGAGATGGTATGAGAAGGACTCGCCGGCCTTGAGGGGGATACTCAGAAGCTTGTGGCCAGATGGGAGGTGGGAAGACCGACAGAGGGGACAGGAACCGGATGTGGAGGGGTGTGCAGAACTTGAGGGCCAGGATGTGGAGAGTGGAACTGACAGGGTCACACTGACTCACCCCTCCCTCCTTCTCTCCTTCCCTCCAGCAAACCCCGAGGCTGAGGGGCAACTCCAGTGGCTGAACCGGCGTGCCAATGCCCTCCTGGCCAATGGTGTGGAGCTGACAGACAACCAGCTAATAGTGCCATCAGACGGGCTGTACCTCATCTACTCCCAGGTCCTCTTCAAGGGCCAAGGATGCCCTTCCACCCATGTGCTCCTCACCCACACCATCAGCCGCTTCGCCGTCTCCTACCAGACCAAGGTCAACCTCCTCTCTGCCATCAAGAGCCCTTGCCAAAGGGAGACCCCAGAGGGGACTGAGGCCAAGCCCTGGTACGAGCCCATCTACCTGGGAGGGGTCTTCCAACTGGAGAAGGGTGATCGACTCAGCGCTGAGATCAACCTGCCTGACTATCTCGACTTTGCCGAGTCCGGGCAGGTCTACTTTGGAATCATTGCCCTGTGAGGGCGCGGGACGTCCATCCTTGCCCACCTCAACCCCTTTATTATCTACTTCCTCTGACCCCCCCCCACCCCCTTCTGGCTTAGAAAGAGAATTAGGGGCTCAGGGCTGGGCCCCAAGCTTAGAACTTTAAACAACAACACTTACAAACCTAAGATCCAGGGATGTGTGACCAGGACACTGGAGCATTGGCCCCTACCAAGAATGCAAACTGGGGCTTCCAGCACTCACTGGAGACCTCAGGTTTGGATCCCTCAATGCAACCTGGAACACTTGGAATGTGGGGATCAGGGAACCTTTAGTTCTGGCTGGAACGTCCCTTGAGAAGATCTCACCTAGAACCTGACATGAGTGGACCTCAGGCGTCCCTTTCTTTAAATGTTTCCAGACTCTTCCTGAGAAGGAAAGCCCAGCCCCTCCCACATGGGGCCAGGTCTCTCTATTTATGTTTGCACTTGTGATTATTTATTATTTATTTATTATTTATTTATTTACTGATGAATGTATTTATTTGGGAGGTTGGGGTGTCCTGGGAGACCGAATGTAGGGGCTGCCTTGGCTCAGACATGTTTTCTGTGAAAACGGAGCTGAACTCTAAGGCTGTTCCCACCTGGCCTCCTGGCCTCTGTGCCTCCTTTTGCTTATGTTTTTCAAAAATATTTATCTGATCCAATTATCTAAATAATGCTGATTTGGTGACTGACTGTCGCTACATCGCTGAACCTCTGCTCCCCAGGGGAGTTATGTCTGTAACCGCCCTACTGGTCAGTGGCGAGAAATAAAACGTGCTTAAAAAAGAAACACCGTCTCTTTCTTGGAATTAATTCTGCATCTTCCTCTCCTTGGGGATGGGAGGCCACTCCCTAAAGTCCTCTCTCTACAAGCCTGAACCTAGGGCACCTGGGTGGCTCAGTGTGTTGGGCGTCCGACTCTTGATTTTGGCTCAGGTCATGATCTCAGGCTGGTGGGATGGAGCCCCCGAGTCTCAGCTGGGAGTCTGCTTCTCTCCCTCTCTCTCTGCCCCTCCCTCGGCTCACTCGCATGTGCACGCGCTCTCTCTCTCTCTTTCTCTCAAATAGATGAATAAATCTTAAAAATAAAAAAATCCCTGAACCCATAAAATAAATACAAATAAAAGTTAAAAAAAAAAAAAAAAAAAGATCCCTGAACACAGTTCCCACTCGGGGGACTACTGGGGCTCTGGAGACCCTGCATATAACAAAGCCCTGGCAAATAGGCCCCTCCCCCAGGAAACTGGAGCCTGAACCTAATTACCTCTCCCTCAGGGCACGGGAATTTCCGACTCTGGGAATTCCAATGGGGAAGTCCTGCACCTCAAGTGCCCAGGTGAGATTTCCTGCTGTTCCTGCAGTTGCAGCCTGAGAGAGAGAGTCTGGGAAGGGTCACATTCTCAGGCACCTGAATCACAGCCAAAGGACTTCCAGACCTTCAGGCATCAGGGCTCCAAATTGCCTGATCCCAGGCTCCCCCAGCAGCCCTAACTGTACAACCTGAATCAGTTACTGAGCCTCATCTCCCCATGAAGACAGGACCACCTCCCGCCTATGGGGCCACAAGAGAAGAGAAGACCTAAGCTACATCAGAGCGCCCAGCATAGCACTTGGCAGAGTAAGCACTCAGTGAATTCTGACTTTCTCCTTTGTCCAGCCACCAGCCGTTCTATCTGCTTCTGTCTCTCAGTGAGTGGAATTGAAGAGACGAAAGAAAATTTAAAAACAGGAATTGGATGCGAGTGAAGGACTCACAAGCCAGCTCTCACATATGTTCTTGGTGAATGATGAGGGGAGGGTCATGAGCTAGATGGGCTGGAAAGAGAAAAGCACCCTCTCTCCTCAGGAAAGTTCTTCTGGACACAGAGTCACACACAAATATGGAGTCAGAAATGAAGACGCAGGGACGCCTGAGTGGCTCAGTCGGTTAAGGGTCTGCCTTCGGCTCAGGTCATGGTCCCGGGGTCCTGGGATCGAGGCCCGCATCGGGCTCCCTGCTCCGCGGGAAGCCTGCTTCTCCCTCTCCCTCTGCCCCTGCTCGTGTTCCCTCTCTCGCTGTCTCTCTCTGTCAAATAAATAAATAAATAAATAAATAAAATCTTAAAAAAAAAAAAAAAGAAAAGAAATGAAGACCCAGAGAGTTGGAGTCCCCACCAGGTTCAGAAGTTGGGGTTTCCTTCCTGCCAGGCTGCTGGGCAGGGGAAAATTGTGTGGTATGCCGCAGGGGTGGGGTGACCCACTGGGGTGACCTAGATAGGGCCTTGGGTCCCTCTCTGCCTCCCTCAGCCTGGAGCTGAAAGTCGGTCATGGGGTGCTTGGGGTGTGGGGGCTGCTGTTACTCACCCTGGGGCCCCCACACTTGCCAACGTGCGGAAAGCGGACCAGAGGGGTGAACAAGAGGTGAAGACCTTCCATCTCACCCTGGATAGGGCCAAGGGCCCCAGAGTTTCTCCCTCTCCTCCCCAGCTTCGCCCTGGTGTCCCAGGCCCTATCTTTTGGCCTCCTCCCTCACACCCAATGAGCTCTGTGTTCTTCCTTGGAGGACAGTGGACTGTGGGTAGTGGCTAACGGGGCTTTCAGGCAGCCAGGCAGGCAGCAGGGAAGAAGTACTAGGCCCTCAGGGCCTTATTCCTTCTCCCCAGCCTGGTTCCTCAGAACGGGGCTGGCCTTCCCCTGTCAGGATTCCTGTCACTGACGGGAGGGACCCAAGAGAAAAGAATGCAGGTAGAGTCTGGCGAGGCCTCGGAGGATCTGCGAAGAAGGAGGCTTAGAGATGCTTTCGGTTTGAGGGGATCCCCTTCTTCCACCTTCCCACTGGGCTAATGCCGGGGCAAGTTCATTCAGAGACAGGAGGTGGGTGGGAAACCAGCGGATCTCCTTCTCAGAGGGCAGAGGCCATGGGAAGTGGTGTGAATTGTTTCGAGCAACCAGAATTAGAGACTATGTAACGACCCCTTGCGTACCCACCCTGAATCAAGACATGTGAGCACCTGGACACCCTTGTTCGGCAGCACTAAAGCTTTACGTTCTTTATTTTCTTCAGGCTCGCGATCAGTTTCCAGACAGTCTCCTGCATTTTCCCCACTGCCACGGGGTCCCTGGAGTCTGGGTCCCCAATATCTGGGCTGAGTCACACGTCCCTACCAGGCAGTCGTTTATCCCCGCCTCACCCCACCATCACCGCCCCGAAGAAGGTCTTCCCTCTCCTGTAGTCCACCATATCGGGGTGACTGATGTTGACGTACACCCTCTCGCCCCTCCGGAGCTGCACCAGGCCGCCGAAGCCCACACTCGTGTACCAGAGGGGCCCGTACTCGCGCGTCCGGGCCGGGTCCAAGACCGGGGTGACGGTCTCTGCGCCCTCGAGCAGCAGCTCCGGCGTCCCCGGCCCATAGGCGCCCCCCGCCCGGTACAGCCGGCTGCGCAGCGTGACCGAGCGGTCCGGCAGGCCCCCGCCGGCAGGGGGCGCCCGGCCCCGGTAGCCGACGTGACAGTAGAGGTAGTAGAGGCCGTCCTGCGGGAGCGCCAGCCCCTCGGCGCCCGAGAACTGCGTCCCGCTCCTCAGAAACGCCTCTTCTTTCTTCGCCTCCCAGCCTAGCCCCTGCCCCTTCGTCCAAGCGCCTGCGGAGAAACGGGGGCCTGTCGGCGCTCGGGAAGACGATCCTGGAGGAAGGATCCAGGCCCGGGACTACCGAGAGGGTGAGCCGGAGGGAGAGTGGGGGCTCTTAACCCCCTGCCGGAGCCGAGCCGAGCCGGGGGCGGGGCGAGGGCGCGCGGCGCCCCCTCTGCAGTGATTTGGGGGAGGGGACCAAGGGCACCCGAGTGCGGGGTACGGAGCGCGGTGGTGGGGCGGTGGGGAAGATCCAGGCGGGGTTTGGACAGCTCCAGGAGGGAAGCAAGAAGATGGATTGCGGGAGGAGCGGAAGGTGGGCACTTTAGGGACCAGAGGTGGTGAAGCAGGTCGGAAACCGAGCCCTGCAGTGACAGAGCAAAGGGACTCTAACTGTGGGCAGCAGCGCCGGTCCCTTGGACTACCTATGAGATCCTTACCTATGAGGTGGGCGGCTGGGAGCCTGGAGCTGAAATCTGTTTCTGCCTCCTCCTCTGGCAGCTCCTGTGACCCTGGAAGGGGGGGAAGAGTCTACGATTGGGGGCCAGGGCGGCCTTCCATGCATGGTCCCCCTGAGAGGACAGGGCGCCAGGGCGGGATTCCCGGGGATGCAGATGGATGGGAGCTGGGCATCCCTGAAGGGCTGGAGCAGGGGAGGGGGAGATGGTCTGCTCTTACCCAATCGCTGCTGGGCCTGGGCCCGTGCCCCCGGGTCAGTCGTCCCTGTAACCTGGGTGGGTGGGGTCACAGTGCCCAGAGTTCAGTGTTCGCTGATGCCAACCCCACCCCTCCCAACGCAGACCCAAGCTCCAGGCCTGGGGTCTTTCCTACCAGTCCCACCCCCGACACACATCTCCCTGGGAGGGAGAGCAAGCGAGGCATAGGTACTCAGACCCCGGGGCCTGAGTATGTCTTGGGAAGAGGAGAGGAGACAGCCAGACAACCAGGAAGGAACCTGGAGCTTTCAGGACACAACAGCATCGCGGGAACAGTGGAAAGAGGACCAGCAAAGAGGCAGACAAGGCATCCCCGCCAGGGACAGCCAAGCCAACTGAGCAGGATGAGACAAGAGAGCCCCAGGCGTAGCTAGAGGTAAGTGAGCATCAGCAGCACGCAACTCCTGCAGGGCTGGTCGCAGCTACTCACCAGTCCTCGTCCCTGCTCCTGGGGCACCAAGGCCAGCACAGCCAGGACTGTGATAGGCACAGCCAGCAGCAGGGTCACCAGGGAAGTGGCTCCTGCCACAGCCAGCAGGAGGCAGCCCTTTCCCTGGGGCCTCCTACCCCGGCCCTCTAGCCCCAGGGCCCCCATTGAGACTGAGCCAAGACCAGGGCAGGGGGGCTTTCATACCTCAGGGGTGGGGCCACCCCCTCCCCATAGACCCACACACCTGGCTGGGACTTTCCGCACACCCCTGCTCCCCTCACCCAGCTTCCTGTTTACCCAGAGCTGGGGTGGGGCAGCTGGATGCCCGGGTTCTCTGAACTGGGGAAGAAGTTGGGGTGAAGTGACAGGCTTGTAGCGTAGAGCTGGAGGGGGCCTTAGAGATCTGGTTCAGCAGGGAGGGAAACTGAGGCCCAGGGAGGGCCAGTAGCTTACAGAGAGTCAGGCAGCAGAGCGGCGCGAGGAGAACACCGCACACCAGATTTCCAGGGCGGTCTGCGTTCTTCTACACCCCAGTGGTGGGTGCTGGGAAGGAGGGCTGTGTCCACATCCCTGAGGTCAAGGGCTGGAATAGGACGAGAACTGAGGTCTTGAGAGATGGATATCCAGGTCCCTGAGAAGAACTTATGCCAGCACCAGACCAAATCTCCTCCTTCCATTCCCTCATTCACCCCTAACCCCCAGAGCTTGGTGAGAAGCAGAGTTAAGCCAGTCCACAGAAATAGCAGCTGAAAGGGGCCTCAGCCTCTCCACTGACTATTGACTCACTGAGGAGGGATGGAAATGAGCATTACCTCCCTTGCTCCACAGAGGGTAGGTGGGAGAGCAATAGGGCACGGCCCCACCCTCAAAGAGCTTGCTGTCTAGAGTGAGCCCCATCCATTTAGCAGGTGCAGACTACATGTTTAGGAATAAATGAAGAAAGGACAAGTGAATGAATGAGGAAGCAAAACAGAGCAGCAACAAATGGTATGGTAGACAGTGCAGTGGGAGGAAAGACCAGGTCCAAGGGAGTTGGAGGTGGTCTCAGATCACGTCTCCTTCTTGATGACATCTCTGTGATTAGGGACTAATAATAATAATAATACAGCTATTATACAAATAGCACTTAGCAAGTGCTTGCCACTGATCTACACACTTTATATATAATAATTCTTTTAATCCTGACAAAAACCCTAAGAAGAAACTGAGGCACAGAGAGCTTAAGGAACTTATCGAAGGCCACACAGGAGTGGCAGAGTCAGGATTTGAACCCAGGCAGTCTGGCCCCAGAGCCTTGACCACAAGACAGTTTAAAAAAAAAAAAACAAAAAAAAACCCCGAGTACTGACTTCAGATTTGTACATTTTAATGTATGTAAATCTTGCCTCCCTCAAAAAAGAAATGGGGAAACAAAAGCTGGACTCGAGTCACTGATAAGCATGGTAAGAGGTTTAGGGGTAAAATGTGTACTGATGTTTGCAACTTTGAAAGTTATCCAAAAAATGAGATAGAGTGTTAGGTATGTGATAAAGCAAATATAGAAAACTGTCCATTTTAGAATGTAGGTGGTAGGGATATGTTCACTCTAAAATTATTTCAATTTTGTTCTGTGTGAACATTTTAATAATAAAATGTGTGGGGAAAAAAACAAAACTGTGAATATTGTCCTGCTGTCCAACACGGGGAACATTGTAGATGGGGGGAGAGAGAAGAAATGCCAGAAAGTTTCTGAATTTGAAGAAGGAAATGCAAATGCATATGGACCCAGGCACAGATACCCTCCTTACCTCCTGCCCCCACATGATCTCCCCAGTCTTCACTCTCCATAAGGACTGGGTGTGCAATCTTCCAGCACCCATCTCCCTCTCTATCTCAGTGCCACTAAGAGGCCTTCATCCAGGTCTCTGTCCAGAAGGTCTCGGATCACTGCCCTTGTGTGCCTAACATCAGAATGCTGCCTCCTACAGGCAGTCCACCGAGATTGCCCCCATTCTTTCCCAACACCAACTTGTCACCAGCTTTCTGTCCTAGACTATCAACAGTACTCATATACTCCTGTACATCTGTCTAGCCTAGCTGCCTCTGATTCTGTTCGTTAATCAGTCAAGTGCCCTGCCAGATACAGCCCCAGAACACCAGGCAAGTTACCCCAAATTTACCAGAGCTCCCACTCTGATGTGGGAGCCTGGGTGTGTGTCTACACGTACACATTGGGATCATGAGCTCTCAGCGGATGCAGTGTGAGGGATAATTGGGGAAAAACTAATCAGGGAAGGTACCTAGAGGAAGTATACACTCACTGACCACTTGCAGGATCAATAGGATGGCTGGAGATGTGGGGGATCATAGGCTTAGTTACAGTCCTCGGAGTCTGAAAGAAAAGATGTTGTAACCCTAACCTTCAAAGCCTAACTTCCTCTCCTGACGAAGCCAGGGAAGCATCCAGACTAGGGGAGACGTTAAGGCCAGAGGAGGGACAAGAATGTTTGAAGTGGCAACACCTCTCCACCCAGGCAGCTGCGGCCAGTCTGGAGTCTGTCTACCCACAGGCCACAGGCTCTGGATAAGCTGGGAGAGAGCAGGAGCCCTGGTAGGGAAAACGGGGCAGGGAGAGGCAGTCATACCCTGCAGTGAAGTGAAGCCAAGATGACGGAAGAGAGTATGACTTTGGGGTTCCCTGAGCCCTGGAGGCATCTGCTGTCCAGCCTCTGTCTCTGCTCCCAAAGAATTAAATACAATCCACTTCTGCCTCCACTTCCCCTCATGGCGACCACAGGTCCTCCTCTCCACCTGTTTCTGCTCCCCAACCCACCCACACACACACCCCAGCACTCCTCTTGAGCCCAGGAGGGTCCCAGTTTCCAGGCCCTGGTCAGTGCAGCTGGCTCTGGCGGCATGAAGTCGGCAACCCCCCTCTTTGCCCTCAAACAGGAACCAGTGGTTGCAGGGCAGGAAGTGCCTGAGGGGAAGTTATGGGGCCCAGACGCTCCTCCATGCCCCACTTCAGCCCCAGCAGTATCTGTCCGTGGGAAGTGGCTCCCCACACCAGCCACATAGGGCCCTGCTCCCCAGAGCAGCTCTGGGCTGAGGGAGCGGCCCCAGCTGCCGGGTAGCTCCGTGTTTCACTGGTCCACACACACACCACCGGAAACCCTGGTTTCTCCTCCGTCAGCCCCTCACCAGAACCTAGAACTACCCAGTGCTGGAGAGGCCCCCATGAACCACCTAGCCAGCCTAAGGCAGAGGAAAAGGGGTGTGCTCTGGAGCTCTGGGGTTCCAGGCCAGCTCTGCCACTTCTAGGCTGAACCTTCTTGTAAGAGCCTCGACTCAAGTCTCAGATTCCTCACCAGGGAAACGGGCACCATAATACCCTACGTGGTGAGGGTTAGCAATGACAAAGGGAAAGTGCCCAGGTCAGGATTGGCACATCAGTGGGGCTCCTCAGCCCTAGAACAGTTGTAACAGAGGGCCCCGCACTTTACAGATGAGGAACTTGAGGCACGTGACTTGGCCCAGGCCATTTAGCCTAGCAGAGCAGGGCTAGGTTTCCCGACCTCCAGGTCAGTCGTCAGTGCTTGACCTAATGGCAGCTTGTAAGGCATGGACAAAGGTAAGGTAACCCACTGCACAAGGAGGGTCGAGGGTATACAGGGAACAGAGGTTAGAAAGCACTGTATGTGCATTCTTGAGTAGCTGGCTAGGGGACAACTGGTGCGGGTGGGCAAGGGACCTTATGGGGAGGCCCAGAGACAGCAGGGATGGCAGTGGGAAGCCTCTGAGGGGTGAGTGAGGTAACCGGTGAGAGATGGGCCCCTCTGCTAGGAGGCGAGGTAACCCGATCTGGGGTGAAGAATCTGAGTATGTTTTTCTGCCTCTAAAACTGTCGGAGAGCAGGGCTGAGATACCCACGGCCAACCAGGAGGATGGGGAGAGCCGAAGGGAGAAATGGGTCCCTGATACCTACCCCTTTTCCCTGCAGGTCTGTGCCCTTACCTATATGGCGGGAGCTTGGGGCTGGGGGGGCTCCTGCTCCTGGCTCTGGTCATTGTGTCCGCCTGTCTGTGTCGGCTCCATCGGAAAGGTGAGCTCCGTCGCCCACAGCGGTGCCCCGGGTCGCCCCCACCCACGCCCTTTCCTACTGCTTTCCCAGAAGTGCCCGTCAGTTCCCACCCGCCCTGGGAGAGGAAGGTGGGAGAGAGGAGACGAGTGTGTCCAAAGAGGGAGGCTGGGGTTCTGGCCATGGGAACCACAGAGATGTCAGCAACTGAGGAAACACCCTCTGGGGGGTGGGGTGGGGTGGGGGGCTGCTGAGCTTCTTCTTTTCTTCCAGTGAAGAGGCTGGAGAGAAGCTGGGTGAGTCTCGGGGCCGGGAAGCGGGTGATGGGGGCAAGAGGAGGCTGAGGGCGGAGGCGGGTGGAGGCAAGAAAAGCTAGGGAAAGCAGGGGAGGGGGCGG
This sequence comes from Eumetopias jubatus, assembly GCF_037043125.1. Classification (NCBI taxonomy): domain Eukaryota; kingdom Metazoa; phylum Chordata; class Mammalia; order Carnivora; family Otariidae; genus Eumetopias; species Eumetopias jubatus. The sequence continues at coordinate 120,421,171 of NW_028274812.1, read as the reverse complement.
GGGGGCATGAGAGAGCCGGAGAGGCGGAGAAAAAAGAGGCAGAAAGAGAGAAGAATGAGAAGAGCAGAGAGAAATGGTGTAGAGAAAGGAAAAGGGAATAAGACAGAAAGGAGAGAGAGGAAGAAACGAGAGAGAAATAGAGAGAGAACGAGAGAGATGCAGGGCAAGAGAAAGAGAGGGAGCATAAGAACAACAGAGACCCAGGGAGAAGAGGCAATGAGAGAAGAGAGCAGGGGCTCAGGAGGGCAGAGACAGAGGGCAGGGGCGCTGAGGAGGCAGTGAGGTACGGGGGGGGGGGGCAGCACCCTGCGGGAAGGACCGGGGGAGGGGTCTCCTCTGGTGACCTCCCAGCAGCACCTTCTCCCTGGCCCCAGGCCCAGCTCTCAGAGCAAGAGCTCCACTATGCATCTCTGCTGCCTGTGCCCTGGAGGGAGAGGCCTGACCTCAGCCACAGGGAAGATGCCAAGGAGGAACCCAGCACCGAATATGCCTGCATTGCCAAGAACTAAGCCACCGGAGCTCCCCCAGATGCCTCCCTGAATCCAGGCAGACCCTGTGGTCCACCCAGTAAAAACCATGTCCCGCCACCTTCTGTGTCTCAGGCTTCTCAGTCCAACTTAACTCCGTCCCATTCAACAGGGCCACCATAAACTTAAGCGACTTATCTTCCCACCCGTTCTGGGGTCGAGTAGTGATTTCTCAGGGGAAGAAGGGTGTTGAGGGACCCAAGTTCCCCTGAAGGCCAGAAAGAGTACACGCGTGGGCCTGGCTGGAATGGGGAGTTGACATGTAGGACTCATCAGATCTGATACTCCCCATTTCTCAGGAGAATCCGCCTCAGCCTCCTGTACCCCAGAAAGGTGGAGGTGCTAAGCCCTGGGATGATGATGGGAGGGGGCTCCAGGCACGGTTACCGGGAAGCTCACTCCTTGGACCTTTCCAGGCCAGGCTTGGGAGAAGAGAGAGTTAAGAGTCGGGGGACCCCAGAGAGGGGCATATTGGGGTCCCTGGTAATGGAAAAGGAAACACATGAGACTCATAAGAAGGCATTAGCGGGTGGGGCAGAGGAGGATTTATTGGGGTCTCTTGAAGACATTTGGATGCCTGGGGTCTGGAATCACTCATCAGCGGCATCTAAGAAGTGGCAGCGTGTTCCCAGGTGACGGTGGCCTGCAGGAGAGACCACAGGAGTTGCTCGGCGGCCGCCGCAGCCCTCCTCCCACTGCTCTGTCTCCCCCTCCTCCAGCTCTCTTCCACCACTGCCCTAGCCCCCTTCCTTACATTTGCCTTGGTAATAGATGCTGCTGCCCATGGCCACACAGATAAAGCTGAAAGCATAGAATCCAGCCCGAAGGAGGAGGACTGTGCTGGCCCCTAGCCAAGGAGGTCCTGCATGGGGGCGGTAGAAGGAAGGGGCGAAGGGGGGACCTAAGGAAGAAGCAGGCACAGGCCCAGGGAGGGACAGAGAGCAGGGGGCCTCAGGGAAAGACTCCCACCTTCCAGGAAGAGTGGGGTCTCCCATCTCACCTTTCTCTACCACCAGCAGAGTCCCATTCCCTGTCCCAGCACCTAGGCCCAGCACCTCCACCCTGCACACGTAGACTCCAGCATCACAGTCTTGGGTGTCCCAGATGTGCAGCTCGGCCTGATGGTCATAGAGGAAACGGGAAGAGGGAAGAGGGGCCAGGCGGCCCCTGAACTCCGGGGTCCCATTCCTCACTTCCTTCTCTGGGGCCACCTTGTCCCGGTACCACGTGACAGAGCCAATGGCCAATTTCCCTCGGCTGGCATTGAAGGAGCAGGGCAAGAAGGCAGCGGTGCCCTCCTGGGTACGAATCTCCGGGGGCTGGAACACCCAGAGAGCACAGGATCCTGGCAGACAAAGAGAAGACCCAGAGAAACACCTCTCCGGTTACAATATAGAGAAAGGACAAGAGAGCTTGCAGTAGAGTATCCCAGAGGTGTCCCCACCCACAGAGGACCCAGAGGATCAAGCACTTTGCTACCTCATGAAACCCTTTACTCTCCACCAGCCTCATTTCTTAACATTGTTTATCGAATAGTTTTTCAGGGCGCCTGGGTGGCTCAGTCGTTAGGCGTCTGCCTTCGGCTCACGTCATGATCCCAGGGTCCTGGGATGGAGCATCACATCGGGCTCCCTGCTCCTAGGGAAGCCTGCTTCTCCCTCTGCCACTCCCCCTGCTTGTGTTCCCTCTCCTGCTGTCTCTCTCTGTCAAATAAAGAAATAAAATCTTTAAAAAAATAAAAAATAAATAAATAGTTTTTCAAATCCTTTCCTATACCAACTCTCATCCTTACCCCATCCCATCACTGTCCAGCTGCATTCACTAGTAGTGTCTTGCTGAAACTTAACCTGTCCCATTGAAATCGGAGCTCATTAATGAATGTGGCTGCCTAGCTAACTAATAATTAACTATATTATTCCAGGTATTATTTTCATACCAGTGGCATACCGTATACAGTACACCACCCTTGCTGCTTTGTTTTTTGTTAAAAGAGCATTAACTAATAAAGTCTTCAGGTGAAGACATAGCAATAATTGATTGAAATCCCTCTTTAACTCAACCAAATGGATGAATTAAAGCAATTCGTAAAATCTCCGATTAGATTCTCTAGTTCATGAAATTTACCTGCCATTCTTCTATTTCAGTGGTTCTCAAGCTTGAGAGCACATCGGAATCACCGGAATGTCTGTTAAAACAGATTCCTGGGCCCGACCCCTGAGATTTTTACTCATCGGGTTTAGAGTTGGGCCCGAGAATTTGCCCCAGGTTCCTAGCTGATGCTAAAGCTGTGAGTCTGGAGTCCACACTGCATTTAGTTCATGGATACGGCTGATAGTTAACGTCCCTCAGTTAATTAAAATCAGTTTCACTGAGAAACTTCCCTCAGAGTTAATTAGGTCTCCCAAACTCCTAATTACATCTAGACCCTAGATAATAAGCCGTGTTTAATAGGCTTATTAAGTTCATCAAATTAAAATTGACCCCTTCAAAAAAAAATTTCACCTCTTCCTCCCTTCCAGCTCTTCATACTGGTTCTTCAACTCTTATCTTACTAGGATGGTGGCTGAGAAGAAAGGACCGCTGGGACGGAAGCTGGGGTGTGACCCTCCCAGTGGGCAACAAGGAGAAATGGAGGGAATTGTGAACTGGGGGTGTCCACATTGCTTCGGATCCTGGAGGACCCCACCCACTCCCACTCTTCTTTCTGGGCCACTCCCCTCAGGCCTCAATGTCAGCCTCCCCCATCCTCTCTCCTCCCGCATCACACCCCTCAGGGTTCTGGGAGAAAGCCCTCTCACCTGGATGGACCATGATAAAGATGAGCAACAGCATCCGGGTCATGTCAGAGGGTGTTCCAGTTGGCAAAGGGGATCTGAGAAGTAAGGTCTGGGTGGAGGAAGAACAATCTAGTGCTTGTGGCCAGGCCTTTGGTCACCACCAGCTGGAGGTGGGGAGCGTCCTATGACACACAGGAGTCACACATCACTTATCAAGGACCTGGGACCTGGGACCTCGGGCATCACATGCATGCCTCCTTGAGGAGAGAGGATTCTGCTAATGGCAGTATCTGGGTCGCTAGGAGGCGGGGACAACACATGGTCCAGTGGCCTAAGTGTCTGAGGGGGAAGGGAGGGCTGAGATGGCAGCTCACACTAGGGTGGGTGGGTGAGACCAGGATGTGGTTCCCCTACCTCCTGAGGTTCAAGAAGACCAACGCTTTACCCAGAATACGCCTCCAGGAGCCCTCCTGGGCCCAGAGCTAACCTACTCCCCCCCCCCCCACCGTCTTGGCTCAGCAGTGCCCAGAACCACCCCATCTGTTCCCTTCCCTCTAGGCTGGCCCACCCCTAGGACTGCTCTAGAAATTCTATAATAGAGGGGATTAGGAGAAGCAAGCTGATTGGTGGTGGCGGGTGGGCGGTTGCTAGGGACTTTGGAAGCTTCATTTGCATAGCAATCAACAACCTGTTTTACTTAGATCGCGTAGACTTGGGTGGTTTGGCTGATGAGTGAAAGCAACGGATGGAGAGGTCTGGACTCATTCATATTCAGATCTCCATTAAAGGAATATACCTCTCGCTGAGGCCCGCTTTACTCATTGTGTTCTGCAAGTACTTGTCACCCACTGGAAAACCCACTCTGTTATTTTGTTCACTGTTTAGCTAGCATTTCTTGAGAAACTACCAAGTGCCCTTACATGAAAAATATTCTTACAGACACAAAGGAAAGACTTTGAGTTCATAACTGCAAGGCTATACAGGGATTGGTAGAAGAATATACCACACATTCTTGGATATGCATTACACACCTACATGAGACCGCACAGCCCATAGAAGAGGAGAATCCCCTGAACAATGCCGGGGAAGGCATGGGCCCAGCCCTCAGCGCACAGTTCTCTCTGGCTCCTTTGATGTTAATGCATCTTTTTCCCTGAGGGTCCCTGTCTCCAGCTCCGTTTCACAATACATTGTGAAATTCCCATTCTTCCCTGCAGCGATCTAGAGTTTTGTTTTGGAGTAGCAGCAACTTCATGGTTAAGAATGCTGGCTTGAGGACGCCTGGGTGGCTCAGAGAGTTAAGCAGCTGCCTTCCGCTCAGGTCATGATCCCAGAGTCCTGGGATCGAGTCCCTCATCGGGCTCCCTGCTCAGTGGGGAGCCTGCTTCTCCCTCTGCCTCTCTCTGTCTCTCATGAATAAATAAATAAAATCGTAAAAAAAGAATGCTGGCTTGGAGTCAGCCTGGGTTCAAAGGCCAGCCCCTTCACAAACTAGTTATACGATCCTGAACATATTTAACCTCTCCAAACCACCTACACAAGCACCCACACCACAACCACATAATCTGGTGAGGACTGACTCAGCCATGCTCCAGTAGTAGCCGGGCTCCCTCTGGGCCTCTAACCTGAGGGTGTGGGACGCAGGTGCCCTTGGCAAGGCAAGGGCTGCCCCCTGCTGGCCATGGAGCATGGGGAGGCCTGAGACGCCCCTGGGTGGTTTTTCCCAAATGGGCCTTAATTCCAGCTTCGGCCCAGTCCCCTTACCTTGCCTCGTCCGATCAACAGCCCATGTCCACCCCAGAGAGTCAATGTGGAGGAAATTGTCTCTTCTACTCAACGATGAGAAGCCCAGAGTTTGAGGAGGGAGTAGAGATCACCACCGGTGGAGTGGGGGTGTGAGGGTGGGATGGGCAACCGGCCGAAGGGAAAACTGCACACTTTCAAGGTACACCCACAGGGCACTGCTCCCTGTCCCAGGACAATGTGGCTTGGAAGTCAAGTTAGCCTGAGTTGGCGTCCTGGTTCCATTGCTCACATATCCTTGAGATGAGAACAATATCTGTCAATTTCCAGACTTCACTGTATGGGACGCTCAGTGTAGGTTTGCCCCAGGTCCTCCCCAGTCTGGGGCTAGGATGACCATTGTTACAGCTGCGCCTGAACTCAAGGATAGCTTGCTCTCTCCGTCTCTTGTCTCTACCCAAGATTTCCAATATCCAAAACTGTTGTGGATTCCAAAGATTGTACTTGGATTTCTTTTAAGTCCATCTAGAATAAATCCTGGCATACGTGTAGATTCAGGGACCCTTTCAATAGCTCTGAGACTCTCTAGGGAACTTTAACCAGCAGGATGGGAACTGCTGCACTAATCAGCCCAGGGATGGACTTTTTCAAAAGAAACTTTTAAGAGGAAAGGCAACGAATGAAGAAGTTGTGGAGTGGATGTGCACCCATCTTGGGTCTAGTTTCTTTACTTATTTATTTTGAAACCAACTCTTTTTTTTTTTAAGATTTTATCTTTAGTTAATCTTTACACCCACCATGGGGCTTGAACTCACAACCCCGAGATCAAGAGTCACATGCTCCACCACTGAGGCAGCCGATGCCCCTCTGGTCTAACTTCTTTTTTTTTTTTTTTTTTTTTAGATTTTATTTATTTATTTGAAGGAGAGAGACAGAGATAGTGAGAGAGAGCACAAGTGGGGAGGAGAGGGAGAAGCAGCTTCCTGCAGAGCAAGGAGCCTGATGCGGGACTCGATCCCAGGACCCCGGGATCATGACCTGAGCCGAAGGCAGATGCTTAACCGACTGAGCCACCCAGGCGCCCTCTGGTCTAACTTCTTTAACACCCCGCCATGGGCTTCCTTGAAGGTGGTCAGAGCTCAGAGCAGGAAAAGAGGTGAAGGCACAGAAGGAACCCTGGAATCCCAGCACCGTGATCCCATCTTACCGGGGATTTCCTCCTGTGCTGGGAGTGGTGAGACACAGGTGACTCCTCCTCTGGCCAAGTCCTTATAAACATTTTCAACAAATTAGCAGCCCCCACGTTCCACTTTCAGTCTCTAACCACAGCTTCTCCTCTGAGGCTCATGCATCGGACTCTGCCACCTTCCGCCCCCTTGCCGTCAAGGTCTATTCTCCGTCACATTCACCAAGAGCAGGCACCTAACTCTCCAGCTTCCTCTCTATTTCAACCTCTGCCATCCCTCTGGGAACTTCATGTCCACGTAAATGATATTTTTAAACACTGAGATATAATTATATACAGCAAAATGCAGGTCTTTTTAAAACAATTTTTTAAGTGCACAGATCTTTTTTTTTTTTTTTAAGATTTTATTTATTTGACAGAGAGAGACACAGCGAGAGAGGGAACACAAGCAGGGGGAGTGGGAGAGGGAGAAGCAGGCTCCCTGCTCTGCAGGGGCTCAATGCGGGGCTCGATCCCAGGACCCTGGGATCATGACCTGAGCCGAAGGCAGACGCTTAACGACTGAGCCACCCGGGCACCCCACTTAAGTGCACAGATCTTAAGTGTACAGTTCAGTGTACTCTGGCAAACCAATACACACCTGCAAGTGAGATACAGATCATTTCCATCACTCTAGAAAATTCTCCCCTGCCTCTTTTTGGTCAGTCCCTTTCCCTTCTCAGAAGCAACCACTGATTTATACCCCTATAAATGTATACCCCTATATTATATCTCTATTCTTGAACTTCATATAAGTGTGATCACATAGTATACACTCTTGTATCCAGCTTCTTTCATTCTGTATAATGTCTGTGAGATTTATCTATTGTGTGTATCAGTAGCTTGTTCCTTTTTATTTTTTTTTTCTGAGTGGTACTCCATAATATGGATGTACCACAGTTTATTTATCCACTCACCTGATGATGTACAAGTGGGTGGTATGAACATTCTTGCACACATCTTGTAAATGATTTTTCTTTTCTTTCTTTTTTTTTTAGAGAGTGTGTGCGAGGTGCGGGGAGGGGCAGGGGGACAGAATCTTAAGCAGACTCCATGCTGAGCACTGAGCCCAACTTGGGGCTCGATACCACAACCCTGAGAGCATGGCCTGAACCGAAATCAAGAGCCTCCCAGGTGCCCAACAAATGATTTTTCAATATACTGATTTCACAGTTGCTTTCCCTGGTCTACTCCAACCATCACCTTGATTCTACACGTCACCATGGAAGTTGGTCCCCTTTGGAATCTTACCTCCCCTTTCCCAGGGAAATAAAAGCAATTAGGCCTGAGTCCCTCCAGACTCCTGTACCCTATACATGTGCTCTCACATGATTCAGCTGTTGGTGGACTTTGGGGTGCTTTCTCTCTCACTTTCTTTCTTTCTTTTTTAAGATTTTATTTATCTATTCCGTAGAGACAGAGAGAGAGAGGCAGAGGGAGAAGCAGGCTCCCAGGGAGCAGGGAGCCCGATACGGGACTCGATCCCAGGACCCTGGGATCATGACCTGAGCCGAAGGCAGACGCTTAACCATCTGAGCCACCCAGGTGCCCTCTCTCTCACTTTCATTCAGCAAACTGCGAGCACCTACCGTGGGGCTTACCCAGTCTTAACTACTGCATTTTCTCCGTCGAGACTCCAGTCTGTATCTCCATCTCAGTCTACACCTTCACCTGAGGCCTCTTTCTTGAGGTCCAAGTCCAGAATATCTAGCTGTCCTCGGGACATCTCCTCTAGAGTGTTCCACAGGCAATTCAAAATCATCAGTGTCCACCCAAACTGTGTCAGCCTCCCAGAGTCCCCATCTCAGTGCATGGAAGCACAATCCACCCCATCACTTAAGGCAAAAGCCTGGGATTTATATTTTTCTGCCTTCCCTCAATTCCCCCATCCAAACCATCTCTAAGTCCTGTCCATTCTGCCTCTAAGATATCGCAAGTATCTTCCCACGTCTTAATTGTCACTGCTAGTTAAGGGCCTCGTCATCTCAGGATAAAATGAGTACAATAGCTTCTCTGATGGACAGTGTGATTTCTTCTCAACATCCATTGCACACCTTCCTCTCCAAGTGTTGGGGCTCATCCATCCATTCAACAGCAGTTGTACTGAGTTCCTTCCATGTGCCGGACACTCTGCCTTCCTTTTCCCTTGTATCATTCCTCACCTCTCCCCTTCTCTCTCATATCTCCCACATCTCTGTCCACAACTCTTTCCTCTCACCATCTTTATTCATATCATTTGTTTCTTCCCTGTCTCTACGCACACCCCACATCTCTCCATACATCTTTACTCACTCCCCCCACACCCATCTGCTTGTTCACTAATTCATTCATTCAACAAATATTTGGTGAGCACCTTCCATGTGCCAGGCACCTCTCTCTCCATCCTTCTTTCTCTTCCCCCATTTCTCTCCACATTTCTTTCTGCCTCCCCATCTTACCCTACATTTTCCCAGCACATCTCTTCCCCCCAACCCGTCTTTCATTCTCTTTCTCCTCCATTTCTCTCTGCGTGGGAGAATGAGTCAAGGCTGCAAGGAACTCGCCTTTTTCCTCTGGGAGCGATCGCTCCTTTCCTGAGAAGCCTTACCAGGCTCCACCAAGGCTGGCTGGGACCACTCCCAGATGCCCTCAGATTCTCTGTGCCAGGTTCTTTATTTAAAAAAAAATTAATCTAAAATATTAAAGGAAAACTTTAAATCACATCCATCAGAAACTGGTAAATCAAACAGGGAAATAATTATGAAAGACAAAGAAGAGTGAAACCGGATAGTTAACAAGCTTGATCTAAGGTAAATATGTAGACTCTTCAAAAAGCTAGAAAATACGCATTCTTTTCAGGTACGACATAGACATTTAGAAAAAAGAATCAAAATCATATAGAATACAATTGCTAACCAAAAGCCATGACAATTTAAGAGCAGTAACAAAGAATATTTATTATATGCTTGGAAAAAAATTTTAAGTGTTTTCTAATGTATTTTGAAACTTTAGAAACCTACCTCTAAATAATTCAAATGTTAAAGAAAATATAATAATATAATTTAAAATATTTTGAACTGAACAACAGTGAAAATCCTGCCTATCTAAACTGTTGAGGGCTCCCTGCTCCGAGGGAGCCTGCTTCTCCCTCTCCCTCTGCTCCTCCCCCCCTTTGTGCTTTCTCTCTCTCTCTCAAATAAATAAATAAATCTAAAAAAACAAAACACAACAAAGGAGGGGGGCACCTGGGTGGCTCAGATGGCTAACCAGGTCCTGGGATCAAGCCCCATGTCTGGCTCCCAGCTCAGCGGGGAGTCTGCTTCTCCCTCTCCTTCCTCTCCTCCTGCTTGTGCTTTCTCTGCCTCTCTCTGTCTCTCTCAAATGAATAAATAAAATATTTTTAAAAAATAAAAGAAAAAAGAAGGTTTGAAAGTCATTGAGTTGGACAGGTTATTTCAAGAATTTAGAAAGAGGGGTGCCTGGGTGGCTCAGTCGGTTGAGTGTCTGCCTTGGTTCAGGTTACGATCCCAGAGTCCTGAGATAGAGTCCTGCGTCAGGCTCCTTGCTCAGCAGGGAGCCCGCTTCTCCCTCTGCCTGCCGCTCCCCCTGCTTGTGCTTTCATGCATGCACTCTCTCTCTCTCTCTCTCTCTCTCTCTCTCTCTGATAAATAAATAAATAAATAAAATCTTAGAAAAAGAGCACAGAGTAATTATAAAAAATTAAAGAGGAAAATAATAAAGATACTTTTAGAAATTACTGAAATAAAAAAGAAACAATACAGCAGGAAACATTTTTAAATATTTACAAAATATGTAATGTTTTACATATTTACCGAGATTACTAATATTAAAAATCTCTGACCAGATTGATTATGCAAAAAAGGAAAAGAGGAGAAATGGCATACACACACAAATAAATAATGAAAGGGAATATAATGTCAGATACATTGCAAATTTTGATAAGATGAATAATTTTCTTTTTTTTTAAGATTGTATTTATTTATTTGACAGAGAGAGACACAGCGAGAGCAGGAACACAAGCAGGGGGAGTGGCAGAGGGAGAAGCAGGCTTCCCGCTGAGCAGGGAGCCCGACGCGGGGCTCGATCCCGGGACTCCAGGATCATGACCGGAGCCGAAGGCAGTCGCTTAACCAACTGAGCCACCCAGGCGCCCTAAATAAATAAAATCTTTAAAAAAAATTATGAATGTATATTATGTCTTTATTGTCCCAAGAAATTCAGTGTTCATTTTTGAAATAGTTTTGTATTTTTCTTCTGTATCTTTCCTCCTGTTCCCATCCATACCCTCTTGTTATCCACCATCTGTTCACTGAATACTTGCATTTCTGATATGTGTCCTTCCTTCACTGCTAAATGGCTCTACCAAGTTTTGCTGTTTTTCTTTTCTTTCTTTCTTTCTTTTTTTTTTGCTGTTTTTCAATTCATTTTGGAATTTTGGGCTACAATTTCTACCAGCTTTTGGCAATGTATTTCTGGTGTGTTGTCATCTGTCAGTAAATTGTGTTGCTCTTTTTTTTTAATTTAAATTCAATTTAGTTAACATATAGTGTATTATTAGCTTCAGGGGTAGAATTTACTGATTCATCAGTTGCGTGTAAGACCCAGTCACATTCCATCACGTGCCCTCCTTAATGCCCATCACCCAGTTACCCCATCCCCCCACCCACCTCCCCTCCAGCAACCCTCAGTTTGTTTCCTATATTTAAGAGTCTCTTATGGTTGGCTTCCCTCTCTGTTTTTATCTTTTTTAATTTTTCCTTCCCTTCCCATATGTTCATCTGTTTTGTTTCTTAAATTCCACATATTAGTGAAATCATATGGTATTTGTCTTTATCTGACTGACTTCTTTCGCTTAGCATAATTCCCTCTAGTTCCATCCACGTCGTTGCAAACGGCAAGATTCTATGTTGCTCTTTTTTACCTTTTTTCTCACAATCCAACAATCTCTGTTCATTTCTTTTCTTTTTCTTTTTTTAAGTAAACTATGCTCAACATGGGGCTCAAACTCAGGACACCAAGATCAAGAGTTGCATGCTCTACCAACTGAGCCAGCCAGGCATCTTTTTTTTTTTTTTAATGTTCATTTTTTTTTAAGATTTTATTTATTTATTTGAGAAAGAGAGTGAGCAAGAGAGAGAACATGAGCAGGGGGTGAGGCAGACAGAGGGAGAGGGAGAAGCAGACTCTCCACTGAGCAGGAAGCTCTGCTGTGGGGTGTGGGGATGTGGGGCTCCATCCCAGGACCCCGGATCATGACCTGAGCCAAAGGCAGATGCTTAACCGACTGAGTCATCCACGTGTCCCTTGCTGGTACTTTCTGAGATGCACCCCCTGTGGGTCCCTTTGGACACTTCAAAACATTCTCTCTCCACCTTTAGCAGTACTTGAGTGCATTTGGTCCACCCTGCGTTCAGCTTCTCCTCCTCAGGGTGAGGCCTTTCCTCCCAGGAAGGAGTATTTGTTTTTTTCAGAGCTGTCACTTGGGCCCTTCCTCTCTTCCTGATTTCCCCTGGGGCACCACTGGCGACTGCCTGTCGGATATGGAATCTGGGCACACAAACACAGAACTGGGAGTCTGTAGGTATGCTGTGTCTCCTAGCCGCAGTGAAAAGGTAGCACGCATGCCTGTGTGTGTGACCAGTCTCATTATTGCTGGATATGGTTTCCAGGAGACAAAAGGTAAAATTTAGGAGTAAATTGCTGCTACGCTCCCCTCAAAGCCCTGCAAGGAGACTTTTTTTTTTTTTAAGATTTTATTTATTGGGATGCCTGGGTGGCTCAGTTGGTTGGGCGGCTGCCTTCGGCTTAGGTCATGACCCCAGAGTCCTGGGATCAAGTCCCGCATCGGGCTCCTTGCTCAGCAGGGGTCCGCTTCTCCCTCTGCCTGCCACTCCCCTTGCTTGTACACACTCGTGCTCTCTCTCTCTTTGACAAATAAATAAAATAGAATCTTAAAAAAATTTTTTTTTAAATAAAAAAATAATAAATAAAAAGGATTTGATTTATTTCTAAAGATTTTATTTGTCAGAAGAGAGAGGGAGCATGTACCAGTGCACAAGCAGGGGGAGCTTAAGCAGGCTCCCCACTGAGCAGAGAGCCCAATGTGGGACTCGATTCCAGGACCCTGGGATCATGACCTGGGCCGAAGGCAGATGCTTAACTGACTGAGCCACCCAGGCTCCCAAGGAAACTTTTTAGAAAAGCGAAGTCTTTCAATAAAGCCGATGCTTCCTGGCTTTGCTTCAGGGAGAGCATCTTGTTAACCAAGCTCCCGAGTCTGGTGCGTACACACGAAGCCCTTTTGCCCATTTACAGTGAGAAATAAAGCTGCAGAAATCCACTTCTTCCCAGCCCCCCGCATTCGCTTACATACACACGTGTGCACACTCTATCAGTCCGAGTCCCAACAGGAAACAGCACCCTCAAATTAGGCTAATTTGAGGGCGCCTGGGTGGCTTACTCAGTTGGGTGTCTGCCTTCGGCTCAGGTCATGATCCCGGAGTCCCAGGATTGAGCCCGCATGGGGCTCCCTGCTCAACAGGGGGTCTGCTTCTCCCTCTGCCCCCTCCCCCCGTTCATGCACTCTCTCTCTCTCTCTCTCAAATAAATAAATAAAATCTTTTAAAAAAAATTTTAAAAATTAGGTTAATTTGAGGAGCTAATTTATTTACAAAGGTGAGTGGAATATAGGGGAATCCCAAGGGATATTGCCACCTCAGGTCCAAAGGGATGAGGGGAGAAAGAGATTACAGCAGCAATTCTTACTTATTTTGTATCACAGATGTCTTGGGCATTCTAGTAGAGCATAAAATAAAAATATATATAACAAAGTAAACCAACTATATTGAGTTCCAGTTACCAAAATAGTAATAAAAAGCTGCATAGAGGGGCATCCGGCTGGCTCAGTTGGAAGAGCATGTGACTCTTGATTTCAGGGTTGTGAGTGTGAGCCCCATGGTGGGTTGAGATTACTAAAAATAAATAAATAAATAAATAACTTCAAAAAAAAGTTGCGATAGAATAAATCATGTACTTTACTACCACATTATATAAAAAACAAGACATTTAAAATACAGGCAAGGGAGCCTGGGTGGCTCAGTTCGTTAAGCGACTGCCTTCAGCTCAGGTCATGATCCTGGAGTCCCGGGATCGAGTCCCGCATCGGGCTTCTTGCTTAGCGGGGAGTCTGCTTCTTCCTCTGACCCTCCCCCCTCTCATGCGCTCTCCCACTCTCTCTCTCTCAAATAAAGTTGTTAAGCGTCTGCCTTTGGCTCAGGTCCTGATCCCAGGGTCCTGGGATCGAGCCCCACATCGGGCTCGCTGCTCGCGGGAAACCTGCTTCTCCCTCTCCCACTCCCCCTGCTTGTGTTCCCCTCTCGCTGTGTATCTCTCTGTCAAATAAATAAAATCTTTAAAAATAAATAATTTAATAGAAAAATAAAATAAAATACAGGCAAGGGGTGCTTGGGTGACTCAGTTGGTTAAGTGTCTGCCTTCAGCTCATGTCAATATTCCAGGGTCCTGGGATCGAGCCCCGCATCGGGCTCCTGGCTCAGCGGGGAGCCTGCTTCTCCCTCTCCCTCTGCAGCTCCCCTGCTTGTGCATGCTCTCTCTCCCTCTCTCTCATAAATTAAATAAAAAATATTTTAAAAAAATTAAAATACAGGGTGCCTGGGTGGCTCAGTTGGTTAAGCGACTGCCTTCGGCTCAGGTCATGATCCTGGAGTTCCAGGATCGAGTCCCGCATTGGGCTCCCTGCTCAGCAGGGAGTCTGCTTCTCCCTCTGATCCTCCCCCCTCTCATGTGCTCTCTCTCTCTCATTCTCTCTCTCAAATAAAGTAAATAGAATCTTTAAAAAAAAATTAAAATACAGGCAAGTTGAGCCCCACATTGGGGCTAGAGTTTACTTAAAAAAAATTGTAGAAGTGGATAAAGCTTTCTGTACTTAAATGAACAGTATTATTTACAATAATGGAAAGATAACTTCATTAGTGATGTAGTTAGGGCGCCTTGCTGGCTCAGTCGGTAGAGCATGTGACTCTTGATCTCGGGGCCATGAATTTGCACCCCACCACGTTGGGGGTAGAGTTCACTTAAAATACAGGCACTCCGGGGCACCTGGGTGGCTCAGTTGTTAAGTGTCTGCCTTCGGCTCAGGTCATGATCCCAGGGTCCTGGGATTGAGCCCCACATTGGGCTCCCTGCTCTGCGGGAAGCCTGCTTCTCCCTCTCCCACTGCCCCTGCTTGTGTTCCCTCTCTCGCTGTGTCTCTCTCCATCAAATAAATAAATGAAATCTTAAAAATAAAATAGGAGCACCTGGATGGCTCAGTCTGTTGAGCGTCTGCCTTTGGCTCGGGTCGTGATCCTGGGATCCTGGGATCAAGCCCCGCATCGGGCTCCTTGCTCGGTGGGGAGCCGGCTTCTCCCTCTCCCTCTGCCTGCCACTCCCGCAGCTTGTGCTCTCTCTCTCTCTGACAAATAAAATCTTAAAAAATAAAATACAGGCACGTTGAAGTTAGATTTTAATAAACAAAGACACATCAGTGCAAACTATATTATTGCTTGGCTTGAACAAGAACTTTAAACTGTGGGGCCCCCCAGCTCGCTCATTTGGAAGAGCGTGCAACTTTTGGTCTCAGGGCCGGGAGTTCGAGCCCCACGTTGGGTGTAGAGATCACTTAAATAAATAAACTTTAAGAAATAATAATAAAGTAAAAAGAACTTTAAACTGTGATGTGGTTTTTGACAAGCAGCACATGTAATGTTGAATATGAGAAAAGGATGTCCATTTTTCCCTTTCCAAGTTCACGGACCCACTGATATCTATCTCCTGGGCATACAGAAACCAGGAGGAGGATAGAGCTTTGCAGTGCAGGTTGCCTGGAGAGAAGCATTGCCTGTAAGTGGAGGTTTCCGCCAGCCTGAGGTGACCCCGTGGGAAGGGGGCCAGGGGAACCAACACCCGCGGCTTAATGTCCTCCCTCCTGCTGTTCTCCTGCCAGGCTCTCCAACAGCCAAGACTGGCTGGAAGCCAGAGGTGCCCTTGATGTGCTCTGTACAGGTTCACCTCCTGCGGCAGAGAGCAGAGTGGGAGAGGGAAAATGGAGGGGCAAACAGGACACACACACCAACAAGTTTTCTGGCCCATGTATGCTTTTCCTGTAAGCACACTCCATAGGGCCTGATTCTAAGCAGCAGTTCCCCCCGGGAAAGCATGGAATCATAGCAAGGGCCCTTAGCAACAGGTGCCGGTTCCATAGGGATTCTAATCTCATGGGGTTCTCCAGGTAGGTCATTTTCCTGACTGCTTCGCTGGACAGTAACATGTCTGGCCCCTGTGACTCCTTTTCTTCTTCTTCCAAGGCTGATCAGCCGCACCCCCCACTAACCCGTACTTAAGCTACGCTGATACCTTCAGCCTGGGTTTAGCAGGCCTCACAGGCTCGGGCACCTCTCCATTGCTTTAGGGCAATGACTCCCACACTTGACCCTGTATCAGAAGCACCTGAGGCACTTGTTAAAAACCTATTGTCAGGCCCCACCCCCAGAGTTTCTGATTCAGTAGGTTTGGGCTGAGGCCCAACCAGGCACATTTCTTTTTTTTTTTTTTAATTAAAAAAAAAATTTTTATTATTATGTTATGTTAATCACCATACATTACATCATTAGTTTTTGATGTAGTGTTCCAGGATTCATTGTTTGCGTATAACACCCAGTGCTCCATTCAGTACGTGCCCTCTTTAATACCCATCACCGGGCTAACCCATCCCCCCACCCCCCTCCCTTCTAGAACCCTCAGTTTTTTTCTCAGAGTCCATAGTCTCTCATGGTTCGTCTCCCCCTCCAATTCCGCCCCCCTTCATTTTTCCCTTCCTGCTATCTTTTTTTTTTAACATATAATGTATTATTTTTTTCAGAGGTACAGGTCTGTGATTCAACAGTCTTACACAATTCACAGCTCTCACCAAAGCACATACCCACCCCAATGTCCATCACCCAGCCACCCCATCCCTCCCACCCCCCACCACTCCAGCAACCCTCAGTTTGTTTCCTGAGATTAAGAATTACTCATATCAGTGAGGTCATATGATACATATCTTTCTCTGATTGACTTATTTCGCTCAGCATAACACCCTCCAGTTCTATCCACGTCATTGCAAATGGCAAGATTTCATTCCTTTTGATGGCTGCGTAATATGCCATTGTATATACATACCACATCTTCTTTATCCATTCATCTGTCCATGGACATCTTGGCTCTTTCCACGGTTTGGCTATTGTGGACATTGCTGCTATAAACATCGGGGTGCACATACCCCTTCGGATCCCTCCATTTGTATCTTTGGGGTAAATACCAAGTAGTCCAACCAGGCACATTTCTAACCACCTCCACGTAATGCTGTGGGAAGGGCCACTCAGAGGGAACCACTGTTTTAAGGAGCTCCTGCATTATCTCTGCTCAGATCTAGATTTTGCAGCCAGTCAGAGAGCTATCTACTTCCCCTATGTCCGTGTTCTCATGGATTCCTTGAAGCTGCCCCCTAATGCAACCCTGCATTTCCCACCCTTGCCCAGAAGCCCCCCCTTCACCCCTACTACTGGGAGTCAGCCTTCTCTGTGACCGTGGGGGCCGGGCCCCTGAGTCTGGGTGGGCGATGTCTTCCTGTATGTCGGGTCTTCACAGGCTTTCCTGCCATCTGTGTTTACACCGGGTTTTGTTCTCCACCCTTTGCCCTTGTAGATACTCTTACTCTTCACTTTTGTCCCATGTCAGAGCAGCTCTCACTTTATCCCAGGGCTTTCTCTGAGCATCTAAGCTCTGTCCCACTATGGTAGTCTGCCAAACCATTCTTGATGGAAAGAACAGTCTGGGGGGGAGTCTCATCCCGAATACAGGCCAGAGACTTCCCAATGGCCTATAAGGCCCTACCCAATCTGGCCTCATCTCCTGCCTGTTTCCCCTCATCCACCTGGCTCCAGCTACACTGGCCATCCTGCTGCTTCACAAATATTCCAGATATCCAGACATGTTCTCACCTCAGGACCTTTGCACTTGCCTGAAATGCTCCTCTCTCATATAGCCACATGGCTTATTTCCATACCTTCTTGAAGTCTTTTTTTTTTGTTTTAAGATTTTATTTTTAAGTAATCTCTACACCCAGCATGGGGCTCGAACTTACAACCCCGAGATCAAGACTCACATGCTGCACTGACTGGGCTAGCCAGATATGCCCCTATCTGAAGTCTTTGCTCAAATATTTTCTCAGAGAAGCCTCTCTGATCACCCTCTTTAAAACTGCAGTCCAGGGTGCCTGGCTCAGTCAGTTAAGCATCTGACTTCAGCTCAGATCATGGTCTCGGGGTCCTGGGATCAAGTCCCCCCACAGGCTCCCAGCTTAGCAGGGAATCTGCTTGTCCCTCTCCTACTCCCTCTGCCCTGCCCCAGCTCATGCTCTCTCTCTCTGTCTCTCAAATAAATAAATATTTAAAAAATAATAAAAATAAAAACAAAAATAAAACTGCAGTCTACCACAGCACTTCCTATCCCCCTTCCCTACTTTGTTTTTCTGCATAGGTACTTGTCACCTTTAATATGTTTATTATTTTTAGAATTTTTTATTTTTAAGTAATCTCTATATCCAACATGGGGCTTGAACCCCAAGATCAAGCATCACATGTTCCACTGACTGAGCCAGCCAGGCACCCCAATATGTTTATTTTTTTATTTTTATTTTTTAAAGATTATTTATTTATTTATTTGACAGAGAGAGAGACATGGAGAGCAGGAACACAAGCAGGGGGAGTGGGAGAGTGAGAAGCAGGCTCCCCGCAGAGCAGGGAGCCCGATGCGGGACTCGATCCCAGAACCCTGGGATCATGACCTGAGCCGAAGGCAGATGCTTAACGACTGAGCCACCCAGGCGCCCAATATGTTTATTTTTATTGTCTGTCTTCCGCAGTTAGACTGTCCATGAGGACAAGAATTGACACTTGGTTGGATCACTGAGGTGGCATATAGTATGCATTTGATAATTATTTGTTGAATGAATGTATGAATAAAGAAATGAGCAAAACAAATGATGTAATATATGGTGATTAACATAACAATAAAAAATTAAAAAAAAAAGAAATGAATCCCCCCCACTAGGCACTGAGACCTGAGTGTGGGTTGCAGCTTTCTCTGAAAGGAGAGAGGCAGCTACAGTAAAGGGAAGTCCAGAATTCAGAGTTCACCCCAGCATCTCCCCCGACCTGCACGGGTCAGGGAGAGGGCAGTGAGAAGTGAATACTCCCAGCTGCAGAAGGGGAAGTAAGGTGAAGGGGAGAGGAGAAGGAAAGGTGTCTCCATCGATGCTGGGACAGGGTGGGTGGAGCTCTGGGTGGGGAGTTCGTTTTTATTTATTTATTTATTTATTTAAGATTTATTTATTATTTATTTATTTATTTATTTATTTATTTGAGAGAGTGAAGGGGGAGGGACAGAGGGAGAGGGAGAGAATCTCAAGCACACTCCCCACTGAGCAGGGAGCCCCCTGCGGGGCTAGATTTCACAACGCTGAGAAACCAAGAGTCAAGACAATCAACTGACTGAACCACCCAGAGTTTGGGAGGTTTGAACAAAAATGGTGGGGAGTTTGAACAAAAATGTCTCAGTGAGGTTCTGGAACCTACTAGCCTCACCGCCCCCCCCCCCCCCGGGAAGCAACTACCCATACAACGAAAAAAAGGGAAAAGGCTATGTGTGGGGGAGACATTTATTAGAGGCTACTTACCCACCCTATTGAACCCACGGTGACTGGCCCCGATTACGCACACAAACACACACCCCTAATGTGGGCTTCACCCCCTGGCTCTTGTGTCCACAAATACCGTCTCTCTCAGCACCACTTTCAGTTCCTCCAAAGAATCTACTTAAATTCACAAATTCCTGGGGCGCCTCAACGGCTCAGATGGTTAAGCGTCTGCCTTTGGCTCGGGTCATGGTCCCAGAGCCCCACGTCGGGCTCCTGGCTCAGCGGGGAGCCTGCTTCTCCCTCTCCCTCTGCCTCTCCCCCTGCTCATGCTCTTTCTCTCTCTCTGTATCTCTGTGTCTCAAATGAATAAATAAAAATCTTTTAAAAAAATCTTTAAAAAAAATTCCTGAGCTCTGTAGATTTCACTAAATATTTCAAGGGAGATAAGATGAATGGGTTACATTGCACATCCTAAAGCGAACAAATACAATTCATGTGTTAGGCATTGCCATATTTCCAAGTGCCTCTGTGGAGCTGCCAGACTGGGAGTGAAGCTTCTCTCCCTTTTCGACCCTATGCCATCTTGCTGTCCTTTTAGAGCTGCCGGTGGACTTGAGATTTTTCTCCCATTCACAGTGTAGAAAAATCCAGTCAGCCCTTCCTCGGCTATGTATCCAAACCTGCGTGCCCAGACTCATGACATCCGACAAAATGCAAGTCTTAAGATTTATTTACCTGACCCTCTGCACCTGTTCAAAGACCATTTATTTGTTCCTGAGAGTAAATAGCCCTCCCCCATACCTCCAGTGGCTTCTTCCTGCACAGACTGGGCTCTCTTTCTTTTTTTAAAGATTTTATTTATTTATTTATTTATTTATTTATTTATTTGACAGAGAGAGACACAGCGAGAGAGGGAACACGAGTAGGGGGTACTGGGAGAGGGAGAAGCAGGCTTCCTGCTGAGCAGAGAGACCGATGTGGGGCTCCATCCCAGGACTCCGGGATCACTACCTGAGCCAAAGGCAGACGCTTAATGACTGAGCCACGCAGGCACCCCTAGACTGGGCTCTCCTTAAGAGGAATTTGGGAAAATGTTATTTTCTCATCTCAATCCTAGAGCCACCGGCCCCTTCCTCCTGGGGTGCTCATGTCAGCAGAAGCTGAGGGGAAGTGAGGCCTGAGACTGGAGGAGGAGGGAATGAGGGGAAAGAGGAAGTTTAGGAGGGAGGCCTCCGAGGAGGCTGATGGGAGAGGAGAGCCGGCAGACCGAGAGAGCACCAGCTCCATCTCTAACCAACTATCTACCAGTCTCTCCATCAACATCTGCTGAGCTATGAGCCAAACCAGGGATTTACAGGGTAAGGAAGGTAGAAGAGGCAGAGCCTAAAATGGGAGCAAGGAGACGGACAGACCTGGGCAGGGCTAGGAGGTGGTGAGCAGGTCTAGCAGGGCAGAACTGTGATGACCCTGGGCTGGTGTGGGGGAAAGAAGAGTAATGGGGGGTGAAGAAACATTAACCTCTGTGCCCCCTCAGGAGGAAAAGCCTTCGGGCTGCTGAAGGCCCAGCAGGAAGAGAGACTCGATGAAATCAACAAGGTAAAAGGAAGATCTGAGGGGCAGGGCCTGCGGGGAAGGGGCCCCTGGACCAGGGGGAACTATCCTGGCTCTTGCTTTCTCCCCACAGCAGTTCCTGGATGATCCCAAATATAGCAGTGATGAGGATCTGCCCTCCAAACTGGAAACCTTCAAGAGTGAGGGGAAAACTGTAGGGGCAGATGGGGAGTGAGGAGGGCAGGATTTCCTCAAGAACAGAGAAAGGACCTCAAAGACGCAGAGTCTACATGTGTGGTGGAAAAAAGGGAGGCTGCCTCTATTGTTCCCCCTGGTTGTAGTCTCTTTCCTTGGGCTGCCCCTCTCAGCACCCTCTCTGGTTCCCTACACTTTAACAGGGTGCCTCAACCCAACCCACACTTCCTCTGCTTGCCCCACCTCCCCTTTCCACATCTTCCCCACCTAGCACTTGGTCAGCGGCCCTTTTCTCAAGCCCCTGCCCTGCCCCAGCCTGGGACCCTCCAGCCAGCGCTTACCCTGCTTTCTCCTCTCACTCAGAGAAATACATGGAGTTTGACCTGAATGGAAACGGAGATATCGGTGAGAAAAGGGTGATGGGGGGGGTGTGCAGACCCAGGAAGAGGGAGGTCTCTCCTACCATGCTCCATTCCCAGTGGTTTGGGAGAGGGCCCAGCTACAAGAGTAGGAGGGACTAGAATGGGAATGGGAAGGTGAAGACAGAGAGAGAGAGGCTCCCCTTTTCTCACCCCCCTCCTCTGCCTCTAGATATCATGTCCTTGAAGCGGATGCTGGAGAAACTGGGGGTCCCCAAGACCCACCTGGAGCTCAAGAAATTAATCAGGGAGGTGTCCGGCGGCTCTGGGGAGACTTTCAGCTACTCTGACTTCCTCAAGATGATGCTGGGCAAGAGATCTGCCATCTTAAAAATGTGAGGGTCCAGTGCCAATCTTTCCTATGCTTACCTGTTTTCTCCTCAACCCTACCCCCATCCCCAGGCTCACCTGCACATTATTCAGCATCTATTTCTTCCCTTCTTTGAGGGACCCTTCCAAGTTCCTATCCCTATCCATTGTTCTGGTCCCTACAGCCCCCAGCATGGCCATCCCTGCTCTTCTTCCTCCTCCTCCCACCATAATAACGCCTGTCCTCTTCCAGACTTTCACAGCAGCCTAAGATTTATTCTCTCAAGAAGACTGTCCCCTGATCCCTCTGTCTCTTCCCATCTCAACCAGGATCCTGATGTATGAGGAGAAAGCGAGAGAACAGGAGAAGCCAGCAGGTCCCCCAACCAAGAAAAATATCTCTGAGTTGCCCTAATTTGTGGTAGGGGAATGTTGTGAGATTGATGGGGATTCTAATGATCCCAACATGGAAAAAGGACACAGAATTATGAGCCAGAGGTACACTAAATTAAATAAACTATCCTTCTCCAGATCAAGTCAGCTTGGTCTCTGTTTGGGGGGAATTTTTTTCCTGGGTTTGGGAAGAAGTGAACATCTTTGAGGGAAGGGCAGCAAGGATTTGCCCATATGAGCAATCCATCCACAATTTTGTAATGTGTCAACTACAGCAGATGGTTTTGGACTTCAAGGCAGATTCCAGATATATGATAGCCTTGATCTCAAGGAATTTAGATGGGACAAAAAGACATGTACAGACAGAAAAAACACCACCCAGGCCCATGGGGAAGAGCAAGGATAATCTTTTTTTATTTTTTAAGATTTTACTTTTTTTAAGTAATCTCTACACCCAGTGTGAAGCTCCAACTCACAACCCCGAGAGATCAAGAGTCACATGCTCTATTGACTGAGCCAGCAAGGGGCCCCAAGCAAGGATTATCTTAAACCAATATTCTCCATCACTAGTCTTTGTTACCTAACAAATCACTAAGACTCTCTGAGTCTTTCATCAGAAAGTAGGGATAATATGATCTACCTCACAGCGCCTGGCATATCATAAGCCCTCAATAATGTTTAAAAATTGAATGGATGGATGGATAGATGGATGGATAAAAGAACTGATGTTACTGAATAGAGTAAAGGATTCAGAAAACTGTAAGTCCTGATAAGTTAAGCATTAAATGAGTCATTGAGGTCCTTTTAGGGGACAAGCTGCAGAAACTGACTCTAATGAAGAGAAAGGGAGCTTCTATTTGGAGGATATTGAGGACAGATACTGGGGATACAGAATACTTGGATGGCAGAAAGGATTAAAAAGTCAATCCCGGGGGAGCCTGGGTGGCTCAGTTGTTGGGCGTCTGCCTTCGACTCAGGTCATGGTCCCAGGGTCCTGGGATCGAGCCCCACATCGTGCTCCCTGCTCAGTGGGAAGCCTGCTTCTCCCTCTCCCACTCCCCCTGCTTGTGTTCCCTCTCTCACTGTCAAATAAATAAAATCTTAAAAAAAAAAAAGCCAATCCCAGGGAGAGAACAAATCACAGAGTTCCCAAGTCTTCAGTGAGGCTGTTCCTGGACCTTTCCTCCAACAGGTCCAGATGAGTGTTAACTCTAGCAATCCCCAGACTCCGGCCACTATTTCAGATTTCCTGACTTTCTGGGGAGAGATAATCCAATTAGTGCCCCCCCACCAGCTTATTTCATGTACTGAGAACAGGAGTGTTGGCTCTTCCCAGTGGTGAAGCTAGGTTGGCCTCTTAAAGAGTGCTACAGTAAACGTATGGGGCTTCAGATGAGGAAGAGATCACTGCAAGTTGGATAAAATATCTGAACATAACAAAATCAATAGCTAAACTTATTGAGCACCCACTGTATACTATCCTAAATGCTTTCTGTGTACTAATTCTCTTAATCTTTGCAACAACTCTGGTGACATCGAGGAGGATACAAAGGAGCGGGAGCTTAAATAATTCGTTCATTCAGGATAAATAAATTGGGTTCTATTCATACATTGGACTATTATTTTACAGCAACAAGAACGAACAAACCACAACTACATGCAACAATGTGGATGAACTTCTTCAACATAATGTTGAGCAAAAGAAGACAGACACAGGAAAACTCTTACTGTATAATTCCATCTGTATAAAGTACAAAAAAGGGTAAAACTAATATATGTTGTTATAAGTCAGGATAGTAGTAAGTCTTGGGGGAGGGCAATGATTGGAAGAGGCCCTCTAGCAGCTTCCGTGGCGCTAAAGTTTTATTTTTGGCTACATGTTCTGCTCAGTTTGTGAAAATTCATCAAAAATAAATAAATATAGTATGCTTTGATAAAAAGACTTAAAAAATCATTGGGCGGGGTGGCGCCTGGGTGACTCAGTCAGTTAAGCGTCTGCCTTCGGCTTAGGTCATGATCCCAGGATCTTGGGATCAAGCCCCGCATGGGGCTCCCTGTTCAGCGGGGAGCCTGCTTCTCCCTCTGTCTGCCCCTCCCCCTGCTCCTGTGCTCCCTCTCTCTCTCTCTCTTTGTCAAATAAATAAATAAAATCTTTAAAAAAATATAAAAATAATTTATTGGCCATCAACCTTGTACCATTCCCTATTCTAGGTGGTTGGGATATAAGAGTCAACCAAACAATGATCCTTGCCATTGTGAAGTTTACATTCTGTTGTGGAAAATGGTGTGGGAGGAGGACAGACAACAAACAATAAATATAATTTAAAATTTATATGATGTTAGAAGAAAAAGTAGAGCAAGTTAAAGGGGATCAGGGGTAACAGGATGGTCAGGGAAGATTAAAAATTTTTTTTATTTTAAAAGATTTTCTTTATTTATTTAAGAGGGAGAGAATGAGAGAGACAGCATTAGAGGAGAGAGGGTCAGAGGGAGAAGCAGACTCCCTGCTGAGCAGGGAGCCCGATGCAGGACTCGATCCCGGGACTCCAGGATCATGACCTGAGCCGAAGGCAGTTGCTTAACCAACTGAGCCACCCAGGCGCCCCGGGAAGATTAAAATTTTGAATGTGTCATCAGGGTATGCCTCATTGAGAAGAGGACCAGCATTGAACAAAGACCTCATGGAGGTAAAGGAATGAGCAATGTGGGTTTCTGTGGGAAGAGTCAGCTTGGCAAGGAAAAGAGAAGCAAAAGGGCTCCAAGGTGAGACATGCCTGGTAGAAGTAGGGCAAGTGATAAAATCACGAGGTCAAGTCATTTAGGGTCTTGTAGGCCACTCTAAGGACTTTGAGAGAAACTGAGATGCATTGTAGGACTTTGAGCAAGGGATTCCTTTTGAGGCCTCCTTTGAGAAAAGGCCCACTCTGGCTGCAGTAGGGGCAGGGGTAGACTAAAGATAAGTTAGGAGGCTGTAGCTGTAACCCAGGTGAGAGATCAAGGTGGAAGCAGTGTAAGTGAATTGGCTGGATTCTGGATTCTGGATATTTTCTCAAGACAGGAGTTCCTCTCTGCTTGAAAGTGGGGAGTGAAATAAAGAAGGGAGTCCATGAGGATTCCAGGGTTTTTAGGTTAACTATAATTTTTAAATTGCCACCAACTGAGATGATGAAGGCTGTGAAGAGAGCAAATTTTGAGGGTCTGGAGATCAAATGTTTGGTGTTGGACATACTGAATTTGAAATGATCGGTTAGATAACCAAGAGGAGATGTCAAGTACATAGCTGTGTATCCGTCTGGAGTTTGGGAGAGAGGTCTGCATTTGGGAGTCATCAGCACATGAATGCTATTTCAAGTCATGAGACTTATGTCCTTGATACACGCACGCTGGGTAAAAGATTGGGGTAAAGGCTTGACTGGAGTTGGTTTAAGAATGAATGACAGGAGGGTGCCTGGGTGGCTCAGTTGGTTAAGCGACTGCCTTCGGCTCAGGTCATGATTCTGGAATCCCGGGATCGAGTCTTGCGTGGTCAGGCTCCCTGCTCAGCGGGGGGTCTGCTTCTCCTTCTGACCCTCTTCCCTCTCGTGCTCTCTCTCTCTCTCATTCTCTCTCTCAAATAAATGGGTAAAATCTTAAAAAAAAAGAATGAATGACAGGAGGGAAATTGGTGACAGTGAATATGGATAACTCTTCCAAGAAATTTTGCTGTGGCAGGTGACCAGGGAGAGGGGGACAAGAGAATCATTTTGAATGCTTAAGAACTGAAGTCATCTCAACTATCTTAATGTGCCTCAGGATAAAACTGTTATCGGATTCTTGCTAATTTTTCTTTTTCTTTTTTTTTAGGATTTTATTTATTTATTTATGAGAGAGAGAGAGAGAGAGAGAGAGAGGCAGAGGGAGAAGCAGGCTCCCAAGGAGCAGGGAGCCCGATACGGGACTCGATCCCAAGACTCTGGGATCATGACCCTGAGCTGAAGGCAGACGCTTAACCATCTGAGCCACCCAGGCGCCCGGATTCTTGCTAATTTTTCTGATCTCATTTTCCATAATGGACAAGCAGTCTCTTTAGTCACAACAAGTGAGAGGCACGGATCCCTAAAACCATGTCTCTGCTCATGAGTTCACTGGGCCTGAGCTGTGCACCCTCTCCTCAAACTTGGCTAAATCCTAACTAGTTCTTCACATCTAAAAAGATCCACGTTTTTCTAGAAGCATTTCTGAACTTCCTCAGGCAGGATCTGATTTTATCCCTCTACTTTCACAATATATTGTGGATATCTCTCACGCCTTCGAAACAGTTGTCGAATGATTTGCTGAACGGGTAGCCGGTCTGACAGGAGCACAGTAATAGGAGACAAAGGAGGGAACTAGTACCACATTTCGCAGAATGAAACCCATTGTGAAGAGAATACAAACCGCCAATAGTATCAGATATACAAATATATTCATGAAAATTATAGGTTATAAAATTAAATGTCTTAGTCATTGGTTGCCGATATGTTGATCGAAGAGGTCATTCCTACCCTATCTTTGTTCAAACGATTTGCATGTATTATGCAAATAAATAGAACTAGCAAAAGAATGCCTACACTGCACGGGGCCGACGATACACTCCCCTGGACCCCAGGATTGGCCTGTCTATCCACTTCATTTGCATGACGTGATTTAATAACTAGAAGGCCCCGCCTCTTTGGTGCTTTCACCTCTGGCGAATGGACGCGTGAGTCGGGACTCTTCCCTGGTTACGTAAGCCCCGCCCCCCGGCAGCTAACCCCTTCCGCCCCGTGCTCTCGCTCCATCCTCGCTGAAAGCACTGCCAGTCTTGCATCGTTTCCTTCCACTCTCCGCGTCCCTACGTCTCTCCGCTCTCATCTTTCCACGAACGCACGACGCACGCTCCGCCCCTTCCCCCCGCCCCCCATTAGTCGTACAAATTCTGCGCCCTAACCGCCCGGCCGACAGGCACTGCATTCCCGCCCCCTCTACGCGTCTTAACGGCCGACGCCGGGGGCGCGTCTCTTCAGCCAACCGGCGTCCTAGCGCCTGAAAGTCCCTCCTCTTTATGCAAAGAACCTATGCCTGCTCCGCACGCCCTGCTTTTTTTTTTTAAATAAGGACAGCCCTCGAAGTAAAGAGGGATAGGGTAGACGGTGCCCCGCCCTTTATGCAAATCAGGGGGCGTGTCATGCGCTGAGGGAGGCGGGAGGTGGGGGGGCTGCTCCCGGGGGCGGCGGTTGCCCGGATGGGCCGTTAGTCGGAGCCCAGCCGCGGAGTGAGCGAGGGAGACGGGAGGAGCCGAACCCGGCGCCATCCGCCGCCATCCGCCCCCGCCCCACCGCCATCCCACCTCGGGGAGCCCCTAGGCCCCGGTCCCGGACCCCCGCGCACCCGGCCAGGTGAGTCTGGGGAGCCGAGTGCTAACGCCCTTTTCCGGCGCGGGAGCGGTGGTGGCGGCGCCGGCGGCGGCGGCGGCGGCGGGCCGGGGGGAGGAGAAGCTGCCATTAGCCGCCGCCATTTTGTCCTCCTGCTGCCGGGGCCTGACTGCCCCTCCCCCTCTGATACCCTAGCTTGGTACCCGCACCTCCAGCCCCTCACACAGAGTCTGTGGCCTGCCCCTAACCATCCACATTCCTGGCTTTATGGGGCGACCCCCTCTCCTGGGCCCCTAACTCCCCAACCTCAGCTGCGCTCTTGGCCTCTTCACCCCAATCTGTGGGTCCCCTTCCCCGCCGCCAGTCTGGGGTGGGCCGCGCCCGCCGATCCTCGGAGAGTCTCCTTTCCTCCATATTGGGCCACCCTCCCATCACCTAGTGCTCGGGTTTGCCATTCTTGACGCCCCTCTTCGCGTCGAGTCACTCCCACCCTGGAACCCTGCTTTTACCCTACATTTTTGCTTTCTACGTTCCTCAGTCTTTCTCTGCTTTTTCATTTTTCCTATTTCTCCTCTGTCTCAACCCCCCCCTTTTTTTCTTGGGTCTCTTGACATTGCCCTCTTCCTTTGCTCTGTATCTTTTCTTTACCATTTCTGGTTGAATGTATTATTTCCCAGCTGCTTTCGTGTTGATCCTCTTTTATTAGTGTTACTCCACATTTGTCTATTCCCTTTTTCTTCATTTATTTATTTTTCAAAGATTGGAGTCTTTAAACACCTACAGGGCAACCCCACTTTTTCATCTTACCTGTCTTTAAAGTTTTCCGTGCTTTTCATCCTGATTTTACCCAGTTTTTATCGTGGGCCTGCCTGGATTTCCCACCACCTCCCATCTCTTTCCTGTACGCCATTCCTTCCTACAAATGAATGCCTGGTCACTCAGGAACCAACTGACGATGCAGAGTTTGGCCTGCTTGGGGAGGAAGGGATATTGGGGAAAGAAATGACTGCTGATGACTGTTCTTACTGAGAATAGGAAAATGAAGTTGGTTCTGGCTTTGGCCCCGTGGTTACAGAGTGTACTTGAGGTGGCTCCATAATGTTTTGTTTTTCTCATATCCGCATAGGGTAAGCCAGAGCCCACCAGTGTTTTCATCTGAAGACCAGATTTTTTTTTTCCAGGAGCTGGGATGGGGGCAAGTGTAGGAAAAAATGGGGTGAATATTCCAAATGCTTGGGGTCTGTAGCCTGGGAGTATGTAAAGCCGCAATTCCATGAGGAATTAACCTGGCACCAGACCCTAGTCTGGCTGAGGAAGCTCATAAAATCGTTAAACTCCCGGCATACCTTCGTGTAAACCTCCCCAGATGGGAGCGAGACTGCTGGGAAAGGAACCTGGGGCACGGTTAGGGAGCTGGTGTCTAATAAGTCAGGGATTTAAAGCTCTGTTTCATGCAGGATGGAGCTGTCTGCCTCTCTCTGGTTTTCTCTGGGGCTGGGACTTGCCATGTTTTATCGTACATCTCTGGAATGCTTTTTGTGGAGGGGGAAGAGATTATTACTTGGGATAGTGAAGAAGCGGCTACCCTTTGTAGACTGGCACAAAAGGAAGTATGTTTCTACTACTAGGAGCATACCAGATTTGTTATTTGGATTTCCTTGGCAAGAGGTGTCTGGGGGAAAGAAGGACCATGGCACTTGGGCTCTGTGGGAGTTGCTTAAAGGGACAGAGAGTTTGAATAGGCTGGAGGAAAAGACATCAGAGGGCCAAGTATCTGGGCCCCTAACGAAAATGCAAAGGAGCATCTAGGGAGCAGAGACTGAAACACTTTGGTGTCTGGCCCACAGGCTCCGGCACGTTTTGGGGGAGGTGCCTGCAGGACCCAACGTACTCAATGAGCTTCCAGCGCAATGTCCGATCGCTCGGGGCCGACTGCCAAGGGGAAGGATGGAAAGAAGTATTCCTCGCTCAACCTGTTTGATACGTATAAGGGCAAGTCCTTAGAGATCCAGAAACCCGCTGGTGAGGGTCCTGCCAAGATGTTCCTAATTTCTAGAGGCTGGGCATGAATGGGGCATACATTTTAAAGCTCTTTGAAGGGAAATGGTTATAGTACGAGAATCAAAAGACCAGAGGAACACTAGAGACTCCTAGCTTTATCTTGGGTCCCATAGGGAACGTTGGGCTTTGGATGAACACCAGTGACCCTCCTACAAAGGCGTGTCTGTAGTTCCCTGTCTTTGGACACGTAAGAATTGGAGGCAAAGAAATGTGGATTTGGAGAAGTCTGGGGCCAGCTTGCTCCCTGCAGGCTCAAGATGAACCATCCAACAAAGAAGCATCAAGTGTAATGCATCTTAGTGTTTGCAGTGGAATTTCAGAGATTGCTGAGGGCAGAGGAAGGAGTGGTTTCTGAAAGAAGTTTGGTAATAAGACATTGAGGAGGTACAAATGGGGCCTAGGGTAGGAAGCTGTCCGATCACCCACGTGGGGCGTTCTTCACCCTCCCATCTTTTCTCCAGTTGCCCCTCGCCATGGCCTGCAGAGTCTCGGGAAAGTTGCCATTGCCCGGCGTATGCCACCCCCAGCCAACCTTCCAAGCCTGAAAGCCGAGAACAAAGGCAATGACCCCAACGTCTCATTAGTGCCGAAAGACGGAACAGGATGGGCAAGCAAACAGGAGCAGTCCGACCCCAAGAGGTAGACAGAGGTCTGGGGGACCTTGAGTGATGACCATTTTAACTTCGAACTTCAGGATGGTTTGGGGCTTGGTCTAGCCCAGCCACATAAGATCCAGAGACCGAGGGAAGCCTCGGTCTGTCTTGGTTATTCCAGGACTCCTGTCAGAGGACTAAGGAATGACACTTTTAGCTTTCTGTAGAAGGTAGAAGGAAGGGATCAACAAACAGGTGACAGCGTACACGGGGTGACTAAGTTATGGTATTTTGTCACAAGTACTTGTGAATGGTAACAAATGGGCTTGGGTTCACTTCCTGTCTTCCACCAATTGGACAAGTAGGGGAGGCATCTCAGGTCCTAGATAACCTTCCTGTTCTACCATTCCCTTAGTTCCGATGCCTCAACCGCTCAGCCGCCGGAATCGCAGCCACTGCCGGCTTCACAGACGCCTGCCTCCAACCAACAGAAACGACCCCCAGCAGCCCCCGAGGTATGGGAAGAACTGGATGGTATTGAAGGGCTGGGAGCAAGAATGGTTTGTAGTTCTACCACCCGCAGCACCATTTATTATTTCTCTGCTTTCCCAGAACACTCCTTCGGTTCCAAGCGGGGTAAAGTCCTGGGCACAAGCCAGCGTCACCCATGGAGCACATGGAGATGGTGAGTGCAGGGCTGCTTGGAGAGCTTGCTCTGCGCGCTGTGATAGGCAGGAGCCCTACACTATATCTTTAGCAAAGTGTTCTTGGTTCTCAATGGCTAAATTTTGGGCCCCACATTCAGTTTCATGGGCTACATGAGCAAGTTCGTTTCTGTCTTACGTGAGGCTGACGGGGTGTCCCAGGACTGACCTTGTTTATTGGGAAATGAGTACACAGTGTATAGGGGATGAGTTTGAAAGCAGGAATTTGATGGTCTGGTATTATCACAGCCTTTGATTTTTGTGGTACATTCTCAGTAAATACGGCTTTTTGGTATTTTTTGGTCTGCTACTCTGCACCCCAACAGGTGGAAGGGCATCAAGCCTACTGTCACGATTCTCTCGAGAGGAATTTCCGACCCTGCAGGCGGCTGGCGACCAGGACAAGGCTGCCAAGGAAAGGGAGTCTGCCGAACAGTCGTCTGGGCCCGGACCAAGCCTCCGCCCCCAAAGTAAGTGGTTGCCCCTTGTGCGTTGAGTGGGTGAGTGAGTGGTTGGTTATGTTTTGGCCAGAACAGTACCTTACTCCATCTTAGAGCTAAGTGCTGGCTTATTCACCTTCTTCCCCATCATTTTTAGTTATGTTCCCTCTTTGTCTTTTCCAAAATATAGATTCTACAACTTGGAGGGACGGAGGTGGGCGTGGCCCTGATGAGCTGGAGGGCTCAGACTCCAAACTTCATCACAGCCATGATCCCCGGGGGGCGCTACAGCCTTCGGGCCCACCCCAGTTCCCTCCCTACCGCGGAATGATGCCGCCCTTCGTGAGTTTGCGTATCTTGTTCTGGAGTGGTTGCACTTGAAGCTAGAGAGTTAGCAACTAGGACTTAGCCTTTGGAGGGGACGGAAAGAAAGCAGGGGCCTGTGATAGAGGGAAGGACGAAAGGTTTAGGGAGCTGGTTGCATATTTGTCCCTCTAAGCATCTGCTGTTGGGCCATTTTGCAGATGTATCCCCCATATCTCCCGTTCCCTCCGCCCTATGGACCCCAGGGGCCTTACCGGTACCCTACTCCTGATGGGCCCAGGTGAGTAATCCAGGTCTGGGATTGGATTCTGGTTGGGGACAGGGGAAGCCTCTTAGAAAGGGAGATGGTCTCCTGGCCCAGAGGCTTGAGTCTTGTATGTGGTTTGACAGCATGCCATCTTTGACCCTCTCCCATTTGTCTTTTCACATGCAGCCGTTTCCCCCGTGTGGCGGGCCCTCGGGGTTCAGGGCCGCCAATGCGCCTTGTAGAGCCTGTAGGTCGGCCTTCAATTCTTAAAGAGGATAACCTCAAAGAGTTTGACCAGTTGGACCAGGAGAATGATGATGGTTGGGCAGGTTAGTGCATATGAAGGATGAAGCATTTTGGTCTCAGAAGTCAAAATTTGATGAATAAATAGGGGATTGTGTGGGAGACATTGTGTGGGAGAAAGGGAGACACTGAAGGGTAGGGCATACACATGGCGGAAAGCCAAGTTCTGGTAAAGAACTGAGAGGTGTGGGAATGCCAAGACTCACTGTGTGGCTTCGCGCAGAGGCGGGTTGGTGTTGGGAGTGCATCGCACCACATAATACCAGATTCCTTCGTGTGTTCCAGAAGTGATCTGAGGTTGGAGAGCCGAATGCTTGGCTTTATCGCTTTTCATTTTTCCCCACAGGGGCCCACGAAGAGGTCGACTACACTGAAAAGCTCAAGTTCAGTGATGAGGAAGACGGGCGAGACTCCGATGAGGAGGGAGCTGAGGGCCAGTGAGTTAGGGGGCTCAGTTTCTCTCGCAGTAATACCCTCTCTTAAAGGAGTTGGTTTTCAGCTGATTTTAATTCCACTGTTGGTCTGCTCACAGCAAGGAATCCCAATCAGCTGCTGGTGAGGAACGGCCCCCTGAAGCAGATGGCAAAAAGGGCAACTCCCCCGGCAGCGAACCGCCCCTTCCCAAGACGGCCTGGGCAGAGACCTCTCGGCCTCCAGAGACAGAGTCGGGGCCTCCTGCCCCAAAGCCTCCCCCACCCCCACCTCACCGGGGCCCCGCTGGGAACTGGGGCCCCCCTGGGGACTACCCAGTGAGTGTCTACAATGAGGGGTTGAGAAGGGTCAGTTGTGGGAGATGAGTGTCGGCTGAGAAGTTGAAGCACTAATAATAGAGGAAGCTGGGGGGAGGGTCAGGAATGGGCTACAGAAAGTGTAAAGCAGTGGAGCATCTCTGAAAAGCATCCAGAGCATCTCTGGAACATCTTTGGTTACGGGAGTGTGGGTTAAAAGAAACCGGGATGCTAGTGAGGAAGAACGAGGAGGCCTGGGTGTTCGGGTCTCTGAAAGGAGAGAGGAAACGAGTAAGATTGGGATGAGTTTTTCCCTACCCAGAGAGGCTACCAACCCAAGGCCGGTGCCTGCCCCCACAGCTGGAGTTGGTCAGTCTGTGAAACAGACGAGAAATCTGACGACTAACATCTCTGGCCCTGCGGGGTCTGCCCATTGACAGGATCGGGGGGTCCCTCCCTGCAAGCCCCCAGCACCCGAAGACGAGGATGAGGCCTGGCGGCAGCGGCGAAAACAATCTTCATCTGAGATCTCCCTGGCTGTGGAGCGGGCGCGGCGCCGGCGAGAAGAGGAAGAGCGTCGCATGCAGGAGGAGCGCCGGGCAGCCTGCGCCGAGAAGCTCAAGCGACTTGATGAGAAGTTTGGGGCGCCTGACAAGCGGCTCAAAGCAGAGCCTGCTGGCCCACCTGCTGCCCCTCCTGCCCCAGCTGCGCCACCTGTAGTCCCCAAAGAACTCTCTGCGCCTCCAGCTCCTCCAGCAGCACCAGCCCCGACACCAGAAAAAGAAGCGGAAGAGCAAAGCCAGCCCCCTCCTGGCCAGCCCGCACCCGCTGCAGGTGCGGCTCCGGCTCCCACGCCGGCCAGCGGTGGCAGCACTGGCGGCACCGGTGGCAGCAGCTTCGAAGCCAGCGCAGGTACGGAGATGGCGACAGGGCACGCCTGGGCATCCTAGTTCTCTCTCGGGGCCGAGGGCACGGCTGGTAAGCATGAGAGGAAACGCAGAAGGCAGTGGTTTTAGTGTATCGGGTAGTCAGTGGTGGAGGACAAAAGGGGTCCCTTTACTCATGCGGGTACTTAAGGTGGGGGAGGTTTTCCTCTCGGAGCTCCGGGATAAGCAGTAATCTGAAAGTGCTTTCCGAAAACTCAGCAAGGAGCGAGACTGAAGACAGGGTCTGTTGCTTTGGTGGTTTCACGGGCAGTTCGCACCACCATCATTGGCTCTTGAAGTAAGCGCTTAGCTTCAGAGGGTGCTGGAGGTGAGCGGAGCATGTGGGGCTGTTCGTGGCAGGTCTCTCAGGGGACTGGGTCAGTCTGATGATTATCTTTTTGTCAACGCAGTGGAACCCCAACTGCCCTCAAAAGAGGCTTCTGAACAACCAGAAGAGGTTCCCTCCCCTGCTACGACCCCGGCGCCAAAGGTGGAACCCAAGGGTGATGGGGTCGGTCCCACCCGGCAGCCCCCCAGCCAGGGCTTGGGCTACCCTAAATATCAGAAGTCGTTGCCACCACGGTTCCAGCGGCAGCAGCAGGTGAGAAGCTGCTTTCCCCTGGTAAGAGCAGTTCCCTCCCTGGCTTCCCCATGCACCCCGTTCAGAAGGTGCCTTCCGGGTCCCTTTACCGCTTCTGTCTCTGGTGTGTCACACAGGTGTCCATCCAGTCCTAGTGTCTGTCGCGTGTGCGTGTTACCTTTGCTTCTGGCCTTGTTGCCCGCGGGGGCAGGGCCGGGGCCCTGATGCCTCCCAGCCCCTCTGCTGTCCTCCCCCAGGAGCAGCTTTTGAAGCAGCAGCAGCAGTGGCAGCAGCACCAACAGGGTTCCGCCCCACCTGCTCCGGTACCACCGTCCCCACCGCAGCCTGTGACCATGGGGGCGGTGCCGGCTCCACAGGCTCCGCCCCCGCCCCCCAAGGCCCTGTACCCAGGTGCGCTGGGCCGGCCCCCACCCATGCCCCCGATGAACTTTGATCCCCGGTGGATGATGATACCTCCTTATGTGGACCCCCGGCTTCTCCAGGGCCGGCCCCCTCTGGACTTCTATCCTCCTGGTGTGCACCCCTCTGGTAAGGGCCCTTGAGGGGCGGGTAGGGGACACTGCAGTCCTGGGAAAGGGCTACACGCATCTCGCTGCGTGGATGAAGGGTCATGGGTGAAGGAGGCGGAGGGTATGTGCTTAGTGTCGCTGAGAGCACTCTTCGTTTCAGGAATGGCCTTAGGAAAGAAAGAGTGGTCTTTCATTGACCAGGATTTACTTGTGGGGGGGGTTCATCGATTCGTAGGGGAGCTGAGTGGATATGGATAAGATTACTCTTTGAGGAGAGCGTGTCAGGCTCAGGCTTGCCAGGAATAAGAGACAGAGGAGTTGACATCGACATGACTGACAGAAGTAGAATGGGGAGATGCTTTTTGAGCTGGAGGGCCTGTCGTATAGAAGAGGGTTGGCTTTCTCATCCCTCTTGTTTTCTCAGGCTTAGTTCCCCGGGAGCGCTCAGACAGTGGTGGTTCAAGCTCAGAACCGTTTGAGCGCCATGCACCTCCCCTCTTACGGGATCGGGGCACCCCACCAGTGGATCCAAAGTTGGCCTGGGTAGGAGATGTCTTCACCACCACACCCACCGATCCCCGCCCGCTTACCTCCCCACTGCGCCAGGCTGCCGATGAGGATGACAAGGGGATGCGGTGAGTCTGTGTAGTGGATCTGAGTGCGTTTGCCAGTGAAAGGACTTGGGTTAGGAGAGAAGGTTTTTTGGATTACTGATGAGGTGACAGGAGTAAATGTAAGAGAAGTGTCGGGAAGGTAACGGAGTGTGGGGTCTTTTTCTCCACCTAGTTCCTGTCTTCATCATTCTAAGATACTTAATTTCTAGTTTTTTCTGTCTTTTTAGGAGCGAGACCCCTCCAGGACCCCCCCCGCCACCCTATTTGGCCAGTTATCCAGGCTTTCCTGAGAATGGAGCCACTGGGCCCCCGATCCCTCGCTTTCCTCTGGATGAACCAGCTCCCCCAGGGCCCCGTCCACTCCCCTGGCCCCCAGGCAGTGATGAAGCCACCAAGATACAAGCTCTGCCACCCAAGAAGGAAACGCCTAAGGAGGAGACCCCACAGCTGACGGGGCCAGAAGCCGGCCGAAAGCCTAGCCGTGCAGTTGGAGGCCAAGGCCCCCCTCCACCTCGCAGAGAGAGCCGCACTGAGACCCGCTGGGGCCCTCGCCCAGGCAGCAGTCGTCGTGGGATCCCTCCAGAGGAACCAGGGGCCCCTCCTCGCCGGGCTGGGCCTATAAAGAAGCCCCTACCACCTGCGAAAGCTGAAGAGCTGCCCCCCAAGCCACTGGAGCAGGGCGATGAAAGCCCCAGGGCTCCAAAGCCAGAGCTCCTCAAGACGGTGAAGGGGAAGATGGGGGTCCCCAGGGAGACCCCACCCAGTGGGAATCTTTCCCCTGCCCCAAGGCTCCGGAGGGATTACTCCTATGAAAGAGTGGGTCCCGCCTCTTGCCGGGGCCGGGGCCGGGGCGAGTATTTTGCCAGAGGGAGGGGTTTTCGGGGAACCTATGGGGGCCGGGGGCGGGGAGCCCGGAGCCGAGAGTTCCGCAGTTACCGAGAGTTCCGGGGAGATGATGGGCGTGCAGGCGGGGCAGGGGGACCGAACC
The DNA here is from genome assembly GCF_037043125.1 of Eumetopias jubatus. Classification (NCBI taxonomy): domain Eukaryota; kingdom Metazoa; phylum Chordata; class Mammalia; order Carnivora; family Otariidae; genus Eumetopias; species Eumetopias jubatus. The sequence goes on along the minus strand of NW_028274812.1, from coordinate 120,384,886 downwards.
AGCCCCCGGCACCTCGAGGCCGCACTGCCAGCGAGACACGAAGCGAGGGTTCGGAGTACGAAGAAATCCCTAAGCGGCGCCGGCAGCGGGGCTCAGAAACGGGCAGTGAGACCCATGAGAGTGATTTGGCCCCCTCAGACAAGGAGGCTCCCCCGCCCAAGGAAGGAGTGCTCACCCAAGTACCTCTTGCTCCTCCACCATCAGGAGCCCCTCCTTCGCCAGCCCCAGCTCGCTTTTCCACCGCCCGAGGTGGGCGCGTTTTCACTCCCAGAGGAGTGCCATCCCGCCGGGGCCGGGGGGGCGGGCGGCCTCCTCCACCCGTTTGTCCAGGCTGGAGCCCTCCCACCAAGTCCCTGGTTCCCAAGAAGCCTCCATCAGCTCCCTTGCCACCCAGTAAGGAGCCTTTGAAAGAGAAGTTGATCCCAGGGCCTCTGTCCCCCGTGGCCCGGGGAGGCAGCAGTGGGGGCGGCAGCGTGGCCATGGGGGTGGAAGATGGGGAGCGGCCCCGACGGAGGCGGCACGGGAGGGCTCAGCAGCAGGACAAACCGCCTCGGTTCCGGAGGCTGAAACAGGAACGGGAGAATGCTGCCAGGGGGGCCGAGGGCAAGCCCTCTTCCCTAGCCGTTCCAGCTGCCACCTCTGGAGCAGAGGAGACCGCGTCCATGCCCCCACCCCCTCGCCGGGCAGCTGCCAAATCTCCTGATCTGTCAAACCAGAACTCCGACCAAGCCAATGAGGAATGGGAGACTGCATCAGAGAGCAGCGACTTCGCCAGTGAGCGCCGGGGGGACAAGGAGGCTCCCCCACCAGCGCTGCTGGCCCCCAAAGCTGTGGGAACTTCTGGGGGCGGCGGTGGTGGAGCTGGCCCAGGCATCTCAACCATGTCCCGCGGAGAGCTGAGCCAGAGGGCCAAGGATTTGAGCAAGCGGAGCTTCTCGAGTCAGCGGCCAGGCATGGAACGGCAGAACCGGCGTCCGGGCCCTGGCAGCAAGGCTGGCGGCGGCAGCGGCGGGGGTGGCGGGGGACCTGCAGGGAGGACCGGCCCGGGCCGAGGGGACAAGAGGAGCTGGCCCTCTCCGAAGACCCGGAGGTGGGTAGGGCGGGCTGTCGCGTGGGGGAGGGGGAGGTCTGAGGGCACGGGGGCTGCTAGACCCCGAACAGCCCCGCCTGGGGAAGGGAACTGGGAAGTGGTTACCGGCGGAGCTGGGAGCAGGCATGCGTTCTCTGTTCGCTTTCCGCCTCAAAGACCCAGAATTCCTTAGACCTACTTGGAAACACCTGGATTTTCACAGGGACGGGGGAGAGGGTGGCGGATTGGACCAGTAGGGAAAGGTAATAATTCCAGGAGTATTGGAGCTGGTGCTCTGTTTTCTTCAGCCGACCTCCTGAGGAGCGGCCACCGGGGCTTCCTCTGCCCCCCCCACCGCCCAGCAGTTCTGCTGTCTTCCGCCTGGACCAGGTTATCCACAGCAACCCCGCTGGCATCCAGCAGGCCCTGGCCCAGCTCAGCAGCCGCCAGGGGGGTGCAGCTGCACCAGGGGGGCACTCGAGGCCCAAGGCTGGGCCTCCCCAAGCCCCTCAAGGCCCCTCCCCTCGGCCCCCAACCCGCTACGACTCTCAGAGGGCCGCCACCACCAACAGCGTCAGTTCGGGTAAGCTGGAGGGGCTAAGGGTGGGAATGTCTCCATCCCCAGAGAAGGTCAGGTGGCAGAGAGGAGTCCTGGCTTTGGGGGCCCTGATGGGTGTCTGACTGAGCAGGGGGGGACGGGCTGGGAGGTGGGCTAACAGGAAAAGCTAGGGTCAGTGATAGAGCAAAGCAGATGGCTGATGGATTTTCCCTTTTCCCTAGACCCTCACTTCGAGGAGCCAGGGTTGATGGTGCGGGGGGTGAGCGGGACTCCCCGGGACTCTGCTGGGGTTAATACCTTCCCCCCAAAACGGCGGGAGCGGCCTCCCAGAAAACCAGAGCTGCTGCAGGAGGTGAGGGATGGAGCTTGAGGCGGTGCTTCACTGCTCTTACTCCTGAAGGTTCTCGCTTACATTTTCTCCATTTCCCTGTTCTCATCACTGTGTCCTGTCCCCAAATTCTCAATATTAGTCACTGCCTGTCTTCCTTCTGTCACCTTGTTTGCCGCACTCTGGCCCAGTCTCTTCCAGTCCCCAGTTCGCACCTCATTTGTGTTTTGCCTCTGGTCTTTCTCACCTGTAGGAGTCTTTGCCACCTTCTCATAGCTCTGGATTCTTGGGCCCGAAGCCTGAGGGCCCAGGCCCCCAGGGAGAGTGCAGAGACGCAGGGACTGAGGCCCTGACCCCTCACATCTGGAACCGTTTACATACTGGTGAGTAAGCCTGGGGGGATGGGGGAGAGCTACGTCAGAGGGCGGAGGGGGCAGGGTGGTCTCGGGACAGTCTCTCAACCTCTGCTTTCTGGTGCTCTTCCCAGCCACTAGCCGGAAGAGTTACCGGTCTGGCTCCGTGGAGCCCTGGATGGAACCCCTGAGCCCTTTTGAGGATGTGGCTGGAACAGAGGTAAGTGATGGGAGGGAGTGTCTGGGCTGGGATTCTTCCCCACCTGTTCTGGGTTGTCTGGGGCTACTCACTTCCGTTTCTTTCCTTTCTTCAGTTTGTGTATTTGTGAGCATCAGCTAGGTGTTGGGGTGCTTTCTACCTTGATTTCACTAATTGTTTCTCCACTCCTCTCAGATGAGTCAGTCTGACAGTGGGGTGGACCTGAGTGGGGACTCTCAGGTGTCGTCAGGTCCCTGCAGCCAGCGAAGTTCCCCTGATGGAGGACTCAAGGGGGCAGCAGAGGGGCCTCCCAAGCGGCCTGGAGGCCCCTCACCCCTGAATGCTGTTCCTGGTGAGGGTCCACCTGGCTCTGAACCCTCTGAAGCTCCTAGGAGACGGCCACCTGCTCCCCATGATGGGGACAGAAAGGTAAAAGACGCAAAAAAAGAGAAGAGGAATGTTTCTGGGGTTCTGACTTTGGCCCTACATTTGTGTCCTCCTTCCCTTTGCCTGTGTGTTCTGGGCATTCCTTCATTTGGGCTTCGTTTTACTTCCCCAACCAGGAGCTGCCCCGGGAGCAGCCTCTGCCCCCCGGCCCGATTGGCACAGAACGATTGCCGCGGACAGACCGAGGCCCAGAGCCTGGCTCCCTCCGGCCATCTCATCGACCAGGCCCCCCTGTCCAGTTTGGCACCAGTGACAAGGTGTGCATGGGCAGGATCTGAGTATCTCGCGGTGGGCAGAGAGGAAGGGAAGGACCGGAGGTGGGATGTGGGGGATGCACATCTTGAGTCACAGGTCGATCTCCGCTGCGTCACTACCACAGGACTCGGACCTGCGCTTAGTGGTTGGAGACGGTTTAAAAGCGGAGAAGGAGCTAGCAGCAGTCACTGAGGTGAGTGCGTTCGGTGGAAAGGCCTTCAGTTTCTAGGGAAAACGACTGGGGGTGACCTGGACGTCCAGGAAGTCAGCACTGCTCCTGACCAGGTTTCTTCACAGGCCATCCCCATATCCCGAGACTGGGAGCTGCTCCCCAGTGCTTCTGCCTCAGCTGAGCCACAATCCAAGAACCTGGGTTCTGGGCACTGTGGCCCAGAGCCCAGCTCCTCAGGCCAGCGCTTGTACCCTGAGGTCTTCTACGGCAGCCCCGGGCCTCCCAGTTCGCAGGTAGGTCCTGCTTCCTGTCCCGTGACCCCCTTTTGCCTGCTATCCCTCACCGTCCAGCCTTTCCAAATTGTGTAGTTGTGAACCATCATTATTTGTGATTTCATTTTTCTCCTGGCTTTTACTGTAGTAGGTGGGGTGGGCGATCTTTCCTTGACCAGAAAAACTGGAATTCTTCAGCCTTGCCCTCCCACAGGTCTCGGGGGGAGCCATAGACTCCCAGTTACATCCCAACAATGGAGGTTTTCGCCCTGGGACACCCTCTCTTCACCCTTACAGGTAAGACTAGATGCCCGTTGATCTCAGAAGGAAAGGGGGAACAGGGTTTCCGTGGGAGGGAAGGGGGAAGACACGTTTCAAAGCTACCAAAGCTGGTGGGCTTAGCTCAGAACAAAGGAGTAAATGATCCTGGTTTCCTGACTCCTCTCCCTGCATCTAATTTTTTTTTTTTTTTGGGTCTTCTCCAGATCACAGCCCCTGTACCTCCCCCCGGGCCCAGCGCCCCCCTCGGCACTGCTTTCCGGGGTAGCTGTCAAGGGCCAGTTTTTGGATTTCTCCGCACTGCAAGCAACAGAGCTGGGGAAGTTGCCAGCTGGAGGAATCCTGTACCCTCCACCTTCCTTCCTTTACTCTCCAGCTTTCTGCCCCAGCCCTTTGCCCGACCCACCCTTGCTTCAGGTGAGAGGTGGGCAGGTGCTATGTTTCAGGAGTTGGAAGGGAGGGGAATGCTTTTGGGGGAGTTGACATTGGTCCCCGTGGTCCCCAACAGATGCGCCAGGATCTGCCATCCCCCTCAGATTTTTATTCTACCCTTCTGCAACCTGGTGGCCAAAGTGGCTTCCTCCCCTCAGGGGCCCCTACCCAGCAGGTACCTTTTGTCATGCCTCTTGTCCTTCATTTTATTTCTCTATCCAGCCTCTGTGGCTTTTTTATTTGTCTTAACTGTATTGCTGGTGTTCTGACCTTCTTCCCTGCCCCCCCCCCCCCCATTTCTTCCTGTAGATGCTTCTACCCATGGTGGACTCACAGCTGCCTGTGGTGAACTTTGGCTCCCTGCCACCAGCGCCACCTCCTGCCCCACCGCCCCTTTCTTTGTTACCTGTGGGCCCTGCTCTGCAGCCCCCCAGCCTGGCTGTGCGGCCCCCACCTGCTCCTGCTACTCGGGTGCTGCCTTCACCTGCCAGACCTTTCCCCCCTAGCTTGGGGCGAGCAGAGGTAAGGTACAGGAACTGAAGGGCTGGGGATCTCCAAGAGCTTGGGGTAGGGATTCAGGATCTCAGGAGTTGGGGTGAGAGGCAGGAGGCTCATGAATTTATTTCCTTCAGCTGCACCCAGTGGAACTGAAGCCGTTCCAGGATTATCGGAAACTGAGCAGCAACCTTGGGGGACCCGGGTCGTCACGTACTCCCCCAACTGGAAGGCAAGAAGAGGGAGCGGGGATGCAGATTTCCCAGCCTTAATGGCATTCTCAGGGGACCAGGGAGCAGGTGTCAGGTTTGCCTTCAACAGCCTTCCTCCCGTAGGTCTTTCTCGGGCCTGAATTCCCGTCTCAAGGCCCCGCCTTCTACCTACAGCGGAGTCTTCCGCACCCAGCGCATCGACCTCTACCAGCAGGTGAAGGGAGAGAGCCTTGTGGCCCCAAGTCTGAATCCGAGAGTTACCACCTGAGTTCCTGTCTGTCCATCCCTGGCCTTCCAGTGTGACTTATCCTTGCCCGTGTACTGTCCCCCAGGCCTCCCCACCGGATGCCCTGCGCTGGATGCCGAAGCCCTGGGAGCGGACGGGGCCACCTTCTCGAGAGGGGCCTTCCCGACGGGCAGAGGAGCCTGGGTCCCGAGGGGACAAGGAGCCTGGGTTGCCCCCACCCCGCTGAGGGAGTTCCCCTTGCCCCCCACCCCCCGGGGCTTGTATATAGATTATAAATATATAAGGGGGAAAGGGGTGGGTGGGGAGGGGTTGTGGGGCTGGGGCCTTGCTTCCCCTCCACCCCCCTCCCCTGGTCCCCTATCCCTGGGGCCGTTTGTTAAAAAAGAATAATAAAAGAATTAAAAAATTTTTCTGAAATGATTCTGGGGACGGGTTGGTTGTGTGCAATCTCTTGTAGCAGTACAGTACCCGGGGATCTGTAGTGGTTTTAGGGAATTTGCTTACCCCGGTGATCTGTTCTAACAAGCTGCCTCAAAGTTTGACCGTTCAATTGTATATTGACGTCTTAGGGACTGGGAGCTGGAGCTGGCCTCCGGTGAGTGAGGTCTGTTGGCTACCAGTCTGGAGCCGACACCAGGCTGGTCCAATGTGTCTGAGGCTTTTGGTGGTACCTCCAGAAGGTAGCACCCCACTGGATTGTCAAGCAGTGTCTCTGGCCTGTCCAGCAAGATAGCAGAGTCATCAGGCCTCTTAAATCCGAGTTAGTGTCCCGAGAGGTCTTGGTGGAAGCTCTGAAGTATATGGCCTGGCCTTAGCAGGTCTTCAGCCAAGTTCTGTTGGTCCAGCGCTAAGCTAGCACCCGGGGAGGGGACTGCAACTGCATCTCTCCGAGGGAGTAGCAAGGAATTCGCAGCCTCCTCTCCTTTTGGGTCCTGGCTACAAACTTGAGGGCCTTGAAAGCGGTTTTGTGGACTCCACATTCAAGCACATGAACAGGAGGAGGCCCGTGGAACCCGGTAGATGAGTGCCACTGCTGTCAAGCTTGGCTAGTCCTGCTAAGACTGTATTCGGGTCAGCAGCTGCTTGGAAGTTAAATGGTTTTTTATCGGATAGTTTTGAGAGCTCTGTGCTGGCCTAGAAATAGGTTTGGGCCATCTCTGCACTCCGTTCTTTCACATATGCGTAAAATGCATGTGCGTGATCGCTGTTGCCAGGCTTCGTTTCAGCGCTGCGCCACGTGAACAGAACATGGCAACGCGCGGCTGCTCGCCGGGAAGGATTAACACACAGCCGGGCTCCTAGGAACTACTCGTTTCAAACAAGCTCAGAGAAGACTGAAGTACTTCGACGACTTAAGAAAGACAACTTACAGACAAAAGAGCCAGGAAAATCTGACTTTTATTTCTTAAATACTGTGAAGGAAGATGGGGGAAAATGGTCCCCTGCGGAAGGAGGGCCACAGAGCAAAGAGCTAGGGATCATCAGCAAAGGCCCGGTGGGCATTAGGGAAGCGCTGGGGGCTGTAGTTGGGGTCTTCCTGCAGTCGCTTTTGTATATCAGCCCGGAGCTAGAGAGAGAGAGAGAGAGAGAGAGAGAGAGAGAGAGAGAGAGCGCGCAACCGGGTTGGAGGGGCACTGGCCAAGGCCCTGGGATCCCAGGGAGCACGCAAGGCCGTCCCTTAGGAGCTAGCACTTCCCACCAGCCACACTGTCGGGAGCCTTCCCAGATGCCACTAGGGAGAAAACTCTTTTAAAAAACATCAAGTAGTAGCCCCAGGCTGACCAGTTTGTCTCTGAAGGGATCAGAAAAGAGGGGCCCTAGCCCGACCCCTCCCACTAGACCATCCCTATTCTGCTTCAAGGCGGCGGCACCTGCTGCCTGTAGCTCTCCTGAACCTCTGGTGCCTCCAGGTCCCGGCTCAGGCTCTCGGGGCTCGTCAGGGGCCGAGCTCCGGCTGCCTTAGCTGCCCGGCTCACGGCCTCTGAGAGCAGCAGCTGGGGGCCCTCACCCTGCATCGTCTGGGGGACAGGGGGTCGGGAGGGAAAAGGGGATCAACGTCAGATCCAGTGCCACCACCCAGCTCACCCTTTCCAGGAGCCAACCACTGAGTTTCTAGGCTAGTGGAGAGGAGGGAACCAGCCCGCGGGTGGTTCTGAGCGCAGGAAGGCCTTCCGAGTTGGCTCTGGCTCTGGTGAGAGGGCATGTGCGCGTGCTGGACTTGCTCTTCAAAGCAAGAGGGGCAGGAGGAGCCGCGCCACCCGGCACTCAGAGCTAGCTAGTCCATGAGAGGAAGCCCCCCCCTCACGGAACCGGGCCCTGGCCACACGGGCACCCGGGGCTCAGGTGGCTGGGGGAGGAGAGCGGCGCTGGCACGCGCTAGCCTGAGGTGTGCTGCCGCCACTGTGGGAGAGTCCCAGGAAGGCTTCCTCGTCCACTCAGCCCCAGGACGAAAGTAGGAAGAATTCCTTCCGGCTCTAACTAGTTTGATTCTAAACACGGCACGGGAAGGGGCATAAAGAGCTCCTCAGGGAAGAGGCAGACCAACCTTACGTCTCTTGGCAGGCATACCACTGAGGTAGGCGTCGCTCAGGGGGGGCTGCGGCTTCACCTTCCGCTGGCTCTGAATGTCCTGCTGGATAATCGGGACCCACTCCTGGGGACGGACGAGATGATGAGGAACCGGCACAACTTCCGGCTGCCCTTGGCCCCCAGCTCACCTCCCGACACTCACTGGGGGCACTGCGGCTGCCCAAGGCTCGGTCTCCGCGGAAGCTCCGTCCTGTTCGTCCCGGGAGCCGCCGCCCTCGGGAGCAGGAGGTGGCCCTCGGGACATGGCCTCTTCTGCCGTCGTGCCCGGGGCCGGGGAAGCATTCTCCCGCTGGGAGTGAGACAGCGGGGAAGATGCAGGCTCCGGCAGCCCCAGCCTCCAGCCCTCCTGCCCGCAGCCCTCCGCTCCCCGTTGTCTGGCCCCTCGACCTCTCCCTGGTACCTGAGGCTCAGGGGAAGTCCTCTCTGAGCCCTGAACTTCCATCGGCTCCTCAGGAAGTGGCTACGAAATTGCACAGAGAAGGAGAACACAAAAGGCCCTCTCAGGCGTCCCTGTCCAGTTCCCCCAAGTCGCCGGACCCCAGAGCCCATCGGGGCCCTTACCTGGGGGGGGTCACCGACCCTGCGAACATATCTGAGGATGGCGTCAGGGCCCACGGGCATGTGCTCCAGAACCACCTGAAGCCTCAGTCCCATCATGGTGGTCAGCCAGCTCACCAAGGATGGGTTCACCCCGCGAGACATGCGACGCTGAGGACAAAAAGCAGCCTTGGAACACAACATCCTCAACCGGCTCTTGAAAGGTATCAAAGAGTAAAGGGTGGCAGTTTGGAGAAGCAAAGCAAAACAAGAACTGCAGGATAGCAGAGAGCATGGAACCCTAAGAAAACAAAAGGCTGGAGATCGGAGGACTGGGCTGGGTGGTGCTTACAATTCGGCCATTGATGACTGCGGCAAGTTCCATTTGCTGTCCCCCCAAGCAGTGCAGGTTGAGGGCCAGGCATTCAAACAGGCCCTGGTTACACAACTCCAGCAAACGGGCCCCAAATCCACTGTCTGTGGGCAAGACGTGAGGAGGGGACACTGGCACCCGGCAGCCCTGCACCTCTAACACCCCCCGACACCTGCCGCCCTGCGGGCCCGCCCCTGACCTGTGCAGTGCAGCACGTGGGCAGCGATGCTGTTGAACTGCTCTTGGAGAAACTCCAGGTTTGTCCGGATGATGTCCACGCCGGGCTGAACCTGCACCAGAGACTGAAAAACAAGACACGCAAAGACCCCCAACTCAGGAACCCTGAGGGACTAGGATCGAGAACGCAGGAGAACGGCAGCCACCCCGACCACAGCCGGACACAAAGAACGGGGAAGGTTACTCACAAAACTCTCCCGCACGTATTCTTCCAGGCCCGTGATCAACGTGTGGGTTGCCGTCTAAGGGGAAGCAGCACAAGTTCAGGCCCAGGCCCCAGCCCTTGAGACAACTGCCCTCCCCTCCACCTCCAGTAAGTCCAGGGCTCGGGCTGGAGCCATCGTGACTTTAGCTGACAGATAAACAGAGTCAGGAAGAAGAAACGGAAGCTAAGCAGGAGCGCTCTGAGACCCAGGGTCTTCACTTACCCGTATGTTGCCAGGTGTAGGCTCTTGGCCACCCAGGTAGTGCTGGTGGAAAAAGGATCGCAGCTGGGGCTGAAGCCGCTGCAGGGGCTGAAAATGGCCGTGAAGGAGCATCACCACGTCCACCATGGAAAAGTTCTGGCACAGAAGAGAGAGCAGGGCCCCAAAGAATCCTAGGAACAGGGGCCGAAGTCAGCAGTGGCCTTCACCACCTGGCCTGCCCGCCCACCACCAGCCCGTCGGCCTCATTCTGCCTCGGCAACACCCCCAATAGAGGCCATCGCCCCCCCCCGGCCCCGTTCCCCGACTCGCTCACCGAGGGCCCCATCAGCCCCAGGCTCGAAGATGTTGCTGGACCCACTGAGGCGCTGGATGAAAGCGGCGATACTCTCGCTGCTGCCGGCCCGGGCCCCCAGGGAGCCCAGCAGGGAGTTCAGCACACCCTGCACCACGGAGGTAAAAAACTCCGGCGACAGGCTCTCAAGACCCAGGCCTCCAGGGCTCCCTGCGCCAGCAGAAGGGGACCCCGGTGGGGGCATGGTCTGCTGCTCGGGGGCCGGGGGTGGGGGCGGCGGAGGGGGCGGAGGCGCCGTCTGTGTCGCCTAGCAGACAGAGAAGGAACACACCACGGAAGACAAGCTGAGAGCGGGGACAAGACACCAGAAAGGCACAAACCAGAAGGAGCCTGAAGATGGAGAGCGCCAGCCCGTCTCCCTCTGAACGGGTGAGGTCAGAAAGCAGCAATGCGGGCTACTCTGCCTTCACAGCCTCATCTTCCTCTTCTCCAAAACCGTGGAGGGGGGGCGCTGGGGTGTCAGTGAAGCCCTGGGGCCCCCTCCCACCGCTAGGCCCCCGGACGCTGGAACCCAGCAGAGAGATCATAGCAACGAGACACCAGCGCCTGGCTGGGCCCAAGGAAAGGGAGGCTGAAGCTGAAGAGCAATCCAGCCACCCACCTGCAGAAAATCAGTCATGCCCTGCAGGAAGGCGGGGACGCCAGGCATCGCCACTGTGATGGTAGGAGAAGCCACGCCGGGCCCCCCAGCCCCGGGCCCTGCAGGACCCAGCAGGCTCCCCAGGAGCTGTGAGAACTGCAGGTCAGCTGCGGAGGGCTGAGGGGGCGGAGGCTGGGCAGGCCCCCCGGGGGCAGGGCCGGCTGTGGTAGCAGTGTTGGTGGTCCCGGCACTAGCTGAAGCAGTGGCGGGGGCCGCAGGTGGAGCCATTCCTGGGGTCCCCTGAGCTGGACAGACAGAAAGAGACAAGGTGAACTCTAAGGAAAAACGAGATGCCCCGGCATTTCCATCCCGCTCTCCCCGCCAGGAAAGCAAGGACAAAGGACCCATGCACAGAACCGGGGAGCGGCCGTGAAGAGAGGAGCATCGGCCTCCAGGGCTGTGGCCCTCCCTGCAGTGGGAGGTGGGCGGGAGCAAGGACTCACCCACGAGAACGGGCTGCATCAGAAGCTGCCCCACAAGGCCGCTCACCATCTGGGCCAAAGAGGCATTGGTACCCAGCCCGGTGCCCTGCTGAACCGAGAGAGGAGAGGCTTTCAGTCCTGCCCTGTCCACTCCCCACCACGGGACCCTCTCCGCAGACTCTCCCCCACCAGAACTCCTCCACCCTTACTCACTAGAGTACCCGAGACGGGGGGCCCCCCAGGATGGGAAGGCCGAGCCTGTGGAGGGGTGGGCCTGGCAATCACCACCCGAGTGGGAGCTGTCGGGAAGCCTGGCACCTGCTGTCCTGTGGGTAGCAGTGGGGGAGAGACCGAGGAGGGCTGAGGGCTGGGCCCCAGCCCGCCAGCCAACGGCACCCACCACCATGGACCGTGCCCCACCTCCCAAGCTTCCCCTCCCGGGTCATTACCTGCGGCCGCGGAGGCAACAGCTGCCACCATGGCCTGGTGAGTGATCTGGTGGGCGACGGCGTGCATGAACTCAGGGGGCAGGGAGGGCAGCTGGATGAGGGTGGAGCCTGGGGGGCGGGTCTGATGTAACCTTGAACCTGGACCCCCTTCAACCCACCCACTCGGCCCTACCCCTTGTCTACCCAGAGCTCAGCCTGCTCTGATATGCCCTCACTCTTACCCAGGGTCTGGCCATGACCAGGGGGTCCTAGGGGGCCAGTGGGAGCACTCGGAACTCCACCGGGCTGTGTGCCAGAATCTGGGCAGGGAGACAGAAAGAGTGGCCCTGAGACAGGCGGGGCCAAGGCCTAACTGTATCCTCCTGAGACCAGCATCCTTCAGGGCGCTACTCCCCCCACCAGAAAGCCGGCTTTTCCTTCCATCTGGACAGGGAGGAGGCACTCCCTTCGCCACGCACATCAATCTGCAGGGACAAGCAGTCCCTCCTGTCCCTCCCCACACGGGCCGACTAAAGCTTCTGCCCTGGTTCCTCTCCTCTGGCAGCCGGCCCTGGCTTCTCCCCTCCCCACCCTCGCTCTCAGACCTCCACGCCCACCCCACCTCCCGCGTCGTGCACCTCTGCTCTACCGACGACTGGCCCTAACTCACCTTGGATGTTCATGTGCATCATGACCACGGGTTCCACACTCTGGTGGGAAATCCGGATGACCCTCGGGTGGCTGGTGGTCGGGGGGGGAGCCGGCCCTGGCGGGGGAACCCCCTCGGTTGAGGAGTCGACAGTGGTAGAAGTGGGAGCCAGGGACGAGGCCTGCCCAGGACCAGGGGGAGCTGCCTCCGCACTGGCAGCCGGGGGGGGCCGAGTCCCATTCCCCGTCATGGTCACAGTGGTTCCCACGTTGATCTGGAGGAGACAGATGAGGCAGGAGTGAGGAAAACAAGAGCCTAACCCAGGGCACCCCGAGACAAACTCCTTCAGCCTCCCCATTCTCCATCCCTTTGTATTCCCAAAGCCCACCCCTTCTCGCTTCAAGCCCGATAGCTACTCTGGGTCGTTCCACCAACAGCCCCGCGTGTCTGGCCCTCCAGGCTCCCCCGACCCACCTGGATGGGGATGGCTGCCTGCTGAAGCACCATGGGGGTGGTGTAGTGCGACATGGGCCGAACCACGTGCAGGTGTCGCGGGGGCGCACAGGCCAGATTGCAGCGCAGGTCAGACAGGGCCACGAAGGTGTTGCCCAGCAGCCGCAGACTCTCCCCCACCAAGTTGATCAAGCGCTGGTCCTCTTCACGGCCCTCTTGCTGTCCCCCCCCCGCCGGGGCCGAGCACAGAAAGGCAAACACCTATTAGGCTGGAATGAACCTCGGTAACAAAAGCAGTAACAGCCCTGAAGAACGCTGTACTCTCTACACCTTTAAGCATAGCCTGGGAAGCTTCCGGGTAGGCCCAGTCTGGGCAAATAATTTCCACTGCACATATGTACAAAGTTCCCTACCACAACAGGCCCCAGAAAATCAGCACGTCATCATCCACTCTTTTCCCTCACTCTATGTAAGCTTCCTGAACGACTCACTCAAGAGATCGAGAAAAAAAAACAGTAGACAAGTCTACAGAGAACTCATTCCGTTGCAGACAATGTCATTTTTGGGGGGGGGGGGGCGGAAGGGTTAGCTAGCTGCATTCCAGCCCGCTCCCTGTGGGACACGCCGGGGGTGAGGGGGCGGGTGGCACTCACGTTGTTATTGTAGTCCGTGGTGGCAGCGGCACCCAGAACCTCGTAGTAGCGCTGCAGGAAGGGCTGAAGGCGGCTCTCCAGCCGCTGGAGCTCCTGGAGCACTTCGACGTACTCCGCAGGTGAAGGATGGCTGTGGGCGACCCCAAGAGGCAGTGAGCGGAGGCTCTCCTCAGATCCCCAGCCTCCCAGCTGACCTAGACTACAATGCCCTGTCTCTCCGCAGCTCCCCAGACACCTGGCCCAATCCCTCCTGGGACCAGCAGAACATCCATCCTTCACCTGCACCCACGAGAAGACAAGAAGAAGAAAACATCTGTTTCCGCCTTCCCCGCCACACAACCCCATCCCTATGATGGCAGGGAACGAACGCTGAAGGAAGAAACGCCGCCCATGTGAACTCGGGGAAGAGAGTCTGGATTGGGCTCAGGAACCACCACTTGGATTTCCTTGCCCCAGGGACAGCAGTGCTTCCGGCTCCACTGCCGGCCCTAACCTCGTTCGGCTGGTCCAGAGCCTCTCTCTGCCCCACCAGGCTAACCCTACAGGTAAGAATGCCCAGCGGGCCCCTTCTCCCATCGTCCCCTTCCCGGCTCTCATACTTCACTGAGGATCCCTCACCCCCCTCCCAAAGCGTCCCTCGGGTTCTCACTTGGGCGCATTTGTCTCTGGGGCAGGTGTTGGGCCAACAGGGGCTGGGCCAGAAGGGGTGAGTTCTGGGCTCTGGGCTGGGACACGCTCCTCCACTTCTTCCGCCTCCATGGGCTCCCGAGGAGGCACTTCGCTTTCGACTGGTTCTGATGTTTGAGAGCTCAAGGCGACAGGCTCCGGGGCCACAGTCGGCGTCTGTGCGGGCGGCTGACTATGCTGTGCTTGGGGTCCCCCTCGACACTGAAGGGGAGAGATTCAGGATACCAAAGGCAGGATGAGACTGCTGCAGATTACTCAGATCAACGGAGAACGAGTGGAGAAGGAGCTCTAACTAGGCTCCTGAAGGCAGGGCCTTGCACCTGTCTCTCTGACTCCCCAGCAACCAGCACTGCACTTAAACAAGATGCATAATAAATAACCTGTGATGCTTGAGAGTTACTAACACAATAAAGAAATGATGGTTCCCTAAACCACCGCTAGAAGAATAAAAAACATCACATGCTACAGTCACAACGCAAACTAACGGAACTGGGACATCTCAGCATCAGACAGTAACTAAGAAACTAAAAAAGCACAGGGCGCCTGGGTGGCTCAGTGGTTAAGCATCTGCCTTCAGCTCAGGTCATGATCCCAGGGTTGTGGGATCGAGCCCCGCATCGGGCTCCCTGCTCCACGGGAAGCCTGCTTCTCCCTCTCCCACTCCCCCTGCTTGTGTTCCCTCTCTCGCCGTGTCTGTCAAATAAATAAATGAAATCTTAAAAAAAAAAAAAAAAACTAAAAAAGCACAGGCTGCTTCTGTAATTGAAAAAAGAAGCCACAAGAGTTATCTGGTAAGGGGCGCCTGGGTGGCTCAGTTTGTTAAGCGACTGCCTTCAGCTCAGGTCATGATCCCAGCGTCCTGGAATCGAGCCCCGCATCAGGGTCTCTGCTCAGCAGGAAACCTGCTTCTCCCTCTCCCACTCCCCCTGCTTGTGTTCCCTCTCTCGCTCTCTTCCGTCAATTAAATAAATAAATAAAATCTTTAAAAAAAAAAGTTATCTGATAAGTCGGCAACAAACTTCCCAGATACCAGGCACCCAGAGGATTGGCAGGGACAAGAGAGCTCGACAAAGACATTTTTTCTGCCCCAAAGAGTGAAGATTGCAGAGAAGAGACCAGATTAGGCAGGAAGGATCCGGCTGATATGGCCAGTCATGCCTTCGCTGCCAGGCAGACATAGAACGGTAAGGAAGAATGAAAAGATAAGACAGACCCTAGCCAGCCCTGCCCACTGACCTCCATCCGGGATAGTAAGGTCTGTATATCCCTGATCATGTGCTGAGCCATCACCAGCCGTACTCGGGGCTCACTCTATATGATAAAAAACATAAAATGAGGATATGTCTGAGACGAAGCCATGAACTCTACCACCCACTGAATCAGGTCCCAGCTGGCTCCTCAGCCAGCCCCCGCCCCCGCCGCCCCACCTCATGGCCTCCTTCTCCCAGATCCCCTTCCCTGACCCTCCCAGGCCCGTGATACCTGAATCGGGGCCTGTTCCATGTTGATGTGAACATCCACAGCAGAGCCGTCACTCTGGGAAAAGGGTAAGGGAAGTTGCTCTGGGAGAAGCCAAATTACCTAAGGCCCCCACACCTCCAACTCATTTTCTGGAGCCCCACCCTTTTTCTCAAAGACTGAGGCCATATCAGACCTCAGGGACCTGGAAACCCAATCTAAAGACCGAAACATCTGTCTTTATGAGCTCTCTGCTATTACCACAACCAAACCACCCTTCCCCACAAAAACTGGCCTATGTGGAACACAAGCTTACAGGAAGGTTGAAGGTTCCAACCATGACATAGCTGTTGGCATTCCGGTCATGAACAGAGGCCCCAGGGCCCCGAGTACCAGGTGGGGGTCCTCCACCATGGGTGGCTGAGGCAGACCCTATCCCAGAAGATGCCCCAGAAGGGAGCTGTGTCTGAGGAGGAGCCCGCTCCACCAGGTGAATAACCTTTCCCCCAACATCTGCAGAAAAAAAAGATACACACCAAAGCATTATACGATCAAGTAAGCCCAAAGCCTCAGCTCATCCCTCAACCTCTGAACTGCCTCCCCCAAACTTACTGTATTCCTGGAGCTTCTTATCATCCTGCAGAACTCGTCCCTGATAAATGAGCCGCTGTTTCTCAGAGGGAATGCTGACAGAAGCAGCAATGTGCTCTTTAAACTCCTTTACATTCATCTACAAGCAAAGAGAGACCAAGAACTATCAGCGAATGTAGGAAAAGGGGAACGATGGAAGGGCGACAACTGACTTTTGGGAGTGAGGAGTAAAAACCACCCAATCGTAACATCACTACCCATTTGTCTTGTGAGGTAATTATTGTACAAAGCCCCAAACCAAAACCTGTTTACCCCTGTCAAGACAAACAATAAGTGTTAACAAACTTCAAGTCATGTGCCCAGAAAAAAATTATGTGGCTGAGACACAGAAAAGCTAATTGGCATTCCCTTCTCCCCCTGGCTCCCAAAGGAATGTGTGTCTACAGACACCAGTGACCCCTCCCCAAACACAAAATGATACAACTCTGCAATCTCAAAGATAAAAGCAACGAAAAGGAAGGGAGAGTGGAAAGTCAAGCTAAGGAAGGCTTAACGGCGAAGAAAGAAAATAACAAACACTTTCCTAACTGGACAAGTGAGTCCTGGGAAGTACCAAATTGTTTATGTACGTCTAGTCACAAAAGCCTATACAGTTTTTTGTATACGTTTTAAAAGCTATGAACCAACCCCTCATAATTCTGTCTCCAAGTACCACAGGAACTAATGGTACAGACAGCTGTGTCTCTGGCATTAAAATCAAAAGATTCAAATTATGCCACAGATACTAGTTAATTCCACTCAACAGTCTGCTAGGGACCTACCTGCGCTACAGGCTCTGATTTCTAACCTTTAAAAACATAATACAGACCTGATTAATTTTTATTTTTAAGACTCGAGTTTTGGATCTCTGTTCTGTTTCCCTTCCCAAAGGCACAATCCATGTCTGTCCCTTTGGGCTGGGGTTCGCTCATGATAATGGCATACAGATTCCTCCTTCCTCCACATTTCCCTCTGCACTGAATTCTATCAAGGTGGAAAAAGGCAGAACAAAATCTGCCTCATTCAACCGAAGCCATACCTTCTTACTCAACGAGAAAGACCAGAAAATGTCCTGTCTAAAATACGAACAAAGGAACCAATGAAAAAAGATTCGAGGACCAAAAAAATCAGGCTCTTCTCTCAGAATAAGGGGCCTGTAAGAGGAAGAATTAATGGGTGTCTTCCAGAAGTGCTAGGGTCTCACCTGGGCCCCCACAATAAAGGTCCGAGTCTGAGAGTCCAAGGTCTTCACCAGCACCTCCAGGCTGTCAGGCTCCTCCATACTGGTAGTGGTACTGGTACTATCACTGGGCTCCATGGCTGACAGCTCTCTAAGGAAGAATAGAGGGAGGGAGGCCTGCTGTCGCCCAAAGCAGATTTTATATACCCGGAAGCCTCCCCGGCCTGAGTCTCCGCCCTAATACCTAAAGAGTTTCTCCCACAGAAGCACACACACTCACACCCGCCCCCATCCCCCTTCTGATTCCGGGGCGCGGGGAGAGAAACACAAAGGGCAAGGAGATCGACGGCACAAGGAGCTGGAGAACGGGGAGATGGGAGGGGCTCCACAATGCCAATCACAGTAAGGGAGGGCCAGTCAGGCTAGGAAGCCGGGAATGTAGGAAACAGGAGACCAGTGTCATCACCAGTCGCGATACGACAAACGCCCCAAAGGTCGGCAAACCCTGGGGAACACACGAGAACGGGGGTCGCGCCAGACTCTGCGGAGACAGTGGTTTCGCGCACGCGCGCCAGGCCACGCCCATCGAACCCGCCTAAGTCACGACAGACCCGAGACGACGGACACTCACGGGGGGCCAGACTGGCTAGCTCACTGCCCCCCTCTTCCGCCTTCCCTCGATGCTCCAGCAGAGCGGCGCAACCAACACACACCAGACACAGACAGACAGAGACAGAGACACACACACACACACACACACACACACACACACACACACACACCCCACCACTACCAATACCACCACCCCGGGCTCCGCCCCCGAGCTCCCCACGGTACCGTCACTTCCGGTCTCCCCCAACTTGCCACCGATGGCCACTTCCGTTTCCCCGATAGTATTTGGGGATCGCTAGGCGGTACTTCCGGCTCCCCTCAGGCCCCCAAGCTTTACTCTTGTGGGGCACCACGAGGAAGTTCGCGGCCCCAAACAGTGAGTTCCTTGGGGCTAGACGGGCCGGGGCCGGCCTGGATGGGAGGGAGCCGAGCACCCCGAGGAGCCGCCACCGCCGTCGCCCGGGGGACCGTACTGCGCCTGCGTGCGTTGCACGACGCATGCGTACACTCTTAGGCACCTCCCCACCCCCCCAACACTGTTCACTTCTGTGCACGCGCTTGAGCCGTGGGAGGTTGAGGTGGCTACTATAAATGCCTGAAAATAATTACCAGATGAGACTCTATACCTCGAGAGGCTTTGGACAGTTTGTGCCTCTTGGGAGTTTGGGGCCTGGGGATTGTTCCTCATTAATCTGTGTTAAAGTCTTGGCCGGCAGAGAATTTGAGGCGGCACTGTGCTGGCCTCCTAAAATTCTGTCTTCTCACTCTGGCCCTCGCAGCTCTACTCTTTCGGCGCCTCCGGAAGTCATCCTTTCTTTAGGCGGTTGGAGGTGGTTCGCGAGCTACCTGGGTGTGCCGTCGCGTCGCTGGGGCTGATCTCGGTGCTGCCCGGTGGGCGTTTGGCGGGGTGTGGGCGCCATGTTCCTTGCCGGCGGTGTGCGGCCGGGAGGATACGCCATGTTCTGGAGCAACTAAGGATTTACTGCTTTTCAGGACTTTCGTCAGAAAGGGCGCTTCCAAGTTTGGGAATTGGGAGCGAATGAAGTCAGACTGGACCGAAGCTCAAGAGTCCGATCCTGGGCTATTGAAAGGGCCACCGCAGGGCTTCCGCTGGCCGGGGTCGACGGGCGGACTGGGCAGTCGCACCCCGCCCCCGCCCTCGCCCCGCGGCGCTGCAACTTCTCCTAGACCCGTGGCTGCGGGACTGCCTGTCCCCGGTGCCCACAGCCTTTCTGGGATTCGTAGTTTCTACCCAGGTCCCAGTACTGTTTCAGTTAAGAGTTCTACTAAACACCTGTTCAGCGAGCACCTTGGTTTGTGCCAGCCAAATTGCTCAGGGTTTTGCGTACTGCCCCATTTAAAAGCCTTTCAACACCTGAGATAGTTATTACATCCATTTTATAGGGAAGTACACTTAGGCGAAAGTAAGTGGCAGAACTGACAAGTCCAGGCCTACCAGACCCCGGGTCAAGCACTTCTGCTTTACTGCCCCTATAAATTGTTGTATTTTATATATATTTGCTTTTTATTATTACAAAAAATGGCAAACGGGGGCGCCTGGGTGGCTCAGTCGTTAAGCGTCTGCCTTCGGCTGGGGTCATGATCCCAGGGTCCTGGGATCGAGCCCCGCATCGGGCTCCCTGCTTGGCGGGGAGCCTGCTTCTCCCTCTCCCTCTCCCTCTCCCACTCCCCCTCCCCCTGCTTGTGTTCCCTCTCTCGCTGTGTCTCTCTCTGTCAAAATCTATTTAAAAAAAAATGGCAAACATTACCCCCAAATGTTATAAGGGGCCCTCATATACCCATCACCCAAACTTGGTTCTTTTAACTAAGTCGCAAACCCATAGCAAGCCTCACCTCTCAGAAATTTTTTGGCAGTCTGTGGTTTATACATAATCTATTAAGGAAGCCCCATCTCTCTCTCATTGCATTAATTGCTCCACCCACTTGGCACTATCCAATGAGTGCCTCTTGACAATTCTTTACGGACTATTATTTGAGAACCTATAGCCCACTTGAAACTGTAATAAGGGCCTTTACAAACATTAATTATAGTGAATATTTACTTTGGACTTAACCACGTGCAGGCCTTTGCTAAGGGCTTTATGTGCATTATCTCTTTTAATCCTATGAGACTGATGATTTGATCATTTTACAAGTGAAAAAAAACAGGCATAGAGATTAATAAAATTGTTCAAGATCTAACAAATAGTGGAGTTAGGGTTTGCACTCTGCCTAACTCTGCCTAACACCAGTATCTATCCTCCAACCTTTACTGATACAACCTCTTCCTTCTGGTAATAAATGTTGAGTGAATGAGCTCGTGTCAGTGAACTTTTCTCAGGGGTGTTCAGATTGTTTCCCTAATTACAAATTTCAGCGAGGCCTCCCATTCACCAGGCCCCAGCACCTGGGGGCCTGTCCTAAAGAACTTACCAGGCTGTGTACTGCAAGGATTTGTTTTGTTTACACAACTAGTTTTTTTTTTTTTTTTTTTTTTACTGCTCTCAAGGCCAGCGACTGTCATTCATTTTTATGTCTCTAGGGCTTAGCTGGGCAAACAGCTGGGACTCACAACAGTTTGCTGGGTGAATGAATGAAAAGAATCAGTTCACCTCTCTTCAGATATCTGTGCAACAGAGCAGATATCCAGCACAGATATGTGTTGAAAGACCACAGGCTTATACCTAGAGGGCTCAGCTCTCATAATTCCTGAGACCCTGGACATGCCAGGGTATATTATGGAGTGATGGCATCTAGAAGAGGGGGAGGAAGGCCCAAACACTGTAGGTAATCCAGGCTTGGGTTGGAAAACAAGGTTGAAGTTACTCATTAGCAGGTGAAAGGGTCAAGGGTCGAGGCAAGGGGGCTGGAAGCAGAGTGGACTGAATAACTAGCAGGGGGAGAAAGAGCAGTTAAGGCACCAGCCACTTCACGAAGAGCACCAGCTCCCTCCTGCCTGAAGATGGTCCACCAAATATGGGCAGCTCTGCTCTACCTCTGTGGTATTCTCCTTAACGCCATCTACCAGTGCCCTGAGTACAGTCAGCTGACAACTCAGGGAGTGGATGGGAAAGAGGTATGGACTGAGAATGGGAGAAGCTGATGGTGGGGCCTCTGAGAGACTTGGGTGGGTGGCCTTGGATGACCAGAAGCCATGCTGGGAAAGGAAGGGAGAAAGGGTGTATTAACATAATGAATGCAAGAACAAGTAAAAAAAAAAAAAAAATTAGTACTGTGGCCATCAATGCGGAGACATGGTAGAATTGGGAGGTGGGTGGTTACTCAGGTTGATTGAGGGGGCTACAAAGGAAAAGTCGCTTAATGACTTCCTGTCATAACCCAACCCTTCATTGGAAAAAAGCAGCTGCCACTCCACTGCTAAGTCCTGCCATCTTAAGAGTGGTGATGAAGAGGTTGAATGGACCCTGTAGTGGGGACCCACCCTCTTCTGATCCTCTCGTTCTCTGCAGTTCCCAGAGCCACACCTGGGCAGGTGGTACTTTATCGCAGGGGCAGCTCCCACCAAGGAGGAGTTGGTGACTTTTGACCCTGTGGACAACATTGTCTTCAACATGGCTACAGGCTCTGCGCCCATGAAGCTCCAGCTTCGTGCTACCATCCGCATGTGAGTGGTGAGGAGGCAGAGGCACCAGGAGGTGCAGTCTCTGCCCAAAATATGAGCACCCACCCACAAAGAGCTAGGCTCTTTGGGATATCCACTGTTTTTGGCCCACTGAGTTCAACAGTTCTATTAGTTTCCCTCTGAAGAGAGATGGGCCTAACCACCTGTCCCTTGGTAGCCTGAAACCCAAGGGGACCCAGGCTTCAAAGAGAAATAAGATGGAATAGAGGCTGGTACTGTGTGGCTGGGGTGTCACTCAGTCTTTCGTCCTTGCCACCACTTCTGTAGGAAAAATGGGCTCTGTGTGCCCCGGAAATGGATCTACCACCTGACTGAGGGGAGCACAGATCTCAGAACTGAAGGTAGGTTCTCTCCAGCCCTCACCCTCCCCAAGTCCCCTGGGCTTGCTTGGTTTTGCATCTCTGTCCTCACACACTCTCCCCCGCAAATACCTGCCCCAACAGGCCGCCCTGACATGAAGACCAAGCTCTTCTCCAGCTCATGCCCAGGTGGAATCATGCTGAAAGAGTCAGGCCAGGGTTACCAGCGCTTCCTCCTCTACAGTGAGTGGGGATGCCAGGCAGGAAGGGTTGGAGAGAAACAACAGAAGAGCAGGAGAGCCTCTCACCCTGGGCCCTATGATATCATCCCAGGAAGGGCTGGGTGCTGCTTCCATGAGGTCCTCACCAGGGAGGTACTGAGAAACTGGGACTTTGATGGGCCTGGCCCTGCCCTGCTCTTCCAGATCGCTCACCACACCCTCCTGAGAAGTGCGTGGAGGAATTCCAGTCCCTGACCTCCTGCCTGGATTTCAAGGCCTTCTTACGGACTCCCAGGAATCAAGGTGAGGGGGTAAAGTCCCACAAAAGAGGACTAGGACTCACCAAGTCTTCTGCAGGTGCCGGCTGAAAGGGACTCAAGTGATGGCACTGGAGGGCATGGTCAAAGGCTGACATCATTAGAGTGGCTGTGCTGACACCTCCATTTGTGTCATAGGCTGTGATGGCACCAGAAGGATGTGGCCAAGAGGTGTGGTGTCACCTGAGGGAGCCAGGATGGGCTCTGGGCTACTCAAAAGAGAGGTTTCTTGAGTTTGCAGTGGATAAAAGGGGCAGGGGTTTAGACACATAGGGAAAAGGGCCTCAGGGACCCCTTCTTTGATGCGAGGAAAAGCGGGAATGCATTCTCCTCCACCCCATTACCACCAACCTTGCTTTTCTCCCTGGAGTTCCTTCCTTTCCATCCTCTTCTCTTCTCCCTCCTCCCACCAGAGGCCTGCGAGCTGTCCAGTAACTGACCTGTGGCTTCATCTGTGCCCCAGATGGATATGGTGGGAGCTGCAATTGTGCTGGGGGGAGGAGAAGCTGGAGACTCCCAACTCCAAGAGTAATAAAGATGATTTTTCAATCCTCATCTCATTTTCGGTTTGTCTCCAGACATCAATCCCCCCACCTCCATTTCAATACTCCCCCTGGACCTTCTACCACCTAAACCCCCAGCTGGACGGCGTCAGGAAGGACACTGAGTGGTGGTAACTCTCTTTGTAGTGGTATATTTAGGATTTGGTGTGACACAGTTGTTTATTGCTGAGTGTGCAAACCCCTAACCCCAGAGTGGGGACTCCAAGCTCCAGTGCTTCCCCATACTTCCTGTCTGAGCTGCCAACCCCTCTGAACTGGCCCTCCTGCCAATACTGCCTGCACCATCCCCACTTCCCCTGGCTCCTGGGAACACCCAGATCCTTCCTGCAGGCTCCCTGTCACCATCGGCTCCTATCCACACCCCTTAATCCACCCACCTCACAGCTCCATTCTTCCCTAGGTAGCTCAGATCCTAGGATCCAAGGGATTCCTTGGGTCTCCAACCACCCTCTTACCCTAGTTAGAGGCCTGTCCTGCCTCTGGTCTCCTCCAACCCTGGGTAGTTTTGAAAGGTAAAGAGGACTCTTTAGTCTTTATTTTTCACCACCACGCTTATTTTTTTTCTTTTAAAAAGTAAAGGTGGAGAGAAAAAACTGGAAGTGGGAGAAATGTAAAAGCAAAAAGTAAGAACAGCTGGTGAATTCAAGGGCGATATCCCCATAGTCCATAAACAGATACCCTAAACAGCTCTACTCTCTCCTGTGTATGAAGGGGGGCCATGCCCTCATACTCTGGGGTTTCTTCCCCATCCCTGAGGTCCCTGTGCTTACAATCTGGGTCATGGCCCCCACTCTCCTACAGGCTACACTATCTTCACTCTTGCTCCCACCCCACTCAGGATGGGGGCACTAGGTCACACTCTATCTTGCAGTCACAGCCCCTTTCCTGGGTCTCCTCTCTATTCCTCACCCTCCCTCTCCAACTTCTCATCCTCCAAGTCAGTGGCTTCCTCCTCCCCACTGGGCTCCCGGAGGCTGACAGCTAGCACCAGGGCCTGCAGGAGACCAAAGAGGCAGGCAAAGTGCAGGGGGTGAGCAGTAAGTAGGCTCAACACAGCATGGAGCCCATGCAGGGCAGCCAGGAAGGACAGTAGCCCATGCAGCCAGAGGCCCAGCGGTCCGCGCAGGCCCAATGCATCCAAAGCTGCCCTCAGAGGTCGTGAGCACAGCCCCAGCAGGGCTGAGGCCAGCAGCTCCAGCAGGTGCAGAGTCAGGTTGGTTGAGATCTGCAGACACTCCTCTGGGCCCCCCAGGTACTGCAAGGGAGCCCCTGCTCCCGCACCTGGATCCCCCCGCAGCCAGCCCAGCAGCTTCTGACGCCGCCCTGGCTTCTCCACTGGGGCTTCCGGCCCAGGGGGGCTCAGTTCCCCTTCAGGCGACACTCCAGGTCTGGTGCCACTTGAGCCCACAGGATCCCGGCCCCGTTTGGGAACGGTCCCTCCAGTCTCCAGTCTCCCAGGCTCTTGAATGTTAGAGACAGTATTGTCCCACTTGAAGGAATCCATTCTGTTGCTCCCCAGTTGCTCATCTCGGGACTCCCTACTTGATTCTGGAGCAGCCTCAGAGCTCCTCCGTGCCCCTGGGTCCTTGGTCTTGGGAGGCCCCACATCTCCCATGGTTTCTGGAGCACTATCCCAGTCACTCCCTGAATTCTCAGAGGAGCTGTCCACTCGTCTGAGTTCTGGGGTAGGCAGGTCAGGCTTCATTGGTTTCCGGCGGCCCCAAGGGCGAGGTAGCCAGCCACCAAGCCGTCGCAGGAACATGGTTGGGATGTGTCGTGAGCCCCCCCAATTCTGGGGCTGCTTCCTGGAACTGCTTCGATTCTCGGGTTTGGGGGCTGAGTGTCTTCTCAGAAGCCAGAGTCCGTTCAAGCTCAGAAGAACTGTTACCTGTTTCGTGAGTCCTACTCTGAATTCAGAAGTGGCTCCCCACTTCCCTGGATGTCCTGCAGCCTCAAGTGTGGCAAGTGGCTTGTTTCCTTTTCAGTTTTGAGGCAAAGAAGGGAGGCACATCCAAATTCATTCACCACCACCACCACCACCACCACCACCACCACTATCACCACCACCACCCCAAACACAAGATTCAGGACAAGAATCCCCAAGACCTGACAAGGCCTGGGTCACGGTGTCCTCCCTAGGTTTCTGGGATTTCCTTTTCTGCAGGCAGCACCCCAAGTTTCACTCACCAAGGCCACGCCCCAAGGTGCCCCAGAAACTGGAGAGGCGGTGCTCCAAGAAGGAAGGAAGGAAGGTGGCCCTGGGTCTCAGGTGCTCCCAATCTGGAGAGTCCTGAACTGCTGACCTAAGGGAGCTCAAGAACAGGCAGTCTCTTATTGGGGGTTAGGAGAGAGGTGTTCAGCAAACTCCAGCCAGCAGCGTTCTCCTCTCGATTTAGAGAGCTACGAATCCTACAGAGCGGCCCGACCGGTGCGTGCCCCGAGTACGCAGCTGAGACGCGGTCTCCGCAAGGTCAGGCCAGAGATGTCTTGGGAGATCCTCGTCGCAAGGCCAAGCGCGGGCCTGCCTGCGGACCCAGGCATCCGGGCGCTGTGCGCTGCGACCCCTCCCGGGCCCGGCGTCGGGGCCGCGGCCTCAACAGGCCGCCTGGAGCCGCAAAGCCCGGAAGCTGCTGCACCGGGCCCGGAGGGACAGACGGGGGCGGAGCCCGCAGTTCGCGGGGCGGACCCTGCGGATCCACCGCCCCCCGCGCCCCCGCGCCATTAGTACGCGCCACTCCGCAGGGCGCCAGCTGAGATCTGGCAGGGCCGGGACAGGAGTATAAACCTAGCCATCCATCTTCGTCGCCCACGGGTCCCCGGGCGCTAGTGCTCCCCTAAACTCCTCCGCTCCCTTTAGCCTCCTGTCCTTTGGTTCTTCCCTGCACCCCACCCCCCACCCCCTCCTTTTCATGTCCATGACTTCGTGAAAGGCTTTTCCGGAAAAGCAAGCTGCTTCTCTGGGACTTGTGCTGATCTTTCCTGCCCCTCCATGCAGATTTTACTTCCTGGGTCTGACAACAGTGAGCTCTTCTTAGGCTCAGAGCACCTGGTATGAGCGGCAGAAGGGAAGGGGAGACAAGTGTCGACAAATAGAATGTGCTTCCTGCCCTCAGTCGTTTTCAGGTAGTAAAATGAAGAACCTTGACTTAAAGGTTACATTTGGGAGGCCAAAATGTACACTGGGAGATTCTGGCTCTAGTTCAGCCAACATCATGGTAGAGGCTGGATATTCTTAGGCCCTCCCAGCCCATTGGCCTCTTCCTGCAAGACCCTACCCTACTCTCATTACCCCCATGAGCTTTCCCAGGCTTCCCCGATCACCATGCGTTGTGTATTTGATCACGTTCGTAGCTGCCTTCTCTAGCTGTGAGCAATTAGGTTAGGAATATGTTTTACTCCCCTTCTTAGCATATAGTGTATGATCTTGTTTAAAATCAGTAATTGAAAAAAATAAAGTGATTGAATTGGCTGCAGTGGTCAGGGAACGCTTCCCGGGGTAGGTGAGATTGGCATAGAGCTTGGGCAATTCCTGGTTCAGGGGACTGAAAGAATAGGTGGAGCGTTCCAGGCAGGGGCTAGGACCTGGAAATGAACAAGACTGGCAGGGAGGTGACCCTATCATGCCACCAGGAAGGGCTACCCCTTCTGGCTCAGGTGGGACTTGCATGTGGCCGCCAGACTTGTTTGGCTTTCCTACAGTAGTTTCCAGAAAAGTGAATAAACACAAAGGAGGAAGAAGTTTGATTTATTTTTCAGCTCTCAGCTCCCCTCTCCCAAAGACAGAGCCCACTGACTAAAATCTGAGGATCTGGGACCTGGACAGACCCCAGGAAGTAAAAGCCAGAGTGCCTAGGTCCAAGTTCAGACTTCAGCAATAGACCAGGATCAGACCTTACCAAGGTCAGAACTCAAGGTTCATGTATGTCCTCAGATCCCGCTCCCAGGCCCTGTCCTTCTCCTCCTGCCTTCTCTCCTCCCTCCGGCTCAGTGTGGTCACCCGAGGGGCTCTCTCGCTCCCAGCCACTGCGCGAGTATCTCGAGCCAGGAAGTGTGTGACTCGGGGTTGGGGCACTGATCTGTAGCCTAATCCTTCCTGGTCCCTCTTGAGGACAGTGGGGATGGGGTTGGTGCGGCCTTCACCCCGAGGTCCCAGCCCCATTCCAGGCTCCCAGCCTCCCCTCAGCAGCAACTTGAAGCCTGGGCTGGAGGTGGGAACCCCAAGGGGCAGGTTGGGGGACCTGAGATCACGGGGCAGTGACAGCAGGTGAGCAGTGGACGTGTAATGGTTAGAGTCTTGAAAGTGGGCATTGCAGGTCTCACAGTACCGGAGGGAGGGGGATTGAGACCTGCAAAGGAAAAAAGAGAAGAGTTCAGGGCAGGGAAGAGTTGAGGCCTCACAGGGGGGTGGCAAGGTGGGAAGTCCTTCCAGTCTTTTCTGCTAAAAAACAAATTGCCTTCCAAACCACTTAGCAATGAGGGACACAGAGAACAGTTGGGAGAAGAAATGGCAACCAGGCCTCACAAGCTCTTGGGCAAAACTTAACAATGACTACGATTAATATGTACACAGTGCTTATTATATGGTAAGCATCATTCTAGCACTTTACGTATATTGACCCATTAAATCCTAACAACCCTTTAACAAAGGTGCTCTTATACCCCCATTTCTCAGATAAGGAAAATGAGGCACATAAAAATTAGGTTCTTGCCCAAGTAGGTAGAATTAGGATTTAAACCCAGGGAGCTCATATTTATTATCGCTCTATTACACTGCCTTATCAACCTATACTGGGGGATCAGGGAGAGAAGCTTTAGCTTTGTTCTGGAGCCTCTGGTGTGGAGTGGCTAGGAAGGGTAGAACACATTGAAAGATGGGCATGGGCTAAGGCTTCCCCTCACCGGTTCTCAGGACTCCTCATCTCTCCATGGCTCTCTCTGACCATGCGCGCCACCTCAGGGAAACCTGCTTCTTCAGCCAGCTGAGCAGCATCCTTGCCACCCAGCTCACAGACGCCCACCCAGGCAGCTCCACGGCCCAGGAGATAACGCACAGCAGCTCCCTGGCCTGCTCGAGCAGCACACATCAGGGGGGTCCACCAGAAGGCATCCCGAGTGTTGA
This sequence comes from Eumetopias jubatus, assembly GCF_037043125.1. Taxonomy (NCBI): domain Eukaryota; kingdom Metazoa; phylum Chordata; class Mammalia; order Carnivora; family Otariidae; genus Eumetopias; species Eumetopias jubatus. Next base: position 120,357,077 of record NW_028274812.1, on the reverse strand, counting down.
TATTGCCTCCGGCTCCCCCTGCTTCACGGGGATCCAACAGCCTTCTTAGTTCTGCCAGGTCACCCTCCTGAGCTGCCCTCAGTATCCACTGGGTCATCTTGTCCTCTGCCTCAAGGGATCTCCTTTGTCCATGTCCTCCCGAGGTTCCTGAAGCAGCTTCCCTCATCATTCTTCTCTTCTTCCTCTTTCTCTTACTGGCAGGTTCAGGCTGAGATCTCTGGGATTCCGGGACACTGCTCTCATCTGAAATCAGGGCCTCATAGAAAGCCCGGGCTGCAGCCCCATCCAAGGTGGGCTCCAGCTCTTCAGGCTGTGACTGCTGCTGCCCATCTTTCCAGAGGTCGCTGGGGTTGGTGGCTGGAGTGAAGGTGATGAGGAAGGGCCTGGACATGGCTTTTGGGAGAACTGAAAAAGATGAGACTAGATAAAGGGAGTATGAGACAAACAAGTCAATCCCTTGGTGGCTCTGCCACTGACCAGAGCCTCCCCCAGAGACCTGCTGGGAGGAGGAAAAGTGGCCTTAAAGTCAAACAACGCTCCCGTTCCCTAAGTGACCCCACAACCTAGGACTCAGCAGGGCCTTCAGACCATAGGTCATGTGGAAAAACAGGGAACCCTACAATAACAGCCCACACCATTTAGTAAAGGTTAATTTAACAAACAAGATTCAATGAGAGTTGCCCAGAGGTCCTGCGTTCTGCCCCCCATCCCATCCTCACCAATAATAAAATAGCTTCTCTCTGAAACTTGATCACCAGAAAAAACGTACCATTAAGAAAACAATCAGCCTGACCCTTTAAATCTTCCTTGATCCTATGTCGGGGGTCTCGTCTTCCCAAAGAAAAACAGACTTTAACGCTTCTACAGAAGTAAGCAGATTTGGGGGAGAGGCTCCAGTCTCCGTGACTTTGTGGTCTCCGAACGGCGAAACGGGGCTACTCTAAGCAAAGGAGCTGACGATCAAATAGCCACACGACCGGAACACGCACGCGTGACTGTAAAAAACACAAAACATAACTTGAGGGCTCAGGCATGTGCGAAGCGCCAGGTTTAGCTTCCCCGCCCCGGGACCTTGCCAATAGCATCCGCTCAAAATGCCACGTGCCTAGGTAGCGCGAGGACAGAGGATCTGTCGGTTGGGGTCCTACTTTTGCATAACGCCCCCACAATGCCCTTCGCCTCCCCGAACGTGGTCCCGCTCCGAGCTCATTTTTTGGAGCTGCGAAACCACTCTGTGAGTTAAGAAAGGCTCTGAGGAGGCGGAAGGAAACCTGTGGAATACCCCGAAGCTGTGCAATGAAATAACGTCACGCTTCCCCTCACCATTACTCTGACCAGGGTTCGAAGGTCATACTTAGTGCCTGCAGAAGGCCCCATTCAAGCCCTAAGAGAAAATGGAGAAGTGCAAGGGGACGAGCAGCAGAATGGCTGGCGCCACCTCAGGTTAGCGCACGGGGCCGTCCCGGCTCTCACACCGCTCACCACAGCCCATCCCACCCTTCCCACGTCCCTCAGCAAGGAGCCCGGCCTCACCTCCCGCCTGAGGAGACCACACCCCGGGGTGGAACACGGGCCCCGACGGGGCCTCCAGTGGCGGGCCTGACTCGGGTAAGAGGCTCAACAGGCAATGAGGACCCGGTGGGTTAGACGGGGATGAGGTCAATATCCTGGGCATCAGGCGAGCGCCTGAAGCCGAGCCTTGCTGCCTGAGGGGAGCTATAAGAAACCAGCGGCCAGCCTCGTTCCTTTACCCGCCCCTGTCGGCCCCTCAGTCGCGGAATTCTACGACTGTATTTCCCATACTCCCTGGCCCAGAACGGGGTACTGCGCTTCCGCTTCCGGTGGCACCCCGCTGCGCCCCGCCCCCCGAGTGTCTTGCTCATGGGCCTCGCGACGCCAGGGTTGTTCGTGAGTCATCCTGGGATTCGTAGTTCGCCTTTCCCTCGTTTCGCCAGTTTCTCTTTACCGGGGACTCCATTTCCCGGCGTTCACTGCGGCGCCCGACCCTTGGCGTTTGCGCGTTGCCCTCCCCCCACCCTCCCTAATTTCCACTCCCCCCCCACCCGACTTCGCCTGCCGCGGTCGGGTCCGCGGCCTGCGCTGTAGCCGTCGCGGTTCCTTGGAAGCAGCAACTCCCCTCCCCCACCCTGTTCCCGGTCCCCGTCCAGCCGGTGAGTCTGAGTTCGTCGCCGCGCCGAGTCCCCTGTCCTTAGGCGCGGCACATGGGGTCTCCGCGCGTTGATGTGGGGGTGGGGAAGGAAGTGACCCGGTCCGGCACTGGGGGAGGGAGGGATGGCCTGAGGGCCGGAGGCGGGATGTGGGGACTCCTGTGAAAGGGCCCTCACGGCCACCCGCAGGCCGTGAGAGAAAAAGGCCCAGCTTTTGCTTGGAAAGGATAAACTTCGAAACCTTTGGGAAAGGCGCCGGGGACATGCAGAGACCTGCGGGGTAGGGATCTCGAGCCGAGGGCCCTGCCGGAGTTGACATGAAGAGGAAGGGGGCAGGTCTTCGGGAGCCTTAGGGGTGTGGGTAAGACTGGTGGGTCAAGACCTGTGGGTTTCTCGAAAGTGGTGGGACTCTATGTAGAGAATCTCTAATCTCAGAAAAGGGGCCAAGGTGTGAATAACAGGAACTGGAGAGGGGTGCTCCAGAGTCTAGGGTCTTTTAAGGAAAGGTGACCCCAAAGTCTTCCATGGTTGGAGAGCAAAGTGTGGGAGGAGGGAGGATACCGGAGCCCGGGTGGGAGAGCTTGGGCTTTACTTACACTCTATTTTTCTCCAGCTGACGTGAAGATGAGCAGCTCAGAGGAGGTGTCCTGGATTTCCTGGTTCTGTGGGCTCCGTGGCAATGAATTCTTCTGTGAAGTGAGTTCTCAGTCTCCCAGTCATCTCCTCACAAAGTTTGGCTATATATTTTCCCACATATTTAGCTTCCACACACTTCTCTTACAGGCTGCCATAGAAACTTTTTCCTGTCAAGGAAGAGTCCCTTGAGTAACCCCCCTCACTAACTTGTGAAGTGGCAAGACTGCCCAAGTCCCAAGCCTGTTATTCTCCAGCAATGTAACATTGGACAAGTCAACTTTATTATTATTGTTATTATTATTATTATTAGACTGATACTGGTAGTCCATTTTTTGGGAGCCTGTTAGAATTAGAATGCTGTTTGTGAAAATGTCTTGTAATGTGCAAAGTTGTGTGCTGGTAATACAAAGGATTGTAACTGCCAACAGGACCCAAGCTGTTCAGTCTCCACTTTTTTTTTTAAGATTTTATTTATTTATTTGACAGAGAGAGGGAACACAAGCGGGGGAGTGGGAGAAGGAGAAGCAGGTTTCCAGCTGAGCAGGGAGCCCGATGCAGGTCTCGATCCCAGAACCCTGGGTTCATGATCTGAGCCGAAGGCAGCCAGTTAATGACTGAGCCACCCAGGCGCCCCCAGTCTCCACTTTCCTTAGAGATCCAGCTGCCCCCAAGGAGAGGACAAAACTGATTTGTAGAGATGGGGGGCAGGAGTAGGAACAGGGATTTTTGAAAGGAATGTTTCTTTAAGGAGGCGATCGTTGTAGCTGTTTAAAAGAAAAGCCAAAGCTTTTATGGGAAGGCAGTGTATGTGAACTGGGGAGAGAGCCTCAAGTAGTTCTGCTGAGTTGGAATTGGGGAATGAGGGGAAACAGAAGCAGTTGTGTTGAGAATAAGGCATCAGTTAGAGCAATGTGCCTAGGTCAAAGCTGAGGATTCTGCTCTGGGTTTCTTCTTCACTTCCACATCTTGACAGGTGGATGAAGACTACATCCAGGACAAATTCAATCTCACTGGACTCAATGAGCAGGTTCCTCACTATCGACAAGCTCTAGACATGATCTTGGACCTCGAGCCTGGTGAGGCACCCTCAGGGTTGTTCTGTGTGTGAATTTTTTTTTTTTTTTCTTTTCATATTCTTGTTTATCTGCTGCCCTTTTTTTTTTTTTTTTTTTTTAAGATTTTATCCATTTGACAGAGACCCAGCGAGGGAGGGAACACAAGCAGGGGGAATGGGAGAGGGAGAAGCAGGCTTCCCGCCGAGTGGGGAGCCCAGTGCGGGGCCCGATCCCAGAACGCCGGGATCATGACCTGAGCCGAAGGCAGACGCTTACCGACTGAGCCACCCAGGCGCCCCTTGTTTATCTGCTTCTTGAATTTCTAAATTTTCTTTTGGTTCTCTGACTCCTTTTATCCAAAGTCCTGTCCTTCATTTTGGTCCCCCATCTGACTTTTGCCTGGATTTGTGACTTACACCACCTGTTCCCGCACTCTGATCCTGTAATTTGGTTCTATCCCCTAATGCTAGTTTCCCCCTGGGTCTCATTTCCTGTTTCTTTGTTTTGCCTTGCACCTTTTAGTCTAGAGTTTCATTTTCTGCATTCATTTATTCATTGAGGAGAGAGTTGAGAGGGAGAGAAAAAAGTAAAGGCTAAAGAGGTGTAGAGAGAAGGCAGAGATGCCTTGGGTTGGTGGAAGGGCCAGAGGCCCAGGTTTCTCGGTCAGATGCCCAGGTGATGGGTGGCTCAAAGATGGGTGCCAGGCAAACTGTGTAGCCAGCAGCTCCTGGAGGTGGGTGGGACAGCTAAGAAAGCTGTAAGAGAAATGATGTAAGAGCATTTGGCTGGGGCCATGTTTCAGATGAAGAGCTGGAAGACAACCCCAACCAGAGCGACCTGATTGAGCAGGCAGCCGAGATGCTTTATGGATTGATCCACGCCCGCTATATCCTCACCAACCGTGGCATCGCCCAGATGGTGAGGCCTCTCTGCTCCCCCTTGACTCCTCTGAGGCAGTAAGGGAAACAGAGGTTCCTGCAGTGAGGAGTCACATGTTTTCAACCTTGTCACGGAATATGGCTGAGAAGAGGGGAAGAACCCCAGATACGGGGCCTGGGAATTAAATCCTAATTGGGGTTGTGCTGACTGAGGTGTTTACAGGGAGGGAGACGTGACCTTGGACAGGAAGTTGTTGCAGTCTGCCTCTTCCTCAGGGAACAAACAGCAAATGGCTCTGATGGTCTGTAATCTGCCTAACTGGGGGAAAGGAAGCAGGGGAGTATGAGGGCCCATCTGGGCCAGCTTGAAGGGTTCTCTGGACAGAAAGGCAGGAGTGGAGGACAGAGCAATGTGGGTTGGGCTGATGAAGGGATTGCCCCTTCTCTTATACCTACACACCAACTCCTTTCATTTTATTCACCTCAGTTGGAAAAGTACCAGCAGGGAGACTTTGGCTACTGTCCCCGTGTGTACTGTGAGAACCAGCCAATGCTTCCCATCGGTGAGTGTTGGAGAAGGGAAAGGAGGCCACGTCAGATGGCCGGCCCTCCTGGGAAGGAGTTGGGGCTCAGCAAGTCTGGGCCTGAGTCTGGGAGGGAGGTGGGGCAGGCTTGGGGGTGCCCGGCCTGCTGAGTCTGGCTGTCTCCCAGGCCTTTCGGACATCCCAGGTGAGGCCATGGTGAAGCTCTACTGCCCCAAGTGCATGGACGTGTACACACCCAAGTCATCGAGGCACCATCACACGGACGGCGCCTACTTCGGCACCGGTTTCCCTCACATGCTCTTCATGGTGCACCCCGAGTACCGGCCCAAGCGGCCCGCCAACCAGTTTGTGCCCAGGTGGGGAGCAGGGATAGAGTCACCCAGGGTCAAAGGAAAGGTTTGGGATTCCCCAGAGAGAAGGGAGGACAGGGCATGGTCCTTTCTTGAGGTTTGCTTCTCCCAGAGCAAGTAACCTTGGGGAAGGTATTTGCCTCCCTGTGCCTCAGTTCGCTTATCCATGAAATGGGGATGATAGTACCTGACCAATAAGGTATACTCAAATAGTGAGTTCCTTTGAAAAACATTTGGCACCTGAAGTACCCTTTAAATGGTAGCTGTCATCATCTCGGTTGTTCAGCCGTTTGCCAGGAAAAAGTGTGGTTTCTCTTCCTGGAACATCATGTTTACCAGGAAGAATAGTTTGATACTATATTGAAACAAGTGTTCGTCCGCACACATACACACAAATATACAATCACATACCTACGTGTGTGTGTGTGTATGTCTGTGTGTGTGTTGACATGTAGTCTACAATTTTGAGTTTTAATGGCTATTTAAGGTACATTTCCCAATATTCTGGAGGGAATCCGTTTGGGAGCCACTGTCCTTAAGCACTGAGCAGACTCACGGAGAAGCTGGGGTGGGGAGGTGGAAACTCAGGCCACTGGCAGGGCCAGGGTGGGGCTCACCGTGCTGCCTCTCTGACCTCTGCCCCCGCCCAGGCTCTACGGTTTCAAGATCCATCCGATGGCCTACCAGCTGCAGCTCCAAGCCGCCAGCAACTTCAAGAGCCCAGTCAAGACGATTCGCTGATTCCCCATCCCACTTGTCCCTCAGTCTTTGGCACCTCCGATCCTCTGCTGCCACCCTTTCAGGAACCCTCTATGGTTTTTAGTTTAAATTAAAGGAGTCATTATTGTGGTGGGAATATGAAATAAAGTGGAAGAAAAGGCCATGAGCTGGTCTGCTGGTGCTTGGGGTTGGGGGACGGGAGGGTGCTGGTCTGCTTGATTCCAGGGGCCCTCATGGCCCAGCCCACCCTCCTCAAGTTGAAAACCAGCACAGTGGTGCCCAGTGGATTCAGGTGAGGTTTTTAGCAGTAGAGCAGAATTTCTAGTATGTGCAAGGCCACAAGGAAAAGACCCAGGGAAAATCAGATTTCAAAGTCTAGAGACATATTTGTTCTTTTTTGGCCACCTAAGGCTGTATATTTATACCGTAAGGAGTATAATCAACAACAACATCTTCCAGTTTTGATTTTACAGGGCAAGTGGTCCTAAAATAAACGGAACTGTTAAGGGGTGGAGAGAGGGACAAGGTTCAGAATTGCTGCCGGGTGGTGTCTGTGCGCCCCCTGCTGGGGGAGCTAAGACATGCTCATCTCAGAAGGCTGGGGCCCCAGGGTCCCTGGCCAAATTTTTTACCCAGCACAATAGGGACAGTTCTATTGTGTGGAGAGGACAGCATTTGGTACCAGAGACAGAAGCTGATCCATGGACCCTTGAGGTGGGGGAATAGATCTTTTCAGGGCACGAGGGACAAAGGCAGCTGGATAAAGGCCCAGGTGTTGTCTGGGCCATTGCTCCCACGTACAGGAACCCGACCTTGTGGGTGAGGACACGCTGTCCTCCAGCCAAGTTAATAACTTCCTCCCCCAGCCAAGAAATATAGCTCTGCGTCTACAGCTCCTGCTCAAACTGTCAAAACCGCCCTGCAGCTCAGGATCAAGGAGCATGGTCACAGGAAAGTGGGGTTTCGGGATACCCCCCAGGGACTGCCCTTCTCCCCAGAATTCCATCATGAAGGCCAATATGCTTGTAGGTGTGCTGGTCATGGTGGGCTTCGCAGTGGGAAAAGGTAAGTGGGGCCCAGGGGCAAGGAGCGAGAAGTGACTGAGTCCTGGAAGGGTGTGGGGCTGTAGCCCTGGTTCACGGGCTCCCCGCAAGGCAGAGAACTTGGAATGAGCCAACACTCCCATCCCTCCTGTCTTCTGCTTACCCAGCTCCCGTTCCTGAAGTCCGGACCTGCCACCTCTGCCTCTTGGAAGACCCTTCTACGGGGTGCATTTCAGGCTCAGAGAAGTGCACCATCAGCACCCCATCGCCATGTATGGTGATCACCATCTATTATGGTGAGTCAAGCCCCAGGAAGGGGCTGCTGGTGGGATAGCCCATGGCTTGGTCTCCTTTCCTCTCAGACGAGGGCTGCTTAGGGCCTGGGGTGCAAGAGGAAGACAGCAGGATCCTGGAAGGAGGAGTCGAGGGTTCTGGGGGATCCACTGAGCCAGTTTTTCTGGCCCTTTCTGAAGGAGTCTAGGATGGAAGTCAGGTCTGGGTGAGGGATGGGGAGAGTGTAGGGTAAGGATAAGAGGGTTGGGGACTATGGGAGGCAGCGGGGGTTATTAGCTGTTCCCTCTTCTCCAGATACCAAGATTCGTTTCTTCATCCGAGGCTGTGGACAGTATAATTCTTATCGCTGCCAAGAAAAACGCAATACCTACTTCTCGGAGTACTGGTACCAGGCCCAGTGCTGCCAGTACGATTACTGCAACTCCTGGTCCAGTCCCCAGCTCCACAGCTCCCCACCTGATCCCCCAGCTGGGGCCTGGGCCTTGCCCCTGTCCGAGTCCCAGATCCAGTGGTTCTACCAGGCTCTGAACCTCTCACTGCCCATCCGCAGCTTCCATGCTGGGAAAGAGCCCAAAGGGTTGGATGCCCCGGCCATCCTGCCCCTGAACCTGAACTTGTCCATTGCTGACCTGCGTCGCATATATTTGTTCCTCAATAGTTCGGGACTTCTGGTTCTTCCCTGGGTTGGGCCCTGATGCCTTAGCCTTCCTGGATTTCACTGCATTCCATCATCTCTCCCCTAACACCACAGGCCCCTGCGCTGCCCTCCTAAAACACCCACATTCTCTGCTCTGATTTCTCTGGCCTCCCTTCCACTGTACTTCCAGCATGACTGTGGCTTTGGTGTCTTTTCTTTCCCAGAAACTGGTGGTGCTGGACCTCGTAGAAAATGAGTTTAGAGTCTGCCTATGCCGGCCTGGGGAAGGCACAGTGGCTTCCTCGTGCCCTTTCCTGTCATCGGAGTCTGTCATTCCCCTCATCTTTCCAGTCCCCTGTCAATCTGGTCACTGCTGCCTCCGTTCAGATCTAGTTGTAGATCACATCCTGTGCCCATCTTAAGACCCAGACTGAACTTGCAGCAAGAAGAATGAAGGGGAGACTTGTGTGCACATTTTCTGACTAGCACTGTGCTGTCCCTGCTTCACTCCCTCCACCCCCACCCCTGCCCTGGTCGCCTGCTTCTCTCTTCTCCCATTGCAGTCCCTGGCCTCCCCAGCCTCACTTCGTATCACTGAGTCCTGACACCCACTTCAGTAGATGCCAGGGGAGGGGAGAGGAGAGGCGAGGGTCTGGCCTGCTCTGCACATCTCCTGCTTGCTCTCCACAACCTCCACAATAAATGGACTGGGCTAAGTCTGTGTCACACTGTTTATGGGGTCAGGCTCAGGTGTGGGCAAGTATAGACCAGGGAAAGAAGGTGGATTGGGCATGGGGATCAAACCATCTAGAGCCTGGCCCATTCCACTTGGCCTTTGTGGCTTCCTCATGGCTTGTCCCTTAAGAGCCTTTATCCATCCCATCTTCTGCTTGGCTAGAGATCTGTTCAGCTGTGAGGATTATGACTTCTCTTAGCTTTTGACTTACCCCACAGGGGTGCCTGGCTGGTTCAGTCAGTAGAGCATGTGACTCTTGAGCTTGCGGTTGTAAGTTCGAGCCCCACGTTGGGTGTAGAGATTACTTAAAAATAAAATCTTGAACTAAAAAAAAAAAAAAACTTGCCCTAGAAAGTTAAAACCCAGGTTACATCAGGGTTTTCCATCTAACAGAGGTGGAAAACTCTCCTTTGAACCAGGAAAACTCGGGAGCAAACCAAAGGGCCCCGGTCTGTATCTCAGAGTTACCTGGTGCTGAGGGATCTGGGTTCTTGCCTGTTGTTAGTTCTTTTTAGGATCCTGGCACCCAGGACCCCTCAGTAGGGAGCTAGGTTGGGGCATGGGGGATGTTCAGAGATAATGGTTGGAGCTGCAGTGGTTCGATCTTTATTTTGATACTTCATTTGAAAAACTACAAGCATACAGAAAGCAATAATGAATATGCATAACTTTCCATACATGCAATAAACACACTGCTCTGGGCTTGGTGTTAGTGAGTACAGCTAGGTGCCTGCCCTTCTGAGTCTTGTAAACCAGTGCGGGGATTGTGAAACCTTATTCTGAAAAGTAGTGCAACTTTGTGGTTGGGGGACCCAATCCGAGCTCCTCTGCCACTTGGATAAGTTGGTCTCTACCTTACTTTGGTCACCTGTCAAGGAGGAATAGTACTTCATGGGATCGAAAGAGTGCATGTGTGTGTGTGCACAGGTGAAAATTAGAGCCTTCAAAATAGACACACGCCTTAGGGACAGAGATACAGATTGTGGTGTTTGTGTATGCATGTACTTATTATTACTACTATTTTTTAAAAATTTTAAAAGATTTTATTTGAGGGAGGAGGGGGGAGAGGGAGAAGCAGACCCCCAGCTGAGCAGGGAGCCTGGTGTGGGGCTTGATCCCAGGACCCCGGGATCATGACCTGAGCCGAAGGCAGACGCTTAACCAACTGAGCCACCAAGTGCCTCTCTTACTACTTTTAAAGTAATCTCTATCCCCAACATGGGGCTCGAACTCATGCCCCCAAGATCAAGAGCAATACGTTGTACCAACTGAGCCAACCAGGTGCCCTTTTGGCCTATTTTTAAACCTCTTTAGCAAAACGTACAGAAGCTTGCATACACCATAACTTGAGTTTTTGTAAACCACACACCTGTGTCACGAGTCCTCAAGTCCGTATAAAGGCCTTTATCAGCACCCAAAGCTGCCTTTGTGCACCCTCCCAGGCACGTCTCCCAACTCAGCAGTAGCCACTGTCCTGAGTTGTAGCTGCTTAGAGGAATTTTGTCTGTGCTTGATAACAAATGGCATCATGCAGCTACATGTGAACTACAATGTGTAGTTTCACTTACACATTTTGCACATATGTTAACTGAGCTCCATGGCCCCTTTAATGGCCTGTGCTCTGGCAGGAAGCACCGATATTAATTTGTAGGTCAGGGAGCAGTTGGAGGTACAAAAATAGGTCCAAACCTTCAGTGTGCCCCCCCTCTGTCTGGGCCCACTTTTCTCCATCACCTCTGACTTCAGTGTAAAAGTCTAGGTTTATACAACTCTAGCAAGTCAAAGTGGAGGACGGTCTCAGAGGCTGAGGAATGCAAGGCCCAAAATTCTGCAGTAACCCCACACCATCCTTGAGAAGGGAAGCTGAGCCTGGGGTCAGGCCAGGGCTCCACGAGACCTAGCGGCTCTTCCACAGAGCATCCCACCCCTCAGCCTGGGCCTGGGCCTGGGCCTGGGCCTCTCACAGCTCCGCTCCCACCAGCACCTCTCCCTGCTGTGGACCTCTCCTGCAGTTCTCACACAGCCCTGGATTTGACCCCACTGCCAAGGATGCCCCTTGCCCTTCCAGCCTTCCCTGCAGGAGTGCTTTGGTTCCTCTTCATTTTTTTGTGTCTAGAGCTGAATTCAAGACATGGATTTGGGGCAGAAGCAGAGCTCAGCAGAGCTGGGAGCCCCTCACCTGCCCCCACAGCAGGGCAGTCAGGCAGGAGCTCAGCCTCCACCACTACCAGAAGACACAGACAAGCCATGTAGTTTGCACACCAATTTATTTGGGAGTAACAGCTGGGGACTTGGGAGGCCCATGGTGGGAGAAGGGGCAAAGCTGGGCTAAGGAGCAGCCAAGAGGTGGGAGAAGAGAGGAGAAAAGCTGTCACACTGTGAGGACCTGAAGGCAAAATTCAGAGACTTCTGGAGAGGGAGCCTGGGGGAGGGATAGAGTGGGAAAAAGGGGTGTTGAGGGTGTCAAATAAGAGGCAGCTGGGGCTGGGGTCCAGTAACTTGGAGGCTGGGAGGGCTGGTAGAAAGAACTGGAAGTTGTTCTGGCTGTGCCAGCCAGCTGGAAATCAAGAAGATGAAAGGCGACTGGCAGGATTTTATTCTTAAAAGTCTCTGCAGAAATTCTAAGGAATATAGAAGACTCTGTTCTGGGGGTTATTGCAGAACTCCCGGAAGCAGCATCGAGAAAATATCCAGAAGCCAAACACTGGAGAAGAGCGGGTATATGAACAATCACTCATCTGTTCCTTGCGGCGGCAGTCACTCACCATGATGTCAGAACCACTGTCTGGGGAAGGATGGCAGCAACCAGTGATACAGAGATCCCAGGTCCGAGGCACAGCCCGAAGCCCCTCCATCCCCTCAATCCATATGGACTTAGCATCACTGCCCCCACACCCTTCCCTGGTCCCTCAAAAGGCAAAGATTTCTGGAACTGGGCAGGAGCAGGGAATGCCAGGGAGTCACCAGCTATGAATTCTGTGGAAGGTTAATGGGAAAAGAGCCACTCAAAATATAGTGATGGTTGGAGGGGGCTGAGTTTGGTCTTGCTGGGGAAGGGGAACCAGCACTTGGGCCAGGACCATATAAGGAGAAGTTGAGAGAGGCTTCTCTTTGATATGCTTGAGTACTCTGATATTGGACCGTATCTATGTTTAAGAAGTGTAATAAAAAGACTTGAATTTGAATTTGAAGGTAATTTCATGTAGTGGTTGTTTAAGAGCACCATCTCTGTAGTGTTTTAGGAGTATTGTAGTTGTTTAAGAACACACAAACTGTGACTCAGCTTCTAGGAGACTTGGGCAAGGTATTGACCTTTCTGTGCCTCTTTTTCCTCATCTGTAAAATGGGGAGGGGGTAGTAATAACAATACCTATCTCAGAGAGTTGTAAGTGCTAAGAATAGTGCTGGCACACAATACATGTTTTGCGTTTTATTATTTTTTTTAAGATTTTTATTTATTTAACAGAGATAGAGAGAGAGCACAAGTAGGCAGAGCTGCAGAAAGAGGTAGAGGGAGAGGCAGGCCTCCTGCTGAGCAGGGAGCCCGATGTGGGGCCCGATCCCAGGACCCTGGGATCATGACCTGAGTGGAAGGCAGCTGCCCAACCGACTGAGCCACCCAGGCGCCCCATGTTTTGCATTTTAAAAAGGATAAGGGAGGGGCACCCAGCTGAAAGAAAAAGAAGAAAGAGGAAGGAAGGGAGGGAGGGAGAGAGAGAAAGAAAGAAAAGTGTGAGGGATTGTGTGGAAGAGCAGGCGTGAGGAACAGGGAAATGTAGTCAATTTTCAGCAAATTGAAAATGAGGTGTTGCTCTCCAGAGGGCCATTTGACATGACAGTTTGGCCTAACATTCAAATTCAGGAGGAAGCAGAGCAAATCCTCTGGGAAGAGTAAAGCGGGAAGACAGCTAAGGTCCAAACTTTGGTGAACATGAACCCTTAGGGGTCAAGGAGAATAAGGCAAGACCCAGGGAAGGAGACTGGGAAGAAGCAGTGGATGGGGCAGAGATGTCTGCAGGAACTGTGGCTGACAGGCAGGGAGAAGGGAGCCTGAGGACAGGCTGGGGGGAGGGCTGGTGCTCACAAGGGTCCCCCACAAGGCTGGGTGCTGTAAGGAAGGCGGGAGCTGGTCAGCTGCAGGCTGAGGGAACAGAGGCGTGGAAGCGGAGACAGAGAATGGCTCTGAAGGTAAGGAAAGAGACCAGGATGGGAGCAGGAACCCGACGTGGGGTACAGCTGAGACCTACATTTCGGGGACGGGCTGAGCCAAAGATAAGCAGCTTACTGTTCTTTATGAGGAGAGTCATGCAGCTGCTGCCAGGTGGGGCGAGGCAGATGTCTGATCCCAGAAGGCATCCCAACTCCTTGGTCTCCAAGAGGCATCGATAGCAGCGCAGGTATTTGGGGAGCTGAACTGGATGAGGGGGTTCAGGATCAAAATTACCTAGAACACAGACAAACACTGACTCCAAACCCACCTAATTTCCCGGCTGGTCAACCCCCTCCCCACCTCCCCATCTCAGAAAACCATAAGATCACCAATTCTTGAAAACCATCGGGCTTAATCCTCTACCAGAGGTCTTGTTAAAATCTCCATTCTCTGCTCTTACACCTCCTGAAATAAGGAACTCATTAAGGAATTCATTCACTCATTCAACATGAATTTGAGGTGCTAACGTGTGCCCAGCACTCTGCAAGCTTCTAAGTTCAAAGGTTAGGCAGGGGCAGCTCATTCCAGCTTTGGGCAGTTCAGTGAGGACAGTTCTTCCTCTGGGACTTGGTTTTACAGTCCCTCACACCTATGGACTCGCTTTTGAATATGCTTTCTTAATCTGTAATGTTCAAGAAGTAAAAACAAGACTGCATCATGACAGGATAGGAAGCGTCTGCCCTTTGTAGACAGACCTCAGGAAGCCCACCACCACATTCTTTGGTGGTCTTTTCACTGGAAAGACTCATATTAAACTCTGTCAACAAAGCCCTCCCCAACTACGAGTATATACACTTCCCTCTTCCTCTGGTCCTAGGCCCAGACCACATGTTAATGAGTCCCCAGACCCAGTGGAGCACTTAGTGTGAGGCAGATACCGAACAAACACTTTGAATCCTGCTTCTACACAGGTGGTGTTTTGCACTCAAGTGAGGAGATTATCAGGCTGGATTGAGGCTTGTTCTACTCTGTAGATCTTGGTTCTGTCATTTAGCACGTTCCCGGAACCCTCCCTATTCTGCACTGCCCCAGATTTGAATGGGGTCCCTTCAGTATCTTCATTCAGGTCACTGCTGTTGAGACGGCCCTGGGGTGATAACCAGAAATCTCCCTCAGAGTGAACATCAGTCCTTTCCCACCCAGTCCCTAGGCATTATCCCATCCATCCCATGTCTCCTCCTGCCCGGGTTTACCTGAGCATCCTGGGCAGATGTACCCAGACACCTGGTGTCTGTGGGTTTCTCCAGACCAGGAGACCCTTCTGACCCCTTAGAGCCACTTACCAAACACCAAGCTCATCATGACCAGCGCTATTAAAAGGACCATGTACAGGGCTTGGGGGGTGCTGTGGAGGCCCAGGGGCCCCATACTCCGGCTACCTGCAGGCCCTGCCATAAAATGCATGACTGCCCACCAGCCTCCAGTTGGAGCTTATATTGGCGGAAGAGAAATTGGCCAAGAGGAAGGTAACACCCATTTGGGGTGGAAATCAGTGCCAGGATAGCCAGAGAGACAGAGTGTCCTCAGCCATGACCACTCTAAGGCCTAATATCCTGCCTTGGGGACAGAACCCTGGCAAGAGGGGAATGAGAGGGAAACTTCCTTTCATATTTAATCTATACAAGTTTCTTCACGGTATCAGGTGTTGGGGATACAACATTGCACAAAATCCCCGCCCTCACAGAGCATTCTAGTCGGGGAGACAACAAGGAATAATGGGGAGCGGTGGTGGGAGGAGAAGACAAGTGCTTCCCGGGAGCGCCTGAGAAGTCGAAGGCACTGACCAAAGGAGCAACAAGATCAGATTTCTGTTTGTTTAAAGACTGAGGAGCCCGGGAAACCAGTTAGGAAGCTATTCCTGAGTCCAGCCACAAGATGGCGGCCTGGTCTAGCAGAAGAGAGGCAGGAGACGCCATGAAGGAATCGGACACTTAGAAGGAAGACTGGACAGATTTGGAGTTAGACTGAATATGGAAAGAGGGAAGGTGGAGGGATAGGCTTGCACAAGGAGATGATTGGTGGTACCACTTTCCAAGATGTGGAAAACGTGGAACAGTAAGAAATCCCAAAGCAAGGACACCTGGGTCCCCAGTGACCTGTTCAGTCCAGTGGCCTCCGTGGGGTTTCCGGGTGGCCAGCACCTTTCCTTACGCCCCCCTTCCGCCGCCCCGCCTAAGCTCAGCTGCAGGTCAGTGGCTCTGATCTCCTGCGCCCACAGGCTCCGGCGCCGTGCGCTCGCTCTCCGAGCTTGACTGCACCTCCGGGCTCCCAGGAGGATGCGGGGGCGGCCCCCAGGCCAAGCTCAGTTCTCGGCGGGGAGCGGCTGGGAAGAAAACCTGGGAAAGCCAAGCCCGCGTCGGACCCAGACATCCACCCCTAACGGACACCCAGAGCACTACGCGGCTTCCCCGGAAGGCGGCGCTGCGGCGCCACCAACCCTCCCAGGCAGGAGGCTACGCGGCAACCAATAAGCGGCCGTGGGCGTCCCGGGCGCCCCGCCCACCTCCTCTGCCCGGGACTGGGTGCGTTGCCTGCCTGGCTCCTACGCCCGGCGGACTCTCGGCATACCCCTCTCCAGGTCAGTCTCTGAGGGACTCCGGGCTTTCATTTTTTTTTTAAGGTTTTTATTTATCCATTTGTCAGAGAGCGTAAAGCAGTGGGAGCGGCAGGCTCCCCAGTGAGCAAGGATCCCCATGCGGGACTTGATCCCGGCACCCCGAGATCACGACCCAAGTTGAAGGCAGACGCTTAACCAACCGAGCTACCCAGGCGCCCCTCAGGGTTTTCACTTTAAGTGTGGGTGGGCTGTGGGAAGAGCTGGGCGTAAAGGAGCGAATCACCTGCTCCAGTTTCCGGTCTGGAGGTTTGGGGTGCGGCGCTGCAGGAGGGCTCCCTGCTTTATAATCCTGGACCATCCAAGAATCATCCGGCCTCGGGTGCTGTTGGGGAAGATGGGAAGAAAGGGACGGCGACTCGCGCCAAGGAAGACGCACGGGAAAGAAGAAACACGAAAGGAATACATGCCACTGCGCTCCTTAGAGCGTTGGGATGAATGAAGAAAAATGTATTATTGAAAAGTCAGAGTAATGAAGTTGGTGGGAGGGCCGCCTGGCACCAGCCGAAATGTCTGTTGAATGAACGACAGAGAATCAGAGAGCGGGGGGCTCCTCTTGAAGCGAAGGGGGCAAAAGGGAGTTAGAAGGGAATTTCACAGCGTCCTCGGAACCCCTCTCTCGAATATAACCGCAACTAAGTCCAAGCACTAGGGAGTTATGGGTAGCCGAGGGTGGGCTCCCTGAAGGAGTGACCCTGAGAGGTCTGGGAAGACTCGCTGTGGAGTTAGAGCCCATAGCCGCGCGCGCAGCGGGAGGGAAGACACACGCGTGCTATTTCGGGACTGGGCTGGGTGGGGCTGGGAGAGGTGTTCTTCGGAAGGGGCGTGGCCTCAGGGCCATCAACGCTGTCCCTGTTTCATTTTGTTACTCCCCAGTCTAAGCGACTGGGCGCGGCCAGTGCGCGGGCGGAGCCTCGTGAGTTCGTTGCCACGGTGACGGGCTCCAAGGAGGCTTTCCCGGGGCGAAGAGGCGGGGCGCTGCTGTGGTCGCCATGGTGACACCTGCGGAGGGCTGTATCTGGGCTGAGTGCCCCTCCCCCGGGACAAGGGACGCCTGGGGGTAAGCAGCCGAGTGACGAAACAACGGAGGGCCGAATGCCACCTTCAGGGAACGGGGCCGACAAGGGGCGGGGCCGTAGATGATTTGGACTGGACGAGAGCCAAGTTCTGTTAGCCGACCGGCTAGACCAGGCGGCCTGGGAGAGGAACTCGAGAAGCGATCCTTAGCCCGAATATAAATGAATGAAAAAAATGAATGACTTGGTTCCTCAGGGTGTTGGGATGGCTTGTTGAGTGGCTGGATGAATGAGTGGATAGGTACCTGGCCCTCACCCACTTGTGACAGCCGAGAAGGAGACACCTGCCCCTCCTGGGGAAGTGGAGCAAATCCTCAGCCCAAACGCGGAGCCCAGAGCCGACTCCGGCAGCCTCTAAGATAGGGAAGGATGAGGGATGGTCCAGCCCAGGGCCCACTTCTCCTTCCCAGGTTTCCTGCTCAGGTGCTAATTCTTCTTTGTCCCAGCCTCCATCCTCTCTCCCAGTGTGCCCAGCTCCTCGGGGACGCCTGGCCGTCCGGGCCTTACCTGGTGCCCATTAAAGCAAGGTCCAGAGCCCCAGCGGATGTGAGATCTGCATCTCAGATGTTCTCCTGAGACTGTTGGAACCCTGCTATATAGGATGAGGAGGAGTGGACAGGGAGCTGGTCCCACCCCAGGTGGGGGTTGTTCAGCAAACAGCTGATGTGAACTTTATCAGGTGGGGAATGATCTAAGGATGTAGACTGAGGCCCCTGGGTGGGTGCGGGGGGGGGGTCCAGAATTCAAATGTTAAACTTCCCCCTCCCCATCCACTAAATATATCCAAGGGCTCCTCATGACATCCACTGTTCTTTATAGTATGTGCAGGAAGAAAGGGGTAGGGGGAAGTGGTGGTAGAGGTAGGTCAACAGAGTCCCTAGTGGCCATGGCCAGGAAGGGGGAGTCCCTTGTCTCCAGGGTGTGGGAGGTGGGGCTAGGTGCCCCCTATTTGCATTCAAGGAGGTTAACTTAGCTGAACAGACTTATTTTCCAGATTAACTAACTGTCTTGGTGGATCAGGGAGTGTGAAGTTCAGAACCGGGCAACTGGTCCTACAGCTTCATGCTCCACACTTCCCACCGTTTGCCCCCTGGGATGGGACAGAGGAGCAGAGTGCCAGCATCAACTCTCCAGTATTTGCTAAAAGTTGAACATTCTGGAGCTGCGGCCACCTCCTCTCATTTTAACCCCAAATATCAGGTGTCATATCAGAGATCACCCTTCCAGTGAAGACTCAGTATGCTCCTGCCCCAGAGAATGCAGAAGGAGCTTCATGCCGTGGGGTTCAGGAGACACTGAAATTAGCCACAGGCCATCTAGGACATCAGAGCATTATTGCTTGCCCATGTTAAGCTTGTTCACAACAGTGGCCAAGGGGGGTAAATCTGGGGGAGTTTCATCTAGAAAATAGGTTCCCAAAGAAGGAGGTGGCCAGGAACATATTGATGGGTCGAAGACTGATTCTGTTCCATGAAATCCAAGGATTGGAAATAGGACAGAAGTTAGAGAAAACCCATTTCCTCAGGTTCAACCTAAGGATTTTCTTCTAAGAGCTGTCCAGAACGGTGAAATGTGGCTGTGGGAGAACATAAGCCCTTGGCACCCAAGCCTCAGTCCCTGGCAGGCCCTGTTTTTGAATTGCAACAAAAGACTCGATGACACGGTGAGGAGGTGTGCAGGGTTTGCTGTTAAGACGTGGGGAGTGGGCTGTTCCTCACTCCCCATGGGAACAGCAAGAGCTGAGCAACGAACACTGGGGGTACTGATGGTGAAGCCATGCAGGTTGAATCTGGAAATCCGTAGAAGATTCCTGAGTAGGGGAAATCAGGTACTAGAAAGCGCGGGCAGGGGAGGTTGTACATGGTGGTACTACTCGACAGACCAGTGAACAGGGAGGCATGGGGACCCACTGCATGAGGACAGTTCAGGTTGGGGGGCTGAAGGCCTGGGGGAACGGCAGGGATGGGAAGGGTTGAATTGGCTGGCTGGGGAGGGGGTTCCCCAAAACCCAGCCCTTTGAGGCTTCAGCTGTCCCCACTACCAGCCCCAGGCTCCTGGACATTTGGGAAGCCAAACAATTAGCCCGGCTGTAGAAAAAATACCTTTTTATTAATTATTAGGAATAATCCATTCATCGAATGCAGGCTGTGTGTTGGGAAAGGTTAGGTACTGCCGGATGGAGGAGGGGAAACGTGCAAGAGGGCAGTGAGAAGGGGGACAGTCCCCCTGCTTTCCACAAACTATAAACAGCAACATGAACACAGAGAATCACAAGTAAGAGGATCCTTCCTCATGTCTCCTCCTGTCCCACTCTTTCAGAACGAGTCCCACTGTGGTCGCTAGAGGTGCCAGGGCATCTGGAAGTTCTGGGCTGGGAGCGGGGTGCAGTGTGTGGCCTCAAAGTTGTGCAGATGCTTCTGAGCCTGAACAAAGAGGGCAGGACAGGTGGGGTGCAGAGCACAGCGGTGAGCAGCCACCACCAAACACCTCCACGGCCCCTGAAACCGCCACCCGCGCTCTACAAGCTGCCACTTCCGATGCTGTCCCCAAGTCCCACACGTGCCCCCTGGCCATCCCAGCACCCCCTTCCTGCCTGCCACCCCTTAGCTCACCAGAAACAAGGCCAGCTGCTGCCTTCCGTCTGCATCCATGTCCTCCCCTGCAGGGAAGAGGCGCTCACACAAGGGCCATACATCCGGGGATTCATCCCCCTCCTGGACTCTTCCCGACACCCTCTCCTGCCCCAGGACCTCCTTACCCACACTCCAGGGAAAGTCAGGCCCGTGTTCTGCCTGGTAGGAGCGGAGGACGGATAGGCACCAGTCCTCCTCCACCTCCCAACGGCTGTAGATCGAGGCTGCGCAGGCAGAGAGGGGAGCCGCGTCAGTGACCTGGCCTTGCCACGCCCCCACCCACAGGCCTCGGGGCATCCCCTCGCACCTTCCTCCAGCTGTGAGGAGGCCTCCAGCCACTGCCTCACCACTCGAAGACCCTCCTCTGCCATCACACGGGGATACCTACAGAGGGAGCACCGGGAGGGGAGGTCAGGACCCAATTCCCTTCGCTCCTCACCCCTAAACCCTCCTCCCCCCCTCCGCCCCCTGCTGGCCAGTGTCAGCACACACATGTACGACGCCCCCCCCACCCCCACCCCCGCCAGCTCACCGATACTGCAGGAGCTTCAGCAGGAGGTCATTGCCTCGGTTGGACATGATATCCTCGGGAACCCTGGGGGTGGGAAGAATGGACACTGGAGGGGCTTAGGTTGGGGAGGAAGGGTCTGGATACCCAGGTTTCTGGCGGGCAGAGGCAGGAGGGGTAACTTCCTAGCTCCGTCTGGGATCCGGGAGGGCAGAGGTTCCCAGGCACTCACGTGGTAGTGATGATCTCATCCTTGGTTCTGCGAATCAGCAGCACAGGGCCCTGGTACCTTCAGAGGACAGCGTTGTGGACAGGGAGTGCTCAGAGGGAGATGGTGACAACCGGCTACCCACCCCCCACGGGCTGCCTCCTCGCCCCCTGCTACACAGGGCTAGCCCATCACCCAGAGGTGAGAAAATGTTGAAGAATGGGCATTGCCCAAAGCGTGGCCTTACTGGGAGATCTGCTCGAATACCCAGCAGAGCCTGTACAGGGGGGAAGGTGGAGAAGGGTGCTACATGCTGGATGCTGGCCTGCCCTCACCTGCATAGCTGTTCTGCGTTGTTCAGATTGAGATGCTGCCTCACAGTCCTGGTCACCAGGCCCCCTGGAGTGGGATACAAGTGAAGGGATGACAAAGACAAAGCCCTTGCCCAAAACAAAGGTCCCCACTGTTCACAGAAAGAGAAAACTGAGGCCCCAGACAGGGGAGTCCTCCTGCTTCTCAACAATGGGGTGACCCACTCCCCACCCACAGCAAAAGGATCCATCTCCAGTTAGAATTAAGCTCCCAGTTCCAGCCCACCCCTTCCCTGGAAGGGCAGGCCTGGGAGCTGCACTCACTCCAGCTATCTGGCATGACCTTCAAGGCCAAGGGCACCAGGTCATCAAAGGAGGCATCCAGGATCACGGCACTAATGTCTGGGTAGGACATGGCTGCCCACGTGGCTGGTACCAGGACAGGGAAGAAGGGTGAGGACCAAGGGGCTCCTGCCCACCACCCCACCCTTGTCCCATTGACCCTACAGGCTGACACCATCCTCCCTACTAGGTTAGCCCCAGGTGTCCCTTAACCCCTCACGTCACTTGGCCAGGGCACTATCAGGAAAGGATGGAGAGAGAACATCAAGGTGCATCGAAGACTGTGCAGAGGAAAGATTCACTTCCTGATCCCCGCCCCCCCCCACGCCCAGGATCCTGGTCTGCTTCTTTTAATAATGCGCAAAAGAGAGGCACTTGGGTGGCTCAGTCGGTTAGGCATCCGACTCTTAGTTTTGGCTTGGATCGTGATCTCGG
This sequence comes from Eumetopias jubatus, assembly GCF_037043125.1. NCBI lineage: Eukaryota > Metazoa > Chordata > Mammalia > Carnivora > Otariidae > Eumetopias > Eumetopias jubatus. Next base: position 120,335,678 of record NW_028274812.1, on the reverse strand, counting down.
GGTGGTGAGATTGAGCCCCGTGTCAGGCTCTGCACTCGGTGGGGAGTCGGCTTTGGATTCTCTCTCTCCCTCTGCCTCTGCCCCTCCCCCTCGCTCGCTCTCTCAAATAAATACATAAAATCTTTTAAAGAAAATAATGGGTATAAGAGTGGAAGGAAATGTGAATGTATAGAAAAAGGATACCATCTTCCAGACCCACACAGACATCCCACTTCCATCCTCTCCTCCCTTAAGCCTCGACCCCACTGCCAGGCCCCCAGTGTACTTCCCTACCTCTCCTTGGGGTGGGGTAGGGGTGGCACAAATTGGGAGGAGGGGGGCAGGAGGTAGGCTGGTACCAGTGAAGCCGCCGATGGACCAGGCATAGATGATGATGTCCTGGGGCTGGAAGCCCAGGCGGTGGATGGCAAACTGGACCACCACATCCATGGCATTGGCCTCATTCTGAGGAAATGGCACCCCCTGCAGGAGGAAGGGCAAAGACAGGGGTGAGTCAGCACCAAAGGCCACCTGGGTCACTTGCCCGCTCTGAGCATGGACTCTTCTTAGAGCAGACAGGGAGCGTGCCAAAGAAAAGCGTGGTGGGAGGGGCTGCACTCTCCAAAAACCAGACTGCCCGCCTCTCCCCACTGCGAGAGGAGGGGTCTGACTTCCTGCTCTGGCACCTAGGTGACAGGTGAGTGGGAGCCCCCCCTCCAGAAAATATACCCCTTTCCCTAACTCCAGTGGCTGACCAGGAGGAGACAGACCATAATTCAGGAAAAGAAAGGGATTTCAGAGAGGGTCTCACCGTGCTTCCAGCAAAGCCTGGATGGTTCCAGCCCAGGACTGAATATCCAGCTGCAACAGAGGAGGGGGAGGGGTTAGGACCTCATGGTGCACATCCCCCCCAGCCCCCTCCAGCCCTGGGGGAAAGAGCAACAGAACCCTGGAGCTCTAAACACCCCCAAACTCAGAGGCGAATAACTCTGAACCTTCCCAGAATGGGGAGATGACATCAGAGGTTCTGAGGCAGCAGAAGGGAGAGATAAGTGATCGTGTGGTGGCAACAGAACGAAGGCCATCCTGTTAGGGACACAGCCCAAAGGGAGGGATGTTTGGTTAGCAAAGCAAATGGGGAGTACACTTTCCCCCAGACGTGAGAATTTTAAACCTCACTCAGACAAGGTGATCGGGCCGGGGAAGTTTTATCAGTGTGGGAAGGTGGGGCTGTTCCATTCCAAAGGGCAGGGACAAGAGAGCTGAGCCTCGGGCCTACCTTCCAGAGGTGTAGAAATGCAGCCCACCTCATAGAAGCCCGCGTTCCCCTCACAGCAGATCACCTATGGAGGGAGGCAGGAAGGA